>NC_137092.1:2397685-3771305 GCF_951640355.1 Cnephaeus nilssonii
CTTGAGTGAATCCTATATAACATAATAAAGATGTAATATGCAAATGGCCATTATGCCGTGAAGCGTAACGACCGACCACATAAGGACCAGAACACAGGAGGGTGGGGCAGCGAGCTACAAGCGGGCGGTGGAGAGCTACAGGAGGGGGCAGGGCAGCAAGCTATGAGGGGGGTTGCGGGGGGGGGGGGGGCAGAGGGAGCTACAGGAAGGCGGCAGCGAGCTACTGGCACACAGATTCATGCACAGGGCTACGAGTTAATAATAATGCTAGTTGCCATGGGTTAAGGAACTGTTATGCTCCAGGACCACCTTTACCTAATGAGTCACTTAACCTTGACCATAAGTAACGCGAGCACTGTTGCCACGCTCGGCGTCTCTCAGCTATTCCGTGACTTTTCAAAGTCCATCCACCCAGTACGTGGAGAAGTTAGAGTTTAGGCCCACGTCTCAGACGCCAAGACCACCTACATCTATTAACTTTCTAATGGTGGAGAGTCAGGGTTTTGGTGTATGTGAGTTGGTGAAGGATCCTTAATAAACATATACAGACAAACATCTAACGTGTGCCTATGTGTACACAGGTGTCTAGCCTTTGAATGCCACACGTCTCACGGAACAAGCGGAGGACGCACAGGCCTGCACATGGCAGCTTCATAAGTCTGTCATTCCATCGTCTGCGAAGGACTTGGTACCTGGGAGGGCGAGTCCGCCTGTCTGTCATTTAGAAAACCAGAGGCTATGACGTCACAAGTTTTCTTCACCTCCTGCCCGCACCCTGACTCATTCTCTTGGCTCATTCACGCCACGCTGTCCAGCTCCAACTGGCTCAGACGCTCGGCTCAGCGGAGCGGTCCTCTCCGCCGGCTGACTTGGCGGACCCGAGGCCCTGCCTCTGCCCCGAGCCGGACTCCGGCGACTCAGCACTTTCACACAGTGTCTGCCTGTCTTCTGTTCACCTCCTGCCCTCGCCACCAACAGGAGTCCCTTGTCTTGTGCGTCTGTCTGGAGCACGTAGCACGCTGCTGGTTGCACGGTCAGCGCGTGTTCACCCAACGCACGACGTGTAGACGGATGAACGAACGAACAAGGGACCGGAGCTCCTGTTTAGTGGGTCACCCTCTACCACTCCCTATCCAGGGCCCCCCTGCATTCCCGGGTGGCCACGCTGTTCTGGGGACCTTCCTGGGGAATGCAGGTCTAGGTATGAGCCCTAGGGCTCGCCCTGTCGAAATTCAAGAACAAGTCGGACTGCGGGATCCATGACTCCTTTCCCGGGAGCACAGCACCTCCATGGCCAATCTCAGCTTCTCTCTCGGCATTTATGAGCCCAGGACAGATCGCAGGGTGTTTATTTTGCTGCCCCCCGCCCCCTCCCCCCGGGAAACGGAGAGTCCCACGTGGGGAGAACGGGGAAGGGAAGGCAGACGTCTCAGCAACAAGGGGGGCCCCTGCTCAGCATTCCTCTGTGGAAATCTACGGCCAAAACCTCCAGCTCCTCGATGGCGATGTTTGCGATCCGTTACCCTTTCAACTGAAATCGCCAGCTTGGGAGGAAATGAAGACATCACTTTCCAAAACAAAAGGCAGGGCGCGCTCCACACACCCCAGTGCCGAGAGCCGCTGAGCTCACACAGGAGGCACATGGAACGATGCCAGCCCCGGCCCCGTGGGCGCTCGCAGGCCAAGGCCCAGGCCAGGCGCCTAGGGGCTCAGACACACGCTTCGGGGCAAACATTTGAAACAGCGCTGTTGACTCGGCTGGAAACGAAAGCACCGTGGGGGGGGGGGGGGGGTGGTTATCCCGGCAAACAGGGTTTCTGAAAAAACACCCAGGCCCAGAACAATGCCCAGGAAGCTCCCGCCCCCGGCCCGCGAAGGAGGGGAAGTGAGTCAGGACCCGGTCCGTCCTCACCAAGCCTCGGACTCCAAACAAGGGCGTGAAAAGCCCAGCCTGGACGGTCCTTTCCCCTCGACGGCCCACGCGGTGCCAGGGTGTGGAGGCCGCCAGGTTGGCGCACGAGCGAGTCGTGCGTGGACGGAGAGGAACCCCCTGGACGGAGGCACCTGTTGTCTTTGATCTCCGAGGAATGCACGCGCCGACGGCTGGGCCCTTCCTGCGCCCTGGCGCACGGCAATGCCGACACGTCCTATGACGCCGGTTTTTCCACATCCACCTGTCCACGAGGCAGAGGAGATCCAGGCGGAGGCCCCGGCTATGCTCAGCGTCCGTCTCTCCTCGGTGCCCGCGTGACAAGGGGCTCTCGCGGCCACGGAACACTCGCATTCCGTTTGATCGTTTGATCCGTGTGGGGGGATTATCTGGCTGTGAGTGTGTGTTTGGTTTGTTAATGGGTTTTGTGTGTTTTTTTAAACTCTGGCTATTTCTATAGGCTGTTGGGTCCCTGAGGCCCTGCTCAGGAAACAGCTGCCGCCTTCATCTCCAAAAGGCCCCAGGGGCTTAGTGAAATATTCTTGTGCGCTAAAGGCAGCAGTTGTTGGAATTCTAGGAAAGTGAGCCTGGAAAAAAAACACACACAAAAACTGCGATGTTCAAAGAGAAAGCAGCATGACGAACACGCACATGCTTCTGTCTGCTAGAAGAATTCTTTTCTGGGGGGCAGAGGGGGAGCCCTAATGGGGCACCTCCGGAATACTTCCCTTACAGAAAAGTCCCAGTCTAATCTTTCGGCAGATGCCTAAGAAGAAACGGCTGTAGGCCGCGTCCTGTCTTTAGAAAACCACGCCGCAAACCATCAGAACCGTCCGATCTGTGTGTCGCGCACGAGGTATTCTTCCTACCTCAGCCGACGGCACCTGCCATTTGCTCCGCCCGAGAGTCTTAGCGTGACCTCGAATCCTCTCTTTCCTCCAACCCCGTGTCCAGTCTCAGGAAGTCCTGTTCGTTCCACTTTAAAACGCATCCATGGTCCAGCCCCTCCCCACGGCCCTCACTCTACCTCCTGGGCTCCAGCTGCCGGCGTTGCTCAACGGCAACGGCATCCTACCCGGCCGCCCGGCCTCCGTCCTCAGCACATCTCCGGGGCCTCCTGCCCCGCACGGGGAACAGCCCGAGTCCTCCCAACGGCCCCCAGGACCCTGCCTGAGCTGAGGACTGTTCCATGTCCAGCCACGTCCCCGTCACCATCCTCTCATTCCTCCCCGTCGGACAGCCGTGTTCCTGAAACAGGCCGGGTGCAGTCCACCGCAGGGCCTTTGCACAGGCTTTCCCCGGTGTGCTCTTTCCATCGGCGTCCTCACGCCCGCCCCCGCAAGGCCTTGTCCACGGAGGCGACCCGATGGCCCCATTCTAAATGGCAGCGTGCCACCCACGAGCGATGGCTTCCCCCCTCCCTTGACCCCTGTCCTTCCCGCCGCCGTATCACTATGGCTGTCATGAGGATGTGCCCCTCGGACACCCGACTCCAGGAGCTGACTGGCCCCGGGTCCGGGCTGTGGACTCTGAACGTTATCCCTGCGTTTGCATCCGGACCCTGCCTCCCGGGGATGCTCTGAGCCAATGGCTGAGCGTGGCTGGGACCCCAAAGCAGGCGATCCCGGGAGACACGGGACTCTGGCGGCGGACGTGGGCTCCAAGCCTCTCTGCAGCCTCGGCGCCCTTCCTTAGACCCAGCCCCGCCTCCCTCCCTCCTTCCCTCGGGGCAGACCCGCACCAGGTCTGACCCCTCTCCCAGACTCTCCCAGCTCCGGCCTCTTCGTCCTCCCTCCCCATGGCCTCTCCTATGGTCCTTCTACTGACAAAACGCAACACATCGACGCCATCCCGGCACCGGTTTCTTAGAGGACTTCCACTACCGTGATCCTCTTCTCCCCTCCTATGTTGTGCTTCTTACCATACTTGTCTTCCGTTGTCTACTCAAATACAAGACCCGGGGGGTGAATACGTGCATCCACGTATCCCGAACACCTGCCCGGTGCCTGGCGCATCCTCGGTGCTCGGTAAATACATGCAGATTGTAGGAATAACCAACGCTTTACAGGAACAGCGGTTGTTAGCGTTGCCCACTAAATAAGCGAATAAGCGCATGACGACGCCAGCCAGTGGCCCCCGCTCTGCTGCCTCCTGGACTCCCTGATGCTCTTGTTCTATCTCACCCTCCCCTTCAGTAGGTTTCCGGGAGCAGAAATGAGATCTGAGCGGTAGGCTGATGTTAGGAAAATATCCAGACCAATAACTGGATGGAGGCCGGTCGGTTCTGGGCAGCAGACACACGCGTGTGACTGAGGGGTTTATCGCCCCTGCTCTCCCGCCTTCCACGGCAGCCGGGATCTGCAGGTAAACGGCATGGAACGTCGTGAAGGTTTACTGTTTTTTATCAGCCTAGACCAGTGGTCGGCAAACTCATTAGTCAACAGAGCCAAATATCAACAGGACAACGATTGACATTCCTTTAGAGAGCCACATTTTTTAAACTTAAACTTCTTCTAACGCCACTTCTTCAAAATAGACTCGCCCCAGGCCGTGGTATTTTGTGGAAGAGCCACCCTCAAGGGGCCAAAGAGCCGCGTGTGGCTCGCGGGCCGCAGTTTGCCGACCACGGGCCTAGACGTCCATCCCACAGGACTCACACGTGGCCCCCCCCTAGCCACGCCTCCTCTTCTCTAGTCTCCCTGAGCGTCTTCTGAGGACGTAGGGGCGAGGACAGCCCGCTCTCAGGTATGATTGCGGACTGGGAACCGGTGGCTTAGGTCTGTGGTTGGGGGAGCGGGGGGGGGGGGGCGGGGGCGGGCGGTGAGGGGGCTCTAAATGAGAACATGCAGAAATCTCTTCTCTAAAGGGTCACTAAGTTTATCCAGGGGGGATTCCCGCCCGAGGGAGGGGTGACCCCAGCTCTACGTGTTCTGGGAGTTACAGGAGGAGGAGGCGGGGCCCCGAGTCTTTCTCTCAAAGGCTGCTCCAGCCTCAGCCGCTTCCCACCGCGCCCTGGTCCCTGAGCGCCCGAGGAATAGCGATTACAGTGTCAGGCGGTCCAGGCCCCAGCCCTGGCCTGGCTACGTATTGGCCGTGTGGAATCTCCTCCCTGGGCCTCAGTTTCCACATCTGCAAACCAGGGCCCGCGGCATCTGTCCCCGGCCCCTTGCAAGATCAGCAGGGTGCCCAGCACCTGCCTGTCGAGAGCGCTCCACGGGTGCCCGCTGTGATACTGCCGCGGGCAGCGCCACGGGCACTCAGCTGCGTGGCCCTGCGGAGGCAGTCCTGGCCGCTCCTCAGCGGAGGGCGACCGGAAGGTGTCCGATGGCGCCCACACACGCGGCGACCAGGGAGCTGGTGGCGAGGACCCGCTGCTGCCGGACGGGATCAAAGAAACGGCAGGGGAGCATCCGAGTCCAGGTGCCGCCCCAGCTCCGCCTGGAACTGAGCGTTCCGGGGCTCGGCTTCTCCCCGAAGGGCGCAGGCACCCGGCGAGGCCCCGCGGGAGCCGGGCACGCCCCCTCGCACCGCCAGGGCCCAGCCTCCCCTTGCTCAACCGGGAGGTCAGGTCAGCAAGGGCAGCGTCCGAGAGCCGAGTGTCACTTCTGAACAGGGTCCAGGCAGGCCTGCCTTCCCCAGAGGCCAGGACAGGAATTCCCGGGGGGAGGGGGGTGCTTGACGGCTGGGGGCCAGGATCTCAACAGCCACCCTCACGCCCGTGCTTCCCCGTGACCTGAAGGTTCCCCAAGATTCAAACCACCGCGGAAGCGGGAGGTGAGGGAGAGGGGCGGCCAGCTGATGTCCATTTACCACTTGCTAGAGAAAGCCTAGAATGCTTAATGATTATCTATAGCCAATCGGCAGGGGGGCGGGGGGGGCAGGCAGCAGGCAGGGGCCCCGGCCGAGTCCGGGTGAGGCCCTGTCTCTGCAGATCCCGGGGGCAGGGCAGGGGAAGGGAAGTGCCTCGGACAAACACGCAGACCCCACAGGGACCCCGGGTGTCGCAGGCGGAGGCCGATCAAACCCTCAGCGTGGGCTCCTGTGCCAGCCCGGGGAGGACGGGCGAGGCTCCTGTGCCAGCCCGGGGAGGACGGGCGAGGGCTCCTGTGTCAGCCCGGGGAGGACGGGCGTGGGCTCCCTGTGCCAGCCCGGGGAGGACGGGTGAGGGCTCCTGTGTCAGCCCGGGGAGGACGGGCGTGGGCTCCCTGTGCCAGCCCGGGGAGGACGGGTGAGGGCTCCTGTGCCAGCCCGGGGAGGACGGGCGAGGACTCCCCCTACCAGCCCGGGGAGGACGCACAAGGCTCCCCGTGCCAGCCCGGGGAGGACGGGCGAGGGCTCCCTCTGCCAGCCCGGGGAGGACGGGCGAGGGCTCCCCCTGCCAGCCCGGGGAGGACAGGCGAGGCTCCTGTGCCAGCCCGGGGAGGACGGGCGAGGGCTCCCCCTGCCAGCCCGGGGAGGACGGGCGAGGGCTCCCCCTGCCAGCCCGGGGAGGACGGGCGAGGGCTCCCCCTGCCAGCCCGGGGAGGACGGGTGAGGACTCCTGTGCCAGCCCGGGGAGGACGGGCGAGGGCTCTCTGTGCCAGCCCGGGGAGGACGGGCGTGGGCTCCCTGTGCCAGCCCGGGGAGGACGGGTGAGGGCTCCTGTGCCAGCCCGGGGAGGACGGGCAAGGACTCCCCCTACCAGCCCGGGGAGGACGCACAAGGCTCCCCGTGCCAGCCCGGGGAGGACAGGCGAGGCTCCTGTGCCAGCCCGGGGAGGACGGGCGAGGGCTCCCTCTGCCAGCCCGGGGAGGACAGGCGAGGCTCTTGTGCCAGCCCGGGGAGGACAGGCGAGGCTCCTGTGCCAGCCCGGGGAGGACGGGCGAGGGCTCCCCCTGCCAGCCCGGGGAGGACGGGCGAGGGCTCCCCCTGCCAGCCCGGGGAGGACGGGCGAGGGCTCCCCCTGCCAGCCCGGGGAGGACGGGTGAGGACTCCTGTGCCAGCCCGGGGAGGACGGGCGAGGGCTCTCTGTGCCAGCCCGGGGAGGACGGATGAGGACTCCTGTGCCAGCCCGGGGAGGACGGGCGAGGCTCCTGTGCCAGCCCGGGGAGGACAGGCGAGGCTCCTGTGCCAGCCCGGGGAGGACGGGCGAGGGCTCCCCCTGCCAGCCCGGGGAGGACGGGTGAGGGCTCCTGTGCCAGCCCGGGGAGGACGGGCGAGGGCTCCTGTGCCAGCCCGGGGAGGACGGGCGAGGGCTCTCTGTGCCAGCCCAGGGAGGACGGGCGAGGGCTCCTGTGCCAGCCCGGGGAGGACGGGCGAGGGCTCCTGTGCCAGCCCGGGGAGGACGGGCGAGGCCCCTGTGCCAGCCCGGGGAGGACGGGCGAGGGCTCCTGTGCCAGCCCGGGGAGGACGGGCGAGGACTCCCTCTGCCAGCCCGGGGAGGACGGGCGTGGGGAAGGAACAGTTAATGAGCAGCCGCTCGCTGTGCGCGTTACAACAAAGGGCTGGCGGCTCCGGAGGAAAGGGCTGGGAGCCGCTCAGACTTGTCAGTCAGCGGAGCAGCAGCCGGCGCCGCCCGCCCGGCGCACCCTCCTCACATGTGTCTGTCTGGCTGACCCGTGTGTCCATCTGCTCCCAGACGCGGCTCCCTGCGGGGCTGAGGGCAGAGTGGTCCGGCTCCCCGTCACCCCTGCCCCTCTCCCGGGCAGGCTCCTGACCTATGGTCACCAGGGACTTGCTGGCGCGCCGGCCGGGCTGGGACTCCTAGGATGGACGAGGCTGAGCTGCTGCGGGAGCGGCTGCAGGCCATCACGGTAAGTCCTGCTCCCAGCCCCGGGCTGCCTCCTGGGGGGGCCGCGGAGCCCCCGCAAGTGGAAAACAGAGCTGTCATCGCCCTTAGACGCTCTCTGCGGCTCCCTTAACCCCCTCCCCGGCCCCCCCAACCCCCGGGCTTCCGAACCCCGGGGCAGAGTCCACGCTCTTGATTTCTGCAAACACGGTGCCTGCGTTTCAGACGCCTCCGGGAGCGCTGAGTCCACCCGGCTGGCCCCGGCGCCTCGGAGACAGACGCAGCTTTTCCCCAAACTCCCAGTTTGACAGACGTGCCATCCAAGGGCAGGTCCCCACCTCGGACCCTGTTTCAAACAATCCCCCCAAAAGTTAAAGCCTTTCCTAAGAGGGGGGAGAGAAGAAGACAGATACAAACAAGTGGGAACTCTGTGCGTGCCGCGGGGGAGGTGTCCCGGGCAGCCGGGCAGGAGGGGAGTGACTGCAGTCGGAGCCGGGTGGGGAGAAGCGGGGTCCCAAGTCCCAGCTCAAGGTCTCCAGCGCCGACGACGGGAGCCTGGAGCGGGCGGAGGAATGCGGGGCGGGCGGGGCGGTGGATCTGGAAAATATTTCGTTAATACCGGGAAGGAAAATAACGCATTTTTTAATGTGTGTTCTGGAAACGAGTCAGAGCAAGAAAGGCATTGCTTTCCGGAGGTGATCCAGCTTTGTGGATCTCCGTGTGGTTAAGTCCTCGGCCTGGCAGGGACGGGGAACGCGGTGCCGTGCGCTTATCGCTAGCTTCACATGCTTGTTTGTCAGAGAAGAAACTCTGGGACGCGGCACCCGGCGTCCCAGCATGTTCTGCCACGGGGAGGCCGCTGCCAGGAGGGCGCGGGTGCTTTTGAGAAGCCGAAGCGGGTGGGTCGGGGGATATTCTCCTCGGCGCTCCGGGTTCTCCCGGCATCAGAACAGCGGAACCCAGCTCTGGGTTTTCACTACGTGGACACAGGGTCTCAGGTCCCCGCCGAGGGGTGCGGTGAGTGGAGACATCCCCCCAGCGGCTGGGGAGGTGCCACCCGTCCCGGAGACAGCGCCCGTGGAATGTCTGGCTTCTCGCCTCTCCACTCTCGGGAGAAGCCGGGTCTGGGCCGCGGTTGTTTTGGGGCGTTGCTCTCTGTGGTGAAGCCCGGCCGCCGGCCCGGCTGTCCGGCTCGGAGGGCAGGACCTGGCCCTGCGCTGTGGGTTTGGGCTGGGCCCCTGGCCCGACAGCTGCTGTGGAGAGGTCACTTCCTGTGGCTGCGTGAGCGGTGTGGGCACGGGCTCTGCAGCCTCTGAGCGCCTGTCCCCTAAGGAGCTAAGGGAAACGATGAACCCCACGAAACGCACAAGGAGCCCCCGGTTCCCATTGTTCTCTATTGAAACGCGCGGCCCTGCCCGCGGCCCCGGTGCCCGCCAGCGCACCTGTGGCTCTCACCGATTGTGACCCTGTGTGCCAGAGGTGGGACTGTGTCCAGCTTGCGTGTCAGTGGCTGAGCGTCAACCTATGAGCCAGGAGGTCACAGTTCCATTCCTGGTCGGGGCACGTGCCCGGGTGGTGGGCTCCATCCCCAGTGTGGGGCGTGCAGGAGGCAGCTGATCCATGATTCTCTCTCATCATTGATGTTTCTGTCTCTCTCTCCCTTCCTCTCTGAAATCAATAAAAATATACACTGAGTGGCCAGATTATTATGATCTCTGAACGCATAATAATCTGGCCACTCAGTGTGTGTGTGTGTGTGTGTGTGTGTGTGTGTGTGTGTGTGTGTGTATTAGAGGCCCGGTGCATGAATTCGAGCCTGGCCAGTGGGAGGGAACATGGGCGGTTGGCCAGCCTGCCTGCTGGTCAAACTCCTGGTCAAGGGGACAATTTGCATATTAGCCTTTTATTATATAGGATATACACTGAGTGGCCAGATTATTATGCGTTCAGAGAGCATAATAATCTGGCCACTCAATGTATATTTTCAAAAGTAATAAAGTGGGATATGACAGGTATTCAGGAAGATGGGGACTTTTCACTGAGGCGCCAAACGCAGGTGGAGACAAGCAGGACTCCGGTGTCTCACACGCAGACAGGCAAGTAGGGAGGTTCCGGAATATAGCGGCGTGTGCTTTGGGGGACAATTAAAAACGGTACGAGTGTTCGGACCATCCCATTAGCCTCCACATGCCCCATTCGACAGGATTAAGCAGATCTCCCAAGGAAGAGCTGAAGCAATGCTGTGTGGGAAGTGACATGTTTGCCTAAGGCCGTGAGGGGAGAATTGGGGGAAGTCTGCGGGAACAGGTTTCCTCCAGCTGAGTCCATCTCAGGCCCAGCGCCGGCCCAGGGGTCACCGCCCAGAGGAAGGCTGGGGCAGTGCTGTATCCATGGAAACCACGCAGGCCCTCGCCTCCCTCCCGGACACCCTGGAAATGCCAGCTTCCCCGGGACCACGCATACACAGGCACACACGCACATACATGTATACTCACACATGCACAGGCACACACAGTATCCAGAGACGTTGCAAGGACTATTCCACTGTTGGAAGCACTGAAAGTCCTCAGAATCTCCGGCCCAGGGACAATCTTCTCATTGAGGTGTTTCCCTCCCTCTGCCCTCCACACCAAACCACCTTGCCTACGTGCTCCCGGAACAAACCGCAAGGCGCTCGCTCAGGGTCTCCAAACACACCATCCCCCAGGCGTTCCTCTGTCAGAAAGGGAGAGAGTGTTTTCAGGCTCTGAAATCTGTGCGATTCTCACAGTGGGACGTGTTCCTCCCGCTCCTGGCTGTCAAGCGCACTAATCTCCAGGCCGAATTCCTTCCACCTGGTTTTGAGTATCCGAACCGTCATTATTTCCACTGCGAGGAGCTGGAAAAACAAACGCATGTGCCCGTAACTTCACAGCCCACGGAGCGGCCTTCCTGTTCCTCTTTAAGGAAAAAAAAAATTAAAAAAGGGTTGCCCACAGTCGGCAGTGAAACGTGGCACCGGGGCCTCACACCGAAAGCCCAGCCGCCGTGCCGGTGCCTCCGTGGCGCACATGGGGAAGCGAGCTTCCGAGGAGTCAGTCTTCCCGGGAGAGCGAAGCCGGCGCTCCCCACGCGGCTGCTCAGAAGCCAGCGCTCCCGCTGGCATGTGCGGTGCGGGCCCTGGTGCGCACACGGCTCACGTGCCTCCTTGGCTGCTTGGTCCACGTGCAACTCTCCTCTTCCCACATCACGGCCCCGGGATGGCTCAGCCGGGAGCTCGGCGTCCAGCCGCGGCGGCCTCAGCCGATGGCATAGTAAGCGCTTTGATGACAAAGTCTCTCGGGCCTCATTTCGGTCAGTGCGCACGGACACACACAGCGGCTTTCACACGAGGGGAGAGCGGTGGAGGGGACGGTAAACTGAGACCGGCTTGTGACCCACCGTCCTGGGGCTGGGACACGCAGGTCCCGAGTGTTCTCAGGAGGAGCGAGAGGAAGGCCGACAGAGTTACCCCCGAGCTCCTCTCTGCAGGCGCACACGGCCCCACTGCGGGACAGGGAGCCCTGGCCAGCGACTCCGTGGGTTGGAGCGCCGTCCCGTGCCCCCAAAGGTCGCGGGTTCGATTCCCAGTCAGGGCACAAGCCTAGGTTGTGGGCTCCATCCCTGGTCGGGGTGTGTACGAGAGGCAGCTGGTCAATGTATCGCTCTCACATCAATGTTTCTCTCTCGCTCTCTCTCCCAAATCAATATCCAACCATATCTTCGGGTGAAGATAAATAAATAAATAAATAAATAAATAAATAAATAAATAAAATAAACAAAAACAGGGGAGAGGCCCCCGGAGTCCCCTGAGAAGGAAAAGCTCCCGTAAGATCAGCCGTGTCCCGTCCGCGCCGCGGACGAAGGGACACATCCTCCTGCTCTTATCGCCATCCCGACTGTGGGTGGGAAAACACGGTCCCCGGATCCCATGGGGACCCGAACAGGAAAGCCCCTGGGTCTGAGGCTGGCTGCCTCACAAACCGGTGAGCCGGAGGGGGGGCGGGGGGCTCCGAAGGCTGAGCCCTGGGATCCGTTTTGAGAGAACAGACCAGCGGGGAGGAGAGGGCAAGAGGGAGCAGTCAGCCATCTCGCATCCCTTCTGCAGCTCACGGTTGCTGAGCACCTGCTCCGGCCCAGCCCCATGCACGTCAGTGAGAAGAAGTGGACAAGGGATGGTGAGCATTGGGGGGAGGAAGGGGGGTGTTATTGGCAGCTGAGTGGCCAGGATGGGCCCGGGAGAAATGGGTGTGAAGGAGGAGAGCGCTGTCAACGCGTAGACCTCAGAACCACAGAGCAGGCACCTGCCTGGGACCGGCTCCACCTGGAGAGGAGCCGCGGGGAGTTCGGACCCCGGGACCTGACCACGGAGCCAGACGGGCAGCCAGCGCCGCGCAGGACCCGCGCTCATAAGGGGCTCGCCTTCCCGGATCCCCTCCCTCCCTCTTCCCACGCCCAGAGAATGTGGGCTCTCCGAGGCAGGAAGCTTTCCCGCGGGGCAGGAATCTACCCGACACAGAGCAGCGCTGAACTCACAGCCCAGCACAGCCGGCCCGGGTTCTCCACACCCGCTGCCCCCACGGGCCCTCCTGTGCGCTCATTGCCTTTCTGTCAATGTCCGGGGTCTTCTCGTTGTCCATGAGGCCGTCACGACCTCCGAGCAGGACCCACAACCTAACCCATGGGGCCCAGGCACGAGGACAGTGTGGGGAGCCCTGTTCAACAGGTGCCCCAAGTTTCAAGATGGCAGCAGTGGAGCATTCAGTGAAATGCTGGGCCCTTCTGGGCCTGGAGCCTGGCAGGACGTCACAGCCACACGCCCAGGAAGTGGCCCTACCCCCACCTCCCAGGCGGCGTGGACCTTTCCCTCCTCCTTCTGCCCCTGCACACGAGAGCGGGCCCGGCTGGCTCTTGGCTATAGGGAGACACAGCGTGTGTTTGGACCATTGTGCTGTTCAGCGTAGTTAGGACTTCTTTTTTAGTCTATTTTTCTTGATTTCAGAGAGGAAGGGAGAGAAGCATCAACGAGGAGAGAGAATCATGGATCAGCTGCCTCCTGCATGCCCCTCACTGGGGATCGAGCCTGCAACCCCGGGCCTGTGCCCTGACCGGGAAGCAAACCGTGACCTCCTGGCTCAACACATTCAACCACTGAGCCCTGCCGGCCGGGCAGGACTTCTTAAAGCAATAATGGCTCAAAGAGAGCATCCCGCACCTGTGCTCGGGGTTGAGACATTGTCACAGGAAGAACTGATTTGTCACAGGCATCGAGGACGTGCGCACAAAGGTGGCACCGGAGCCGTAGGAACGCCGGCGTGGAGGACGCCTGTGCCAGGGTGTGCGAACCACAGGGCCTGGCACAGCTTCCCGCGGCGCTGTCCCAGGATGAGTGGTTCCTCCCAGCGAAGGAAACGCGTCCTCACTCACGTGCCCTGCGCATCTGTGCCAAGCGCAGCAGCCCGCCCACACGGGAGGCCACGGGAGGCGTCGCTGGTGGGAGCTCACCACGGAATGGCTTTCTGAGAACAGGCCAGCTTCCCGTGTGCGCGGGACAAGAGGGCCGCTTGGCCAGCCCGGCCGGCAAGGATGCCCTGCGCGCGGAGCACCATGGCTGGGTCCCCAGGAAGGGCCGCCACTGTGGGAGCTGCTGGAAGGCGCTGGCTTGGTACCCGAGAGACCGGCGTCTGCGGGGAAGCCCCGTCCCGTGCGAACACTCCCGACCCCGAGCCTCGAGGACAGAGCTCCTCCTAGAACCAAGTAGGAGTGTGTTTGCCCAGCTGGTGTAGCTGAGGGGTTGAATGTCCACTGAATGAATAAGCGGTCATTGGTTCAATTCCCGGTCAGGACACAGGCCCGGGTTGCAGGCTCCATCCCCAGTGGGGGACGTGCAGGAGGCAGCCGATCCATGATTCTTTCTCATCATTGATGTTTCCATCTCTCTCCCTCTCCCTCTCCCTCTCCCTCTCCCTCTCCTTCTCCCTCTCCCTTCCTCTCTAAAAAAGATCAATAAAAACATATTTTTTAAAAAGAATATTTTCATTCTACTGAGAATATTTTAATTAAATGGAAACCCTTCGATTTTAACAAGAATAAAATAAGACTATTTTCACTATGTAAGTGGCTGTGGGGTCACTGTGGGATGATGTACTGTACTGCCCTCAGAGGGTATTCCCAAGCCTCTCCCGACCACGGCAGCTGAGGCACCCCTCAGCTCGCATGCACCCCTCAGCTCGCACGCACCCCTCAGCTCACATGCACCCATCAGCTCACACACACCCCTCAGCTCACATGCACCCCCTCAGCTCGCACGCACCCCTCAGCTCACACGTACCCCCTCAGCTCACACGCACCCTCTCAGCTCACACGCACCCCTCAGCTCACATGCACCCTCTCAGCCTTGAACGCAGCGTGTGTATAGAAGTGCCTAAATGCTGGATGAACTAGTAATTAAGTAACTCGGGATCACTCCTGCCTTCCTCACCGATGCGGGCGCTTTTATCATATTAGCTACATCAACATCAACAACCTCTCTACGATACTCATCTCTACGTGCTGTGCTTACTTGGATCGAGTATGGGGCTGGGGCCATATCACTGAATCACTGATGGTCACAATAGTTGCACTAGGTACATCAATTTTCATCATAACTAAGAGGTGGCCATTTACAGAGCTGGAGTTTGAGGGTGTCAACTGCTAAAACAGTCTAAGTCAAACAACTGAAAATCCAGACAATTGTCCTTTGAACAAAAAGCCCCTTTGTTCATTGACTTTAGACGGAAGCGGAGACAGAAGTTGTCCGTGACGGTTAACTCTGGTGCGCGTCGGGTGCCAGGTCCCTGCGGGTGACGGTGGAGACGCGCAGGCTCGTGGGGGGATTTGGGGAAGCAGCTGGCACATCGCATCTGTTTGCTTCATGGCGATCTGGGAAGGAATTCGCTGGCGGGGGTCACGTTTGGCCTCCCCAGCAGTAGAGCTAGACACACAGCTTAGACGGACGGACGGTTTCTTTCGCCACGGTCTTTTTCAATAACTCCGATGCAATGCGGCAGCGGGATCGTCACTCGCCGGTGAGCACTATCTTATGAGGAAAGGGTGCACCGACCACATTATAAAATCACCTTCTTAACGCCCTGGCTGACAGGCGGCATCACATTACCCCGCGTGACAAACAGCGCAGTCCTTAGCAACCCTCTGCAGCCTGGCGTCGTCAAAACACTGGGGACGCCCCGCCTCCGCCTCCGGCCACAGCCTTCACTACCTCCTTACGAACCCGAGATGAAACCAGCCCATGTGGCTACCCACAGGGGCGGGGCAGCGGTGCTGGGGGCAGCAGCCACTGGCACGCACACCTATGTGCCCTTCTCTGTGGGTTACCCACGGAGACAGGTGTGTGACTGCCCACCAGCGGGCAGGGAGCTAACAATGTGCTCCCTTCCGAGGAGAGCCCCCCCCCCCCCCTGCTGCTGGCTGTGCTGGGGCAGGTCCAGAGAGACGGACAGGACAGCGAGGGCAGCTGTGGGAGCTGCACTAATTTGGCACCTAGAGGTTCGAGATCCTGCTAACACCCTGCAGTGCAGAGGCCAGCGCCCAACAGACCGCAAAGAATGACCCTGCCCCGCCTTGGCCCGTTGGGCTCAGTGGGTAGAGCATCAGCCTGCAGACTGAAGGGTCCCCGGTTCGATTCCGGTCAAGGGCACGTACCTAGGTTACAGGCTCCTCCTCCCTGGCCTGGGCCCTGGTCAGGGGTGCGTGCAGGAGGCAACCAATGGGTGTGTCTCTCACATTGATATCTCTCTCTCCCCCTCCCACTCTCTCTAAAAACCAATGGGAAAATATCCTCGGGTGAGGACTAAAAAATAAAAGAAGGATGATCCGGGCCCCTAACGTTAACGGTGCCAAGGTGGAGACACGGCGGGGGTGCAAGAAACCCCAACACAGGAATCTGAAAGAAACTGTTTCGGCCCCGTGGCAATGACGACGCTTACAATTCCCATTTAAAACAAGTACAAACTTTAATTCTACCAACTGGGCAAAGGGGAGAGAGACGGGGAGAGAGATGCCTCCCCGTGTGCCCTGGGAGAGGCAGGAGGGGGAGGGAGGGAGGCAGAGCAGTGATCAGAGCAGTGATTCTGCGGCAGCGGGTGCTGCCAGCTGAGGAGAGAGGGTCTGGGCTTGGCGGCCCTGCCAGCCGGGTGCTGGGCGGGGACCGGGGTGCCTCTGGCTCATGCTGGGCAGCGCTGGGCTCACCGTGTGTGAGTCCCAGGAGGTGGTGGCAGCGGCGGCCGGGCCTTGACTAACCGGACACGGTGGTGACCTCAGGCTTCAGGTTCTCGGGGGGCGGAGGCTGGTACCGGGTGGCCGGGGCTGGCGGTGCCCTGGCATTGGGGTGGGGGGCGCACGGGGGCGGCTCAGGGTGGGCGGCGGGGGCCTCCGGTCCGCACGGCTGCACGGGGAGCAGAGGCCCCGGCCTGGGCACGAGGGGGAGGGCCGCTCCGCGTCTCCCGACCGGCGCGAAGGCCGACCGGCCGCACAGGGGGCTGCGCCTCCGCCTCTTGGCGTCGGGGGTCTCAAACCAGAGGGGGCCGTCGAACTTGGCCCGGCCTTTGCTGCACTGGCTGAGCGCCCGCAGCACCGTCTCCCGGGCGCAGGGGTCGGGGCGCTCTCGGCCGGGGGGGCACGTGTAGAGGCTCCCTCTGCGCTCAGGGGGGGCGATCTGGATGGTCACCGGGCTCTGCAGGCGGCGTGGGTGGCGGGCACCGCGAATCCGCAGCGTCATCATGCCCTTCGGAGCCGCGGGAACATCCCGCCCCCGGGGGCCCGGGCCGGGGAGGCGCCTCCTGGCTTCGGGCATCTGTCCCCTGCAGGCCCTGCCCGGGTGCCAGCCGGGCGGTGTCGGGGGCAGGGGTTGGGTCGGGGCGCAGCGCTTGGGGTGCGCACAGGGGACGCGGCCCTGCTCCCGGGCCCGCTGGCGCAGGGCGGGTCTGGGCGGCGGGAGCCGGCGCGCCCAGACGGAGGGCCGCAGCGTGGCGTGGGCCGTGCGGAGGTACCTGCTCAGGTAGCTGCTCAGGTAGCTGCCCATGATCCCGGGCGGCGGGGGCGGGCGGTCCTGCTGTTTGGAGATTCCAGGCGGGTGGGGCTCGGCTGACCGTTGGCACCTCGGGGCGCAAGGGCAGCGCGCGGAGCATTGGCGCGTGGGGGGCGCCTCGGTGCGCGCGGGCCTGCACGTGCCGGACCTACCACCTGCGCACACGGGGAACGCGCGGCCCCGCCCCTGCGCTCTGAGACGGGGAACCCCAGCTCCCCGCTGCTGGGCCTGGCGCCGGGCGCTGGGCACAGGGCCTGGGAGGCCTTCGGGTCTGCACTGGACATTCAATGGGAGGAAATAGCATCATTTCCACCAGGTTCTGGAAAGGGTACAAAATGGGCCGGAGGGCACATTCTTTCATATGGTGAAGCGGACACACGCACACGCTTGCGAGCTCCTTTAAGGGAACACAAGGGGTCTCCTTGTAGCAGTAAAGGGGGTGCGTGTGTCCTTCTCCTGGACCGGTTGCTAATGTCGTTTGTTGTATTTCTGCGCTTGGTGGCGGAAGAGGTAAAAGCCGGTGGGGATTTCACGTGTTCGCACCAACAGCGTGGATTTAACGGGATGCGCACGTAATTTCCCGTCCTCATCCATTCACGGTCCATTGGTTCTCTCTGAAGGCCATGGTTCTCACCAAGGCCGTGTCTCTCCCGTCGTTTCTCCTGGGGAGGGTGGGGGAGAGGGAGGCACGTCTAACACCATCCTTGGAAACGTCCAAGTTCAAGGCTCTGGAGAGCTGATGACAGTGCTCAGGCGTGGAGGCTGGCGAAGGCGGTGGGAATCCGTCTCTTCTTGAGCAAGTCCCCTTGGAAGGCAACTAACTGTGGGGCAGGCCCCAATGCCAGGAGGGGAGGTGGACAGAAAGGAAAAGCCCGGAATCAGTCACACCCAAGAGTGGGCAACAGATCCCCCCAGACCTGCGAGGCGGACAGCTGGAAGGTGTGGACGCTAAAGAAGCTTCATGGGGGGCCCAGAAGGTCCTCAGGTCAGAGAGAGGCCGTGGTCCTGGGAGGCGGGCTGGGGCCAGCTGGTGGTACTCGGGAATGGATCCCTAACAGTCTCCACTCACACATGATTTTTTTGTTGTTGTTTGTTTTGCCAATTCCTTAGTTAAGGGATGACCCCCAGGTATCCTGTGGTATCATATTTTTCTTGAAGACAATTTTCCTGATAGAATGACTCTCCGTAGCTCCCTAACCTGTCTCTTAAGGTGGTGATGGCATCAGACTACATGGTCTAGGTCAGTGGTCGGCAAACTCATTAGTCAACAGAGCCAAACATCAACAGTACAACGACTGAAATTTCTTTTGAGAGGCACATTTTTTAAACTTAAACTTCTTCTAACGCCACTTCTTCAACATAGACTCGCCCAGGCTGTGGTATTTTGTGGAAGAGCCACACTCAAGGGGCCAAAGAGCTACATGTGGCTCTCGAGCTGCAGTTTGCCGACCACTGGTCTAACGCCATTGGGGATGGAGTCCTTATCGCGTATTTTTCCCCCGATGTCTCCAGAATTCCCCGCGTTCTCTCTGCAGCGTTACCCAGTGGGAGTCGTTCTGGCGTGAGGCTAATGCCCTCTGACAAACCAGCCTCCTGCAGGGAGCTAGAGGCATAAGGGAGTTGGTTACCCGTGTGCTTCCACCGCTAAATCAACATGTTGACCAGGTAAAACCCATCTTCATGGCCGTTGGAGACGTCTGTCTCTTCTCACGCACCACCACGCAGTGGCTTTCACCAGCTGGTGGATGCTGCAGATTAGCGTCTATCCATGGTGCTCAGCCCGGGGTGAGCTTGCAACGGCCGTTGAAGAAGGACTGGAGATGTTTTGGGTTATCACTTCTCGGGGGCACTGCTGGCATCCAGTGGGTAGAGGCCGGAGATGCCGCTCAACGTCCTAGCACAGGACGGCCTCCCTTCGGTCCATTGATGGGGACACAACCTTCGGTCCACTGATGGGGACCACGTAAAACTGATGGAGAACAAGCAATTCATGGAGAATCACAACGTACGGAGAATTGGCATTCCCGGTGTCTTTCTGATGTCTTCCTCATCGTAAGGTGGCACACGTCTTATTAATTCAAGTTTGTGGTGTCCCTGAGGGACGTTTTCCAGTTTTCTTGTTGACATTTTATGTTACGTTCACCCCAAGGTGTTCCAGTTTTCCTAGTTTCCAGAATAAGCAGAGCTCTTTCTCCCCGTGGATCTTCTCACTGTGACTTGTATACACCCGAGGAATTGACTTCTATACATGAACATGGGGCCCCACTAACTGTTTCTCTAATTTCCTTTCTCTTTTCCCGTCTAACTTACTGGCTACTGCTGGAACATAATTCAATTTAGTGTTTAAAATGCTGATCCCTTTCCACACTGGGCACGCTATTTACTTTTGAGCTGAGATTAACCTAGTTTATCAAGTTAGGGAATTCTCCTGCATTTCTGTCTTATTGAAATGTTTTTAAATGGCGAATTTGGTCAAATGTCTTTTAGGAATCTGTGGACATGGGAACAGGAGTTTCCCGCTTAGATGTGCTGAGGGGGAGAAGTGTATTAACCATAGTGTGTCGTTCCTAATACTGAACCTCCTTGCGATACTGAAAAAATCCTACACGTGGACAGAGTACATAGTTCTTCCGATGTGCTCTGGATTCTGTCTCTAATATTTTATTTAGCTTTCTTTTTCCTAAATATTCTTGAAAGATATTGGCCTATTGTTTACTTTGGGGGAAGGGTCCCAATTTGGGGTGGGTTTTGGTTTCATTGTTACCTTGCCTTCAAAAAATAAGAATTAAAGCCCTAGCCAGTTTGGCTCAGTGGATAGAGCGTTGGCCTGTGGACTGGAGGGTCCCGGGTTCGATTCCAGTCAAGGGCACATGCCCAGATTGTGGGCTCGATCCCCAATAGGGGGCGTGCAGGAGGCAGCCGATCAATGGTTCTTTCTCATCGTTGATGTTTCTATCTCTCTCTCTCTCCCTCTCCCTTTCTCTCTAAAATTAATAAAAAAAATATTTTTTAAAAGAATTTAAGAATTTGGGGACTTTTGTTCTTTTGGGAGAAATTTAATCAATAAAAATCCAGTGTAAACCGGTAAAAACAGTCATTAGAGTTTAATTTATTAAATGGGATCGAGTGTGTTGGTGTAGTCACCACCACGTATACTTCCTTTCTAAAGGAGAAACAAATGCCACGCCCAAACTCCTCACTTAGAATAAAACTTCTATTTAGGAAAAAAAAAAAAAAATCCCGGCTCTGCCATGTGTTGGCTGAGAGAGCGTGGGCTGGTCAGGGACTCCCCTCACTTGCTTCTCCTCCGCGATGCCTCCTTGGACTATGACTATTAAGGGAACAGTCACAACACATCGCGTGAGTATAGCCGTCGAGGGAAACAGTGCCCATCACAGCGCAGCACAGCGCTTGGCACAGACGGTTAAAGTATCCCTGGCATTTGCTCAATACCAGCCTCCGGAGAGGGTGGCGACCTGACGCACGCGATTTCAGAGTTTTTCTTCCCAACGGCCAGATCTTATCCACGGGAAAGAAGTGGCCCGGCCGGCCGGTTGCCTGGCGATTGTTTTTCCAAAAGAGCTGCTTCCGGAAGATGCCTGATGAGGTCATCGTCTCATTACGAACATCACATCGGGCCGGAGCGTGGGGCCTTGTTTTTCTTCAGCAGATGTACCTGGGCTCCCACATCAAAGGGAGTTCTTATCTTCAAAGCGGCGCCCTGGGGGGGGCGGGCCTTGCTGCAGTCACGCTGGAACGCTTCCTCCTCAGTCGCCCTCAGAGCCGGCTTCAGATTGCTCCCGAGCCTCCACTGGCAGCACACGTCTGTTCGGTGGGAGGCCTCCATTTATTTGGAAGCAGATTTAAGACCAACTCTTAAAAGAAAGATGGACAGTATTGTCACCTCCGGTGGAAGATGACAATGGTGACCAGAAGGCACCAAGGGCCTGGCAACAGACAGTTCCGCGAGGGACTCTCTCAAACACCTCCGACCGCTGGACGCGGGATCAGAATGAGTGCGTGGCGTCCTGTGTGGGTAACAGGTTATGTGTTTATTCAGCCAAGTTTATTCCACGGAGACTCACAGGAGACCCTGTGCCACGCACTGTTCTAGGAACTTTTGCCCATATCCGCTCATCTTACCTAATAATAGACAAACATGTAAATTGACCTCACCTCCGCTACCCCCACAGCCAATCAGGAGTGAGTATGCAAATTAAACCAACAAAGATGGCAGGTTAATTTGCATATGCAGGTGTGGAGCAGCCGGGCGGGGCGGGATGCCTGTTTTGAGGCGGGGAGAGAGGGTCAGAGGGAGCTACAGGAGGAGTGCTCTGGCTGGGAGCAGGGACTTGCAGGCTCCTATGTGGCCGGGAGCAAAGCCAGGGTAAGGAAGGCCTATTCTTGCACAAATATTGTGCAACGGGCCTCCTGTTTAATGTTAATGCCTTACAAGGTAGGTAGTTTTATTATCCATATTGTATAGACGAGGCGATCGAGGCACCGAGAAGTTAAGCATTTTGTCCAAGGACACAGAGCTGGTCAATGGCGGAGCTGGGAGGAAATGGAGCCCAGGTGATATAGCACATATGCTATCTTTTTTTAAACGGTGCAAGCCACGTGCATTGCCAGCCACGCGTCCTGGGTTCTGTGAGGTGCTGCAGTTTAACCCTTGGCACTCGCTTGCTTTTTTCTCGATTCCTTTATTCTAATGCTAACCGTGTCGAGTCACACTCGACATCCGAGTGCAAAAGGTTAAAGTTGGTGAGAGATACTGTCTCGCTCCATGGATTTTTTTTTAACCTCAGCGTGGACAAGGAGTATCTCACCCCTTTTCTCTCCATCTTCCCAAGCAAGTTCTACAAGGAGGAAACAGTGCCCCGCCGTAGCTTCCGAGCCTGGCCTCTTTCCCACACACACAGCCCTTTTCCTCCCCCTCATGCCGGGACCATCCCTCTCCCCACAGGGTTTCCCGGGCCTCCTTCAGAGCGCCCTCCTGCCATTTGCTTTCCCACCACGCCTCTCGGTGGCTCAGTCTTTGGTTGTCTTTGGTGAGCATCTACTTTTGTAAAATGTGTCCATTGCAGTTCACACCCAGGGTCATTCTGCATTCGTTTCAGGCACATAGCCCGGTGGCCAGACAATCCCACACAGCACAGAGTGGTCCCCCGGGACCTCAGGCACCCGCCTGGCCCCGCTCATGGTCACCACAATCCCACGGGCCAGATGCCCCAGGCTGTACCCCGGGTCCCCATGTGGCTGTTCTCTACCTACCAACCTGTCCTCCCCAGCTCGACCTCGCTGGGCTCCTGGGGAAGACAGAGCGGGGAGAGGGACAGGGAAGGCAGGGAAGCATCTTGGGTTCTCTGAAAAAGCACCGTGTCGCCCTCCAGCCACAGGTGCCCTGACCGGCCCACTCCGCTCTCCTTGCTGTGAAGTAGGAGTTTGCAAAGCAGCCTCATGCCCATGCCAAGCGCCCGTCGCTGGCCAGCCTCTCCACCAGGGCACCAACCCGAGGAGACACGGTGACGCAAACTGATTTAAAAATGGGGGCGATGACGCCGGGCCTTTTGTGTTTCAGGATAAAAGGAAAATCCAGGAGGAGATCTCCGCGAAGCGCCTGAAGATCGAGGAGGAGAAGCTGCAGCACCAGCACCTCAAGGTAACGTGTCCTTCCCTTCCTCTCAGGGCCTGGTCCCTTCCTCTCGGGGGCCTGGTCCCTTCCTCTCCGGGGCTGGTCCCCGGGCGCCCTCCGGGCCCTCAGGCTTCAACAGGAAGTAGCCTTAGGAAGGAAAGGAGCCCCGAGCAGCCCTCCTCGCACCCTCCTGGCCTCAGAGAGGCTGACAAGCCGGCGATGTCTGCCTTTCCCGGCAGCAGGTGCAGAACTGAAACTGGCATGCTAACCTGTCAGCCTTCACTCCTGGCTTTCCTCATGTTCTTGGACGCTCTGGATGGAGGCTGCAGCCTTGGCCATCTGGCCCAGGACACGGTCTTGCTTCACTTCCCAGGGGGCGGGTCCAGCCAGGAAGTCCCTTTCAAATTCGTGAAAGGCCCGCCCTTCCCTCCAGGGGGCTAGAACCCACCCCGCCTGGCCCGCCGAGGACGCTGGGCCTGAAAGCCCACCCAATGGGTGCAGTGCTGGCTGAGAACGGTTCGGGTCTTTGTTTTATTTCCTTTGGACAGAACATGAGATCATAACCCAAAGAAAGCTCCATTTTAAGATCAGACTTTCCGTCTCCCGTGGGCGTGGCCGCGGTGATGAAAGCGCGCCGAGGCTCAGCATTTCCTTGCGTGGCTGTCCCGTGGGCGTGGGGAACTGCCCCTCTCGTTGGCATATTAATGCCATGGAGACCAGCCGTAGCCCTGGTGGGCTATCGCCCTTCTGCCTGCAACCTGGTGGGAAATTCACGATGAAGTAAATAACAAGGAGAACTTACAAGATGACTTTTAATTTAAACATAAGAATAAGCAGCAGCAGGGTTCTGGGGAAGTGGGCCTGAAGCTGACTCTTACGTAGAATTGACGTAGGCACACATAGGGCCTTTCCATCAATAAATATTTCTTTTATTTAATGTTTTTATTGATATTTTTAGAGAGAGAGGGAGAGAGAAACATCGATCAGTCGCCTCCTATCCGCCCCAGACGGGGTCCGAACCTGCAAGCAGGGCCTGTGCCCTGACCAGGAATAGAACCAGCAACTCTTGGTGTGCGGGACGACGCTCAGCCAACTGAGCCACGCCGGCCGGGACCATGACTGTTTCTTAAGCACCTCCTACGTGCCAGGTACTCAGCTGGACACTCGCCAGAGCTTCCATATAAAGTGAAGTCCGACCTGCGCCCGCACAGTGGACGCTGCCCCGAACCCAGAAGGCTCGTGTGCCGCGGGGAGCACGCCTGGAGGCCGAGGGGGCGGGGGAGGGGCGGCGGTGGAGCAGGCTCACCTCCCGGCTCCGCGGAGAGGGCTGGCTTGCCCCGCAGGCACCCTGCCAGAGCACAGCTCAGAATGTGGGCCAGCACCGGAGAAATCTACCCCGAAATAGGCGCACCATGCCCCGAGCGCGCTGGCCGCCGCCGCTACCGGGGTCCCTTCCACTTGCTTCTTCACCGCTTGTCCCCGCGCCGGACACCGCACCAGCTCGCTGACCGTGGGCCTTGCCAGTCCGCTCCAGCCACCACCTAAACGCTGCAGGTGCACACGCCACGAAGCGCACTCACGTCAAAGAATGCGGGAGCTCACCCCGAGCCCCTGCAGCTCCGGGCCCTGCAAACACCCCGACCGCGCTGGGCGGGCGGCTTCCCGGGGTGTCACTAGCATCCTGACACGCGGGCACGTCCTGGGGGTCATCTTGCCACGCATCGTGGTCAGAGTCTGAAGCCACCGAGAAACGTAAAGTACACTCAGACCAAGAAAACGTTCCTTTCCTGGGCGTCCATTGAATTCATGGTTTGAAACACAAATTGATTCCCAGAGTCTATGCCATGATGTGTGGGACGAGAAGTGCTTCGGAAACCTTTCCCTAAAAAACTGCCCAGCCCGGCCGGCGTGGCTCCGCGGTTGAGCATTGACCTATGAGCCAGGAGGTCACGGTTGGATTCCCGGTCAGGGCACATGCCCA
The DNA here is from genome assembly GCF_951640355.1 of Cnephaeus nilssonii. Taxonomy (NCBI): domain Eukaryota; kingdom Metazoa; phylum Chordata; class Mammalia; order Chiroptera; family Vespertilionidae; genus Cnephaeus; species Cnephaeus nilssonii. The sequence goes on from NC_137092.1 coordinate 2,422,102, forward strand.
GGTTTCAGATTCTGTCCCCAGTAGGGGGCATGCAGGAGGCAGCCCATCTATGATTCTCTCTCATCATTGACGTTTCTATCTCTCTCTCCCTCTCCATTCCTCTCTGAAATCAATAAAAATATACACTGAGTGGCCAGATTATTATGATCTCTGAACATATAATAATCTGACCACTCAGTGTATATCCTATATAATAAAAGGCTAATAAGCAAATCGTCCCCTCGACCAGGAGTTCGACCAGCAGGCAGGCCGGCCAACCGCCCATGTCCCCTCCCCCTGGCCAGGCTGGCCAGACCCCACCCATCCACATCCACAAATTCATGCACCGGGCCTCTAATATATATATGTATACACACTGAGTGGCCAGATGATTATGCGTTCAGAGATCATAATAATCTGGCCACTCAGTATGTGTGTGTGTGTATATATATATATATATATATATATATATATATATACTGCCCGAAGTAACCGGAAAATATAAACAAATATAATTTTTAACTGCCAAAATGCCTATGACTCCCATACCACTTACATTTTCCCTTAGTTAATATGCCTTTGATTCTGGATGTCACTGTGAAATAGAGCCCATTTATGTACATTAACCTCGTACGTTTAAGTCTAACTCGTGACATAAAAGCAAAGTAACCGTGTCCTTCTGATTGCACATCCACACGATAGGCTGCGAGCTCTCTGCCAGGGACATGGCGAGGTGTGTGTGACGCACCGCGTTTCATGCGGCTAAAATGAAAATCACTCTCACTCCCAGCCAGACCGAAAGCCAAGGAGGTAGCCCCACGCTGCCGTAATCACGTCACAACACTCACTCTCCGTGCACCGGGCAGCGTCATGGAGCAGCCCATCCCAGGGGCCGTACGGGGACGGGGCTGCACATGACTGACACTCCCCGGCGGAGGGGGGAAGAGGGGGCCGGGAAGGGCTTTAACGCCCTCTGACAGGGACCGCCTGTCTGCTTCCCTGCGCACCGGCGTCCACCAGATAGAAGTAAATTAAACTCGAGGTGCGTTCTGTAAAAAGGCGGCACCCTCAGGACCCCGGGGCGTCTTGGGCCTCGGGAGATGAGTCCTGACCTTTGGGGATCACACGGCCTGTGTCCGTGGGAACACGTTGCCGCGCACAGCTCAGCGGCGATAATTAGAGGCCGAGGGGATGACTATAAGGCCGCTCTGGCTCGCTGGGCGTGTTGTCCACGTGCCCTTGAACTCTGAGAGGCCAACGCAAACACCGTGACCTGGGAGGAGGGCGTCGCTCACCCCCGGGGTTTGCAAAGGCTGTTCCGTGCGTGCCCGGCTCCCAGGCCGCCCACTGAGCCCCGTGGGGCAGGCCAGGCCTCCTCTACGCTGCAAGTCACCATCTCCCACCACATCCACCCGTCATCAGCGCCATGTTTTTCAACAATGTGAAAACGATTGCCTTAAAATAACGGTCCTTCGGTAACTAGCTAGCACAACCTCACTTAAACTTCTTTTAAAAAATTCAGACACATGTACATTGCCGCCTAGTCGTCCTAGAACCCTTCGGAAAGGAACAAAAGCCCTTCTTCCTGGTTCTCATGGCCGGCGAGAGAGAGACGTCCCCGGAAATAAGGGAAGGTTCCCTCTCTTCTCTTCCCACCATCTCAGACACAGTGGGCCCAGAGGAATATGACTGAGCGAGTGATTGACAGCGGTGCTGGACTTACCGAGACGGCATTTTGCTTCGGGAAGAAGAGGGAGAATGCAAAATCTTTCAAAATACTATCCAGTCGTTGCCACGGGAGATGCGAACAGGATGCGGGGAAAGCCCCCCCCCAAATTCACCAGCCTCTTCCACCGGCTTCCCCTCCCCTCGGGCTCGGGCTCGGGCTCAGGAATGCAGTTCTTCCCTGCGGGTTCAGGGGCATTTTCTTTCCTTACCATGAAACAGACATCTCCTTTGTTTTGGGAAAACGGACGAAATTCCAACTCACCACCCTGGCTGGTTTGGCTGAGTGGATAGGGCGTCGGCCTGTGGGCTGAAGGGTCCCGGGTTCGATTCTGGTCGAGGGGACATGCCCCGCCTGCAACCATGATCCCCAGCAGGGGGCGTGCAGGAGGCAGCCCATCAGTGATTCTCTCTCATCATGGATGTTTCTCTCTCTCTCTCCCTCTCCCTCTCTGAATTCAATAACAATATATATATATTTTTAAAGAAGGGTGCAAAGAAGGAAAATGCCAGGTTTATTCAGGCAAGGTGGTGAGAGAGGGTAATTTCTCGCTGAAGTGTGCCCGTGTGGAAACGCCTAGCTCTGAGAGTGGTCAGAGGTCTGGGGTGGCGGACAGGTTTCAGGGAACGTCTCTGTGTCTCCTGACTCAGAAAAAGGCCCTGCGGGAGAGCTGGCTGCTGGACGGCGTCGGCGGCGGCGGGAAGGAGCAGGAGGAGCTGAAGAGGCAGAACCAGCAGGACCAGCGCCAGATCCAGGCCCTGGACCAGAGCATCCTCAGGTAGGGCCTCGCGGGAGGCTCCCCAGCCACCTGTGTCCTGATTCCGTCCCCACGTCGCAGGTGGGAGAGCCATTCTCACGTTTGGGGACAAGATCGGATCTTCCGAGTGAGATTTCTAATAGAAACTAGGGAAACACCCCCGAAGGGAACATGGGAATTGTGCTGTAAATGCCACCTGCGCCTAGCAACCCAAGAGGGATTGTCAAGTGCATATCGGTGACTCCGCCTATGGCTCATCCACAAGACGGTAGCACTGATATCCATCCTTGAGAGTGACGGGGCAGCTTACAAACACAGACACGAAGCTAGAAGCACCTGCCTGGCATGGCAGGGGATCCAACAACAGGCCTGCGCAGCCCCAGCCCCGCCCTCCCCTGAGGATGGGACAGCTCCCCAGGTGTGCTTCCGCTGTCCCCCCACACCGCCCAGGCCTCCCTGCCACACCCACAGTGCGGGGAGGAGAAGGCGCTGTGGGAAGACCTCACAACATTGTCTCTCGTCGACTTCCCCGATTGTTTGGTCACAGGCGGTGACCTCCCTTCCCAGTCCAGCCCTGCCCGTCACACGTGCTCAGTACAGTCGGCAGCTTCTGATCTAGCCAAGCTTTTCTATCGCCTGGGTTTACAATGAGGTGATGGGTGTGTGGGGAAATCGGAAAACTCAAATATACGATAGGATTTATTAGTGTTATCACAAAATAGAGACAGCACGGGAGAAAGAGAGGGGGAGGAGGAAGGGAAGGAGGGGGAGTGGGAGAAGGAGGAGAGGGAGGGGGAGGGGGAGGAGGGGGAGAAAAATGTATTTTCTAGCCATAGTGCCCTCTAGGCACTTTAGACAGGGTGTCCCCCAAAAATGTATGCACACTTTAACAGCTGATAGCTCAATTTAAAATATATATATATGTTTTTATTGATTTCAGAGAGGAAGGGAGAGGGAGAGAGAGAGAGAAACATCAATGATGAGAGAGAATCATTGATCTCCTGCCTCCTACACGCCCCACCCTGGGGATGGAGCCCACAACCCGGGTATATGCCCTGACCAGGAATTGAACCCTGACCTCCTGGTTCATAGGTCCACACTCAACCACCGAGCCACGCCAGCCAGGCAAGCTTCAGTGTCAATAAGGAACTCCATGACGTAGAAATAGAAAGGTGAACGGATTTTGTTGCTGGTTATGGTTTAGCCAGATTTCACTCATTCTCGTTCGGGCCCACGTTGAACCCCTGCCTAAGGCTCCCATCGGCCTGTGCAAGGCAGTCTGCGCCTTAATGACAGGAACGGCTCCTCAGCCCCAGCCAGCCACGTCCCGCATCACGTGGCAGTGGCATGGACAAGCCGCTCCGCTGTGATCACATGAGAGGGAAGAGAAAGGGGGAAAGGGCCAAAAGGGAGAACACAAAACACCCTCCATTTGTTTCTTCTTCTTAAATTCGCCGTTGCCTGGAAACACTCAAGAAATTAATCCGAGGCAATTACAGGAGTCAAACCCATTCCCAGCATGCTTTTCGCTCTCCGTGTTTAACTCGTTGGTTTACCAGATTTGCAGTTCCATCTGTTGTTGTTTTTAATTTCCCAGATATTCTGATTATTTTTTAATTTAGGAGCCCTTCAAATTCAACAAAAGAAGCTAAGTAAATTAATTTTCCAGGAAAAAAAAAAAGGAAGAAATCTATTCACCATCTCTCTCCCAAAAAATGCCTAATTACAATGCCTAGCACATGGCATGAACATGTGACTGCTCAGCCTAATAAGTGAATGGATGAAAAAACAGATGATGAAGAGACAGGAGGATGGACGGATGGATGGATGGATGGATGGATGGATGGACTTAGAAAATATCGATGTGAGGGACCAGGTGAAGACTAGACAATGACTTGAACATTAATGAACTAAAAAGAAAAATTGAAATTTTAAGCTTCTCAAAACACCTCTCTTTATATCCCTTAACTTTCCAACATGCTTTTGCAGTCAAAATAATATAAAGAACTTGAAGCACAAATATGAGACCACCCGCTGAGGGGACATAGTCCCTGGGCTCTGGATGTGACTAAAGAAGGAAGGAAGGAAGGGGGAGGGGCATTGATTTCAGTGACCCACCCCCCATGGCCTGGTCACAAAGAAAGAAAGTGCGGCCCTGGCCGGTGTGGCTCAGGGGATAGATCATCGGCCTGCAGACTGAAGGGTCCCCGGGTTCAATTCCCGGTCAAGGGCACGTACCTCAAGTACAGGCCCTGGTCAGGGTGCATGCAGGAGGCAACCAATCTATGTGTCTCTCTCACATCGATGTTCCTCTCTGTCTCTCCCCCTCCCTTCCACTCTCTCTAAAAACCAACAAAAAAATATCCCCAGGTGAGGATTAACAACAGGAAAAGGAAGTGCGAGGGCAGAGACTCAGGGCGAGGGAGGAAGGTGTGTGTGCCTCGGGGCGCAGGCGCACTCACTCCCCAGGAGAGCTCCATCCCCCAGCTCAGCCGAAGGCCTCACCGAAGTGCCCTCAGTCCCTTTAGACCACCCACGACTCGAGGGTCCTTGTTGGGTATCTATGTTGCATGAAGCTAGCGTGTGGTCTTCAGAGACTGGCGTCCTGCCCGGGTGTGCAGTGAGCACAGTGAACACTGGGGCAGAGCGAACTGAAGGGGCCGGGAAGCGAGGAGACAGGGGCGGCTCTGTTACCCCGGAGAGAGAAATGTGAGGGCGACAAAGCCGGCGATTGTGTCCGACAGAGAGTCCGTGGCCCTAGGCATCATTGAACGGGTGTGTCGCTTCATTATATGATTACAAGTAGTTTATTCACTGAAAATATTTTCCCTACCACTTAAACACCAGGAAAGAAAAAGGCTTTCCAAGTTCAAGGAAGGAGAAGAACGTCTGTGGTTAGCTTGCCACATCCTGGGTACCATCATTGAAGGTCACTTGGCAAACTCCAGCCCCCTATGCAGAGGGCAAATGTGAACTTTGATTACACGTATTAGGTCTTATTAAGTGTCGGCACGTAGTAGGTGTTCCCAGCAGGACCTAATCAAAAATCGCACACCCAGCCCAGCCGGCGTGGCTCAGTGGTTGAGCGTCGACCTATGAACCAGGAAGTCACGGTTAGATTCCCGGTCAGGGCACATGCCTGATTGCAGGCTGGATCCCCAGTAGAGGGTGTGCAGGAGGAGCTGATCCATGATTCTCTGTCATCATTGATGTTTCTATCTCTCTCTCTCCCCCTTCCTCCCTGAAATCAATAAAAATATATTTTAAACACACACACACACACACACACACACACACACACACACACAGCCTCTGCCTGCCAATGCGTTGGAGAGGCCCCTAACCACCCGGCCTCCACGCCCGCCTGCAGGGTGTGCGTTCACGTGCATCCGTTTGAAACTACCTGCGTCACCAGCACAGGGAAGTGCCCGGGTCCCTGCAGACCAGTTGGGTTCCTGCATTTTGACGGCCAAGGAACCCCTTCACGTTCCAAATCCTGTTCTGGTGGAGAGGGATTGCTTGTCTCCTAAACCATTCCCTTGCGACATCGCCTGCCTGCACGGCAGCTTCAGGTCATGGTGGCGTCCCCTGCCCATCAGATAATGGCCAACGTTGACGGCATTCTATCTGGTGGTGAGATGCCCCCACGTTCCTCGCGCGTCACGAGGAACGACTCAGCTCCTCCAGGCCTCTGCGCTGGCCCCAGTGCTCAGGGCCGACGCACACTTGTTTCAGCGTCATCGAGGGTTATCCGAAGCCATGTGTGGGACTGCTGTCCAGCTCTTAAAGGCTCAGGATCAGACGCAGGAGATCTGGCTCGAGGCAGACTCCGTGCTTGCCCTTTGCCAAATGCCCTTTCCTTCCCTGGCGCGCTCCCCCGGGGCGTGTGGCTCTGCACCGGTGCGCTCGCTCTTCCTTGTTGTCATTGTCCACACGCCCTGGCAAGGGCTGGCCGTCCGCGACGCCCGCCCGCCCTCCAGGCAGAGAAGGACTCTTGTCTTTCCCGACACACTTCCGTTTCAGCTGGTGAGCGCCAGGGCCTGCCACGTCGTCAGTGCTTATTAAAGGTTTGTTAAATGTTTGATGACATGTATGGGAACCGTCTTTAAAAAAATACAACAAAGCAGCCCACATTTGACTAGACTGCTCTCTCCATTTTATGGGAGAAGGTGTGGTTTGGCATTAGCCTTGGCCAAATGCTCTCTAAAGATAAAATATCTTTACCGCCGACCCAATAGGAATCACCGCCCGCCCGTCACAGGTGACCAATACCCTTCGGTCCGGGTTGCCTGGCCTCAAGCATGCGCTCTGTGCACTGCGGGGCATCAGGGAGGCCAGGGCTGTTCAGCTGCAGGAACCGCTCTGTGATGTTTTAATCACAGCTTTCCCCCTGCAGACCTGAGGCATTCCGTATTAATAGCTCATGACAATACAGAGCATTCGGAAATATGTAAACTCTTTACCCACCAGAGCAAGGACTGAATTATTTTTTTTTTCTATTTTACTGGCTAACTATCCCAAAATGCAAGCCACGCATGAGTAATTCTGCAAACCAATGGGGGCGGGGAGGGGGGGAGGGAGATGGGAAAGTCCATGAAATCGGTCACTGAGATTCCTCCCCATGAGGTTATGCGAGAAGGGGGTTTCGATGTTCTATGTGAGACTCCAGCATAGCAGCGGCCTGAACAAGACGAGGGAGGTTCGCTCTGTCCGGCCCGTAACCATCCGGCTGGGAGTCCTTCCAGGGGACGCGGGCAGCAAGTCACCTGATTCTGCCTGTTGTTATTCTGCTCCCCCCACCCCCACCCCCACCCCCCAAGCGGTGCCCTTGGTTGTGTGGCCACCATCGGCTCTCCACTGCCCCCCCCGCATTCCAGCCTGGGCAGGGGAAGATAAACGGAGGACAGACACCTCTATTTTAAGGCTATGACCTGAGCATTGCAGAGGTCACTTCTACTACTGTCCTATTGGCCAGAATCCAGTCACATGGCACCCCTTAATGCAAAGGGGGCTGGGAAGTGTAATCTGTGGCCGGGCGGCCGGAGAGACACATGAAACCCAGGGAGTTCTATTTCTGAAAGAACAGGAGACACGGGGGTGCGGGTATTAGCAGGTGGTCACACGGACTAGCACATTCCTTCGCTTACTGCACGGATCACGTTTATCAATCAGGCACCATCCCATGATTATTGTCACAGTCCTGGCAACGTTGGGGTGCATTTTGGTTTTCTGTCTAGAATGGGGTTTTCAAGGACAGGGTGTCCCTGAAGCTGTATTGGCACCGCCTTGTTCCAAAGGCATCGATATTAAAACTGAAGATCCTAACAGCATCGTCCCCATACGTCAAGGTTTCAGGTTGGATCCCCAGTCGGGGCAGACAAAAGAATCAACCAATGAATGCATCAGTAAGTGGAACGACACATTTTTTAAAATATGTTTTTATTGGTTTCAGAGAGGAAGGGAGAGGGAGAGGGACACAGAAACATCAATGATGAGAGAGAATCATTGATTGGCTGCCTCCTGCACGCCCCACACTGGGGACTGAGCCCAAAACCTGGGCCTGTGCCCTGACCGGGAATGAAACCGTGACCTCCTGGTTCAGAGGTCACGCTCAACCACTGAGCCACGCCGGCCAGGCTAGAACAACAAATTGATCTTTCTCTCTCTCTCAAATTGATTGATTGATTTTTTTTAATTTTTTAATTGAAGATTGAATCTCCAGATGGACCTGGTAGGTTTTCTCTTTCCCTGGAGATGTCGGAGCCGGCCCTCCCCCCCGCCCCTCCCCAGGGAGGAGAAGGGACAGGAGTCATTACTGAGGAGCACCTTTTAGGTCACACCCTGTGCCCGAGGCTTACAAACATGACCTCATCTACCTCCGCCAGAAAACCCTCTGGGAAACTCTTACCCCAAACGAGGGAGCGGAAGCTGGGGCGGCTCGGTGCCCCCGCCACGCGTGCCAGCCTCGCACGGGCTCCCTCTCCGTGCCCGTGGGCAGAGCTGGGGCGGGGGAAGCGAACCTTCACGCAAAATCACAAAATACAGGTGAACCTCCAGCGCCTTCCCAGTCTCCTGTGGGCGAGAAAGGAACGCAGCTCCCGGGCCCAGAGGAAGGGTCAGGGGTCAGGGGTCAGGGGTCGCCCCTGCTCAGCACTCGGAGCTGAATTCAACACCTGCTGGAGCCACACCGCCGGGGAGCCTGGGAGTCCCGGACTCGGCTCCGTCTGTCTGTCCCGCTCAGGGGGAGGGGGTGACAGGTGCGTGTCATCTGAGCCTCTGTCCGCTGGTCTCCACAGTGCCCGGGGAGTGGCCCAGCCCGGGGGTAACGCCTCGGGGCGCCCCAGCACCTCGCCGCGGGGCCCGTCTGGGCGGAGCCGTGGCTCCCGGGACACGCGCTGCATCAGTCCTGCCCAAGGCTGCGGCGAACCGGTCATAAACCACACCTCCAGCTGCCTCGGTGACACGGCCACGCTGCTCGGTCCCACCCGCCCCGCCTCCGCCGCTTCCCAGGGCGCTGCTGAGCCTCCGTCACTGTAGCCGCGTCCGGGTGGGAGCAGGGAACCCCACAGGGCCTCCCCCCAGCGCCCCCACAAGCAGGCTGGGCAGCCAGAGGGCCTGACTCCTGGGCAGACAGACGGTCGTCCCCCCCCACCCCCCCACCCCCCGGCAGAGATCAGCTACCCCGGCAAAGCCCTGGGGAAGGGCCGGACAGGAAGGCTGCTGTCATGTGTGGGTGGCCCCACCAGCATGTCCACCTTCGCTCTCTTCATTAGCGTGAAAGTCATAGCCCTTCCCCTCCGCTGAGCCAGGAGGATGCCGCTGTGTCTGCCTAAGAACCGACTGTCAAGTCTTGTTCCCACGGTGGGGTGGCCGATGAGACGGAGTTGGGAGCTCAGGCTCCGAAGGGAGCGGTGAAGGGAGGGTTTGCTTCCCGTCCTGCGCAGGCCAGGGCCTCCCGGCCGGGACCTTCCGAGGGCTCAGCTCGCTCATCTGCGCAATGGAACCATCGCAGGGCTCCGGGGCCGGTGGTGAGGACCAAGCAGGCCAGGCCCGGCACAGTGTGTGATGCTCATACATGTTACACGTGGTGCTAACGGCTGACAGGCGGTGCTGTGACATAGGACATGCGCTTCCGAATTCTTTTCTCCTGAGCTGCCGTCTGTTTGGCCCTCATGGCACCCCCGTCGGGGGGTGTTAGTCCTTGCTTCACTCCACCGACAACGGGAAGGGCGCAGTGGACCCTGCACAGCAGAAAACCACCTTCCGAAACGGCCCCTTCTTGGCGCACCCAGCGTCCTGTTCCGTCCTTTTTCTAAGCTAAAAGTGGCGTGATGCCGGGGACCGGGGACATTATCTCGTGATGAGTACGGGAGGCTGCACCAGGCCACGGCACGGAATGAAAGCTGCCGGCTCTCCCCGGGGACTCTCGAACATAACCCTCTTCCCCAGCAAGTGGCCACGGAGGAGGTGGACTGCAGGCGCGGACAGCATCCCAAATCCTCTCTCAGACCCTCTGTTACCTAAACTGGCACCTGCCCACCGCCTCTCAGGCGCTGGGAGGGGCTCACTCACCCATCGGCCCCGCCTCACAGCCCGGGAGGCACCAGGAGGCCAGCGCTCTGTCCCCACCGCTGGTTCTGGCCGCCTGAGTCAGCTCTCCCCATGCCTCCGCTCCGCCCGAAAGGTGACACCTCCTGAGGATGGGATGCGGCAATGACATGACGGAAACTCTAACCCACCGCGGAGAGAGAAGCAGTGAAGGTTAGGGAGCCGTCCCCCAGCGACCTCCCCCAAGAGGCCTCATGCACAGACAATTTTAGTTTTACGTATGGAGGTGTCCCCCCAAAATGTCTACACACGCTCTGAATAATTCTAAAGGCAGTGCTTATTGAAATACATCTCATTTTCAGAATTGATCTACAAGCTGTTAAAGTGTGTGTACCCTGTATATACAGGTATACACATATATATACATATATCTAAAACTAAAATCTTTTAAATATATACCCATATGAATATGTATGTGTGCATATGCAGGTATACACATACTTTGACTAATTACATGGATGTATATAGATACGTAGATGTGTACATATACTCGTAAAGATAGATAGATAGATAGATGATAGATAGATGATAGATAGATAGATAGATAGATAGATAGATAGATAGATAGATAGATATGTCTATACAAACACATTTGCCTTCCTCACTACACCACACACAGCTCTCAGGAAACTGAAATCAGAACCAAGGATCCTACCTAGGGTTGGGATGCACAGGGTCCTTCCCTGTTAAATAGCGGTGATTCTTGACTCGAGCTCAATAATTATAATGTTCTAGAGCAGTGGTTCTCAACCTTTCTAATGCCACGACCCTTTAATACAGTTCCTCATGCTGTGGTGACCCCCAACCATAAAATTATTTTCGTTGTCACTTCATAACGGTAATTTTGCTACTGTTATGAATCGTAATGTAAATATCTGTGTTTTCCGATGGTCTTAGGCGACCCTGCTAGCGGTTCTTCAACCTGTGGGTCGCAACATTAGAAAGGTTGAGAACCGCTGCTGTAGAGCCTAAGACCATCGGAAAACACAGATATTTATGGTTCATACAGTAGCAAAATTACAGTTATGAAGTAGCAACGAAAATAATTTTATGGTTGGGGGTCACCACCACATGAGGAACTGCATTAAAGGGTTGCGGCATTAGAAAGGTTGAGAACCTCTGCTCTAAAGTGTTGACTGGCTAGAAAAAAAGATCACTATGATTTTTTCCAAATCGCTTACATGGAGATGTGGGTCAGACACGCAGGCGAGCGACACACACACACACACACACACACACACACACACGGTTCTTTCTGTGCAACTTGAAACGTAAGAGTCTTTTCCAAGACATTCCTGGGTTTCACCTCGAAGTAACACTAGTCATTGCAATGGAGACCAGGTGGCAAGGGTCAAATACTTCACCAAGAATTCCTTTTCCCCGGGACACACGGTCACCTGGCACTGACCACTGTTCGGTCAGAGCCGGGTGCCGGGTGCCTCCCGTGGGCCAAAGGCGCGGTTTGGTGCGGGGCTGCGTTCTCGGAAGGCGCCTGGACACTCGTCCCAGGAGAGCGGGTGCCCGGGGAGACGCACCTGAGAGCGACGCCCTTGTCCTGCCGTCGCCATAAAACGTCTGTCGTTTCTGTTGTCAGGCTTGAAAAAGAGATCCAAGACCTGGAGAGGGCTGAGCTGCAGATCTCGGCTCATGAAGAGGCGATTTTAAAGAAACTGAAGTCCGTGGAGAGGACGACGGAAGACATAATCAGGGTGAGTGCCCAGATTAAGCCTGAAACCCAGATTTCCTCTCCAAGCGCGTCCGCGAGAGCGTCCCATTCTTCAACGTAGACCCACATGCAGAAGTTATTTTTGTCAGCTGTGTTAACCTTAAAGAATTCTTTCTCTTTCCCTTATAGTCTGTGAAGGTGGAAGAGGAGGGAACGCCAGGAGGTATGTTTCTGAGCATTCTCGTCTGTGTCTCACTCAGATGTTTTTTGACAAGCCCACTGACATGTCTCCATGACTGTCCATGTCCTCCAGATGTATTTTGAATTAATATTAATTTTACAGAGTCGATTGAAGACATCTATGCTAATATCCCCGACCTTCCAAAATCCTACGTCCCTTCCCGATTGAGGAAGGAAAGAAATGACGGACTAGAAGACGATGAACACAATAGAAAAGGTACACGAGCGACCTGCCTCCAGAGGCAGGCTCCCGCCTGCAGAGCTTTGCAAGGTCACCTTAGCCACGTGCTCTGCCCTCTGCGCGCCCAGCTTAATCCAGGGTCCGTTTCATAGACTCCCATGGGGTGTGAGGTCACCTGCACAAGGAGGGGTGACCGGCCGTGGCGTTCAGCCCAGGCGCTCTATTCCCTAGCAACGAGGTACGGACAGTGGAGAGGAAGGCTGACGGGAACAAGCAATCCTTGAAATCAAAACTCCTCTCCTCGAAAGCATCTCTCCCACCAGATCCCACCCCGCAGACACCCTCTCCAGCCACTAAGATCCTCTGAGATCAAAATAAAACACTCCCCTGGGGCAGGCCAGGCGTTGTTTACCCCCAAGGGGGATGGTTTTTATAAAACAAAACTTCAAAGCCTCCGGGGGGAAAATGAAGTTCTCTATTCGGGCCCAGAGGGATGCTTTGCATTTTAGACCAGAAAGGGAAGCTACGTTCCAGGTACCAGCCATTCGCTCATTCATTCAGCAACTATTTAGTGACCACGCACTCCATGCCAAGCTCCATCCTCGCAGTAAGAACACGGTAGTGAATAACACAGCAAGAGCCCGGCCTCAGGGGCTCAGTGGTTGGCCGCTGTTGACCTATGAACCAGGAGGTCATGGCTCCATTCCGGGTCAGGGCACATGCAGAGGGCGTGCAGGAGGCAGCCAAGCAATGATTCTCTCTCACCACTGATGTTTCTATCTCTCCCCGCTCCCTTCCTCTCTGAAGTCAATAAAGACATATTTAAAAATGAACCGCTGCCCTCATGGAGCTGACATTCTAAGGGAGAAAACAGACAGACGTTAGGTAAATAATAAACTATAGCACCTTAGGCAGTGAGGATGCTGAAGAGAAGGGTGAAGCAGAGACGGGGAGGGGGGGTGGGGGATGGGGGTGAGGGCTCTGCCATGGCAGTCGGGTAGCCGAGGCCAGGAGCTGGGGCGATGGAGGAGGCAGGAAGGCAGTGGCTTCGGAAGGAAGGTGGGGACCAGCCAGCGCGAGCCTGGCCTCACTGCCATGGTGCCCACCGTCCTATTAGCTTCCCGGAGCCAGTTAAAACGGCAGCCACGGGACCTGGCTGGGCCCTGGCGGGGCCTCCGTTTCCCCCCATCAGCAGGCTCGCTCCAGTCCGCGGGCTGCAGGGCCGCTGGCGGCTTTGATTTTAGCCCTTTCTCTACTTGACCGTGGGAGTGAAAGTGAGAAGCAGCGTCCGGCCACAGGCGAGGCCTGCGATCCCAGCCCCCGCCCTCTTCACGACCTTCCCCGGAGAGGACATCAGTGTCCTCTATGGTCTCACGTGGCTGCGAGGTCCCTGAGCAGCAAGGGGGGGACTTAACCCGACGCGGGGACCGTGCAGGCCTCTGCCTCCAGGAACGCACAGAGCGGAATACTTCTCCCCGCTCGCGGGAAGGTCTGAGTCCCCAGTGAGTCAGGATGTGTGTAAATCCATCTCGTGGGGTGTGTTCATTAGAAAGAACACAGCTTTGGGTGCTGGTGAAAAGCCTCACTATCTGAAACCATCCGCTTCTCTCCTCCCATCCCTCCCATTCTTCGCTGATGGCACATCCTGACCTAAAGCCCCATCTCACCACAGTCCTGGTCACTATGTAGTTGATGAATAAAATCAGAAAGGCACACACTAGACCAGGCCCCATGAAAACCATCAGAAGGGGCCGTCACGCACACACAGAGGCCGCGAGAGGCTAGTGTACGGGGGAGGAGGAGGCGGGAACTGACCCGGAGCTCGGCCTTGTCTCTCCGCAGCTCTGTACGCCATGGAAATCAAGGTGGAGAAGGACCTGAAGACGGGCGAGAGCACGGTCCTGTCCTCCATCCCGCTGCCGTCGGAGGACTTCACGGGCGAGGGGGTGAAAGTGTACGACGACGGGCGCAAGTCGGTGTACGAAGTCGGCTCCGACCACAGGGCCGCGCTCAACGGCACGGACGGCCTGGCGCCCGTGGAGGTGGAGGACCTCCTGAGACAGGCGTCCGAGAGGCGCTCCCGGTCCCCGACCGAGTACCACGAGCCCGTCTACGCCAACGCCTTCGGCAGGCCCGCCACCCCGCAGCGGGAGAACGCGGCCCCCGGGCCAAACCTCCAGGGAAGGGTCCCGAGGCAAGCCAACGGACTGGGAGGCGACAGGGACCGCTCCGGCCCCCACGTGGACAACGGGCTGTCGGGGGGGAGGGGTGACGGCTTGCCTCCCGACAGCCCCCCTCGGCCGACCCCTCACCCCCGCCGATGGGTGATTCCACACTCAGAGAGGCTGCCGGCCGCTTGGGAAGGAGCGGATGGGACGGATGGGACACCGGACAAGCAGGCGCCCTCCCCCACGGCAAGGCCGGGCCCCAGAGGAGGGCCCGTCGGGAGGCCCGAACGCCCGGGCCCCTCTCCCCCTCGGCAGGGGGCCGAGGAAGACGTGCGATACAACATCGTCCACTCCCTGCCTTCTGACATGGACGGCGCCGAGCCCGTGACCATGATCTTCATGGGGTACCAGCAGGCGGAAGACGATGCGGAGGAGAGGGGCATCCTGACGGGCTACGACGGCGTCATCCACGCCGAGCTGGTGGTCATCGACGAGGAGGAGGGCGAGGGAGAAGCTGGGAAACCTGCCCCCCACGCCAGGGCGCCCTACGGTCCGGCGCACCAGCCGGCCAGGCCAACACCTCTCCCCAGGAAGAGAGCGGAGGTCAAGCCCCCCGAGAACGCACGCCACCCTTCTCCCCACAAGAACTCCATGTCGCTGAGAGAGCAAGAAGCACGCCTGGGCAGCCCTGTCCACCCGCCGCCACACGCGGCCCCGACGGCCGGGGACGGCACGGAGGACCCGTCGCTCACAGGTAACACGCGTGGCAAGGCTTGCCGCTGCTGTTTGGTCATGTGACAGCCTGATCCCCGTGCTGTTAACAAACCCTCTTGCTTTCCACTAACACACGCTAAGGTTGATCATTAACCCTGATTTCACTGTCACCCGAGGTGAGTCAGTGAATTCAAAAGATAAGGAGAAACGGGTGGTTTTTTTTTTTTAAATCGTCGCCTTATTTGGGTTTTGCACTGGCTGGCATTGGTAACGTGAAAACGCGCCTTCTGTCAGGGGGCGTGGTCCCGTGTGCGAAGGTATCTACATCACTAACCAGTTAGCGCATCAATGTCAGATCTTCTCGCTCCAGAACCCGATGCCAGCTCCTTTTGTGTGCCTCTGTGATTTCAACTTCCGACACGAGCTAACAAATTGCCTTATTTTTGCAAGAAAGAACAAGACACCAATTTTATTTTGAGTGTGGTATTTTATCACTTTGCTATACCTTCTTTCTACTTTCCATAGTTTTGCTATCTTTCCTTCCTCAATGTTTCTGTATTTTAAAATAGAATATCAATTTATCTACAGGACATTATCTACAACGTTTTACTGTGCGTGGCCTTCCCTAACTCAGCTCATTCGTTTTGACCGTTTTCTGTATCTTCGCACTTCCCGTTCTCGGTGCAGTTTAACGCTGCCTATCTTTCTTAGCATCGAGCAGGAAACCACGCGCTTTTTCTACAGAAGCCACAGCTCTTCAAGTTTAGATTCCTCGGTGGCACTTGACTAGGGTTCTCTACTCATCACTTACAAATGCTAAGTAAGAATCTGACAAAATCAATGATAAAAGCTGTGCTTGCCTTACATACCCAGGCATATTGTAAGGGACATATATGAAGGGTACAGTCATTTCACATGTCTCTAATAGAAGAATTCTCATTAAAAAGCAATAATTATTGCCCCAGCCAGTTTGGCTCAGTAGATAGAGCATCAGCCTGCGGACTGAAGGGTCCCGGGTTTGATTCCCGTCAAAGGCATGTACCTCGGTTGCAGGCTTCTCCCCAGCTTGGGCCCTGGTCGGGGCCCATGCAGGAGGCAACCAATTGATGTGTCTCTCTCACATTGATGTTTCTCTCTGTCTCTCCCTCTCTCTTCCACTCTCTCTAAAAATCAATGGAAAAAATAACCTCAGGTGAGGATTAAAAAAAGGGAAAAAAAGCAATAATTGTTGAGTCCCAGCTAGTCTAGTGAGCATAGGCTGACAACTCCACAGGTGTTCGCTAGTGCCTGTCCAATTCTTCTTCCTCCGCACCCGATACGCCGAGCCTTGGTTTGCCGACAGCACAGTGAAGTGGGTCTCTTCGCATCTGTGGCGTCGTTGAATGAGGCTCACCGACTGTCAACTTGCTCATCTGAAGCATTTCTAATCTCTTGGCGACTGGACACGTAGATTATCTTCCTAAACCCTGAACTCGATTCCACCAGCACCAAGCGTTGCGTGGCGTGTCCCCCACGATGGAAACCCGCTACCAGGACGTCCCTTTCCCTTTCGAGAACGGGCTTTGTCTGCTGAGCAAACTTTGCATCTTGAATTCGTTTTTAAAACCACACGGAAGACTTAGGGGGAGCACGCTGTGGATGGCCGGGAGCTGTGACATGACCCACCCTGAAACCTCCCCCTTTTTAATTCAGACGTTACTCAGCACCTCCCCTCCCGTGGCCACACCCTGACCTCACAGGAAAAGACAGGAAGTGACACATGTTTCCAGACACTACTCAGGGCCCTGAGCCAAAATCGGGCAAACAGGAAGCGTCTCCCAGACCCAGGAACAATGCACAGCCCCGCGCTGTCGGGCGGAGCATCTTACAAACAGAAGCTCCAAGCCCCTCGCCCGTCAGGACGCGGCCGCACTGCTGCTCCCTAACGCGGTGCGTGGCTCGCAGCGCTGACCTGCTTTGAGTGGGTCCTTCCAATAAGCTTATCACGTCAACACATGCCCTCGGGGGGCCTCTGTGGGCACAGCACACACAGCCCCTGCTTCACAAGCACCGAGTAGGGTGAACTTCGCCACCCACCCACCCCCTAAAATGCCATGGTTGGTACCTGAAGGTTCACTTCAGTCCACCCCTTTACTTATGGGATAGGTCCCCGTCTACATATCAGTCTTCCTGGAAGGTATCATAGTTAGGAATTGTTCTTCTCTTCATGTAAATGTTGTCACGAGAGACTTAGCGAACAGCAATTGTGAGTGTGGAAAAGAGCATGGAGAAGGAAGAGGGACGGGAAAAGGTGGAGGCCAGGGATCCTATAGACAATATTTTTCAGCCAAAACCTTGAACAGCGTACGACATGACAAGAACACGTCGGCATAGTTGTGTCTGTCTGCTGGGTGCACGTAACAGGGTCGTGGTCTAAGACAGCGGTCGCCACCCGGTGGCCCGCGGACCACTGGTGGTCCGTGAGGTCCGAAAGGCTGGCGACCGCTGGTCCAAGATACAGCTCAGGGCCAGGCCTCCCACCAGGGAGGGGCCCCAGCAAGCGGTTACCGATGTCACCGCTCTCCCCACCAGCTGGATGGCTGGCTCTCTATGGCATCCTCACCAGCCTGGACTTCTCCTGGCTCTGTCCTCCCCTCTCAGAGACGTCAGTGACGTTTCAGGATGAGGAGGCGGGGAACCTCACCTTCAGGGGATGCACATGCTACCGGTGCCCATGTGGCCAACCTGTGGCAACCGTTCGGAGCCGAGGGGTCCTGAGAGTAAGGGGCAAGCTTTCTCCCACCAGGTTCAACCAGCCAGCGCTCTGAGTCTGCATCGCTGCAGGGAGGGGAGGTAGAGGTCAGAGAAGAGCAGAAAGGAGAGCAGCTAGCCCGGGTGGATTAGCTGTGCGCCTCCGGGCCTTCCCACTGCCCTCACGCCCTGGCCGCACACATCCACCTACTTGACACCCACACAACCTATTGCCACAGGAGTAGAGAAAGGAATTAGCACACCCTAACAATCGAGGGTTCTTTCCCCATTAAGGAAGAGGACAGTGAGAAATGGGACTGAATTCCACTCCTGAGGCCTTACACAGCTACGATGTCCTGTAGGAATTTCATTGGATGTCAATGTATGCTGTGTTCACTCTCCTCATTTTCCAACCTTTGCAGAAAAAGGTTCCTTCTAGTCCTGAGTCCGCTTCTGCCCCAGGTTAACAGTAGCTTATTATTTCTACTATCCTTGTGTGCTACTAAAACGATGCTCACGTTGTTGGATAAAACCCTGACCGTGGACCGGGCCCTGCTCTCCTCTGGGGATGGGCAAGATAGAGTCCCACAAATCCAAGAGTAGAAACAGCAAAGCCTGTCCCGCCTCCAGCTCCCCTCCTGCTGCGGAAGGACATGTTCTCAGGCATCGCCTCCCAACTTCTCCCAGCGATAGAGACCGCCCTCTTGGCCTGATCCGAAATTCAAGGGACTATTCTTGACCCCGCCCACTAGAAATGACCATTCCCCTTCAGGCTTCCAGGGAGATACTACTCTTTTGTTTCATTTAGATGCGATCATTTCATACAAGTGAAGTGACAATAAAAGTGATCGTGGTTATGTTACAGTATTGGGTCCTATGTGTGAACAAGAGCTTCTTGTAGGTGTCATTCATTTCATTTGTTAAAGACAACTAATAACAGATGGCTGAGCAATGAGAGAGCATGTCTTCCCTTTTCTACTTTTTTCATTAAATAAGATTTTGCAATCAGTTATCTAGCTCTGTCACACACGACTGTCACAACCAGCGCCTTGTGAGCCTTCCTCAACTTTCGGAAAATGCCTCGGAGCTGCTCTACTCGGAGCCCTAACTCTGGAGGGCATGACAACCAGAACATCAGACGCGTCTTCTGAATTCTAACTCGGCGTTCTTAAAAATGGTCTCTTCATCCAACACATCATTGGTGGTTGGCATGTGCTCGAACATGTATATTTGGCACTTGAAAGTACTTATACCTTGACAACGACATTTTATGATTACTCCAACTTTCATTACTGGTTCACGTGGTTTCATTATAAAAATTTTTGTTTTTGTCCCTCTCTATCCAAGGATGGAGCCCCTTGGTAGAGTCAAGTTTGATGAATTAAAAGATAATGTAACCATGAAATAGAGTTTGGGTCGATGCCTTTTTTCAGTTGTGCATAGCTCAGAAATATGCACAAAACTCAGTTCATAGATGGAATTTATCTATGGCCATTAGTGAGGCTGTGCGCTAACCCTATATTTACTCAACTTTTGCTGTGCTTGCTCTACTGATTTTTCTCATCTTTATAGTAACAGGCTCCTTCTAGTTCTGACCCTGCTTCTACCCTGAGTTAATCATAGCTTATTATTTCTACTATCTTTTTGTGCTACTAAAACAATGCTCACATTGTTGGACAAAACCATCTGAGGTATGTTTCAAACTTTCCTGCATTCTATGAAATGGTCATTTAGAGTAAAAAAATAAGACTTCTGTTTATAACTATTTTTTTTCCTTTAATTTGCAGCTTTGAGGATAAGAATGGCAAAGCTGGGGAAAAAAGTTATCTGAGAGGAGTACCATCTACATAAACGTACTTTGGAGAAGACACTAAGAAATGTTGGCAACTTTCTCTCCTGGATACTTTCTTTCTTTCTTTTTCTTTTCGATCCAAAAAAATTACCGTTATATCCATATTAAGCCATGTGAGTAAGCAGTAGCCATTATTTGTAAAAGATTATATATATATATATATATATATATATATATATATATATATATCAAAAAAGCTGGGGGAACGGACACTCAACTTTTCCAGTTACTTGACATGATTCAGTGGGGGTGAAAACCAGAATATTTTTATTGTATTGATACCAAAGCATTTCTAATAAGAGCTTGTTAAATTTAAGAATAAAGTTATTTAAAATAGCCTGACTCTCTTCTACTAACTGATGTTGTAATTTTGCGGATACAAATGAAAGATCATAGGAAGCCCCTGTCCCTTGTCACAGAAACACCCATCTCTAACCCTGACACGTAAAGTGCCTTCCCAAACCACCGAGGCCTTAGGACAGCCACATCCTCCCGCCGAGGACCAAGTCGGCTGGTTGGGTAGAGACTTCAGCTCCTGGCGCACATCCAGCAGGCGTGTGTGATGATCGTCCTCACGTGTGGGGACAGGATTGGGATTATCTTGCTAGTGTGCATGACTTCACAGGTGATAGCTGGCATGTTTATTCTTCTTGAAATATCACCCTTCCTGTCACTCAGTTCAATGTGAGCACCCTGGTTCCATGACTGGGTAGCACCTAAGGCTGGTCGAAGGAGGACTTCCCCTATTCTCAGAGGACACAAATCTGATCTCAGGCTTGACCGACGGTGGCGAACAAGACAGAATCCCATTATCAAAAGGCAATAAGAATGTGTGCAGCATGTCATGCCTACGTATTCTTGCCAAGACGTGAGCTCCTAATTTGAAGACTAGTCTGATGCCAGTTCTCTCCTACTCCACCCAACGCCCTCACATCCACTCACACGCATCCTCCCCGGATCACGCCCGGGCCGGGCACCCAGGTCCTGTGGGTCTTCCGGTGAATTTCCCTGGTGAGACGATGAGACCCAACCTCAGTCGCTGGTGCGGGGCGCCGGGAGGTAACAGCAGAAGACCTGACGGGCCAGCATCTCCCTGCGAGGCATCGGTCTCAGACGAGTTCTTTGCAAAGGCCAGTTGGTCTCTAGGAGGAAAGAGCTCCTCTGCTGGTCTGGAATGTTCTAGAAAATCTGGAGATTCGAATTTCAGAGACACTTCCATGCAAACACCCCAACCCAGGGTCCCATTCCTTCCCTCTTTTCCCTAACCTTGGCCCTAACCCTGACCCACACGCTGGCCTCCACACACTCCTGGGAGAAGTCGGAGGTTGGAATGCAATCTTTGCTTTTCCTCTCTCTCCTTCCAGGATGTGCTCTGTAATTTTTGAGAGTTCCGCCATGACTTGCATGAGCCTGCCTTCAGGTTTTCCTGCTCAAGACGTCTCCCTGCATCAGGAGTCAGTAAAGTTATCAAATTCGGGGATTTCCTAGTCGTTAGATCCAGAGCCCCCTCTCCTTCTGAGAGAGTACCATGCAGGCTATCATTCAACAGGTCCCTGGGGTTCCATTGTTTTCTAAAAGTTTTTCTTGCTTCTCCTGAAAGAGAACATTTCTATTGATCGATCTATCTTCAAATCCACTGGCTCCTTTTTCTCTGCTGTCTCCATTCTGATATTAATTCCATCCAGTGAGTTTTTTCAAATGCTTTTTTCAGCTCTTCAATTCTATATGGTCCTATTGCATTGTCTCCATGTCTGTGCATCTGTTCTTAAAAATCATTTTTATTGATCTCAGAGAGAAAAGTAGAGGGAGGGAGAGTGATTGACTCTTCCCCCCCCCGCCCCCCCCCCGCACCTCCCCTGCCGCATGACCCCTACTGGGGATCTAAGCCCGCAACAGGGCATGTGCCCTGACCAGGAATCGAACCGTGCCCTCCTAGTTCATCGGTCGATGCTCAACCACTGAGCCACACTGGCCGGGCTCTGTGCATCTTTTGATTTGCAGCAGGCATATAGCCCAGACTGCCAGAGCGGCGGGCAAACAGGCGCTGGGCTCCCCTCTCTGTCTTCCTTTCCAGGACCCCCCTTCCCTGTCCTGACACAGCAGGCGGCCTGTCCCGCAGTCCGTGCCCAAGACCGCAGTCCCCTGCCACCCAGCACCCCAGGGCTCACTGCAGCTGCTCTGAAGCCACAGCCTGAGAACAGGGAACCCAAACCCCCTTTTTTTAAAAAATATATTTTATTGATTTTTTTACAGAGAGGAAGGGAGAGGGATAGAGAATTAGAAACATCCATGAGAGAGAAACATCCATCAGCTGCCTCCTGCACACCCCCTACTGAGGATGTGCCCGCAACCAAGGTACATGTCCTTGACCGGAATCGAACCTGGGACCCTGCCGTCCGCAGGCTGACGCTCTATCCACTGAGCCAAACCCGGTTAGGGCAGGGCTTAATCCATGGTCCAGTTCACAGACTCCCATGGGGTATGAGGTCACCTCATATATTTTCGTTGATTTCAGAGAGGAAGGGAGAGGGAGAGACTGGGGATCGAGCCTGCAACCCGGGCATGTGCCCTGACCTGGAATCGAACCGTGACCGACAGGGGGGGCTCAGTGGTTGAGCGTCGACCTAGGAACCAGGAGGTCAGGGTTCGATTCCCGGTCAGGACATGTGCCCAGGTTATGGGCTCCATCCCCAGTGTGGGGCGTGCAGGAGGCAGCCGATCAATGATGCTCTCTCATCATGGATGCTTCTATCCATCTCCCCCTCTCCCTTCCTCTCTGAAATCAATAAAAATATATATTTAGGAGGAAAAAAAAAGGAATGGGCACGAGGGAAGGTCAGTGACCTGACCACAGCCCTGCAGCTTCTAAACCTGCAGACGGTCGGAACCGGGAGGGAGCCAGCCCCGCCAAGCGGTGAGCAAGCTCACGGGGAGCGGGGGGAGGGAATCTGAGCCAAAACCTGACAAGCTAGCTTGTGCCAGAGCGAGCGGAACCGAAAGGGCATCCCGGGCAGGTGACCAGCGGTGACCTGGGCAAAGGCTGAACCGTGGGGGCTGGGCCAGGAGGAAAGAAGCGGACGCGGGCAGGGACGGCGTGGGTCCTCATCAGCAGTGACAAAGCCGCCTGTCTCCCCTCTATCCCGGATCATCTCACACAGGGACCTTGTTCTGTCTCCTGCTCCACCAGAGTAACAGACACCCAGCATTCCAGCCGAGAGCTACCCGGGCCCCAGAACTGCGCCTGGGGCAGGGCGGGGCGTGGAAGGACGAAGCTCACTTGCCCCGCGTTAGAGCCCAAGCCCTGGTGAAAACCACGCCAACTCTGAAGTGAAGTCGGGTATTGACTCACAAGCTTTGTCGTAAGCCCCCTGTGCCCTTAAGACCGATGCCCACAGACCAGAAAATCATAAACACAGAACAGCCTCGGCAATGAGGGCTCCCCCGCCACAGTTCTCTAGAATTCATTTCATATTTCCCCCGGGAAACGTACTTATTTGTATTATATAGAGCCGTGGTCAGCAAACCGCGGCTCGCGAGCCACATGCGGCTCTTTGGCCCCTTGAGTGTGGCTCTTCCACAAAATACCACGGCCTGGGCGAGTCTATTTTAAAGAAGTGGCGTTAGAAGAAGTTTACGTTTAAAAAATTCGGCTCTCAAAAGAAATGTCAATCGTTGTCCTGTTGGTATTTGGTTCTGTTGACTAATGAGTTTGCCGACCACTGGCATAGAGGAACCCATCTTCAAGATAAACAAGCTTGTGATTCTGCTCACTCCCAGACAGCATTGCTAAAGATGGAAAGGCATGTCGTTCAGCAGTCACTGCTATCGGAAGAAATGTGTGCGTTTTTCAGAAAGACACCCCGGTGGTTTATTTTCAAAAATGGAGAGAGAAACTGAGAAAAGTGAAGGCAGGCATTTTTTAATTTTTTAAAAATTTATCTTTATTGTTGAAAGTATGATAGGTGTCAGCTTTGTTTGTTGTTCGGCATACAAGTTCCACCGTTAAACTCTCCCCCCACTACCATCCCCACCTTCCCTCTGAAATGCATCCGTCTGTCCATGGTTCTATGCCTCTGGATCTATTTTATTCATCCGTGTATTTTGTTCATTAGATTCCACATATGGGTGGGATCACGTGGTACTTGGTCTTTCTCTGACTGGCTTGTTTCGCTCAGCGTGACACCCTCCAGGTCCCTCCATGCAGTTGCACATGGTCAGAGCTCCTTCTTACCATTCACAGCAGAAGAATCCTAACTTGGTGTTATTGGAAAGGTTTCGTCGGTTAAGATTAAATGACAAAAACTGCATTGGGCAACTCTCTATCGATGGGTGCTATATCCAAAGCGCGCCCACAGATGAATCCGGGAAGGAGAAAAACGGAACTCGCACATCGGCAAGTTCACGTACTGAAACGCCAAACACACCGAGGTCCCTCTCTCCTTCAAAGAACCTTCCTTGTCACATACAGAATAGAACTTATGGGGCGGAAGTCATTAGCCTTTAAGCCCCTTAGAGTTGAAAACTATTTTAGCATGCATTTCCTTTTCTGTGCTTAAAAAAATTTATTTTTAAACATATATGCGAAAGGAAGGGTTAGGCTGTACGTAGCCTGGCACTTACAGAACACGGACACGGAAAATTCACACCTCACCCCGACGCTGCTAGTGATAAACCCACTAAAAGGAAGAAAAACAAACCTCCCCATCACTTCACCCAGTCAGAGACACGGATCCATGGCTGAGGGTGCCACTCACAGCCGACAGGAATCAGGGCCTCGGGCCAACCAGGAACTGTAAGGTAATCAGAACAGCTGAAGGAATGAACTGTGCGCCCTACACTCTTATTACTTTAAGAGTGTCCACTTCGCTGGTTCCCTGTGCCGAAGAGAGCTGTGCTCATCGGTCACAGGGTCAGAGGGCTGTAAAGGGAAATATCAGACGATTGTTACAAATAATCACAGGGAAGAAGAAAAATCAAATGAAACTATGGACTTAATTTCAGTTTCTGACGCAAAACACCGACCCTCCCCCCAAAAAAGGCAGGATTTTTTTCAAAAGAAGATCGAGTCGGTGGACTTTAAGAGAAATACATCCATGATGTTATCTCAGTCCTGAAAAGGAACCTCAAGCCCAAGGAGGCAGGGACCAAGCGGTACCTTGGGATATGGCGCCCCCAACTGGCTGGGAGTCCTCATAGCAGGTATAAAACCCAGCCCCCAAATAGAAAAATTACTGCAGCAGGAAGGAGGAGAACTGATTATTCTAGCTCATTAGAGCACCAGGAACTTCCAGCAGAGCAGCTGGAAGGCAAGAGAGGAACTGAGATGTGTTCACAAGGGCGAGTTTTATTTATTTTTTCAATATATTTATTTATTGATTTCAGAGAGGAAGGGAGAGGGAGATAGAAACATCAATGAGGAGAGAGAATCATTGATCGGCTGCCTCCTGCACGCCCCCTACTGGGGATCAAGCCCACAACCCAGGCATGTGCCCTTGGCCGGAATCGAACCTGGGACTCTTCAGTCCACAGGCTGACGCTCTATCCACTGGGCCAAGCCGGCTAGGGCACAAGGGTGAGTTTTATTAATTTTGAAATGCGAGTCTACAGTCCCCAAAGGCTGTCGGATTCAAAGCTCATTGTCAAAACACCGAGCATATAAAATGCCATCGGCTCGGTTGCTGACTATATATAAAGGCAGTTTTTAAGCAGAAGATGAACACTCGCATTTCACAGCTAGGGAAGAAATTATAATATGCATAATATATTTCAATGTTAACAAAACCTACCATGGGGTCAGCCCCATTTCCACCTTTACCAAGGAAACAGGACACACAGAGCAAGGGATAAGTCCCCAAAAACAGGACTGGAAAATACAGTTTCCCAAAAAGCCCTAGGGGAAAAAGACCATTGAGATAAACTAGTAAAAATACAGGGTGTCCCCCAAAAATGTATACACACTTTGAATAATTACAAAGGCAGTGTTTATTAAAATACATCCTATTTTTAAAATTGAGCTATCCGCTGTTAACGTGTGTATACGTTTTCGGGGACACCCTGTAGATGTTGTCTCAAAAGACCCACAGTACTTCGAGAGCCCCACTATGGTTCCTCTCCTCCCCTTTCATCCTGACGTCATCCTTTACTTTCCCAATGTTCTTGTTTACATTCCTTAGTGCTAACACTCTTAAACATCTCAGCGTAGAAATACTGGGAGGAGGCTGTAGGGAGGTGGGGGAGGGTAGACGGGGGATCAGTGGTGATAGAAGGAGACCTGACTTGGGGTGGTGGACACGCCAGACAGCGTACAGATGACGTGTGGTGGAGTTACTCACCTGCAACCTGTGTCATTTCACTAACCAGTGTCACCCCAATACATTCGATAAAAAGGTGCAAAAAAGAGAAATATTCGAGGGTCACGTCTCCTCGGCCTTCCCTTTAAGACTCGGACCTGCACCTTAAGGCTGGACGGCGCGTCACAGTCCACAGGGCCCTAAGGGCCAGCCGCCAGAACCCCGCGGGGGCCTGGCCTGGTCTCCAACTCGGATTTCCTGCCCGCGCCCGGCAGGCGGCGCGGGCCTCGCGTCCCTCGGCTCGATGAGACCGTCACCTGGCCGGCACAGCAAGGCCGCGGCGGGCTCAGAGACGGCTGACGGCAGACAGGAATATGATGAGAAAAGTCACGTTCCCACAGACGTACACGGCTAGCACCGCCTTTTTAAAGCCATGGCCCTGAAAGGAAAACGCACAGGTGAGAGGACGGAACCGCCACCGTGAAGGCTTTTGTCTATCCTATATCATAAAAGCCTAATGTGCTCAGTGTCCGGTTGTCCGGTCGGCCATTCAACCAATCAAAGCATAATATGCTAATGATATACTAAGGCCACTCAACCACTCACTATGATGTGCACTGACCACCCAGGGGGCAGACAGTCGACCAGTCGACCAGTCGACCAGTCGCTATGATGTGCACTGACCACCAGGGGGCAGACAGTCGACCAGTCGACCAGTCGCTATGATGTGCACTGACCACCAGGGGGCAGACAGTCGACCAGTCGACCAGTCGCTATGATGTGCACTGACCACCAGGGGGCAGACGCTCCAACCGGTAGGTTAGCTTGCTGCTGGGGTCCGGCCAATCAGGACTGAGCGAGATGGGCTGGACATGCCCTGGAGCCCTCCCGCAGTCCCTCCCCGGCTGGCCAACTTCCCATGTCCCTCCCTGGTCCTGATTGTGAACCAGTGGGGTCCCTTGGCCCAGCCTGAGCCCTCTCGCAATCTGGGCTGAGGGAACCTCCCCCCCGCCCCCGCCGTCCCCCGCAGAGTGCACGAATTTCGTACACCAGGCCTCTAGTAAAACTATAAACAAGAAGGACTTACTTCTGCCTCAGCCATGGTAAAGGGCTGCATAATCTGAATTCTAGTGTCATCCAGTATTTCAACTGCCAAGAGCAAAAACATGTGTTGGTAAGGCCCGTGGGCGTGCAGGCGAACACTCACGCAGCGAAGCCTGATGGGTAGGGTTTGCGGATTCTGTTCTCCCATTTCCCGCTCCCAGGGCATTCCAAACGTCCCCAATAGTGAGGCTCTCACCCACCGGGACGGCACGTAAACATGCTCTCTTTTCTAGGCAATTCCAACCAGATCAAACCCCGAACAATACAAGTGCTAAGTACATTTTTTTTTCTTTTCTTTTTTTATATTTTTCATTGATTTCAGGAAGTAAGGGAGAGAGAGAGAGAGAGGAACATCAATGATGAGAGACAATCATTGATCGGCTACCTCCTGCACACCCCACACTGGGGATCGAGCCTGAAGCCTGGGCATGTGCCCTGAGCGGGAATCGAACCCTGGCCTCCTGGTTCATAGGTCGATGCTCAACTCCTGAGCCTCGCCAGCTGGGCAGTACATGTGTCTTTTAAACAACAAGCCCCCGCTCCGTGGTCAGCAAAAGCCCCACATAGATATGTATTCCTATCAGAAACCAACAATGCAGGAATGTTCCACTCCCAAAAGCCACAACAGACTACATTAGACAACGAAGAGTTGTGTTTGGAGAAGGCCACCTCGACTTATCACCGGGGGGCTGGGGGGGACTGACAACTAGACAGGACACCGAGGACACAGCCCAGACTCCACCTCGCTGGACACCTCGCCCTTCTCATCTCTCCGCCCGGGGCTCCAGGGCCAGCACCGGGCCGGGGACAGACCGCCGGGCCGGGGACAGACCGCCGGGCCGGGGACAGACCGCCGGGCCGGGGACAGACCGCCGGGCCGGGGACAGACCGCCGGGCCGGGGACAGACGGCCGGGCCGGGGACAGATGGCCGGGCCGGGGACACACCGCCGGGCAGTCAGCCCCTCCCACGCGGCTCACTCATGAGCGAGGCCGGCGGCGGCGGCAGCGCCCAGGGAACTATCAGGAAGGAACAGCTGTCTGCAGCCCTGCCCTGGGTAGACTCCGGGCACCCCTGCTTCCTCCGGCTCGGGGTCTCCCGCAGGCACGCCGGGCTCCCTGGGTACACGGCCTGCAGCCAGACCCGCGCAGCACACGTCCTTACGAAGCAGACGTCCTCCCTGCAGCCTGTGGTCCGTCCCTTCTGTTTACCCGCAACTTACCACCCTGACACATGTGAACGAGAACGGCAGGCAATGCCCCCCCCCCGCCCCGTTTCCCCCCTGAGGACGCGGAGGGAGTGTTTAAGAGCTCCCAGGAGCCGTCGCCCTGAGCATCGGGAAACCGAGCGCTCTCCACCGGCTCCAGGACCGCGACTCCACGCGGGGCTCTGCGGGCGGTACCTTTGCGGGAGAGCCGGTACGTGTGGACCTCCAGCAGGATCTCGGCCCCCACGTGCCAGGCGACAAACCCCAGCATCGCGTAGGTTTTCCACGGCCCGGGAAGGGCCAGCCCCGGCAGGTCCATCCCCAGGAACATCGCGGCCACTGCGAGCAGAGGAAACATAGCGACGCGTGTACTTCAGCGCAGTCGCCACAAGAGGCCCCGTGTCTGCACGCGTGCGGGTACCGCAGAGGACACCTGCTCCACGCGCTGATGGGACGAACGAAATCGCTATCTAAGGCCCGACAGCTGCCCTGCGTTTCCTGGTCTCAGGATGAGACCGACTCGAAGGGCCAGATGAGAGAGTGTGGGGATCGACCGATTCTCACAGAACAGGCGCCCGCACTTTGCAGGTTTCCAGGCTGCGGGCGGAAGGGAGGCGAGTGCGGAATCCAGTGACGGCCGCGCTCCCCTTTCCACCAGGAGCCCCACGGACCGCGGAAGTCGGGGGAGGAGGCGCCAGCTTAGGTCCTTGTTGCCAAGGAAGCAAAACACGGGAAAGTCGGGCCCGACTCTGCAAACCGCCTCCCGGGAGGCACCATCCCCGGGGAAGGGCCTGGAGACAGAGGCCTGGGACCCCGCCCCCCCCCCCCCCCCCAAGGCCCAGCTCAGCCCGCTCACAATGACCCTCCACTTGAGCTCCTTACACAGTTGGCTGCAGCAGCGTTTATTCTGCTTGCAAAGGCAAAAGCTTAAAAAAAAAGTCTTAAAAGGAAAGTTTTAACGTCATTTTAAAAACCCCAAGCTTAATACTGAAATAATGAACTTAAACAGCTATTCTCGAGAAATTACTTTCTGGATTTCAATGTTCAAGGCCGATTTCTCCTCAACAACCAATTACTCCGATTACCAATGCACCTGAAACGCCTTCACGCCCGATGACAACTTGCATCGTGGGCAACAGGCAAACATATACGCATGTCGGCGTCACGGCCACTTACCTGCCACAATTCTGGCAGCTGTCCCCATCCCCCAGTGAGTCCAGTTAAACAGGTGCCTCCTGCCACAAGAAAGAAGCGAAAGGGTCCTTAAAAGGGACGGAACGACAGTGAATCCCCCAGAGAACCCCCTATTGCCTAGGAATGAGACGTCTGAAATCTACTTTAAAGCTTTCAAGGAAATAGAATTTATCACTGAATTTCCTAAAATGCAAAGTGCTTCCACGTGGAAAGAGACCCGTGTGCCGACTAATGCCCGGCACGTGAGGAGCGCTGTGTAGAGAGGCTGCGAGTACCTGGGGTCGTGTAAAGGTGGCCTCATGGCTGCCAGCAGGGGCTGCAGAACCGCCAGGATCAGCACCACGCAGCCGAGGTAGGGGTGGTAACCTGCACGCTGAGCAGAGCGACCCCACGTTAATGCTCTCGCTCCCGCCCTCGGTTCAAACCCGCAAGTTAGAAATAATACACATCTGTGTGTTCTTCATGCTTTCCTGTAGCTTTAAACATTGGATGATGGTGATGACAACAGTGATGTTGATGACGACAGTGATGATGGTAACGATGGTGGTGGTGGTGATGATGGTGATGATGATGACAGTGATGGTGTTGATGGTGGTGATAATGATGATGACAGTGATGGTGATTATGATGACAGTGATGGTGATGATGTTGATGATGACAATGATGATAATAGTGATGGTGATGGTGTGATAATGATGGTGGTGATGATGATGATGATGATGGCAGTGATGTTAGTTATGATGGCAGTGATAATGGTGGTGGTGGTGGTGGTGGTGGTGATGATGACAGTGATGTGATGGTGGTCATGATGGTGATGATGCTGATGATAGTGATGATGGTGATGATGGTGGTGATGATGGTGATGGTGGTGATGATGGTAATAGTAGTAATGATGGTGATGATGATGATGATAGTGACAGTGATGTTGGTAATGATGACAGTGATAGTGATGGTGGTAATGATGATAGTGATGGTGATGGTGGTGATGATGGTGATGGTGGTAATGATGGTAATGATGATGATAGTGATAGTGACAGCGATGTTGGTAATGATGACAGTGATAGTGATGGTGGTAATGATGATAGTGATGGTGATGGTGGTGATGATATGATGATGGTGGTGGCGGTGGTGATGACAATGATGACAACAGGCACCAATCACTGAGCGTCTCCTTCACACCAGGCACACACTGCACACACGCTCATGCTCCACGCTTGGTTATGAATAACCCATTTTTAAAAACGGGGGAACTGAGGATCAGAGACACCAGTAACGTGTCCAAGGACATGGTTGTGGTGTCACCCACACACAGAAATATCTTTTTGCCCATCATCTGAGAATAAAACAGCAATCTCCTTGACGCTCAACTGAATTTAAATAAACACCAGGTGAAGAGGTACTTACGCTACTCCAGCCTCCTCGGTAGATGAAAGGCAGGACGAAAGCAATGCAGGTGAGGAAGGAGGTGATGAGCATGAGCGCCCGATGCACCTGCAGGGTGAAATGACAGTGAGAAGGGTTACCTGTGCCAGAGAAAGGACGTGGTGTTACCATGGGGACAAGATCATGGGATGAGATTCTCTGAACAGATGCTTTTGATTGACACCTGACATGTGACACACGAAAGGTAAGGTGTGTTCTGCTTTGTTTTGAGGGGTACTGACTGACTCTCACCTCCTGATCCCAGACAAAGGGGCAACATGAAAAGAAACATTCTAGTTCCCCTCCCCCCACAGAGGAGACAGATGACCTTGACCTGAGAGTGAGGGAGAGAGTCTGACGCGGATTGGCGCAGCACCCAGGGGACAGACCCCTGTGGACATGCAGGAAGCAGCCGCGATTTCCCTCTCTGCCCTCTGCCTTCCTTGCCCGTCTGTGCTCGGTGAGCTAGCCATGCAGGTCAGGGTCCTGCGGGTCCCAAAGTCTATGTCACACAGAGAGGCACGCGGCCCCGGCACGGTCTCCAACCCCGCCCGACCCCTGCCTAAGGCCGCCTCTGTTGTGACCTCTACCGATGACCTTGTGTCTGTTCTCAACTGGTTAGGAAACCAAAGGGCAAGAAGAAGAAATTATCAGGGTCCCAAAACCACAACAACGATGCCACACACACAAAAGGAGGGAGAGAAACCCACATAGTTCATATGTTTTCATGCGGCAACGTACCAACAGCATGGAAACCGCATGAACCTTTTCCCCCCGCCTACCTGAAACCAGGCGGCTTCGCCAAAGAGAGGCCTGGACAGGACGGGCTTGAAGAACCGGGCAACGATGACCCCCACGCTGACGGTCGTCATCCAGCACACGAGCATCAAGGCCCCTGCGGGAAGAAGAGGCGGTGGTGACCTCACCAACTGACCCCGCTGTCCTGCCGCGACCCCGCCACGTGCTCGGAAAACGAAACCGCCAGCAAAGCACCGTCAACTGACAGAGCAACCCTCAAACACGCCGTATATCACAGCACTCACTGTCACCACGACTACTTCTGCCAGCTAACGCTTCCACAGCCCTACTACGTGCAAGGCGCAGTCTCTACGTGCTCCCCGTGTACGAACCCAGTGGTCGGCAAACTCATTAGACAACAGAACCAAATGCCAACAGGACAACGATTGAAATTTCTTTTGAGAGCCAAATTTTTTAAACTTAAACTTCTTCTAACGCCACTTCTTCAACATAGACTCGCCCAGGCCGTGGTATTTTGTGGAAGAGCCACACTCAAGGGGCCCAAGAGCCGCATGTGGCTCGCGAGCCGTAGTTTACCGACCACAGTACTAACCTAATGGATCTTTACAACAATCCGATGAAGTGATTACAATTATTATTATTCCAGTTTTCCCAGGTGGGGAAACTAAGGCACAGAGCGGTCATGTAAGTCGCCCCAGGTTACGACGTCGGGATTCGAGCCAAACCTGGCTTGAGCAGCTGTACTCGTTGTTGTTTTTTAACAATTTTTTTTTATTGATTTTTTTTACAGAGAGGAAGGGAGAGGGATAGAGAGTCAGAAACATCGATGAGAGAGCAAAATTGATCAGCTGCCTCCTGCACACCCCCCACTAGGGATATGCCCGCAACCAAGGTACATGCCCTTGACCGGAATCGAACCTGGGACCCTTGAGTCCATGGGCCTACGCTCTATCCACTGAGCCAAACCGGTCAGGACAGCAGCCGTACTCTTAACCATTGTGCTAACCATTGAAACCGTCTCACCTTTCACTATAAAAACCAATGAAAAACCAATAGGTGCCCCGGCCGGTAGCTCAGGTGATTGGAGCATCGTCCCATACACCAAAAGGTTGCGGGTTCAATTCCTGGTCAGGGCACATGCCTGGGTTGTAGGCTCGATCCCCGGTGGGGGGCGTGCAGGAGGCAGATCATCGATGTTTCTCTCTCATTGATGTTTCTATGTCTCTCCCTCTCTCCCTTTTTCTCTCCCTAAAATCAATAAAAAATATTAAAAATAAGAATATTTTAAAAATGTTTTTTACAGGAAGGTAAATACTGCTACCTGCATGTGTGAAAGGTCACGCAGAGATTTCTAAGCAGTTGCTAACTTCTGTTCGCCACGATTCCTACCCCAGCCAGCACCCAGCCTGCCCCAGCCAGCACCCAGCCTGCCCCTGCCAGCACCCAGCCTGCCCCGGCCAGCACCCAGCCTGCCCCAGCCAGCACCCAGCCACCTGGTAGGTTATGGGGCGGAGTGATGGTGCAGCACACACACAGGTAGCCGCTCACCATGAGCCCTCAGCAGGGGCGGGGCCTGAGACGCTCCCACGTCCTGCGGGTCACCTGTCACGTCATGTTTTTCATATGTAATCAGAGGCTGCTGGGAGTGTCTATAAATTTGACCTGAAATTATAAAAAAGCAGGAAAAAAAAGATGAAGAAGAATTACTTCCTCAGAAGAGAAGGAATGAAAAGACTGTGTCAGGACCTGAAACAAAACTTCTTAAAATAATAAAAAATAAAGATCAACAGAGATGCCATTCACATGCAAAAGCAACCTAAACACAGATGCAGGGTCACATGACCTTATTGGGGGAAAAATTAAAGAAATAATTTAGCCAAGCAAGACACGAGGCTGGGAAGGTGGGAGTTACAGTGAGACACCCACAGATAATGTTTCATCCAAATAATTACCGTTAATATGACCACAAATGCTTGAAAATGGCAAGGATAATTCTTGAAAGAGAACACATGTGAAAAATAATCTAGAATTCTTAAACCGATGGAAACTGGGCCCGAGAGAAAGACAAACATACTTTGATGCTCCATTATGTGGCATTGATCAATTGGGACTGGGTGTGACTAACAACCAAAATCCCAAAGAAAAGTGATGTGAACAGTTTGAGAATGGGTTATCATATTATTGTTCATTATGTATAAATTTAAGTCTGTGCATGTAGAAGTTATTCCTGTTAGCTTGTATACATGAGTATGGATGTGTGTGAATTCCTACACTCTGAGAATCTACCCTGCAGAAATACCCTTGACCCAAAGATATATGCACAAGAATGTTCACAGAAACTTTTTTCATGCTAGCCAAAAAAATTTAAACAAGCTAAATGGTTATCATCAGGAGAATCAGTAAATAAATTATGGAGCATAGATATTTTTAGAATACAATGTGTGTCAAAGAGAATAAAAATAATTAAGAAATTTGATTATACACACACACACACACACACACACACACACACACACATTTGGCCCAAACAAAAATACTTATTAGACCACAGACCACAAGGCAATAATTTCCAAAAAGATGTAACTTTATAGGAAACCAGCTATATCATCTAACCAAAATGCAACAAAACCAAAAATTAACAATAAAAAGCAGAAGAGCAATGGTCCCCAATATTTATAAAACGACTTTCCTAGCTCTTCTGGCTTCTTATACCTGGCCCAAATGCTGCTTGCCAGCCAGAAATTCACTTTCATCGTAAGCATGTGGCCTTATAGCATAGTGGACCCTGCCTTTGCCTAGTATCTATAGAAACAAAGCTTAAAGGTCGACCCAGGTCAAAAGGGAAGTCAAGAAGGAAAAGGGTTTTGATAACTCTTTGCCCACAAGTGTAAATGTTTTTTAAATGGGGGGAGGGGAGACGAGAGAGAAGAAGAAAACCTTGAAAAGATAGTGTTTACCAGTACGCAGTACTCACCATCCTTGGCTGCACCAGTTGCTAGAAATATGTAGTAGCTTGTGTTGAGGTCAAACCTGTTCTTCACCCCAGGAAGGGTGATGTTTCTTCTGAAAGAGCATTGCATTCCGCCGTCCTCCAACCTCCAGGCCATACCCTCGAGGGTGTCCTACAAGCACACCAGGGGTCTCGTCAGCGCTTCCCCCAGATATGCTAAAAACACGACGTGATCGCAGTCCTGCCCCGGCCACGTTCCTTCTCTGCGACCCTCTGTGTACGCTGGGTCTGCCCGGCCTTGTTTCTCCACGTCCCCTTCGAAGGGCACAACCAGCGCTATCTCCCAGTTTGTCCTGATCTCACTTGGCAAAAGCGTTATCTTTACCTGGAGTCAGAACCCCAAAATCCCTCTCCCCAGGAGAGAAACTCTGGCAGACATAAAAGACTCCATCTGGCCACTAACACACAATCGAAAACATTGAACAAACAATAGCAAGTAGCCATAGCCGGTTTGGCTCAGTGGATAGAGCGGCGGCCTGCGGACTGAAGGTTCCCAGGTTCCATTCCAGGTCGGGGCACAGGCCCGGGTTGCGGGCTCGATCCCCAGTGGGGGGCGTGCAGGAGGCAGCCGATCCATGATTCTCTCTCCTCATTGAGGTTTCTATCTCTCGCTCCCTCTCCCTTCCTCTCTCTCTAAAAGAAAATCAATAAAAACATTTTTTAAAACACATCGTGTTGCACACCTTAAATACACGTAAACTTTATTAAATATATATGTATAGCTAGTAAAAAATTAGGGGAAAGTGCAGAAGAGCTTTCCCAGAGTGTTATGAGAGAGGAACCCTGCGGTGAGACCCCTGCTCAGGCCCAACCAATTGCGGGTTCGAGGCCACCTTGCCACGCAGACGGGCCCCTGTGAGCCGCGTGGCCGGAGGGTGGGCAGGCCAGGCAGAGGTTCCCAGAACTCTGACACCTACCCAGGAGTCCAGGGCAGGGTGGCTCCGCCCCGTCAGATGGGCAGGTCGGATGCTCACGGTCTGGTCCTCATGAATGCACAGGTAGGCATCATCATCGCCCTAGAGAATGATGGGAAAGGAGAAGAGTGTAAAGGAAGTCCGACGCTGTGTTTTTTAAGTCCTTAATAAAAATCAAATTGTATTTGGTGTTCTTAAATAATTTACTGGCAGCCTTCAATGATACTATGGCTGTCCAAGTTATGAATCAATATGATTTTGTTATACTATGAAAGCAATACAATTTCATTATTTAAAAAAAAAACAGGCTAAAATAGACATGACATGTTTATATGCCCATAAACCCATCCCCAATTGAACACCACAGTTAATGCTTTCATATACATTCATCCAAATCTATTTATATTTATACCTATCTTTTTTTTCTCTCCAAATAGAAAAATACACAGTTTTGTTACCTGTTTTAATTTATCATGAATATTATTCTGGATACTTGTTTGTAAGTATATATCTATGTCTTGAACATTTTCATGACTGTAAATGCACTATATTATATTGGTTTTGGGGGGAGCTTTCAATATGGAAGACACGGTAATCAAATATTGCTAATATTGTACACATTCAACATCCAATAGGTCAAGTGTTACGTAATGAGGCCAAAACGTCTGCGCTCAGGGAGGCATTCTTTGCCGGTCTGATTCTCATGTGTCCTGTCATCTCGAATATTCTCTAAACTCAGGATCTCATGTCAATTACTACCAAAGGGCAGGTTGCATCTTCAAAGCACATGGTATCATTTTAAGGTACGAGCGAGTCTTCTACATTTTAAGTTCTGCGTGGAGCTAACCCAGGACTAAAGTCACCCCCACGGATGTCGTGCGAGGTACCCACCATCCACCTGTCGTGGGACAACGCGAAGGACAGGTAGCCTTTGCTGGGGCCGCTCATCTCCACCGTCACCGACTGGTCGTCCCGCGTGACGGACAGGAAGACGCAGGTGCGCTCCGCCGCCGGGTCGCAGGCCGAGGGGCTCCGCACGCAGAACTTCCTGCTCCCACAGCCCGAGGCGCTGAACTGGGGAAAGGACGGGGGCAGGGCCTCGTGACCAAACCAGCAGCTCACCCCCAAAGACAGAAGAGCCCCTCCCCGGGGCACAGGTCCGAACGAGACCCCCTTTTCAGAACAGGACCCAAACAAGGGGACAGGAGACAGGGCTCTAATTAGAAATGACCGGGGCAGGCGTTCTAAAGGTCATGAACTTTTCAACGTAATTCGTTTTAATTAACATTTGGAAGGCACAGTCGTTGGACTGTAATTGTGCTCCAGTATTAAAGTCCCTTTCATACACAAAAGAGTTCCTGTTAATTATGTTCCCCAGAGAAGTCTCGGGGAAATGCTGAGAAACTTCTCAGGGACTGTTTACGTCCACAGTGAGTCCTGCCTACAGGGTGTCCTCCAGTTTCCAGAGGTGGAATTGTGAAAAGCAAACAAGCAAAACCTTTGCAAAATCTTATATTTAGACCCTGGACTCTGCTTCTAGCATTCGTTTCCAATCTGATACTAAAATAATATAAGAGCCCTGGCCAGTGGGGCTCTGTTGGTTGAGCATCGTTCCATGCACAGAGGGTCCCTGGTTCGATTCCCAGTCAGGGCACAGGCCCGGGTTGCGGGCTTCATCCCAGTAACCGGCAGGCCCTAACGCTGCAGCGAGCACCTCCCTCGGGATCCGCCTGCGGCCACCACCGCTCAGGGCCCCGAGCGCGGAACCCCAGCTCCCAAGGAGGTGCGCCCCTAGACTGCGTCTGGGGACCCACAGGAGGCGACTCACTGGCTTGGGGAGACGGGAGATGGCAGGCGAGGCTGGCGAAGGCGCTGGGGTTGCTGCAGGCGTGGAAAAGGGCGGGGCCTTTGGCTGTGAAATGACAGGACTAGGAATCTTCACCCAGTAGCTTTTATACTTCTCCACGACCGTGGCCCTGGGACGCAGAACGGGGGAGTCAGCCAGAACCCCAACGGGCCCAGCAGGCAGGTCCAACTTCCAAGGGGTGAGGAGGAATTCAGAAGGGACACACGACTCAGGAGTGCCTACCAGATCTCTGATGGCTCTCTCTACCCCCTCCTCATCCTCTTCCTCCTCCTCTTCCTCCTCCTCCTCCCTTCCCCTCTTCTTCCTCCTCTTCCTCCTCCTCCTCCCTTCCCCTCTTCTTCTTCCTCCTCCTCCTCCTCTTCCTCCCCCTCTGCCTCCTCATCATCATCCTCCTCCCTGTCTACCTCCTCCTTCCTTCCCCTTCTCCCCCTCCTCCTT
Source organism: Cnephaeus nilssonii (assembly GCF_951640355.1). Lineage (NCBI taxonomy): Eukaryota > Metazoa > Chordata > Mammalia > Chiroptera > Vespertilionidae > Cnephaeus > Cnephaeus nilssonii. The sequence continues at coordinate 2,459,927 of NC_137092.1, forward strand.
CTGCTCCTCTTCCTCTTCCTCCTCCTCCTCCTCTTCCTTCTCCTTCTCCCTTCCCCTCCTCTTCCTCCTCCTCCTCCTTCTCCCTTCCCCTCCTCTTCCTCCTCCTCCTCCTTCTCCCTTCCCCTCCTCTTCCTACTCCTCCTCCTTCTCCCTTCCCCTCCTCTTCCTCCTCCTCCTCCTTCTCCCTTCCCCTCCTCTTCCTCCTCCTCCTCCTTCTCCCTTCCCCTCCTCTTCCTACTCCCTTCCCCTCCTCCTCCTCCTCTTCCTTCTCCTCCTCCTCCTCTTCCTTCTCTTCCCCCTCCTCCTCCTCCCTTCCCTTCATCTTCCTCCTCCTCCTCCTCTTCCTCTTCCTCCTCCTCCTCCCTTCCCCTCCTCTTCTCTACTCTGACTTGTCATTGGGGGGCACACTCCCAACACCAGGCCCAGAGACTAAACTGCACGATCCCCCCGACATGCCAAGGCTGCACCACCCTCGTTCACCTCCCAGCGCCCGGTCAGAGGCAGGGCAGCAGCCACCAGGGCGCCAGGCTGTGTGGGGCTGCAGAAGCCACCGCCAGCTGAGGGGTGACCTCCCCGTCTTCACAGGCCACAACACACGGGGCCGAGCCCTGTGACCGCGCCGGGACCCTGTGCCCGAGGCGGAGTGGAGGACGGAGGCGTCGGGGGCACTTCTCCCTGAGAGCCAGGCCCGTCACACTCAGGAGCCGGTCACGCTACAACAGGATGACCTTCTAGGAGGTTCCAGGGACCCGCGCTTCGACCACCTAACCTGCACTGTGTCCCGCTGCACCCACATGTCAGGGCTGGGTGGGGTTTTCAATTCTCATCCCAAGTCTACCGAGTCCCAGCCCAGCGCCCCGCACGCTCGAGGGTTGTTGAGGGCTCCTGTCCGTGCGAAGGCGGGCGAAGCTGCGTTCACGCCCCCCGTGCCTCTCAGGGGGCAGCCCTGTGCCAGGCGCTGGGTGTCACTCGCTCGTGGAAAAACCCACACACAGGCCTGGGCGTGGCCAGGGGCTGAGCGTCAACCTCTGAACCTGGAGGTCACAGTTCCATCCCCGGTCAGGGCTCAGGCCCGGGTTGTGGGCTCGATCCCCAGGGTGGGGCGAGCAGGAGGCAGCCGATCCATGATTCTCTCTCCTCGTGGATGTTTCTATTTCTCTTTCCCTCTGAAATCAACACAAATATATTTTTTAAAAAAGAAAGAAAAGCCTAACAACTGCTTACATACTAGGGTGGTGCTGTCACCCACCAGCCCCCGGCCCTGCGGGGGAGAGCCCGCCAACAGGTGCAGCATGACACAGACTGGCTGGGGGACTACACCAGCGGCAGGGACTTGAACTCACAGAAACTGCACGTGGTTCGGGGCGCTGGTGGGGGCGTCCCAGTAGACTCTAATGTCCGTCTTCTTGTGTGCATTGGTGTGGCTCACAGCGGACCCCTGGAAGGAAATGGAAGAGCGTTCAGTCAGCCCCGGATGGCCCAGCAGGGCCGGGCCGTCTCATTTTGCACAGGAACTCATCAGTGCGTGGCCGGGGCCCCTGGCAGAGACCGTTTTATTTGGAACAGGGCCTCGCGTCCCCAGGGCGGCAGGTTGACTGGGGAGCCCAGCCTGGCTGCTGGCTCTGTGAATCAATCCCCGCCCGCAGAAATTCAAGGGCTAAGGAGCGCCCGGCCCATGCGGCTCAGAGCGTGAGCGCCAACCTATGAACCAGGAGGTCAAGGTTGGATTCCCAGAGCACATGCCCGGGTTTCGGGCTCGATCCCCAGTAGGGGGCGTGCAGGAGGCAGCCGATCCGTGATTCTCTCTCATCATGGATGTTTCTATCTCTCTCTCCCTCCCTCTCTCTAAAATCAATAAAAACATATTTTTTTAAAAAAAAGGAACTAAAGAGAGTTACGAATACTGGGTGTGTTTTGCTTGTTGTTTCATTTATACTATAAATGTGTATTCCTTCCATTCATACATACAACTAGTACACAGAAGACTCATCCAAAGAAAAAATATTCCCGCCTCCAAATAGGCAGTGATTATATTTGCATATAATTGGCTCTCGATCTTATCTCCCACTCCCTTCACCTGGCAGGTGCCCTGCGGCCCAGCTTCGGGGTCCTGTCCTCCAAGCAGCTCTCTCTCCATCCCCTCGAGCTTGTGTGCGGCACCCGAGCTATGCTTCCCCCATCCTGTGGGTGCTTCTAACCTACGTCATCACACTGTTCTACTCACGTGTCTGTCCACATCCATGTCCTACCCATGTGCCATGTCACATGTCCACATGCTTTACTCATGTCCATGGCTATGAGCTCTCCAAGACAGTTCCTGGGATAATACATGTTCACTAAACAAATGAATGAATGACAAAAGTTGAAATTCCGTCCCTCTCTAGAACTCTACCTTCAACATTTACACCTTCCAGAATCAACATACTAAGAGTCAATAGTACATGGAATATTAGGACTCATACACTCTTCAAGCTCTCCCTGCCTTTCCTAGGATGCTCACGTGTCAAGTAGATTGCCAGTAGTAAAATGGGGTGTGTGTGTGGGGCGGGGGGGGGGGACTCGCTGGGCATCTGTTTAGATGTTTGCATTACATGGGTGATGCCGTTTATCTTGCACGCGCCACCCTGGTGGGAAAAGGCCCGTGGGAACAGACAAATCAGTTTCAAACCAGACACAAACCTGTTTATCTCCGCAAGTCAGAAGCTGGGACGCCTGGCTGTCGATCAGCGTGAAGGAGCCCACGGGAGCGCCGCTCAGGTCCTCAGCATCCCGGGCCTCGATGAGAAAGCCCTTAAACTCCGGCCCCGACACAGCAACTGCGGGACAGAGAGACGGGGAGAGGTTTGGCAATGCCCAGAGGGAGCGGCCAGAGCAGGCGCGGCAGGGTTCAAACGGCTGCTCACACACAGAGCTTCCCCGGAGAGGACGCGGCAGCAACGTCCCCTACACACGGGACAGTCGCTGCGAGACATGTTAACCGCCGTCCGCGGGGCAGAGGTGCGCAACGGTCTGGCCCCTGAGGCCAAACTAGTTTGGAAAATGCTGGATGAGAGTAATCCGGTTTCTTTACTGCGAATCCTTGGCCCTGTACCACCCTACCACGCGGCCTGAAGCACGAGAGGCCTGACGTATGCACGTGAAGCGTGCTTTCCGTATGCTCTTCTGGTTAGAGCGCCGGATAGTTAGCACTTCTAGAGCTGCAGGAAGTGGAGTTTGCAGAACGCTGTGCGAGATACACCTTTAACAGCCAGCCCACACTTTGCCAGAAGAACCGAGGAACCATAGAAGATGACACTATATCAAGAAAGAGAGCCCTCGCCGGTTTAGCTCAGTGGATAGAGCGTCAGTCTGCGGACTGAAGGGTCCCAGGTTTGATTCCGGTCAAGGGCACATGCCCAGGTTGTGGGCTTGATCCCCAGTAGGGAGTGTGCAAGAGGCAGCTGATCCATGATTCTCTCTCATCATTGATGTTTCTCTCTCTCTCTCGCTCTCCCTTCCTCTCTGAAATCAAGAAAAATATATTAAAAAAGAAAGAGAAGGTTTCGATAAAAAGGAAAGAGAGGGATACGGGTTTATGATATCTCAAACCAGATAAAATAAGCTTTATGTTCCTTTTCTGTGGAGTTAACCCTTTGCACTCGCTTGCTTTTCTCTCGATTCCTTTATTCTACTCGGGATTTAATGCTAACCGTGTCGAGTCACACTCGACATCCGAGTGCAAAAGGTTAATATATTGTTCGTGATAACACATTAAACATGATGAACACGTCTGGAAGCCAGTCCTGAGTGGGAGTAGACATACTACGTAGGTCACAGAGCCATCCGCAGCAGCTAAACACAGACGTGGGGCGTGGGGTGAAGATGATGGGGGTCACAGAGCCATCCGCAGCAGCCAAACACAGACGTGGGGCATGGGGTGAAGATGATGGGGGTCACAGAGCCATCTGCAGCAGCCAAACACAGACGTGGGGCGTGGGGTGAAGATGATGGGGGTCACAGAGCCATCCACAGCAGCCAAACACAGACGTGGGAAGTGATGGCATCTAAACAGGTGACGGGACCTCCCTGGGCCTGGGACGCCCACAGCAGCAGCCACGCGGTGCGCAGTGGCAGGATGAACCTCGGCATGTGAACAGGGAACCCCCGCGCGCGGTACCTTCGATCCGGTCTCCCGGCGTGAACGTCGTCCGGGCCACTGTCACGTTGTGGACGGGGTCGGGGCGCGGGGTGTGGCCGTGTCTGGGGACCATGTCCCCGCAGGACTCGGTCACTCTGCCGCTGGGATAGGCCGCCACCAGGCTGATGCGCAGCAGGAGCAGGACGGCCCCCGCGGTGCGTCGGGGAGCGGCCATCTGCACGGGAGGATGAAGAGGCGTTACTTCCAGATGCTGCTGAGAGAAGCGATCTAAGCTCTCACCGCGGGACAGGGGAGCGAGAGAGCCACTGGCTTTCAGCAGGCAGCTCCCCGGATCCTCAAGGATGGGCCCGGGGGGGGGGGGGGAGGCATCTCCACGGGCTGGAACCCCAGCTCCACCGCTGACGACGGTGAGACTCGGAGCAAAGCCCCCGAGAGCCTGCACTGCCTCACGGCATCCAGCCCGCGGTGCGGTGACAGGACGAAGACAGCTGGGAGCCTGACTGGGAATGGCCGGGAATGACCGACTCGTCCAATAAAACCAGAGGCTTTATTCCGCGTCGCCCTGGAAATCTTAGCGCGCACACACGAGATGCTGCTGGATGTAAATGCCGTCCCCTGAGCGCATCTGGCCGCTCCTCCGACCCCCTGCGCTAACCCTGATGGTACGAGGGCGGGGGGCGGGGGGCGGCATTTAATTTACAATCTTGGAAAGTGAGGGCGACAGACCACCAATTGCAAGAGGCAGTCTTTCTGTTCCCTGCAGCCCAGAGGCCTCGGATTAGGAAGCGCCATTGTCAGCCAGGTATTTCTCTGGCATCCAGGTTAGGCACCGGCTGCTTTCCGTCAGCCCGCCCTCCTCCGGCCCACCTCCCTGTGCCGTCTAACCCAAACCCGCAAACCACCCCAGGCTGGGGATGGACAGGCTGGGCCAGGTCGCCTGGTGCTGAGTAAAGGCAGCGGGTGGGCAGGCTGCGGATGGAAAGAGCCCACGAAGCAGCTCATTCTCCATAAAAACGGAGTTCCCGCCCGGCCGGCCGGCGCAGCTCAGGGGTGGAGCATCGACCCATGAACCAGGAGGTCAGGGTTCAATTCCCAGTCAGGGCACAGGCCCGGGTTGCAGGCTTGATCCCTAGTGGGGGGCGTGCAGGAGGCAGCCGATCAATGATTCTCTCTCAGCATTGATGTTTTTCTCTCTCTCTCCCTCTCCCTTCCTCTCTGAAATCAATTAAAATATATTTTTTAATGGAGTTTCCTACATCATCGATCCGTTACAGACAAAATAAAAGCACTCTCAGAATCATTAGCACAAATTAGCCTTTAATAATCATGAAAAAAAGGCCATGCAAATTTCAAACCAACCCCCACCCCAGAGCGGAGCTGACACGCAGGAACCCTGCTCGGCCCCAGAACCGAGGGCTGCACACGTGGCCCCGCCCCACACCCGACCCCGGGGGTCAGCGTCGGTCCCACGGCCTGTGTACCCCTCTCTCCTAGTTCACAACCAGGCCGGGTAGGCCCCCCTTAGCGATGAGCAGGAGGAACAGGGACGCAATCAACCTCTGGAAACATCAGAGCGTAAGGACGAGATTTCCCTGGGGGCTCCGAGGAGGAGCGGAATTCTGAAAAGGGTTCCTCACGACAGGAAGCGGCGATTAAGACGGTAACTGCGAGGAACGGCCTGCGAGGGTTCCTGCTCAAGCAGGGTTTCTGGTCCCTCTGCCGGGGCAGACCTGCCGTCAGGACCAGGTGATATTTACTTGAGAAGATCCGAGTCATCGTTTTCCCCAGCTGGCCTTGGCCCGGCCCCCACAAAACTAAAAGCAGGGACGGGCATGCGCCTAGACCCGTGGTCGGCAAACTGCAGCTCAAAAGCCACATGCGGCTCTTTGGCCCCTTGAGTGTGGCTCTTCCACAAAACACCACGGCCTGGGCGAGTCTATTTTGAAGAAGTAGCGTTAGAAGAAGTTTAAGTTTAAAAAATGTGGCTCTCAAAAGAAATTTCCATCGTTGTGCTGTTGATATTTGGCTCTGCCGCCTGTCGTCATGGACAGATTGACCGCCTCGAGGCAGAAATGATCTAGTGCCGGAGGCACCTGCTCCTTACCACCCCAGCCCCTACTGCCTGTCACCTGGTCCCGGGTGCCCGAGGCGCCCGCCCTCCTGTGCCCTCCCCCCGCCCCCCGCCCAGCCCACATGACTTGTAGCCTGTAATTATGAGTTTGCCGACCACTGGCCTGGAGAATGACCCCGTGGGAGGGGTGGGTCCTGTCTCACAGACAGTCACTGGGCGCTGACCTCTTTGTGGGTGACAACCAGGCTGGACCCCCGCTCTCTGCTGTGCACGAAGGAGCTGAATACCATGCGTGCAGTCAGGGGACCCTCGGCTCGGTTTCCTCACTTGCAGAACCCAGCCCGGGAGCCGGAATAAACCCAGGGTCACCTCCCGCCTCCCAGGATGACTCGGGAAGGCACGGGGGACACGCAGGCTGGGAACCGTGAGAGGGAAAAGCAGAAGACGGGAAGGGAAGTGACTCAGAGGCGCCCGCCTGCCGGTCACTAGGAAAATAGGACCTGTCCTAGCTGGTGTGGCTCAGTGGATAGAGCGTCGGCCTGCAGACTGATGGTGTCCCGGGTTCAATTCCGGTCAAAGGCACAGGCCCGGGTTGTGGGCTCCATCCCCAGTAGGGGGCATGCAGGAGGCAGCCGATCCATGATTCTCTCTCCTCATTGATGTTTCTCTCTCTCTCTCCCTCGCCCTTCCTCTCTGATACCAATTTTTTAAAAATTTTTATTTAAAAAAAGAAAGAAAATATGACAAACAAAGTCAGTGAGAGAAGAAACAAGACCGAGTCCCTGGCTCGGGGTCAGGGCTGACCGCTCAAGGGGGGGGCCTGTTTTCACGTCCGTGGCCAGTGATGCTTCAGGGGATGATCGCAGGAACGCGCTTCCTTCAAGCGAACACATTCACTGCATTAGCCAGCCTGTGCCCAGGACCACACATGGGAGAGGGGCCAGGAGTCACTCGTGGAAACATGTGCGCTAAGCCATGGACTGTGGAGAGTGAGCGGCGAGCGAGAGGTCGCCCTCACAGCCAGGGGTCCCGCCTTCAGGGCAGAGGAGAGAGCCGGCCGGGCGTGGGCGCTGCAGCACGCAGGCTTTTGGGGCGAGACCTGCTCTAACTCCCCCTCCCTGTTCTTTCTGTTCGGGGCAGAAAGAGGATATTGGGGACCAGCTCCGGTGACCAGAACTCTGAGTCCTGCTCTGGTAGCCTGATGGTTCTGTTCGGTTAGAGCCGTGGTCGGCAAACCGCGGCTCGCGAGCCACAGGCGGCTCTTTGGCCCCTTGAGTGTGGCTCTTCCACAAAACACCACGGCCTGGGCGAGTCTATGTTGAAGAAGTGGCGTTAGAAGAAGTTTAAGTTTAAAAAATGTGGCTCTCCGAAGAAATTTCAATCGTTGTCCTGTTGGTATTTGGCTCTGTTGACTCATGCGTTTGCCGACCACTGGGCTAGAGAAAGCACATCCTCACCTGCTGGGAGCTGTGGGCCCTGGGACAGGGGCGCTCACACGGAGTGCGGTCCGTCCTCCTTCTGAGAACTGCCTGTCGTCATGGACAGATTGACAGCCTCGCGGCCAAAATGATCTAGTCCCGGAGGCACCTGCTCTTTACCACCCGAGCCCCTACTGCCTGTCACCTGGTCCCGGGTGCCCGAGGCGCCCGCCCTCCTGTGCCCGCCCCCCCCCCGCCCAGACCGCATGACCTGTAGCCTGTAATTATCCCTGTGTCTGCTTTCCCACGCCTGGAATCCCGACTTCCCCACGTCATCCGTGTCCTTCTGCCCGCTGTGAGCTGCTGGCTGAGGGGGCTGCAGAGCAGGTGTGTGTGGATGGCCTGCTGCTCCCCCTGCGGCCGGCAGCCTGGGATAAACGCTCCTGTAGGATCCAACCCCGACTCTGCTGAACTGGCTCAAAGCGACAGGCAGCCCGGACGCCTGGCTTGTCCCGTTACATTTCCACTCAACATCACTGCTCCCTCCCCGGAGACGGAGGGGTGGGGAGGTGGGCAAGTCCCTCGACGAGCAATGTGAGGGGGCATGACCGTGACAAAGGCTGCGTGTGCAGGAGCCTAATTCGGAAGGCGAGGCCGCTCTCCGAGTCCGGGAGGCCAGGCAGAGATCTCGCTCGGGAACCAATTCCTAACTGTTTTAGTTCAACGTCTGCCAACACTAGGCTGTCGGTCAATCGTAGCGGCCCCGTATGTACCGCCGCCGCTGCCTTCCCCGCACCGGCAGGTGCTCGCTTCTTCTGACACTGCTGCGGAGAGACAGCTTCAACGCGCACCTCCTTCCCTCCTCATCGCCTGCGCTCAGCCTCCCGAAACAGCCCAGCCCTGGCTTCCCGCTTCCCCGGCAAGTTCACTCCAACGTCCTACAAAGCCGCCTTTTCCAGATTCATCGGCCTGGAGAGCTGAATCTCACACTGCAGGGGAACTGGCAAACAGGCCCCGTATTTCCACTTCCCCGGACGGCCCTGTCTCAGGCTCCGTGCTCACAGCGGGAAGCACAGGGGAAGACGCTTTTAGGAAATCAACCATTGAACTGGTCAGGGTGGGAAAATGATTTTCCTCCCACCCTTCTAAGTTCCTCCGGCTGGACCGACAACCAGATCAGCACGAGGCGGGTTAGCAGGCCTGAGACCCAGAGCCCTGAGTGCCGGGCCGTCCGGCGGAAGCCGTCACCTTCACAGCCAGCCTCCACTGCAGGCAAAGGATAGCGTCCCTGAGCCTGTCCATTGTCTTCCTGCAGCTACACTAACAGACCCGGCGGCCGGGGTGACCCCCTTTTCCACCCCCCAGGGCACACGCTCCCACCAGAGGCACCAGCCCACGGGACCCCTCATTGTTATCCCGTTCCCTGCAGACCGTGGGCCACCGGGGCCACCAGCTAGCTGACCAGCTCAGAGACCGGAAGCCACCGCAGAGGGCGGTCTGCATGAGAACGTGCTAACTACGAGCAGTTGGTGGCGGGTGGGCATGGCCCGGGCTAGAATCTCCAAGGCAAAGGTCAGCCTCTACCGTGACGGCGCCTGCCCGTGGTCTTGGGCATCCAGGGCAGCACTCCTGTGGAAAGTCAGGCTGAATTCCCTTTTTCCCCACCCCTCGGGGCACAGCCTGTGGGCGGGCGCAGAGACTACAAATCCTCTCATTGTTATTGTTACCATGTTCGTTGTTGGCTATTAACTACCCTGTACCACCGGTGTGACAGACGGGTCATTGCACTTTTACCCAACCCCAGAGGTCTCCCTGCTTTGCTTTCTCCCTCCTCTCTAACCTATCCCCAATGGAGTTCACCCAGCCCCGCGGTCGGCAAACTCATTAGTCCACAGAGCCAAATATCAGCAGTACAACGATTGAAATTTCTTTTGAGAGCCAAATTTTTTAAACTTAAACTTCTCCTAACGCCACTTCTTCAACATAGACTCGCCCAGGCCGTGGTATTTTGTGGAAGAGCCACACTCAAGGGGCCAAAGAGCCGCATGTGGCTCGCGAGCCGCGGTTTGCCGACCACTGACCTAGCCCACTTAGGTCCCCTCCTTTGTAATGTCTGAAACAAGGTGGGGGACTGCCATTCTCCGGAGCACTCCCCAATCCATTGATTTTTGCTTCCCGGCAAGGGTCAGTTTGGCTCAGATAAACTCACAGGAATTCTTCGCAGGTTTGGACGTTTCTTACGGCGACCATTTAAAATGCCAGCAACTACTGGGTCCTAAGAGGGTGAACAGTGTGGCCCCGGACGTCACAGACCCGGGCTGAGCCCCGCGGTCACCTGAGGGACCTCGGGCAAGTGACCTGAGCTCACCAGGCCTCCGCTCTCTCGTTCTGAGAGACGGTGGGAGCCCGTCCAGGCTGCTGTGAAGACTGAAGAGCATCTGTGAGGCCCCGCACAGTGCCCACCGCAAAGCAGGTCTCCCATTGAAGATGGGCCTGAAGCCTTCGGCGTGGCTCAGTGGGTAGAGCGTCGGCCTGAGGACCAGAGGGTCCTGGGTTCAATTCCAGTCAAGGGCACATCCCTCGGTGGCAGGCTCCTCCCTGGCCTGGGCCCTGGTCAGAACGCGTGCAGGAGGCAACCAATCTATGTGTCTCTCACATCCATGTTGCTCTCTGTCTCTCCCCCTCCCTCCTGCTCTCCCTTTTTAAAAACCAAAGGAGAAACATCCTCGGGTGAGGATTCACAGCAACAAGGTGGACCTGAAATCTCGCCCAACCCCACCACCTGCGGGACCACTCTCCTCTCAGAGCCGCCACCCACGCCCTTTTCGCTGATGAAAACCCTTATCCCGCTTTCCTCCCACAGCTGGAGAGTGCCTTGTGCCTTTGGGCAAATTCCTGGAGGCGCCACCTTGTCCTGTGTGATCTCGGGTCGGGTCGCAGTAGCCAGCAGCCCCCGTGAAACGGCGCCGGTGTGGGACCTGGTCGGCCTCATCCCTTCACACAAGACCGTCCTGAAAGGCTGGCTCCTGATGCCAACAAACCAGCAGGCCGGGTCTAGTCCCCGCCCTGCCCACAGGCAGCCCCCACCCTCCACCTTTGAATTCAGAGGAAAAGAAGATCTCCGAATTGAAAATGTTAGCTTGGTCAAGCAATACTCCTCACAGCTCATTTACCAACGGAAACACCCCCATTGCCCCTGGGGCAGCGTGGCCAGATGCACACAAAAAATAAAAAAATTAAGGGCAGAGGTCACAGCGTGGCTCTGGGAACATCCAAAGCCACACCAGGGTGGGGGTGGGGGGAGCTAAAATTCCTACCTTACAGGACACTTAAAACACACACAGGTAAGGCCCTAAGTCACCTTCACCCAGGTAAGGATGTCATCGGTGTGAATAAGAGAGTTCCCGTAGTTTAAAAGGTAAAACAGAAAACACGTGGTGAACAGTCCCTGCTGGTCAGCTCCCTCTCAGGCTCCCTCTCAGCCTTTCCCGGGGACCGAGCTCGTGGGGCAGAGTCCCCGGGACCGGCTCGGCCTCGCTGGTCGCCGGTCGGGGGGCGCTCGGACCTCAAGATGGGCTCCCGGAGGCAGTTTGCTCACGAAGCGCCCTCCCGGGTCCCCCGCGGCCCCGCCCGCCAGGGCTGGCCCCTGGCCCCTGGCTGAGTTCAACTCCTACCAACCTTTACACCTTTGCGGGGAGCTGGGACAGGAGAGGGAAAGACGCCCTTACCTTGGGACGGAGGCGGCGGCCAGCTTCCGGCTCTGCCACAACTCGGATCGAGTTGCAGCCGGTGGGTGGGGCCAGCGGATCCCGATCGGGATGGGGAACTTCTCCCCCACCCGGCCCAGCTGCTGCTCCAGCTGCAAGACGGCGCCCTATTGGGGCTCGGGGCCTGAGAGCTACGCATTCTGTTTTACACCAAGGACCTTTTTTCTTTTCTTTTTTTTTTGCTAACTGGTCATTGTTTTTCTGCAAGAATTAGTTTTTTGTCTTTAGCTACAAAAGCATTTGAAAATAGGCTACAGGATGGGAAGGCAAACGAAAGAACCTACTTGCCATTAGGTAGGGTTAACCAGATTCAGCAAATTAAAATGTAAGGCACCTGATTAAATTGGAATTCCAGATAGCCAATCATCCTTTAGCGTCAGTGTGGTCTTACGCAATATTGGCTGCGAATTTTATTTTAAAAAGGGAGTCGTTGTTTTTCCGAAATGCGAATGCACCCTGGGTGTCCGGCAGTCCAGCCGGCAGCCCTGTTAGCCAGGAAAGGACAGGAAGAGAGTCGGAGTGCGGAGACCTGGAACTTGAACGCGTGAGCGACGTAGCGCAGAAGAGTGACTTTGTTTTGGAGGATGGACCCTGAAGTTGGGGAGTTTGGTTTCTCTTTAAGCCTTGAATCTTGTTTTTTACAAGATTCTTTGGAGAGAAAACGGGGCTGGGCACGGAAGATGCATGTGACACGATGAGACACCCGGCCTCAGACGGTGACTAACACACACGCGCAGCGGGGAGAGGCCGGCGGCCGGGCCTGTGAGCTCTGAACGCTCTAAAGCTACGGAAGGGGCGATGCAGAGAGGGGAGCGCGCCATCGCGTCCGTCTCTCTCCTTAGAACCAGCCCCCGGGAACCAGAGCCCCTGGCCCTGCAGGGGGAGCGGAGGCTGGTTTCTGGGGCCCCGGCGGGAGAGGTGAGCACAAGTCAGCTGACCCCAGAGCCCCTGCTGCCCCCAGGGCCACGGCGCCTGCAGCTGAGCAGACCCTGTGCAGGCGTGGCCCCGGACTGGACACTGCGTGAGCCACAGTGGAGGAGGAGGAAAGCCGTGAAGCAAATAGCTCTCCCTCTGTTATCGCAGTCTCTCACCCTAGGCAGGCCCTAGGGGAAGGAACTGCGTTACTGGTGAGGCTGAGCGCCACCCAAACCCCTCCCTCATCCCCCCCCCCACCCCCGTCACCCCGTCTGCTGGCTTATCACTCCCCGCCAGGCCCACTCTAGTCCCCTGTCACCGCCTCCCAGCTCCCCCACAGGCTCTTACCCCCCAGCCCCTGGCCGGCTGGCAAGAGGAAGCCAGACTGACCCTGAGCATGGGCCCGCCTGCATCCCACATCAGGCCGCCACCTTAGTCCTCAACAGGGGGTTCAGGACCTCTCCTCGACTCTTACAAATCACTGTGACCCGGCCGGCGGGGCACAGGGGCTGAGCGTCCACCTAGGAACCAGGAGGTCAGGGCACAGGCCTGGGTTGTGGGCTCCATCCCCAGTGGGGGGCATGCAGGAGGCAGCCGATCCATGATTCTCTCTCATCATTGATGTTTCTCTCCCTCTCCCTCTCCCCTCCTCTCTGACATCAACAAAAATAAGAAGAGGCTGTGGGAGCCGAGAGGACACCTTGCCGCCTGCGGGAGGGAGTCTTCAGAGAAGAAAACGGGGTGTTGCCCGGCGGACGGGAGGGGAGCACATCGCAGACAGAAAAAGGGGCGACAGACACCACGTGTTTCACAGATGTGCGGGGCCGCGCCGTGGGCTCTAAGGATGGAGCAGGACCCTGGAAGCCCAGGGAGCCCGGGGGACACGGGTCCCACCCTTCCCCCCCCCCCCCCACCCCAGGGAAACGGAGCCGGGGCTGTGGCTGCCCCGCAGCGCCCCGAGGTGAAGGGGGGGCAGAGTCCTTTCCCACGAGCCTCGGCCGCAGGGGACCTGCAGGCACAGGCGGCGCTGAGCTCCTGCTGAGGCCTCGGACAAAACCCGGCGAGCAAGCCCCACTGCGCCTCGGACACTCGCTGGGCCATTCGAGCTGAACCCTGAACCGTGCGGGCAGAGCAAGGAGCCCGGGAAACGGGGCGCGGGAGGGGGGCAGTGGGCCGGCGAGTCTGACCGGCTGAGTCTGGATGGAGCCCAGAGCCGGGGTGCCTTTTCCTGCGGAGGCCGAGGCCGGGCTGGCCTGGACAAGTCAGGGCCTCCTGATGGGCAAAAGGCCACAGCACACCCACCCCCTTTGGGCTTCCCAGAGCTCCAGGCAACGCCCAGCTCCTCGCCTCCTTACCTCCCGGGGTGCCCCACCCCCGCTCAGGTGGGGGGCCACACTTTGAGGCGTGGATCCCGGGGGACAGAGGCCACTGCGGCCATCGTGGAGTCTCTGCCTCAAACTGACTTAGAAAACCAAGCCACTGGGTCCGCGGTGGCCCTCACGCTGCCTGAACAGAGGGCTGTTAACGTGAAAAAACCACTGAAACCTGTAAAGAATTTGGTGAGTTTGTTTGAGCCAAACTGTCGACCTATGCCGGGAAGCAGAACCTCAACGAATTGAGATAATGCTCCGGAGAATGGCGGGTTACATCTGTATTTATACATTGCCATCAAAGGAGGGACATAAGTGGGTTACATGAAATCCACTGGTGATAGATTAAGGAGGTGGGATAAAGCAAGGCGGGGGCCGGGGGGAACCCCTGGGATTGGATAAAAAGTGAAATGATGGACACATACCGAGGTGGGTGCAGGAACAATTAACATGATAATGAAGGAATTTGTGGTCTCTGTCCTGGCGCCCAGCACATTAGCTTGTGCCCCAGGGGCTCCAGAAAAAGGGAAGTTACAAGTTACCCAGACATTTCCAGGGTATGTTATCATAGATGCAAAAAGACAGATAGGCTCAGTTCAGGTAAAGGTTGACCTTGTCGGTGAAGATACCGGCCTAGGACGTAACTGCCCACCATCACTGCGTTTAGTTGAAGTTTAATTGCAGACCATCCTTTGTGGTGACTTTAGGTCTCTGAGTTTGCAAGACCGCCATGCAGGCCTCCCCTGAGCTGTCAGGTCAGCATGTGGCCCCATCGTCCACAGGCCGTAGGAGAGAGGCGTGTTTGACAGCGAAGCCGCGGTTTTGAGTCCGAAAGCACAGGGACCTGGCAGACTGGCAGACAGCCTGGGCTAGACCCGCCTGGCCAGGAGACCCAGGTTTGGAGTCAGTAACTGCGACTGTCCACATGGGGGCAGTAGCTGCCAGGAAACTGAGTAAGACCAACCCAGGGCCCAGTTACCTTCCTACCTGGCCACCCACGCTGTTTTCTGTCTGATTATTGGAACGAGAGGGGAGTGACTGGTATCTTTCTACCACCACCACCCCCCACCCCAGCACGACCCACACAGGTCACTGGCTTCCTCCCACAGCTCCGAGGACAGCAGCGAGGTCTTAGGGAGGGCAGGGGGCCTGAAACAGGTACTGGGGAGACGCCTCCTTAGCAGCTGCGGTTGCGGGGCTACCTTACATTAAAACGGGCTTTACACCTGCTCTGGGGTAGAGCCAGGTGGTTCAGAGTTGACACCAATGGGGGACTCCCACAGGGAGAGAAAGTATCAAATAAAAGGCGGGGGGGGGAGATGTCATGTCTACAAACAAGCGATATTGAGGAGGAAGGCTTGGTGCCATGTACACGCCTACACACACACACTCACATATTCACATGCCTGCTGCACAGAAGCTCAGCGTTAGCGTGACGCAGTCGGAGCAGGCAGATCTGACATGGACGGAACAGGACGAAACCCTGTGGATCAGAATGTGCCAGGGAAAGTTGTATTACCAGAGAAGCTTGATTACCTGAGCTGAGATATAAACTCAGAAATATTTAAAAAAAAAATATATATATATATATATATATATATATATATATATATATATATACTTTAATTCATTCAGAGAGGGAGGGAGAGGGAGAGAGAGAGAGAGAGAGAGAGAGAGAGAGAGAGAGAGAGAGAGAGAAACATCAAATGATGAGAGAGAATCATGGGCCGGCTGCCTCCTGCATGCCCCACACTGGGCATCGAGCCCACAATCCAGGCAAGTGCCCTGACCGGGAATCGAACCGTGACCTCCTGGTTCATAGGTCGATGCTCAGCCACTGAGCCACGCCGGCCGGGCACCTCACCTGGATTCTTGTGATGTGCCCCTGGCTACCCTCCCTGCCCACACCTCTGCCCTCCTGCAGATGCTGTCCACCACGTAGCCACAGTCTGTTCTGAAGCCCCGGGCGGGGCTAGTCACCCACAGTAAAGCCAAGTCCTTCGGATCGTCTACAAAACTACGCCATCAGCCTCTTCCCTCTCTGGCCTTCTCTCCTATGCGGCTCCGGCCACGTGGGCTGCTCAGACTTTGTACTGACCAGCGATGTGAGTACACAGGACGCTGGACAAATAAAAGGGGGGCTCAGGGGGGGTGGACCAGAACTGCTCCCCAACAGAGGCCTGCACGTCTCCCTGTCCTGTAGCCCCGAGGGGCGTCACCCCCGCCCAGGCCGTCAACACCAGCCTCCAGGATGCTCTCTGAACACCGGGGTCTGAGAGCAGGTTTCAGGGCTGGAAGTGAGCGGGCCAGCACGCTGCCCTCCCACACCCCCGCGGCCTCCGCCTTGGCCACAGCTGTCTGCCGGAACCTGCCAACGGGACAGTTAAAAATAGAGGGGGCACCCCACCCCAGAGGAGCCGGTGACGTACACAGCCGCCATGTGTGTCTGTCGGGTCAGTTGTCTCCAAGCGTTTTTGCTTGTGAACCTTCAAAGAAATTGGAAAAGCTAAGTTTCCTTCACGAATTTCCTGAGTGGACAACCTCATATTTTTTAATGTGTCTACAGGTGTCTTTATCCATGGGTGGATATTACTGCAGTGCAAGTCTGAGCCGGGGTTTAGTTACTCCCGTTTTTCATTTATATTTATGGCACTAAAACGCCTTGTTCTTTTTTTATATATATATAAAATATATTTTTATTGTTTTCAGAGAGGAAGGGAGAGGGAGAGAGAAAAAAAACATCAATGATGAGAGAGAATCGTTGATCAGCTGCCTCCTGCATGCCTCCTACTAGGGATCGAGCCCGCAACCTGGGCCTGTGCCCTTGACCAAAATCAAACCCGGGACCCTGCAGTCTGCAGGCCGACGCTCTATCCACTGAGCCAAACCGGCTGGGGCTAAACCTGGTTCTTAAACATAAGTAGATGACAATGGAAGCTTTATTAGCACACCTTAAAATGTACTAAGTTGGGGAACAACCTGAGAGAGAAAGGGAAAATGCTTCGAGGAGGGAGAGGTTAATGAGGTCAGACGCCATGGAGAGGCTAAGCCAGGTGAGCAAGGAGACAGCGTCCTGAGCGTCACTGGCACCCCAGCCGGGGCCATGGGGGCACAGCGGGGTTCTCCACCGGAAGCAGCTTTGCCCTCCAGGGGCCGTTGGGCAATGTCTGGAGCCATTGTCGGTGTCACCGCTGGTTGCAGTCCTTACCCGAAGCCACAAAGGGGCCAGGAGGGAAGGGAGGGGAGGGGACTAGCAACAGTGTTATTGAGCAAACGTCCCGGGATCCTAGCTGGGCAAGGAGGGATGTGAATAAGGCCGACGAGAGATGAGAAGAAAACGCCTGAGCGGACAAACATGCAGAGGAGAACTGTTTATCCAAGGCAAGATCTGAGCATGGCCAGTGGCTTCCATCCGTGTGACGAACGCGCAAGCTAAGGCACGGACGGTCCCGGCGCAGAGCGTGCAGAACCAAGCTTCCTCGTCAGTGACTGTAACGTGGGCCCCTCTGTGGAGGCCGCCGGAGGCGCACCAGAGCTCAGGGGGAGTTGTACAATGTGCATTGCTAGGGTTAGAACATGGGCTTTACTGCCTTGGCCGGTGTGGCTCAGTGAGTTGAGCAGCGTTCCATGCACCAGATGGTTGCTAGGTCAATTCCCGGTCAGGGCACATGCCTGCATTTCGGGCCCTATCATGCTCAGTGTTTCGCTCTCACATCGATATTTTTCTCTCTCTCCCTCTCCCTTCCTCTCTCTCTAGAAATCAATAACAAAATATTTTTTAAAAAGGGGTTTATTGAGGGACCTCAAGGGGTCAGCAACAAGAACAACCACAGGTCCTTTGACTTTCGTGTTCCCATAATAAAGCGTGCAGGAGCCCTAGCGGTGTGGCTCAGTGGCTAGAGCACTGGCTTGCAGATTAAAGGGGCCCGGGTTCCATTCTGGTCAAGGGCAGGTACCTCAGTGGCAGGCTCAATCCCTGGCCCCAGTCGGGGTGCATGCGGGAGACAACCAATCGATGTTTCCCTCTCATCCCTTCCCTTCCACTCTCTCTAAAAATCAATGGGGCCCTGGCTGGTTTGGCTCAGTGAATAGAGCGTCGGCCTGCGGACTGAAGGGTCCCAGGTTCGATTCCAGTCAAGGGCATGTACCTTGGTTGCGGGCACATCCCCAGTAGGAGGTGTGCAGGAGGCAGCTGATCGATGTTTCTCTCTCATCGATGTTTCTAACTCTCTATCCCTCTCCCTTCCTCTCTGTAAAAAAATCAATAAAATACATATTTTTTTAAATCAATGGGAAATATCCTCGGGTGAGGATTAACGAAAGAAGTGTGCGGGAGCCCGGGCCATCTGATGGACGCTCAGTCCAATACTCCAGGGAAGGGGCCCACCCCACGTTACTCTCCTTTCTCAGAGGGAGCGCCTGAGAGCACCTTCGAGGAGAGATGAGCAGGCACGTGAGAGGTAGGCAGTCGGAAGGCACGCTGTGTAATCAGGGGCCGTGACAGTGGCCGCTGGCTGGCCAGCCCTGAGGACAGCAGAGACCAGAGAAAGCCGTAGTGTCTGCAAGAGGGGCAGGTAGCGCCCTCAGTCTGATCGTAGGCTGAGTTCCAGTGCGCCTTCTCCACGACAGAGGAGGAACTCCTGGCTCCCCATGGCCCGCTGGCTCATGGCTTCTGGCGCCGGGAAAGTCAGTTAATGACATCTAGAATAGCCGGCTGCACGTGTGTTTCAACAGACTCCCCTCGCTGCGTTTCTTCATCATCCTGGGTGGTTTCGAGAGAAAAGGAAGAGACGGAGGATACGGCTTCAAAGGGAAGAGGCCTCTTACGAAACAAACCAGAGTGGTGCTGGCACTGACCGGCTAACAGGGTGCCCGTGTGCCTCACGGAGGGTGTTTCTAAAGGGACGTCTGACACCGCAGCAAACACAGCACAGACACAGATCCCTACGTTTCAGAGTGGCAGCGTGTTCCATGAGGGTTCTTTCCTTAAGGTGGAAGAAAAAAATAGAAAACAAAAAAGAACAGAGAAGAGAAAATGTCCAGGAAATGTCGCCCCCTAACTGCCCCCCTGCCAGCCTAGTCGCCCCCTTTCTGTGTTCCCAGAAGGATTTCCCCGTGATTGGCTTAGAGTTCTAGAATAAGGTCACGGAAGACACAGAGCCACGGCCGGGAGAGGGGAGGGCTCAGCATCCTACACGTTGTGAACGCAAACAAAACAGAGAGCTGAACGTGGCAGAGAAAGCTAGCTTACCAAATAGCCCTTTTGGCTTTTTAAAAAAAGATGTTTTTATTGATTTTTAGAGAGAAAAGAAGGAAGAGGGAGTGATAGGAACATGGACGAGAGAGAAACATCAATCAGCTGCCTCCTGTCCGCCCCCTACTGGGGATCGAGCCTGCAACCGAGTGACCGGCGACCTCCTGGCGCAGGAGATGATGATGCTCAACCAACTGCGCCACGGGCTGGGCGGGGTTCTATTTTTAAACGTACTCCAAAGCTACCTAAACATGGGCAATACTGAACTCAGGCACCTCTTGCATAGAATTCAACCATGGATGCTGTCTGTATCTACCCCCTGCGGTCCAGCTCCAGCCCCAAGGGTAAGGACGCTGTCATTTGACTGAAAGTGTTGTCATCAGCCCTGGCTGGAGTGGCTCAGTGGATAGAGTATCGGCCTGCGGTCTGAAGGGTCCTGGGTCGGATTCCAGTCTAGGGCAGTGGTCGGCAAACTCATTAGTCAACAGAGCCAAATATCAGCAGTACAACGATTGAAATTTCTTTTGAGAGCCAAATTTTTAAAAGTTAAACTTCTTCTAACGCCACTTCTTCAAAATAGACTCACCCAGGCCGTGGTATTTTGTGGAAGAGCCACATTCAAGGGGCCAAAGAGCCGCATGTGGCTCGCGAGCCGCAGTTTGCCCAACACTGGTCTAGGGCACATGCCTGGGTTCCGTGCTCGATCCCCAGTCGGGGCCTGCAGGAGGCAGCTGATCCATGATCCTCTCTCCTCATTGATGTTTCTCTCTCTCCCTCTCCCTTCCTCTCTGAAATCAATAAAAATATATACTTAGTAAAATAAATAAAAGTATTGCAATTAAGGCTACTGTTAGCACATTCCGCCCAATCAGATTGACTCTCCACCTAGTTATGCCCTCCTGGATGAGACCCCAGGCCACCGCTGAAATGATGCTGTTTTATTCTCCAAAAAACTAGTGGTATGGCCACATCTGTTCCCTTTGTCTCTGTGCAAGCCTCTAACCACTGAGCAACACTGGCCAGGGCCGCCTCACGTTTTTTTGAAATGTGACTTTACAGTGTTTGAATCTGTACATAAATTCGTATCGGTAAAACCTTAAAAAAAAAAAAAAGAAAGAAAGGGAATGGATGCTTATCGGTATTTTTCTCTGTAACCACAGAAGTACTCATGGGCCTCGGCAGGACGGGCGGCCCGCGCTGCCGGGATCACCTCTCCAAATGCCGGCTCATCCACTTCACCGGGAGTGTGCTGCTTGCCCGTCACCCCGCACACGTAACACGCAAACCCTGAGCGCCGCGCCAGCGGGTCAGTGGTTCCCGCGGTCGCTGTAAACGGAGAAGAGGCTTTTTTTAAACCGCGGGCAGTTAAAATAGATTGGCCTTTGTAGTGACACCCCTGACCTTTCCTCCGCGCTCACGTGACCGGCGGTGACACGCGTCAGTCAAGTGTTCCGGGAAATCGGGTTGTGTTGGTCACCAAGCTGAGCGTGGAGGCAGCAGGTACCACTCGCAGATGATAGGGCACCTGACCTTATTTTCCCACAACGCACTGTGTGAGGCTCAGGCCTGGCTTCGTGTCCCTGGGTGGCCACCTGGGGCTGTCACAGAGGGCTGTCACCGCAGCTGTTGAGAATGAATGGGACGTGAGTCCATAGGGCTTTGAAACAAGAAAGCAGCCCACGATGGCGCGGTCTGCGTGCGGCCTCGCTTCACATCCAGACTCAGGCGTCTCCTTTCAACCACACAGAGTCGGACAGCACAGCTGCTCACCTTTGCACGGCTTCCAGAACACTCCACGTTCATCCTGACAGTACATTGACTACAGGAAAGTCACTGTGTGTGCTGCATTCTCTCCTGAGAACGGGCAATGGATACTGTTTTCCTCTCATTATCTCCCAGGATGTTTCACGGGGGGGCTTGTCACACAACAGGCAAAGATCTCCACTTTCAGCCCGGCCCGTGTGGCTCAGTGGTTGAGCGTTGACCCATGAACCCAGGAGGTCAGGGTTTGATTCCTGATCAGGGCACATGACCAGGTTTCGGGTTCAATCCCCAGGAGGGGGCGTTTAGAAGGCAGCCGATCCATGTCTCTCTCTCATTGATGTTTCTATCTCTCTCCCTCTCCCTTCCTCTCTCTTTAAAGTCAGTTTTTTAAAAAAAGGTCTCCAGTTCCAAGTCCTGGGATGAGGGAGGATACCTTTCCTCCAGGAGCTCCGGCTGGCAGGGAGGCGGCCCAGACCGTCCCTGTCGGCGTGTCTGCCGCATTCTTCCACGGGAAAGCATTGCTTGGAGAAGCTGGCTTGCTTTCCGCCATCTGAGCAAAATGCCCACAAAGTCAGCTCTCCCCCAGCCCCTCTTCACGCCGAGAAAGCAGCCAGCCACCGCGGGGACCAGGAAGGCGGTGAGCACGGTGCTGGGCACCCGCCAGCCACGCCCGGCTCCTCGCCTGCGTGAAACAGCACCGTCAGGCCCTCGCCTTTCCTGAGGCATTTCCGGGGGAGAAGGAAATGCATGCTCTACTAGAGAAACAAAGGTCAGCTCAACTGCTGTAGGAAAAAGCCATCTGACAAAAGTCAACACACATGCAAAACATGATCGCCCGGCAAACTGGGAACAGAAGGAATCGACCTCAATAAGTAAAGCCGTACATGAAAAAAGGTCCCATTAAAACCCGGTCAAAGACTGAACGCTTCTCCTCCGACATCAAGAACAAGGCAAGGTGCCGCTTGCCTGCTTTTATTCAGCCAAGTCCTCGCCAGAGGAATTGGAGAGGAAGAGGGGGAGGGGGTGAGAAGGACAGGAGCGGGCAGGGAGAGGGGGAGACCACATTGAAGAAGAAGAAGCAGATGATCTCTGTTCACAAACGATAGGATCTTACAGTAGAAAACCCTAAAAATTCCACACACACAAAACTCTTAAAACCAACAGGTTCAACGGGTTACGGAGTCAATGCACAAAAACAAGTTACATTTCTATGCATTGACAATAAACCACCTTAAAAGGAAATTACAAAACATTTCCATTGACAAATCCACCACAAAGAATAAATACTTAGGAATTAACCAAAGAGATAGAAGACCTGGACAATGAAAACTACAAAACATTGTTAAAATAAATCAAAGAAAACCTAAATAAATGGAAAGGCATCCTATATCGTGGATTGGAAGAAGACTGTTAAATGGCAACACTACCCCAAGTGGTCTATAGTCCCAATGACTATTTTTTACAGAAATAGAAAACTCTATCCTAAAACGTATATGGAATATCAAGGTGTGAGAAGAAACAAGTCATCTTTTCTGTCAAAAAGCAGTTTAGACAGCCACCATTTCTGCCGCATGACTTGCAGCTCCCCTGGGGGCCGCCCTCTTGAACTGGCAAAGGCCAACCCCTCCCTTTGAATTAGCCAATCGGGAGAGACTGTGCGCCCGAGCTCCAGTCAAGAGTGAGGGACAGGTCACGTGTGTCAGGTTAAAGAGCCGAGCGCCCGCCCTCTCAGTGTGCGCGTGAGCCCAGACCACGTGCGTGGGCCCTTCTGCAGGAGTAAAGGTGTTTGCCCTGCTGCCTGGCTCCCGAGGATGCTCTGTGTTCTACCAGGACCCCTGAATTTGGGGGCTCGCCTTATTTCTTACAAAGGGACCCCCAAATAGCCTCAACAATTTTGAAGAAGGAGAACAAAATGAGAGACCGCGTGATTGTGATTCCTAACTCCAAAGCTTACTGCCACGTTCACGATAATGAATTTGGCAATGACTTCTTGGATATGGTACAAAAAGCACAGGAAATAAAAAACAGACAAACTGGACTTCATGAAAACCTAAAGCTCCTATGCATCAAAGGACACAATCAGCAGAGAGAAAAGGCAACCCACAGAGGAGGGAATATTTGCATAGTCACACACATGCCAAGAGGCTGATAGCCAGAAAAATAGAGAACTGAGGAACAAAAATCCAAACAACTCGATTCAAAAATTGGAAAGGGGCTTGAATAGACAACTCTCCAAAGAAAATACAGGAATCGTTAATAAGCACATGAAAGACATTCAGTATCGCTAATCATTCGGGATACGCAGATCAAAACACAATGAGGCACCACCTCACGCCTACTGGGATGGCTACTAAAAAAAAAAAAAAAGCAGCAGAACACAGCAAGTGTTGGCAAGGATGCGGAGTAATCTGAGCCCTTGTAGACTGCTGATGAGCATGTAAAATGGCACAGCTGCTATGGAGAAACGGTATGATGGCCCCCCTCCCCCAAAGTTAAAAATGGAATTACCGCCTGATCCAGCACTTCTGCCTCTTAGCATTTACCCAGAAGAATTGAAGGCGGGGACTAGAAGAGACATTTGTACACGCACAGGTGCAGCAGCATTATCCTCAGCAGCTAAAACGTAGAAGCAACCCGTGTCCATGTATACAATGCAATATAGTCAGCCATGAGGTAGGAGGAAGTCCTGCCATTTGCAACATGGATGGGTCTCGGGGGCACAATGCTGAGTGAAATAAGGCAAAGACAAACACATATGAAGTATGATCTCACTTATATGTGGGATCTTAAAAAGCTGAGCTCAGTCTCATCATGGGATCGGGGGTCATCATGCTGCTGTTTTGGGAACTGACTAGTACATGTGATGGGCTTCGCACCGTGCCTGTCTCCTCCTCCATGTTCACTGAATATCTGTTATTAACTAGTTGTAGGGCATATCCATTTTCAAAGCATTTCCTACATGTTAGTTCTATACATCCTTAGAAGAGAACGTCCTAGAGGCTTAGGAACTAGAGCCACGAGGGGTTAAGGGACTTGCTTGATGCCTGGAGGAGAATGCTTCTCCTTTTCTTAGAGCTTCTTCCCTAAACAGACTCCAGGCGCCTCTCCCCTGCAGCCCCTCCCTTCCCTGGAGGCAGAGGGACTTACCTGGAGGCTACCTTGGGGAAGAGGAACCGGATGGGCTTGGCTCGCTCTGTCCTTCTTCCTTTGGGGAGTGACCAGCAGCGAACATGACTTCCCCAGTCCTTCTGCGACTGGGGGTGAGCGGCCGGTTCTGGGGTGTCCTTGGAGCTAGCTCATTCGGCTCACAGACGGATCTGAGCCTGGCGTCTCCACCTAGACTTTCCCGGGGGCGAGGGGCGGGGGCAAGGTGGTTGGCTTCGTTTTCTGTGTGCCAATCATGGACCCACTGCCAAGCCGAGTGGCAGGAAACGGAGGGGTTTGTGAAACCTCTCTCCACGGGGTCAGGCATGTTAAGTCATCAGATCCACTTCTTCCTGGGAGACTCTCTTCCAGAGCCTTCCATCCATCCTCCTGCTCCAAGCGGTATTTATTGCCTTGATCACGACTCAAATGAAGACTAAAGTACCAGGCAAATTGTGGCAGGGACTTTTGGTGACCTGCTCAAATCTATTCTCTCTCCCCTTAATAACAAAACGTGGGTTTGGGTTCGTTCTGTTGCTGCCAAGGGGGGGGCGGGGGGGGGGAGGTGTGTGTGTGTGTGTGTGTGCGCGCGCCTGGTGGCCACGTTCTGGCTGTTGGCTACAAGCAGAAATGCTGTGTGGTGTTCCCAGGAATTCTCAAAGGGAGGAGGCTCGCCCTGCCTTTCTTCTTCCTCGTCCTGTTGCCCAAACTTGGATATGGCTGTGGCTGTGGCTGTCTTCGTACTGTGAGGAGGTCCGGGCAGCAAGAGCGAGGAAGCTGTGGGCCAGCGAGGGCCTGGCTTCCTGTGACTTGACTGAGCTGCCACACCAGCTCTGAACTGCTAACCCGGAGGCTTCCGAGTGAGAGAGAAACAACCTTATCAGTGACTTAAGCCACTGTTGTTTTGTTATCTGTCCCATAGAAACTCAGCCTCCAGCCCTCTTTCCCCAGTCCTATCTCCCCAGCCAGACTGCCAATCTACACCCCTTCATATCAAACGCGGGAGGGGAGCCAAGATTTCAACAGCAAGCTAAATGTATTTACAAGGAGAAAATGATTTAGCTTTGAATTGGGGGCCAAAGAGCTTTAAAAAGATCTATCCTAAGAACACGGAAGTGGACAGCCGTCTTCCCTCGGTGGCTGACAGTCCACAACCAAACTCCTGAATCTCACCCTCGGGGCCTGCCCCCTCGGTTTTCTTCCTCTCCTTCCCCGGCAGCATCTCCTACACTGTCCACCTGGCCGACACTAGCCACCTGGAATGTAGCTCCCGGAATTGAGACAATCGGAAGTGAAAAACAGACATCACACTTCTAAGACTTAGCATGAACAAAAGAATCTGAAATGTCTAATTAATAGCTTTTTATACTGATTGCATGCTGAAATCATGTTTTCGGTAGACCGAGTTAAGTAAAATACATTATTAAAATGTCACCTGTTTGTTTTTCCTTTCTCTGACGTGGCGACTTGAAAATTTTCAATTACCTCTGGTATATACTGGCACAGTATATTTCTATTGGACAGCAATATCCTCTCAGGCTAAAAAACATGGCGGCCATCTTTGTGGGGTTTTTTAAAAATATATTTTTATTGATTTCGGAGAGAAAAGGAGAGGGAGAGATAGAAACATCAATGATGAGAGAATTATTGGTTGGCTGCCTCCTGCACGCCCCCTACTGGGGATCGAGCCTGAAACCTGGACATACGCCCTGACCTGTAATGGAACCATGACCTCCTGGTCCATACATAGGTCCATGCTCAACCACTGAACCACGCTGGCCGGGCTGCAACCATCTTTGATTCCTTTCTCTCCATTGGCAAATTGTGTAGGCTCTGCCTTCAAAATAGGTCTGTAATTCAACTTCTCACCACCTCCACTGGTCTGCCTACTTTTCACACATACACCCCCCCCCCCCACACACACACACACACACACATGCCTATCTCCTGTATGTGTATTTGAAATAGCTTCCTAGCTGGTCTTCTTGCCTCCTTCCACACCATACCTGACAGTTTATTTAGCTACTAGAGGCCCGATGCACAAAATCTGTGCCAGAGTAGGCCTTTCTTCCCCCAACTGCCAGCACCGGCTTCCCTCTGGCACCTGGGACCCGGGCTTCCCTCCAGTGGGGTGTATCTGCCTTAAAACATAGGAGTTCCATGAGGGCCGTGACTTTGTTTCCCCGCTGTGTTCCCAGCATCTCCGTGCCTGCCAAAGCCGAGGTTCTCAATAATCAGTCGTAGAATGAATCAATGAGCTGTGGGTTCCCAAACTCCGTTTTGGACCATCGAGCCACTGGTACTGAAACAAACATTTCAGTACCCTTCGATTTTAGCCCATCACTGCCCTTGGGCCTACAGTAATTCCACAAAGACCAAAGCAAGAATCTTCTCCACACGCCAAACCTTTTGTCCGTTTTCTCACGAGCCTCGGTTGCCCTCAAAAGACTCTGGAAGATGGGTTCCTTTTCCCTCTAGGTTCCCTAAAATCTCCGTGAGCACCTGGGCCGCGTCCTGAACTTCCGGCCTAAAATACAGGGTGTCCCCAACAAATGTACACACACTTTCACAGCTGATGGCTCAATGTTGAAAATGCAATGTATTTTAATAAACACTGCCTTTATAATTACTCAAAGTGTGTGCATACATTTTTGGGGACACCCTACATGTGCAGCTACAGGCAACAGGGATCCTTGATCTCACAGAATCTTGGGGCTTCAGGGCAGACACTGTGAGCACAGGTGGTGTGCACATTGGTTGTTGGTTACCTGGCCGGGTGGGTGGTTACCTGACCGGGTGGGTGGTTACCAGGCCGGGTGGTTGGTTACTTGACCGGGTGGGTGGTTACCTGACCAGGTGGTTAGTTACCTGACCAGGTGGGTGGTCACCTGGTTGTGTGGGTGGTTACCTGGCCGTGTGGTTGGTTACCTGGCTGTGTGGGTGGTTACCTGGCCGTGTGGGTGGTTACCTGACCGGGTGGGTGGTTACCTGGTTGTGTGGGTGGTTACCTGGCCGTGTGGGTGGTTACCTGGCTGTGTGGGTGGTTACCTGGCCAGGTGGGTGGTTACCCGGCCGGGTGGTTGGTTACCCGGCCGGGTGGTTGGTTACCTGGCCGGGTGGGTGGTTACCTGACCAGGTGGTTGGTTACCTGGCCGGGTGGGTGGTTACCTGGCTGTGTGGTTGGTTACCTGGCCGGGTGGGTGGTTACCCGGCCGGGTGGGTGGTTACCTGGCCGGGTGGTTGGTTACCTGGCCGGGTGGGTGGTTACCTGGCCAGGTGGTTGGTTACCTGGCTGTGTGGTTGGTTACCTGGCCGGGTGGTTGGTTACCTGGCCGCCCGCACCCCCTTAGTCCTGGGGCTGCCTCATTGGGGAAGAGAGCCCCGTATTGGAACCACAGATGGGGGACACGTGACAGGGGCCGTAGCCAGGCCCCTCCTTTGAGACGCGGGGAAATCAAGGCTCAGACAACTTGGGCCAAGTACACTTAGGCCACGAAATAAAAATAAAAAATAACAGCGAAGACCCAAAACTCATGGCGGAACCGGCCCAGGAAGCCAGGTGGCTGGGCCCCCACCATCCCGCCGGTCCCCACAGCGCCCTCGCGGCCTTCCAACAGCTCGCGGCAGCGACCAGAGAGGCCCAGGGCGGCCGTCGCACCTGCCCCCCGGGGAGAAAAAAGAGGGGCGTCCCGCCTCCACCGCGGGCCACCTCCCTGCCCGGCCCGCCGCGCCCACGCTCTCGCGAGACTAGCGGCGCGGCGCTCCCGGAAGTGGGCGAGGAAAGCTGTCCGCCGCCACCCGGGGCCGCAGTACTATAGGTCCGGGGCACGATGAGGGTCTCTGCGGGGGGGCGGGGGGGGGCGGGGGGGACCAGAGCGAGGCGGCATCCGGGAGAAGCTCCAGGCCACGCCCACAGAGCCCGGGCCACGCCCACGGCGCCCGGGCCACGCCCACCGCTGCTGGGCCCGGGCCTCTGCGGCCGCCCCTCCCTTTGCCCTTCACGGCGCCCGGCCCTGCCTGTGGGGCTCTCCCCGCGCCGGCCGCCCGTCCCCTCCCGATTGCACTGCAGGCGGCGGGCCCGGCGAGTCCCCGCAGCCGCACGTACAACTTGCTCGGTGTAAGTGCGAGGAATGCCGCGGGCCCCCGGGGGCCGCGCCTGCTTTCTATCTATAGCTGCGTCTGCACGCCCGAGGTCCACCGCAGCTATTCCCGGGCGACAACTGCTCCCCGCGGCCCCTCTCCCCATTGGTGGCTTCCCACCCCAGTTTGGGAACGGGGCGATCTCCCACCTGTTCCCTTGGAAGGACTAACCCCTTAGGCGGAGGTGCCATCTGGAGCCTTCCAGCCGCTTGGCCTGGGGCTGGGACTTCACCCCACCCACCTGCCGGGTTCCAAAGCCACTGCTTTGGGGTTTTTATTTGTTTGTTTTTGTGGGGTTTTTTTTTGGGGGGGGGGGGGTTGTTGTTTTTTTAATTGCAAGACTATGAAACAATATTTTTGCTTCGGTTATATTGTGTTTCAAGGGTCTGAGTAACTGTCAGTTTGCCTTCTCCGGTCTTATTCATAAGACTGGCTCTCTCTCTTTGCTCTGCGAGGGTTAAAACATACTTAGAACATGTAAGTGTGCCTGACAGCCTGGGAGGATGGAAGAGCACGGTTATTCTCTTGATCCTGATGTCTGTGTGTCTGTCTCAGGGGCCCCTCACTGGATTCCGGAGTTCCTCTAGTTCTGCCGAAAGACCTCCAGTCCCCCAGCAGCCAAAATGGGGCCCAGTAAGCAGATCCGGATTTTGCTTCTGAACGAAATGGAGAAGCTGGAAAAGACCCTCTTCCGAGTCGAGCAAGGTCAGTAGCCGGCTGTCGGATTCGCCGTGCGGGCGTCTCCGAGTTTTTCGGTTCGTGGCCATAGTCCGTTTCTTAAAACGTTAAGGTGGATGTAACTTCCCAGGGCCCTTGGAAACCTGATGTGGGCAGAGACCGTGCTGTGTTCTAAAGTGTCAGTGATGAAAGTCAATGGTCGTTGAAAAGATTTTGTACCGGCCGTGTCGGAACCGGGATAAAATAGCCCGTTTTTCTTTGCATGCTAACTTCCCCTTATCACAGACGTTGGTAAATTAATTCCTATGTAATTTTTTTTTCTTCGCCGGTAGCTGTAGTTTTGCTCAGCTACTCTTTTCCTTTCCTGGAATTTTGAATTAGCAAAACAGATCACAGCAAGAAGTGAACTATTATTTATGTTTATCAAAAGCCTCCCAACTATGGAGAAGGTAAAAGCTGAAAATAACTCTTTGCCAAATAAAAAGTGGCTTCCGAGAGGTGATCAGATTATCGTGAAATACATCTGAGCTTTTTAAAAGATGGAATTGTATTCCTGTAAGACTAATTCAGCAGATGCGTTAGTTTCTTAGACTTTTCAATTTTCCAGCATTGAAAAACATTTCGCATTCATTTCTGTTCATGTAATCTGTGAAGTAGAAGTTTCATGTATGGGAAATAAAACGCAGCCCCTTTTATTCATGTACCGACTGGACACTGTTCCTGGTAAACGTGTTGAAGGAATTTTCCCCCTCAATATCTCCAGTTAAATGTTTGAAAAGATCTCAACCATCAAATGCGTTAGCTCCACGCCAAATCTTCTTCCTCTGCCTTTGGCATCACCAAGCGCTCACTCCATTTCGGGCTTTCCTGACTCTGCACTTTTCTGGTTTTGATTTTTTTTCCCCTACCCTCTTGAGCAAGCATGTCAAACTCATGGCCTGCAGGCTGCATGCAGCCCACAAAGAATATTTTTGCGGCCCAGCCAATATAACTGTATATAAGAAACGTTCTAATAAAAACTTCCTAACTTAATTTTTACAACATCCTGTTATACATAATTATTAATAACGAGCTACAACGTTCACTAATGACTGATTACTGTAATAGTGTTGTGTTCATTTCCCTTACGCGCCTTATGCGCAGGCGCACCATTTCTCCCCACTGATACCCGCAGCCAATATTTTAGCAGCCGATGGCCAGTCATTAGTCTTGGACTGACTTGTTTCGTGTGCGCAACAGGAAATATTTCGCTTTCGGAGAACACGAAAAATAGGTTTAATTGCGTGACACTTATTAATTTGTGCAGTTATTCAGTGTCTGGTAAGTGAATGTTCAAGAAAAAATATTAATTTCTATTAAGAAGTTCTATTATTCTATGTTAATGATGACGCATTTATTTCAGCCCTTTGTATTCAGCACGTCTCTATCGTAGTAAACCTACGCTTCTATGGAAATGGAAGCTTTTGTTTTTTTGCGGCCACATCCACGTAAACCTTGTTAATTTGGCCCCTGTGAGCCTTTGCGTTTGACATGCTTGCTCTGGAGTATTTCTGTCAACTGGGTGGTGCCTGGTGCTGTGCCCTCTTCCGTCCCCATTTCCATTAGCTGCCTGTGTCTGCAAGGGTGTGTCTGCAAGGGATCCTGCTTGAGTTTCCCCTCCTCCTGCCCTCAAAGGGCTTACACCCTCAGGGCTCCCTTCGAAGAAGGGCGGGGGTGGGGGTGGGCGGAGGGGGGGCTGCTTGCCTCTGGGAGCCGGCGAGTCTCAGGGCTAGAGGAGGGAGCTAGAAGGTCCCTGGTTCCGCTCACCGCCTGTGGGAGGTCGGGGAGGTCACATTCATTCTGAACACCCGTCTCTTCGGCTGCGATGTGAGGGGATCGGAGGGGATCGACCTGCTCTTCCACCCGGCTGGGTTGGAGGCTCCAAACCAACCCTGGATGACTTCCCGTTCCTGAGGAGACAGAAGGCGTTGGGAGCACGCCTGTCCCTCCGGCCCTCGGTCCTGGGCTCCAGCCTGTAGGAGGCGGCAGAAGGGCCTCAGACAGCTCCTCTTGGAGAGCTGGGCTCCCAGTCCACGGCCGTCGCCTCCCCGCTCTCGCCCTTTACCTCCCAGGTTCCTGGCTGATTTTTAGGGTTGTGTCCATTTCCCTAGTTTCCAAGGCTACTCTCTCTGACGATTTCTTCTCTTTAACGGCGATCTCCCTTTAAACCGTAGTTTCTTCCCTATTTCTCTGCTTGCCCATCTGTCTCCTCCACATGCCTGGACATGGTGCTGGAATCGTCTTCTTCTCATCAGCTCTTCCCTCTTTAGTCATCGGCCTCTATGACGTCACATTGAAACGCCCCCGCCTGGCCCCCGAGGCGGCCTGTCACGGAATGCACCGGCCCTGGCCAAGCCCGTGTCCTCGCTCCCCGGGAATCCCCTCCCCGGGGGCTCTCCTCATGCTCGTCCTGACACGGCCCCTCCTTTGGTTCCCCTATGTCTCGTAAATAAATCCCTTTCCTATCCTCCTCCGTGGTGCCCACCTCCCAGCTTTCCACTGGAACCCGCCCCCTCCGGGGAGTCACAGCTGTCTTTGATTTCCGATGACACCGGGGGCACGGGGCGATGATGTGCTGAGCCCTGTCGCCGTGTCTGAAAGCTTGTTAGTCTCAGAGTGTCCGACGAGAGTGAAGGGTCTGAGGCTAGGGACAGGGTGACAAGCCCCGTGGACAGCGGTCAGCGAGTCTCGGCTGCTTGATTGCTCCCCCCCCAGGCTGAGCAGCCAACGCTGGAATCCCAGCCAAGCCGTTGAACGGGCCTGTGAAGGGCTTATGAACCAGGAGCGATGTGGTTGACTCTCGTGCTAGTGAAAACCAGTGAATTCACCCAGATGATCTAAATGGGGATGTATCTGCCCTGGCCGGGTGGCTCCACGGATAGAGCATCGGCCTGTGGACTGTGAAGGGTCCCAGGTTCGATTCCGGTCAGGGCACAGGCCCGGGTTTCGGGCTCGATCCCCAGTAGGGGGGCGTGCAGGAGGCAGCCGATCTCTCATCATTGGTGTTTCTATCTTTCCCTCTCATTTCCTCTCGGAAATAAAATAAATAAATAAAACTAAATGGGGATCCATCCAATGTTTTTGTGCAGTAACGATGTGATCCTATTATTTTAGAAGGTAGCTGTGATGTGGAAAATGGAGAGAAGGGGCGTGGGACAGAGGAAATCATCCAGGAAGCTATTTTAAAATCGCGCCCAGTTAAAGGGAAGGCTCTTCCTACATCAGAGTGGAAAGAGAAGAGACAGAGTAGGAGACATTTTAAAAGGCATGGGACTTGGCAACCAGTTCGGTTTGGAGAAGAAAAACCCGGCAGTTTTTGGTTCTTTCTATTTAATGGGTCCCCAAGCCTTTCTTCCTTTTTCTTTCCTTCTCACGTTTCCCCAACAAAGGATTCCAAGTCCAAGACCAAATAATTACCCTTTCTAGCCAGATCCCGGCCTGCCCCCGTCTTTCCTATCTCATTGAGCGGCAGAACAATGAACAAAACCAGGGCTCCCCATGCCTGCACGTCCTCCGTCCCCTCCAGAGGTCAGCCAGTTTTCAGCGTTTGCTGTGTAAACGGAGTGCGACCGAGAGAGGAAACTTAGTGGACAACAACAGGGTCACCGTCCTCTCCTGGTCGCCTGCAGGAGGGCCGCCGGTGTGCAGACTGAGACGGCCTCGTCCTGTGTGGCTGTGACCGCGGCTAATTTTAGCCAGCGAGCCAGTGGTTATGGCGTCTGACGCACCCTGGGCGCTCGAACGCTTCACGTGCTGTCTGTGAGAGGTCAGTTCCAGCGCCACGGACCGTGCACCCTTGTGGGGATGCGCCGATCTGTCTGTAGGGATATAGAAAGAAACTATAGATTCATCTTTCTTTTTCTTTTTTGTTTTTTGTTTTTTCCTCTCTCTCTCTCTCTCCCCGTACCTACCTATCTATGTGGGTTTTTTTAATATATTTTTATTGGGCCGAAACTGTTTGGCTCAGCGGATAGAGCATCGGCCTGCGGACTCAAGGGTCCCGGGTTTGATTCTGGTCAAGGGCATGTACCTTGGTTGCGGGCACATCCCCAGTAGGGGGTGTGCAGGAGGCAGATGATCGATGTTTTTCTCTCATCGATGTTTCTAACTCTCTATCCCTCTCTCTTCCTCTCTGTAAAAAATCAATAAAATATATTTAAAAAATAATAATAATAATATATATATACATATACATATATATACATATATACATATATATATATACATATATATATATGTATATATATATATATATATATATATTAGGAAGAGAGAGGGAGAGAGAGATAGAAACATCAATGATGGGAGAGAATCGCTGACCAGCTGCCTCCTGCACGCCCCCCACTGGGGAGGGGCCCGCAGCCCGGGCCTGTGCCCTGACCGGGAATCGAACCAGCAGCCTTCTGGTAGCTGGGGCAATGCCCACACCGGCCAGGGCGCAGGCCACACCCTTTCTGGTGCCGCTACTCAGCTCCGCCACTGAACCCGGAAAGCAGCCACAGACACGTCCATGAATGAACGGCGTGGCTATGGCCCAGTCACACTTCACAGTCACAGGTGGCAGGTGGGCTGTCGCGTGCCGGCCCGTGCTATGTGGTGAGAGCATTTTGAATGCGTAGGTTAGTGACACTTCTATCAAAAGGTTTGACCCATATAAAGGAGCATCTTTCCTCTTTAAAAAGCTGGTAAAATGTTCCAGTCTTGTTTACAACCTTCCCAATAAAGAATTTCAGTTGCTTTTCAAATCATCTGTTTAAGATATAACCATGGCCCCCCTTCTGATGGGCTGGTAGAAACAATGGGTGCGTGTCAGGGAAAATGTGCAGATTTACCAGCACTTTCCACAGACACCTGTCCCCGATTGGTGGACGGGACTGGAAGGGACTGTGGCGGGAGAGGACGCAGAGCCGCCAGGGGCGTCTGCCCTGTGGACGTGGGTGCCTTTGGGGGGCATCTTCCCCAATCTGAGGCCAACCAACCAAGTATCCAGATGGACGGAACTGGGAGTCTTTAAAGTACTTTGTCAAAAGAAGTTTAAAATTAATGAAATTTACTTAACCACATTGCTTCCAGAGACAGATAGGATCCGTATTAACTTGTAGGGACAGCTCAGATTTTCCCATCCGCTCATAAATAAAATGAGTTCTTTAAAATAGTGTTTATTTGTATCTCACCCTTATCTTGCTGTCTTATCACTTACATAATCTATGAACTCACCAGGCATGTATGTTACCTGGAAAAATACATATTCATGTTTGGAGCATGCTTTTCTGGAGACAGACCACGGGTCCAGACACCGCGTTAGCGTGTCCGGATGCCTTAACCTTTGAGCCTGAGTCCTGTGTCGTCATCAGAGCACTGTTTGCACCCGCTGCAGGGACAGGTTGTGTAAGCCTGCCCGGACCGCCCATGTCCGCACCGGGCACGCGTTCAGAGGGCGCCGTTCCCTCCGGGAGGCATCGGGTCATTCCCGCACAGACGTAGCTATGTGGGATTCGCAGTCACCGAGTATTGAAACTCCATATTTCAGTTCTTCAGACAATTACTTCTCAGTCTGCGTCCTCATGAGCGTCGTGTAGAAAGGCTTGGGGACCCGGAGGAGCGGGGATGCAGCAGGGATTAGCTGGAATCGCTCCCGTGGCTCAGAGAGCTGACGGGGCCTTGTCCCTGGTCACGCATGTCGGGCTGGTGGCTTGAGAGGGCCCGTGTTCGACGGGTGACACCAGGAGGTCAGCACACACTGCAAACCAGAGCTCCTCGTCACCCCACTACCACCCCCGCGCCCCCACCCCAGCCACTTCCTCGCTTCCTAACCCTCTGTCCCCCTCCCTCCCTGGATTGGAGTGATATCAACAATATCAGGGGCTCAGATGCCTCTACACCCCCTGTTTGAGCCCCACTTCTGCTCTCCAGCGGGGGGCTCCTCTCCAGGAAGGCTGGCTTTCTCCGGATGGTGAGATAGCTGTGCCAGGACACCCCCCCCCCCCCCGTTTTACATATGCCGTACCCTCTGACCCCCAGACAGGCACTTCTCCATTGCAGTGTGAAGAAGACCAGCTGAGGTCTCGGGTTGCATGCCCCCCGCTGGGCAGTCAGTTCTGGGCTGCGGGGGTTGGGGGGATGGTGTGAGATGGGGTCACATAAGAACTCGCATACCCCAATGTAGCCGTGCGCATAGGGACCCGTGTCCAGGGCGAGGGCAGGGGCAGTGCGGAGCGGACAGTTCTGCGACGGGCAATGATGCTAAAACGTGACATCCAGCTGCGTCGGGAGGCGGCGTCGCTCCGGGCAGCATCCCGTACGTGGCGTTCCGTGGAGCATAGCCGAGAAAGCACGGTTTGTGACACTCTCCCTAAAAAGCTCTCTTGCGTCGACGGGGCCCTTCAGTCCTGCCGTAATGTGCTTTTCGTTCAGGGTTCGAGCTGCAGTTCCGGTTAGGCCCAACGCTCCAGGGAAAGGCAGTCACCGTGCACACAAACTACCCGCTTCCCGGAGCAGCGTTTCACCGGGACACGTTCCGCCCCCTGGACTGGCAGCACCCGTCGGGCAGAGAGGATGACTCGGACAAGCACTGCGCCCTTCACCTCCAGCAGGCGGGCTCCTTCCACTACTACTTCCTGCAGGGGTGAGCCGGGTCCCCGGGGGGAAGGGGACGTCACGCACGCTCTCTCTAAAGGTGTAAGAAGTTGCCTTATTAACCGTGGCGCGGCGGCTTCGACAGGGATGTCCTGAGATGCAAACAGAAAATGGCTCTTCTAGAAAGTGATGGGAAGGCTCATTGCAGGTTCAAAGTGTTATTATTATTTTATTTTAAACTGTGTTTTGATTGATTTGAGAGAGAGAGGAAGGGAGAGGGAGAGAGAGAGAGAAACATGAATCGCCTGCCTCGTGCACGCCCCCTACTAGAGATCGAGCCCACAACCCGGGCCTGTGCCCTGACCAAGAATTGAACCAGCAACCTCTCGGTGCATGGGATGATGCTCAACCAACTGAGCCACACCGGCCATGCATTATTATTATTTTTTAAAACAACAGCTTAAATACTCTAGACTTTCCGTGCAACCTGATGATAGGATGCTACTTACTCCAGTGCCCTTGTTATTATTACTGATAGGTTTTAGGACACTTATTTTTTTCTTAAAGCAACATTATTGGACATATTATATTATGTTATTATGTAAAGATTGGAAAAGGATAAAACGTGGCTTTTCGTTGAGTTTTATTACAACTTTTAAGTGATTTTATGTGCTTAGAGATAGACTGTTAACTGGGACACGGCACTTCCCACTAGAGGGTCAGACCAGGAGATGAAGATCCCCCTCCCGCTGGTTGAGCGTTCTTACGTGTCTTCTTTCCGCAGGAATGAGAAGAGCGGGGGCGGTTACATCGTTGTGGACCCCATTTTACACGTCGGTGCCGACGACCGCGTGTTGCCCCTGGACTGCGTCACTCTGCAGACCTTCCTCGCCAAGTGTCTGGGGCCCGTGGATGAGTGGGAGAGCCGGCTGCGGGTGGCGAAAGAGGCAGGTACGGTCGGTCCGCGCTCTATCTTTCCTGCTGTTTAACAGTACGCGTAACCACTGTCTGTGACACAGATCTCACGGCTCTGCTTCTCCTTTTCATTGTGTTTCGTAGAATATTTAGTAATACAGAGAGGTGGGACTAAGGTGATTGTTGATGCTTGACCGTTTTTTAATGCATAAAACTGACAAATCGTATGGTTCAACTTAAATGGAGGAAGTCTGTGATGTAGTAAGATCATCATTGTTTCTAAGACTTTCCTTGGACATATAAAGTTGAGCGGTACACTATTAAAATGTGTTGGGAAATGTATTATCATTACATACAACTTCAATTCGACAGATACTGTATTAACTGCCTTCCGTGTGGAAGGCGTGTATGGAAGGAAGGCTGTCATACATGCAAGAGTAAAATGAAACTTAAGTTGTGTCTTACTCTTTAATAAGAGGTCATATTAATGTTCTACTTCCAAGCTGAATATGGTGTGAAGAAATAAATGAGAAGTTCACTGTCATAACTAACACAAAATACAAGTATCGTGGAGCATTAAAAGTAGGAGAAAGATATGCTGATAAACTTGCCCAGGATGTATTTTCTACATGTAAATCTATCCATTCAACTAATAGTAACTAGACACCGTGGGTGATTTTTTTCACATACATCATCTCCTTATCTCTGTCTTGGGTATGAAGACACGGATGTCCTGGAAGAC
Source organism: Cnephaeus nilssonii (assembly GCF_951640355.1). NCBI lineage: Eukaryota > Metazoa > Chordata > Mammalia > Chiroptera > Vespertilionidae > Cnephaeus > Cnephaeus nilssonii. The sequence goes on from NC_137092.1 coordinate 2,496,858, forward strand.
TTAAGTGGACTTGCTTGAAGCGACCTGTGGTAGAGCTTGGATTTGAACCCAAGCGTTTGCCTCCTTTCGGGTACCACGGTCGCCTTCCAGCTTGGAATGACTTAAGGAAGTTGTGTTTTGCTCAGTGTCAGGTGTTGTTTTCCTTGTCGGTGACCTTTGTTGATTTTCTTGCGTTGCAGGTTACAACATGATCCATCTCACGCCGTTGCAGACCCTCGGAGAGTCACGGTCATGCTACTCCCTTGCTAATCAGCTGGAACTAAACCCTGACTTCTCAAGACCTAATAAAAAGTATACCTGGGATGATGTCGGACAGCTAGTGCAAAAACTGAAAAAGGAGTGGGACATGCTTTGTATTACCGACGTTGTCTACAATCACACCGGTATGAGCTTCGTTAACTGCTGTTCGTTTTGACGAAAATATATTCTAATTATTTCACTCCTGGCCGTTTCGTACAACATTGGAAACACAAGTGACGCTTAGGTATCCTTCCATTTAAAAACCACCTTATGTAATAACACTTTTTTTTAAAAAAGAAAACTAAAGGATTGGTTGAATACATAATCACTGTGTAAGCATTTGGGCGTAAACCAAGGAAGGATATTTTGTAAATCAAGCAGGGACTGATCAGGAACGGCAGACGCAGCGGCTGGAAGGGATGAAGACGAGAGGGTACCAGAAAGTTAGATGGTTCAGAGGGTGGCGTACCCTCAGCCGAGGGCCTGGAGCAGCGGGTTGCAGAGTGTGGGGAGACGGTGGAGGCAGCAGATACGGGATGGACTTTCAGGACATTTGTTCTCGATACGAAGAGACTGTGCAGAAGTTCGAGAAAGAGCTACTTAGACAGGATGCGTGCTTGTCTGTAGTCTCAGCTTTGGGGGGATACGAGCGTATTTGAAGATGCAGAGGAAGGAACCTCACCTCCCCCCCACCCCATTCCCCCCAAAAACACCCAGGGAGAAATGAGTCTGTAGGAGACTCCTAAATTTAAGGCAAGAGAGAGAGCCCGGAGCTTAGATGGGATGAAGAAGGGCCCTGTCACTCAGGAGCCAGGGAGGGGGGGGAATACATGGGAAAGGGGGCTCTTCTCCCTCCCTGGACCTCACAGCCAGACACGGGGCAGCCCGGACCCCAGCTGCAGACACAGCGGACTCTGCCCTCACAGAGGCCAGGGGACTTGATGTCGGGCCGGAGCCAGGCTGCCTGACGGAAAAAGATGTCCTTCGGGCTTTATGGTCGACTCAAGGACCATCAGAGAGGTCATGACCCTCAAAGGACACGCCCCTTGTTGCCTCCCACCACGCCAGCAAGCGTGTTATTACAGCGGTGTGAGTAGATCAGCGTGGCGTCCTATCTGCTGTCTTTGAAAATCCTACAACAGAAAAGCACCATGGACAGCGAAGGGGGGGATGGGATACATATCACAGACACACGTATGTTCACAGCACAGTGTCAGCATCAAGCACTGATGCCGCAGGTCAGACAGCGAGGGGTCGACGTCGTATTTCACCTGTAAACGTAGCGCGGCTGCTAACTCCAGCCCATGACAAGCTCTTCCCTTGCGTTTCCTCCTTCCCGAAGCTGCGAACAGCCAGTGGATCCAGGAGCACCCGGAGAGCGCGTACAACCTGGCGAATTCCCCGCACCTGAAACCCGCCTGGGTCTTAGACCGCGCCCTGTGGCACCTCTCCTGTGACGTGGCCGCCGGCAGATACCGAGACCGAGGGGTGCCCGCGCTGATCGAGAACGACCACCACATGCATGTCAGTATGTACAGGGCTCAGCAGCCCAGCGCACGGTCCCCACAAGTGACACGCGTGGCTGACGTGTAGTTAAAAGGCTTTAAACATATGCACCTGCGTTGTCGCTGTCTGCCATTCTGCAGTGCCTTCGGAAGATCATCTGGGAGGATGTTTTCCCCAAGATCCGGCTCTGGGAGTTTTTCCAAGTGGATGTTTGCAAGGCCGTCGAGCAATTCCGAGGCCTCCTGACACAAGGTACCGAACACACACCAGAGGGTGAAATGTATGATCGCTCTTCCTTTCCCTGCGTTAACCCTTCCTTAGATGTGTGGGTATGTGGTATTTGTGTGGTTTTGATCAACTGTGACAGTCTGCTTTTGGAAGCTCTGATAGTCAGCGGAGACCATCGAAGGCGGGTCACATCATCTGTCACCTCATTCTTGCCTCCGGGGACTGTGTCTGTCTCCTGGTTCCTTCGTACAATGCTCCTAGCACAGTGACTAGATTTAGAGAACCTATATTTTATCTTATTTTGTTTGTGCTTTTATAAACCATTTCTTTTTTTAAAAAAATATGTTTTTATTGATTTCAGAGAGGAAGGGAGAGGGAGAGAGAGAGAGAAACATCAAGGATGAGAGAGAATTATTGATCGGCTGCCTCCTGCACACCCCACACTGGGGATCCAGCCCGCAACCCAGGCATGTGCCCCGACCAGGAATCGAACCCTGACCTCCCGGTTCATAGGTCGACGCTCAGCCCCTGAGCCACGCCGGCCGGGCTACAAGCCATTTCTCTGTCTCTTTAGAATAAGTCAGATGTTAGTTAGTTGGTGTAAAATCCAGCCCAGGGAAGCAATCACACGCCAACACCGGATGAATCAGGAACGCGTTCCAGAAAAGGAATGAAAAGTCACCCCCCAGAACACGTGTTTACTTCGTACATTTTTCTCGTTCTGTAAGGAATGTGCTTGTTGAGGGGAAAGAGAAAAGTATAAAAACAAACCTGGGGGCAAGACAGTCAGGTGGTCAGTGAGACGGAATGTAGAACAGGGAGCAGTCTGCGGGGGAGAGAACGCCTGGGGTTGGTGGGTTTGCTCTGAAAAAATGTGTAGAATAAGTGAATGCTGACGGAGGCAGGAAGGTGGGCCTGGGGTTGGGCTGATAGGAATCCCTGTGTTTCTTCTTCCATGATGTTCTTTTCTCCCAGCCTCTTTTTCTCTCTCTCTGTCTCTCTATTTCTGTGTCTCTTTCCCTCCGCGTGTGCATGTGTGTGCATGTGTGTTGGGTGGCGTGCCGGAGGTTGGAAGGGGGACAGGAAGGATGTTTGTGAAACAAACGTTGGTTTTATTGTCTATGAAAAGCCTCACACACTAAAAATTGGGCGTCAGTAAGAGTTCATCTCCTCGTGGGCATTTGCATTTAGGACGACGTCACCTTTTCTTTCTCAGGAAACAGGGAAGCAGCGACCCCACCTGGTGCCCCGCGGCACCTGGAGATCATCCAGGACCCCGAGTACCGGCGGCTGGGCTGTGCCGTGGACATGGACCTCGCGCTGGCCACCTTCAAACCCCACAAGTATGTGGTGTGTTCTGTGCAATAGGGAATAAACCCCAGCCCTGGCCGGCGTGGCCCAGTGGACAGAGCATCGGCCTGCAGACCGAAGGGTCCCGGGTTCAACGCTGCTCAAGGGCAAGTAACTCGGTTGCAGGCTCCTCCCCGGCCTGGGCCCTGGTCAGGGTGCATGAAGGAGGCAAACAATGGATGTGTTTCTCTCACATCAATATTTCTCTCTGTCTTTCCCTCTCTCTTCCATTCTCTCTAAAGCTCAACGGAAAAATATCCTCGGGTGAATATTAAAAAATAAGAATACGATCACTTCCAAACCTTTAGTGCTAGTATTGTTTCCATACTATTTAGTCTGAGTTTGAAGAGAAATGAAATAAAGTAATTCTATGACTGCCAGTGCAGGATATTCCCCTTTTCCATGTGCTGGTCCCTGCTCCCGTGGCGGGATGTAAACATTGGTACAACTAGAAAACTTCTTCGGCCATAATGAAGACCCTAATGAATGTGTTTAAAGAATCTATGACCACCCTAACTGGTTTGGCTCAGTGGATAGAGCGTCAGCCTGTGGACTAAAGGGTCCCAGGTTTGATTCCGGTCAAGGGCGTGTACCTTGGTTGAGGAGGCAGCTGATCAATGTTTCTAACTCTCTTTCCCTCTCCCTTCCTCTCTATAAAAAATCAGTAAGATATATTAAAAAAAAAAAAAAAGAATCTATGACCCTTGGTAGAAATTGTCTTTTCATTTCATTAAAAAATTTATTTTTACTTTAAATAATAATGTATTTTCCAATTACAGTTCACATACAGCCTTACATTAACTTCAGGCGTGCAACCCCATGATTCGCTATTGATACAGCCCACTGCGTGGTCACCCTGAAAACTCTAGCACCCTCCGGGGCCACACATGGTCCTGCCATACTATTGACGATATTCCCCATGCTGTACTCGACATCCCCATGACGATTCTGTAACTACCAACTTTCACTTCTTCACCCGTCACCTCTGTCACCAACCCCCTGGGACATTTTAAACGTAGACTGTGTAGCAGCGTGAACGAATAGCTTGTGTCGCTCTCTCTGCTCTAGCAACGGGCCGGCCGCGATGGACGAGTGCTGTGACTGGTTCCGGAAGAGAATCGAGGAATTAAACGCAGAGAAATGCCAGCTCGTCAACTCTCATCAGGAGCAGGTCTGACCTGTGGTGGCACTGCCGCTGGTCTCTGAATCGTAATACCGGCTGTTGTTGTTGCTGCGACGTTAACATCATTTAATGTCTTCCAGGCAGTTAATTGCATTTTGGGAAATGTGTTTTATGAACGGCTGGCTGGCCATGGCCCCAAACTCGGACCCATCACTAGGAAAGATCCTTTAGTCACCAGGTATTCTGTTTTTGTTTTCTTCTCATTAAACGTTCAAAGTGGGCCCTGGCCGGTTCGGCTCAGTGGATAGAGCGTCAGCCTGCGGACTGAAGGGTTCCAGGTTCGATTCCGGTCAAGGGCACATGCCCAGGTTGTGGGCTCGATCCCCAGAGGGGGGCGTGCAGGAGGCAGCCAATCAATGAGTCTCTCTCATCATAGAGGTTTCTCTCTCTCTCTCCCTCTCCCTTCCTCTCTGAAATCAATTAAAACATATTTTTAAAAAATTAAAAGTGGTGCTTAGCTTTTCAAGTGAGCCTAAATGTTCCCTGTATGTCTGACTTGCAGTGCATTTCTTCAATGGCAGTAGGAAGGCTGATTGAGTGACAAGGATTGCTGTTAGTTCATTCTGTGAGGCAGACCTTTGGTTAGAGACACCATCATCAGTGAAGCCGCTGCATGATTACTTAAATGTCCCTGGGGACAGCACACTTTCTGATCATTTCCGTGTCATTCAAATGGAGCGAGCACTTAGCTCCTTTTACTAATGTGCAGCATCGGCTAGGCAGCTAACGTGGAGCAAAGGTCACATCGGTGCCGCAGTGATTTCATTAGTCAACTAGGGGCCCGGTGCACGAAATTCGTGCAAGAATAGGCCTTCCTGCCAAAACCGGTTTGGCTCAGTGGATAGAGCATCGGCCTACGGACTGAAAGGTCCCAGGTTCGATTCCGGTCAAGGGCATGTACATTGGTTGCGGGCACATCCCCGGGAGGGAGTGTGCAGGAGGCAGCTGGTCGATGTTTCTCTCTCATCGATGTTTCTAGCTCTCTATCCCTCTCTCTTCCTCTCTGTAAAAAATCAATAAAAGATATTTAAAAAAAAAAAAAAAAGAATAGGCCTTCCTTCCCCCGGCTGCCAGCACTGGCTTCCCTCCGGCACCCGGGACCCGGGCTTCCCTCGCAGCCCCGGCTTCGTCCGGAAGGTTGTCCAGAAGGACGTTCGGTCTAATTAGCATGTTACACTTTTATTATTATAGACTAGGAGGCCTTGTAAGTTATGATTCACAGTGCTGACCAGATATGCTTTAATGCCACCTCTCCGCTCCTCAAATTCCACCAAATTGACTCCCAAACTCTGCTGCGGGCCTTGGCCCTGCACTGACGTTTACTTCCCACGAATGTGTCCAACGCGTCTTCCTTGTTCTGCCCACGCGGGGGGGAGCGTCAGTGCTCACGGGGCCAGCGCCCACCTCTCCTAAGAGCGCCTCCACGTGGGTTTCACAGTCCGTCCTGTCGCCCAGGTACTTCACGTTCCCCTTTGAAGACTCGAGCCTCTCCGCGGAGGAAGCCGTGGTCCACCTCCCCCAGAAGGCGTGCTTCCTGATGGCGCACAACGGCTGGGTCATGGGGGACGACCCCCTCCGGAACTTCGCCGAGCCAGGTGCGTGCGGCGCCTTCGCTACCCGTGCTCTGTGGCCGGGGAGAGGACGCTCGCGGCAGACGCGAAGCAGGGACCGGTTCATCCAGCGTTTTCCTCACTGGGCTGGTGGTTTATAAACTGTTTCATCACCGAGGGACCAGAGGGCAGAGGGTTGGAGAGAAAAGGAGGATAAGGAGGATGGATTCGGCTATCCCCTCCTCCCCCCCCTCCTCTCCTCCACCAGACGGCTTCTGTAGATCTGCTGTTCCCTGGGATTGTGCATAAGACTGTATTTTTGCAAAAAAAAATGTGCGCTACAGCATTTTTAAAAGGCATTTGGGACCACAGCGATCACAGTGTGTTGCCATAGGGCCGTGGTCGGCAAACTGTGGCCCGCGAGCCACACGCGGCTCTTTGGCCCCTTGAGTGTGGCTCTTCCACAAAATACCACGGCCTGGGCGAGTCTATTTTGAAGAAGTGGCGTTAGAAGAAGTTGAAGTTTAAAAAATGTGGCTCTCAGAAGAAATTTCAATCGTTGTACTGTTGATATTTGGCTCTGTTGACTAATGGGTTTGCCGACCACTGACCTAGGAGATCTGTTCACTCATTAGCCAGAGGAGTGAAGTATTTGAGGAGCAGATTTACCCCAGAAACTAACCATCCCTGAGCCCCTCTCACTTAGCCCTGACAGCTATTTTTTTTTTAATAAATCTTTATTGTTCAGATTATTACAGGTGTTCCTCTTTTTTCCCCCCCTACTTCCCCTCCACCTGATTCCCCACCCCACCCATGCCCTCACCCCCCCGCCACTGTCTTTATCCACAGGTGTAAGACCTTTGCCCAATCTCTTCTCACACCCTTCAGACCCCCTTCCCCCTGAGAATTGCCTGACAGCTGTTTTTTGTTGCCGGGAGGAACTGACAGGGAACCCATCAATATATTTCTTTTTTCACATTTCAGAGCTAGAAGTCTGTTTTAGTGACAAAGTAACTTAAAGATCGCACTTAAACGCAAAAAGGCTGTGACTTGGGGCTTAAGCGTCTCTGCCAGCTCCTTCCTGGCCACTGCCCATGAAGAATAAAGCATCCTCTGTGTCACGGGCTTAACGTCGCCTGTTGCCAAACACGGGTGCCCGGCGGGGACGGAGCTTCCGACGTGTGCGGCGGGGCTGTAGCTTTAAAGGGCCAACGACATGGCCATGGCTGTTTGCCTTGGAGAAGCAGCTTGACTTTTTGACGTCAAGCCCGCGTTTTTAGAAGAGACGGCGATCTAGCATGCTGCAAAGTAGCTGAGATGTCAGTTCCTGCTAATTCTGTAGAACTTCCTCCCAAGCCACGTGCGGCACCGTCCTCACCAGCACGCGCACGGCTTGTGGTCGAAATAGCCCTCGGGGCGTGAAGGCCATAGGGGTCTCCATGGAGGCGTCGTCCCCTTTGGACGTCTCGGGTCACTGACGGCCAGCTCTCTCCCTCCAGGGTCCAACGTGTATCTGCGGAGGGAGCTGATCTGCTGGGGAGACAGCGTGAAGCTGCGCTACGGGCGGACGCCGGAGGACTGCCCGTACCTCTGGGCCCACATGAGGAAGTACACGGAGATCACCGCCACGCACTTCCAGGGGGTGCGGCTGGACAACTGCCACTCCACGCCGCTCCACGTGGCCGAGGTACGGGGGCAGCTGCCTCCATCGGCAAGGGGCCCCGCATCCTCTCCCGGCTCCCCGGATAGCGTGCCGTGCACTCCGGTGCTGCCCGACACCGGCCTGGATCTGCTGGTTGTATGTGAAACCTCTGCACAACGTGCATAATTCTTTTTTCTTTTTTCTTTTTCTTTTTGGTTCATCTTCACCCGAGGGTATTTTTTCATTGATTTTTAGGGAGAGTGGGAGAGAGAGGGCGAGACAGAGAGAAACATCCATGTGTGAGAGAGACACATCAGTTGGTTGCCTCCTGCACTTGCCTTGACCAGGACCTGGGCTGGGGTGGAGCCGGCATCCAATTGTGCCCTTGACCGGACTCGAACCCGGGTACCTTTGCTCAGCAGGCCGACGCTCTATCCACTGAGCCAAACTGGCTAGGGCCCAATTTGCATCATTGTAACCGAATCTTTTGATGTGGTTATTATGGAATACGGAGCGATAAGATGTTTGAGTTAATACTTTTATTCTAATTTAGGGAAATAGAAAGTCTCTAGGATCCTACTTGTTAGCTGATAGAATTTCAAGTACCTAATTGTGCAAATGCTGTGTTAAGAATTTTGGAACCGAACTGGTTGCGGAGGAGGAGTTTATCACCTCTGCAGGGACAGCTGTCTGCAGTGAGTCTGTGGATCTAACCTGTGCCACGCCTGCGTGCCTCACAGCAGGGGCTCCCTCAGTGACGGCTTAGTCCACGCCCGGAGAGTAGAGGCACAAACACACACACACACACGCAGCGGAAAGCCTAGCAGAACTGCAGGGCAATGGTTTACCTTTTCAACACGACACTAACGTTTGTCTTTTTCCCTTTTGTGTCCCTATTATCTTTACAAAACCTAACCTTCCTTTGAACTGTTTCCTTCTCTTTTTTAAAAAAATACATTTTTTTTTAATGATTTCAGAGAGGAAGGGAGAGGGAGAGAAACATCAATGATGAGAGAGAATCATGGATCGGCTGCCTCCTTCACACCCCACACTGGGGATGGAGCCCACCACCCAGGCATGTGCCCTGACCGGGAATCAAACCCTGACCTCCTGGTTCATAGACTGATGCTCAACCACTGAGCCACGCCTGCCGGGCAGTTTCATCCAATTTTTTTAAAATATCTTTTATTGATTTTTTACAGAGAGGAAGGGAGAGGGATAGAGAGTTAGAAACATCGATGAGAGAGAAACATCCATCAGCTGCCTCCTGCACACGCCCTACTGGGGATGTGCCCGCAACCAAGGTACATGCCCTTGACCGGAATCGAACCTGGGACCCTTGAGTCTGCAGGCCAACGCTCTATCCACTGAGCCAAACCAGTCACGGCTCGTTCTCTTTATATATTCTCTGCTTATTGGACATACTGGTCTGTTTTATTTTATTTTTTTACACACACATTAAGTGTATTTGGAAATGCCTCCTGGATCCCCAGGTTGTCTGGCAGCATGGTCTTCTCCTGTCGGGTCCGTGCCCAGGCTCGCCCCTCCGCCCTCCGCCCGCCGTGTTCTCTCTCCCGGTGACGTTTCTGACCCTGCTTTCTGCAGTACATGCTGGACGCCGCGCGGAGACTGCAGCCCAACCTGTACGTGGTGGCCGAGCTGTTCACCGGCAGCGAGGAGCTGGACAACATCTTCGTCACCAGGCTGGGCATCAGCTCCCTGATCCGAGGTGGGCGTGCTGGCGTGGGCAACAAGGCATTGCACAGCGCTCATTACGGCTTACTAACTTTGAGCTAGCGCATGTCCTCTTAAATATCTACACAAAATCCCCAATGTAGCTCAGTCTGGTTTGGTTTTGTGTTTTGTTTTGTTTTTCAGTAAAAATTTCCACTGTGGGAAAAAATATTTTATTTTTTATTATGTATTTAATGATTTTTTAAAAATATCTTTTATTGATTTTTTTTACAGAGAGGAAGGGAGAAGGATAGAGAGCTAGAAACATCGATGAGAGAGAAACATCCATCAGCTGCCTCCTGCACACCCCCTACTGGGGATGTGCCCGCAACCAAGGTACATGCGCTTGACCGGAATCAAACCTGGGACCCTTGAGTCCGCAGGCCGACGCTCCATCCACTGAGCCAAACCGGTTAGGGCTGTATTTATTGATTTTATCAATCGACTGCCTTCTGCACACCCCCTCCTGGGGATCAAGCCCACAACCCTGGCACATGCCCTGATTGGGAATCAAACCGTGACCTCCTGGTTCTTGGGTCGATAGTCAACCACTGAGCCACACTGGCCGGGCAGTAAAATATTTTAAATGGAAAGACCAGGGCGATGCATTGATGACTCCTGAACAAAAGCATTTGGTTGTTGTTGAAAATACACGAATCTGTTCTTCCTCTTGACTACCTAGATATACGATAGAACCCTTAGATTTTTATCTACCAACATCCTAATAAACAACACACGCTCCCTTTTAACTGCATGAGCCGTTTTCCCAGTTAAGTGATCGAGTAGCACATTTTTGGTCACTTAAGCTAGTGGACATTTGTTTGAATGTTTAAAGCAGTTTTTTTAAAAAAATATACTTTTATTGATTTCAGAGAGAGGGAGGGAGAGGGAGAGAGAGATGGAAACATCAGTGATGAGAGAAAGTCATGGATTGGCTGCCTCCTGCACACCCCGTTCTGGGGATCGAGCCCGCAACCCAGGCACGTGCCCTGACCGGGAATCGAACCTGGGACCCTTCCGTCTGCGGGCCACACCAGCGAGGGCTAAAGCAGCTTTGCTGTTGGTGATATTTATGTGGCCTTCCTCTGAAGGTCAGGCATGATGGGAAATCTCACCCCGGACATTATCAGCGAAGATTAAAACAGCCCGTCTCGCTTTGCAGAGGCCATGAGCGCGCACAACAGCCACGAGGAGGGCAGGCTGGTCTACCGCTACGGCGGCGAGCCCGTGGGCTCCTTCGTCCAGCCCTGCCTGCGGCCCCTGATGCCGGCCATCGCCCACGCCCTGTTCATGGACATCACCCACGACAACGAGTGCCCCATCGTGGTGAGCGCCCAGCCTGAGGCTCGTGCGGACTTGTCTTGCTACGTGTTTCGATGTTAAGTCCTCCGACATTTAGTGGCAGAAATGTCCACAGGCTCCAAAGGAGTGTTAGCTTCATCCGTGACGGTGGGACGGCGGGCTTAGAAGGCCTTGTGGTTTGTTCGAAAGCAGAGTGGTGCATCTTATAGAACGTATCCCTGCAATGATCCTTCTCCTTCATGATGCTGTCCGATGGCTCTTTACCCTGGAAAGAAAATTAACTTCAGGGTTTTTTTTTGTCTGTCTGTTTTCTAGCACAGATCCGCCTACGACGCCCTCCCAAGCGCCACGATCGTCTCCATGGCGTGCTGTGCGAGTGGAAGCACCCGGGGCTATGACGAATTGGTGCCTCACCAGGTGTGTTTAGGTGCTGTCTTCAAATCCACGTGGCCCGGCCAGTGTGGCTCAGGGGTTGAGCGTGGATCCATGAACCAGGAGGTCGCGGTTCGACTCCCAGTCAGGGCACATGCCCTGGGTGGTGGGCTCGATCCCCAGTAGGGGGCGTGCAGGAGGCAGCCGATCAATGACTCTCATCGCTGATGTTGCTATCCTTCTCTCCCTCTCCTTCCCTCTCTCTGACATCAATAAAGACATATCATATATATAAAAGCCTAAGCGACCAACCGACCGAACGACCGCTCGCTATGATGCGCACAGACCACCAGGGGGCAGACGCTCAATGCAGGAGCTGCCTCCTGGTGGTCACTGTGCTCCCACAGCCAACCTCCCATGGCCGGCCTCGACAGTGCACGAATTCGTGCACCGGGCCTCTAGTTTAAAAATAAAATAAAATCCACATGGCCAGCAGCTGTGAGCATTTGCCCCCAAAGTTCTCCTTGCGGCGAAAGTATACACATGTTCTGCCTTCACTCTGTCCAGATTTCAGTGGTGGCCGAAGAGCGGTTTTACACCAAGTGGAACCCCGGGGCCTCACCGTCAAACACGGGCGAAGTGAACTTCCAGAGCGGGATCCTCGCGGCCAGGCGTGCCATCAACACCCTCCACCAGGAGCTCGGGGCCGGCGGCTTCCTCCAGGCAAGACGCGGGCTGTCCACGTCTTTCTCCTGAGGCTCTGTGTCCACGCGCATCTCCCCAGCCGGCGCGCTGACCTCTCGCCCTTCCTGCGCCGCAGGTGTACGTGGACCAGGTGGACGAGGACATCGTGGCGGTGACCAGACACTCCCCCAGCAGCCATCAGTCCGTGGTGGCTGTGTGCAGGACTGCGTTCCGGAACCCCAAGACCTCCTTCTACAGCAAGGAGGTGCCCCAGATGTGCATCCCCGGTAATGCCCCCTGAACACGTTACTGGGATCGTAGTACGTTGCTATGTTAAACCACGCTATGTGGCGTTATATTGCCGTTGTATAGCGCATGCATTACAACCCAGAGGAGAAAAAGAATTCGAAATCTTGGTAATAATTTTGTTTTGTTTTTTCATCCTCACCCAAGGATATGTTTTTCATTGATTCTAGAGAGAGAGAGAGGGAAGGTGAGGGAGAGAGAGAGAGGAAAGGAGAGGGAGAGAGAGAGACACATCGATTGGTTGCCTCCTATACACCCCGACTGAGATCAAACCCACAACCCAGGCACGTGCTCTGACCGGGAATTAAACCTGTGACCTTTGGTGCATGGGATGACACTTGAACCAGCTGGGCCACATCGGCCAGGGCATTTTGTGTGTGTGTGTGTGTGTGTGTGTGTGTGTGTTTTAATTAACTGAGTTTTCATCTTCAACTTTCAATTAAGTGGTTTTTAAAACCCCTTTTGCAATTCCTCATTTCAGATGGTTTCTTGTGAACTTCTGTTAACATGCTTACATGCTCCTAGGTAAAATTGAAGAAGTCGTTCTTGAAGCTAGAACTATTGAAAGGAACACAAAACCGTATAAGAAGGATGAGAAGTGCATCAACGGGATGCCCAACGTCACCGTGGAAACCAGAGAACATATCCAGGTACGTGGCGCGCTCATCCTACACCCAGGCTTAGCGTCTGGGGGCGGGGGAATGACTCACGGCGGCCCTGTCTCCCTCTGTCCCAAGCTTCACGAGAGTAAGATTGTGAAACAAGCCGGGATCACCACCAAGGGGCCCAACGAGTACATTCAGGAGATAGAATTCGAGAACCTGTCTCCGGGAAGCGTCATCATATTCCGGTAGGGCAGTGTTCACACCGCGGACCTTGCTTCTATTCAACGTAGTTGGCATCCATTTTAAGTAACTTACTCCTAGAGACTAACGCACTTTCCTCCCATGCTTTCAGCGTGAGTCTCGACCCCCATGCTCAGGTCGCGGTTGGGATTCTCCGGAATCATCTGACGCAGTTCAGTCCTCACTTCAAGGCCGGCAGCCTCGTGGTCGACAACTCAGACCCCATATTGAAAGTCCCCTTTGCGTCGTAAGTGTGCCCCCTGCACGGAGACCTGCCCCTTTAATTCCCGGGCAACGACCGCCGGCCTGAGGTGGGCGGGTTTAAGGGTTCCTGCATCCCTGCCACTCAAAGGGGGGCCAAGGACCAGCAGCCCCCGCGTCACCGACTGTTAGCATTATCCCCAGTGCCTGCACGTTCATGTGTGTTGGCATGTACGCTCTCTATAGATACAAATACACACACACACATATACACGATTCTGTCTACACTCACACACACACACACACACACACACACACATATACACGATTCTGTCTACACTCACACACACACACACGCACACACACACATATACATGATTCTGTCTACACTCACACACACACACACGCACACACACACATATACGATTCTGTCTACACTCACACACACACACATATATACGATTCTGTCTACACTCACACACACACACACGCACACACACACACATATACGATTCTGTCTACACACACACACACACACATACGATTCTGTCTACACTCACACACACACATATATACAATTCTGTCTATACTCACACACACGATTCTGTCAACACACACACATATACACACACATACGATTCTGTCTACACTCACACACACACACATATACGATTCTGTCTACACTCACACACACACACGCGATTCTGTCAACACACACACATATACACATACATATATGCTTCTGTCTATATACACACACACGATTCTGTATATACTCTCACACACACATACACGATTCTGTCTACACACACACACACACACACACGATTCTGTCTACACTCACACACACACACACACACACACACACACACACACACTTTTTCTGAACGACTTGAGATGAAACTGCATGCATCATACTTCTTACCACATCATTTTTTTAAAACTGCCAACATGGCATTCTATCACCTACGACACCGTCATTTACTTCTCCATTTGGGGGCACCTAGGTTGCCCCCACTTGTTCCCAGTTCTGTGTGTGTGTAACCTTTGCACACCCCCTTCCTTCTCCCCGCCTCCTCCCTGCCCGGGCGGGGCCACAGGGAGAGGGTGGGTTGAAATGTCGAGCTGGGCTCCGCTGCAGGCTCACCGCCGTTCGTCTGATGTTAGACACGACAGTTAGGTGTGTTTACCTCCGTGCCTCCGTCTGGAACACGGGCTGGTAACAGCACCTACCGCTTAAAACTCGGGAGGGTTACAGAGGAGAATGCATATAAAGCGCTAACCTTGGCCATCATTAGTCATCGGGGGCATTTCCGGAAATGGGGTTTCTGGGTGGGAATACATCCACCTGCTGGAGGCTCCTAACATCCCCGCGTTCCCTCCAGAACGATCGTGCTCTGTAACCCTTCCCGCTCCGTGCAGGAGGGTCCATGACCCCTCCTTACCGATCCCGGGTGTGTGCTGTTGTAGTGAGGTGTTGAGGCACAGAGTCTAGCAGCAGGCTGCCGGGGGGCGGCTCCGGGTCGGATCTGATCAGTGGTGAGAAGTAAGGCGTGGGCAGATGTCCAGTAGCGGTGACTAGGGCCTCCCTCCCGAGCTCTGAGGACTTCCCGTGTCAGACACTTAGCGCAGTGTCTGACGCAGAGTAAGTGGTTCCTAAGTGTCAGCTGTCGCTGATCAAACTGGCTAATGTAAGTCCTTTATCAAGTATGTATAAAGTTGTTAGATATAAAGCAACATCTCATTTTATTTTAAATATTAAGCTAAGTTTTTTTGTTCGTCGGCTGTTTGTATTTATTGGTGATATGTCGTTTTACATATTCACCCTTTTCTCTATAGTGCTCAGTTACCTTTGTTGTTTTATAAGAACTTTTATCAGCAGGGATATTAACTTCGTAAAAATACGTATTTTTAAAGTATATTTTTATTGATCTCAGAGAGGAAGGGAGAGGGAGAGAGAGAGAGAGAAACATCAGTGATGAGAGAGAATCATCTATCAGCTGCCTCCTGCACGCCCCACACTGGGGATCGAGCCTGCAACCCGGGCCTGTGTCCTGACCAGGAATCAACCGTGACCTCCTGGTTCATAGGTCCACGCTCAATCACTGAACCACACCAGCTGGGCAGGAATTTAATTCAAACTCTTCTTAGCAAAATAGTTGTACTCTAAAAACAAAAAAACCATGTGGTACAACAGTTTTGTGTCCCTATGGAATGTTTGCAAGACGGATGTTCCTCCTCAGCCCTGCTCAGCTCACCTGGGGCACCCCCGAGGAATCTGCAGAGAATGAGCTCTGCAGCCAGCTCTCCCGCAGGGAGCTCCCTGGCCACCTGGTGGGAAACGGGCTAGAAGGGAGTTGGTGCGGACACTGCCGATGGGTTTGGCTCGCAGCCTGCACAGGGAGTCGTCCCAGCGGTGGGGTTCTGCTTGAGACAGGACGAAAGGAGGAAGAAGGAAGTCCAGTCAACAGGACGTGTGTTCCCATAAAACTCAAGAGGATGTGTGTTTAGTTATGGACAAGGAAGTTACCTGAGCAACTAGAAGCGCAGGAAAGTGGGGGGTGGGGGTATTGAGCTGTGGTCAGGTATAGGGCCTCACTGCTGACTGAGCGAGCGAGCGAGCGAGGGAAATCGGCCGCGATGGGCCCTTCCTGCTGACCATTACCAACCAGCACGTAACCTAAGAAATTTCCTGGTTGCTGAGTGACCGAGCCGAAAGGCAGGGCGACCTTGGAGACGGAGACGGGACCTTTGGTGACCCCTTTTCTGGTCCTTTGACAAGTATCTTGAGTTTAAGGTAATTGGGGTAAAAAGCTCTGGGTGTCCCACACAGGAAAATATAAAGGAGGGGGAAAACTTCGCCCAAACCAGAAAGATTGAGAAAACAAATTTGTGCCCTAGCCGGTGTGGCTCAATGGATACAGCGTCGGCCTACGGACTGAAAGATCCCGGGTTCGATTCTGGCCAAGGGCACAGGCCCCGGTTGCGGGCTCGATCCCCAGTAGGGGGCGTGCAGGAGGCAGCCGATCCATGATTCTCTCTCATCATTGATGTTTCCATCTCTCTCTCCCTCTCCCTTCCTCTCTGAAATCAATAAATATATATTTTTAAAAATTAAAACAAATTTGTGAGTCAAAGAACACGCGGTCAGAGGTTTCCCCAGCGTGCTCCTAATGAACACGCGTGCCCGTGCTCCTTTCCCCGGCGTGGAAGCAGAGTCCCTCCCGCCTGACGTTGGCGTGCTTTCCCCTGGCGTGGCTGTGGGGCATGTAGGCTGTTGATGAGGCCGTCCTGTGGTCACGATGAGTTCCTCTCGCACGCATCGCTGAGACGTCTCGTGGTCACGACGCAGGGTTTCCTCCTGCACGTTGATTGGCGGCAGGTGGACTGTCCGTCCGTCCGTCCGTCCGTCTCACCAGCTCTCTGTGTCGCTCAGCATCGCCTCCAGGTTGACCCTGGCCGAGCTGAACCAGGTGCTCTACCGCTGCGAGGCCGAGGAGCGCGAGGACGGCGGAGGGTGCTACGACGTGCCCCGCTGGGCGCCGCTCAAGTACGCGGGCCTTCAAGGTGAGCCAGGGCGAGGGGGCTTCCGCCTGTGGGTTGTTTGTTCCAGAGTCAGCTGGTGTCTTTTTTTTTTTTTAATATATATATTTTATTGATTTTTTACAGAGAGGAAGGGAGAGGGAGAAGGATAGAGAGTTAGAAACATCGATGAGAGAGAAACATCGATCAGCCGCCTCCTGCACACCCCCCACTGGGGATGTGCCTGCAACCAAGGTACATGCCCTTGACCGGAATCGAACCCGGGACCCTTCAGTCCGCAGGCCGACGCTCTATCCACTGAGCCAAACCGGTTAGGGCACAGCTGGTGTCTTTTTAATAAAAATAGGCGTGTGGGCTCAGAGCCGGGCCGCCCGGGCTCAGGCCTCTGCCAGAACGCTGCTCTCCGCCCACTGCCCACCTCTGGAAAGTGTTCATGATACTGCCCGGCACGAAGGCTTTTTTTGAAGCTGAAATGAGGTAATTCATTGAAATCACAGAATGTGCTATGGATGGCCCACGCGGGGTTGAGCAGTGGCTGAGTGTCAACCCATGAGCCAAGCGGTCACCGGTGTGATTCCTGGTGTCACCGGTGTGATTCCTGGTGTGGGAGTTGCAGGAGGCAGCCGACCGATGTCCCTCTCTCATCGATGTTTCTTTCTTGTGTGTGTGTGTGTGTGTGTTTTAATTCTTTATCTCATCGATGTGTCTATCTTTTCTTCTCTCTCTAAAATCAATTAGAAATCATATTTTAAAAAAAGAAAAGTCGCCTCTCTATGACAAAATGTGCTATGTAGGCATAAGACTGCCATTGCTCTTCGGGAGTTATTTAAAGACGTGCCTACATACCTCACTTGGACACTTGGTTTACTTCCAAGTCCCTCCAATGTTTACTTCCAATGTTCTATCAACATTGTTTCCAAAGTAGGCTTTAGTCTTATGATCCATCACCACGGATGCTCTTGCTCTCTCTGAAGCCAGTTCTATGATTTCCTTAAGTCTTCCCTGAATATGAATGAATCCACCACCTGTCAGCAGACACACACAGACCTCCGTTTCCTTCCCAAGATGCCGCAGGGCAGAGAAAGCACGCCAGCGGGGACACCGTCCGCCTCCCCGGACGGTTAGCCAGGAGCAGCCGCCCAGGCGGTGGAGGCCATGGCCTCTGCCAGCGACACAGCCTGACCTTCCTGTGACCTTGCAGGGCTGATGTCCGTATTGGCAGAGATACGACCAAAGAACGACTTGGGGCACCCCTTCTGTGATAACCTGAGAGCTGGGGACTGGATGATTGACTACGTCAGCAGCCGGCTCGTCTCCCGATCGGGAGCTGTGGCCGAGGTAAGCACAGCTTGTAGTCCAGACAGACAAGGCCCAGTAAGATCCGTATCACCCGTTATCTATACTAATAAAAGGGTAATATGCTAATTAGACCGGGTCGACCGGACATCTTCCGGACGTCCGACTTCCTTCTAGACAAAGCCACGGTGGCGGGGGTCGAGGCAGAGGTGGTTAGGGGCAATCAGGCAGGCGAGTGGTTAGGAGCCAGTGGTCCCGGATTGTGAGAGGGATGTCGGGATCCGGCCTAACCCGGCAGTCGGACATCCCCCCAAGGGGTCCCAGATTGGAGAGGGTGCAGGCCGGGCTGAGGGACACCCCCATCCCATGCACGAATTCCGTGCACCAGGCCTCTGGTATGTATAATATTTACATAATGAACAAGGGCACACAGTAAGATCTGTGTTACCATGTTATATGTATAACTAGAGGCCCGGTGCATGATTGAATCATGCACGTGTAGGGTCCCCTACACGCTTTCGCTTTCAATCACGGGGGAGCTGGGTGCCTGTCCGCTGGTGCCTGAGTGGACAGGCACCCAGCTCCCACGCTTTTGTTTTCGATCGCAGGGAAGCTGGGTATCTGTCTGCTGGTGCACCAGGCCTTTCAGAAGCCTCCGGCGCGGTGGAGGCTTCTGAAAGGCCTGGTGCCTGAGCGGACAGGCACCCAGCTCCCCCGCTTTTGATGGTCCGCGGTGGGACGTGAGCTCGCTGCCCCAGAGGCCCCTTCTGTGCCGCAGCACAGCCATGGCGCAGACGCTGAGCTCGAGCCGCTGCTGGCGACGCGAGCTCAGCGTCCCGCCGGCCCAATCGGCCACCCCGGCCACCCCGAGTCCCGCCCCCCCCCCCCGCGCCTCCTGGCCAATCGCGGGCATAGCGAAGGTACGGTCAATTTGCATATTTGTCTATTATTAGGTAGGATATTTACATAATGAATAATGGCACAGTAAGATCTGTGTTACATGTTATATGTATAATATTTACATGGTTTGCTACCCTGAAACATTTTCCCGTCATCTCTCAGTTCTAATGAATGGGTACCTGGTTGGTAGATAACTAGTTAGTAGCGTTGCCGGTTTGGCTTTGCCTTCTCGTAGACGGCCGGCCCGCAGCCACGCCACACGCGCTTTCTGCATTATGTCCCTCACAGGTGGGCAAGTGGCTGCAGGCCGTGTTCTTCTACCTGAAGCAGATCCCGCGCTACCTGATCCCGTGCTACTTCGACGCCGTTCTGATTGGCACCTACACCACCCTCCTGGACACGGCGTGGAAGCAGATGTCCAGGTACCCGCAGAGCCTGGGAAGCAGGCACGCCTGTGCAGAAGCCGTGTGCGGTTCTGTTTGTACGTGCTCTGAGAAGACCGTGTAGAGAGCACAGACGCAGAGAGCCGAGAGCTTCTGTGAGTGGGTAGTGACAGTATCAGCCTCCTGTCATATGGAGCATACAGAAGCTGAGATGTTAAAATCTGTTCTGCCCGGCTGGCGTGGCTCAGGGGTTGAACGTCAACCCAGGAACCAAGAGGTCACTGGTTTGATTCCCGGTCAGGGCACATGCCCAGGTTGTGGGCTCCATCCCGTGTAGGGGGCGTGCAGGAGGCAGCCAATCCATGATTTTCTCTCATCATTGAAGCTTCTCTCTCTATCTCCCTCTCCCTTCCTCTCTGAAATCAATAAGAATATATATTTTATAAAATAAGTAAATAATAAAATGTTTGTGTTTCTACAAATAATACTTTTCAATGCTGCCACCTCCTTGCAGCTTCGTCCAGAACGGCTCTACCTTCGTGAAACACCTGTCGCTGGGCTCGGTGCAGATGTGCGGGGTGGGGAAGTTCCCCTGCCTGCCCCGGCTCTCGCCGGCCCTGCCCGATGTGCCCTACCGGCTGAATGAGGTCACGCGGGAGCAGGAGCAGTGCTGCGTGTCTCTGGCAGCAGGTGAGGCGTACGTATGTGCGTGCGAGGTGGGAATGCATACGAAAGAATACTTCAGAGAGGAAAAGCTATGGAAGTGATTGTTTATTGTATTTTAAAAATTTATCTTTATGGCTGAAAGTGGAAATGATCGTTTTTTAAAAAAAACACTCATGACGGTATCCAAGATCTTGTGTGACTGCTTAGCAAGACCTCACCGAGGACCACTTGTGAACATTATAACCGCGCTGCCCACGTGACTATGACTGTGCCGCGGGCATTTAGAGTCGGGTGTGCTTTTTATTGTGGCTGGTTAACTCTTTTCTCCTGCACGTTTCTGTAATTTTCAGCTCTTGCCATTTTGTATTTTTTTATGAGATACGTTTTACCACCTTTGTTCCATCATATTATACTTCTTTCCCAATTTTTAAAAAGCAACCCAACCTTGTAATGACCAAGAAATCGTGAAAAGGTTCTCTGCAGGCTGCAAAGCACGAAACGCTCGTTAAATAAGTTTGTGTTATGTGTCTGACTGCCGTCGAGTGCTTTAACTGTGTTATCGTCGGCATTCTTTCCTGCAAGTGGCATTGAAGCCTGAGCCAGTGACCGTGGCCTACACTCCCGATGGACTCTGGTAAACGAGACAGTGGGGTTTCTGTTAGGTTGGATCTTATTTTCTACTAGAGGCCCGGTGCACGAAATTCTTGCACAGGTAGGGTTCCTAGGCCTGGCCAGCAATCAGGGCTGATGGGGGCCTTCCAGCTGCCAGCCGGGGCCTTCCTTTGTTCCACACCGCCCCCTGGTGGTCAGCTCACGTCATAGCGAGTGAGCATCTCCTGGTCTCTTGGTCGAACTCCCAAGGGGACAATGTGCATATTAGGCTTTTATATATAGATAGACTGAGGAGAGACGTTCTGGCTTCAACAAGCAGGAAGACAGACAGACATGATAATGTGGATTAATATATGACTTTGCTGTGTTTTCGGTTAGGCTTGCCTCACTTTTCTTCTGGAATCTTCCGCTGCTGGGGCCGGGACACTTTCATCGCGCTGCGAGGCCTCCTGCTGCTCACGGGGCGCTACGTGGAGGCCAGGTAGGCACGCCCCAAAGAGGCGCAGGTCTCGGTCTGAACGCGCCTCTCCTGCTCTTCGGACTTGCCTTCTCATCCGCCTGCCCTCAGCATTCGGGTGTTTTATTATCGTTTTTCACAGGTTCAGGTTTACACGTTCATAGGGTTTCCACGGAGCGCACGTCTTTGATGTTAGTCAGTTCCAGTCCCTCACCTTGCAGGCCAGGCTGTTTCCAGATCTGCTCCTTTATCTCCGTTCCTGCACTCAGCACACCTCAGTCCATTTATGTTCTTCCACCTCTGAATGCTGTCATGTGGCCACAGCCAGCTGTGAGGTGGGGGGCGGGGCGTGAAGGTGGGCGGACGCCTGGACACTTGCCCATGGACAGAGGTCTTTGTGTTCAATGTTCAAGCGTAGGGATTGCTCTGCATGGGGAAGATCGCTAGCACGCTAAGCTCTTTTTAAAAAATACATTTTTATTGATTTTGAGAGAGAAAGGAAGGGAGAGGGAGAGAAGGATAGAAACATCAATGATGAGAAACATCATCGGTCAGCTGCCCCCGACTAGGGATCAAGCCCACAACCCGGACATGTGCCCTGACTGGGACTGAACTGTGGCCTCCTGGTTCAGGGGTCGACGCTCAACCACTGAGCTGCACCGGCCGAGCTAAGCTCTTATTCATCGGAAGCGTCACTGTCCACACTAACACCTTTCACTGTGCAGAATACCGTTTCCTGCTGTGCTGTTCTATAAGAGATGGTCGTTACACTGAGATATGGAATTTTAAATTCCTAAGTGGGTTAGCCAAAACGCCCTGCGGCCTGGACACGGTAAATGACTCTCCAAGGCCTACCGGTGGTCGCACTAGAATTGAAACCCGCCTTCTTATTTCTTAGTTTCCTGCTCTTTTTAGAATGCCACGCCACCCGCCTGCCACCTTAAAGATAAAGTGTCTAGTCCCAGTTTTTGAAAATTCATCATGTTCTTCAAGGTCAGCTTTTACCCATTTATTTTCTTTCATGTTTGCTTTGCTCTTCGTATCAGCTCTTTAAAATAATAGAGTGCAGCCCGGCTGGCGTGGCTCAGTGGGTGAGCATCGACTTAGGAACCAGGAGGTCATGGTTCAATTCCCGGTCAGGGCACATGCCCAGGTTGTGGGCTCCATCCCCAGTAGGGGGCGTGCAGGAGGCAGCTGATCCATGATTCTCTCTCATCATTACTATTTCTATTTCTCTCTCCCTCTCCCTTTCTCTCTGAAATCAATACAAATATGTATCTGTAATAATAAAAGCATAACATGCTAATTAGACCGGGCATCCTTCTAGACGACTTTCCAGACGAAGCTGGGGCTGTGAGAGAATCCCAGGTCCTGAGTGCCAGAGGGAAGCCGGTGCCAGCAGCCGGGGAAGGAAGGCCTACTCTTGCACGAATTTCGTGCACCGAGCCTCTAGTTTTTAAATAATAGAGTGCATGTTATGTGTGAAATACCAGGGATTTTAGAAGGAGACTCTATAGCTCGAAAACCTCCCAGCCACATCCCCGAGTCCACAGGTGAAACCCTGTCCCGGGGAGGGCCAGCCACACAGACGGTCAGCGACAGGGCCAGGGCGGCGAGCGAGGCTCCTGACTTCCAGCTCCGTGCCCCTTGTCTGCATGACCACTTCCCACGTGAAAATACCAAGAAACAGGGCAGGAGAGAAGGCGCACCCCACATGACGGCCGCCCGGAGGGACGTCTTGTCTTCGGTTTCTCCCGTGTTGTTGGTGTCCGTGTGCAGTGAGCCACGTGCCTCTGCTGTTCCAGGAACATCATCCTGGCCTTCGCCGGCACGCTGCGGCACGGGCTCATCCCCAACCTGCTGGGCGAAGGCACGTGCGCCAGGTACAACTGCCGGGACGCCGTGTGGTGGTGGCTGCAGTGCATCCAGGACTACTGCAGCCTGGTGCCCGGCGGCCTGGACCTCCTCCGCTGCCCCGTGGCCCGGCTGTACCCCACCGACGACTCCGCGCCTTTGCCCGCCGGCACGGTGGTAAGGACCCTCCCCCGCCGCCATTCCTTTTCCCATCATTCCTTTGGTACGGCTTCTCGTACAAAATCAGACGCAGTTAGGGATCCTTTAGACAGCACTGGCTACCTGGCACCTGCGGCCCGGGAGGGAGGGCAGCGCTGAGGCCTGCTCCTCCCTACGGAGCTGGGACGTGGTGAGAGAGTGCTCGATGAGAGGTGCATCAGGGGCCGAGGGAGAGTGATGAGGGTGCACAGGGGAGAGGTGATGGTGCACAGGGGAGAGGTGATGGTGCATAGGGGAGAGGTGATGGTGCACAGGGGAGAGGTGATGAGGGTGCATAGGGGAGAGGTGATGAGGGTGCACAGGGGAGAGGTGATGAGGGTGCAGCACAGGAGAGAGGTGATGAGGGTGCACAGGGGAGAGGTGATGAGGGTGCACAGGGGAGAGGTGATGAGGGTTCACAGGGGAGAGGTGATGAGGGTGCACAGGGGAGAGGTGATGAGGGTGCAGCACAGGAGAGAGGTGATGAGGGTGCAGCCCGTGGGAGAGGTGATGAGGGTGCACAGGGGAGAGGTGATGAAGGTGCAGCCTGTGGGAAGAGGTGATGAGGGTGCACAGGGGAGAGGTGATGAAGGTGCAGCCTGTGGGAGAGGTGATGAGGGTGCACAGGGGAGAGGTGATGAGGGTGCAGCCCGTCACTACCCGAAGAGGAGCCTGGGAGGTGCGGGGGCAGAGACGACCGAGGAGGTGGGCCTCAGGGGAGACGCCGGGCCTCAGGGGAGCCGCCAGGAAGTATCTAGCATGTAACCTCAGCTGAAGCTGCCCGGTGGGGGGGATTTCAGCAGTAATGAGGACGTGGTGGGAAGACCTCAAAGAGAATGGGATCACGGAGCTCCGTGGAGCGAAGCCAGGCCAGGGTGTTCCATGCAGCTCTGTGGGGCGTTTTGTGGGGGCCCCTGAGGGTCGTGAGAGCCCATGGACAGGTGAGCCAGGCTGGGGGGGCCTTGCCTACCAGTCCCGGGAGTTCAGAGTTTACCTTTTTTAATATGTTTTTTAATTGCTTTTTAGAGAGAGGGGAAGGGAGAGTGACAGAGAGATAGAAACATCGATGAGAGGGGAACATCATCTGTGGGCTGCCTCCTGCACGCCCCCCAGTGGGGATCGAGCCCACAACCCTGGGCATGTGCCCTGACTGGGAATCGAACCAGCGACCTCTTGGTTCTGGGGCCAACACTCAACCGCTGAGCCACGCCAGCTGGGCGGAATTTCCCTTTCTGTATAGTCAGCTAGTTCACTTATTCTCTGAACAGTTCGCTCTAGTAGAAACCGTACAAGCTCCCAGGATTCCTTTCCATGTGTCAGCCAAAGTATCAGTGAGTTCATGGCCCAGATGTGAGCAGTCGAATGACACTATCTATATATATAAAACCGTCCGACCGGTAGCTATGACACACAATGACCACCAAGGGGCAGACGCTCAACGCAGGAGCTGCCGAGCTGTGGTGACTTGGCAGCAGCGGTTCTCGGGTGATACACCCGGAACCAGAGAGGAGGGAGCCCGAGTCCAGGGTGCGTCACCCGAGAACCACCCCTCGGGGGATGTCGGACTGCTGGTTTCCGCCCGATCCCTGCAGGCCAGGCAGAGGGACCATCACTCCTCAGATGCCCTTCGCGCCATGGGGCTGCCCCAGGTGCGGCCGGCCGGGGAGGGACCACGGAAGGTTGGTTCCAGGGCATGTCCTGCCCGTCTCGCCCGGTCGCACCCCACCGGCCACCTAATTAATTTCCTTCCAATGTGCACGAATCCGTGCACCGGGCCAAAGGTCGACTGTACTATTCGGCGTCCCAGAGCCGCCTCTCTCCCAGCCCCACCCCTCATCCCACTTCTCCCCGCAAAGGAACGTAGATGTGTTCACACGACTGGAGTTGCGGGACTGGGGGGAGGTAAGAAAAGGGCACGTCTAACCCGGGCGCCGCCTGTGTCCCCGCAGGACCAGCCGCTGTTCGAGGTGATCCAGGAGGCTCTGCAGAGGCACCTGCAGGGCATCCAGTTCCGGGAGAGGAACGCCGGGCCCCAGATAGACCGCAACATGAAGGACGAAGGTACGCCCCCACACACCCGGCGTCGGTCCCCGGCCAGGGGAGCGCAACCTGACGTCGGCCACGGACGCGACACGTGGTCTGGTGTGCGGCACTCAGAACGCAGCCGCGGAAAGGGGGGACACAGTGCCTGACCCCACGGCGTAGCTCAGCTTCTCGAGGAGAGATCGAAAACTGCACCCCTTTAGTCCGCCCCGTGCGAGGTGGTTCGGTGGCTGCATTTACGATCACGATCACGGTCGCGAGTAATCGAGGGCTTGCGAGGCGCAGGGCACCGTGCTAACCACGTTGCACGTTTAGTCCCACTTTACACTCCTGCCAACACTGGGAGTGAGTTACGTGGTTCCCGTTTTTATTGCTAAGATGACTGGAGTGCAATAGCCTGTTACGAATAGGACTATGGACTTTTTTCTTTTCTTTTTTTGAAAGATTGTTTTATTGATTTTTAGGGAGAGAGAGAGAGAAACATCCATGTATGAGGGAAACATCAGTCCGCTGCCTCCTGCATGCCCTCTGCTAGGGGCCGAGCCCGCCGCCTGGGCATGAGCCCTGACCGGGACTTAAACTGGCAGCCTTCCCGTGCACAGGACGATGCCCAGCCACCTGAGCCACACTGGCCAGGACACTTTTTTATAACACTTCCGTTTTTCATGGAAAATGATAAGCTTTCTAAGTGATCGACTCCAGGTATTTCAGATAACTCACTAACTCAAAAATTACATTTTTTAAAAAATATATTTTATTGATTTTTTACAGAGAGGAAGGGGAGGGATAGAGAGTCAGAAACATCGATGAGAGAGAAACATCCATCCGCTGCCTCTTGCACACCTCCTAC
The DNA here is from genome assembly GCF_951640355.1 of Cnephaeus nilssonii. Lineage (NCBI taxonomy): Eukaryota > Metazoa > Chordata > Mammalia > Chiroptera > Vespertilionidae > Cnephaeus > Cnephaeus nilssonii. The sequence goes on from NC_137092.1 coordinate 2,522,803, forward strand.
TGGGGATGTGCCTGCAACCAAGGTACATGCCCTTGACCGGAATCGAACCTGGGACCCTTCAGTCCACAGGCCGATGCTCTATCCACTGAGCAAAACCAGTTGGGGCCAAAAATTACATTTTAGACAGTAATTAACCCTATTTAGTGAACTTCGTGTTGGTAGTGGTAACATACAAATTTTACACCCATTATATATATACTATAAATTGTATGTTTTTAAGTTTATCTTCCATGATCACATAAGACTCAGCCACACACACACACACACGTGGTTGAATACATTACTCTTGTCCGTGATTTAAACGTTTGCAGAAAAGGTAGCTGACGCATGTCCTTTGGCAACTTGTTCACTCAAAACACTTGCTTTGGGGGTGGATCCATGGGACTCGGGCAAACCCAGCCGCTCCTCTTCAGGGCCGTGGCTCTCCATTAGGGATGGAGCCCCGGGCCGACCCGCCCTCTGCTCGGCAGTGACTTAGAGTCTCGCTCACGAGCAGGACGGCGATGGCCTCCTGGGCTCCGTCCCCACGCCACGCGGGCGGGCTCCCCCGGAGAGTGTGTCCGGAGCGAGCACCCCGTGGGGGAAGGCGCACGTTTCCACGCTGAAGGTCTTCCCAGCTCGCCACAGTCCTCGTCCCTGCCCGTCGTACTCCTTTCACCTGGCGTCCCTGTCTCCTTCGGCTCTCCCAGGTTTCAACATCACCGCAGGAGTGGACGAGGAGACGGGATTTGTGTACGGAGGAAACCGCTTCAACTGCGGCACGTGGATGGATAAGATGGGGGAGAGCGACCGAGCGAGGAACCGAGGCATCCCGGCCACGCCCAGGCACGGCTTCTCTGTGGCGCTTATAGAGTTACACCCCTTCTTTTTCCTTTTCTTTTCTTTTTAAATATATTTCTATTGATTTCAGAGCGGAAGGGGGAGATAGAGAGAGAGAGAGAGAGAGAGAGAGAGAGAGAGAGGAACATCAATGATGAGCATCATGGATCAGCTGCCTCCTGCACGCCCCCTGCTGGGGATCAAGCCAGCAACCCAGGCATGTGCCCCGATGGGAATCAAACCTGGGACCCTTCAGTCTGCAGGTCAAGGCCCTACCCACTGAGCCACACCAGCCAGGGCTGCGGATGCTCTTGCAGACCTGTTTGTTTGGGTCTGTTGTGAGCTCTCGGCTTCCCTTTCCTTTTCCTTCAACGCGAGCTCTCAGACGGTGATGCGCGACTCCCGGCTTCCTCCTCCAGCCCGTCCCCGTGTTTGCCATCCCTTCCCTGGGACTCAGTGACCGCTGAGTCCTCACCCCCGCTTGCCCGCCGCCTCTCCTTCCATCCGTAATCTCCCTTCTGCTCCAAAGCGTTTTTAAAAACACGACACGAAGGTAGGCAATGGCAGATAGTCGGGAGCGAGACCCCTCGTGCACCGTCCCTTAGCGGGAGTGTCTGCAGAGCGTGGTTTCCATGACGCGGCGGTTGGACAGCTCACCGCGGCCCGGTCGCCTGCCCGGTAGGCCGTGCTCGCACGGCTCCGACTCAGGGAACGAAGCGTGTCTTTCCCTGCAGAGACGGGTCCGCCGTGGAGATCGTGGGCCTGAGCAAGTCTGCCGTCCGGTGGCTGCGGGACCTGGCCCGGAAAAACATCTTCCCGTACCGCGAAGTCACGGTGAACAGACACGGTGAGCGTCCCCCGTAGTGAGGGGGAAACTCGGGGTGCGCGGTCCACGGTCCTAACCTCCCGGCCATCATCTGACGCGATGAGCTGGTCACGGGCAGCCCTCAGGTCAGGAGGGAGAAAGCCTTCATGTCCCGGCAGGCCTGTCCCCACGCCTCCCAGCAGCTCCGAGTGAGGGGTGAGAGGCATCGTTACTACCCCCGGCTGCTTTTCCGCTTCCCCGCGGGACTGTGAGCGTGTGGCTTTCCGAACCATCGGGAAACCGTTGCACCTCTGCCCCTAGGCCTGTTCTGCCCGGGGGGACTCCACGGGAGCCACACGCATGGTTTCAGGTTGCCCACTAAGCACATGGGTGTGTCTGAGCGCTCGCAATGTCACGCCGTGTGCACTGTTTCAGGAAAGGCCGAGAAGGTCTCCTACGAGGAGTGGGACCGGAGGATCCAGGACCACTTCGAGAAGCTGTTCTACGTGTCCGAGGACCCGGCCGACCCCAACGAGAAGAACCCCGAGCTGGTGCACAAGCGGGGCATCTACAAGGACAGCTACGGCGCGTCCAGCCCGTGGTGCGACTACCAGCTCCGGCCCAACTTCGCCATCGCCATGGTGGTGGTGAGTGACGCGAGCCGGCCTCACGTGTCAGAGCATGTGCGAGGGTTTGTGTAGATCCTTATGCCCAACTGTTTTCACTGAACTGATCGAAAGTACATTGCTTCCCAGCCGGTGTTAAATGCTCTATTCTCGTTAATGAAGCCGTATGCTGTCGCCCCTGGCCTAGGGTGACCAGATCGTCCCGCTTTTGGCGGGACAGTCCCGATTTTTAACAACTTGTCCCACATCCCACGGCGTTTTAATAGGGACTTTTTTAAAACGCTGTGGGACACGGAACAAATTGTTAAAAATCGGGACTGTCCCACCAAAAGCGGGACGATCTGGTCACCTTACCCTAGCCAGTCACACTCAGTGTGGACACAGAAAACGGTGGGTGATGGCGAATGAAGTCATCACATCATAGCACATAAGAAAGAAGGCGAGGCGTCGGGCAAGTGGGCAGCTGGATCAGGTAGCGGGGCCAGATCCAGCGTGGCCACGGGCCCCGCCCAGCTGCCTGGACAGCTGAGGACACCCGCACCTCCCTCACCCCCATCTCCCGCACCCATATCACCCGCACCTGCACCTGCACCTCCCTCACCCTCATCTCTCTCACCCGCATCTCCCACACCCACATCTCCCTCACCCCCATCTCCCTCACCCCCATCTCCCTCACCCGCATCTCCCACACCCACATCTCCCTCACCCCCATCTCCCTCACCCCCATCTCCCACACCCACATCTCCCTCACCCACATCATCCACACCCCCATCTCCCTCACCCGCATCTCCCACACCCACATCTCCCTCACCCCCATCTCCCTCACCCCCATCTCCCACACCCACATCTCCCTCACCCACATCATCCACACCCCCATCTCCCTCACCCACATCACCCACACCTGCATCTCCTTCACCCACATCACCCGCACCTCCCGCACCTGCACCTCCCTCACCCGGTCAGGGCACAGGTCCAGGTTGGGGGCTCGATCCTGAGTAGGGGGCGTGCAGGAGGCAGCCGATCTATGACTCTCTCTCATCGTGGATGTTTCTACCTCTTTCTCCCTCTCCCTTCCTCTCTGAAATCAACAAAAAAATTTTTTTAAAAATGAATGCAGACTCTTAGTCACCGATGCTCTCTCCTTCTGCGTGTCACGTGCTACTGGAGGCAGGGCCTTCTGTGTTCATTCGGCCCCAGAGCGGGCAGTGGTGACGGGTGGACTTCAGGGAGGCCCGGGAGCCTCCGGAGGGCGAAGGGTTCGGCTCCGCATGGGCTGCTCCGTGGCAGCCGCACAGCTTCCCCTCGGGGCGGTGCGCTGTGGGGACCCACAGGAGGAACCCCAGCAGCTGCCTCGTTTCCAGGGCAAGCCCGGCGCCTCCCATCAGCCCGTTGTGTGGCTCCCGGTGGGCGTCGGCACTGGGGCTCCGGCCACGCTGGGTCTAAAGTGGCTTTTCCCCGCGGATAGCAGTTCACGTCCCCCTGGGAGTGGAACCCACTCTTGTGACCTCACGGGCGCGCGTTTGTGTGTGACGTCCCGTAGGCCCCCGAGCTGTTCACGGCGGAGAAGGCGTGGAAGGCCCTGGCCATGGCCGAGGAGAAGCTGCTCGGGCCCCTGGGCATGCGGACCCTGGACCCAGAGTAAGTCGCGGTGTGAGCGTTAAGAATGGGGCTCGGCTTCTCGGGAACGTGGGGTACTCCGTGAACGTGGGGTACGCCGTCATCTCGCATGAAAACCTGGAGCCGGAGCCAGGTGCGCACATTAAGCATGCCGTCGCTACCGCTACCGTCTGGCATTCACCGTAACTGTTCTGTCAGCAGAAATCTCTGACATTGCATTCACACTTAGTTTTTATTTTTTTTTAAATATATTTTTATTGATTTCAGAGAGGAAGGAGAGGGAGAGAGAGAGAGAAACATCAATGATGAGAGAGAATCATTGATCGGCCGCCTCCTGCACGTCCCTCACTGGGGATCGAGCCCACAACCCGGGCCTGTGCCCTTGACCGGAATCAAACCCTTCTAGCGTGGAGGTGACTGTGGAGACACTGAAGTACAGACACAGCGTCTCCTCGGAGCTGTCCTCATCCTCCAGCGGCTGCTCCTCCCCCTTCTGTGCCATCGTTTTTGTTGACGCCGATACGTCCTTTTGTCTTTATGTTCTGATTACAAGTCTGTGCATTTTCCATTTCTCCCCTTCCCCAGCTTCTATCTTTTCTTGAGTTCCTAGTGCCCTGTCCTTCTCCTGTTTGCCCTTCAGTTGGAAGCCATCATCCATACACCCAATCCTCTAGCGCCCCGTTCTCTGTCCATCTCCCCACTGACCGCGCACTCGCGTCAGCCCTGAGCGTCGGGTTGTGTGTGTGCGCGTCCCTGCGCGCTGAGCGTCCCCCACGTTTTCCGAGGTGGCAGGAGCCACTGGCCAACACGAACACCCACAGTTGATGCAACTCATGTGGCAAGTTCCGCCTCCCTCGCGCAAAGAAAGAAAAGGAGTCATTTCATTCCGCGGAGCGTAGGGAGCCGCCTCGTGTTGTCTGCCGCAGTCAGTCTGTCATGCTTCGGTTTATACGTGTGTGTAAATTCCCTGGGTATCCCGTTGCTGCCTATAATCCGATAATGTCCCTATTGAAGCTCATTTTAAAATGATTTCACGGAGAACTTTAAAACACAACCTTGCCAATTTGTCACCGTTCAGAAGACTGTACCTTTAGTGACCACTGATTCAGATTGGTCTGTGTGTACGTCCATTGTCATAGGCACATGAGAGGCCTAGGAGATAGTTCACTGTGTGTATGTCCATTGTCATAGGCATATGAGAGGCCTAGGAAATAGTTCACTGTGTGTATGTCCATTGTCATAGGCACATGAGAGGCCTAGGAAATAGTTCACTGTGTGTATGTCCATTGTCATAGGCATATGAGAGGCCTAGGAGATAGTTCACTGTGTGTATGTCCATTGTCATAGGCATATGAGAGGCCTAGGAGATAGTTCACTATGTGTATGTCCATTGTCATAGGCATATGAGAGGCCTAGGAAATAGTTCACTGTGTGTATGTCCATTGTCATAGGCACATGAGAGGCCTAGGAAATAGTTCACTGTGTGTATGTCCATTGTCATAGGCATATGAGAGGCCTAGGAGATAGTTCACTATGTGTATGTCCATTGTCATAGGCATATGAGAGGCCTAGGAAATAGTTCACTGTGTGTATGTCCATTGTCATAGGCACATGAGAGGCCTAGGAAATAGTTCACTGTGTGTATGTCCATTGTCATAGGCACATGAGAGGCCTAGGAAATAGTTCACTGTGTGTATGTCCATTGTCATAGGCATATGAGAGGCCTAGGAGATAGTTCACTGTGTGTATGTCCATTGTCATAGGCATATGAGAGGCCTAGGAGATAGTTCACTATGTGTATGTCCATTGTCATAGGCATATGAGAGGCCTAGGAAATAGTTCACTGTGTGTATGTCCATTGTCATAGGCACATGAGAGGCCTAGGAGATAGTTCACTGTGTGTATGTCCATTGTCATAGGCACATGAGAGGCCTAGGAGATAGTTCACTGTGTGTATGTCCATTGTCATAGGCACATGAGAGGCCTAGGAAATAGTTCACTGTGTGTATGTCCATTGTCATAGGCACATGAGAGGCCTAGGAGATAGTTCACTGTGTGTATGTCCATTGTCATAGGCACATGAGAGGCCTAGGAAATAGTTCACTGTGTGTATGTCCATTGTCATAGGCACATGAGAGGCCTAGGAAATAGTTCACTGTGTGTATGTCCATTGTCATAGGCACATGAGAGGCCTAGGAAATAGTTCACTGTGTGTATGTCCATTGTCATAGGCATATGAGAGGCCTAGGAGATAGTTCACTGTGTGTATGTCCATTGTCATAGGCACATGAGAGGCCTAGGAGATAGTTCACTGTGTGTATGTCCATTGTCATAGGCACATGAGAGGCCTAGGAAATAGTTCACTGTGTGTATGTCCATTGTCATAGGCACATGAGAGGCCTAGGAAATAGTTCACTGTGTGTATGTCCATTGTCATAGGCATATGAGAGGCCTAGGAAATAGTTCACTGTGTGTATGTCCATTGTCATAGGCATATGAGAGGCCTAGGAGATAGTTCACTGTGTGTATGTCCATTGTCATAGGCATATGAGAGGCCTAGGAAATAGTTCACTGTGTGTATGTCCATTGTCATAGGCACATGAGAGGCCTAGGAAATAGTTCACTGTGTGTATGTCCATTGTCATAGGCATATGAGAGGCCTAGGAAATAGTTCACTGTCACCAATGTTAGTGTCAGGGTGACTCCTGGAAGGCAAGCGAGCTGGACGATTTCTAGATTTTTGCATCAGCCAGTGTGGGTCAGTCATTCCCTAAGGCGCCATTAAGTGGCTCTGAGCTCTGGGTCTGCTCCCTTAAGGTTACATGGGCGGTGAGCGGGAGACAGAATAACATGGTTGTCTTAGCTCTGCCGTGGAACCTTTTCCCGATGCCTCCTGCATCGTCTCTTTTCACCGCAATGTCACTCCTGTTCCAGCGACATGGTGTACTGCGGGGTGTATGACAACGCCTTGGACAACGACAACTACAACCTGGCGAAAGGCTTCAATTACCACCAAGGACCGGTGAGAATTCCATTTCTGTTTTCTGAGTTTTCAGGTTTTCTTCAAAGAACGCCCAGTGTTCCCAGCTCCCGCGTGCCTTCACTCGCTGAATCTTCTCTTCCAGGAGTGGCTGTGGCCGGTTGGGTATTTTCTTCGTGCCAAATTGTACTTTTCCAAATTGATGGGGCCGGAGACCAACGCCAAGACGATATTTCTGGTTAAAAACGTCCTTTCTCGGCATTATGTTCATCTCGAGAGGTAAGTCGCGAAAGGCATGCCATGTCCATCACGAGTATTGCGTCAGGTCGGAAAGCGGCATTTCCTTAGGATCCACGGCTGCTCACTCGAGTCGCCCCAATGAAACGGGGACGTTTTACTCTCACACGAGGTCTGTGAGGGAGTCCCACCCTCCTTTCATTATGCTGGGATATTTGTTTTACTTCTAAGACTTCATTGCATGATTTATGCATGTGAAATAGTCTTTCCCTTTAAACTTCAGCTGCTAGTGTATTTTCGGATAGGGTTAGCACAAAATAAATACAAAAAAAATGGGCTTTCTGAGTGAACAGATTTAAAGATAGATCGATAAATAATTTCCCGAAATGCTCTCCTTGTCATTAAAACATCAGAGCTGGTCTTTTGGCTCTCGTTTCAAACCCATTTGTCACACCCTTTGTCCTGTTAGCAGATAAATAACTTTCAGAGTTATATGTCCTTATACAGCGAGAAAGTTCAGTCAAAAGCTCTTATGTCCCAAATTCTAGATTAAACCTGAATATATATGTACAGCTGATTGCTCAGAATAATTGTGCACAAACAGCATGATTGTATCTCCTTTGTCATGAGAGCCTGAGGGACCTCCGTGTGTCCCCATGAACGGGTGTGTTTGCTTCAGTACAGTCACGGGAACCCCCTGCACACTTCTCTCTCATCGGGATGTGAGTGTGTGTGACGGGAGCACCCCCACATCCCAGCCGGCACCGCCCCCAGCATTGCTCATGATCTGCACCGAGCTCCGCTCTCTCCCCTCTGCCCAGGGGAAGTCAGTGCCTCTCGCCCCGCCCGGTCATTTTTCTCCTTCCACCTGTGGTCCCCCCCTCCCCCACCTGTCCCATGGCCTTGCTCCAAGGGTTACCCTCCACTTGATCTTCGCACCTGCCGGCTGGCGTTTGTGAACTCAGGCAGAGCCGCCCGTTTGCTGGGGCTGCAGTAACAAAGCACCACAGCTGAGTGGTTCCAGGGACAGAAATAGTCTCCGGCGCATCCCTTACTAGGGTGCTGTTCTCCAAGTGTCCACAAGACGGCGCTATTGCAACGCCGCATTCTCTAGGTCTACCCATTTGGTTTTCTTTGCAGAATGGCAGAATTCATTGCTAAGGTGCTGTTCTCAGGAGCCTGACATGCAGGCGTGGGTGGCCCGTGCCCCCTCAGAGGTGCCGGGGGAGGGCGGGTCTCCTCCAGCCCCCTCTCCAGCTCCCAGAGCGCCACGCGGCGTTCCCCCTCTGCTCCGCCCGTGTCCGCGTGTCCCCGTTTTATAAGGACACCGGCCAGATTGGATCAGGGCCTCCGACTGCACCTTAACTGATGTCCTCTGCAGCAGCCCTGCATGCCACGCAGTCCGCTTCTGAGGTCCTGGGGCGAGGCCTCCCGCACCCTCACAGGCCCCCGGGCCCCCACTGCTCCCCGCTTCCCTCTCACGTCGCTTGACACTTGGAAACAAACACTGTCTACAGCTCCCATTTCTCTGTGGCAGTTTTTCAAAACGTGGCACGAGCTGGTGGTGTTAGTTATTACTCAAAGTATCTCCACATCCACCTCCTGGAGTTACTTTTCTAGTCTTCTTGTGAAATACTGGGTAGCTACAGAAAAGCATAGGTAACATAGCCACGCGCCTCAGAGAATAGTAACGAAACAAACATGCTCCCAGGACCCAACGGAAGACAGGAAGCGTCACAGAAATTCTGTATTTTTAAATTTACGTTCTGTATTTGAGAGCTTCCATTGAAATGGAGAATACCCTTGATAGGCTAATAACACTATTCTGATAGCCACCTCTGCGAGTCGTCAACCTCCATGAACCTCTGTAAACAGGAATCGCTATATGGCACCTACCTCACAGGGCTGCTAGAAGCATTGAAATGAGATCACGTATATAAAGCTCTTAGTAGAAGAACACAATAAATGCACAATGAATACCAGCTGTATTCTTCAGCAGAAGGAGGAATTAGAATGAGGAATTATAATTATTCAGCAGAATGAGGAGTTGGCATGGAAATGCACGTTGTTTTTAATCGCCACCTTTCACCTAATCATAATTGTATGTTTCTTCATTGTTTCACGTTAGTTTTACAGTTTCCTCCAGATCAAACTTAATACATCTAATTTGAGTCTCATGAGCTTACTCCGCAAGGAATGAAATTAGGCCCCAGAGGTATTGGTCTCCCTTCCTACGTATCGCTTGGAATGGAAGTTTCTCCTGTGTGTTCCCTCCCTAACGGGATTCCTTTGTATCTGAAAGTCTTCAATCCCAAAGATCGAATAGCAAAGAATAATGTCCATCCAGACTCTCCATACACACTCTTTAGGGGGTCCTGCTTCGGAGCTATTCGGAGCTAAAGACCCTGCGTGTTTTCTATACGAGAAGGCAGAATCCGCAGGCTCTCACCTGTTGTGTTAACCCCTCGGGATCCGTGTCCGATTACGTCTCAAACGGCTTTTCTCTCTTCGAGGTCGCCTTGGAAAGGGCTCCCGGAGCTGACCAACGAGCACGGCCAGCACTGCCCCTTCAGCTGCGAGACGCAAGCCTGGTCCATCGCCACGGTCCTCGAAACGCTCTACGACTTGTAGCGGACTCCGGGGGTTCGTTACGTGGGCAGCGCCTTGTGCGTGGGAGCAGGGATGCAGGGCAAGTGCTGTACATGCACCGGCTCAGGTCACAGGGAAAGTCGCACTCATACAACATGGGTGCACAGTTAGATCAAGCCTGTAAAAGCAATGGTTGTGTTTTGGGTTTTTTTAATGTACATAGGTAGCTTTTGATTGGAGTCAGAGAGACAATCATCATTACCAAGGGATGATGATTTCCTTTCGAATTCAGTCAGTCCCCTTCGAATGCTTACAAAGAACGAGTGGGCAACGCAGAGTTTGAGAAAAGAGAAATCATGCACTCTTCTGTTTGTGCATGAGCGAAATGAAACGGGAGCCGGGGACCCATTGTCCCCAGTCACACAGCACGGACTGAATTCGGCTGTGGTTTGATGGATGGCCTTGCCGTTGGCTGTAGTATTTCTAGCACCTTCCCACCGCATTCAATAGCTATTCAATGAATGGTGAGTTCCGGAAGGGTCCGCCTATAATATGTGTTCAGAAATGGGGCACCGAGGGTCAGACGTGCTTTTATTTTTTCACGGAGATATTAGTATGTGTTTTATCATTAACACCAACAGTATATTTAATACCACTTTTGCTAATGATGCCTAGGATAGAGGAAAAAGCCACCAAGCATGAGGAATGTATTTCCTAAAAAAACAGTTTTATAAAATTCTTCAGTTTCAGGTTCATACGATGAGATGGTTTACATTTTTAAAGTGCAAAAACGGTGGGCCTGCTGGTGAGAACTTTACGGGGAAAATGCTATATTCATTTTCTAAAACGGAGCAACTATTCTCAGTCTGTGTGTGAGTGTGCTGATAGGTCATAGTAGCTCCTGGTTTCCCGTGAACCCAGGCCCGCCGTTGACCCGTGGAGCCTGAAGAAGTGTCTCCATATAATAAAAATAGAGCTAGAACTCCTGTCCTTACCTTTAACTCAGGACCATCATTTCTGACGTGTCTTCAGCTGTCCTGCCTGGGGGGCAGGTGCCACTTCTGTGTCTGCGTGCCAAGAAAATAAAAATCTCTCCTCCTCGTCTCCATGTGCCTTCCTTCCTGCCTTTACCCGTGAGCCAACCCGCGGACGCCGCCTGCCATGTCGTTCGGGCTGGGTGTTGGGGCCCTGGTCTCTTTGCAGGATGTGTCGGGGCACAGACAGAAGGAAGCGTTTGGGCTGCTTGGTCATTTGTTTAATGTTGATGTGAGGAATGAAATAAACGTTTGATGTATCAATAGACCTGCTGGCGACTCCGCGCTCCCCTGGGATTTCGCAAAACCCGGTTCAGGGCGGAGACGCTGGTCTCGGTCATCAGGAACCAGGGCCAGCACCTCATGGCAAAGGATATTCTGTCACGTTCCAGGGAATGTCAGCTCACTGTCTCCTACGTTCTGTGAGCAGCGGTGTGCAATAGCCTATTCGCTTATTTTAATCAGTAGTTTCTCCAAATGATTGTTCCTCTTCTTTAATATACTAGTATATATTTTTATTTACTTCAGAGAGGAAGGGAGAGAGAGAGACAGAAACATCCATGATGAGAGAGAATTGGCTGCCTCCTGCACGCCCCACACTGGGGATCGAGCCCGCAACCCGGGCATGTGCCCTTGACCAAATCAAACGGGCTACCTCTGGGTTCCTGGGTGGACGCTCAACCACTGAGCCACACCGGCGGGGCTTCCCTTTTTTTAAGCAACTTCAAAGCACTAACTCTATGACCTGGAGAGACTGTCTATCTGCTGGAAGCCAGTTCCAGCACGTCATAATTGCAAGAGTTTCATCGAAAGGTTGATGGAACTTGGGGACTCACCAAGGGCTGAGTCACATATGTTATCGCCTGTTGGAATGGCTAAAGGCATTTTTCCAAACCTGAAAAGGATGATTGTTTACTGCCAGACAGCTCAGGGCAGTGGTCGGCAAACTCATTAGTCAACAGAGCCAAATATCAACAGTACAACGATTGAAATTTCTTTTGAGAGCCGAAAACCGACTTCTGTGCATGGGCCACGAAGTTTCAATCGCACTGTACGTGCGCGCCCGCACGTGGTATTTTGTGGAAGAGCCACACTCAAGGGGCCAAAGAGCCGCATGTGGCTCGCGAGCCGCAGTTTGCCGACCACTGGCTCAGGGCATCTTAATCTACATGCTATTGCCTCCTGCTGGCCAAACACCTGAACAGCCGTAGCCTATTCCCCATTCTGACAATGGACTCTGTGGACAAAACCCTACCTTTTGAAGTGTATTATCTCCACCTTGCCTTAGGACGAATTGTGTTAATAAAAAGCAAGGGGTCCTGAGACAAGGAGAACTTGGTTTCTTCAGCTAGGCTCCTCTGACCCCCAATGCCTTTCAAAATTATCTTTCGTCTCTGGACTCTTAAGTTACACACAGCCTTTCTCCAGATTGCTGAACCCTTCTGAATGCCGGAACAAGAACTCCGGCATCTATCAAGTGAAACGAAGGCTTGCCCAACCTGCTGGCACCCCCTCTGCTTCCTCAGAAATAAGCGTGCGGCCCACAGAGGGTCCGCAGGGCTGTGTTTCCCATAGCGTTCATTATTTAGCTTCCAAGTGATCGCAGGTGGCAGTTTTATCAAATACCCCAGCGCGTAACAGAGGTCACCATCATTCCAGCTGACGTTACCCTCGGCCAGTGCCACCATACCACACCCCATCTCTGCCCATCAATCTTTTTAAAAATATATATATATATATATATTATTGATTTTTTTTACAGAGAGGAAGAGAGAGGGATAGAGAGTTAGAAACATCGATCAGCTGCCTCCTACTGGGAATGTGCCCTCAACCAAGGTACATGCCCTTGACCGGAATCGAACCTGGGACCTTTCAGTCCGCAGGCCGACGCTCTATCCACTGAGCCACACCGGTGAGGGCTGCCCATCAATCTTAATGATGCACAATACAAAGCCTTACGTTTTGTCTATGCTGCGTGCCCAATGCTGGGGCCTCACTCTGCACCTCCGCCCTCCAGGATACAGGCTGAGAGAGCAGGCAGGGCCGTGAGCACGCCAGGCTCAAAAGCAGAGGGAGAGTCGAAGAAGGTCACAAATTGACAATTGGATGCTATGACCCTGAATGGCACACATACTCCTCTTACAACTGATTGGCCAGAACGAGTCATGTGGTCCCACTCAACCCAGAGAGAGAGGAAATGCAACCTACCATATGGCCTGAAGGCAGCTAGCAGGAAATACTTGGTATGCAGCATAATCCAACTGCATATGGGGTGTCTAGTCAAATGCACTCTAGGCCTGGCCGGCGTGGCTCAGTGGTTGTGTCAGCCTATGAACCAGGAGGTCACAGTGCGATTCCCAGTCAGGGCACATGCCTGGGGTTGGGGCTCGATCCCCAGTAGGGCCATGCAGGAAGTAGCCAATCGATGATTCTCTCTCATCACTGATGTTTCTTTCTCTCCCTCTCTGAAATCAATAAAAATGCATTTTTTTAAAAAATGTTCTCTCGATGGGTGAATCAAGACCCATGTGCCTAGAATTGCAGCCCGCCCCCCATTCCCAGCCCTGCGGCCCTGAGCGCTTCCCAGCACAGCCCATGCTCCCACACTCTCCTGGTCGCCCAGAGGCGTCTGGGGTGACACTGCCAGGTGAGTAGGCCAGGTAGAGGGGAACCCCAACACTTCCATTTGCAATTCACCTGGACTCCGAGATGAAGCCAGTTCCTTGCCCCAGGCCACCAAGCTGGTCCCCCACCAAGCTTGTCCCCCACCAAGCTGGTCTCCACCAAGCTGGTCCCCCACCAAGCTGGTCCCCCACCAAGCTGGTCTCCACCAAGCTGGTCCCCCACCAAGCTGGTCCCCCACCAAGCTGGTCCCCCACCAAGCTGGTCTCCACCAAGCTGGTTTCCACCAAGCTGGTCCCCCACCAAGCTGGTCCCCCACCAAGCTGGTCTCCACCAAGCTGGTCCCCCACCAAGCTGGTCTCCACCAAGCTGGTCCCCCACCAAGCTTATCCCCCACCAAGCTGGTCCCCCACCAAGCTGGTCCCGCAAGCAGGGACGCAGAGCGTCAGGTCATCGAGGTAGCTTTGGGCAGAATCTGAAAGCCCCACCTTCCAGGGAGCAAGCCTGCAGGGTGACCCCAGGTCCTGAAGGGGTGGCGAGAGCAAACGCCTCACTCCCGGGAATCACCCCGACTCCAAGACCCAGCAAGTCTGTGGACAGGAAAAGCTCCCCAGAAGCCCTCCTGGCTCGTGGGTGAAACGAAGAGCAAGGTCACTTCCCGCTGGTCGGGCGGGAGTCCTCCATGCGAAAGGACCCACGGCTGCGGTCCGCACGGGAGGGGCATCGCTGCGTCCTCCGAGGGCCGCGTGATGGACGGTCGTTAGTCCTTGTTCGCCCTGAATAACTGACACGGCGCCAGATGAACCCGCTTGGCAGCTTGCAGGAACCAACTGGTTTTTCTCCTTCGTGAACTGGGATTTCAAGTTCACAGTTTGAAGAACATAACTGGGTAGGAACAAAGCATACCTGAGGGTAATTCTCTAAACACTGACTTTTTTTTTTTTTTTTTTTTGCGTTTTTCGCTGTTTTGAACAGACATCTTAAATATCACCATAGTCCCCACTCCCTTATTTGTTGTCTTTTTCTTTTTTTGTTGTTGTTAATCCTCACCCAAGGATATTTTTCCATTGATTCTTAGGGAGAGTGGAAAAGAGTGAAAGACAGAGAGAACCATTGATGTGAGAGAGACACATCTATTGGTGCCTCCTGCACGCGCCCCAACCAGGGCTCCGGGCCGGGGAGGAGCCTGCAGCCACGGACCACTGTGCGTGCCTTTGACCAGAATCGAACCTGGGACCCTTGGGTCCGCAGGCCAACTCAGCTCTAACCACTGAGTCCGACCGGCGAGGGCTGATTTGTTGTCTTTTCTTTTTTTTTTTTGTTTCTTACTATAAACCCATTCAAGTCCCTAAACTACCAGCCACGGAGCGGGGACTGGGACTTTGCGCAATGCTCACAGTGTCCGCTGCGCCAGTACCATTCGATCTGGTCTCCATTTCTCCGGCGCCGATGGAAACCTGTCATTGTGCAATGTTTGAATGCGTTCATGCTTCCAACAGGGTTGCCAGAATTTGCAGATAAAAATACAGGCTATGCAGTTCAATCTGAATTTCTGGTAAACAATGGATTATTTTTAGTATAAGTATATCCCCGATTTTGTACACACGAAACACTGATCCCTTGTGTATTTGACATTTCAATGCAGCGAGGTGTCCTACGTGTTATCTGGCAACCCCAACCCACTGCGTGGAGACGCACGCCCTGTTTGGCTCTGGCTGCCCTGACGCTGACAGGTGGTTCTCCTTTGTCTGACCTTCCGCTGCCAAGGTTTTGCCTTTGCGGTTGTTTCCACAGGGAGCCCGAAGCCCGCCCTTTGCCCTGTGTCCCCAGGCTGCCCGTTTTCTCTCTTCTTTCATGGCCATCTCTGTTTTCACTGATACTTCTTTTATAAATTTACTAGTGGCCCGGTGCATGAAATTCATGCACGGGGGTGGGTGTCCCTCCGCCCAGGCTGCACCCTCTCCAATCTGGGACCCCTCAGGGGATGTCCCACTGCCGGTTTAGGCCCAATCCCTGTGCCCCCCCCCCCCCTCGCTGGCCTGCTCGCCCCCAACTGCCCACCTCCTGCTGGCCTGATTACCCCTAACCACCTCTGCCTCAGCCCTGCCCCCATGGCTTTGTCCAGAAGGACATCTGTAAGGTCTCCTGAAAGGTCTTCCAGTCTAATTAGCATATTACCCTTTTATTAGTATAGATTAGAGGCCTGTTGCATGAAGATTCGTGCAATAGGCCTTCCCCTGGCTGCCGGCACCGGTTTTCCTCCGGCACCCGGGACCCAGGCCTTCGCTCCGGCCGCAGCGGGGAAGCCAAGCCTCTTCAGTCTTCAGTCATCTTCAGTCTTTGCTCCGTGCCTGATTATTCAAATTAACCCACCATCTTTGGGGTGCCTCCTGCATGCCCCTCCCCTCCCCACTGGGGATCAAGCGCACAACCAGGGCATGAGCCCTGACCTGGAATCAAACCCGAGACCTCCTGGTTCATAGGTTGATGCTCAACCACGGAGCCACAGGGGCTGGCCTTACTGGTACTTCTTATCCCTGTGGCTCCGTTCGCTGGCCGCCACCTGTTTTCCGCCTCATTTTTCTTCCTATGACAGCCAAGCGCAGTGTTTTCACAGAGTTTAAAGGCAGACACATTAGGGGCTGAATCCCAGCTCATGTCTCCGCAGGCAGGGGGACCTCGGAACAGGGTTCAAGGTCTGAAGGCCTCAGGCTCCTTCCCTCAAGTGCAGGACTAAGCCTGCCTGGCCGGTGAGGGCTGCCTGAGCTGATGGGGCACACTCCTTAGGGCTCCTACCCTTCAATAAGGAGCTCTGGCCTCCGTGCGGCCTGCGCTCCGACGGGCTGGTGCCGGAGCTGCCTGCCGGCCCGCGGGCCTGGGCCCTGCCGGCTCTGGCGGCTCCGGGACGCGGCCCCCGGGAGCCCAGCCCAGGAAGGCGGCGGCCTCCACCCCGCGGGGCGGGCGGCAGGTGCCGGACCCGCCCGGACCCAGCGGTGCCAGGACAGCCAGGCAGGGGGATGGGTGTGGACCGGATCCGAGCCGGAGACGTGAGCGCATCCCCTGCAGGTGCCCAGGCGCCCCAGAGCTGCGGGCCTGGGAGGGGGAGGGGGGCGCCGGGTCCGGGAGGGAGGAGGGAGCCAGGGCGAGGACGGGGAGCCGGGTCCGGGGCGGGGGGGGGGGGGGGGGGGGGGGGGGGGGGGGAGGGGGGAGAGCCAGGGCCCGGGACGGGGAGGGGGGCGCCGGGTCCGGGAGGGAGGAGGGAGCCAGGGGCGAGGACGGGGAGCCGGGTCCGGGCCCCGGGGAGCCTGGCGTGCGGTGTGGGCCCCGCAGGCGGTGTGGCCCGGCCCGGCCCCCAGGACTTTGCCCCGCAGGCCCGGCCCTTCCTCCCGGGAGCAGCCGGCGGGACGGGGCGGGGGGCCGTGCCGAGGCGGGAACGGCGGGGCGCGGGGCGCGGCGGCGGCCGGAGCGGCGGCGGAGGGACCGGCACCGGAAGCGCTGGCGGCGGGGGACGGAGGGGACGGCGGGCGGCGCGGCGCGGCAGGGGCGGGGGACCCGGCGGGCACGGCAGCCCCGGGCGCCCGGCCCGAGCTGAGCCGCCGGCCCCCGAGCGCGCGGCCGGCCGAGCGGGGCAGGTGAGCGCGGGGCGGGCGGGCGGGGGGCGCGAGTGACACGTTGCCGCTCCGGGCGACGTGCGGGATGTGCGGGCGGAGGAGGACGGGCCCGGGGGCGGGAGCCGCCACGCGTGGGGAGCCGGGGCGAGGGGGCCGGGCGGGGGGCGTTCCCCGTGACCCCCGGTGACCCCCGGTGACCCCCGCGCCCGGCGGCTCCGCCCACCGTCCCGGGCGCCGCGCTGAGAAGCCGCAGGGGCTGCCGGGCATGGTGAGGCGGAGCGGGGGCCGCGGGGTCCGGGCCAGGGGGGGGGGCCAGGTGAGGGGGGCGCCGGCCAGGTGAGGTCCTGGTGGGGGGGTCCCCGGCCAGGTAAGGTCCTGAGGGGGGGCCTGGCCAGGTGAGGTGGGGGGGTCCCCGGCCATGTAAGGTCCCGGTCGGGGGGCGGGGTTCCGGCCAGGTGAGGTCCTGGGGGGAGGGGGGTCTCCGGCCATGTAAGGTCCCGGTGGGGGGGGGGGGGCGGCCAGGTGAGGTGGGGGGTCCCCGGCCATGTAAGGTCCCGGTCGGGGGGAGGGGGTCCCCGGCCAGGTGAGGTCCTGGGGGGGAGGGGGTCCCGGCCAGGTGAGGTCCTGGGGGGGCGGGTCCTGGCCAGGGGGCCCTGCCGGAACCGCCCGGGTGTCTGCGGGGAGGAGGCTGTGAGTTCACAGTCACTCACAGCGCTGAGCGGCCCGCGGGCCGTGGCTCCAGGGCAGCAGGAACCTTGGGAACGGCGGCCTCGCTGGTGTTTCCTGCTTTCGAGGAGGCTGTTGGGGGCGGCCGGTGAAAGCGGGGCCAGAGTTAGCCGCTGCGTTTCTGGATCCACCGGGGCCGCTACGATGGGACTTGGGGCTCCTCCTCGGTGCCCTCCCTCCCTCCCTCGCGCTGGTGAGCTCCGCTCGCCCCTCCGAAGACAAGGACTCCTGAGCGTCCGCGGCCGGCTCCCCCCAGCCTGGTCCTCCTGCTGGGCCGGCGCCCCCCCCCCCCCCCCCCCCCCGCCCTGATCCTCCTGCTCAGCCGCTTGGGCTCAGCTCTCCACTGCTCGCTCCCAGCGCCCCAGCGCTGAGTCTGGGAAACTCACTTCCGCTGTGACCTGCACAGGAGCGGGGGCTGGGGGGCTGCCGGACCACCGCTGCCGCCTGCGCCCCGGGCCTGCGCCCTCCCGTCGCCCCTCCACGTGCGCACAGCCCAGGCGAGGCCTCCTCTGGTCACTGCTCAGCCTGGCAGTGAATGACCCAGTCATTCAGGGCGGCCTTCAAAGCGGGGAGCTGTCCATGGCTCCAGTGTCCCTTTCTGTTTGGATTTTAAATTGTTTTCTCTCGCGGAGCCTAGGTGTTAGTCCGACCGACCGGAGTAGTGGCTTTGAAATGTCATTTCCGAGCCTGCGGCCTGCTGCGTGGCCTGCTCACACCCTCCTTCCTGCCAGGCGGCCTGAGTGCCACCCTTCTTACCGCTCTCCGAAGGCTGCCATTCGTCCAACATTCTTCTTCTCTCCCGTGTTGGGCTTCATCAATCTTACCCTCGTTACATCTGCGTTGTGCTATGGTTATTTGAGGAACTTATGCTACGAGAATATAAGCGGTTTTGTTGTTTGTTGTTTATTGACTTCAGAGAGGAAGGGAGAGGGAGCGAGAGAGAATCATCAATGATGAGAGAGAATCATTGGCCGGCTGCCTCCTGCACGGGGGATCGAACCCCCACACGGGGGATCGAACCCCCAACCTGGGCATGTGCCCTGACCGGGAGTTGAACCGTGACCTCCTGGTTCATAGGTTGATGCTCAACCACTGAGCCACGTTGGCTGAGCTAGAACGTAAGCTTTGTAAGAGAAGTGATTATATCTTTTAAATGTCTTTAGTACTTGAATACTTGAGCACAGTGTTAAAGATATATTAGACTCAGTCAATAATTGTTGCATTGAGTCATAGAAAGACCATCAGACTCTCATAGTGCTCCCGGGGTCAGGATGCTCCTGTGTTGTGGTGTAACCTGGTTTCAGACGTTCAGGAACAACCTTTGCTTGAAAGCGCTTTTCTGTTCCATGTTTCAGTCCTTCATTTGATCCTAGGGGTCAGATTTTGAGGAAAATAATTTGCTCTCTGCTCTTCTGAGTTCTCAGCTGAGACCCCTATAAAAGACAGATCAACAAGAGGAAAGCAGAAGTTTATAAGCATGCATGCTTAAGGTCAGTATGGGCGGGCGGCCTAACTTAGGTTTCAGCCCGCTACTAAGCAAGGGCACCCTAAATGCGCTCTCGGTCCGGGGGCCCAGAGACTCACGGCAATACCGCTGGGCTGACATCAGAGAATAGAGTCAAGGAGAGCTGCCCGGAGCAGGGCGAGGGGCCGGAACCCGCCGCACTCAGTGTGAGCCTTCTGGAGTCCCGGCCTGCGGCACGCCTGCCCGCCAATCTTATGCCCCTTCTCACCTGGCACCACCTGGCGGGGCTTGGCGAATGTGTTTGAGTTTAGCCACGTGGACATAATGGAATACGAGGTGCCATAGTGCCCTGTGACAGTGCCCTGTTGCCCTGCGGTGGCCTGGCCAGACTCTTTCTGGAATTATTTGAGTGACGGCGTCTTCCGTGCTGGAGGATGCGCCCCGCGAAGAAACAGATCCTGTTTGTCTCGTTCATGGTTGTGTGTCTGCAGGAAGTGCCTATGAAATAGGATGGCAGGTGTGAGGTCTCTCCTGTTTACTGCTGCCCCGTCTCCTTAGTCCGAGCCTTTACTGAGGGCTGGGGCTCGCAGGCCCACCGCGTCTCCACTCCCGCCTGCTCCTTGTGGGACACGGAACTGCCGCCTTGGGCTGCGTGGCAGGAATCAGTCGGAAGTGGTGGCAGGAGAGACAGGTGGGCGAGGAGCCCCTGCGACAGGTGGTCTTCCCGGTCCTTGGCTGGACGGAAAGAGTACAAACCGAGCACGTTGTAATCTAGAAATGAAAATGTAAATATGATATGTTTATATAGCTGAAGGAATATTGATTTTAACTGAATGTGTGATGCAAATGCCACAGACTGTGAAAGAGCAAGGTAAAAATTAACTCACAGAAAGTTGACA
The DNA here is from genome assembly GCF_951640355.1 of Cnephaeus nilssonii. Lineage (NCBI taxonomy): Eukaryota > Metazoa > Chordata > Mammalia > Chiroptera > Vespertilionidae > Cnephaeus > Cnephaeus nilssonii. The sequence continues at coordinate 2,542,833 of NC_137092.1, forward strand.
TTATGGTATATAAACAGTTACCTGACACCTGGCGGAAGAAGGGAGGGAGAAACAAGGAAAAGTTGTCTAATTCCGACGGTTCTCGGGCCCGGAAACCGTGAAGGTTAGAGCCGGGCGTGGTGTGGGCAGGGTTACGCCTTTCTCTGGGCACTTAAGAGGGACTGAGCTCGTGGAAGTTTTGTTTCCGTCCTAGAGAGAAAGTAGAACATGCCAACAGTGTGAATTTCCTGACCCACTTCTTACACTTTTATAAAAAGTAAGGTTTGGGGTTTTCCCCGGGACGGTCATGGATTCCAACGACAAGGTATGCTTGCCCCTTTTGGAGGAGCGGGTCTCCTTCGAGGTCTCTGGCCAGCTTGTCTTCTTCTCTTCGCCTTTCAGCGCCTCCTGAGACTGGCTTTAGTGTTCGGTCCAGAGCAGAAAGGATGGACGTACATACTCCGTCCTGTTTGAGGCCTGAGGCTCTCACTGGCTTTTTTAACGTATCCGTTTATGTCTTTTCTGATTTGTTTATTGGCCCTGTTGGTTTTGTTTTTCAGGCAGATGCAGATAAAGCAATGTCTGCCAACCTCAAATACCTTTCCTTGGGGATCCTGGTCTTTCAGACCACCAGCCTGGTTCTCACGATGCGCTACTCCCGGACTTTGAAGGAGGAGGGGCCTCGGTACCTGTCCTCCACGGCCGTGGTTGTGGCTGAGATTCTGAAGATAATGGCCTGCATCTTATTAGTCTACAAAGACAGCCGTAGGTATCCAGGTTTTTGTTTGTAAGGCATCGAAACTTATTCAGTTGTTTGGTATTATTTATATAGGAGAGGCCTGGTGCATGAATTCGTGCACGGGTGGTGTCCCTCTGGGTGGCTTGCAGGGATCAGCCGAAACCCGCAGTCCAACGCTGCCTGCAACTTCCTGCAGCTCCTATCTGCTGCTCCCGCTCATCCTGGCCCCACTGTGCCTACTGCGGGCTCGTGCCCAATCAGTCCCAATCAGGAGAGGCTTGCGCTGCTGCAGTAGTGCTTGCCAGCCATGAGCCCTGCATCTGGCACCCTCCCAAGGGGAGTGGCCTGCGGGATTGGGCTGAAACCGGCTTTCCAACATCCCCCAAGGGGTCCCAGATTGCAAGAGGATGCAGGCCTGGCTGAGGGACCTCACCAGTCCACAATCAAGCCGGGGAGGGACCACAGGAGGACTCCAGGGTGTGTCCAGCCCATCTTGCTCAGTCCCAATCGGCTGGACCCCAGCAGCAAGCTAACCTACCAGTTGGAACATCTACCCCCTGGTGGTCAGTGCACATCAGAGCAACTGGTCAACCAGTTGACTGTCTGCTCCCTGGTGGTCAGTGCAAGTCATAGCGAGCGTTTGAGCATCCTTATTATCATTAACACTAGTGGCCTGGTGCACGAAATTTGTGCATATTAAAAGGGGGACCCAGAGTCAAGTCCCCGCCCACCCACATGCGCCTCAAAATCGCGTGAGACCCAGACCCAGCCACCCCACCCCCCATTGGGCTAGATCCAGATCCGGCCAGTCCCTCCCTTGTCAAGCCCCGCCAGGCAGGGGGCGTAGCCTCAGGTCCCCTGGCCTGGTGCTGGGGCGGGGTGTGTGGCCTGAGGTCTCCCGGCCTGGTGCCGGGGTGGGGGGCACGGCCTGAGGTCCCCTGTCAAGCCCAGCCAGGCAGGGGGGCGCAGCCTTAGGTCCCCTGGCCCGGTGCTGGGGCGGGGGGTGTGGCCTGAGGTCCCCCAGCCTGGTGCTGGGGTGGGGGATGCGGCCTGAGGTCCCCTAGCCCAGCACCAGGACAGGAAGTACACCTTGAGGTCCCTCATCAAGCCCCGCCGGGTGGTGGGCGTGGCCTGAGGTCCCCTGTCAAGCCCTGCCGGGTAGGGGATGCGGCCTGAGGTCCCCTGTCAAGCCCCACGGGGGTGGGGGAGGGCGTAGCCTCAGGTCCCTGCTGATTGCTCATTAAGGCTCCTTAAGGGAACTTGGCCTCAGCTGTGGGTGCAGCCATCTTTGTGATGGAGTGATGGTCAATTAGCATATTCCCTCTTTATTAGATAGGATATTATGCTTTGATTGGTTGTTTGGTTGTTCTGCCATTCAGTCTATTTGCATACTACCCTTTTATTATATAGAATGACATATATGTAAATATATGTTGGTAACTACACATTTGAACACTACTGTATTATCTAATACCCTAGTATTAAGAACATTTCAATATTTGTCATTTTATTAAGATGGCTTTTTTTTTTTAACTGATTTTTAGAGAGAGGGGATGGGAGAGGGAGTGAGAGAAAGAAACATCAATGTGAGAGCAAAACATATGTCGGCTCCCTCCTGCACGCCCCCTACCAGGGATAGAACCTGAAACCCGCACGTGCCCTGATCGTGAATGGAACGGGCAACCTTTCTGTGCACGGACAACACCCCACTGAGCCCCATCGGCCAGGGCTCCGAGGACCAGTAGAAGGGTACACGGATAATGCTATTCTGAGTATGCTTCCTGACGATACTTAACATTTGATAACTTAGCCTCATTAAAGGTATAGTTTAGACCATGGTCGGCAAACTGCGGCTCGCGAGCCACATGCGGCTCTTTGGCCCCTTGAGTGTGGCTCTTCCACAAAATACCACGGCCTGGGCGAGTCTATTTTGAAGAAGTGGCGTTAGAAGTAAGTTTAAGTTTAAAAAATTTGGCTCTCAAAAGAAATTTCAATCATACTGAGGATATTTGGCTCTGTTGACTAATGAGTTTGCCGACCACTGGTTTAGACCTAAAGTGTCTTAACATGTAGCCCAATATCCTTTTCTCACGAGAGGGAAAACAGGCCTAGAGAGAGAGTGCGGAGTATTCAGTCACTCCCTGCCCGATTTCCCCACTTCATGTTGTCTCTAGAGTGTAGCCTGAGGGCCCTGAACCGAATCCTGCGGGATGAGATCCTGAACAAGCCTATGGAAACGATCAAGCTTGCTATCCCATCCGGGATCTACACGCTGCAGAATAACCTGCTCTACGTGGCGCTGTCCAATCTCGACGCAGCCACCTACCAGGTACCGAAGGCGCATTCCTCGTGGTCCTTTTACCCGGCAGACCCTCGGCCGTCACTCACATCCGCTGTTTCTCTCCAGGTCACGTATCAGTTGAAAATTCTTACGACTGCACTGTTCTCTGTGTCCATGCTGAGCAAGAAGCTGGGTGTGTACCAGTGGCTCTCCCTGGTGATCCTGATGACCGGAGTGGCTTTTGTACAGGTAACCGTTCCAGACAAGCACACCTGTGACTTTTGTACAGGTAACCGTTCCAGACAAGCACACCTGTCATTGTGTGGCAGCTCCACAGCCTTCCTGCTGCGCAAGGACAAGGTGGCTCTGCTGTCTATGAAGCCAATCAGTGCTTGTGCTCACTGAGGTTCTCTGAGAGCTTCCTGTGAGCGATACCCCGGGGCTGTCACTGGTGCTGAGAAACATGTAGAAACTAACTGGTCTGAGCAGCCAGTTAGGGAGCAGGACACTGCGGTGTGGGGAGGAAGCTCCTGTCCAGCGGGTGCCAGGAGCATCGGAGGTGACAGACACTCCCTCCCGCCACCAGCGCCCGAGACCGTTCCTTCCGCTCACGGTTTCTCACTGGTTTCCTCGGGTCCCCTTGCTTGGCACTGCCTTTGGGGGCCTGGTCCGTGGGAGGCTTGTTATTTCTTTAGTTACGTCCTTATTTGTGGAGCGTCCATCATCTGGAGCCTTTCATTAGCACAGCGTGCGGGAGGCTCCTGGCTGGCTGCCAGCAGCTCTGGTTGTCACAGGCCGTGTCGGGTTGTGTGTCAAACCCCTGCTGGGCATCTTGGCTGGGCTCTTCAATGGCCTGATAAGCGGACGTGACCGCCCCGCCCCTTCCCTCTGCCAGACGTCCAGGCAGCCCTGGCCGCTCCGCTCGCTCTCCGGGTCCGTCCTGCCGGCCTGCACAGCGCTGCCCGCTCCTGCCTCTTTCTCATGTGGCCGCCTGGCTCCACAAAAGTACTATCGTTGTGGGGTAAAAGGATGTTTTTCCTTCAGGCCTACCTGCCCCCCAAATTCAGCCTCCACGCAGTCACCGCTGTGGTCTGTCCAAAATCAAATCCAACCCTGTCGCGTTCCTGCCATTCAGCGGCCCTCAGCACTTTCCCAGGGTGAAGTGTGTGTGCGCCTTGAATAAATCGTTTCCACATTTATTTCAAATGGGTCAAACCCAGGAGCGCTGGGGGCAGGGTGCAGCCCCAATGGTGGATGGTGAGCAGGGCCGGGGTGCAGGGCAGGGCTGGGGTGCAGGGCCTGGATACAGGGGAAGGCCGGGGTGCAGGGGAGGGTCGGAGTGCAGGGGAGGGCCTGGATGCAGGGCAGGGCCGGGGTGGAGGGCAGGGCCAGGGTGCAGGGCAGGGCCGGGGTGCAGGGGAGGGCCGGGGTGCAGGGGAAGGCCGGGATACAGGGGAGGGCCGGGTGCAGGGGAAGGCCGGGGTGCAGGGCAGGGCCGGGGTGCAGGGGAAGGCCGGGATACAGGGGAGGGCCGGGTGCAGGGGAAGGCCGGGATACAGGGGAGGGCCGGGTGCAGGGGAAGGCCGGGATACAGGGGAGGGCTGGGTGCAGGGGAAGGCCGGGATACAGGGGAGGGCCGGGTGCAGGGGAAGGCCGGGGTGCAGGGGAGGGTCGGAGTGCAGGGGAGGGCCTGGATGCAGGGGAGGGCCGGGGTGCAGGGCAGGGCCGGGGTGCAGGGGAGGGCCGGGGTGCAGGGGAGGGCCGGGTGCAGGGGAAGGCCGGGGTGCAGGGCAGGGCCGGGGTGCAGGGGAAGGCCGGGATACAGGGGAGGGCCGGGTGCAGGGGAAGGCCGGGATACAGGGGAGGGCCGGGTGCAGGGGAAGGCCGGGATACAGGGGAGGGCTGGGTGCAGGGGAAGGCCGGGATACAGGGGAGGGCCGGGTGCAGGGGAAGGCCGGGGTGCAGGGGAGGGTCGGAGTGCAGGGGAGGGCCTGGATGCAGGGGAGGGCCGGGGTGCAGGGCAGGGCCGGGGTGCAGGGGAGGGCCGGGGTGCAGGGGAGGGCCGGGTGCAGGGGAAGGCCGGGGTGCAGGGGAAGGCCGGGGTGCAGGGCGAGGTGCAGGGCAGCCCCAGGCTCCCTTAGCTACTCCACACTTCACCCTCGGAGTCTCGGCGGCCGCGGTGCTTGGGGAGGGGCTCCGAGCCGCTGCAGTCGTCCCTTCCTCTTCCCCGGGCTCGGCTTTGAGATTAGAAGTCACAGGGATAGCGCTGTGGGTGAAGTAACGGCTCGAAGGCCGTCTTTCAGAAGCTCTGCAGCCCCAGGGCGGCCCGGGTGGCACTGTCCTTCGGGTCTGACTGGCCCTGTGCACGGGGGCTGCGCAGGGATTGAACTGCGGTGTGTTCCTTCGCCCAGTGGCCCTCGGACGCCCAGGAGCTGGACGCGAAGGCGCTGTCGGCCGGCTCGCAGTTCGTGGGCCTCATGGCCGTGCTCACGGCCTGCTTCTCCAGTGGCTTCGCCGGGGTGTACTTTGAGAAAATCCTGAAGGAAACCAAGCAGTCGGTGTGGATCCGAAACATCCAGCTGGGTGAGTCTGAAGTCGTTTCTAATGTGATTTTTTAAGGTGGTTATATTGTTACGTGTAAAGATTTCTATAGATCTTGAAGTAAATAAGCCTTTCATGAAACGTGCTGTTGATCCAAGTATCTGGCAAGGTTTTGGCCCTTTAAGAAGGTTGTATTTTAAATGAACACCTTTTACTCAGGAGCGTGGGGTTTGAGGTCTGTGACGTAAGGTGCGGGGAGGCTGTGTCTGGCCTCAGCATTTGGCGCCTGAGTAACTGTAGCCACAGTGGCTGCGTTTTCCCCGGAAGATGCTGCAAGTAACATATGTATTTCCTCTCCTGGAAAATGTTCTTACAGAGCCTGTTATGTTGCTCTGAGGATTAGAGAGATAACACATGTGAAGTGTTGGGGTAAATGCCTTGCACGTAGTAGGCCCTGATGTCAGCTGTTGCCATTCAACATGCAAATATCAGAGGAGAGAGAGAGAGTCACGGTTTGTGTGAGTTGCCCCAGATTTCCTTGAATTATAAACGAAACAGGGAATCAGTTCAGAATGGATGATTCTGTGGAACCTCATGGATTCCTGTTCATTGCTCCGACCTCACACACATCCAGTGGTGAGCTGGCTGAGGTCTTGAAAGGACACAGGTCAGTACAGAGCTTGGCATTACAAACCATGAATCACAACGCTGTAGCATTTTCAAACACGCAGATTGATAGAACCTGTTGGTCTCCGTTTGGGAGTGTTGAACACGGTTTTAAATAGATAAAGTCAAGGCCGATGCCTGTGCGAGGATTGAGCTCTGCAGCATGCAGTTACCTTTGCGCTCAGAACGAGACAAAGGATGAGCTGGCATAAACGCAGTTTTGGAAAGATGGCTCCCCTCCCCTCCAGGCCCCTCATGGAACACGTTGGTTACTTCCGGCTTATCAAAACGGCTGCCCTGCGCCTGCGGCTCATTTCTTCCCGACGGCCTGAGGGTGTCTGTGTGCACCCTAACTCCACTCCCGAGGAGGTTTTGGAACCTCTGAGATCAGGGTCCTGGGCAGCTCTGCGGCAGGAGGCGAGGGGGGGGGGGGGCGCCGTGAGTGAGGCACCCTGCTTCCTGAGTGACCTTCCCTCCGGAGGCCTCGGCAGCGAGGTCTCCTGCTGTCCGCGACTGGCTCTTAGCGCCGATTTTCCGTTATTACTTACTGACCCTTCAAAGCTCCTGGTAAGGAAGGAAAGGTGCGTGCCCCGCACATGAGCGCGTGTGTCTGAGGTGCGTGTGAGGACCGGAAGGTCTGTGTGAGGCCGCAGGGGGGTGCAATGCACTGATGTGTGCCCAAAGCGAGCGTTTTCCAAATCCCCGGGGGCAGCGTGGAGCCCCGTGGTTTCTGCGCTGTGCTGTGTTGGTGCTCCGAGGCTAAGACCGGCCCCTGCTCCTTTCTGTCCTCATGTCCTCCTCTTACAGTCATGGCACTGCGTGCACTTTGGTTACATTTACACACGTGTCCGGTAAAAAGTGTCAAAGTAAAATTATTTGGAACGGCCAGATACCACTCCACATGTGACGTGAGCCTCCGTTTGCAGGTTTCTTCGGGAGCATATTCGGATTGATGGGCGTGTACGTCTATGACGGGGAGCTGGTGTCCCAGAACGGGTTTTTCCAGGGATACAACCGGCTGACCTGGGCAGTGGTTGCTCTTCAGGTAAAGCATGTACTTCCCTGGGTGACACTAATGCAGAGGACCAGAGGGGTGCCCCTGACCGCGCTCAGCGCCCTGGTTTATCCAGCACTGGTCCGAGTGCCCCCGAGGAAGTGGCTGTGAAGAGGGGCGGGGGGCGGGGGGCGGTGGTGGTGGTGGTGGTGGAGGTGGAGGGGGGTCCGGGCCTTCACTTGAACCGGAGGAGATGCCCGCGGTAGAACAGGAGGCTGGAGCCAGCAGATAGAACTTCCCGTTCCTCTGCCCGTCGCACAGGAAGGCGGTGGCCACCCATCAGCTCAGGAAGCGGGGCCAGAGGTGCAGCGGGGACAGCGCGTCCCCCTGTGGTTCCGTGTCGGCTCGGTTTGTGCCCTGAGAGGGTTCCGGCTGAGCAATTCCATCTGCAGGCCTGCTCCCCGCCCCGGGGGCAGGAGACGCAGCTGCAGGTCCTGCCTCGCAAAGCCGCCCAGGAGGAGTGAGGGAGGAGCGAGGGTCCCTGCGGAGGTGGTCAGGGAGGCCAGGGAGCTGGGTGCGAGAGCAGGAAGGCTGCTCTGTCTGTCACACAGGAGACAAGGGCGAGTGCACGTTCAGAGGAGCCGTGTAGACAGGAAGTCAGGAGAGTTCTGTGCGCTGGCTCTGATCTTGGAGAGGAAGCCCTCTGCCCCTAGGAAGCGGCTGTGAGACAAAAAGGATTGGACCGCTGGTCGGAGGGACCCACAGGAGTGAGTAGGAGAGAGCACTGGGAGACGGGCTCACACCCCTGCAGTGGTCAGGGGCCTCTGCTGACTGCCTCCCCGAGGCTCTGCCCTCCCTGTGGCGGAGGGAGGCGCGAGGCGCAGGGGAAGTGGTCCTGAGCGAGCTGGGCCTGGCAGGAAGGAGACTGCGAGGATGGCCACACCCCTACTTTCTAGCCACAGTGGAATCTGAGCGGGGTTGGGTAGGAGGTTCTCTCTGCTCTTAAAGGAAGAGCACAGATAAAACTGCTTTAGGGAAAGTAATTGAGAGCAATGGAAGGTGGGTTGGATGGGGAGAAACGGGGGAGGAAGGGAGTGAAGTTAGGAAGCCATGAGAGGCTCCGCTCAGGTGACACCGCATTCTTACTCAAAAGGAAACACCTCACCAGCTGGCAGGCAGCCTTCCCCACCCGTCTGAACTGTGCTGCTTGCACTAACTTGGGTGAGGGCAGATACTTTATTCGTGATCTGATCAGAGTCGTTATAACACTGCAGGGTACACGGTGGTCACTTTATCAGACAGCTTTGGAAATACGAGGGCTACGGAACAAAACCCAGGAGGCCACTGGTTGGAAGAGGGGTTTAATGAAAATCACTTACTAAATGGGATTAAGTTTGTGGGACAAAAGCTGAAAGCTTCATTGAGTAATGACATTGTTCTGAAAGCAGTTTTATATTTGTGTGTTTTTAAAAAGAATCTTTTGACACTTCCGCAGGCACTCGGAGGCCTTGTGATAGCGGCTGTTATAAAGTATGCAGATAATATTTTAAAAGGATTTGCAACCTCTTTATCCATAATATTATCGACACTGATATCCTACTTTTGGCTACAAGATTTTGTGCCAACCAGGTAACATCTTTGCTTTAAATCTCCAAAAGGGTATAGAAAAATAAGGGTTTCTCTTCAGATCTAGTCTGAAAAAGGTTGTTCTGTTACAACTTTTGAAGAATCTTGGAAATGTAATGAGGGTTCCTTTTAGCTATCTTTTTAAAAAGGTTTCAAGTTATGTGCACGAAAATATCTTCCACTGGAAACGCTTTTGTACAAATTTGGCTGACCAGGAGTTTCCGGATAGATCGGAATGGTTTTTTCCTCCCAAAGGAAAAGTCATATAAAAGTCATATTTAAAAGTTCATTGGCCTTATAAAGTCATAAAATAAGCCAAAAATGACATTTTAAAATTTTGAAGCTTTCATTTTCTTGAAGAATATACATGTCAAAAGTTAGGATTGGTAGGTATTCTAGTTTACATCCAGTTTAAGGTCCAATACCAGTTTAAGTTCATTTCCAATTCATAGTAAGGATCATATTTTTGGATAAAATAAAGAAAGCAAGTCTCCCTGCATTTAGTCTTATTTTCTTTTAAAGAGCATCCTAAAAAATGGGTCCTGAGTTTTGCTGATGATACCTTGGATTTTAAACTGAAATTTACTTTGGTTTGAAAAGAGTGTAGATTTCCCTTTACAGTGTCACATCTTTAAAAACAACGAGGTCTTATTCATTGTATTGAAAGCACAAGGCATATGAAGATGAAAGACATTTAGACATCTTTGCTTTGGGGGACAGTAGTGAGGAGGGGGAGGAGGGAGCTGGAGCCAGATGCGGAGCTTTGCACCCGCTTCACGAGGAGTGGTGGGGCTGTGAGCAGGTTACTTAAACTCGCTACCTTCAGTTTGTCCTCATATTGGAAAGGGAGAGCGATGCCGCTTCCTCGCGGTGGCTGTGAGGACTAAGAGAGAAGGCCTGTGGACACCGGCTGAGCAGCTGGGAGGAGTGAGCACGGGCTTGGTTGGCCTGTTACCGCAGCACGTCCCCAACCAACTTGCTAGAGAAAGAGAAGGCACTTGTTTGCTTTTAGTCTGATTTTGTCTTTTTCCTTTTTCTTTATGTAGTGTCTTCTTCCTTGGAGCCATGCTCGTAATAGCAGCTACTTTCCTGTACGGCTATGACCCCAAGCCTGCGGGCAGTGCCACCCGAGCATAGTGAGCGCTGCGCTCACGGGCTCGGAGCGGGCCGGTCGGCGGGAAACCGCAGGACTGCTCAGCCCCCGGAAGGTGTCGGCCGCCCTTCATACTGTCCAAGGGCTGGGAACATGAACGTTTCGGCTACCGTGTGTGTCTGTGTAACAGAATGCCTATCGCATCTAGAGAGCCAAGCTTGGAAGTATTGCCCGGGGCTAGAATCGCTGCAGGGAGCCGGAGATCTGAGGTTAGAGGCGCCTGCCGTTTGGATCGCTGCGGATGACCGGTGCTCTCTGCAAGAGCGCACGCAGCGAGCGTCAGCGGTCACTCAGCGGACAGCTACTTCATTCCACTCGGGGTCCGTCTGCCCCTCCGTCCAGGTCAGCACGTCGGTGGGAGAGTCAGAGTTCGACAGTGATAACTGTTGCCCGTAAAGCTGTGAGGAAGTAGAAGGATGGCCTGAGAAACATTTCGCGTACCCGAGATTTCTGTATTTAACAAAAGATTGGCACACAAGATCGCTAACTGTTCACCTCCGTAAAAGCTGGTGAGGGGCCCTTCTGGGTCTGGCTCGTCAGAGTGAGGTGCAGAGTCAACACCCACATTCCACGGAGAGAAACACACGTTTCTCCATCCACCCGTCAGGTCTTCCCGCGCCTCGGCGGCGTCCCCGCTCCGTGCGGGCGGCCCTGGGCCCTTGGGTGCTAGCGTAGCTGGCCCTCACGCACCTGCTGCTTCTCTGTAAACCACATCCGCCTTTAGGATTACTTTAACGGAATTCCTGTGTGCTCCCTTAAAGTTTTAATAGGTAATTTAAAGGGATTAAATACTCACTTATTAACTTACAATAAAACCATTCTTGTCTAGTATCTCCATTTGGAGACTTTTGAACTATCAAAGCACGAACTGTACACATTAGGGTGTTTTTAAGGAGTATTTTCTCATTGATCTGTAAACTCTACAGCTGCTGACAAAAACAACCACCAAGTAGGACTGACATCAAGGAATTGAGACCAAAACAGCTTTCCTTGGAGACATTCCAGGTTGCCACGGTATCCCTACTATAAATGGCGCTCTGACTTACACCCAAGGCCGCCCAGCGCTTCCCAGGCGCTCACACCCCGTCCCGGGGGCTCAGTCCCCGGGCCCTGAGCACGGGGAGGCGGAGGCGCTGGCTCCCCTGTGCCGCTGACACAGGTTTCTTTTCCATTTGCTCAGCACCGCAGGTGGAGTGGCAAATTGCGTGAGTTATTTACTAGGTGGTACAGGGAGAGACCAAGCGGGAGAGATGAGAGGACGTGGTGGGCAAAATCCTTCCTGAAGTTGGAATGTGGGCTTATTTACTGGCGCCAGGATTACCAGAGAGTAGAATTATTTTATGTTTTTCATCAGACTTAATATATTTTTAAAGTTTCCTGTTCTAATCATATAAAAACTGTAAAAAGTCACTCTAATGGACTTTACTAAATGTTATTTACTTCTTCTCTTTCCACTACTTCATTCATTATAAAAAAATATGCTAATTCATGGAAGGAAAGTGCCAATTGATAGTTCTATTAAAAATTAAGAACATGGTATTTGGGAATAAAAGTTGAAATGCCGCATGAAGATGTTTCCTCGCCGTGATGGGATCACAAGCACAGAATTTGGCTCAAAAATAGTATTTTCCAAACGAGGGTGCTTGTCGCCAGCAGGATAGGCTCTTACTTGGTTGATGCAAGCCTGGTCTCTTCAGGACACAGCCTGCCTGGTTCACCGGCGTTTAAATGTGTGTGAAGTCACAGGATCCTTCCGGTGCCTGCTGGTGACTCCAGATGGCCCCGAGGAGACGTTCTGGAAGTCTGGCTCAGGGTGTTCGGTGACCAAGCGAAGATCCGGTCAGGCTGAGTGTGTGTTCAATAACCACCACACGTCGAGGGTGCTTTCAGACGAACAGCTTTCACACTTACATCTGTGACCTCCTGCGAAGCGAAACCCAGTCTCAGATGCTGAGAACTCAGGACTAAATACTGTAGGAAGACGTGCGTTCGGCCATAGGAAGTAGTGTCAGGTAATTATAGTCATTCATATGTGCTCACAGTTCATTGTTAATTCAGGCACAGTCTGTTCCTATTTTAACACTTCAAAAAATAGCCCAGGAGCATGATTGGATATTAGATATGCTATCTACAGTGATGATATATTTTCAGGTGTCCAAAATAACACAATTTTCAAGATTCCTAACAAAGTTTATAAAATTATAATCAAGAGTTGTAAGAAAGGAGAAAATAGTCTAAAGTATATTTTCAAAGAAATTTTTATTTTGCTTTTCTAGTCAGTTTGAAAATGTTATTAGAGATTGGGTTGTTAGTTTATACTTTTTAATCCCTAAAGAAATAGTCACATTTGAGAAGATGAACCTTTGTTCCGGATCATGTCATATATAGGGTGTCCCCCAAAAATGTATACACACACACTGAATAATTATAAAGGCAGTGTTTATTAAAATACATTTCATGCCTGGCCAGCGTGACTCAGTGGTTGACCTATGAACCAGGAGGTCATGTTTCATTTCCTGGTCAGGGCACGTGCCCGGGTTTCAGGCTTGATCCCCAGTAGGGGGTGTGCAGGAGGCAGCCGATCAATGATTTTCTTTCATCATTGATGTTTCTATCTCTCTCCCTCTGCCTTCCTCTCTGAAATAAATAAAAATATATTGAAAAAAATAAATTCATTTCATTTTCACAATTGAGCGATCAGCTGTTAAAGTATGTAACATTTTTTGGGACACCCTGTGTATACAGACATGCCATTTTCTTGGGTGTGGTATGGGTTTTGCTGACTTCCAAAAGCCTTATTGTATTAAATCTTTTATGACAACTCCTTGATTATTTAAATTCTTATACTTTTTAAAGTTTACTTCTCTACACTACTTCGTTCATTATAAAAAACTAGCAGCCCGTTTGCACGAAGATTCGTGCAATAGACCTTCATTCACCTGGCTGCCTGCACCAGTTTTCTGCCGGCACTGGGGACCCAGGCCTTGGCTGTGGCCACCACCTTCTGCCTTCTTTTAGGGTCAGGGCTTGGCCCCGGGCAGCGGCCTTGGGCTCTGCTGCACCCCAGCGTCCCTGCTAAGGATCGTAGGAGCCAACCCCCAGTGGTTGCCTGCGATCCGTGCAGGCTCCCCGCTGGTGCCCAAGGCCGGGAAAGCCTCCGCCCGAGGCTTTCCCGGCCTTGGGCTCCACCGCACTCCAACGTCCCTGCGAAGGTTTCCTGGTGGGCGTGGTTGGTGGGTGTAGCGAAGGTACGGTCAATTTGCATATTACTCTATTATTAGATAGTATATGCTAATTCATGGGAGAAAAGTGCCAGTTGATAGTTCTATTAAAAATTAAGAACATGGTATTTGGGAACAAAAGTCTGAAATGCCACATGAGGATGTTTCCTCGCCGTGATGGGATCAGTCCTGTAAGAAGTTACATGGAGGTGGTGTAGGCTGTTTCATGGAGGATGCAGAATCTACATGTTTACATCCATTTATATTGAATGCCACGTTTCATAGAAGGAGGGGTGGTTTGATCTGTAAACTAAATTGTAAGGAGACAGACTCTGAAAGGAAATTAACTTTGTGCTCAGTAGACCTAGTTAGTGCTGACTGTTCTTAAGAATTGGCACACTTTTCCTGCTTACCAAATTATTAGACTTTTAAAATGCATCCTATAGTCATTCAGCTGAGTTTCTTTTAAAAACAGGGTTTCGCATTGCTCACTTTCATCGTTACCATATGTAATCACATGTGGATGCGTGCTGTATGTCCGGGAAGGTTACAGAAGCCAGTTAGCTCTGTGGAAGGCCACTTGAACAGTCTGTAGGATGTGTAGCATATTCAAAGTCTCTCTAGGACCAAAGACAAAGCGCCTTCATCAAACCTGGTCCTGTGCCTTGCTTTGCCCAAATCCCTGACTTCGTTCCCTGGAGGCTATGCCTGTAATTCACCGCTTTGGACGCTTAGGAAAATGAGGGTGCTTTAAGAATAACTGTAACCCGCTGTGCTGGCTGTTTCAGCATTTGCTCAGGAACCCTTACCTGGCAGGCTGTTCGGGTGGGTGCCCTCTGCACAGGCACCGGGGGGGGGGGGGGGGGGAGACGGGGGCGCGGAACCGACTTAATTGCCCAGTCCTCCGGCATTGCACTCCTCCGACCTGGACAGTCGGATGGAACTGTCATGCTCTCGCTTTATTTCTTGTGAGATATAATTTACTGTGACTTAAACAACGTTTTACAATAATGGGTTCTGAATTTTTCTCTATGTCCATGTATTTTATTTGTTTAGAAAGATTCTTTTGGGCTTGGGAATGTAATGTGTATGTTTAAATTTTGATGACATAATTCAAAGAAATATATAAACTGGTCTTTTGTTAAATGGCTTTTTTAAATTGACAGATTCCGTTGTCATTTTTTTGGTACCCAGTTATCCACTTAGTAGGCTCATGAAAGTAGGTGATTTTCATAATGAGCGATGTAAACGTCTTCCTGAGTCATATCTTATCGCAGCGCCTGCCGCTCACCGTCAGATGGTGCACAGTGGCCTCAGAACGGTCTGGCTGCTCTCCCAGCGCCTTCCTTCAAAGCCGGCCGTGAGCGCACCCACCCCAGACAGAAAACAGCGACGGAGAGATGGGTGGAACTTGTGCTGGAGAGCGCGGCTCAGGGCTTTCCCCAGGTCCCAAGTCTCACCAGGTGAGACGACTCTCAGCAAACCAGGACTCAGGGGAGCTGTAACCGCAGTCCACTCATCACAGAGAAGCCACGACCAGCAGCCACAGGAACATAGCCCGTCCACGGGGCACCGGCTCGGTCCCCTCCAGGTGAGCACTCCCGGGCCCCGGGCGCGCTGCCCGCTCCGGGCCACAGAGCTGGGCACGGAGCACTGCAGCCGGAAAGCCCCTCGCGGCAGCGCCCAGGTTTCCCTCGCAGCTCTGCTACCGGCATCACTGCCGGGTGCTTGGCCCACGTGGTGGACTCACGCTCTAGCCCTGCCCCTCGCTGGAGATCTGGCTCCAGGGACGCCCCCTCCCAGAGTCACCTTGTGAGCATAAGTTACCAGCTGTCATCTGGGGGGCCGCCAGGAATAACAGACACCCCCATCGCTGGGGCCCCCTAAAGACCAGCTCCCTTACGCAGGGACTAGGCATCCCTGTACGTTCTCCTGGACTAAGGAGGGAGCCACCGCAATGACAGCTGTTCAGAGGCCTCTCATGATACACTGTCATTTTTTAAAAAACATGGAACGCTTCATGAATTTGCGTGTCATCCTTGCGCAGGGGCCAAGCTAATCTCTGTATGGTTCCAATTTTTAGTATATGTGCCGCCGAAGCGAGTACTACACTGTCATTTTAAAAAATATATATTTTTATTGATTTCAGAGAAGAAGGGAGAGGAAGAGGTAGAAACATCAGTGATGAGAGAGTCATTGATCGGCTGCCTCCTGCACGCCCCCCAATGGGGTCGAGCCCACGACCCTGGCATGTGCCCCTGACCGGAATCAAACCCAGGACCTTTCCATTCGCAGGCCGACGCTCTATCCACTGAACCAAACCAGGTAGGGCTACACTGTCATTTTTAATTTCAGAAATTTGGTCAAATGATTCTGAACAAAATGTGACTCAAGGGTAGGAAAACGTGGTTGTAATCAGATGAGCAGCATGTATAGTATTGACTTAATTTCCAGTTCTGATGTTTAATGACAACTTTATTAGGTGCTGTAAGGGCAGTGAGCTGCGGTTCCTTTCATACAGGGGGCATTTGGGGTTTCAGAGTCTGTGATGCGCCATCTTGTTTCTTTAGGAATATTTACTCTGTCACTTGTCCTCTTCCCAAGGGTCCCACTCTCCTCCAAGGTGCCTCATGAGTGGCTTCATGAGCTTTCTACACCCCCCTTCTTGTGTGTCTCCAAGCGGTCCTCGGCCTTCGCACTAATCTGGGAACCCCAATATCCTTCCTCATCGTTCCCTTGCTTATGTTAGCCAGTGCTGTAACCCAAGCACCCGACATACAACCTCTTCATGTAAAGTGTGAATCCTCACAACCCAAGTCGCACACAAAGCCACCGTATGTGACAGTGAGTCTGCTACAGCCGGACTCCCCGCTCACTTCCAGCACAACTCTCCCAGCACAACGTGGTGTGCGCCCAACTTCTCATCATTTCCAGCCCCTCTTGCTGCGCCACGTGCCCTCACACGCTCTGCAGTTATCTTCCGTTTGCGTTGGTTTAGAAATTGTGTGCTCCCGTCTAACGTGAGTGCCACGCAGATGACTGTAACTGCGCTGTTGACATGTCCCCGAGTCTGGTAAAGCGGCGTGTTTTTCCTTTGTAATGGCTGGACAGGAGTCAGTTGTTAAGGATGATAAACAATCTTGCCAGCCCCTGTCCATCCACAAGGAGAGGGGGGGTGGGGGGTGGTCAGCTCTCCAGTCCTCACACTACTCTCTCTAGAGCTCCAGGCTGGACTTCAACTGCATGTTTCAGGCAGAGGCCTTTTTGAACAGATGACGAGTTTCCTATTGATGTAGCTGAAGTATCTGTCGGGGTAAAATGCCTTTCTTTTTTCCATGGAATTTGGTTTGTTTTGTTTCTACTCCGTTACAGGAACAGAACAGAAAACTCAACCAAATTTATTTTTAAACTATTTCAAAATACTTCAAACTTACAGAAAAGTTGCAAGAAGAATACAAAGAACACCATTCCCTGTAACTTGTGCATTTGTCTGTAGCGGTGAAGATGACCCAGCGCTCAGCGGCTTAGCGCCTGCTCCACTCCCAGTGCCCAGAGCCGGGACCAGGAGTGGCGGCGGGGGCTGCAGGTGGCCGGGGACAGCAGGTGTGGGCGGGGGCTGCAGGTGGCCGGGGGCCTGGCCGGGCGGAGGGTCCGCTCCCCGGGTGACTAGCCCGCCCGTTGGCAGGAGGCCTCAGTTCTGGCCCCCGGGCCTCCAAAGGCTGCTTGAGTGTCCTCCTGGCGTGGCCGCCGGCCTCCCCCGGACCCGAGCCGAGGGAACGGAGCCAGCAGGAGGGTTCTGTGCTGTTGTGACCTCCCCGCCGCGTCTGTGCTGTCACTCCTCATTCTGGGAGGAAGGAGCCTCAGGGCAGCCCACACTCCGGAGAGTGGAGAGTCGCCGCCGGTGTAAGTGCATCAAGGAACGCGGGACTCCCGCTTCTTGCCTCCGCCACGCCCGGCTCGCGCTTCCTCCGCCTGGTCCCTGTCCCCTCCTCCCGTGCGGCCACCCCTCCGACCACTGGGAGGGTCGCAGCGCCCCCTTCCCTCCTAAGGCCTCCGTGTATATGGAGGAAAGGACGTCCTCTTACTAACAGTGAATCACCGACACCGAGACTTACCGTCGCCCTACGTTAACCCGCCACTGTCCTTCGTGGCAACCCACCCCGCTCCCCCTCCATCGACCGGACTTTTAAACCAAATGGCAAAACCGGAAGCGGGCGCCAAGGCGCGGCAGGTAACACGTGGCAGGCCAGGCCAAGGGCGAGGCCCGGGCCCGGGGCTGCGGGAGGCGCGTGCTCAGTTCAGCTCCGGGGCCGCGCCCCAGACGACAGGGCTGTTTCCGGAAAAGGGGTTCGTCCCGGCCACTGGAGCTGCTCTTCGGCTCCCTGGGCTCCGAACCCGCAGCTCGGCGACCGCCGGCTTCCCTCCCGCGCGGCGCCGCCCAGCAGCCGAGGAGGCGGGGTGACGGCGTCACGTGGGGTCCAGGGGCGGGGCGACGGGGTCACGTGGGGAGCGGGGCGGGGCGACGGGGTCACGTGGGGCGCGGGCGGCGTCGCGGGGCGGGGCGACGGGGTCACGTGGGGTCCAGGGGCGGGGCCGGGCGGCTCGTCGCCGATCGCACGATGTGACGCGCCGCCCGAGGCAGGCCGGGCCTTGAAGATGGCGGCGGGCTCCGCGAGCGGCTCGGCCCGGCAGTAGCGGCGGCACGGACTCGCCGCGGGGCCGCCGCCCCGGGAGTGGCAGCAGCGGCGGCGGGACTCGAGGATGGTAAAATGACGCAGGGGAAGAAGAAGAAACGGGCCGCCAACCGCAGTATCATGCTGGCCAAGAAGATCATCATTAAGGACGGAGGCACGGTGAGCGGGGCCCGCGGGGCGCCGGCCCACCCGACCCCTGCCCCCGCGCCGCCGCCCCGAGCGCCCGCCGCCCCGCCCGTCGCGGGGCCGCCGTCCCGGCTCCCGGGCCCCGGCTCCGCGGGCTTTCCGGCCCGGCCCGGCCTGCGGCCTCCGGGGCCCGATCTCGGGGAGGGGCCGCCGGCCCGTCCTCACCTGCCGCCCTCGCCCCCGGCGACCCTCGGGGCCTGGCCGCGACCCACGTGCGCCTCCGCCGGGGACGGGATGCCGGGCCCCGCGAGCCGTGGCCGCGCTGCCGAGGGACCGGGAGCGGCGCCCGCCCGCCCGTCCGCCCGTCCATATGCTGCTCACCGGGCACCTCGCGCGGCCACCTCGCGGGGCCCGGTCCCCGCTCCCTCCTCCCGGTGGTTCGGGGTCGGCGCCCGCCCCCGCGAGCCGGCGGAGGTGGGCTGTCCCCGCCGCCGAGGTCGCCGGGGCCTGGGCACCTGCGGTCCCCGGTGGTTCCTGTGTCTCAGGGTGCAGCCCCCCTAAGCCGGGCCGACTGGCCTGCGGGCCAGAAAGACACTCAGGAAGGAGGGCGGGCTGAGGGCGAGAGAAAGTTTGGTTCTTGGAACAGTTGTCACCACGACCAACTTCACGTCGAGCGAGCGCCGCGGAGCCCGCCGGGCCGGGAGTTGGGGGGGCGGGGAAGGGGGTGGGGGGTGAACTGGGAACAGCTCGCCCAGACATCCCCAGGCTGTGACCTCTCCGGGGCCGCACTTTGCGGTCCTGCTTGCACCCTTCGGCCCCGGTTCCGCAACGGGACGGAAAGGTGAAACCGAGCCTCGCTTCCCTGGGAAGTGCAGAAATGGTTCCTTTTACCCCATTTCTCCACAGCGGGACCCTGATCAGCGGCTAGGCCCGAGGGTTTGCTGAATTCATGTGAAATAAATGCCGTGTTTTTTGGACATTGCAGAATAGGGCCAGGCAGTATGCTAACACTTAGAAAGCTTGGGACATACGGGACAGTTTCAGAGTACACTTTTAGGTGCCTGTCAAATTTCTTAGGTGTCATAGACGACATTTGGTGGGGAAAAAACTTTGCCATTCAAGTCCTAAGACTTGTTGTTGTTCTTGGTGAATTGAAGCATCACTTGGATCCGGTGTGGAGAGTCCTGACTGTTGAGCGCGTTGGTGGACACTGCCAGGTAGAGAAATGCTTGGAGCGTTCTGGATGCCTTTGTCCCCCGCAGGCGCTGCATTGAACTCCTATGCAGTCTGCACAGCGGGCAGCAGGGCAGGTTGTATAAGAGAAGTGAGATGGAGCCGATGAGGAAACAGTTTCCTTTTCTTGTAAAGTCCGTGTTGTTTCCTCTCCTCACGGTTTGGACTCACTTCACAGATGCGTTCATTGCTCATCCTGAGATCCGAGATTATTTTTCATCTGGTTACTTATCAGCGTTGTAGTGGATTCATAGCTTGCTTTTGGACACGAGCCGGTCTTCACCCCAGCAATGGTGTCTGGGGGCGCAGAGGGTACATGAAGCCTTGGGGGGCGGGGGGTATCGTCGGGTGTCATCTGGATGCACTTGGGTTGCACCTCCCCTGGAGCCTGGACACCCCTTTAGAATAGGGGCTTTGTTTGCGCCTTGAGTCCTGCAGGGCCTAGTGTGTGAGTCTACAGTGGCCAAACACACTGAATGTGATCAAATGTGTGTGCCAGCACATCTCTAGCTGGTGTTTATTGTAATTTTGTTTATTCCTACATATAATCAGGAGGTATTTATATTGCTGTACGTGTCGGGGTAATTTTTTGCAGGGTTTATATTTTAACCCACTCTAGCTGTTAATGAAAACAAGCATAACTTTGCGAGTAAAACTTTTGCCCTGGCCGGTGTGGCTCAGTCGGTTGGGCGTCCTCCCGTGCACAGGAAGGTCAGGGCACTTGCCCAAGCTGATCCGTCCCCGGTGGGGGGCGCTGGAGGCAGCCCATGGGTGTTCCACTCTCTTTGTGGTGTTATCGTCCCTTCCTCTCCCTCTAAACATCGATTTAAAAAATAACAAATGCCGAAACCGGTTTGGCTCAGTGGATAGATCGTCAGCCTGCGGATTGGAATGTCCCAGGTTCGATTCCGGTCAAGGGCATGTACCTTGGTTGCGGGCACATTCCCAGTGGGGGGTGTGCAGGAGGCAGCTGATCGATGTTTCTAACTATCTCTCTCCCTTCCTCTCTGTAAAAAATCAATTAAAAATATATTAAAAAATAATAAATAATGGAAGTAAAAGTAAACTTTTATAAAGTCACAGACATGATTTTAAAATGGCAAAATGGATTTCCGGTCTCTCTACTTGTAATTGGTCAGTTACCACCATTACAAACGTTTCTTAAGAAAGGGAGGAAAACTGCCGTTTGATACTGTTCAGTCCTTCCCGTGTGTGAGCTGCGGTGGGTGGCCTATTCAGAGCCCAGTGCCTGGGGCACCTGGGCATGCGCAGCACTGGACGCAGCTCACTCCTGGCCGGGGCCCTCCCCCCAGTTGTTCTGCTAGGTGCTCAGTAACCTTAACAGTGGCTTGGCTTTGTCCTTTGCTAAGGGCGTCTTTCTAAGCCTGGTCAGTCACCCTAACATTATCACAGGACGTGCGATGAGCTGTTCATGATCTGTCAGAAAGTTAGATGTGTCTGTTTTAACAGTTGGGGGAACTGAGCCCTTCCAAAATCCCCGCTTCATCCTCAGCTCCTGGATTTCAGCGGGCTCTGGGGCGGGGGGGGGGGGGGGGGCGGTAAGGGGGGAGGCTAACCAGTAGGCTGCCCTTTGAGTCAGACACAATGAAGGTAAATGACGTGAAGGTGTGTGATTCTACACAGAGGGGCAAAGTGGGTTTACAGTTGTTCGTGTGGCAAACACAAAAATAATAATAAAAGAATAAACTGTTTCACACACTCGCACCTGTAAGCCCACGTTCCCCACCCTGTGCGTCAGGAGGCCCTACTTGGGTCTGCTCACCTTGAGCCTGTTTGCACCGTTTGCTTATATTTTTCTAGGGAGATTTCCTAAAGGGTCTGTACTTCCTGGAAGCGTAAGAACACTGTTCAGTGGAAAACAACATAATCCACTAGAAAAGTTCCCCAGGTTAAGCTCGGCAAATATGTAACCATCTGCTGTGTGCCATGCCACTGATGAAGGCGCTGCGGCCTTACCACAGTACGAGAGGCCCGGGCCCGACCGACCGGCAGGCGGACGTCTCCCGGGGGGTCCCGGGCTGCGAGAGGGCGCAGGCCGGGCTGAGCGATCTCACCCCCAGTGCATGCACTGGGCCCCTAGTGCAGAAGTAACAGTTTTTCATTAAAACCTTTATGTATGTAACGTTTTGATATATCTCTTATTCAGTGTGGACCATTTGGGACAGATGAATTTTAAAGTGCCTTCTTGCAGTGTTTTTTTTAAATTACAGTTGACATACAACATAAGGATTAGACATTCATATACCTTACAAAGTGCTCACCCCAGTAAGTCTAGCACCCATCTGACACCATACACACTTAGTACAATATTACTGACCATGTTCCCTGTGCTGTACTTCACATTCCCATGACTGTTTTTTAAGATATATTTTTGTTTCAGAGAGGAAGGGAGAGGGAGAGAGAGAGAAACATCAGTGATGAGAGATCGGCTGCCTCCTGCACACCACACTGGGGATTGAGGCTGCAACTAGGCATGTGGCCTGACCAGGAATCGAACCTGGTTCATAAGTCGACAATCAACCATTGAGCCGCGCTGGCCAGGCTCCATAACTATTTTTAAAACTTGCAATTTGTACTTCTTAATCCCTTTCACTTTTTTACCCAGCCCCCTCGCACCCTTCCCATCTGGCAACCACCTGTTTGCTCTCTGTGTGTATGAGTTGATTTCTGTTTTTTAGATTTTGTTCTTTAGATTCCACAAATAAGCTAAATCATGGTGTTTGACTTTCTCTGTCTCACTTATTTCACTTAGCAAAGTACCCTCAGGGTCCATCCATGTTGCAAGTGGTAAGATTTCATTTTTTAAAAATATATTTTTATTGATTTCAGAGAGGAAAGGAGAGGGAGAGAATCATGATTGCCTGCCTCCTGCATGCCCCCTACTGGGGATCAAGACAGCAATCCAGGCATGTGCCCTTGACCCGAACTGAACCTGGGACCCTTCAGTCCGCAGGCCGAGGCTCTATCCACTGAGCCAAACCAGCCGGGGTAGATTTCATTCTTTTTTATGGCAGCATAATATTTCACTGTTTCAGTATATCACATCCGCCTTATCCATTCGCCTGCCTATGGACACTTGGTTGTTTCCGTATCTTGGCTATTGTACGTAATGCTGCTGTGAACATGGGGTAAAGGGTACGTAAGATCTTTTTGGATTAGCGTTTTGGGTTTCTTTGGATAAATACCCAGAAGTGGGATTGCTGGGTCACAAGGCGGTTTTCCACAGCGGCTGCCCCGCTCTGCGTCCCCAGGGACAGGGCATGTCCCTTGCACGTTCCCTTGCCGCCACCCCCTCCCAGCACTAGTTTGCTGAGGGCTAGCTGGTGCCATCTGACCGGTGTGAGGGGCGCCCCTCAGACCCGTTCCCGTCTCCGGTCCCCTGCCGCCTTGAACCGGACTGCCTTCTGCGGAGTGCGCGCTTCCGGGCGTCTAGGCAGTGGGTCCATGGCTCTAGCACGTGACCCGTGCGCGGCGGGGCGGCAGGTCGTCTGCGTTCGCGGGCGGCTGCTTTTGTTGTGCCGAGTCTGCTGCCGCCCGGGGCCTTGCGGTCATTCTCACCAGCGGCCTGCGAGCCGGAGCCGCGGCTCAGTCTGCGCTCCAGCAGAAACGGAGCTGCCCCCGAGCTCCCGGAGCCGCTTCTCACGCCGTCTGGGTGGCCGCACGGCTGGGGGACTCTGACCCTGAGGAGTGTCCCCGTTTCCCATGGGAACTGTCAAATGGCGTTCAGGACGAGCTCGAGGGCGCGGCCCGAGCTGGGGAAAGGAGACTGAGCGAGATGGCGCGGGGCTCGGGCCCTGCTCACTCGCTGCCCCCGTTTTCCAGCCTCAAGGAATCGGCTCCCCCAGTGTGTACCACGCGGTCATCGTCATCTTCCTGGAGTTCTTTGCTTGGGGATTGCTGACGGCACCCACGCTGGTGGTAAGTAAGCTTTCCTCTGACCACTTCCTTTAAAACCTTTCCACAGTTCCGGGGGCGGGGCGGGGGGGGAGCCCTTCTTCATTTCCGGGCTAACTCCTCAGAGCGGGGTCCCCTGCTTCACTGCTTCCTCAGCCCGCTCCCCTCGCTGTCGGGAGGGCTGGCGGGGGTTCTGCAGGGGCCGTGCCTGGCGGGGTGGAGAGGGGACCTAGCCCACAGGCTCAGGGACAGGAGTCTGCCCCGCGTCACTCACAGGCTCATTTTGAGATTCACTCATGTGGTTGCATGTCCACATGCAGACTTGGGTTTCAGCCCGGGAGCTAGAGGGGAGCGTGTAGAACGGGATTCTTCGCTGATCTTACCCAGCCGGTCCCACCGGGAGCCTGGGAAAAGACCTCCCTGCAAGGTGAGCCAGCCAGGTGCTGGCTAGTGTTCCCTGGTGCAGACCCGACAGGAGGGAGGAGGGAGGAGAGAGGAGGGAGGAGTTAGTGTAGATGAGGGGAGAGGAGGGAGGAGTTAGGGTAGATGAGGAGGGAGGAGTTAGTATAGATGAGGGGGGAGGAGTTGGGGGAGATGAGGGGAGAGGAGGGAGGAGTTAGAGTAGATGAGGAGGGAGGAGTTAGGGTAGATGAGGAGGGAGGAGTTGGAGTAGATGAGAAGGGAGGAGTTGGGGTAGGTGAGGAGGGAGGAGTTAGGGTAGGTGAGGAGGGAGGAGTTGGGGTAGATGAGGAGGGAGGAGTTGGGGTAGATGAGGAGGGAGGAGTTGGGGTAGATGAGGAGGGAGGAGTTGGGGTAGATGAGGAGGGAGGAGTTGGGGTAGATGAGGAGGGAGGAGTTGGGGTAGATGAGGAGGGAGGAGTTGGGGTAGATGAGGAGGGAGGAGTTGGGGTAGATGAGGAGGGAGGAGTTAGGGTAGATGAGGAGGGAGGAGTTGGGGTAGATGAGGAGGGAGGAGTTGGGGTAGATGAGGAGGGAGGAGTTGGGGTAGATGAGGAGGGAGGAGTTGGGGTAGATGAGGAGGGAGGAGTTGGGGTAGATGAGGAGGGAGGAGTTGGGGTAGATGAGGAGGGAGGAGTTGGGGTAGATGAGGAGGGAGGAGTTGGGGTAGATGAGGAGGGAGGAGTTGGGGTAGATGAGGAGGGAGGAGTTGGGGTAGATGAGGAGGGAGGAGTTGGGGTAGATGAGGAGGGAGGAGTTGGGGTAGATGAGGAGGGAGGAGTTGGGGTAGATGAGGAGGGAGGAGTTGGGGTAGATGAGGAGGGAGGAGTTGGGGTAGATGAGGAGGGAGGAGTTAGTATGGATGAGGAGGGAGGAGTTGGGGTAGATGAGGAGGGAGGAGTTGGGGTAGATGAGGAGGGAGGAGTTGGGGTAGATGAGGAGGGAGTTGTTGGGGTAGATGAGGAGGGAGGAGTTAGTATGGATGAGGAGGGAGGAGTTGGGGTAGATGAGGAGGGAGGAGTTGGGGTAGATGAGGAAGGAGGAGTTGGGGTAGATGAGGGGCGGGAAGAAGGTGTTCAGTCACCTAGAGGAAGGGAATTAATGACCGGAGTCTGAGGATCTAGAATGCTGAGGAGTGGCTTCCCTTTTTTGACTGCCCTGTGGTCCTAGAAACACTAGGCCAGTGTGCGCCGGTCCCAGCGGCTCCCGCAGGTCCCTGTGGGGCCAGGACCGGCCCTCGGGCCCGGCGTGTCCGAGCGGATGGCTTCTGTCCTTCGCTGGAGACGGTCCTGGGCACTTCGTGTTTGAGGACTATTGACCTTACTCTCGGTTTTGTAAGTTCTTAAAACGCTCACTGCTGATGTTCTCGAGTCTCCGTGGGAGCCACTGGGCGGATTCTCTGGTTGGTGGCAGCAGAGGACGGGAGGCGTGCGGTCCCTGGTGGAGGTTTCCCTGACAGGTGACGGAAGCACACGCAGCCGTTTCTGCCCAAGGAGAGTCCCGCCCTCCGTCCCCCTGCCCTCCTCTGGGCGTGAGGGCCGGGAGCCGGGGCGCCTGTGCGGCGGGGACGGAGCCGGGGCAGAGGGGTCCGGGCTGAGCCCGCCGTGGAGCCCGGCGGTGGCACCGGTTCCATTCTCGGCACCTTCCCTCCGGCTGCCGTTACACCGGGGCTCCGGGGCCCTGTCCCTCGAGCGCGCACCCAGGCCTGTGGATCCCACCCGCGGGGCCTGGGGGCACAGAGCAGCTCGTGGACGTTCCCTGGGCTGGGGCTTCTCGTACTGGGTGGAAACTTCTAGATCCACTTTCTGCAACGCACATGTCCCCAGTGTTTCCCAGTCTTCCCTCCCTCGGACAGCTAACAGCACGCGCCTGTGTGTAAGGGAGTGACAGCAGTTGGGCACACGTGGGAGCAGACGGGCTGGTGATTACACACACGGACGTGCACACCCTACTTCCTGGTCCCGTTTTGGTTGTGCCACTTCCGTGCAGCCTTGGGCAGGGTCTGACCATGTCTCCGTGTCCGCATGGGGTCCTTATTGGGGACTGGGTGTCTGAAGTGCCTGGTTAGGGCCCGGGATGGTGAATGCCCCTGTGCTCGGTAGTAGCATTTCCTCCCATGCCCAGCATCCTGCAGAGCGGAGCTGCAGGAAATGAAATTAGGGCGTATTATGACAGGACGGTTTAAAATGGAGGTGAGACGTTTTACTGAGACAAATGTAGCCTGAGGTTTTTCCTCTGTTTTGGTTCTTTAGGTATTACATGAAACCTTCCCCAAACACACATTTCTGATGAACGGCCTGATTCAAGGAGTCAAGGTAGGATCAGCTGCGTATACACAGGCATGCATGTGTGTGCTCACACCCGGCACCTAATACACTGGCATGCCATGCAGTCTGCCAGGATGTGAGGTTGGTTAATTGGCCCCATAAGTGTCCATTTTTACAGCCATAGTGTTAAACTAGCTGGGCTTTAAATCTCATTTGACTCAAATGTAGCCAACTGCGTACACGGATAAATCCCTTCCCAGCAGTTCCCGGGGGGAGGGTAGGTGTTGGCATTTTCTCGCAGAGATCTGAATGCTTTTGTAAACTACCGGTAAGAATATAAATTGAGAAAAGAACTATTTTAGGGATGCAGAAATATAGAACTTTCTCAGTCTGGTCAGGTCTTGCATATTCTGCATGTTCTGTACTCTAGATTTCCTTTGACCAGCAGATTTTGTAAACATAAGTAGCCTGTGACTATAAAAGCATAACACGATAGTTTTTCTCCAACTGCGCATGTGGAGTTGCTGGGGCTGAGAAGTCACGGGAGTGTTCCATATTCAATACGCAGCGAGACCCTGCAGGCAATCTAGACCAGCGGACGCCAGCCTTCTGGACCTCACGGAGCACCAGTGGTGCGCAGACCACCGGCTGGCGACCGCTGTTCTAGACAGTCCTGGGAAACGCTGAAATCGCATACAGACGAGAAATAAGTTGTTCCTCTACAATGTGGTGACACGCTGGTTTGAAATAAACCGGTTTAAGACTCTCCGTGGATTCCCTTTGGCTCACGTGCGTGACGCACTGTTTCCCTCCCGCCGCAGGGTCTGCTCTCCTTCCTCAGCGCCCCGCTCATTGGTGCTCTTTCTGACGTTTGGGGCCGGAAGTCCTTCTTGCTGCTGACGGTGTTTTTCACGTGCGCCCCGATCCCGTTAATGAAGATCAGCCCGTGGTAGGTGCCCGTCGGGTTGTAGCAGCGAAACGGCACTTCGGCTCATTGCTGCCTCTCCCGTCCCTGTTCCACGCCGTGGCCCTCCGTCTGTGGGTTTGCATTGGTTCTTGCACTTGAGGCTTCGAGGCGGAGAAGAGGCCCTGGCCGGCGGAGTAGCTGAGTGGTGGGGCCCCAGGTTCTCAGAACTAGAGGCGACAGGCAGCGTGCAGACACCTGCGAGCCGGCCGCTGGAGTTCAGAGCCTAAACTTCAAAACAGTATTTCAGGGACTTTTCATTGTGTCCTGAGGCATGTTAGCACAGGTCACCGTCACTGTCTGTTCATTGGGAAGCGGTTTTGTTACGTATCAGCAAAGCCCCAAGTACTAGCTTAACGTTGAGGAGACGATGCCGGTCCATGTTCCAGAAGCCTGGACGTGGCTGGCGCCGAGCGGGCGTGGCCGTTCCAGGGAAGCAGACCTCCCTGTGCCGTCATCCGCTGTCGCCTCGCTGTCCACGGAGGCGGCCTGAGCTCCAGCTCATGTCACTCCAGGCAGCCAGGTGGCAGGGCGGGCACCGCGCCTTCCTGGAACGTCATGGGGATTCCTTCCACCCTCCCCCCCATCCCCATCCCCAGCAGCGTCTGGCGGCGTCTGAGTCAGGCACGTGCTGCTCGTGGTGTCACGGCTGGGCTCACTGGCCCCTGGTGCAAGTCGGCATCTTCGCCGGGGCGGGCGGGAGGGGAGGCGCCCGGAGAAGGGCTGTCCCAAGGCCCAGAGCCCAGCTTAGTGGTCACTGCGTTCGCTCTCCGGCTGATGTTCTGGTCCGCCGAGTGCTGGCGTCAGTTAGTGCTGCGTCGGAGGGAGCAGACCCTTACGAGTGCGAGTGACCCACGAAGTGTCACGGCGGCTGCGGGAGTGAGCAGAGGCCTGTGGGGAGCAGTGCCAGAGAAGTTCCGGGAGCGGCATGGTCCCCCTGCCCGACCTGCTAACGTTCACATGTTCACACGCTCACACGTGATGTTGAAAGCTGCCATCAGCATGACGTTCACATGTTCACAGGCTCACACGTGATGTTGAAAGCTGCCATCAGCATGACGCTGGAACTCGTTTGGAACCACGGCTTTTATCATCTCCTGTTCGCTCTCTGTAGCAACTTCCCAGCTCACTGCCGAGCCCCCGGGGCCTTTGCTTTGAGCAGACGGCGCTGCCCGCTTTGCCCGCGCTCCCCGAGCTGGGGACAGGGAGACTGTCTAGTTTCTGTCCCCAGGCCCACAGGAAATGCAGCGACCCGAGTTACTGGCTGAGTTTTGTTGGTGCGTTAGTGCTGTGGGCGACAGTAGTGGTTGGAGTTCAATAGCTTTGTTGCTGTTTTAAGTAGAAACAACGAAGTCACTTAAAAAGCCGTCCGTCGGTCAGGGATTGACGGGAGACATGGGCTACTTGTAATGTCCGCACGCCGTGCGAGTGCGGGGCCGCCCGGGGCCGCCCGGGGCCAGGTCCTCACCCCCCGCCCCTTCTCTCCCTCCAGGTGGTACTTTGCTGTCATCTCCGTGTCTGGGGTGTTCGCAGTGACTTTCTCCGTGGTGTTCGCCTACGTGGCGGACATAACCCAAGAGCACGAAAGAAGCATGGCCTACGGACAGGTGCGGCCGCCCGGGGGCCCCGGCTTGTCTAGTATCTCACAGGGGCAGCACATGCGCGCACGACACATCCCTGAGGAAATCATCCCTTCAGACTGCACTGCACACGGTCTCA
This sequence comes from Cnephaeus nilssonii, assembly GCF_951640355.1. Taxonomy (NCBI): domain Eukaryota; kingdom Metazoa; phylum Chordata; class Mammalia; order Chiroptera; family Vespertilionidae; genus Cnephaeus; species Cnephaeus nilssonii. Next base: position 2,571,410 of record NC_137092.1, read on the forward strand.
CGTACAGAGCCTGTGCGTGTGGATGCTGGCGTTCCGTATGGATTTAGTCACACACGTCAGATTTGAAGTTACAGAATATTGTTACGTTATTGAAGTTCTTTTGAACATCATACTAAAGCTTTTCTAGGTCATGGTTGGAAATGGCTGACCTAAAGTCAGGAGGCTCACGCCGCTCCGAGCCCACAGGCCGTGCTGTGCTGCGGGGCCCCTGCCACCCTCGCATCCTCTGGCCTTGGCGCAGCTCGCAGAGGCAGAAGCCATGTGGGGCCAGGGCGGTGGTCGGCAAACTGCGGCTCGCAAGCCACACGTGGCTCTTTGGCCCCTGGAGTGTGGCTCTTCCACCAAACACCACGTGCGGGCGCGCACGTACAGTGTGATTGAAACGTCGTGGCCCATGCGCAGAAGTCGGTTTTCGGCCTGGGCGAGTCTATTTTGAAGAAGTGGCGTTAGAGCACTCAAGGGGCCATAGAGCCGCATGTGGCTTGAGAGCCACGGTTTGCCGACCACTGGTCTAGGTTAGGCCCACAGCTGGTGCCTGGTTCCAGTTAAGACTGACTGTTCCTTCCTGCAGAGGTGGGGGGAGGGGCGCAGCAGGGGCGGCAGCCTGCCGTGGAAGGAAGGGCTCAGTCCTGACTCTCACCTCTGACCTTGCCTGGCTCCAGGTCTCCGCCACGTTTGCCGCGAGCTTGGTGATCAGCCCTGCCATCGGCGCGTACCTGGGCCGGGTGTACGGGGACAGCCTGGTGGTGGTCCTGGCGACGGCCATCGCGCTGCTGGACATCTGCTTCATCCTGGTGGCCGTGCCTGAGTCTCTGCCCGAGAAGATGCGGCCCGCGTCCTGGGGGGCGCCCATCTCCTGGGAGCAGGCCGACCCCTTCGCGGCAAGTTCACCCCCTCCCTTCTCTGGGGCGGCAGTAACGGGTGGGGTGTTGGTGGGAGAGGGTTGACCCTCTGACGGTGTGGGCGGAGGAAAGGAGCTAGGAAAAGGCGCCCGCGGGGCCGCGCAGCTCGGCGCTGACGGACGCTCCTCTCCTCCGGTTCCAGTCCCTGAAGAAGGTGGGCCAGGACTCCATCGTGCTGCTCATCTGCATCACCGTGTTCCTCTCCTACCTCCCGGAGGCGGGCCAGTACTCCAGCTTCTTCCTGTACCTCCGGCAGGTGAGCCGCCTGCCCGCTCCCCGCCCGCTGCGGGGATGACAGACAAATCTCCATCGGAGGGAGCGGGCTTGGCGGAGGCTTGGGACACGAGGGCCATGTGGGCCGCACCGGCTCACCGGCGTCACTTCCGCGCGGGCGGCTGCTCCTTAGACAGAGACAGCCGTGCGGTCAGGGCGGTTCAGGCTGGTCTTGGCTGCCCACGCAAGAGCGGGGAGCTCCGGCCGCTCGGAGACTGTAGCGCCCATCGGCAGAGCAGCTGCCCAGGAGCGTCGGTCTCCGCACTGGTCCCGGGGCAGCGTGCACCCCGAGGAGAGACACAACCTGCTGATGGTCACCCGGGTTCTGCGCGCTGGAGAGCTGCCTCCGTTTCCCTCCTCTAGGCCAGTGGTCGGCAAACTCATTAGTCAACAGGGCCAAATGTCAGCAGTACAACGATTGACATTTCTTTTGAGAGCCAAATTTTTTAAACTTAAACTTCTAACGCCACTTCTTCAACATAGACTCACCCAGGCCGTGGTATTTTGTGGAAGAGCCACACTCAAGGGGCCAGAGAGCCGCATGTGGCTTGCGAGCCGCGGTTTGCCGACCACTGCTCTAGCAGGTTTAGATTTGCTTAACTTGTACTAAGTGGGTATATGTTTAGCACATTAACACTTACGGTAAATCTTGATTCTCCAGGAAAGCCAGGTTCTTCCTCGGGAGAATTCTTGGGTTACACGTTAGTTTGATTTGTTCTGGCTCCGTGAATGTTGACGTGCAAGCCGTGGCATTAGTGTGGTGTTTGCTGTGCTTTTGTGTTCATGTAACTTTTTCTGGAACCCTTCCAGATAATGAAGTTTTCCCCAGAAAGTGTGGCGGCCTTCATAGCGGTCCTCGGCATCCTCTCCATCATTGCACAGGCGAGTGTCGGGCACAGGGAGCGCGTCACGGAGGGTGGGCCCTGGCTGCATCCCGCTGCGCCTCCAGGATGCTCTCCGGAGGGGGTCTCGGGGGAGTCGCCGTGTCAGGCTCCATGGGCTACAGGCTCAGAAACTTCATCTTGTCAGGCAGCTAACATGGATGAGATTTGGGGGACTGACTGGCACATACCAACACATGATGTATAAGTCAGGACGACAGTGTATTGACTTACACCAGTACACAGGGTGCACACCTGTATAAGGAGAGGCTCGACCTGGCGTGTGGGGAGCAACAGGCAGCATGGCTCTGGGGAGGGGACAGGAGAGTCGGGACAGGAAGTCGAGAGGTGGAGGGACCCGTCCTGTGGCCTGTGGTCACCTGACTCGAGAAACGGGAGGCCTTTGGGGACCTTGGCAGAGGAGTGGCTTGGAAGGGTGTGTCTCGGGACCCGGATGTAACTGGCGGTTTGAGGAAGAATTTGGATTTTCTTAGATCTCTATCCTGGCCGGCGAGCTCTCTGTTCCACAGGAAGTTCTAGTCTAGTGACCGGTGGAAGCCCCGCCTGCTCCCGGCCAGGGGGCTCAGCTCCTTCTGGCCCTGCAGGCGATCGCACCCACTTCCCACTTGGTCCTGCTGTGAGGGCCCGGGGCCTGCTCACCAGGAAGGAGAGTTGTGCCATTGGGCTCGGCAGTCTATCCCTTAGCGGGGCGCCCCCTGCAGGTCTCATCATCTGTGTGTGGGGAGCAGGTCTAGTGATTAACTTTAACTTTAAATCTAAATCCTGTAACGTGCCTCCGCCACGGCCCGCCAGTGCCCACGGTGACTGCCTGTCAGTGCTGTTTGTGACGCGGTGCATCCCGACAGCCCTGGGCTGGGAGCGCTGCGTGTGGACGCTTGCCCACGGCCTCGAGGCCCTTCGGCGTGTGAGCGAGTGGAGCACCAAGGACAGGACACGTGGTCAAAATGTGGCGTCTGTCGCCGCATCCAGCGGACATTTTGGCCCAGCATTCCCCCACGTCCGCGCCAGGACCCGTCCTGAGCCGTGGGCGCCCTCCTCGCTCCCACACCTGCCCCCTCCAGCTCGGTCCCCGCGCAGCAGTGCTTTCTGTAGATTGCGGTTTCCGACAAACTCCCTTTCCTTTGCAGCCGGAATAAAATCTAGACTTGATGTGGCCTTGCCGCCTCTGTGCTCCACGTTGAGTGCCCTGCGGTCCAGGCCCTCCCTCCCCCCCACCTGTCCGCTCCTCTCAGAAAGGCCGTCCCTGCCCATCGGGTCAGGCAGCCCCTCTCACTGCCCGCGTTCCCTCATGCACGCAGCCGGGAAGTGCCTTGTGAAGTGGGTGCTGTCCGCTCCTCCCCCAGGTCGGCATCTGCTGACCAGCACTTGGCCCCGTTCACTGGCCGCACGGGCACTGCCCTCTGACCCAGGGGCAGTGGGGCATCGTGGGGCCCTGGCAGAGATTGGCGTGACTGACCACAGCTGATGTTGGCTAACTGTTAATGTTAATCAGCTGTCATCTTGGTTACGTCATAAATCAATGTCCTCAGGATGAGTCACAGTAAAGGACGGGACGGCATTGTTTCCGGTTGTGCTGTGCACTGTATGTACAAGCAGTTTGTCCCACTGAGAGGACCGTGACGTTTGAAGTCACCTGGTTTTCATAAGCGCCACTAAGAACCCGTGCTGGCGCCGGGCGCACAGAGGAAGAGCCCGTGCCCGCAGTGCCCGTGCGCGGGGGCTGCTCGGCTCCTGCTTCCTGCGGGCGCCCGTGGCTGTGGCTGAGGGTCGTAGTCCCGGTCCTGCCTTCGGAGCGCAGTCTCCGGCTGGCCTGAGGGAGGGAAGTCTGAGAAGACAGTGATGAGCCCCCGTCCTTCAGGACCCTGTGCTTGTGACTGAATCTGACTACTCTTCAATGGCTGCCTTCGAGAGTTTGAACCTTGGTGGCTGTGAGTTCAGAGTGTCACCAGTCATCAAGGAGTGGTTTCCTGAATGGCTTCCTTCTCTTTGCGGACTTACTGGCTGTCTTGTTGGTGGGTGCAGCACCTTAACTAGGAGAGCAGGAATACCTTCCACCGTCCCCAGATCTCTGCCGTGTGTGTGACCTCAGAAAGAACGAGAAGCAGGGAAACCCATCAGCTCATAATGGTGTTTATTAAGTGCTTGTATTCACGGTGCCAGGCACCGTGCTGAGCACGGGTGTGAACATGACAGGGTTTGAAGTAGGTGCTGTTACTGCCAAGTGGAAGGGACGTTCTATAGGAGACGGAGTCTCCGTGAAGTGACCTGGCCAGGGCCACCCAGAGCCAAGATCGGGGGGCGGGGGGGCAGCTGTTTGCCCAGGGCCTGTGCTCGTGGGCCCTGGGCCGCGCTGCTCCCAGGTCCGTGATAAACGGGTCACTGTTCAGAAAGAGGCCCAGGTGCCAGCGGGGTGAACGCAGGCGCAGGACGTGTATCTGCTGTCTAGGTTTCCTGTAGTCGGGGAATAAGCCTGCAGAGTAAAGCTGTCACATCAGAGGGTCCCAGGTCCTGGTTGGAACCCTCTGACCTGCCACCTCGACCTAAGCACTGCTCAGCGAAGCTCACTGTCCCGTTCCCCGTCCCCCAGGTCCCGGCCTCTGCCCCCCGGGGGTGGCTCCCTTCAGGGCCGCTGCGAGGAAGCCCCACCTAGGAAAGCGGAGCCCTGCTCCCGGTGGGAGGCGTCCCATATTTTAAAGTGACAAACCGTTTTGGTCTTTTTTTCTTCCAGACCATAGTCTTGAGTTTACTCATGAGATCCATTGGAAATAAGAACACCATTTTGTTGGGTCTGGGATTTCAGATCTTACAGCTGGCGTGGTATGGCTTCGGTTCAGAACCTTGGTAGGTATAATTATCTTCATTTCCTTTCAACTGTTGGTGTTAGCCTTGTTTTGAGATATAATTCAACTTTTGTAGTAATTTGCTTCTCAGCTGAGGTTTAGACCAGTCTTACTGTGCCTTTCCCTCTCAAACTGTGTCATCCACATCTCTCCTGTGAGTTTCCTAGGATGGCCTGGGGACACTTCATAGCTGACTCACAGGTTGGGTTTTTGAACGAGGTTATGGAGCCTTTGAATCTCTAATGAGCATTTACTGCCTCCAGCAGTTGTCATTAGGAAAAAGCACGTAATCCCATAGCAACTGGGCCTGCAATCAGTTCCCTCGTCGGAAAGAGAAAGCCAAGTAGCCCCAGTGGCTATACCGACAGCAGCGGGGTCTGGGAGGAAAGCCCAGTGGTTCCGGTCCAGCCCTGCTGGACACGTCTGCCCTTCCTCCCGGGCTGGCTCCCTGCACGAGGGAGGGATGGGCGTCCCATCCGGACTAACGTTCCACAAGCTGAACAGTCTCTCCTGACTCGGTGTGTTCTGGTGGGCGTTTATCTTTCTAGTCTAGCTTTTAGTTGCTCACAGTTGATAAAACATTTACTTTAAACATCAAACCGGGAGCATCCAAAGTTTTGATCAGACCAGTGGTGCCTCCACTGAATCAGAAGTCGGTGGGAACCTGCAGGAAGAGTTACCCCGTTTGGAAGCATCTCAAGTTTATTTTACACCTTATTCTCCACATTTGGGGGGAGGAGGACGTGGCTCCCAGCAGCGCTCCCACGGTGCCCACCGAGACGGGCGGGCGGGGAGCAGGGGCTTAGCTTTGCCGCTCTGCCCGCAGGATGATGTGGGCCGCAGGGGCCGTGGCCGCCATGTCCAGCATCACCTTTCCCGCCGTCAGCGCGCTCGTGTCCCGAACTGCTGATGCCGACCAACAAGGTGAGTTGCTGGCTTGGTGGCAGCTGTGTGAGCACAGAATGTTCCGGCCCTGTCCCCTCCTGAGGGGCACAGAGCCTTGGCCTCACGCTGACCCCCGTGTCTGCTCGGGTGCCCTACACAGACCCCTGGGGGCGCTCTCACCACCCCGTGCACGTCTCCGGGCTCAGTGCTCTAAAGGCACAGGGCAGACCTCTGTATCGTCTTAGCTTTGCGGTGGGAACACTTAATTCCTAACCTGCCAGTAATTGTTGGAAATGGCAACTAGTCATAAAAAGGGGGTCTGACGAGAGGCCGTGGCCCCTTGGTCATGAGGAAGGATGAGGTCATCGCAGAGACGCGTATGTAAGAGGCTGCTCTGACTGCCGGGACAGTCGTGCTCCTGAACTGGCCGGACCCGTGGCCTGGGAACCTCTGCGGGGGGTAAAAGGCTTCTGCGCCCTTGTCCCTGCGTCACCCGAGCTCCCTCTGCACAGCGGCCACGCTGCAGCGCCTGAGAAGGGCTCTGGCTTCCCACGGAGGGTGCAGGTTCCAGGGTCGCCAGGACCCGGGGGGCACTGAGTGACGCTCTGTCCCCACCATTTAGGTGTTGTCCAAGGGATGATCACAGGGATCCGGGGGCTGTGCAACGGTCTGGGCCCAGCTCTCTACGGGTTCATCTTCTACATATTCCACGTGGAACTCAAAGAGCTGCCAATGACAGGAACGGACTTGGGGACAAACACCAGCCCACAGCACCACTTTGAGCAGGTAAAGAGTTTGGCTCCTCCCTCACATAAGCTGTGTGACATTCTCGCTCTTTTAGATCGACTAGCACTTAAAAGCCAAGGCCTGATGGGCTGTGCGTACCTTTCCCCGAGAGGGACCCCAGTCTCCGCGTGCTGCGGGCCCGGAGGAGCCTCCTGTGGACGAGGCAGGGCGTCGTTTGCTCGGCCCCCTCGTTACAGCTGTAACATTAACGGCAAGCAGTCTGCAGACCACTCAGCAGTTTCCTTGTTCACTAACCTTGTAACCAGCCCAGACTGGTTTTCAGTCAGTCAGGTGGTGGCTTGTGGGCGATCCGTAGGCCTGCAGTGCGAGTGCGGGCTGAACCCAGGTCTGGTGGAGGTCTGTCCTGGTTGCTCCTGAACGAGCATTAGGTGAAGGCTCCTGGGTGTGTGCAGATCTGTGCTGCCAGGGACCCTATTTCTGCAGAAGCTGCTCTCTGGGGTCTGCTGTCCCCAGGCCCTCAGGCGGCCGATAGCACCTCTGTCCTCCTGAGAGGGAGTGCTTTTTCTAATTGTGGCTTCACTGCTGAAAGAGGAACGTGGGCTTATAATTCATAGCGGTCAGTTATTGCTAGAAGGTTAGCAGTCTCTTCTTATGGAGATGTCTGTGCAGAAACGCTCATTGGCTCTCTCCCCTAGAACTCCATCATCCCTGGCCCGCCCTTCCTCTTTGGAGCCTGTTCGGTGCTGCTGGCTCTGCTGGTGGCCCTGTTTATCCCGGAACACACCAACCTAAGCCTGCGGTCCAGCAGCTGGCGCAAACACTGTGGCGGCCACAGCCACCCTCACAGCGCACAGGCGCCAGGGGAGGCCAAAGAACCCTTACTCCAGGACACGAACGTGTGAGCGTGCGCCGGCTGCGCCTGTAGAGCTGATGTACATTCCACGTCGCCTCCACACACTCGAAGGGTGTCTGAAGGACGGATCTGCATGGACTCCGGGGAACTAGAGAAAGAACTGGACAGTTTTCCAAAGATGTTACAATTTCTTTTGAAAAGAAACCTTTTGTTTATCTGCACCACTTCCTTGCCACCAAGCTGTTTATTATACACGTCCTTTCATTAAAGCTCTATCTGTGACTTCTTAGATATTAGCAGCGTCTCTGCTACCATCCCCAGGGGGTGGGCTTTTGGGTTATCCAAGTCACAGCAGACGGAGCAGAGGCGTGGCTGTGGGCCTGCTCGCTTTAACCTTGTAAAACCCGGGTCAAATGATTCAAAGCCTTAAATGCAGATGCACTGAAGAATGGTAAGTGAACTGTCTGCAGTAGAAAAACTCTTAAGAGGATTATACTGAACCTGAATCATGTTTCAAGCCTGTTTGTAATTTTATTTTAAACATTCTTCACTACTGTTTTTAAAATAAAATGTCAGCCATGTTTCATTCAGTTGAGTGTTTGGAGCCTGTAACCTACATGTTGGCTCACAGTTGTTCCCCAGCTCCTTACACCACTACCCTTCCATGTTCGCAAAATCATAACCTCAACACTTGAACACGTAATTAAACCTATAGTCAAGCTGGTAGCCTTGAAAACGCCCACGTGATACCTAATGTAGATAACTATCTAGAGTGGCCTTTCAGGACTGTCCCAGTAACACTTTATTTACAGAGCTAATGTTTGTCCTACATTTTCAGGACCCTGCAAGAGAGCTTTATACAATTCCTGATGTGAATTTCTCTAAAGTGTATATTTTTGTGTCCAGTTATATTATTTAAAAAAGTGTTACTTTGTAAAAATTGTACATAAAGTATTGTATAGTTTACAGGGTTTTCATCTTGTGTGTGATTATTGCTTAATGCTTTTTAAACTTGGAACATTCACTTACGGTTAAATAAGGTCTTAAAAATGTAAATATTCTGTTAATAAAATTAAATATTTTAATGATTTTTTAAAGAAAGTCTTGATCTGTGATTCCCTCCAGGGCCAGTTTGGCTTTGTCACCATAATCACCATTTCTGCAGTAACAAATCACAGCTTTATGTCTTCCCTCTGAATCCATTTCTTTCCCTTCACTATAAAATACTCGTGTAGAAGACAGTGAAAATTTAGTCCATAGTGAAAGCAAGTTTCTAAGCAGAGGTGTTGTATATCAGTCCTTTTCCTGTTTTCATATACTTTTTTTTTAATCCTCACCCAAGGATATTTTTCCATTGATTTTTAGGGAGAGTGGGAGTGAGAGGGAAAGAGAGAAACATTGATGTGAGAGACACATCGATTGGTTGCCTCCCGCATGTGCTCCGACCAGGGCCTGGCCAGGGAGGAGCCTGCAACCAAGGTATGTGCCCTTGACCAGAATCGAACCCAAAGCCCTTCGGTCCGCAGTCTGAAGCTCTAGCCACTAAGGCAAACCAGCCAGGGTCATATACTTTTTACATGTCCTACTCCCGAAATATTCTTACTAACCAAGCTCACACAGTTCACAGAAACACATTAAATTCAACATTCTGATTATTAGCATGTATACTTTAAACTGCAAAACAATTTCAAATGAAAGTTGAAGAGGTAGAGCAAAGAATTAGCACACTCAAAAGTCAGTACATGTACATCTAATATAAAATCTTTGGCACATCGAAGTGATCTATCATTTGGAAATTCTAATTTATATTAAAAATTTTTAAAAAGCTACCTGTATGTCATGCCATCCACACCCTATCCCTGAACTTCTGTACATGTTTACACAGTGTTCACAAGAGCAGATCTAACATGGCCAAGAGCCTTCTTCCCACACTCTAAGCACTCTCAGGTGCTGTAACCAAGTGCTCTTACTCATGTAGTATACGTACATGAGGAAACTACTACATATGAAAAGCCATCGCCCAGTAACGGCTACTAAATGTTTTAGGTGAGTTCCCTAGTTCAGGATACCTTGTAATTGCCAGCAGTTGCAAAGTATCAGATTCAATATGGCTTCATTCAACAATTAGCAAAGGTTCTTTGTCTTACCCTGGAACTGTTGATATGTCAGTATCTTGAAGTGTCTCTTATCTGTATAATATGGTCCTTGAAAAGAGTTTTTGAAAGATTAAATGAACATTAGCAATATTTACAAATAAAAACGGACTGAGACGCTGCTTAAGAGAAGGATACTCTTGATTGGATGGTTGTCACAAGAAAAATGGGCCTATGATTCTGGGTGAATTGTTTAAAATCACCTCCTTTTGCCCAAGGAACTGCTCATACTTGAAACTTAAACCAAGAGAAAGTTGCCTACTTTATTACGCACACAAACCCGTTTTGAAATTAAAAAGCAAGCACAATGAATATTCATGATGCTCTTTTGTATAGTACTTACTTTCAAAACAAAACGCCAATAATACAAATTTAACTGCATAAAACACTAATAAAACTCCAAGTGAAAGAAAATTGGGATGAGCATAGACTTTCAGGAAGCAATAAAACCCTGGAAACTGCAGCTCAAATGACTCAAGCACTTCAGACCTAATCTGGTCACGCAAAGACACGTCCAAGTTATTCAATAGCTACCTGAAAGGTTTCAAGGACAATACTTGCTATAAAGGATTCATTTAACTTTATGACTTTTCCCTTTACTGTACATTATCATCGATAATATAGACACCTTAGGAGATAACCATCTTCCCTCATAATTCTTAGGTGGTAAATGTAAAACTTTTTACCAATGAAAATGATAAAATGAATTACTAGCATCCTCTAGCTCCCATTCCGTCGGACAAGTGTGACTTTACCAGGGAGTCACTGTGATTAGAACGCCCCTATAACCATCAACTCTTGCCTGGGAACGAGTACGAGCTGGTCAGGCCGAGTTTAAGAAAACCCCACTGCTGTCTGTAAAGCACCGTGTTCACACACCAGAGCCTGGCACCGACTCCGGGCCTCCCGTCCCCAAGTCCCCAAGTCCCATGGGCTCCTCTGAGCCGCCTGCGGGCAGGCACAGCGGCAGCAGCAGCACCGAGATGCGCACAGCGGGCTGCCGGGCCTGGCAGCTCTGCCGCTGCTCCTGCGTGCGGGATGGCCCCGCGCGGCCGCAGTTCCTCCACCAGGCGGTGCCGGCTCAGGCGGCAGAGGGCGCCGTTAGCTGTGCGGCAGCTGCCCGGGGAAGTACGCCGAGGAGGGAGGGACCGAGGCGGGTTTGCAGGCTGTCTGCAGCGCTCCGAGCGGGCCATCTTTCTGATGGTCTGCAATGAGGAAGACAAGGTGACTTGGCCCCCCGTCGGCCTCGGTCCCCTGCCCTCCCACCGCATGGCCGGACGCGGACGCGGAAGGCCTCACCTGCAGTGCTGAAGAGGTTCTGGCTGAGCCCCCGCAAAGGAATGCTGTCTTCCCTTTTCTTCAGGTACTTGGGCTCTAGCCCTACGTTTTCACCACTTAACAGGAAAATAGTCATTATTTACTTAAACTCTTGTTTTTCTCGTTAGTAGTTAATTTTGAATGTTCATCTAACCTAATACTATACATGTGTTTATAGTTTTGTTCAAAACAAACCCCTTTAGTCCCTGTTTTCTTCAGCAAATAACTTAGGTGCCCGCCAGCTGCAGTGCCCTCTTCCCAGCGGAGTGGATCCGAACACGTAAGACCGAAACCCGCAGGGCTGGGCTGGGCTGGGCTGGGGGAGAACCGAGCTCTCCACGAGGACCGGACCATACGTAGGGGCTGCCCTGAGAGCATCACACTATTGAGACTCTCCCACCTCGTCTGTGTAAAATGAATGCCTTCTTCTTTCTTCCCCCAAAAGCTCTTTCAACTCTGTGCTTCAGAGGGGTCATTAGTAGATATCACTGCGTCTGGCACAACAGGCATTCTGGTTAGATGGGTACAAATGTGATATTTCAAAAAGAAAGCCATGTCCACCCTGTATTTTCTCTTTCTGCCACGGCATCCCTTCTTTCCAACCTGCCCCGGTAGCAGCTTCTCTCGGGCATCCTTGCAACAGGAAAGTAAAAGTTCTTGCTAAACAATGACCTGATAACCTTAAAATTAGAGGAAGGTCTTTTCCCAATTTTCAGAAAAGGTGAATAGGTATTTTTTCCACTTTAATGTTCTTTTCTTCTTTAATCTTTGATCCCCCTGCCACTTTTTACTAGCTGACAACAATTTAAAAACCTAACAAATTTCAACAGAGAAAATGCAAAAAATAGCTGACCAGTCCTACTTTTACGGACACGATTTTTTGATTTTTGTTCTGCAAATAAGATCACCACACGTTGTGCAAGTGAGCTGTGTGTGACATGAGTATGTAAACATCGGTGTGGAAAACAGGCGGCTCCCAGCACTGACTGGTCCACACTCGTCGGGGGGCGGCTCTAGAGCAGCCCAGGGCGCAGGGCCGGGAACTGGGTAAGAAGCTTCTGCCCCGCGTTAGTCTCCCAGTGTGAACACACAGAGGTGGCCACTCATGACCACCAGTGCCAGCAGGTGGCCCTGAGCGCCCTCACACTGGAACAAGGAAGCATGCCGACAAGAAAACAACGTTCTGAACATGAAGACCAGCCGAGAGACCAGCCTGCATATCTGAGCTGTTTCATTCGGCCACAACTCGCTGATTGGCCGGACGGCAGGTGAACCCTTGTCTCAGGTCCAAGGGACAGGAAGGAGCTGGGCCGGCCCAGCGGGGCTGCGCGGACAGGAAGCTCATGTATGTATGTATGTATGTATGTATGTATGTTCGTGGGACAATCTCATCAGCCTGTACTCTTACTTGCCGAAGGGTCCCAGCAGGTTAACGAGCTGCTTCCTCAGGTTACTATTAGGAATAAGATTTCTAGCTATCTTTTAGAAAATAAAATTTTACTATATATCTAACTGCATCCTACAGTTTAAAAACCGTATGAAAAACCCCTTCCTTATAGCTAAGAGTGACTAAGTTACATGCACCATCAACTTAAAATGTCGCAGATAAACAGGCTGCTGGCTTTGCAGGCCCCGGTGAAATCCTCTCGGATGACTTTCAGAAGGGCGAACATGACGCGTTAGGTCAAGGGGTACTTACTTTTCCTTGTCAGCGGCGCCGGGCACACTAAGAGTTGTTGCTGACTGAACATCCCCTAGTGACGGATTTGGTTTTGTTAGCTGCAAGTTAAACTGAACCTGTGAAGCGAGAAAACACCTCATGTAACTGAACTGGTGAGGACGGAGACAAGCTATACGGAGCGAGGTGCTTACACGTTTTTCCTGGTAACCGAGAGCACAGAGGTCCAGGCGCACGCTAGTTCATTACACAAACACGTTTTGTTGAGAAGATTTAATACGAGGATTTCTCTCCTTGCCCCAAAAGTTCCTATCACACAAGCTAGATGAGCGGCGGAGACAAAGCACGAACACATTTAGACAAGTGTGTGCACAGAGTGAGTCAATAAACGAGGGCTAGGAATTCGAATTTTAAAATAGTCAGAAGTAATCCAACAATCCATGTAAAAGTCCAAACCAAATACCAGCATGCGATATGGAAGTCTATTTAAAGACATAGCGACTGTGACTGAGTGGGTCTCACGCCAGGGATGTGTAAATGTATCTATGTCAGGAAACCACAAACACCAATCCCACCCATAGGTCAAAGGAGAAAAGGCACAATAAAACAATGTCTACTTTTGGTAAAAACGCCTAATGAAGTCGGCATAGACAGACACTAGTGTAACAGGATAAAATTAGAAATCAGAAAGGTAAACACTGCTGTCCTTGGTTAGCAAGGTTCAACAGTCTCAAGATATTGGTTTTTCCTACAGCGATCTACACATTTAACACGGTAACATTAAACAGAAATAGGAATTTTTAAAAGCCAGACAGGATGATTTTAAAACTCCTTATAAAAAATAAACATGCAAAAAGAGGGAGGAACACTGGAGTATCAGATATTAATGCATAATATAGTTTCTGACCACCAATCATAAACAATTAGAAAACTGGAGAAAATAAACAAAAAGAATGTTATCAAATCTGGACCACACTTTGGAAAAATTGGGCAGTTTCTTAAAAATTAAGTCTATGCCCCACCCAGTCCTTCTATTCATAGGTATTCATCCCAGGGAAATACAAAGCTGTACACCAACGTTCATGGCAGCCGGATCTGAGTCAGCCCCAAACTGAAAATGACACAAACGTCCATCAAATGGCAGACGGAGGGGCTAGCGTGGCCTCCCCACGCAACAAGCAGCACAAGCGATCGGCAGTGGGTACTGATGCGCACCACCACCCGACAAACCTCAAACCCGCGGTGCTGAGCGGGAAGACCCGGGAAGCGACACACTGCACGATCCCATTCACACGACGTGCAGAGGCAGGTTTACAGCGGCAGAAAGCTCATCAGTGCTCGCTCAGCTGCTTAGGGGACGAGTGTGGGTTCGCTGCGGAAGCACGAGGGAACCTCCCGGGAGAACTAAGTGCTCTGACCCGGCACTGCTGTGATGGTCTCACCACTGTGCGAACCGACTGAAATCAGTAAACGGTGAACTAACAATGGGAGACGTATGGCATGTAAATTATACCTTAGGAAAGTTTTAAATTAAAAAGGCACCAGAGCCGAAACCGGTTTGGCTCAGTGGATAGAGCGTCGGTCTGCGGACTGGAAGGTCCCAGGTTCGATTCCGGTCAAGGGCATGTACATTGGTTGCGGGCACATCCCCCGGTGGGGGGTGTGCAGGAGGCAGCTGGTCGATGTTTCTCTCTCATCGATGTTTCTAGCTCTCTGTCCCTCTCCCTTCCTCTCTGTGAAAAATCAATAAAATATAAAAATAAAAATAAAAAATAAAAAATAAAAATAAATAAAAAGGCACCAGAAAGAGACTGAAAAGACAAGTCCAAAATACGGAAATAACCACAGTGAAAATATAAAACCAACAGTAAATGTCTGGAACATGTAAAGAACATTCATGACATCATTTTATAAGGATTAAATCTCCCTAACAAAGATGAATAAAACTGATAAACAGAAATCTAATAGAAGAAACACCGCCCATAAATACATAAAAAGATGTTCCCCACTTAATTACCAGGGAAATGCCAGAGAAGCCAAAAGGCCTACGGCCCAGTTCCTTTCCAGAACCTATCCTACAAATCCACTGCGTGAGGCCAGAGACCACTGCTAAGCACTGGGCGAAGACCGAGACCGCAAACCGCCTCAAGGCCCGCAGCGGAGCACCAGCGGGATGGAGGAGCACACGCAGCGGACGCCAGCACGAGGCCACCCAGGCAGCAGTCTCCAAAGCAGGCAGTGACCACAACTCCATCGAGTACGAGACAATCCTGTAATTCTGACTTACACACTGGACAGTGATGTACTCATCCAACACATGACCTAATACAACCGACCACACAGTTTTTAAAGATAAAGAGGACGTATAAGCTAGTAAACGGCTATATATAGCTACTTAGGTGTTAATTCTCTTACCTTCGGTCCTGAAGCCGGGTGGATGGCATTTTTGGCAGACACGGGGTGAGGAAAGGTGTTCTGGAAACCAAATGAAGAGGAGACAGGGTACCCGATGCCACAAGTTGGGTAAGGCAGTCTACCATCAACCTGAAAACAAACACACACACATTGGAGGGTGAGAAATTGCTTCTAAGTAAGTGTTTGCTGATCCGAGAGACATTAGCATCTGCTGTAATAACAGTTACCATCACCTCAGGCCAGTTTTGTTCATCACGACACCACAAAACTCCACTGTTCCACACCACGAGGTTGGGGTAGCTCGGCTTACCCAGGGCTGGGCCAGCTCAACCGACCAACCACTGGACCTGCCTCAAACTATTTTTTAAAAATACCCTTTTACTGATTTCAGAAAGAGGAAGGGGATTGAGCCCACAACCCGGACTCATGCCCTGACTGGGAATCGAATCCAGCGGGTGACCTCCTGGTGCATGGGACGATGCTCAACCAGCTGAGCCCCACTGGCCGGGCTCCTGGAACTATTCAAACAAAGACTCTGAGGCATCTTGGTTCGCTCTCATGCCCCACATCCATCCGCAAAAAAAAAAAAGGGGCGGGGGGTGTCCAGGGAATAGACTCACAGTCAATAAAGCAATCAGGGATAAAACCCTTTTCTGCCAGAGTGAGGAGCAACAAGAGCACCAGTGTTCTTAACTGACTAATGGAGACAATGCTTTGCGTTACCAGTCATTTTCATTATAGTAACGACACCATTAACCAGCAACATGGAAGCAGTTTATTTAGTGAGGCCAACTGGAACGCACATCTTCAGTATGTGGACATCAGTGGCTGCAGGACAAAAACACCCCTCACATGGCTGATCAGCAGTCTTTTCAACTTCGTAATTCAGCACCACGCACTTCTTTTCACCTTCTGCACCTCAGCAGAAATCCCCCTCCTTTTTTTAAAATCTTCACTTGAGGATATTTTTCCATTGAATTTTTCAGAGTGGAGGGGGAGAGACAGAGAGAAACTTTGATGTGAGAGACACACATCGATGGGTTGCCTCTTGCACGGGGATGGAGCCTGCCACCAAGGTACATGCCCTTGACAGGAATCGAACCCAGGACTTCAGTCCGCGGGTCGGCGTTCTATCCACTGAGCCGAACCGGCCAGGGCTCCTTTCCCTTCTGTAAACCCCAGGACTGCCTGGTTCACCAGAGCAGATGAAAACCCAGGCAGGCATCTGGGCCTGAGGCCCTGTGCCAGTGCTCCGGCAGGACCACAGGAACACGGTGCGGGGGCACGCGGGGCTGAGGGCTGCTCCTGGCGTGAGGGCAACCGCACACAATGGGGAAGCCAGGAGCCGGCCACAGGCTGGTTTCACTGGGATGACAGCCCCGTGCTGGAGGCCTCCAGGGACGGTCAGGAAGCGGGGCTTTCCTAGGGGTCGGCGGCTCCCGGGAGGTGAGGGTAGCTGTGCCGGGGCATCTGAGGAAATCTCACCTAACGCCAGGAGACATGCATTAAGGCCAAAGCTATCACTAGGAGGAAGCACTCATGTGACCATAAGATGGTTGCCCATTTTGTTGGTTTGGCAATGTCTGTATTTTTGTCCTTTTTCTTTTTCTTTTTAAATCCTCACCTGAGGATATGCTTATTAATTTTTGTAGAGAAAGAGGGAGACAGAAACAACAACTGGTTGCCTCCCATACGCACCACAACCGGGGATTGAACCCGCAACCTTCTGTGTACGGACAACACTCCAACCAACCGAGCCGCCAGCCAGGGCTGGAGCGGTCTTGTTTTTGTCTCGAGCCGGCACAACTGGACCGGCTTGTCCGATGTGGACACTGTGAATGCACAGTTCCAGAGGCGAGCCCGAGGCCCAGCTGGGAGACCCAGTCCAGCTCCCAGCAACACCGAGGTGTCGTTTCTTGCAAGGAAAAAGCGAGAGATGTGGTTCTGGAAGCTAAAAGCTTCTCTCTCGCAACAGTTCTTCCTAGACTCTAGAGCTGACAAGCCTCTGAACAGGGCTGTTCTCGTTCTGAGAGAATTCCGTGGAGGTCGCTTCCACCCCCGTTCCCAACTTGAGCCCAATCCTTGTTCTCACCTTCCCGAGGCCTCCTAAATATGTGTGTATATGTGGTGTGTGTGTGTGTGTGTGAGTGGTATGTGTGCGTGGTGTGGTGTGGTGTGTGTGTGGCGTGTGGTATGTGTGTTGTGGTGTGTGTTTGGTGTGTGTATGTGTATGTGGTGTGTGTATGTGTGTGTATTTATGTGGTGTGTATATGTGGTATGTGGTATGTGTGTATGGTGTGTGGTGTGTATGTGTGTGGTGTGGTGTGTGTGGTATGGTGTGTGTGTGTGTGGTGTGTATATGTGGTGTGTGGTATGTGTGTGTGTGTGGTGTGTATATGTGGTGTGTGGTATGTATGTATGGTATGTGTGTATGTGTGTGGTGTGTATATGTGGTGTGTGGTATGTGTGTATGTGTGTGGTGTGTATATGTGGTGTGTGGTATGTGTGTATGGTGTGTGGTGTGGTGTGTGGTGTGTGGTATGTATATGTGGTGTGTGATGTGTGGTATGTGTGTATGTGTGTGTGGTGTGTATATGTGGTGTGTGTGTGTGGTATGTGTGTGTGGTGTGTATATGTGGTGTGTGGTGTGTGGTGTGTGTGTGTGTGTGTGGTGTGTGGTATGTGTGTATGTGTGGTGTGTGGTGTGGTGTGTGTGTGTCTGGTGTGTATATGTGGTGTGTGGGTATGTGTGTATGGTGTGTGGTGTGGTGTGTATATGTGGTGTGTATATGTAGTGGGTGGTGTGTGGTATGTGTGTATGTGTGGTGTGTGGTGTGGTGTGTGTGTGTGGTGTGTATATGTGGTGTGTGTGTGTGGTGTGTGTATGTGGTGTGTGGTGTGTGTGTATGATGTGTGGTGTGGTGTGTATATGTGGTGTCTGGTGTGTGGTGTAGTGTGTATATGTGGTGTGTGGTGTGTGGTATGTGTGTATGGGGTGTGTGTGTGTGTGGTGTGTGGTATGTGTGTATGGGGTGTGGTGTGGTGTGTGTGTGTGTGTGTGGTGTGTATATGTGGTGTGTGGTGTGTGGTATGTGTGGTGTGTGGTGTGGTGTGGTGTGTGTGTGTGGTGTGTATATGTGGTGTGTGGTGTGGTGTGGTGTGTATATGTGGTGTGTGGTATGTGTGTATGGTGTGTGGTGTGGTGTGTATATGTGTGTATGGTGTGTGGTGTGGTGTGGTGTGTGTGTATGGTGTGTGGTGTGGTGTGGTGTGGTGTGTGTGGTGTGTGGTGTGGTATGTATATGTGGTGTGTGATGTGTGGTGTGTGTGTGTGGTGTGTATATGTGGTGTGTGGTGTGGTATGTGTGTGTGTGAGTTTTCAGCACCTCTGGCAGTACTTAGCTAATACTGAATGATTTCTAGATCTACTCAAGTCTTAGGAGAAGTGTGCCCTTGAAGTGCAGCCTCTCTGTTAAGGGCAGTCCACCTGTTCCACTTGCAGGGAACAGACCCTACTCGGTGCTAAGCTCTGTGGACGCCCGTCTACCAGCACCAGCCCGTGGCACGGAGACTTGGTGACAACCTGGGGCTGTTTTTGTTTCAGGGAACTCACTCAGACCTCGCCCTCTGCACGTACATCTTACCATGTGAGCGTTAGGGGAGAGCCCGCTTCTGATGGCGCTGCTGGAATGCACCGGTGGGGTGGCAGAAGGCCCCAGCACGTCCTGCTTTCGCACTAGCTGATTGTCATTTAGTTCTTTATTTAACCATGTGATTACTTACAGAAAACAACAAGAAACAAGGGAAAGAACTTTAGTAAGCTATTTTTACTTTCCTAATCATTTTAAATATTAAAAATTAGGCTGAGGTTATTTTTTTAATTTAAAATTTTTAAAACTGCCTTATATAACAGGAGAACAATATAGGTTAACTTAAATTTTTGTCATTTAAGATTCTTATTAAAAAAAGAAAGATTCTTATTTTAGCACATAGAACCCCTTTTTCTATTACTATCCCAAGTATGTGTCTGCGAGTCAAGGGTCTCTTTGAAGGCTTTCAAGAATGGTATCTTACAGTTTATTTCAAGTTCACACTCATACCTGACAACCAATACTAGTAACTCAGAAAAATGTTAAACGCTTAATTTTGTATTTTAGTTTCAAATAATTTATATTAATACTATTAGGTAAATACAGCAATTGAAAATGAGGGAAGAATTCTAAAAGTAAATTATAGTTAATATTTTAACACTTTTAATTCTGGGTCACTAATATAGGTGATGTAGTTTCTTTTAATGATGGTAACTGTTTTACAGGGCAGGTGATATAATTTACTATAGTAAAGACAAAAGACAGTATATTTCAAGCAGAAATTATTTGCATATAGCAATATCCTGATTTCCCTAGACTTTTCTATGAATTCAAGTATAATATTAAGGTTCTGAATAAAAACAATGAATTTCATTTACATAAAAAGATAACATACTTACACTTTTCATTATTTTTTAGAAGCTGTTTGCTTTCCTCAAGTTTTTGAACTGTAGCTTCTAACTGTTCTTGTAATTTGCATACCTGAAATAAGTCAAACCTCATAAATATAATAAAGACTACATTAAAAACTGAAGAAATATACTGACTGATATTAATTTAAGAGTTCATAACTCTTATTATTAAATAGTGAAGGCTCACCTATTTAGGAAATGAACACTAAAGGTATGTGAGTCATAACTAACTTTTCAAACAAAAATAAGTTATTACTTCTATTGAATCTAGTTGAAGCCAAAGCCATTCTCTAATATAACAAAGTAGAAATCTGAACTATACATCTGAGGAAATGTGTTATCTTTTACAAATAATCACACACAGAAGTATAAAATATTCTCCACCTCCTGCTCTTTACTTCGGAGAGACTGCCCAACATCTTGTAATTCCTTTTGTTCCTTTTGTAATTTTTCTTCCTTTTCAGCCAAGAGTTTCTCTTGCTGAATGGTAACTGTATTCTTCAGTTTCAATTTCCCCATTAAAGTTTTCAGATCCCCTTGTAACTTCTTGATAATTTCATTTGCCTGTAAAAGAGCTTCATATGTATATTTCTATGTAATCCAATAAAATAGTAACATTCTGTTAAGTTTTCAAAGACAAACCTTAAGCAGTTCCGCTGATAAAGATTTTATAGTTGCTTCAAGTTTTCCTATTTGTACCTGATTTTTCTCTCGGTGTTCTTCTAAAGCCACCTGATATGTTTTTAAAAACACGAATAATTAGGACCCTTTTTGAGGAAAAGCATCACTATAAATGTGATCATCAATTTGTTTACAACACTGTAAAGTAGACCTTTTGTTCCTGGATTGTATCGAATGCTTCTTTTGTTCTTAGGACCAGCTGGTCCTTGTCCTTGATCTCCTGTTCTAGAACAGCCACTTTTGTCTGCAGCTGATTCGCATGCTTCTCCTTCTCGTGGCACTCGGCATCTAGCGTCGAGTTCTCTCTTCGCAGAGACAGCACTTCCTGCTTCGCCCGCTGCAGCTCCTAGAGGCGGTAAATAATGAGGCACTGCGAAAAAGCGAAGCTGCTGGTCTGGTTACCGATAATTAAGATGCTTAAAATATACAAAGTCTTCAATAATTTTGAAGTTCTAGTACTGATGTTCTTTTGAAGGATACAAAACAAGTCTAAGAGTATATGTAACTTGTAGATTCGGAATACAGTTGTGAAATAGGCTAAAAACTAACCCAATCACAAGGAAAAATAAAACAACCCTAACTTGTGAATAAATTACAACTTGAAAAAACTAGCTAAGAAATGTCTTGAAATCTACAGTTTTAAAAATCACTTAGATAATAAATACTGATTATAACAGAATTTCAAAATACATAAAGACCTTGTCATTCCACCATCTACACAGTGGCTCTCAAACTGATGTGCGTATTGAAGCACCTGACAAGTTTTAAAACCACTATCCTCGCTTTCCTGTGGGGCTCTGGAACCGAGCCCAAAATATCTCCACGGTCTGTCGGTCCTGCTGCCTGGTACCAGCCTCGAGAGATTCTGATCAGTTAGGATGAGGTATGGCCCAGGCTAGGCCAGGTAAGACCCCTCCAACTGATTTTAAAGAGAACCAAGGGGGAGAACCATAAATCCAGAGTGAAGAGTTCTCTCTGTCGCTCACACTTCTTTACATCGGGGGAAAGAACCAAGCCCATCGCTCGATACCTCCTCAGCTCCAGACAGCTTTGCTTTAAGCTCCCTGATGGTGGAGTCGCCTTTGTATCGCCGCTCGGTGAGGTCTTTATTAGCTGCTTCTAGCTCAGCCAGCCTGCTCTGCAGCTGCTGGGTGTTGCGCTGATGGAGGACTTCTAGCTCTTTTTTCTGCTGCTCATGCTGCTGTTGGTACTGCATCTGCGCCTATTACATAATAAAATATAGTACCAAATTCAAACATATACGGGAAGGTGTGAAGAAAAAAAACAATCCTAGTTATTCTTCTCTGTAATTATAAGATTTCCTTGTTTTGAAGAGGAGCTGTTTTCAATCATGAACTTCATGAAGAAGCAGGTAAGGTCAACAAAGGCAGATTTACACTCTAATCTCGTTCATAACTTCTGCTCCTCCTAAACACACGTTTAGATTTAATGGTCTTCAAGTTCAGGGAAGAAGAATACAGGATGAAGTAAAAAAGCAAACTGCAAAATAGTGTATATAGTGTTAACCAAATGAGAGGGTACATAAGGAACTTTCAGTATTTGCTTTAAACACCATTATATTGTTTCCATTTTTTAAACGTGTTTTATAATGAAAACAACAACAAAAAACCACATACCTAAATTTGTGAAATCAGCAAGGTACTGTGCATTAGTTCAGCCCTACATTTAGTAGTTACATTTTAGCTAAACTAAAATCTGAACATGGTACTAACTGTGTAATACCATGTTGCCTGTTTGACTCATACCACAAACATATCTTAGTAATTTCTGTTGAGTACTATCAAATCCTAAATACTTTTAAAAAATAAACTATACTTTTCTAATTATGACAGATATACATGCTATTAAAGGAAGAAAGAAATCACAAATGACCAATAATCTCATCCAGGGACTCATTCTAAAGATTTAGGATTAACATCCCTCATACATATACAATATGCATATTTAAATTTAACGTATTAGGACTAAGCTATTTATGCAATTTAATCATGCTTTTCATTCCCTTACCATTTGCATCTTCTCACATCATTAAAAAAAAATCTGTAAACATGTGAGTAGTTGCACATTTCACCCATAGCTGTACGTTCCTTCATTTAATCCCTGCCCTACTGTGGTCACTGAGATTCCAATTTTTCACAATTACAAATAAAATGATTCCTATTATTGTACATACATATACATGCAAAATTCAGACTATTTCCTTAGGATTAATTATATGTCAAAGAATGTGAATATAAAGCTTGACACAAGTTCTAAAACTGCATTATAGCATGTTCTCTCTCTCTCTATTTCCCCTTTTCTCTCTCCTAAGCTCCAAAGTCCATTCTTTTATCTCTGTAACTTGTTTCCTGAGCCCACCCAGCCAACCTGGCTCAATTTTTCCATGGCTTACTTTTTATACCTCTTTAAGTTTCTAAATAAAGTTTTGCTTGTTTAAAAATAATAAAAGTAAAAATAAAATGAAAATAAATAAAACTGCATTCCAGGGAAGTTGTACCCATTCAAAAATTCCTACCACAAGTGCAGGAAAGTATCCTACATAATCCTATATAATAAAAGGGTAATATGCAAATAGACCGAATGGCAGGACAACCAAACAACCAATCAAAGCATAATATGCTAACGATATGCTAAGGCTGCTCAACTGCTCGCTATGATGTTCACTGACCACCAGGGGGCAGATGCTCCGATAGGTTAGCTTGCTGCTGAGGTCTGGCCAATCAGGACTGAGCAAGATGGGCGGGACACGCCCTGGAGCCCTCCCGTGGTCCTTCCCCGGCCTGATCATGCACCAGTGGGGTCCCTCAGCCTGGCCTGCACCCTCTCGCCATCTGGGACCCTCGGGGGATGTCAGAGAGCTGGTTTCAGCCCGATCCTGCAGGCCACACCGCTTGGGAGGGCGCCAGATGCAGGGCTCATGGCTGGCGAGCGCTGCTGCAGCAGCACTAGCCTCTCCCAGGCAGCACTGGACTGCGGGTTTCGGCCTGATCCCTGCAGGCCACATAGAGGGACCTCACCCGTGCATGAATTCGTGCACTGGGCGTCTAGTCTTTTTCATAAAATACTTTGGGAATGTTACATTACTACTTTACAAATTCCCTCATTTTTTAAAAACTGGAAAGGGGATGAGAAGGGAGCAAAAAAGATAAAACAGGTAAGAGTCCAGATAAAGCTGCAAGTGCAACCTTGGAAGACAACACTGAAGGGGCAATCCAGAAAAACAAGCAGAGCCACCTGGGAGGTGCTAACTGCGACCGGCGAAGGGTAATCAAACACGCTCACAGCAACCAAGGCAGTAAAACGGAAAAAATGGTTTTATCCCAGTGATCATTACCATTTTAAGTGTTTTGTTTTGTGTGTGTGTGTGTGTGTGTGTGTGTGTATGCGCACATGCTGTGATTTTTTTTCAAGTTGAGGAACAGAATTACATCATTTAGATTTTCTACTTTATTTCAGATGATTCTGATCCACATCAAAGTTTTATAATCACTGTCCTATAGAGTATCTATCAGCAAAAGGAGAACAGAGCAGCTGGTTTTAAAGTATAAAGGACTGATTCACAACCTATCAGAAAATGCAGTAGGGAAGGCAAACAAATCCTTCAGTCACTTTGACGTGATAGTATGCAATATCCATTAATATTTTATATGGGTATATTGCAATCTCACTTCTAGGAACAAGGAACGTTCGTTACAGTATTATTTACAATAATCAAAAATTTGAAGCATTTAAATGTCCACCAGTTAAATAATTTGTTATAGCCAAACAATGAATACTATGCAGCCACTGAAAAGGAATACCCGAACCAAAAAAGAATGATACCTACAATGTCATGTTAGGTGGAAAACATTCCAGTCAACAGATCCAGTAGGATCTCAGTAGCAGAGGACAAAACCAAAACCCAACGTGTGTACACATGTATCTATGATTATATATAGTTTACACATTTCACATTTTATAAATATAAACAAATATTCTCAAATTACATATTATTTACAAGTATGGAGAAAAGTCTGAAAACCCCATTAAATATTTCTAGTTTATCTCCAGTTAGTAAGACTTTGATAGGCTCTGTAAAGTCGAACACTTTACAGTACGCACACATTACTTTTATAATGAACACTATGACTAAGCAGTAACAAGACATTTTCCCGGTTTCCTGAGGTTCATACCTGCAAGGCCTTTTCCCTCTCACTGGTCAGCTCCTGAGAATGCTTACTCGACAGTTCTGCTGTGTGGGATGCCCATTCATTCCGTAACTTATCTAATTCTTGAACTTTTTCTGATAATGTCTGCATCAGAGTTCAATACAAAATAGTAAGAGTCTCTTAAACGGGTCATTAGGTTAGAACATGCCAATATTTACAAGGATATCAAGGAATATGGAAGCACAGATTTTCAAGATATACGCAAAGATTTTTTTGAATTTGAGGAAATCAAGATTAGAAAAAAGCAGTTTTAGATCTTTGGTTAAATCTGGCTCTTCCCCACCCAGCCCCTCCTCTGGCATGAAGAAGTACACACCCCAGCTGGAGCCAGGCGGTCAGAGCATTCACTTAACACGTGAAGCCTGGGCACAGGCTCCCAAGGTGGGCCGTGCTGTGCAGAATAGCGGATTATCAGATAGTCTGGTCCTCAATTTCAAGTACTAGGGGCAAAAAGTAGTAGCTATGACTGAAACGATAAACCTGTCAGAGGAATTAATTCTAAACATAAAGGGGAAGGCTTACAGACCACCTGAAAGGCCACTTTAGATAAGAGGAATGAGGTAAAGGAGAGGAGCAGAGACGGAACCTGCGACAGACGCTGAACATCATCTGACTTAATGAAGACCTGGAGGAAACGTGTCATACACTGGGGATAACAAAAGTGTTTGGATGGAATAAAACATCAAAGAGCTAAAGCATCGGATTAAGATAACTAACTGGTAGGAAAAGGGTGGGAAAAGGAGGAGGAATTCTGTGATAGCATGCTTTAAAAAATACACTAAAGCCTGAATGGGAGTCCAGAGGCAATTCAGAGCCAATGTTTGGATGACTTACAAAGAAAAAGGAAACCTGATTTACCTTTTGTGTGAAATTCAGTTGCCTAGTAACATCCTCTAGCGATTGTGTCAGTGATAATTTTTCTTCCTGTTTATAAAAATAAAATGATGTAGCTTACAATTTAATTATGCTACTGCTCAAACTTTAGCAAAGTACAGCGTCAACATCAGGCTGGAGTTGGTTAGAAACTGGAATCACAGGCCCCACCTCAGACCTGAGTCAGAATCTATGCCAGCGAGATCCCTAGATTTGTGAGCAATTAAATTTTGAGATGCACTGGTCTACAGCATTGGACGAAGGAGACTTTCTGAAGATGCTTAAGGGGCCTCCAAAGCTGCTATAGAGCACTTATTTTATTTCATTCGATTTAAGATTGGCTAGATATTCCTACACGTATCAATAAGCTGATGAAACCATGACCCCTAGAGTTTAAGTGACCTGCCCAAGATCGCAGAAAAGTAGTAAAAACCCTGGGACCTCACTTTCTCAGTTCCTGGTCCAGTTCTATCTTTGAACCTTGAGTAAATGAAAAATAAATATACTCATTACATGTTACAAAATTTTTCTGGACATCTTATTCAGAAAACCAAAACTAAAAGCAATATAGCTCTTCAGTGTTTTATCTGAGTCCTTCGGTGGTTATTTTAAAAGAATACCTTGAATTCAAATCTTACCTTGCTACATTTCAAACAGCCTGCTAGAAACTTCTTTATCTCCACATCATTGCCAGGTAAAAGTTTTAGAGAGAGGTGTGTAAGATGCTTAAAAGGATTTGTCTCTACCACATTGAGAAGGACAGGAGAGTTATCCAACACAGCTGCTGGAGACACCAACTGCAGCAGAAACCTTGGGAAACGAAGGTCACGTTATCACACGGTTATGCCAGGGAAACTCTCCCACTGAGTCACAACCCCATTGCATCGCGTTCCATAACTCAGTGGACCATCAGTGATTAGAAGGATCAGGAAAGGGGGCATACTGAAACCCTAGGGGCCAACATGAAAGACTCCCATGGTAAAATGTGATAAACGGGTGTCAATAGTAAAACGTGTAACTTGGATAAGAAAAATGACTGATTGAGACATAATGAATATATTAATGCCCATGATTTCCCGATGAAAGACAGATGAGGAAAAGCGAAGAACTAAAATAAAAAACAAACTGAAACCACAAAAATAACTAGAGTAAGAACTTCATACTCTAAAAATTGACAATTTAAAAGAATTAAGCATTTATCTTTTATTGTACGACTTTTCAGAGTAATCAAATCGCCCTAATTGATGAGGGTAAGTTCTTGATTATAAATGAATTATATCCAATAAATATAGACAGAATAGGATTAGAAAAGCATAATTTTGTAGTCTCTGCTGACATAACTGATTTGATCAACAACCATCAGCTGAAGAAGCAACAGAAAAGGTTGGAGAACTTTACAGTGAAAGGATCAGGCATCAGCACCCCATGAATATCCCCCCCACACACACCCCACTTATTCTCATTATAAAAACATACACTTGATGCTATTACATATTTCAGATAATGAACATTAAGAGTAAATATTCCTGATTTTAATCGTGAGATGAAGTAAATTTAAGGTTTCTTGGAGTCCTGGAACCCCCGCTTTTCAGACGGACAGGGACACCTGTCACACACAGAGAACGCTGTGCCATGCACTCGTCCGATCCCGAGAGCTGGCGCCGAGACTCACCTGGGGACTTCCTTGGCATGCTCCTGCGTACACTGCTGAAGCAGATCTATAAATTTCTGCGGGAAAGCTAAAAAGTCTACCAGAAGACCTTGCTGGAATTTTAAACTACACAGAAAACAGGAAAAGATATTTTTAGAAAATTTAACTATCTTTTATTATAATTAACACCCTGGAAGATCATTTTTTCTTTACTAACCATGCATAATCAAGATTTAATAAACTAGGGAACTTTGATTTTTATAAAATTCATTCAATGAGAGGGAAAAGGTCAATAAATTTAGCTAAAGGTCCAAATTTCTGAGCCACTGTAAGCAGAACTCTAATAATCTATGAAATACATATTTTCCCAAAAACATTCTGAGTAATTAGAGTATAAATAGTCCAGTGTTCCCAAAATACCTAAATGTTCCTAACAGGTATATAAGTGTTTCAAAGAGAATAGTACCAATGCATTCATAGAACTTAAAAGCTTACTTATCCCTAGATTAAATAAAAGATCAGAAAAGTAAATTTAGTTACCTCTGAAAATCTTCCTCAGATATAACAAGGTTATAGAGGAAAAATGGATCGGTGTCATCGGTCAGACGGATAACTAAGTCCTAAAAGAAAGTGATTTTTAATGTGTTTAGTAGCTGTGGCTTTGAGTAGAGTGAGATCACCCACATCAATGCACCCGCATCAGCTTCAGCTGGCTCTGGTTCCTGGAGCTGCTGGCTTCCCTAGTCTTACAGACGTGCGGCCTCACAGGGGGCCGATGCTGCTTCCTGAGAGCCCGGGGGGGGGGGGGGGGGGGTTTAGTAAACGCTAGGAGTTTTAAGTTCAGGAATATCCTCCTAGCGGAGCCTTAGGAAAACTCAGACCCAGCCCTTGCTGCACTGTGACACAATGACAAAAATATTCTTTTACATTTTCAGTTTCCTGCAAGTTAATTGGCTGGTATTTCAAAAGTGGCAAACACATGAGCACAAATCACAGCCGTCCACCCTGGGAAAAAGGAGCATTTGTCCCTCGGGCAGAGGACGGGGATCAGGTGACATGCGGCCACCCTCCTGCTCCAGATGGCCTCATGTGGAACCCAGCAGCCTCAGTTTCAAGGGAGTCAGCAGCTTTCATCAAGACCTGCTTCCAGATTAAGTTTACCGTGTGCCAGCTCATCACAGCAGCCCAAACTGACAGCGAAGTACACGGACATCACGGACTCAGAGGACACGGGTGTAAGGAAAACAGAGCGACAATCTACTTGTGGCTACTGAGGAACTGTTAGGGGCCCCAGAAAAACCTACACCACCTCTGAGGAGAGCTAGAAAATGGAGAGGTCCCATGGCACGCACAGGAAGAACATGGATAACCTCTTCCCAAAACCAGCAACCCAGGCACTTGCTCTGCCTCAGATGCCCTGTTCTTCAAGCACCTGCAAGTGAAGTACTTCCTGAAACCCACCCCGAGATGCTGTACAAAACGGAAGCTGCTGCCAGCACTCCCAGGTCCCGGGCTATTCTAGAGAAGCCGTGGTGGAGAAACAAGGCCCTACTGCTCAGCCCTGCAGTCTGTGTCCATCCGAAGACCATACAGGACCGATGCTCCAAATGCCGCTCTTCAAAAGGCAGAGGGAGATTTAAGAATCTCTCCCTGCAGAGAGTCAGCCATTCCGCTCTCACATGCACGCCATGAAACGCCCATCTCTAGGGCAGCTATAGATATTGTCGCGTCATAAGTGTCCTGGGCAAACCTCAGGGCCCAGCCTCCCAACCCCATTCTCCTGTGCTTTAGAAATACGTGGTATCATAATCTCTCAGTTATCGTAGTACATTCTACTACTCGGACCTGCAAGTTACAAAATGGCCCCAAATTAAAAGCAAAATAGGTGTAAAAAAGATCTCACATTCTTAAACAACAAAAACAATTCTCTGCACTGTAACAGAAATTATCATAGTTCAAAAGCGAAGTGAATACCCACCTTTCTGTGAACCGGATTAGACACTGCTTGCAGCTCAATGCTCACTCTAACACTGACTCTCCTGTGTGAAGACACAAGCCCGACCGTCAGAAGCAGCCACAGGACACAGTTTCCCCACCTCCTACATTAGCTACAGGGCCTTCCTCAGATGTTCCTCACTGTGAGATGTTGGGAAAGACCCTGGGTTTGAAGTTCAAGTTCTTATTCTCCCACTAGTAAGCAGTAATCAGGTCTTTAACCTGAGGCTAAATTTGTCTCTCCTGTGAGATGGGGTTGTCATGAGGAGTAAGAGAGATAAAAGACGGGGAAGGCCCAGTACTAGCCTGGACCATAACCTTACTATCCTGATTCTGAAACAGCATCTGTTGAAAGATAAACCATCAATTTAATAACTTTTCACATTAAAAAATTACCAATTCAAATAATCAAATGATTTATGAGAGATTCCATTTGAAAAACTTAAAATGTGATGTAATATTAAGATACTGGAATGTTGAGTCAAGGACTAGAATAACATATTCCCTCCCCTCACACACACAAAATGTGTGTTTTTTCAGATCCACAAAGTACATCTGTTCAATATACTCCAGGCAGTATATGCACAGAAGTATCACCAACAGGTTACCACCTATCTTATTCTAGAGCAGTGGTCGGCAAACTCATTAGTCAACAGAGCCAAATATCAACAGTACAACGATTGAAATTTCTTTTGAGAGCCAAATTTTTTAAACTTAAACTATATAGGTAGGTACATTGTTAATAACTTAATTAGGGTACTCCTCAGCTGGCCTTTGCTAAAAACTCAAGGGGCCAAAGAGCCGCATGTGGCTCGCGAGCTGCATTTTGCCGACCACTGTTCTAGAGGAACTCCAGGCCCTAAAAGGAAGAAACCGTAGTTTTCCACATTCTATACTGCACCCTGCAGACTCCAGTACTGAACAGAGGCATATAAATAAAGGTGCTCATAAACATTAACCAAATTGAACAAAGATATTTAAATAATTAGGAAATAAAGGGAAAATATTGGCGAAAAACCATCTCTACATAAGTGGTTCTCAAACTACTGTGCTAGAATTAAATAATTAAATAACATGGAAAGGGAAAGAAACAAATAACTTGTTCGATATTAAGTTATCCTTCTAAAGGTGTGTTTGAAAGCTTTCCCACAGCCCACCACTACCTATGTGCTACAGAAATAGAAAGTGTGGACAGAGCAATGCGCACGGATGGAAAACCTGGTAAGAGCTGACCAAAGCTAGCTTCAAGTGCTCGATGTTTTATGCTCTGACTTATAATTTTACATTGGCTTAAAATCTTAGCTCATATGATGAGGTTACCATGACTTGTGTCTGTTATCTGAAAAGAAACAGGCAGCGCTGGTGAACACCACAAAAATAGGAAGAATTACCTTTAAACCCACAGAATGATTTGTTTCTGTTTTGCTAGTATCTAGAGCAATAGATGTAAAACAGATCAGGTTACTACTCCAATTCCACTTAAATTAAGCATTCTTGGGGATGGGGGTTTAAGTTTAAAAAATTTGGCTCTCAAAAGAAATTTCAATCATTGTACTGTTGATATTTGGCTCTGTTGACTAATGAGTTTGCCGACCACTGCTCTAGAATAAGATAGGTGGTAACCTGTTGGGGGGGGGGGGGGGGAGAACCTTCCCATTTCCGAACTTGTAAGATAGTTTCCCAATCACATGAATGCTTCTGTTACATATATTCCAAATGCTTATATGCATTAGATGTTGGGAGAAAAAAGGAGGAAAGGCCCACAGACTAAACCTGTTCCCCGTGTTTACTTCAACTCCCCCAGCCTCCCTAAACATCTTGTAGAAAAATCTGTGCTTTCCGAGGATATACTATCTGAAATCAGAAATCTTGTTTCATCGATTGTAATGGCTAATGTCAAAGGAACATTATAAAACAAATCAATAAAACCTCAATAAACATGCTATTTCTCAAAATAAATGCCACATTCTGAACAATGCACACATCTACAAAACATCTTCCTGGTCAGGTAATCTGGCATCAGCAGACCTGGATTCCAGCTCACCTCGGCCGCCCAGAAGCTATGACCTTCAACTCTCAATTCAAACAACTGAAAGCTGCTCTAAGCCAGGTACTGCGCTGGGTGCTAGGGTTACAAACAGAAACAAACATGGTCCATGTCCTCACACTGAGATCCCATTCAATGACCTGACCCCAGATTTGCTTCTGATTGTGTTGTAGGGCTTCCAGAGAGGGGAGGGGAGAGTCCCACTGGCTGAGTGCCCACACTACTGAGCCCTCGCCAGGCCCTGGGAACACACCGCCTTAGCTAACAACAGTCATCTAAGTCAATACCATCTGTCCTACACAGGGAGAACCTGAGGTGCAGCTATAAACCTGGTGAAGGTCACATTACAGAGCCCGAACCAGAACTCAGATTTTTCACCGACATCATGCTACCTAAGAAATAAGGTCAATTAATTTCAACTCAGGCAACCTTGACCAGAGCCTTATGTGGCCGGGATTTAAGACCGACCCTGAAAGTTATGAAGGAGGAGGCACTGGAGGCCGAGGGGAGCAGGACTAGAGGCAGGGCGCTGAGAGAGTGAGCTGCGCTCGGAGGGTAACGAGGAGTCTGGTGTGACTACCACATTGGGGAGCGGGGCTCAGGAAACAAAAATGAAACAGCAGGTTGGTGTCAAATCATGGGCTTCAACATTTTTCACCACTTTCCTCCCGACAGTTCTCCGAGCAGTGCCACTGTCTTAACGGAACTGCCTCCTTCTCTATGACGTCAGTAATTTGTAAACCTCATGCATTAACCACACGTTAGTAATAGCTAACGTTTAGTGAATGCGTACTATGCTCCAGGCACTGTTTGATCTAAGCACTTTAATATGTATTAACTCACTTCAAATTCATAATACTCCCATGAGGCAGGTACTTTTATCATTGATTTAAAGATGGGCACAGAGACATTAAGTAAACAAACAAATAAACAAACCTGACAACAAACCTGTACAAAATGAAGGTCAGTAAGTGGCAGACCTGGGATTTCAGCCAACCTGGCCCCCCAGCCTGAAACCTGAAGCCGTGCTGTGCTGCCTCTCCCAGGGAAACGGTTGCCC
The DNA here is from genome assembly GCF_951640355.1 of Cnephaeus nilssonii. Lineage (NCBI taxonomy): Eukaryota > Metazoa > Chordata > Mammalia > Chiroptera > Vespertilionidae > Cnephaeus > Cnephaeus nilssonii. The sequence continues at coordinate 2,603,412 of NC_137092.1, forward strand.
CTATTGAAGTGTGATTCCTTGAGGACCAGAATGAAAACCGGGGTTTCTGTTGTTTTGCGGCTGGAAGTGAGGAGGCAGGAAGCTTTATACTCTTAGCACCTCGGACAGTTCCTGGTACACAGTGGGCATTCGTAAACTTATTTGTTGAGCTGAACTGGCCTTGAATACTTAACTAGAGAGTCTGCATTGTTTTCCCATAGGTCAGCGATCAGCACACTTCTGTCAAGGGCCAGACAGTAAATACTAGGCTCTGCAGCCATAGGACTCTGTCACAATTACTCATCTCTGTCCTTGTAGCTCAAAGCAGCCACAGGATTCCTTCACAAATGAGGATGGCTGTGCTCCAGTAAAAATAAGGCTTTATTCACACAGATGGGCAGGGGGCCACCTGGCCATGGGCTCTGGTTTGCTGACCTCTGCTACAGGGGATAGAAAGGTTTCTAAACAGGAGGGTGAAAGGGTGACACTGTGTCCTAAATTCGGAGATATTCTCACTTACTAGTAAATGAGAGCCGGAGAGTAAGAGCGGCAGACAGGAGTAATTAGCCAGTTAATAGCCTGGGCCAGCTGACAAAAGACTGCGGGGATTTCGGGCTACCTTCCAGGTGGCTATTTCTGCGATTAGCGAAGAGAGACCAGCCTGGCGCCATCCAACCCCAGAGCTTCCGCTTATGGTTTACACGTGAACTTCCACTCTGCGGCCCACAGCGAACCCTCAGCCTTGGGGACTCCGCCCCAGCCCAGAACCAGCCCGCTTCACCTCCCACCACCCCTTTATCTACAGCCAGTGTAAATCCTCTTAAAACAACTTACATCAGTCTCCCCAACACACACACACACACACACACGATGTATACAAACACTCGCCCACGCCAGCACGGCTTTTCCACGTGGCGTGCTGCTGGCAGTTTAGGTTTCATGCCTAGCAATGAACCCTTCGCTTTAAAAAGACCTTCAGCTGTGGCAGTTAACATTTTTTTCTCAACCACATAATGAGATGGAGAAGAGCTAGGCGTTTCGATGTTGGAACCAGAAATGACACCCTCACCTTTCATCTTTCTATACCCATTCTAGAACGGTGCTGTGTCTGATCGAGAAAGCATGGAGGCCACGAACATGAGCCACATAATAATTTTACATTTTCCAGAAGCCACATTTAACCCAACATACCCCAAATATCTCCATCTTGATATAATCAGCATAAAAGTCGAGATATTCCACACCCCTTTTTTTTCACAGAGCCTTCAACGTCCACTGCGCATTTCACTCTATGGCACATCAGTTTGGATCAGTTCCCATTCAAATGTCCAGCAGCCACAGTGGCCGGCACTCTGGGCGGCAGGAAAGAATGACGGACAGAAACAACCCGCACGTCTCCGTCCGCAGCTGGTGGCGTGGCACCGCCTCCCTGCCTGGCTTGCCAACGGATTTTGGACCTAATTAAACTACATACTAGCTTCACATTCCTCAATAAATCAGCGTCCTCGTTTTCTATGCCCCATGTTCACGCTTGACCCTCCTAACAATCACCTGGGCCGGCATGTTATACCAGTTGTACAAACGAGAAGCTAAGAGACGCCCAATGAGTGGTGGAACCCGGACAACATTGCCATCTCCTGGGTGGGGGGAGTTTAAAGAGAGTAAAAGGGGGGTATGCATGCGGTGACGGAAGGAGACGTGAGGTGGGGTGGTGAACACAATACAAAATGCAGAACTGCACACCTGAAACCTATGTAATTTTATCAGCCAATGTTACCCCAATAAAATCAATAAAGGGGGCGGGGGGTGGCATAGCTCAGTAGTTGAGCCTCGATCTATGAACCGTGAGGTCACCGTTGGATTCCTGGTCAGGGCACAGGCCGGGGTTGCTGGCTCCATCCCCAGTAGGGAGCGTGCAGGAGGCAGCCGATCAGTGATTCTCTCTCACCATTCGTGTTTCTCTCTCTCTCTCCCTCTCCCTTCCTCTCTGAAATCAATAAAAATATACTTAAAAAAAAGGGGGAAGGGGTATTCCATTACCTGACTTCTGGCCCAATCTCTCCATGGAAGCGCCGCCTCCTTAACGAAAGTTGTCCTTGCGTTTGCCTGGGAGATGGGTCCTTATTTCCTACCCCACGGGGCTGTCAACCACAAGGGCCGTTACCCGACACTGTGGCCCCAGCGCGGGGCCAGGCGTCTGGCCCGCCGGCGACATTTACATGAATGGCTGGAATGTCTGGTTGGCCCCTGTGGTTTTTAGCCGATTTTAGTCACTCAAAAGTGTCGTAAATGGGAACGGGCGATACACCCCATAAAACCGGCTGTTCTGAAGGCGAAGCTCAAATGTACTTCTGAGAGAACCCCAAGACCGGGAGCCACGGCCCGAGTCCCGGCGCCACCCAGCCGGGCCCCCGGTCCCACCTGTCAAAGGGGAGACGGGCTCTCATCTCCATGGTCCCCACACCCACTCGGGGCGGCTCCCCGCCTCCTCACCCGCCTCCCTGCGCGTCCTCGGCAACGGCCACTCGGCGAGACAGGTGGCCCTGCGTCCCCGCTGAGTCCCCCCCCCGCAACCCCGCGTCCCGGGGCCGCCGGCCCGACGCCCCGCCGCAGGCCGCAGCCCACCGGCCCGAGCCGCCATCTTCCCCCTCGGCCCGACCCCAACCGCCACCCGCAGGCAGCGCGGACCGCGGGCCTCACCTCTCCTCGCAGTCTCTGCACTTCACCTGCAGCGGGACGAGCTGCTGGAACAGAACCTGGCTCATGCTGGACCGCTGTCCCGCCGCTGGGCGCCGCGTCCACAGGCCGGGGCTCCGGCACCCGCCTCGGCGGCGCCCGGGTCCCGCTCAGGTTTGAGTTTGGCGCTCGACTTCCGCTGAGGGGGCGGAGCGTAGGAATCGACGGAAGCTGAAGGCGGGTTGGACCTCGCCGGCCACCGTCCCCTCCTTCCGGTCGGCCGGGGGCGGGGCTTGGCAGAGCGGTAGTCCCGGCGTCCACCAGCGCGGCGGGCCCGAGGCGGCCATCTTTGGTAAGGGCAAGGTTCCCGCGGGGAGCTGACAACTTTCCCTCCCTTCGCTCGCCGCTCGCCTGGAACTATGGCGGCCTCTGCGCCGACTCCGCACGCGCCTGGCTTCCCAGCCGAGGGTCGCTGCGGTTACTACGTGGCGAAGAAGAAGCGGTTCTGCAGGATGGTGGCGGCCGCCGGGAGGAGGTTCTGCGGCGAACACGCTGGCGCCGCGGAGGTCTGGTAGCTCCCTGCCCGAAAGTCGGAACCCAGTGTCCCGGCCCCGCCCCTCCCCTCTCGCACCGATTTCGGCTTCAGTCCCCCGGGTTTTCCAGCCTTTTCGGTTCATCCGCGCGGTGCTGGGCCCCCGGGGGGCGGGGGGGAGCCGGCAGGGACCGGCGACGGGGAGGGGGACCCCCGATCTCACTTTCACTCCAAACTCGCGCGTCCGCCGCTTCGCCGCCCCCCGCCCCCCGGGGGGATCCCGGTCCCGTTGCGCGGGGACCCCCGATCCCGTTTGTGTGCTCGCGGTTCCGTGAGCCGTCGGTCGCCTCCTCTCGTCGGGGCGGTGGGAACTTCTTACAGAATTGTGACTCGAAAGCAAGTTTGACTTTATTTTTCGGTGACAGTTGACGTTCCGTATCATTTTGTGTTGGTTTGAGGTGTACAGCGGAGTGTTGACGAAGTGACCCTCCCCCCGCCCCCCAATTTCCAGTTCCTGAAGTTAACAGTCCGCGCGGACACCCGGGCTCACCCCAAGGATGGGAACCCCCCACCCACCACCCCAGCTCCTTGAGGGGCAGAGTTTTATTTTTTTCAGTTGCAGTTGACACTCAATATTCTATTAGTTTCAGGTATACAACAGTGATTAGACGTTCATATAACTTAAGGGGTGACCCCCCCCAGCCCCCCATAACTCCAGCACCCAGCTGGCCACTCAGTAGCTATGACACTGTTAGGACTCTATTCCCTGTGCGGCGCTTTACATCCCCGGGACTGTTCTGTGACTACTCATCTTTTTTTTTTTTTTTTAATCTTTATTGTTGAAAGTTTTACAGATGTTCCCTCCCCCCCACCCCCCCATTGACCCCTCCTACCCATGGGTTATGCATATATGCATACAAGTTCTTTGGTTAATCACTTCCCACCCACCCACCCCCGCCGTCTGTACTTCCTCATGGGGAGGGAAGATTTTAAAACATGTAAGAATCCACTCTCCCTTTAAACATGAAAACAGCCCTAGCCGGCTTGGCTCAGTGGATAGGGCGTCCGCCTGGGGACTGAAGGGTCGCGGGTTTGATTCCGGTCAAGGGCATGTGCCTGGGTTGCCGGGGCGGCTGATTGGTGGTTCTCTCATCATTGATGTTTCTATCTCTCTCTCCCTCTCCCTTCCTCTCTCAAATCAATAAAAATATATTTTAAAATAAATAAAAATGAAAACAGGCAACAATTGTGTTCACTAGTACAGTTCCACCTATAATGGGACCGTGTATTTGGGGTACAGACGATAGGAAAATAAGAATGGGGACAAGAGGAGGGGGTGCCGGTGGGAAAAGACCCTGTCGATAGGTTTTGGGTTAAAGAGAACAGGCAGGTGTCTGTCTCGTGCCTCTGGGGTGCCCAGGACTGGGTGTGTTGTTTTTGTTAGTCCCAGGTTCACCCTTCTAGTCTCCATCCACGACAGCTCAACCCTTCATCTGCCACTGTCTGCCGTGGCCTTCGCTCTGCTTCAGATTGTGAATGGACTGGTAGTTGCCCAGAGGGAAGCACACTGAGACAAGCTAATTCTGGTTTGGGGGTGTGGCCGGCCTGTGACTTAGGGTGAGAACTCTTGGAAGCACACCCACAGGTGTGTGGGCCGGCTCTGAGGGGACCAGCACACATACCCTGATAGAAGACTGAGATGTATGGTTCTGTTCTCACTGAGACCTCGGACGTGCCCTTAACCGCACAGCTGGAAGGTGACAGCAGGTGATAGTAGACTCGGCATCAGTCCTGACTGGCCGATCGATCGGTCCGTGTTCCCGGAGAGCCAGCACTGTGCGCAGCAGGTTTTTAAAAACGATTAGCTCACTTCATCTTCCTCCACCTTTGGAGGCAAAGTTAATTGTCCTGTTTGGGTGGAGGCAGGAAGTCCACCTGAGGTCACAGAGTTAGGAGCCGGCGCTGAGAACCAGGCCTCCGAGGACTGCCCTGTCCCCTCAGATCCGCGGGAATGTTGGGTCACGCTGCCAGCACTAATTTCCTTTGAATTTTCCCGGTGCATATGGTTCCATCCGTGCCTTAGAAACAAATAGGGTGTGACCCTGCTCGCCTGTAGAATTTGGCCACCTAACAAGTGGTTAAAATGCCCTATTTCATCGTTTCTAAGACCCTTTCTTTGAACATCTCTGAAATCAGAATGCATCCTGAAATCAATGACATCACAACTTAAATTGGCAGTATTTTTTCTCTCTCAGTGGTGCCTAAACTGATAGTGCGTGTTTTCGTCAGTGCTATCACAGATTCAGTTTCATATGCAGGCCTTCTTTATAGCCTGTTTGAAGCTGCAGAGCCTCGTTGTCCAAAGCAGTATTTGCTCATGTGTATGTAAGCCAGCTACACTGGACACTGTGATTGTTGAACCCTGTGACCTAACCGTGCCCATGTTTTATTAATGGCCACTTAGGAGTCTTTGCCTTGTTTCGGGATTACACAGAAGTCAGAGCTAGTACCTGTAAGCAATGCATTTGATACTTTATTCAAATAAATATATCCTTTTTCTTTACTAGGAAGAAAATGCTCGAAAAAGAATCCTGTGTCCTTTAGATCCGAAACAGTAAGTACGGGGTCAGATAAGGGTTTTTTCTGTGCCGGAAACAGTAATTGTCACAAGTCTTATTTTAAATAATTTTCTCTTCAAATGTAGCACAGTCTACGAAGATCAATTAGCAAAGCATTTGAAAAAATGTAACTCAAGAGAGAAGCCAAAACCTGTAAGTAGTTGATCAGTAAAACTGAATGGTGAGCGTGTGCCGTGTGCTGTTGGTAGAGGCGCAGTAGATTACAGATGTGAACATTTAGCTCTCGCCGCCAAGGCTTGAATGCAGTCACTGCGTTTGCAGGTGCGAAGGCCAGCACTGTACCGACTGAGTCCGCGTTCAGATCATAGAATTTTATGCAACCAGAGTGTAGTTCGGAGAATAACTTCACAACGTGTTTATTCAAAAATATTCCCTTAGCGCCTCCTAGGGTTAGTCCAATTAAATTGATCCCAAGGGGCTTATTTGAAACTGGTAAGTAAGCTGTAAAGAACGGGCATTGTAATAAGGTCAACGGAAGGAGTGCACATGTGATAAGAACACACACTTATGTAAAAATTAAAATTAAGTCCAAGAGACCAGGAAAGGCTTCCCAGAGAATGATTATCTATTTTCATTAGTATTTTAGGTGGAAGAAATCAGACCTAAACTGTTGTAACATCGGTATCTTATCTCTGGTGTTGGTCATGCTTCCTGTCTGATCAGCAGCCACGGGTATAGCTGATGCTTTGTTTTTGCTTTAACGCTGTAAGCAGAACTGACACAGCCCTCAGTCTGCGCTGTAGCGAGGTTAAAACTCTCCTAGAAAATTACTGATGAATTTCTCTAGACCACAGATGTTCACAGAACCACAAACCAGGACGGAAGATCCGTGAACACAGGTCTTTGTTCTGTTCTCTCCTGTGGTGAATCCTCCGTGCCCAAAGCTAATGAAGGGCCACAGTAGGGCTCAGTAACTGTGTAATGAAGGGCCACAGGAGGTGCTCAGTAACTGTGTGATGACGGACCACAGTAGGGCTCAGTAACTGTGTGATGACGGACCACAGTAGGGCTCAGTAACTGTGTGATGACGGACCACAGTAGGTGCTCAGTAACTGTGTGATGAATGAATGGGTCGAAAGGAGGCACAGACAAGGGAAGGATCAGTTTTTCAGTTCAGTTTCTGTGAGCTCTTCACATTAATAACAGCATTTTTATGGTTTTGTTTTGGTTAAGGACTTCTTTATTCAAGATATTAATGCAGGCCTAAAAGACGAAACAGAAATACCTGAACAGTTAGTAAGTACTTGACTTTTTACTTTTAAACAGTATTTATAAGCTGTCTCCACATTGAATAAGCTGCATTCCAGTTTTTGTTTGGAATAAGTTAATTTTTTAAAATTTAGAATGCATTTTCCTATAGAATCGATATTCTTAGTGATCAGCTCACTCCTCCTTTTTTTGTATGTAGGTTCCAATTTCTTCTCTCCCTGAAGAGCAGTTGGAAATTTTAATTAAGAAGTTGAAAAAAGCAAGTGAGGGTAAGTCTGCCTCAAGTTCAAGCGTTTTAAGAACAGTTAGGTGGTATGTGAACGGCACCAGTGGCTTAAGGATGTTCCCACCGTTGTCCAGGGCCCTGTGGTTTCGGGTTTGGTTGCTTAAGCTCTTGTGCTTACATTTGGCACAGGTTTGAACTCTACACTTAAAGATCAAATTATGTCCCACCCAGCATTGCATGATGCCCTTAATGACCCTAACAATGGGGATTCTGCAACCAAACACCTGAAGCAGCAGGTATGTGTAGGCCACGCTGATCCTGAACACGGCTCTGGTCTGTCAGCAGCTAACATTCTGTTCCTTCTAAACGTAGCTACTAATGAGCTTTCCCTCAGCGTGCCTCTCCGGGACAGAACCCTTCCACTCCAGAAACCATGTGTAAACGTCTACTAAGATGTTTGGCCTGACTATGGGTCTGAGTACCGCGTGTTAAATATTTACAAACAAAGCAAGAGAAAACAATTTCAAGCCACGCGGACATCTTCCCTGTGACCATGCCGCCTTCTGTAGCATTACCTTCCGCTGTTTTTCCCACTTGAGCCGGATGTGTTTGCTCTCGTTTATAAAATAATCTCGAGAGGTTTGCAGGCTTCTATTTTAGGTAACATTGAGAAATTAAAGTTACTTGGTCCAAGAAGATGCTTTGTTGAGTTTGGAGCAGGAAAGGGGAAATTATCTCACTGGGTTGATATTGCCTTAAAAGATGCCGAAGAAGTCCACTTCATCCTCGTAGAGAAGGTGCCCACGAGGTTCAAGGTGAGCGACCACGGTGCGCCCTGCACGCGGCTGTGCTTGCACTTCCTCGTAAACAGAGGCATGTCTCTCCGAGGGGATTTTGCTCTGAATTTTGAAAAGAAATAGAACTGGTTTGTTTTCATAAAGCTTTTCTTAAACATAAAAAAGCCATGGTTATAATAATGTTCTGTTTGTGCAGGTAGATGGCAAACACAGAAAGAAAAATTCAGTGTTTCAAAGACTTCAGATTGACATCCAACACCTGTGTCTGAGTGAGTTGCGTAACTTTCTGTTGTCTGCCGTACACCATAGACGTTTCCAACGCTGGTTGCTTGGAAGTCCAGCCATGCATGCCACCCTGCAGGCGCGAGGGCGAGGCCTGGGCAGGCAGCTGCCACGCTGCTCGCCCACAGCCCCCGGGCTCCTGCTCCAGCCGCTGCGTCTTTGAGCCTCATTCCTAAACCACCAAGTGCGAATGTTTGTTGGAGTCTCTCTCAGCCCTACAATTCAAAGACTCTACTTAGTTCCCCTCTCCTTCTGTTGCAGACAGGATTCCCGTGCTGAGCAGGGAGAGGCTGCCTGTGGTAGGAATCGGAAAGCACCTGTGTGGAGCGGCCACAGGTAAGCAAGCACACCCATCGCGTCTACATCTCTCGAGGTCCTAGTGCCTGGCCCCGCTATTTCAGGGGTCTTTCGTGTTCCTGTCACGTGGTCACAGCTCGGTGGTCTGCACGGTAGCACTGGCCCCGTGGGCGAGCAGACAGAGGGCCTCCTGCTCAGCTGCTCGTGGCCCGGGTGAGGTCATGTGAGATCAGACACTGAATGGTGTGCGTCTCCCGGGGGCTCTCTTCCTTCCTGGTGCTCCCTCTGCGTCTTCCCTCATCTCTCCTTTCAGCACTGGCACCCCCGCCAGCCTGCCCGGACACCTGCCTCTCCGTTTCTGTCTGTGGCTTTTCCTGAGATGGAAAGCCCCGTGGCTTGTCAGTGTAGGGAGATGAATTTGCTCCGTGCAAGGCCTTTCCTCAGCCAGGGCCGGAGACCTGAGGTCAGTCCCAGTATTTGGACTGAACGATTTTGCAAACTAGACCTTAAGCTTCGGACAGTTTTACTGGGAAGTAGACTCTATGCAGAATAAATCATTCAAGAAAGTGAGACGATAATGAGAAAAGCAAATCCGAACAGAGCTGACCATTCAGAAGAGACTGATCGCTGGTGGGCAGCGAAGCAGGTTGGCTGCTTTGGGTTTGGGGTTTGAAAAGCCATAGCGCTCCCTCGAGTGAAAGGACTCATGGGAAAGACGCTGCCGGGGGGCCGGGGCTGTGTTTGCAGATCTTGCATTACGCTGTCTGGTTGAAACGTATGGCGCCAGTCGTGAGGAAGGGAGTGAAGAGCCTTCAGCCAAACGCATCAAGAACGAGAAAGCCGACAGAGACGTGGACGCTGCGGCCGAGGCCGGCGGAGAAAGAAACGTGGCGGAGGCGTGGACCCCTGTGGCTGGCATTGTGGTCGCGCTGTGCTGTCACCACAGGTGCGACTGGAGGCACTATGTGGGCAAAGACTATTTCAGGGCGCAGGGCCTGGGCGCCCGGGAGTTCCACTATTTCCAGCGCATGAGCAGCTGGGCGACGTGTGGGATGCGGACAGCGGCTGTGGAGGCCTCCGGTGTCCCCAGGACGAGAGGTGACGAGAGCGAGGACGGCGAGGAGCATGATGGCGGGGGACACAGAGGCCCTGAGGACCGCGCCGGGACGTTGCCCGGGTAAGTGACGAGGACCTGGACAGCTCTGGGGCGGGACTGTTGATCCTCTCTGTGTTCAGACGAATGCACCAAAGTTCATTCATGAAAACGTGCTCGGCCGTGAGCTAAAAGACGCGCGTTTTCATTGTGGCCGTAAGTGAGGCGTGCCTGGGAAGCACGGGACACATCGCCCAGGGGCTGGCGGCTCCCCGGCGGCTCCCTGGCAAACAGGAGCGATCAGAGAGCTCTTGGTAAACGGAGAGCCATGGGCGTCGCTCTGTGTGTGCTCTGCTGCAGGTCCCTCCCCGTGGAGGAGAAGGAGAGGCTGGGGCGCCTGTGCAAGCTGCTGATTGACCAGGGCCGCCTGCAGTACCTGCAGCGGAGGGGCTTCCGGGCCGCGCTGCAGCGCTACACAGACCCGGGGGTGTCCCTGGAGAACGTGCTGCTCACCGCCTTGCCGGCGCGGGCTCCATCCGCAGACACGACTGCTTAACGGAGAAGAAGCTGCACGCCATCTGTCTTCCACCAAAAAACAAGGCCTCCACACTGTGTTTTTATACTCATGGAAATATCATTTATAGCAGGTAACACGAACTTCATAAAACGTTGTGCCTCACTGCACCTGGTACTAGCTTTGTTTTTCACTTGAGAAGAGTCCAGACTCGAGAGGATTCACCAAAGTCACTTCAGCAGTTGCCTGGGTCCTGTCAGCCTTCGGGGTCTGTAGAGGCGGGGTCTGTAGAGGCGGGGTCTCTAGAGGCGGGGTCTGTAGAGGTGGGGGAAGGGGTCGCACAGTCGGCTGCTGCATCTGAAACACACACAACAGGTTGCCATGGGACTAGCAGTCACTTTCTACTTACATGCATTTTGGAAATGCATTTTCCTCTGGTTTTATTTAGCCCTTTTCATTTCTCAAGTTCAAGACGTAATAATCCGTTGTCGGTTTCTAACAGGGCCAGCCTGAGCATTTGGCTTCTGTGTGGGTTTTTCTTTCCACGCCGATCTGGAAAGAATCGTCAGGCTTTTTTCCTTTGCAAACAAATTCAGAGCTGTTTACAATCAATCAGTAAGTTCACCTTCAGATGTCCAGGGCCAGACCTGTGTTTGTATGTTATCAGGATTTGTCCTAGCAAACTCCAAAGCCAAAGCGATGTTTTCCAGGGGAAGAAAAAAAGTATTTCCTTCTGTTGGGTATTATGCAGATAGAACTTCCAAAAAGACACTGAGAAGCCCACTTGACAAATTAAGTCGAAATTTGCAAATAAGTTCTGAGATTAATTATCTCACATCTTTTAACAGGCTACTTTTACATGTGTAAATGCAAGTGTAAGTGTGTTCTCTCTGGTTTAGGAAAAGAATTTGGGGTGCAGTGAAAATTAGGGAGCGAACCAAACACCGCACACAGCCTCACTTAACTCATCGTTTCTATGCACAGCAACATTAAGCCAGTCACATGGTGGACTGATTTTTCACATCTCATCCTTGAGTGATTCTGCCTTTCTTTGTAAACAAATGTGTTAATCATGGTATGTTTGCCAAGACAAAGATTCAGAATTACTAGTTTTGGATTAATGATACTCTTGGTAACTTTTTATAGGTCTATGGTTGCATGAATTGTAAACTAAACAGCCTATTTTTAATTCCTGACTTTTCTATTTTATTTTAATCTCATGTTTTGTGAAACTGGGTGGGTTCAGATCCCAAGCCTACCACCTCTCAGCTGTGTGACCTTGGGCAAGCTACTTAATCTCTTTGTGCCTCAATTTCCTCTTTTTAAAAAAAATATATTTTATTGATTTTTTACAGAGAGGAAGGGAGAGGGATAGAGAGTTAGAAACATCGATGAGAGAAAAACATTGATCAGCTGCCTCCTGCACACCCCCTACTGGGGATGTGCCCACAACCAGGTACATGCCCTTGACCGGAATCGAACCTGGGACCCTTCAGTCCACAGGCTGACGCTCTATACACTGAGCCAAACCAGTCAGGGCTCAATTTCCTCTTAAAATGGGGGTGACGACAAAAATAAAGCCTACCTCGAAAGGTTGTTGTGAACATAAGATGAGATTATGAGTGTAAAATGCTTGGAACAGTCGGAGCACAGAATTAGTACTCAATGAATACTAACTGTTCTAAATAGTGCTAGTTCATGAAGCTTATTATCATTTTAATAAATAATAAGCAGACTTGGTTGTATTGACTGTTTAAGTTATAACCTTTTTCTCTTGCTATAAGTCGTATGCAAAATATTAGTAAGGTAAAATAGTTTGATTATATTTTAAGTTAGTTACTCATTCCTCCCTCCCCCATTCAAGGAAATATAAATGAAGATAGTACATCATTCAATAATTAACCTGATATACTGGGTCAGACGATGCTCATTTACATTATACCATCCGTTTTGTACCATTCAACAGCTCATGCCCAGAAATAAGTGATTATGCTATAGGAGGCATAATCACTTAAGTTTCATAAAACATTTACACACACACACACACACAGAATCACACTGACACAGTCTTGTGGCCCATGTGTGTTTCTGACACGGGTACCTAGTACTTTATGGGAAGTAAAGATTGCCCTTCAGTATGCCAGCCGTAGGTCAATCACAGCTTTCCCCAACCCTGTTCATTTCCCTTCGCATCCTGACTGATATGTGGGACATGCACCTAGCTGTTCCTCACCTGCAGAGCCTGCAGCTTCAGCTGATGGATGTGTTTCGCTCCCATCGATGCTTCCATTTGTCCCGCTTCCTTCCTCTCCCTCTAAAATCAATAAAAACATGTTTTAAAAAGGTAGAAGAAGTCCACAAAGCAGTTCGTGTACATAAGCCTCCTCCACCAGAAGGAACACCGAACCCGTGTCCGGCACCAGCCCCACACCTGCTTGTCTCCGGGACTCCTGGATGTAGGTGCGCATGAACTGGAGGCCGAATAATTCCTGCTGCTCCTCCTCCTCCTCGGCGCTCTCAGGGGGGGGAAGGGTCACGTCCAGTCTCAGCGGGTTGTCTCTGAAGTTGACAAACCTAGCAGAGTGCCACAAACAGTGTTTAGAGGTGCTGTGGAGTGTGCACTGCCTTCCCTGAAGACGCAGCATGATAATGTTCTAAACGACTCTTTCTGGCTGGTTCCAATAACTGAACGTCTTGGTGGGATGTGATATATCCCAAGAATCTTTAAGTTTCTTTCCTAGAAGAAGAAAATACTAGCTGAGACAACTGATTTCCAGAGCTTGTAAAAGTAGCTGTTAGTCCTGGCGGGTGTGACGCGGTTTGGCGTCCTTCAGTGCACGAAAGCTCACTGGTTTGATTGGTCAGGGCTCATCCCCAGGTGGGGGCATGCAGGAGGCAGCTGATGGGAGTTTCTCTCATCAGTCTTTCCCTCTCTCTTTCCCTCTCCCTTCCTCTCTAAGATCAATAAGAACATTTTTAAATAAATAAAAGCAGGCAGTGGAGCAGTAGAACTTCCAAGGGCGTGTCTAATGCATCTCGAACACACAGATGCTCCTCGACCCGACAACGGGGTTATGTCCCGAAAGGCCCACTGTAACGTGAAAGCAAGCAGAAAATGCATGTAATTCGCCGAAGCTCCTGGATAGGATGGCTTCAGCCGGCCTCCCTGACACATGTCAGAACACTCCCATCGGCCTGCACTGGGCCAGGCCACCTAACAGAGAGCCTGCTTTATAATGAAGTGCCGCAGAGCTCATGTAATTTATTACACATCACCTTTGCACCATCATAAGGTCCAGGGACCGTCTGTACAATGAACGCAATAAACTTAAAGTATGCGTACTTTATAGGCTTGTGTGTGTCTTTATCATCGTAACTTCACCATCTGGTACAGGCCTTAGTAGTTGCTGCACAGGTGAATGAATGAATGAATGGTTTTGTTACAGATGTGGGATTTGTCATGAATTCTCATGTCTCATGTTCACTGCCTAGAAGTTAAGTTTTGGGAGGAAGATACCAAAGGAGTTTTAACCTTTTGCACTCGGATGTCGAGTGTGACTCGACACGGTTAGCATTAGAATAAAGGAATCGAGAAAAAAAGCAAGCGAGTGCAAAGGGTTAATAGTAACGAACTTAGATGATTTTCATGAAAACATCAAAAACAGAGGGCATTACTTGCCTGGCCGTTGTGCTCAGTGGTTGAGTGTTGATCCAGAAACCAAGAGATCTCGGTTCGATTCTGGGTCAGGGCACAGGCGTGGGTTGTGGGCTTGATCCCCAGAATGGGGCGTGCAGGAGGCAGCCGATTGATGATGTTTCTCATCAATGTTATTATCTCTCCCTCTTCCTTCCTCTCTCTTTAAAAGTCAATAAAAACATTAAAAAATATAGGGCATTCCTTGATGCTGATAAATCCCAGCACTGCTTTCGTTTTATGGACTCAGTATTATATGAATCATATTTATAAATTAGAGTTTCAAAGTTGGACACGTCTTTGAAATGCGTGTATTCATCCGAAGAACTCAGATCTGTAGTGATTCCTCTGGCTTTGTTCTGCAGCCAGAAAGGAACGTGTCCGTTTGGTGTGGAGAGCGCCTTACCTCAGGCCGGGCATCTCGCCCATGCACGCCGGGATGTCCTGCAGTTTGTTGTTGGAGAGAACCAGCGTGCCCAGGTTTTTCAAGCTGCTGATGGACTCGGGCAAGCAGGCGATTTCATTCCGCTGCAGCCAGAGCGTGTGCAGGCTTTGCATTCTGAGGAATGAAAGGAGGGTTCTGCGATGAGTCCATCACACACGATGTGGACACCCTGGTTCTTAGGAACGTAACAATCACAGAGATGTCACCTTCTTTAGCATCTCACCAGCCGGTACGCCTATCGAGGGAACTAGCCTCACCTCACTGCTTACAGGGGAACGGCACTGGGGAGTTCATCTCTGCAGGGCCGTGCACACGGTGCAGAAGTGGAAATGAGATCAGTGTGCTCTAGACTGCCTCACTGTTCTCAGCATTTCTTAAAGAGGCACTGCTGTAAAGGGGACCGAACCCCAAACAGAAAATCAGACATTACTAATCTGCTCAGAGGGCACAGGAAGTGTGCATGTGGCTAACACCACAGACTGGGGGCCAGGCGGCCTGGGTTCAAATCCCCGATGGCACACATCCTATGACCTTGAGCGATCCCGCCTCCTCGTCCATTCGTAAAGTGCACAGACGTGTGTGGCATGCACTTCGCAATACTGTCACCATTGCGGCATGTTCTTGTCACATTGTGGAAGCCAGATAGCCAGTTTTGCTCTTTTACTTTCCCCTCCTCCTCCTCATCCTCCTCTTTTTTTTTTTTTTTTGGAGTAAATGAAACTCTTCTATTAAATGGTAGCACAGTTAGAACAAGATATATCTATTGGGCTTATACTTGGGGTCTCCTTCATTCTATTTGTTATTTCTTATCCTAGATTACTTCATCACGCCTGTTGGTAGCATTAAAAGTTGTTTGCTTGCCTGGTCGGTGTGGCTCAGTGGTTGAGCGTGGACCTATGAACCAGGAGGTCACTGTTCAATTCCCGGTCAGGGCACGTTCCCCGGTTGCAGGCTCGATCCCCAGTAGGGGGTGTGCAGGAGGCAGCCGATCCGTGACTCTCTCTCCTCACTGATGTTTCTCTCTCTCTCCCGCTCCTTCCTCCCTGAAATCAGTGTGTGCAAGAAGCTGTTGGCTTTACCTCTCTATGGCGTCAGGGAGCTGCTGGAGTTGGTTGCCTCCCAGGTCCAGCCACTCGAGGGCGGGCATGCTCAGCACGGCGGGAGGGATGGCGGTGAAGCTGTTCATGCTCAGGTCCAGGTGGGTGAGCTTCGTCAGGCGGCCGAGCTGAAGAGGCAAGCAAGGGCGCCCCAAATGAGGGAACGAGCTGGGCACGCACACGGCGAGGGGGTCTGTTACTGCAAGGAAAGCTCCCCGAGGCGTGGGCTCGATCTCCTCCCGTGGAAACCAAAGTAACACTAAGTGACCCCCAGCAGGTGAAACGCTCCCACGGAAAGCTCGTCTATTCCAGGAAAAGTCTCCCCCGAAGGAGCCCAGTCCCAGGACTGCAGACCTGCCGGGAGAGACTTCTGTCCTTTCTCACAGTAAGCGTGCTTTCCTCTCGTCCACGAGTGGACATTGGTATGGAAAAGCTCAAATTCAAAATAATTTCTAATGGAACCCTCTTCTTTGTGCTGATGCTTTAGATATGGTATCTCAGGCACAGAATTTACTGTTTAGTCATTCCATATATATATATATATATATATATATATATATATATATATATATATATATATTTTATAGATTTCAGAGAGGAGAGAGGAATAGAAACATCAATGATGAGCGAGAATCATTGATCGGCTGCCTCCTGCACGCCCCACACTGGGGATCGAGCCCACAATCCGGGCCTGTGCCCTGAGCGGGAATATAACAATGACCTTCTGGTTCATGGGTTGACGCTCAACCACTGAGCCACGCCGGCTGAGCAAGCAAACAACTTTTAATGCTCCCAATGGGCGTGAAGTCATCTAGGATAAGAAATGTTCCATCTAGTAATTGGTGTCTCTCCAGCTTTAGAGTTTAAGCCATGAATAAAACACTTTTTCAAAATCTGTCGTCAGACTTTTACAATTTTTAAATGGCTCAGAACAGAGTATAAAGAAATTGTTTTTACATCAGCATAAATATGTTTGTGTGACCCAGCGGGTGTGGCTCAGTGGTTGAGCATCAACCTATGAACCAGGAGGTCAGAGTTGTGGGCTCAATCCCCAGTGGGGGCGTGCAGGAGGCAGCCAATCCATGATTCTCTCTCATCATGGATGTTTCTATCTCTCCCTTCCTCTCCCTTCCTCTCTGAAATCAATAAAAAAATATTTTTTAAAAAAACCTATGCACTCTATAACAACCAACTAGTTACCAAAGGGTTTTTTTCTATCAACATATTGTGCTTCATGATGATTAATCCATTCGATAAGCATTTATTATCAACTACATCCTAAGCTGTGCCTGCGCCTCCAGGAATAGGAATAAGTAAGACTCACTCTGGCCTTCAAGTCATCAGAGTCTGGCCAATGAAGGATGTCAGTACTGCGACAGTAACAGAAGGATCTTTTATGCTAAGCAGAGATTTCCCTTACTTAAACAATGCCTTTTACTTAAAATAACAGGAAACAGCTTTCACTATATATTTCCTGGAATAAAATGGGCAGCCTTGCTTTACTAGTGTTGCTTTTAAGGATCCTCCCGCTGAGAGAAGCGAGCCGCTGGCAGATGGGAACTGCATTGCCCCCCTGACCTCGTGAGGAAGCTCGCAGATGTCTCTGTTGACAGCCAGCTCCAGCTTCTCCAAGCTGGCGCAGTTGCTCAGCTCCTTGGGGACAGTCGTGATCTTGTTGTAACTCAGAATCAGCTCCTGGAGTCTCGTGAGCAGTCCTACAAAAACAACGCACAGGGAGACCAGGTGGGTAGACAATAATGTTTCGTTAGGAAGTATGACACATTAAGAACTAGCCAGGCCCAGCCGGCATGGCTCAGGGTGTCGACCTATGAACCAGGAGGTCAGGGTTCAATTCCCGGGCAGGGCACATGCCCAGGTTGCAGGCTCGATCCCCAGTGGGGGGCATGCAGGAGGCAGCTGATCCATGATTCTCTCTCATCATTGATGTTTCTCTCACTCCCTCTCCCTTCTTCTCTGAAATAAACAAAAATATACTTTGAAAAAAAAAGAACTTGCCAGTTTTATATTGATACATTCACAGTTGTCCAATTTTCATTTTTGGGATTTCCTTTCTCCTTAAAGTGATCTTCCTTTTTTAAAAAAAAAAATGTATTTTTTTATTGATTTCAGAGAGGAAGGGAGAGGGAGAGAGATAGAAGCATCATTGATGAGAGAGAATCGATTGGCTGCCTCCTGCACGCCTCCTAGTGGGGATCGAACCTGCAACCCAGGCTTGTGTCCTTGACCAGAGTCAAACCCAGGACCCTTTAGTCCACAGGCCGGCACTCTATCCACTGAGCCAAACCAGCCAGGGCTGAGTGATCTTTCTAATTTCCTTTCTTGCCTTCTCACTGTCTCCTTCGAGGAGGAATCACTGAACCAGGAACATTGGGTTTAGAATCTATACAGTTACATTTCTGAAGAGACACTTCTGCATGGATCCCTCCTCCTGAATCACCTCAGTAAACCCAGGAGCGTGGACCCCCCAGAACGTCGATGTGGATCAGAATGTTTACAATGTTCTCAGGACTCAGGGCGATGGGACGATGAGATCTTTATTCCGTGTATCAAACAAAAACCGTGTGTGTGTGTGTGTGTGTGTGTTTTTAATGTACGATTTTTTATTTTAGAGGGAGAGAAACATCGATTTGTCGGCCCACTTATCTATGCACTCATTCAGGGATCAAACCCGCAACCTTGGCGTATCGGGATGATGCTCTAACACAGTGGTCGGCAAACTCATGAGTCAACGGAGCCAAATATCAACAGCACAACGATTGAAATTTCTTTTGAGAGCCAAATTTTTTAAACTTAAACTTCTTCTAACGCCACTTCTTCAAAATAGACTCGCCCAGGCCGTGGTATTTTGTGGAAGAGCCACACTCAAGGGGCCAAAGAGCCGCATGTGGCTCGCGAGCCGCAGTTTGCTGACCACGGGTCTAAGCAACTGAGCTACCCGGCCGGGGCCTGAAACAGGAATGTTAATGAGAAGCACCGGCCGGTGGATGAGACAGCACGGGGTCAGAGCAGTCCTTACCTATCCCGCGGGGTATCTCTGAAATCGTGTTTCGAGATAAATCTAACACAAGGAGGTTCTGGAATCTTCCGATGAACTCGGGGATTTTCAGCAAACCAGTTCTGTGCAGTTGCCACTCCTGCAGCTGATTCAGTTTCAGGAGCGAAGAAGGAAGGGTCTGCCCCGAGAGAAAGGAGAGACGGGATGTTACTTCCATCGCTCCGCGTCCCGCCGCACTGAAGCGGGGTCGTGGAGGGATTGCTGCATTTGTAAGAGGACCTTGGAAAGGGGGTGATCTTTCCGAGTGCCTTATGTGACTCACTTTTGGGGGGGAGGGGGGCTGTGTATGCGCACGCACGTGTGTGCCTGTGTGTGTGTGTGAGAGTTGGGGGACCTGATAAAAGAAATAATATCCATTTCCATTTTGTGAAGTCTTAACTGAGTTACCTGCTTCAGAAAAGCTATGTGATTTTCATTAGGCAGATGGTCATCCTTTATTTTTAAAAAATGAGAGATTACTTATGAAAAGGATTAGAAGGAGAAATATTAAAGTGATTTAAGTTTATGCAGAGTAGAAGCAAACTGAGTTTTTGCACACACACACGCACACACACACAAAACGGTGACATTATATTTCTTTTCAGTTGTTCATTCCTTTGGGTATGTTATTAAAATTAGAATTTCTTACCGAATTCCAGCCTTAATGACACAGTCTCAGGATCATTCTCTTGCAGAAAGCAGAATGCGGACACACAATCGAACGTTACCTGCCGCGCTTACCTTCCACTCCTCCTGCTCTATCTTCAAAATAACTCGGCCGTTTTCCCTGGTGACCTTTTCCTTCAGCCTCGTCAAGGTGACCCGCTCCTCCCAGATCCGCACGAGCCTGGGAGACAGGAAGTCCCTGAGCTCATGGGCCAGGACAGAGGCCACGCTCACCTTCCTATTAAACTGATCAGAGCCGACGCCACGCCTGATGTTAGCCATCGCATTCCCTTTACTATGAAGAAAAGCCCATCAAAAACAACTGGCCGACCGTGTGTGCAGATCAAACAGGAACTTATTTTGTGAGGGTGTTACCTACGATCACAAATGCCCTGTTGTCATGTCTTTGGGAAGTGTCATAACTCTCCATGAGTTTGTGATAGCAGCTTTATTGAGATGCAGCTTACAT
Source organism: Cnephaeus nilssonii (assembly GCF_951640355.1). Classification (NCBI taxonomy): domain Eukaryota; kingdom Metazoa; phylum Chordata; class Mammalia; order Chiroptera; family Vespertilionidae; genus Cnephaeus; species Cnephaeus nilssonii. The sequence goes on from NC_137092.1 coordinate 2,623,082, forward strand.
GACATAAAACAGATCCTCTTACAGTACAACTCATGGTTTGGGTATATGCATAGAGTTGTGCAGCCATCTTATCCAAAACACTTAGGCAGTCATCAGAGAATGGAAGTTTAAATCATTTGAATATTTCTTTGCCAAAGTCTCTTGACCTCTGGGAGGTAAGATATATTCCTAACAGTTTTGCCTATTAACTGATCTTCAGCCAGGATTTTATTTTAACGCACAGAAACCCAGATAGCTCTGAGAGTGTAACGCTTGCTGTTCGTGTCTGTAAAATATTTCCATGGAGTCTGCATATTTTCATCTGCTACTGGACCAAGATTTAACTAATCGGCTAACAAGGGAATGTCGGTGTGTGTGGCCTTCTAGACTGCACAGCTGAGCTCCCGATTGACCATGGAATTGTTTTAAGATTAAAATTAAGGGAAGATTACATTTTGCAAATTCCAAGTAAAGATTCTAGCTAGAACTAAAGACTAATTTTGGTCTAGGTGCGAAAAAAAGATAGGTATTTCCCCTAAATTTATCAAATGGTATCTGATTTTCTTTTCCCCTAAAGATGGTCAGAAAGCTCTAATATGGCATATAGTGATTATAGCTGTTAGCACAAGTGTTGTCTGTAACCCCAGGGCAGAATCTGGAGGCGGTTTATCCTTAGCGCCCCCTGGTGCTCAGGGCAGGTGAAGGTCAGTTTGGTGCATGAATGAATGAATGTCGGGAGGGGCTGACCTAAGTAAGGGCCCAGAGGAGCTTCTAGACCTAACCTTAGTGATGGAGGAGGGGTGTGTAACAGCTTTCGGAATTTACATTTTACTAACAGGTAGTCCTCCCTCCCCATCACAATCTAGTCATGAACCCGAAAAAGAAGACACAGTAGGGGAAAATACTAGTAACGCACACTCCTTACTCTTGTACAGAGAGAACTCAGAGCTGCTGAAATGAAATGATTCTTGACGAGACCTAGGTCATAGGTGAAATTCAAGGATTTGGAACCACGCCATGATGCCTGGCCACTGTTTTAACAACGAGTAGGGTTTATTAAGAGCAAGGTAAAGTCACCTTGATCAGAACTGTGCGCTCTAAACATAAGGGGTTTCACCAGAGTAGCTCTTTCTAGACAAAGCCAACCCAGGGGAAGGGGAGGCCTGGGGTCGAGGGAAAGCACAGGGCGTCGGACTGCGTGAGTGTGAATACCGGCTCCACATGTGTTAGCAACGTGATCTCTGACCAGCGACTGAGACCTGTCCCTCGGGCTTCCCATCTTGAAAATGGAGAAAATAATAGGACCCATGGGTGACAGCGACTGCTCATCGTCCCCAGTATCCGTTACCCCTCTTCTCCCTCAGTAACAGAGCCTCTCCGTTTAACTGGGCACACGATGTCATTGGGCCGTCCCCCCTGGCAGCCAGGTCCGCGTCATGGGAAGCCGTGGCCAATGGGATGCGGGCAGGAGCAGGGAGTGCATTTGCCCGCTGGCCGGAGGCCAATCCCGTGGCTGCAGTTGGTGTTTCTATTTGGGGCCATGGGGTGACTGCAGGAATGAAAGCCACGCACAGTTGAGCAACAAGGTAGGCGCCGGAGGGTGTGACTCAGTGGCTGCTCTTCCAGCCCAGGGTCCCTCCACCGGGAAGAGTTGACATTCCTGTTTAAGGCACTAAGATGCTGGCTTTCCTCCCCAGAGGAGGCAGTTTCAGCATGTGGAGAGGATTGCATGAGGTGGTGCAAATACACAGTTAACAGCATACCTGTCAGCAGCATCATTATCTCTCCTGGCGTTGGCTGGGAGAACGGCCCCTCCCCATGCAGATCTTCTGCTTTTAGGGACAGTTATCAGACACCTCTAGCTGCTTATCAATAACCCTTTCCTCCTCTTCTTTGCTGGGAGAACACCTGTTATTGTCAACCGTCTACACGTCCCCCAAGTCGCCCAGGTGTAAGTCTTAATGTGTCTGAGTCAATCATACAATCTCATCCCCGAGAAGGTAAGTGGAGGAGGGGTGTACACGTGAGCCAATTCTGGCCACTGAAGAAATAGAAATAGTTTCCATTCTTCCCTTCCCTCCTCTCTGGTGCCCGGCTGTGGGGCCTGGGAGTGGAGTCACCCTGCGACATTTCGGGGAGCTCACCGGAGCGCGCAGTGGAAGGTGACAAGAGCATCTGGCTCTGCCCTGACCGGTTTGGCTCAGTGGATAGAGCATCAGCCTGTGGACTGAAAGGTCCCAGGTTCGATTCCGGTCAAGGGCACGTACCTTGGTTGCGGGCACATCCCTAGTAGGGGGTGTGCAGGAGGCAGCTGATTAATGTTTCTCTCTCATCGATGTTTCTAACTCTCTATCCCTCTCTCTTCCTCTCTGTAAAGAATCAATAAAATATATATATTTTTAAAAAAGAAATATTAAAAAAAAGAGCAGCCGGCTCTGCAAGGCAGTTGGCGTTTTGCAAGTGCCTGGCCTCGGGACGTTCTCCCGCTCACGCCATTTTCTGTTGCGTTTTCTGTCGTTTGCGAACTAACACAAGACCGTGAAGGCTTAGAAAGAGAACTGAGGAGTGGAGCTATGGGGAATCAGTGAGGAAAGAGTCTCTTCTCTCAAGAATAGCAGAGCCCTGGAGACATTCGGCGGGGGAAGCAGGCAGATACAAGAAGGCAGATGAGAGCCCAACCACTTAAACACAGCCAAATCTAGCAGTCAGGGCATTCCTGGGGCCCTGGCCGGAACTCACTGCGACTGAAATAGGTGAGAGTCTACAGAGCCTTCTGCCAGGTGTTGTTTTATTTTTATTTTTTAAAATATATTTTTATTGATTTCAGAGAGGAAAGGAGAGGGAGAGAGATAGAAACATCAATGATGAGAGAGAATCATTGATCGGCTGCCTCCTGGACGTCCCAGCCTGGGGATCCAGCCCTCAACCTAAGCCTATGCCCTGACCGGGAATCGAACCGTGACCTCCTGGATCATAGGTCGACGTTCAACCACTGAGCCATGCTGGCCAGGCCAGATGTTGCTTTAGACCCTAGGGCAGTGGTCGGCAAACCGCAGCTCATGAGCCACATGCGGCTCTTTGGCCCCTTGAGTGTGGCTCTTCCACAAAATACCACGGCCTGGGCGAGTCTATTTTGAAGAAGTGGCGTTAGAAGAAGTTTAACCTTTTGCACTCGGATGTCGAGTGTGACTCGACATGGTTAGCATTAGAATAAAGGAATCGAGAAAAAAGCAAGCGAGTGCAAAGGGTTAAGTTTAAAAAATGTGGCTCTCGAAAGAAATTTCAACCGTTGTACTGTTGATATTTGGCTCTGTTGACTAATGAGTTTGCCGACCACTGCCCTAGGGGCTATGATGTTGAGCAAACATTCACTGACAAGTAGATAAATGGGACTCATCAAACTTGGATGAATGTTGAGCAGAGTCCTCTGGGGACCTAGGAGAACTCCGGTTTTCACAGGTAGACCCTGGTGTTTTCCAAGCCCCCATCACATGGCCACTCTTAGTTGAGTCGGGTGTCTGCTTTGGGCACGTGCTGAGTTTTCAATAAATAAACATCTCTATCAAGTTCCATACGAAGGCCTGCAAACGCTCTTTCTCTAAGGATGCCATGCATTTCCGCTCACGCAAAGAACAGAGATGTGGTAGCCTACTTCTGTTGGAACTCCTTCTCGCGCTTCAGGTCCTCAGTGAGTATCTGGATCCTCTTCTCCCACACTTCCTTCACGGCGTTGACCGCCCCGGCGCAAACCCCGCTTCCTGACATGGTTCCTCCACATCGTCACAGAGCCCCCAGCTTCGTTAGGTTTAAATAGCAGGGTCACAGGTGCATCTCAGAAAGGACCTAATTGTACCAGAGGAGGAAAAAAATGCATTTCAGAATGCTCATTGAGTACATCATGATCAAATAGCTTACACACACACACACACACACACACACACACACACTAAAAGCCCGATGCACGAAATTCATGCAAGAGTAGGCCTTCCTTCCCCCAGCTGCTGGCACTGTCTTCCCTCTGGCACCTGGGACCTGGGCTTCCCTCGCAGCCCTGGCTTTGTCCAGAAGGACGTCCAGAAGGATGTCTGGTCTAATTAGCATATTATTATTATAGATATTTAAATATATTTTTATTGATTTCAGAGAGGAAGGGAGAGGGAGAAGGAGAGATAGAAACATCAATGATGAGAGAGAATCATTGAAAGGCTGCCTCCTTCACACCCCCTACCAGGGATGGAGTCCACAACCCAGGCGTGTGCCCTTGACTGGAATCGAACCCGGGACCCTTCGGTCCACAGGCTGAAGCTCTATCCAGTGAGCCAAACCAGCTAGGGCTGCTTTTCATTATTAATTGCCTCTACATTATTGATTTCTTTAAAGGAGAAGTATGAAAGAAAGAAAGAAAGAAAGAAAGAAAGAAAGAAAGAAAGAAAGAAAGAAAGGAAGCAGTATGTGTGGTAAGAGAGACCAAGACAGACAAATAATTGATAACTAATTGCCAATATGCAGAAAACCCTCAGGAGAGGGTCCCTGTTTCTAAGCAACGCCTGCAGAACCCACACAGGAGAGCTGGCGGGATCCTGTGCCATTTAGAAACCTTGGGACACAAACGCTTAGAATCCCACCCCCCGGCTGTATCACAAGTCAGCCTGCAGTTCGTCTCAGAGGTGAGCAAGTCTGAATTATTTGCTTATCAGACAATAAAGTATTTATTGAACCCCAAGCGTCTACATGCATGTAAATGTGTGTTTTACTAGACTTGTATGTGCTCATCTGCCACCAACGTGGGGCACCTTCCGTTTTCCAGTAACAGCGCGACCACGTTCCCTCGGACTGCGGTCTCCTCCACCACGTGGTGCCTGGCCCAGAGGCGAGGATGGCAGTGCCGTGACCGGGAAACTCAGCTTCCCAAAGCCAAAAAGAAAGAAATGCAACCTCAAACCAAACGCTCCTGAACCCTCCAGAGAAGGACAATCACGCGAGTGACCAGGAACCCCCAGAGTCATTTCGATGCCATTCCAAGTTCAGTTGTACATTCTGGCCAAAACAGGCACAGTAAAGGCACCGTCCGCAGCAGCAATCCTACATAGTAAAAGCCTAATATGCTAAGTGTCCGGTCGTCCAGTCTTCTGTTCAACCCAAGTGTAATATGCTAATGATATGCTAAGGCCGCTCAACCGCTCACTATGACGTGCACTGACCACCAGGGGGCAAACGCTCAAAGCAGGAGCTGCCTCCTGGTGGAGCTGCCTCCCACAGGGGGAGGGCCGCTCAGCCAGAAGCCAGGCTCAGGGCTGGCAGCTGAGGTGGCAGCAGTGCTAAGGATGTCCAACTGCCGGCTTAGGCCCGCTCCCTGCCCCAGAGACCCCAGCCATCAGTCGGACATCCCCCAAGGGCTCCTGGACTGCGAGAGGGCACAGGCTGGGCTGAGGGACCCCTCCCCTCTCCCCATCCCCCACACAAATTTTGTGCACCCAGCCTCTATTTATATGTGAAGGAGGATAGAAAACCTTTTTTAAAAGACTTACCGTCATCGGTGGTGGTCGAAGCTGACATGCCCCACGCTGGCGGTGATCAGCTGCGGGGATGGCGCGGAGACCTGTGTCCAGCGTGGCTCTGAGTGAGTGAACCCTCTGTCAGACTGTCAGCGAGTGAGAGGCAATGTCAGCCTCGTTCTAAATTTAGTTCATGGGCACAGCTGAGAATAGCAGGCACCACGTGGAGCTTCTGAAGCATCAGCGGGTGCTGATGGGAATGCATTCCCACGCGGCAGAACGCTGAGCGCGGGCACCACAGAGCAGCCGGCCTGCCTCTTCCCGAGCTCCTGAGAAAGAGTTCCTACGGAGAGTCCTCCCGCTTCTCCTGACTTCCACATCGTCAGTATTTAATATAATTTTAAATGTTTATATGTTTATTGATTTCAGAGAGGAGGGGAGAGGGAGAGAGAAACATCAGTGATGAGAGAGAATCATCGATCGGCTGCCTCCTGCATGCCCCCCACTGGGGATCAAGCCCCAACCCTGGCATGTGCCCTTAACCAGAATCAAACCCGGGACCCTTCAGTCTGTGGGCTGACGTTCTATCCACTGAGCCAAACTGGCGAGGGCTAATATAATTTAAAAATATATATGTTTATTGATTTCAGAGAGGAAGGGAGAGGGAGAGAGAGACAGAAACATCAATGATGAGAGAGAATCACTGATCGGCTGCCTCCAGCACACCCCCTACTGGGGATCGAGCTCTGACCGGGAATCGAACCGTGACCTCCTGGTTCATAGGTGGATGCTCAACCCCTGAGCCGCGCTGGCCGGCCGAGCGGTAGCTGTTCTTCGGGCTCTATCGCGCAGTCTCTTCTGCAAAACCGTTCCTCGTTTTCCTTCGCCTCTGACCTCCCTCCAACCGTTTATCTAGTCGCCACCTTCAGACCCACCTCAGCCATCCTGGCCTCCGAGACCAGCCAACCCCGGTTTTCTGACCTTAACTCCTTATTGCCCAGCACCCATGAGCTCCCAAATTCGCCGGAATTATTCCCCGAGGTGGAGGCCCCGTCAGCCGCCTGGTCACCCCGCCTCTGTGGCCTCCACTCCCACCTCTCTCTGGGCTTCTGTTCCCACCGCCAGGATGTGGCTCTGGGGACGCGGGCTGTTTCTTCCGAGTCGAGGGGAGGCCAAGGGCGCCCGCGTCCCTTAAAGATGCAAAACCAGCGTGGGCCGCTCCTCTGCCAGGATGCGCCGCAGCCGCCCCAGGTGAGAGGGTGGCACTCGGGACGGGACGCCTGGGAGCCGCGGGGGCTTGGAGAGGAGCCTGACCCGGCCCCTGGGGACCCGCAGCCCTGGCGCTGCCCGCAGACCCTCAGGCTGACTTCCTGCAGAACCACTTCCGGGGCAGGAGGTGAAACTCATCAGGAAGGTGGGTGGCACCTGGCTCACCTCCGCAGGCGGCCCCCAGGCTGGGCAGGGCCAGCGGCTCTTCCAAAGGCTCCCCCTCCCCGGCCCGCGGGGCTCAGCCGTTGAGCATCGACCTCTGAACCAGGAGGTCAGGGTTCTATTCCGGTCAGGGCACCGGCCCTGGTTTTGGCCTCGATCCTCAGTGTGGGGCGTGCAGGAGGCAGCTGATTCATGATTCTCTCTCATCATGAATGTTTCCATCTCTCTTCCTCTCCCTTCCTCTCTGAAATTAAACGCAAAAATTTTATATGAATACATACCTATATATATACATACATATATACTCGGTATAATACTTTTTAAAAACGGGAATGCCTTGCATTTACATATCCGTGTTTCTAATAGTCACCACCGTATTGGGGAACGAGTGCCGTAAATGACAGTGGTGGTTTGAAAAGAACCAGGCCCCTCCGTGACAGTTTGTCCTGCGCTGTCCGAGCGGCACTGGAGCCGAGGGCCCTTCTAGTCCTGCGCCAGGAACACGGGGGCCAAGGCCGGTCACGTGCAATCGCAAAGGCCCAGGTTCGCAGCCCCCCAGCCCGGCCTCCTCCCGGCCCCGCTGGAATAGCTCATGTTCCCAACCGTCTGATTTACATGCGGCCCTGCAGGCGGCTTGAACTGGGTCGCACCTGCCGTCCACGTCACGGGCCTCTGCCCCGCGGTTGGCACGCTGGCTGCATTTTTCCAGGAAATTAAATCGCTAGGTTTTTCCAGATGGGTGCACTCTTGTGACTCCTGTACAGACTTTACAGCCTTGATTTTTTTACGTACTTTTTAAATCACATTTTCAGAACTACTACCCCGCTTAGGACTCCCCTCTCCATGGTTTTAGAACCGTGTACTCCGTGTGTGGAGCGTATTCAGGACCTTCTTGCAGGATACTGAGTGAAGCAGGGACGGCGGCTCACAGGGTGACGGCGGCTCTGGGAACATGGGCGGTGGGGGGTAGGGGTGCTGCCTCCTCCGCAGGCTGAGATGAGGGGGACCCTGCTTGGACTGCTCTGACTCCCCGGATCTAACTAACTCCTGCCAGTTTGCATGGCTCTGTGCTGCTGTCACAGCCGACCACAGCCGCCCCCTGCCTGGCCTGGTGACATGCCTGGGCGCTGAGCAGCCGCTGGGGGCGGGCAGGCCTCTTAGAACAGCTCCTCGCGTCTGATGTTTCTGTGGCTCCGTCTGGACGTCTCCGGCTTCCCCGACTCGGCGTGGGCGAGTGGCCTGCCTTCTCCCCCGGGGGCCACCAGCTCGGTCCCGGGGCCGCCTCGCCTCGGGATCGATCCGTCTCCGTTGTGTTCCGAGCTGGCGGACCTCCAGGCGTCGTGTTCACTTAGGTCAGGGGTTGGCAAACTCATTAGCCAACAGAGCTGCAAACCGCGGTTCGCGAGCCGCAGTTTGCCGACCACTGGCTTAGGTGGTGATGTGTCCGGTAACACGAAAGGGCCCTCTGGTCACTTCGATGGGCCAACGAGAACATGAGCCATGTCAGGCTCGGCACCAGTTATTCAGCGTGGCTGCCCCCTCTGCCCTCAGACGCCAGCACAGCGGCCCCGCTGGCTTCTCCCCTTAACGTCAGCCCCAGGGATACAGCACAGCCTGCGGGCCACCGCCCACCCGACGGTGCTCCTGGCGGGTGCACAGCAGCCGTTCGATACTGAAATGTACATAAACACACACAATAGAATACTTTGCAGGCACTTGAATGTATGATAATGTAGACGTGTTTATTGACATCTAGTTACCCATAACATCATGTTAAATTTAAAAAAATTATAAAATAGTATAGTATGACCTCCTTTTTATAAAAAGAACTGCTATGTATATAGATACACTGATCAACATGTTCATAGTGGTAGGATTATGGATGCTTTCTTTTCTTTGCAACTCTTCATATGATCTGAATTTAAAATATAACAACATTCAGTTGATTCATTAATTTATTTTTCTTTATTATATATTGATTTTGAGAGAGAGGAAGGGGGAAAGAGAGAGGGAGAAACATGGATTTGTTCCACTGCCTTATGCATTCATTGGCTGCCTCTTCCATGTGCCCTGACCGGGGACTGAACCCACAACCTTGGTTCCTGGGGACAGCGCTCCAACCACGTGAGCTGCCTGGCCGGGCCATCTATTGTTTCCAATTTAAACGTTACTTCCGTCGCTAACGTGTCCAATCAAGCACATGTCAGTTACCTGTTTTTCTAACAGGTAACTTCACTTGAGGTTTTTTAAACATTTGAAACAACTAAATTTCTGAATCAAATCAGAATGTCGTATTGTATTCACCTTGATGCTATTTCTGATTAAAGTAGGCCTCTTCCTAAATGAAATCTTCATTTCTATATGAAATTTGATATTTTATTTTAATGTCCATAATTACCCATTTGACCCCTCTCTCTCTCTTACTCTCTTTTTCTTTTTTTAAATATTTTTTATTTCAGAGAGGAAGGGAGAGGGAGAGAGAGATAAAAACATCAATGATGAGAATCATCAATCGGCTGCCTCCTGTATGCCCTACACTGGGATGGCAACCCGGGCATGTGTCCTGACTGGGATCGAACCGTGACCTCCTGGTTTGTAGGTCGACACTCAACCACTGAGCCACACCAGTCGGACGGCTCTCTCTCTTTTTTACTGGTTATAAAACTGTAACTGGGCATTAAGATCCACTTATAATCTCCCCTTTAAAAGATATAGTTTACATAAATAAGGCATTGACAATGACCTCTGCACAGTAACATAGCCCCAGGTATCTTAGATCCGAAGGATAATTGCACTTAGTTTATACAGCAATGGCATTACTGTGGGGAAATGGAAGTACTTTTGTATACAGTCCTTTCCCACCTTAGTGTAATCAAAACGTTTCACTGAGTCAGTTTCAGAGAAAGAAAGGAGTCGGGCAATACTGTCTATGGCTACCTGTCTTCTAGGGATACCAACTGTGTTGTTCTTGGCAGTCTCAATCCATGGACACAGCGGCCTCAGCACCGTTAAGAACTAACACCATGACCTATACAATGTGCCTGCAGCCGCGGAAGAGCCCGCCCGCCGCTCCTCGCTTTCAGGAGAGGGGATCAGAGCAGGGGGACGTGTGGTGCCTCAGAATTGAATCACCCAACACATCGGGCAGGACGCGACTGTCCGGGGGCGCGGCATGGCGAGGCTCTATGCTCTTCGGAAGCTCCGGCAGCTCCGCACGTGCCGGCTTCACTTCAGGTCCAGGAGCATGGACGCCGGGTTTTCCAAGTAGGACTTCCACAGGTTCGAGAAGCGCGACATGGTGGCGCCGTCGATGACCCTGTGATCGGCCGACCAGCTCACCTTCATGATCTGCGCCTTATACACGTCTCCTTTCTGGTCGAACCGAGGAAGGGCCTGCAAACGCAGGAGAGGGAGTCAGAGCAGGAGCTGGAGCGGGAGCCGGGAGAGGCTGCGCACGTCCCTCCTTGCGGGCAGGGAGCCATCCCAAGGCCTTCCGGAAACGCCGTCCTGCCGGCCTCTCCTCGGAGGCCGAGCCCCCGTCTCAGCTCTCCTCCCCCCGGCAGCTGGTCCCGGCACTTCCACCCGCACCGTGAATGTCATCTCAGATTTCAGCTGCTGAACCCGCGTTTACTGAGCACCTGCTCCGTACCAGGCCCCGTCTAGACTCTGGGATGAAGCATCGAACAGAACAGATAACCCTTCCCTCTGGGAGCGAGCTTTTTAACTGGGGGACAGACAGGAAGAACCAGTAAAACACACAGCGGGGCAGATGTGAAAGCGCAGAAGGAAACGCGGAGCAGTTGGCGGGGACAGCGTGCAGAGAGCAGAGGGGAGGGGCATCTTTTGGGGCAGGGTGGGCAGGGGGGCCTCGCCACGCAGGCCTCCCCACCAGGCAGGGGGCACCGCCACGTGGATGCCCACAGAGACGGCGGGAAGAGAGAGGGCGGAGGCCAGCAGGGGGGCAGGCGGTGAAAGTGGAAGAGGTCACGTATGGAGCACGCTGTTCAGAGCCACCGTCAGTCTGTCTTTGGTAAAGGACCTATTTTTCCCCCAAGTTCCCAGCCCACTGACGGCTATTTAAAAGCGAATGACTTTAAAAAAAAAATGAAATAAAAAAGCAGAAAGGTTCTTTTGAAATCCTAAAGATCAAAATCGAGGTTGATGTAGCGACAATGACACGCAATAATGGTGCCACAGAAACGGTGTCCAGGACCTTACAGTTTTACCTCTGGGGGTTCTGGACCCTGAGTTAATAGGGATGCCCAGCCTTACCCCCCAAATTCTGATTCAGTTGGTATGGGGTGAGCTTGGACATTTAAAAAAAAAGGAAAAACCCACATGACTCTCACATGTAGCCAGGGTAACAATCCTTACTCCTTGGCATTCTGAAGCAAGGGCACTGTGGTAGAGGCAGATGGCTTATCTGTGATTCTCCATAAAGACTCGCAGTGGGACCCGGGGGACCCACAGGGGCGGACCCCAGGTGGACCCACAGCGGGGGACCCATAGGGGAGGATCCGCAGCGGGGGACTCATAGGGGTGGACCCACAGGGGTGGACCCACAGGGGAGGATCCGCAGGGTTACAGTCAGGTCACCACCCTCCCTAGAGGCGGCTGGAATCGCTGCTTGGGGCATCAGTAAGAAACAACGGCTCACCCAGCCGAGCATTGCACTCAAACCTGCAAAGTGAGGGGAAACCTCAGAAATGGTTACTCTTGCCCTAGTAGTTTGGCTCAGTGGATAGAGCATCGGCCTGTGGACTGAAGGGTCCCAGGTTCGATTCCTGCTCAGGGCACAGGCCTGGATTGTGGGCTCCATTTCCACTAGGGGGCGTGCAGGAGGCAGCCAGTCCATGATTCTCTCTCATCATTGATGTTTCCATCTCTCTCTCCCTCTTCCTTCCTCTCTGAAATCAATAATTTAAAAAAAAGGTTCCTCTTGTTTGTGCTCACCCTCCCGACCCGCCTAAACGCTGCTTGGGTTATTTCACAAACGCACCTTAATTGACCCAAGAGCCCCGATGGCGACTTCGGGCGGCAGGATCACTGCTTTGGCGTAGGTACCGCCGATCTGAAAACCAACAGACAAGACGAGCGGACACGTTAGCGTGTGAGGAGCGAGCGGCCCGTGACGTTTGAGTCGGGGGTAAGTGGGCGGCACTCACGGAGCCGATGTTGGAGAGGGTGAAGGTGCCCCCCGTGAGGTCGGCGGTGCTGAGCTGCCCCGCGGAGCCCAGCTTCTGCAGGCGGTTCAGCTCCGCCGCGATGTCCATCACGGAGCGCGCCTGGACGTTCTTCACGTTGGGGACGATGAGCCCCTGCTCGGTGTCCATGGCCACCCCGATGTTATGAGACGCCTAAACAACAACAACAACAACAATAATAATACAGTAGCCTTCTCACAGCCAGCAGGAGAGGACTCCCTCCTCTGCCCTGTAACAGCGGCCAAACATTTCTCACCAGAATGGGGTGGCTTAACAGAAATGATTTTTAAAGAATTTCAAGACATTTTCTGAAAAAGAACCTTTTTTTGTCGGTAAGAATATACATTGTTGGTGGAGACGTAAGCTGACACAGGCTTCCCGGCGAACATTTAACAACAATACGTGCCAACAGCTATAACAACCTGTTACAGAGAGAAAGACAGAAGCTTGGAGACACACAGGGATGTGAGTTCAGACTGTCGGTAAATCTGAGACTGAAAACGACCACAATGTTTACAATAGGTCACTGGCTAAGAATATGAAAATAGAGTATTTACTGACAGGTAATGATGTCCATAATATATTAAATGCAAAAGAAAAAGAGTTTTTATAAAGTTCAAAAGTTAAATAAGCAATATTAAGCAGTATGTGTAATTCCACATATATATGTACATACATGTAATGTGTATATATATATATAATGTATATATATAGGTATATATTTAATATATGTAAAAATAAAATCCTGGAAGGATGCACATCTCAACATACACAGTTGAGTTATCCTAGGATCATGGGATCGGAGATAAACATCATATTTCCTTGTCTGAATTGTTGTAACCAGCCTCTCCTCAATCAGGAAATGGTACTGGTCGCCTGGGAAGACTCTAGGTACAACCCCTCAGAATATCCACGCTCACTTCCTGCTTGTACATTTCTAGTGAGACATACAGGTGAGAATGGCATCCCCAAGAGTTGGCTTAATCAACTTTCACTCCAAACAGAAGAGTTCACTCAAACGGAATTCAAACTTTCCTTACTTCTCTCATTTAAATCATCCTTGTTTTAAAAACTGCAGAAATTCTGTTTTGGGAGAGGTTATTCTGAGGGAAGGGTTGATGGGATGGGTAGTATGACCCATTGCCTCATGTTGTATATTTCCATTATTTGAGCCAAAAACCAAAAGGGCTTAAAAATGCATAGCTGAACCGTATCATTAACCAGCAAACCCGCCACCACCACCACCACCTGTTAGCCTTGGCTTCCTGCTTCCTCCCTGCCGGTGATTCTAGTTTAAAAGGGGTCACGTTTGCGGACCCCAGACGCCTCACTGACAAGCACACCTGCACCGCGTTCTGTGCGGCCAAGCACAGTCTCACACACACAGCCGACCTTGTAGGTGACCTTCTGGCAGCTCTCGTCCAACGAGGCGTTGAGGATGGGGAACTGCAGCAATCCCAGGGAAGCGGCCTGGCAACGGAGAGCGGGGTTAGCACGTGGGACTCAGGAAGGGGGTGTGTGTGGGGGGGGTGGGGGGGTGGGGGGGGCTGCAAGTCCACATCAGCGGGCAGGTGACCAGGTGACTGCCCAGCAAGGGGACCAGGGTCACCTGTTGACTTAAGAATAAAAGAGAAGCCGAAACCGGTTTGGCTCAGTGGATAGAGCGTCGGCCTGCGGACTCAAGGGTCCCGGGTTCGATTCCCGTCAAGGGCATGTACCTTGGTTGCGGGCACATCCCCAGTGGGAGGTGTGCAAGAGGCAGCTGATCGATGTTTCTCTCTCATCGATGTTTCTAGCTCTCTATCCCTCTCTCTTCCTCTCTGTAAAAAATCAATAAAATACATTTAAAAAAAAAAAGAATAAAAGAGAAAGCAGCCAAGTAGCTGGTAAACATCAAGATTTTCTCCTCCCCCTCAAAAAAAATTTTTTTTTAATTTAAAAAGACTTTTCAGCTGAAGCCGGTTTGGCACAGTGGATAGAGCATCGGTCTGCGAACTGAAAGGTCCCAGGTTCGATTCCGGTCAGGGGCAAGTACCTTGATTTCGGGCACATCCCCAGTGGGGGGTGTGCAAGAGGCAGCTGATCGATGTTTCTCTCTCATCGATGTTTCTAACTCTCTATCCCTCTCTCTTCCTCTCTGTAGAAAATCAATAAAATATAAAAAACAAAACAAAACAAAAAAACCCAAAAAACTGACTTTTCAAAACAACTACAGGGTGGGATAAAAGTAGGTTTGCAGTGGTTTGTAGGGAGATAATACAACAATCAATCAATAATAAACAGTAGACCATGTTTGGGGTACTCACACTGCAAACCGGCTTTTGCCGCACCCTACACATGGGCTGGCCAGGCCCCAGAGAAAATGCCTCCGTTCCCGGGGTTGCCTCACCCTGGGAGTTCCCGTGGGGAGCAAACCCGTGGTCCCCAGGCAGGAAGCTGCGTCCCGGTGTGAAAGGGCAGAGCCAACGATTTCCCGGGCACGGACCTCTGCAGGCTCCGTCCTGTCCTGGGCCAGGGAAGGCAGAGCTGGTGGGAGTTACTTGGGGGCGGGTCCCCGGATGGGTCACATTTACATCTTCCCGTCTGCCTGCTCCCCGAATCTCTCTCCTTTTCTCTCCTCCTGACACCATCCCTCTCCTGCCCATGTTCGTGCTTCCCTCCCTGTCCCCACACGGTCTTTACGGCTGCTTTTCTGCCATCGGGACCCCATCCAGGCTCACATATTGCATGTGGCTGCCATGCCTTGTGTTAAAGTTTAAAACAGGAAAACAAAGGTGCTTAGGAGTGTCCTCAGAAAGAATTCCCTCGCCCTGGCCCTCCCAGTCCCACTGAGACTTGTTATATGCGTTGTGTGTTACTTTTGTCTGTGGGTCAGTGGTCTTGACAAAAAAATAAATAAATCATGTTCTGAACTGAAGAGTTGAGGAAAGATTTATGAAGCACTTGATAACTGCAACCTTCATCGTTATGTAAAATTTGTCACTAAGGGTTAAAGTATCACACATAAGAACAGTGTTTTGAGTATAATCCAAATTTTGTAAAACAAACAAACAAAAAACAAGGTGTGTCCAGGTATTAGAGGTCATTTTTGCCCATGTACAATACTTTGTAATATTTCCCAATGTTCTGAAACGTATATAGGCAGGAAAAAAGTTATTTTAAAACAGATAAAGCGTACTGAAATTTACGCCCAAAAATAAAGATCAGGTATTTCATTCGGACTGGAACACGGAGGAAGAGGGAAACGTGCCTTTTCGGGCACTGACCGCGTTAAGCTGGCTAACTGTAAGCTGCACACTAGCAGCGCTGCCAGCCCGGCTCCTGAAGAGCTCAGACGGAGGCTGCCCAGAGGGAGCTGTCACCTGAGGCAACGACAGTCTCCCACGAACCAGTGACAGACGGGAGGAGCCTAGCAAAGCCTGCCTGACCAAACCACATTTACTTACCGATACTCACTTGCTTTCCCATCACCATGGGAAGCGCCTCACTGCCCTTCATGTCCAGCCACTCCCCCTCCTTTCCCCCTGAGCACGAGGAGGCACAGAAGCCTGACTGGCCACCCTTGGGTCTCATATTCTGATGGAACTCTCCAACGTACATACGTGATAAGTGGTCATTTCCTCCTGCCAGTCTGCCTCATGTTAACGTGGTTATTAGTCCAGCCAGAGCTTAGAAGGGAGGAGAAAATTGTTTCCTCCCGCACGATACTCATTCCCCAGCTCACGGCAGGCATCTACAATAGTGCATTCAATCAGTCTGGCTGAGGCCGCGCCAGCCGCTTCATGACTAGTCCCAAAGCCCGTCCCATTCCTATCCTAGTCCATCTGTGATGCGATGACCGCTATCTGCTCCCCCTTAAAGCACTCTCCTCCCTCGGTGTGCGAGGTTGAAGCAATGGCCCCCAATCTGTCCTGCCTCCCCTCGTCCACACGCATCGGCAGAGGTGCTCTTGCAGGGGGTTCTGAGCTCAGTCGTGGGACTTGGTCAGTGAGTTAAGAGCAAGCTCAGTGCAGCAGAGCCCGGAGGAGTGCCGTGTTCTGGTCCTCTCTCCTCCCCAGCAGCTCCGAGACCACGTGTGGGCTAGGGTGCAGGGAGAGAGTGAGACACAGGAAGAGCAATGAGTCACACCAGCAGCCTCTCTAGCCAGCCTACTGGCCATCGAAGACAGGAGTGAGCTCTGCACCGTCAGCTGACTGGGCCTGCTCACCTGCTGACTCAGGAGAAAGAATAAACGGCTGTTGTTTCAAACCATTAAGTTGGGGGTGGTTTGTTCTGTGACAGTAGATAGACTTCGCCTCTAAGTGGCTCTTGCCTGTTTTCCTATCATCAGACCGGTGACCTCACTTACCCTCTTCCATTGTCTTGGCCAACTCAACGTCTACTTTCCCCTTAAACTTTGGTGTAAAACCCTGAGCCTTCTTTTCTTCTCATTCACACACAATTTGGGTGATCTCATCCACACGTTTCAACTGCCGTGTCTCTACAGATGGCACGCTATAGCTGTAATATAGTCCGGATCACTCCTTCATTGACATCTATCACATCTCATGTTTACAGAGCACCCACTTGCTTGGTAGGGTCGCTGCTAAAAAGATGGGGATAAAGGAGAACAGTTTCTGCTGAAGGAGGCTCAGCACCCACTGAAAAGACTGAGTGAACACTTGCAATACATGGAGATACGTTCCACTGGTTAAAGGAAGCGGACTGAACTCACATTATAACAGCCACCGAGGGCTACGGAGGAGGCTACCCCTGGGAAAAATCTGAGACTAAGGATGCAAGTATCTGACCAAGGTGGGAGGGCACACGGCGGGGGATGGCAGCTCAGTCTGACTGGAACAGAGGGAGCGACTGAGAGCTGGGACCGGAGAGGGCAGCAGCGCCTCATGGTGGCATCTGTATGCCACACTTGGGCGTTTGGAGACCACCTTGCAGGCGATGAAGGGAGTCCTGGGAGGGAGTCGGGGAATGATAAGAGGGTTTGATTTGTGGAAGCTCAGTCTCGGTGCGGTGTGAGGAACGGCTGGCGGGAAGCCACACTGCAGTCAGCGATAACCGTATGCACTTTGAGTAAAACAGACCAGAACCGGAAATTCAGGGTCTCGCTTCTCTGGGCCCCCATTTCCTTAAATGGGACGTGGGGGGTGTCAGGGTCCTTCTGAGAATTAAGAGAGATCCGTATGCAGCATGCTTGGTACGGGTCTGGCACATGTAACAACTTTGTAAGCGGTGGTTCATGTGAGCTAGACTGTGAGCTGCTCAAGGTTAGGGGACGGTCGGTCTTATTCCATTTTATACTGGTGCCAAGGCTTAGCACTAGAAATGCTTCTCAGTGCTAGGCCTCAACGTAAGTTTGCTGAATAAATGGAAGGAAGCCCTGGCCGGTGTGGCTCAGTTGGTTGAGCATCATCCCATGCGTCCAGAGGTTGGCGGTTCCATTCCCGGTGGGGGCACAGGCCCGGGTTGTGGGCTCGATCCCTGGTAGGGGGAATGCAGGAGGCAGCTGATCGATGGTCCTCTCCTCGGTGTTTCTCTCTCTCTCTCTCCCTTCCTCTCTCTCAAATCAATAAAAATGGAAGTAAATGTATGTCAGTGATACACAAGATCAATACCAAGTCTCCCTTTGTTTAATCGGCGCTTCGCTGGAGTGGGCCTTACGGAACAAAGGCTTCACCCACCGACAGGCCAGCCTCACCAGCTCCAAGAGGCAAGTGGGTAACAGGGCCCGTTCTTCCAGGTGATACGGTGAGAAAAACCCATCGTTAACACGCTGGCTACTTGGAAAAGGCAGTTAAATGCCCACTCCACCCTGCTGGCAGTGAAGGGACCTCACCTTTATGAAGAAGGGCATAAAGGAGAGTTTAATCCCACGCGCAGAAGCAACGGGCTTCAATTCTTCTCGCAGCTTCACCAGTTCGGTGAGGTCGACCTCGTCACAGTACCCAAAGTGCGGGATCTTCAGGGCCGCGGTCATGGTCTTGACCATTGCTTTCCGAAAGCCTGGAAACAGTGTATTGTCAATTCTTAAATCCTTTAACCGTCTCCTTTTAACCCAAATAGAAGGTTAATGTTGTTTACTCTCAACTACATTCCTCCCCACGCCGCTATGGAACTCGAAAGCCACGAGTTTCAGTGCTGAAGCCCTGAATGCCGCACAGCCCAGTGCCAAGTTCAATGACACAACAGGTGGCCGCTTTCCAGGCTGTGTGTGCAGATAACTCTATAGGCTGCCGGCCAGGACCCACCAGCGGCTCTCCTGCACTATCCCTCTTCAGGAAGTTATCATCCTCCGTGTCCATAAACAACAAGTCAGACGTAGTTCCTTTGAGAGCTAACAAAAAACAACGAATGTTTAAGATACTTGGAGACTTCAAACAGAACAGTTATTCGTTTACACATTCATATTCCAAGAAACTGGCTAACATGTTACTCTTCAGAAATTAACAGTCTAAATTGGGAAAACTGTTATTTCATCATTAAAAAGAAATTGTATGCTGACCTTGAGCTTTCTCTTCAGTAAGAATTACCAACACCATGGCATTAAAAAAATATCCTATCTAATAATAGAGTAACATGTAAATTACCATCACTCCGCTACGCCCACGATTGGGCGGCAGGTGGACTATCTGGCCATTGAGAGGCACGGATCCGCTGCCACTGAGGGGGGCTACCCTGCTGTTGAGAGGCGCAGGGGGCGGGACTCCTGCCCCCTGCGCCTCTCAACGGCCAGATCCGTGGCCACTGAGGGGGCCTGCCGCGGACACCCAGCTGCGCCTCTCAACTGCAGGGTAGCCAGGTGTCCGCGGCAGCCCCCCTCAGCGGCCGTTGAGAGGCGCAGGGGCGGGAGTCCCGCCCCCGCGCCTCTCAACAGCAGGGTAGCCCCCCTCAGCGGCCGCGGACCATCAAAAGTGGGGGAGCTGGGTGCCTGTCTGCTCCGGCACCAGCAGACAGGCACCCAGCTCCACCGCGAAAAGTGAAAGCGTGTAGGGGACCCTACACGTGCATGATTCAATCATGCACTGGGCCTCTAGTAAATAAATAAAATTTTTTAAAAATCAAAATACCCTATTAAATGCATGGAGGCAGCTTCTCCCCAATAAACTGCACTATCATCGGCAGTCTCGTTATTATTACCTGTTATGGGCTCTGTCCGGTCCTGGCCTGTGAATACCGGAAATTTTGCTATTGGGGTGGGAAGAGGTGTGTCTTTTGGTTTCGGTGGAGGTGGCATAATTTCGGCTTTGGGTGAAGGAGGTAATATCGCTCCTGTCTGCTTCTCCAAAAAGTTGAGAATATCTTCTTTGAGTATTCTGCCATCTTTTCCTGAGCCAACAACTTCACTCAGCTTAATCTAAAAAAGGATACACTTAATGTGAAAAATAAAACTCCCTGGAAATAAATAAATCCACATTCAGGTCACTAAGTGGAATTTAATGCATTGTTGGTTAAAAGAAAAAAAGAAAAGTACCCTGCCCAATAAGTTAGTATAAGGAAGTACCATTTCCATGATCTTAACAGAGCGGGTAAGAACGGCTCCCTCCTACGTCATCCCGTTACTTGTGCACACACTGTGCATCTGCCCACATGGTAACCTGTGGTATCTACGTTGTAGGTAATCCACTCCTATTTAGGAAAACCTACATTTTTAAACAATCAACTCTTCTTAAATTTCTTGTATGATTCTTAATTGGTTTTCTCCATTTTTAGAAACTACAGAGAACAGAGATCACCTGATGCTCTTAATGATCCAGTGTTCCATATGATTACTTCTATGTTCTGTTATGCTAAATGGTCTTCATCTTTGAATACGTTTAATGGCGAATAAACTGCCATGAAGGCTCTATGTAGGCATTTCCCTGATTTGAACACGTGCTTTCTAATTTTTGGCTATAAAGTCCGTGAAGGAACGCGCCCTGGATTGTTCCCTAGGCTAGCTTCTGGAACAATGGCCAGATAACTGCTGAAGGGATGTGAACCCTCAAGGACTCTTCTACTTCCAGAATGGACACATTTGTTCTTCCCACTGGAACTGAGCTACTTCTCTCAAAGACAAACAGACAAAGCACCTGCCCGTGGGCGCCCTGGGAAGAGCTCGGGCCCTGGAAGGAGGCAGATCTGGCTCCCAATCCCCAGTTCAGCTCCCTCCTCGACTGCAGGCAACTTCATCAACCCTGCCCTCCCACATCTGCAAAACAGGGATAGTCCGCACCCGCTCCGGGGCTACTGTGGGGGTCAGTGGGCAGCGTCTGGCTCAGGTCTCCCAGGACGAAAGCAGTCAGGGGAGCCCTGGAGACGGACGTCAGAATCCTGGCTCCACCAGAGCCCTGTGACCTTGGGCCAGTGTCCTGACCTCCTCCTATCTTATCTCAGAGCTGTGAAGATTAAGTGAAACACCGGGGAAATTCTCACTGCCTGCCCGGGAGGGAGCCGCCTGCCCGGGAGGTTAGGCACCAAGGACCGGCTGATGAGAGGAATACCAAGCCAGCCTCCTTGACTCAGTTCTGGGGTTCTCCCACCTCCCCGGGATCAGGGCACATCCTGGAGACCACATCCTTGCCTGGCCCATTGCCCGCCTCTTCCCTCCCCTATGCTCACGCCCAGCAAAGGTACTCACTCTTTCAATCAATCCATCAATCAATCAATCAATCATCACATGTCCCCAATCCTTGTCTCAATCTGCGCTCCTAGGGCACCTGACCTACGACACGAGTATTTCCAAGAGCTGCATCAGTGGTGGCCCTGACCGTTCCCAGCTCTAAGAAAGCGTAATACCGTAAAACACACTCCTCCATCAGCAGAAGTAATGCATTCACAGTGGTTCTCATTTCTCACGAGTACCTTTATGCAACGACCACTTTTCGGTAACAGACATTCCCATGTTTTCCTCCATCCCAATGTGAGCCATCTCATCTGGACAGCTGGCTAACTTTTCAGAGGCAAGCACACACTCTGTGTCTCACGTTCACACGTTAAGAAAACGTACGTTGTTTTCCATGGCCAGGCGGCGCACCGCCGGGGTGGCCAGTGTCTTCTGGCCTTTGATCTCCTGGTGAGTGTGTTCGTCATGGGACACGGCGGGCGTTTCCACCACATCTTCCTCGGAATCTGACAACAAGGTAAATGTTTCCTCTTCAGTTGAGAATATATAAATAAACTCCACTTTATAGTCAAAAGTCGTAATAGTTGGGCTACTTCAGAAAGGAGAAACGAACAGGAGTGTGTGTGTGTGTGTGTGGGGGGGGGGGGGGGGGGGAGGCGGGTACTGGTATCTGGTGTTGTTTCTGCTGAAATCACGTAGCCAGCTACCAGTTAAAAAAGGAGCGCTTCTTCCATACATTTTAAAACGTGTTATATTTTAAACACTTTCCTAATAAATTTCTTTTATAAGTAGCATGAAATAAGGATCAGAGGGGAGGTCAATTACACGGAAGGATCATGTAAAATCTGCGACCAGCCTCAATGCTTCCCTGAGATGACACAGCCTTTACATGTTCCTGCTCTGAACAGGGCTGAGGGATGCTGTGGAGACCTCCCTTCCGTGGCGAGGGCTGGCTAGCTGCTCTCTAACTCCAGAGCAGCGGTCGCCAACCTGTGTCCGTGAGGTACGAAAGGCAGGCGACCGCTGCTTAGAGTACTGACCGAAGAAACCATCTAGGGCTGTGAGCATGGAGTTTTGTTACCAAAAAGAAAAGCTTTTGAAAGCATTTAACTGTCCACGTCTGATGCTGCGTGGCAGAATCTCTGTGGGAATTAGTGAATTGGAGACTAAACCTCAGAAAATCAGCAGGCAACTGCGTTTGCTTTGACATTCAATTCTAAGCAAATAAAGGCCCATTATGCTTCCTAAACACCATTTACTCTCCCCTAAGAGGCCTGCATTCCCCCCCTCCCCATCCCTATTAAGATGATACTTAAGCCTGAGTTTTAAGCCTCCTCTTGGAGTTACTTTCCTCTGCCTGACTCCCCTGTACGCATGAGGTATACGGATTAATAAACTTGTTTTCCTCTTGCTGATCCGTCTTTTATTGCAGGGGTCTCAGTTAAGAGCTGAGGACAGATGGAAAATTACTAATTTTCTTTCTCGTCAAATAAGCTGGCATACACGACTATAGTTCAAGGCATAATTTTGGGAGAAATTGGGAGGATATACACTGATGTGTTGAGTGGCGATTTCTGAGTAGCGGGAGAATGTCTTCATTTTCTTATTTTTGGTTTCTCATAACTTTCTCTAATGCAGCGTCCTGCTTTGATAACAGAAATTAAATAAATGACGAAAGGCTTCAATAAGCTACCTCCCAGCTTTTGGAGGGAGCTGGTCACGGTGCATAAAGACTCAGGACATCCGAGGTCTAAACTGGGCTCTCTGCCGTTGGGTTGGATTTAGTTTCTCCGTCGGTTCCACAGAATTGCTCATGTGTAAGGATAAGAAGCCGTCAGTGTGAAAGCTGACAGACTGCGAGCGGTCACACCAGCTGTGACACTCAGGCACCCGGGCCCTCTGCCCCTCACTGCGGGCCTGTCCGGACCCCAGCACTTCCTCCCGGCTGCGGGCGAGGGCTGCCTCCCAGCGCTGTTTCCTGGACGACAGAGCCCTGGGTTCGGGGAAGGCGGCCGGCTGTGCGCCCACTGCAGCAGCCCAGAGGCAGTTCCCGGAGCGTTCTCCTGTGGAACCCGTGTCAGGGCGTGCACTGCTGTGAGAGCCACGGCCGCTGCTGCTTCGCAGCGCGGGTCTCTTCACTGCTCCCCCCGCTTTTCCTCCCTCCCTCTCCTGCGTCTCCTCTCCCAGCCATCACCACGAGTGCCGTCTGGTTCCGTGCCCACGGCACAGCGAGCCATCCATGTGCACACTACACCTGTTGGCAGTGACCGGTGTCCTGAAACTTCACTGCTGCTTCTGTCACCACTATGATTTCCAGAAGCCTGGCCACCAGGGCACTGTTTCTGTCCATGCAGTTACCATGGCGACTGGTCAAAAGATAATCACACGTCACCCAGGACCTTTTCTGTTTCCCTGACTTCCTGGAAGTTATTAAAAATAAACACCCCTTTTGATTGGTACCCAAGGACGCAAGGACAGCGGCGATCATTTGGCAAACATGGACACGCACTTCAGTACCTTTTAAAGCTTCCGTCTCTATGTCCACGAGTGGCTTCCCCACGTAGGCCGTGTCCTCGAGGTTGTAGTACAGTTTCCTAATGACGCCATCGTAGCGACTGGTGATCGTCACAGACGCTTTGTCGCTCTGAACCTCACAGATGCTGTCGAACTGAGACACAGTGTCTCCTTCCTTCACGAACCTGCAGGAAACAGGTGTCAGACCTGCCACGTGACCAAGGACGATTAGCCTGCACCGCCGCCGCCACGCCGAGTTAGGGCCTATCCACCCAGGCGAGCAGTTAGTCCCAGAGGTGCACCAAAGAATGTTCCAGAAAAGACCATCATGGTTCCAGAACCTCTTTGGTGTTATTTCCAATACCAACTTTTAAAAAACCATTCACAGATCTGTAATCTGAACATTTAATTAAACTCTCAGGTTTTCTGCTCCACCCACTCCTTGGAAAAAGTTCTTAAAAAGTATTTTGAATGTGTGTGTTTTTTCCCTTTTCATTGTTTATATTAGCCTATATCAAACTTTAAGGGGTGCCTCTTGTTTCTAGAATTCGATAGAAAAATTGATGTCCCCAGCACACATCCTTTGTAACCTCATGAATTTTGGCTCGAGTTCTCTTCTAATTATGTTTGCCTGTCCTTGCATATCCGTCCCTTCATCCCATAACCATTCTAAGTGCCCTTTACCAAACAGAACAGGAAGGAGACCAACCTCAAATACTACATGTGATTCTGAGTCTAATACCATTCTTTTTTTTAATTTTTAATTTATTATTATTTTTCTTTATTGATTGATTAAGGTATTACTGTGTCCTTATCTCCCCATTGCCCCCCCCACCCCTGCTCATGCCCTCACCCCCCCCCCCCCGTGTCTGTGTCCATTGGTTATGCTGATATCTAATACCACTCTTGACGTATCTAGCGCATTCCTGACGTTTTACATTAATTCCTCATTAACAACACTATTGTTCGGTCATTCTTATGCCTTGTCTTCCTGTCCTAACCAGTTCTCGGTCCACGTAACACACCACCCGTGACAGGGACATGAGGTGTGAGAGCGGCTCTGGGGGTTCCCCCCCAGACAGAGGCAGGGCCTCTGGGATTCCGCGCCTCCAGAAAGGCAGCAAGTCTGGACACACGTCACCCCTTAGCGGTGACCGTCTCTTCTGTTAGCTGAAATGGGGGTGGGCTGTGAACGTCTTTAAAAAGAGGAGAAAAGGATGCTAAGACATTGCCCAGAATAAGGTGCAGTGGTGTGTGAACTGGCTCGGCAGCACGCTGACCCCACCAGCTAGTTTCACCCACGGCTTTGGAAAAGGCCCGGATGTGAGAGCAAGTGTCTCCATTTAAATAGAGACCTGCTTATTGTCACTCCGATTACCTTAAGACTGACGTCCACCTTTTTCACAGTAACTTACCATTCTTTGACAGTTACTTCTCTAATGCCTTCTCCGATGTCTGAGAGTTTGAATTGAACAATCTGTCCCTGTTGACCTTCAAAGACAAATGAGACATAATCTCCTTAAATATGTCACATGTTAAGAGATGCTTTTACACCTAAAATTAGAAAATATTCTCCAGCAGAGGCAGAAATTATTTCATTTTAAGGATAAAAATTTCACAATTTTTAACAGCATGATCATCATTCATAGCCATCAAAGATTTAAAAGAGTTAATGTAGGACACGGACTCACTGCCACTGCCACAGAACGCCCGTTTTCCCGCTTCCAAAACAATGTTCTGTGACGGGATGGAGGGCCTGACAAAGGGCAGCTGGCACCGTTACAGTAAACAGACTGTAACACACGACGTGTACTGAGGGAGACCGCACTGCACCCCCTTGGTTCATGTTATGAAACTGTAATAACCACCAACAGCATGCTTCTACATCGCTTTGACCTGGTATTTTGGCTTCATACTCTCTTTCTTAGTGGCTAAAGGTCAGGCAGACCCCTACATGGAAAACTCGATGGGACATTCTTATTTGCCCAAACTAGGTTCTGCCAACTTATCATTAAATCTGAGTCTTTTCCTTCCTCTTTCCACTTTTTACCCCTTTTCAAAGATCTACCCCCTTTTTATAACACTTGGATGCCAATGAAACTTTATGGTAATTATTCCCAAGAATTTTTGGTTAGCAAAGGGCTCCGAACTGATTTAAGAATACGCCTCTATTTTTAGACTGCTAATAGCTACAACTGCTTATAAAACACACAAACAAGCTGATGAAGGAGCACATTTTCCTTCAATAAACAGGAGGGGGTGAGTTAGCGGTAGAGAAATGTGTCTTTGATGTGGGGGACTCAGGAGCCTCGTGTCCACTCCAGGAAGTGGGCCCTCGCACAGCCTGCTGCTCATTTAAACTGGAACCTTCCGGAAAACAGTTTGGTACTAAGTATCAAAAGCCTTAAAAAATGCCCACAACTTTGAGCCAGAAACTAGTTTGAAGCCTTTTTTGCCCGAGGACAGAGAGGCACACCGAGGTCAGTGCTCAAGAACAGTTACCATGGAGACCGGGACCCAACCTGAGTGACTAAAACGAGACAGTAAATGCACGATGACACCTCTATGTAAAGCCAGGTTATGCAAGGAACATAAGGAACCGACGGCATGTGCAAGAGCATGGAAACGTGACGACATGGTTAGGGAACGGCCGACAGTTCTACGCGGCTGAGGCCAGGTCATGTGGCGAGAAATCAGCCCAGACTTGAAAAGGGTTTGTGCGCCAGGCGGAGGTGAGGTGTGTGAAATGTACCCTTCAGGCAGTCAGGGGCCAGTGCCGGTTAGTCTATTCACCATTCCTACACTCTATGCTGGCCTGCGGCTTGCTTTCACCAATAGAATATAGCAGAAGTGAAAGTGTGTAAGTTATTTTTTAAAAAATATATATTTTTTATTGATTTCAGAGAGGAAGGGAGAGGGGGAGAGAGATAGAAACATCAATGATGAGAGAGAATCATGGGCCGGCTGCCTCCTGCACGCCCCCTATTGGGGATGGAGCCCAAAACCTGGGCCTGTGCCCTGACCAGGAATCAAACCGTGACCTCCTGTTCAATGCTCAACCACTGAGCCACACCGGCCAGGCGCAAGTGTGTCAATTCTGGAGCCTCGGCCTCAGAGGACCTCCACCTCACAGCTTCTCCTTGTCCCTCTGGGAATGCTGCCTGGAGACCCCCCTGCAAGGCAGCTGACCTAACTTGGCAGAGGGTTAGAGGCCAGGTGGTGGAGCAATGCGCTGTCCCAGCCGAAAACCAACACTGATCGTTAGATGTGTGAGGGAGAGCGTCCTGGACCCTCCAGCCCAGATGATGCTCTAGCCAAACACAGTCACATCAGAGAGGGGGCCGACGCCCAGAGTCCTGACAGCTAATGAAGCATAGTCGCTTCAAGCCGCTCTGAGGAGGGCTGCTGTTCAGCAGTGATTTGCTGCCAGGGAGTCCCCGTGGCCATTTCAGGTCTGTAGCTTCAGGTCTACCATTTTGGGAGACAATTCTCTCTGGCAGGAGTGTGGCGGAGAGAGGCGGGAAGGGACGGCAGAGAAGGCAGTTAGGGGGCTGCTGCAGGTTAAGAAGCTGAATAGATTTATACGTTTCGAAGCTGCCTGAAAAGGAGAAGACAGGTTTAGAAACACATACGCTGTAACATGAATAGATCATGGTCACCAGTCTGAGGGGAGAAAGGAATCAGGCTCCAGGCTTCCAGCTTAGCTACGAAAGAAGAGGACACATGCCAAGCACCCAGAGCGGTGCCTGGGCACACAGCAGGTGCTCAGTAAATATGTTGAATGAGCCGATTCTCACACCAGTACAAAGGGTCAGATACTATGATTACTCCCCTTCTCCAGGTGAAATTAAGTCACTCGCTTGAAGTTACACAGCCAGCAACTGGTAGGCCACGAACCTGGAGCTCATAACTGCCTGCACACGGGAGCTTCAATGGCCTCTATTTTCTCTCACCAAAGGCTGACTTTTGAAAATAAAAATCTTAAAAAAAACAACCACAAATGGTGAAAGTACGTTTACACATCTCAGGGTGCTGTGGAAGACGGCGTGTCGGGGGCACGGAAGGACTGATTGGCCTCAGGTGGGTCTGCCTGGCACCGCCCTACTTGTCACTGCCAGCCCAGACCCAGGTGCCCAGATCTGGCCAAAGGGTAATGATACACAGAAGGCCAGGGTTCCTTACCAGGTTTCTAAAGAACGTCAGAAAGAGAGTTTTAGTGTCCTTGCAAATCTAACACTTAAAGCCTCGAGTTCTTCAGAGAGGGTAGAAAACGGGGTGTGGTGTGTGTGTGTGGGCGGGGGGGGGTAATTAAATGGTAAAAGCAGGGAACCTTGTATGTAGGGGCACCTCCGGCTGGTTTCATCCCACCACCCACTAGCACAGATGAAGTCCTCCTCCAACAACCAACACGCAGGGAGTACACGGGCACAAACTATCCTATCCAGCGATCAAGTCACATTTACCTGGACTGAGAGTCTGTCCAGCTGACTATTGCACGCAGATGAGCCAGGTGATAAAGAACAGATGGCCCAAGGCAAGCCATTCCCAACTCCATGAAGACACACGTATCAAGGGAGAGAGAGTGTGTGAAAGGGGAGTGGGGTAGAGGTAGGGTGCAAAGATAATAATAATAAGAAAAAGGATAAATGTGGGGAGAGCAAGGAGGGCCAGGCTAGGAATAAAAGGTCCACTTTAAAAACACACACACAACTTTGCTAAGTCTACAATCACTTAAAATAAAGTGCTGAGTAAGATACAAAACGCCATCTCACGCGGCGATGTTGGTCACACTCACCAGCGGTTGTTTTCAGCGGTCGGTGCGGAAGGCTCGACTTGAAGGACGGGTAGCCGAAGAAACACACATATTTGGGTTTCGGCGCATGAACAACACTCCGTGTTTGACAGTAGCGAACACAAACCTAGCGATGAGAAGACCGAAAGGAAAAGCTCTGATACGTGATCTCTATGGCTTACCTCTCTAAGCACCAACGGAATGTCACGTCCGTTCTAACAGTGGAACGACCGTTATCGCTGCATAAACGAATGATCTAGGCCCAAATCAGAATGCCGGACATCAAGCGGCAGGAAGAAGAAGATCGGGGCGCGGGTGCCGGGGAAGCCGAGGATGGGGACGCTCTCAGGGGAGCGAGGCCGGGAGCTCGTCAGGTGCTGCTGGGGACGGCTGGCTTCTCCTCCCCGTTACCTCCTACTTCTCTTCCCCAAATCTCAGGTGAGGCAATGTCCTCTGGGAAAATCTCAGGTGAGGCAATGTCCTCTGGGAACGCCGGTCTGAACGCCGGGACCTTCCCTAGGTGTTCCTGTAGCTGTAGGACTTGTCCGTGCACAGCACGTCTTAGGCTGTGCTGTGCGGCTTGTCTAAGGCCTAGCTCTGTCTCTCCGTCTCTCCTCCTCCACCACAGGCTGTCATTAACCTCTGTGCGGGCAGGGATGGTGTCGGTCTTACTCATATTTGCATCCTGGGTGCCTAGCACAAGACCCCCTGAAAGGCTTTGTAAGATCAGGGGTCAGGGCCGCTGCAGAAAGCACTGGGGCAGAGGGGACCCGGGGGTGGGATCGCTACACAAATCAGATGAAACACTATGAGGACGGGACGTTCACTGTCTAGTGCTGAAAGTCGTGGGAAAGTGGGGAACGGCAGGGGTGAAGGTGGTGGGTCGGTGGGTCGTAGCTGCATGGACACAAAGGTTGGGGAGACACTGGTGCAGACCTGGGGGGCAAGGACACGCCCCAGGGGTGAGGCTGGAGCAGGTGTCTCCGGGGCTCCGGGGGCTCCGGGGCAAGGGCCGTACCGTTCCGCTTTGCTCCAAGGGCCTCTTCCATGACTGTAAGTCCCCTGAGAGCGGGGGTCGTAGTGTGGCGCCTGGCACCCAGTGGGTGCTCCCTAGATGCTCAATGACTGCCTCCCCAGCGCCTGTCCCCCCGCCCGGCACCCAGATGCTGCTCAGTGACAGGCCAGCTGGGCCTCGGGTGTGGAGGGAGCGGGAGGGCCGCCGAGTCCCGCCAGGTGCGCGCCCAGGTGAGGGGAGGGAGCGGGTCTCCGGACCCGTCGGCTCCCACCTTCGGTGCCCTTCGCTCTGCGTGTGTCCCCCCACCTCTCCATCACGCGTGCCCGGTACGCGTGGCCCCCGGAGGACACACGAACACCCGTCCCCGGCAGGACCGCGGACACGGCACTCCTCCCCGACCGCAGCCCGGCCCCGACCCGCTCACCAGCCGCCCGGCTCTCTGGCTGCAGGTCCGCAGCACGCGCACTGCGGCCATCTTACTCCGGAAACTCCAGCGGCGCCGCGGTGGGGGGCGTGGCCTCTGCCCGGCCACCTATTAGGATCCGGGAAACGCACCTCCCCCTGAGCGACCAATGAGGGCGAAGGAGCGGCCCACCGGGCAGCCAATCAGGGAGAGGGGCGGGGCTGGAGCGACACCCACTGCGGGGGCGGGGCGGGAGGGGGATGCCAGGAGGCAAAAAGCTGGGAGATGGGGAACCAGTGGGAGGAGGGCAGCCCAGGTTTGGTTTCGGGGACGGTGTCGGACAGGAGCACCGACGGTCATCTTTGTAGTCCGTGCAGGGGGGGAGGGGGCGGACAGTGTCAAGGGAACCCAAAGGAAAGGCACTTACCTGCAGAAAGGGATGTGACTCGGACCTGAGGATGGGCAGGAGAATACCACCCCCACCCCCACCCCCACCCCCGTCTTCAGCCGGGATTGCAACCGCCTCGAGTCCTCGGTGCCAGGCTCCGACCCACGGATCTGGAGTCACGAGCCTGTTCTGAACTAGATCCCGACGGCCGGCAGGTCTTACTCCCCGCGAGCATTCCTGACCATGCGAACCGGCTGTTCGATATTTTTTTCATAGAAGGTGAACAAGGTTACCCTGAGGTCCCAAATAAGCACGTTATGAACACGTTCTTTCCTTATCAGCGCAGGAAATGTGTGTCACAGACATGTGAACCTGCTTTATTTGCCTCTTGGAGAAATGTCCAATTTAGAACCAGGAAGGATAAGATCGGAGCTTGCACAGTCAAGTTTCCAGGATGACATTGGTCTGTTTTTGCCTCTTACTGGGAACGAAAATCTGCACAGATGTCTAAAGAAATACATACACACACACACACACACACACAGAGAGAGAGAGAGAGAGAGAGAGAGAGAGAGAGAGGGAGAGAGAGAGAAAACTGGAACAAAGAGAACATTATAAGTCCTCAATTTTGAAGATTAGTGGCTGTGAAACAAAATCTCAGGCATTACACAAATTCAATGTCTAATATTATCTAAACTCACCCTTCTTTTTTTGCCTTATTTACCTTTCAGTATATTTCCTTCTCTCTTCCTCCTTCTCTCTCTCTCTCTCTCTCTCTCTCTCTCTCTCTCTCGCTCTCTCTCTCTCACACACACACACATACACATGCATGCACACACATGGACTACTGTGAGCAATAAATCAAAGTCATTACCTTTAAAAGAAAATCTAACAAAACACTTTATAAGCACTGTTAATATATTTGATAATACTACATGCAAGTGTTTACATAAAAACACTTTGAAGTGAATTATTTTTCCCCCTAAGGTCCCTATACCACCTCTTCCTCTAATGTCCCTTTATCTCTACCTTCTCCCAAGAAAATATCTAGTTTATTTCCTCTCTTTTATCCTCTTTTACCTCAATGGATTACTGCTTCCAAATTCAGTATTATGTTTTCTTACCTTTCTTTCCAAAAGCAAGAGACATGCCACCTACTCACTAGTCAATCCTTTCCCTCAAAAGAGACAAAGAATTTCTTCTCTTTTTTTAAAAAAAACTAATAAATATGACTACGTCCCAGCAATTCCTCTCCTAGGTGTCTACCCAAGAGAAAGGAAAACATATGTCTACACAAAGGCTAGTACAACAATGATTGCAACAACATTGTTCATAATAGCCAAAAACTAGAAACACCCCGAATTTCAACAAGTGAATGGATAAACAAAATGTGGCACATCCATATCATGGAATAGTATTCATCCCTAACAATGACGGAAGTACTGACTCATGCTTTAACCTGCATGAACATCACATTTTTTCAATATATATATATATTTTTATTTTAGGGAGAGGGAGAGAGAAATGTGGATACAGGTGAGAAACATCCATTGGCTGTCCGCTGTGCGCCCCCTGCTGGGGATCCAGCCGCTGCAAGCTGGGCCTGCGCCCTGACGGGGAACGGAACGGCACCGGCCACCTGCTGGGGACCTTTGGGTGCCTGGGAACGTCCACACGATGAACACTCTCGATCCTCCTCCTGGGGCCTGTGCCAGGGTCCCTCTAGGGCAGTGGTTTCAGCTGCACTGAACATTCATAGCAACGGGGGGTCGCACTAACATGCAGGTCCCAATGCAACCGACCAGGGCAGGCCCCGGGAGTCCGCGTTTCTAACAAGCGCTGGGTGACACAGGTGCCATCCGTTAGCCAATGCCATGTGATTAATAAGGTAAGAATGCCGAAACCGGTGTGGCTCGGTGGATAGAGCGTCGGCCTGCGGACTGAAAGGCCCCAGGTTTGATCACATCCCCAGTGGGTGGTGTGCAGGAGGCAGCTGATGGATGTTTCTAGCTCTCTATTCCTCTCTGTAAAAAATCAATAAAATATGTTTTAAAAAATAAGGTAAGAATGTATACCTGAAAGTGGGCTTGTTGAGACATGGGTTCTACTATATATATCTTATTTAAAAACATACTTTTATTGATTTCAGAGGAAAGGGAGAGGGAGAGAGAGATAGAAACACCCATGATGAGAGAGAATCATGGATCAGCTGCCTCCTGCACGCCCCCTACTGGGGATCAGGCCCACAACCTGGGCCTGGGCCCTTGACCAGAATCGAACCCAGGACCCCTCAGTCCATAGGCGGATGCTCAACCACAGAGCCACACCGGCTGGGGCTCTACCTTTCATTTTAACTACGATCATGAAGAACCGCCGGACTGTTTTCAAAAGTGGCCGCAGCAGTGTGCGAGAGGAAAAGAAATAATAATCCTCGAACCCGGGGCACACGCATTCCAAGGGACAGGCTGCGGACGAGGCCCCGGGGCCGGGACCGGGACCGGAGGTCGGTGCGTGCAGGGCCCGGCCGGGTCTCCATCCTCAGCCCCAGAGGCTCCCGCTCCGGGCGCGGCGGGCGGCACCGCAGTTCGCACGGGCCCGCGGGCAGCCGGAGGGGCCGGTCCGGGGGAGGAAGGCTGGCCCTCCGCGGTGTCGCTGTCCGCGTCCCGGGCACCGTCTCGAGGACGCATTTCCTCGGCGCTGGGGGACCCGCCCGGCCGCCGCCCCATTTGCTGGGATCCGGTTGGCGCCGCCCCCGGGAGCACCGCGCGGCGCGCATGCGCACTGGCTGCCGGGGTGCGGGCCCGGGGCGGGGCGGGTGGTGTCGGCGGAGCCGTGGTCTCGGAGCCTCCGGTCCTTCTCTCCGCCGGCGCCCGCGGCCCCAGCGAGGACCGGCTCTCGGAGCTGCGGGGCGGGAGCCGGCGTGTCCTCCTCGCCGCGCGCGGGTGGAGGCCGGGCGCCTGCGGGCCGGGCCTGAGGGCGCCCTCCATGGCGGCGCCGCGGGTGGAGGTGGACGGCGGGCTCCTGGAAGGGGTGAGTGCGGCCCGAGGCCGCGGGGTGTGGGGTGTGGGGGTGTCGGGGGGGAGCTTTGGGGTCTCACGATCTCTCTTGTCTCCGCCCCGCACCCTGCGCAGGGCGGCCAGATCCTGAGGGTGTCCACGGCGCTGAGCTGCCTCCTGGGGCTCCCGTTGCGGGTGCAGAAGATCCGAGCCGGCCGCAGCACGCCCGGCCTGCGGTAATCGGGGCGCTGCGGGCGGCCTCAGGGGCCTGGGTCGGGGTGTGGGGCTGGGGGATGGCAGGGCCCAGGGGATGGGCTTGGGATTGGGGGGGGGGGCGGGCACAGGCCCTGAGGGGCGGGCTGCGGAGCCTGGGGCCTTGGGATGGCGCGGGGCTGGGGACTCAGGGGCCCCCGCAGTGATGCTGTGGAGATCCGGGCATCAGGGCCTCCCCTCCCCCCCAGGTGCGGGCTTCAGCCTGGGCTGGTAGCCCTGGCCTGGTTTGTTCCCTCTTGAAACCCTCCAGGGGCAAACTTAGAAAACAGGCCCCCAACCCCCCTCCCCTCTGACAGCTGTCAGGGGGTGGTGGTGTGGGAGGGGGGGAGGGACGGAAAGATTTCCCTTGGGGTGATGGGCACCATGCCGGGTGCAGATGATGTTTTGTTGGCTTGTGCCCTTGAAACCTGCATGATTTGGTGAACCAGCGTCACCCCAATACATTCAATGAAAAAAAACGATCAAAAAGAAAGGACGAACCTAGGGCCTGTTCCGGCTGGCTAGAGTTGTCTCTTTCCTAAAGCGTATCTTCCAAAATGCTTCCCCTCCTCCTGGGGCAGCGCCACGGCCTGGGGCGCACGGAGCAGGGCAGGACAGGTGAGGCCGATGGGCCCTGGAGCCAGAGGGAACCCCCTCCCCCCCTTTAACAGCATATTTTCAAATCAGAACCGGAAGGGGCCCAGAGCGGTCCGTCCCGCTTTCACTCAGGCCACTAGGAAGCTGTGAATAGGACCGGGAGGGAGGCTGCGGGCGGAGAGGGGGAACACGTTGACCTTGGCCCTCGTGTCTGGAAGCGAGGCGGCCCTCCGGGAAGGTTCCGGGGGATGCACCTGTGAGAAGAGCACCCAGGTGGACGCCGGACCGATGCCTCTGTGTGCACTCTGTATGTGTCCGTTGCAGTGGGTCAGCTCTCTCTTAGCCTCTCTTCCTTTTCCCACAAGCCGTTTGGAAATGGTTACAAGGCAGTGAGTGAGGTGGTGAAGATTCATTCCCTTTGCCAGAGTTCGAAGCAACCCCTTTCGCAGGGACATCCGGTTCCTTAAGGTTGTATTGGGTACATTACTGCTTTGCTGGGGCTGCCGTAACAACATCCCCCAGGCTGGGCGGCCTAAAAACAGAAGTTTATGTTCTCACAGTTCTCACAGGAGGTTGAAGTTCAGGATCAGGGTCCTGGCAGGGCTGGTTTCCTCCGAGGCCCACAGGGAAGGGCTGTGTCCCAGGCCTCTCCCTGGCTTGGAGGTGGCCACCCTCTTGCTCTTCTCACGGTCACCCTTCTCACACGTCCCGGGTGTGTCTCCGTGTGTCCCGATCGCCTCTTTCCATAAGGACACCAGTGAGAATCGATCACCGCCTTCACTGCCCCCTTTACCTTAATCACCTCCTTTACGGGCCTGTCTGCAATAGAGTCACATTCTGAGGTGCTGGGGGTCAGGGCATCAACGTATGAATCTTGGGGGAACACAGTTCAGCCCCTAACAGGCACCATAGATTATTCAGGAAAGGGCCAGGGAGAGTGGGGGCACTTAGGCAGTTCTATTACTTTTCCTCTTTTGCATACTTCTGATTGACAGCATGTCAGTGTGTGTGTTTATAGCTAAACTAGAGGCCCAGTGCATGAAATTTGTGCATGGGTAGGGTCCCTAGGCCTGGCCAGCCATCAGGGCCAATCGGGGCCTTCATTCTGTGCCGCCCCCTGGTGATCGAACTCCTGGTCTCACGGTCGAACTCCCAAGCAGACACTTTGCATATTAGCCTTTTATATATATGGATGGTCTGGCAGGATCCCTTAAAATGACACCTGTTAGCAGGAAGTCCAGGCACATAAAACCCCAGAGGAAGCGCTGACCGTGGGCGATGTCACAGCAGTAGCCGTGGGTAGGCCTCGCTGTTTTCCTGCCCCTGCGGTTTTGGCACTGAGCCGGACACGCGGGGCCGTAGGCAGTCCGAATGCACGCGTTCTGATGCAGTCTTTTCACCTGAAGGCCTCAGCACTTATCCGGACTGGAGATGATTCGAGACCTGTGCGCTGGGCAACTGGAGGGGGCGGACATCGGCTCCACGGAGATCACGTTCACTCCCGGGAAGATCCAAGGTGGGAGCCACACGGCAGACACCAAGACAGCAGGGTGCGTGGCTCTTCCCCTACGTCTGGGCTTTGGCGTTAGACCCGGGTTCAAATGCAGGTCCTGCCCGCACCTGGCGCCTGGCTGAGCCCTTCTGAGTTTCCGTTTCCTCGCTTTTTCTGTAAATTTCTTTATTGATTAAGGTGTTACATATGTGTCCTTATTCCCCCATTACCCCCCATCCCTCCCCCCACCCCCCCCCCACACACACTCATGCCCTCACCCTCCTGAAGTTTCCTCGCTTTTTAAAATGGAGATGGCACACTTACCTTTGAGGGGTCGAGACTCTGGGGTACGGACTTGTTTAGCCATTGCAGCTGTGACTATAGCTGGAATTTTCTCACGTGTATAGTGTAGCACACTTTTTATCTGTAGAAATTGCACATGTGAACACGACTGTTTTCCTGCCGTGGGGTCGTCCTCGTCTCTGCCTGGGCGTGTCCGTCGTGCTTGACTCACCGCTAATGACAAACCCTGTTCTGCTGCCTTTAGTCTGGGCATGAACTTGGTTTTCCTTTTCCCCGTTGGCGAAATGGGCACATCACATTTACACGTCGGGCCAGCTTCTTCCACTGTGTCTTTAAGATGGAGGGTTTCGTCATTCAGTTACTGAAATGGTTTTTGCCTTTAACCTTGAGGGCGTGTACCTGCCGTCCCAGCTGTCTGCGCTCCCGCCGGCGGGGATGGGTCAGGATCACCTGCTTGCTAAGCCCGCTCTGCCTTCCCCTCAGGAGCGTGTGCCTCTTGCTGCAGGTGTCCCTGCCCTGCGTCCTGTTCGCCGCGTCTCCCTCCGAGCTGCGCCTGCGAGGCGGGACCAACGCCGAGATGGCCCCGCAGATCGACTACACGGCCATGGTGAGGGCCTTCGGTGCGCAGACACACCACGGTGCTGTCCTCGAACTGTCCCCGGAGTGGCTTTGTGTGCCTTCCTGTGTATTTCTTCATGGCGGACTTATGTTTGCCGTAGAGTTAGTGTTGTGGCCTAGATGTGTTCCTGGTGAACCCCTTAAAAAGCTCAAGTGTCATGATGATACGAATTCTCTTACTTATTATGCAAATCAGATCCGGGACTTAGGATTTGGAGGGAAAAACTCAAAGCCAGAATGAACTCCTGTGCTTGACGAGTGTTGGGAGGACATGGAGAAAGCAGAACCCCTGTGCACTGTTGGTGGGAACCCAACGTGGAACAGCCACCGTGGGAAACAATATGGAGTTCCCTTAAAAAATTAAAGATAAAATGACCGCCTGATCCAGGAATCCAACTTCTGGGGGTTTGTCCAAGGGAATTGATAAATGAAGATCTCCGAGAGAGCTTGTGTTCATTGTGGTACTATCCACGTTAGCCAGGATGTGGAAATAACCTAAATGTGCATTATATTTTAAAAAAATGAGAAGGTGGAGTAGAATCCTGTTCAGCAAAAACCCCTAATTCCTCACGGTGCGTCTAGGGAGAGGGTCAGGAGACAGCGGCCTCTCGGGTAAAATGGTCATTGGGATCAAGGGTCCTGAGCTGCGGATTTTATTTTCATGACACAGACTAGCACAGCCCTGGCTCATTAAATGTTAACTTTGAATTTCAGCTCCATGCCCTCTTTTATTGGAAAACTGGGACTAGGCTGCACAGTGTGTGCCACTATCACCCCTCGTTACTAGCCTGGTCTCTGTGCGGAGCACTCGTGTCTAATAAATGCACTTGTTGAATCGGTGACTATTGGTTGTTAAGGCAACAATGCTCTGATTTTTCAGGTTTTCAAGCCAATTGCTGAAAAGTTTGGTTTCAAGTTTAATTGTGACATTAAGATGAGGTAAGTTGCTCTTTTCGTGGCCGTTCGACCCACCCCTTACGGTAACAATAGTGGCGAGGTTGACGGTAGAGAACAGCAGGCTGGCACCACTTGCCTGTATTTCCTGTAGGAAATCACTGAGCTCTGTGGTTTGCAAGCAGCAGGAGCGTGGGTCTTGGAAGCAGCTGTGCGGGACATCCACTCGTTTGCGAGGAGGGATTTTCAGGGGGATTCTGCTCTGAGGCACCTTCCTGTCTAGTGTGAGCCAGGCTCAGACCAGATCCAGTGCCTCTGTGTGCGGGCAGCTGGACAGGGCCGGCGGGGTGAGAGGAGGATTCTCTGCCACCGTCCAGCGGGGTGATTTTCCAAGAGAAAGGCCACATTTCTTGCTGTGGCGCTGAAGTGTTTGCAGTCTTGTTCCAATGTACCTTCTGGCTTCACTGTCCCCCTCTTTTTTTAAAAAATATTTTTACTGATTTCAGAGAGAGGCAGGAAGAGGGAGAGAGAGACAGAAACATCAATGATGGGAGAGAATCACGGGTCAGCTGCCTCTTGCACGCCCCCCACTGGGGATGGAGCACGCAACCCGGGCCTGTGCTCTGACCGGGAATCGAACCCTGACCTCCTGGTTCATAGGTGGATGCTCAACCACTGAGCCACACCGGCCGGGCTCACTGTTCCCCTCTTCCTTTCCACATCCCCTGTGTTCTAATTATGCGACGGCCTGCTGTTCCTTAGCCCTGCTTGTGCCTTCACACTTTCATGTCGTCGTTCATGTTTTTCCTTCCCTCCTCTCCTAAAAGTAGGAAATCCTGTATATTTTTCCAGATGAAACTTGCAATTTCTTGTGTGCCTTGTCCGTGAGTCCATATCCGCACCTCTGGTGTGGTCCTCACAGCCCGACTCACGCTGTGTGAGGGGCCGTCGCCCCCAGATGGGGAGCGCCCCGTGGACAGGAGCCCTGCGCCCTCCCCGCGCGCTCTCAGCATCTTCTGTCGCATCAGTTGTATTGGGGTTCAGCTACTCACATACTCATTTCTTCAGTGAGCACCTACTACACGCCACGCAATGTTCTAGGCCCTGGAACGGGGCAGGCACAAAAGGGACAAGATCCTACCTCCAGCTTTTATTCTGAAACAACCCTGTCCCGTACCGCTTCCTGCCACAAGGGAAACGTCCCCTGCCTGTCCTCCCGTCTGTCCCGCCCGGTGGCCCCTCGCCACATGTGACTGTTGAGCCCTTGGATGCGGCTGGTGCGACTGGGGAGCTGAGTTTACGTTTCATTTCCTTTAGGTAGCCCCTTGGTGACGGAGGCTCCCGTATTGGGCAGCACAGATCTCCAAGGCGACGTGGGAGTTTTAAGCAGCCGTTCTGGGGTGGGCTGTCATTCCCACGTTGTGACGTGGTAAATATTGAGCTTTCTTTGCGTCATGCATCAGGGTAGGTGAGTGTTTGTCACGCTTTTTTGTAGGGGCTACTACCCGAAAGGGGGTGGTGAAGTGATCGTCCAGGTGTCTCCAGTGAAACAGCTGAACCCGATAAACATCACCGAGCGCGGCTCTGTGACAAAGATATCCGGGAGGGCTTTTGTGGCCGGCGCTTTGCCATTTAAAGTAAGTCGTCCATTTCTTAAAATTGTTATTCTTCTTCATTGATTTCAGAGAGGAAGGGAGAAGGCGAGAGAGAGAGAGAGAAACATCAACGATGAGAGAGAATCATTGATGTAAAGTTAAGTCGTCCAGATGTTCTTAGCAGTGTATGATGTCTTGATGAGTATTCTAGCAACTAAACTTTGAAATTATTAGAAGAATTAATTAATTCATTTTATTAAAAATTTCTTTTCTTACAATTCTGTGCTCTCTACTCATGCAAGTCAAGCCTTTCTGTAACGCACATGAAAGTTACTTGTCTCGAAGGTGTGAAGACAGTTGTCACAGTCATCATGAACTTGGTTTACTCTGCATTTCTCTTTCGCCAAAACAGGTAGCGAAGGAGATGGCGGCGGCGGCCGTGAGGTGCCTCCGGAAGGAGTTCAGGGACCTGTACGTGAACATCCAGCCGGTCCAGGAGCCCCGAGACCTCGCCTTCGGCAACGGCAGTGGGATCATGTGCGACTCCAGGCTTTCCCCCAGACCTGGGTTGAGATAATTGTCTCATTGACATGCAAGATTTGGAGGGCGGTTTGTTTGTATCTTTTGTTGAAGTTTATAGTTTTAAGAAGATCTGTTTTAAAGGGCATTTACCCCTGAAACAGCTGTACAGTGAATGAAGACGATCATTTTATTCCGAATTTTTTTCTGAGGATGGTTTTCCTTTATCGCATTGTAAGAGCCCTTTGTCTGTATGCTGAACTTCAACGCCGACGCTAATCAGAAGTTGGCCTTTGAAGCTGATCTGAGAGAAATATTTCCCGTTGCTGCTCTGTACCTCAGTGTGAAGTCAGTTTACAAACAAATATTAGATAAGGCCAAGATCTTTTAGAAAAGAAATAGAGCCCTAGCTGGTTTTGCTCAGTGGATAGAGCGTTGGCCTGCGGACTGAGAGGTCCCGGGTTCGATTCTGGTCAAGGGCACCTACCTCAGGTGCAGGCTCCTCCCTGGCCTGGGCCCCTCCCTGGCCCGAGCCCTGGTCGGGGAGCGTGCAGGAGGCAACCAATTGATGTGTTTCTCTCACATCGATATTTCTCTTTGTCTTTCCCTCTCTCTTCCCTTCTCTTTAAAAAGCAATGGAAAAATATCCTCACGTGAGGATTAAAAAAAAAAAAAAGGGAAGAATTAGAAATATAACTACTCTATTAATCTAATTAGGAGTTAGTGATTCAAGCGTTATAAAAATGCTTGTTTGAGGTGTAAAAGTCTCTGTTGTGGGTATTTGAATGTTAAGGTCTCTTTCGGAGTTCCTGTTAAAGGGGCTATAGTAAGTCCATGCTCTAGCATGGTAACACTGTCTGAAACCCAAAACAAAACGGAGCATCTCTGTGGAAAGACCATTCCGTCTAAGATCTCCCTCGGCTACTTTACGGCGCAGGGTGGCTGCGGGGCGGGAATTCCCGGAGGGCTCTCCCCACCCGGGGGTGGGTTGGCATCGAGGGTGAGGGGCCCTCACGCCTCCCTGAGGATGGAGAACGCCAGTCACGCCGCTCTCCGCGTGAGGAACTCACTTTTGCCACGTCCCAGCCATATTGGATTCCCCCCGTCGGCCAGCCGTCCTGTGTGCTGGTGGCGTGTGACGCTGGGGTGTGGGTGGCTCAGGCGCTCACGCTTTTCTCTTCCTCTGCAGCATTGTTGCTGAGACGTCCACGGGCTGCCTGCTGGCGGGGTCGGCGCTGGGCAAACGAGGTACAGACAAACGAGGGGGGTCCCCTGTGCCCAGGGCCAGTTAAACTCTCTACCTCTCTGTCGGGAGGAGGATGTTACTGGGATGGACTGTGATGGGTGGCGGGCTGAAAAGGAGCCGGCTGCTGGTTCTGTTTCAGAGCCCATTGCATTTGCAGTCTTTCCCCGGCTTTACGCTGTGAAAGATTTCACACCCAGAGAAGAGCTGCAGGGTGAGCATCCTGCCCTGTTCTCACTGGCCCCCCGTACTGAGCATCGAGCTGCAGGATCGCTGAAGACTGCAGCAGCATCACAGCGCCGTCCTTACGCCCCAAGAACGTGTCTGTCACCCACAGACAGAACCAGCAGCCTCCAAAGTCTCTCAGTGCAATGTGGGATTTTCAAAAATACATATTTTTATTGATGTCAGAGAGGAAGGGAGAGGGAGAGAGAGAGAGAGAAACATCAATGATGAGAGAGAATCATTGATCAGCTGCCACCTGCACGCCCCACCACTGGGTATCTAGCCTGCAACCCGGGCATGTGCCCTGACCAAGAATTGAACTGTGACCTCCTGGCTCATAGGTCGACGCTCAACCACTGAGCCACTCAGGCCGGGTGGATTTTCTTATTTTTCTTATTTTTTTTAAGCACAGACAGCATTTGGTGATTAAGTCTGTTGAGTTTCTTTTTACTACAGAACAGTCTCTTCACCTTTTCTTTTTTCCCCTCCTTTTGTGATATTGACATTTTAAAAAGTCCAGACCATTTTCTCATAAGATGTCCCACCTTTTGGGTTTGCTTGATCGTCTCGTGATTAGACAGTCAGACGCCGAGTGCTCGGGAGATCACAGAGACGGAAAGCTCCTGTCCTGAAAGTCGCCCTGCACGAGTTGAGAGGCCCGAACAATGTCGTATCCGTGCCGACGGGGTCTACGAAGTGAAGTTTCTGCCTCTTCGCTAATGTAGTTTTTACGCCGTGCCCTCGTAGGTGTCAACGCAGACAAGGTTGGCATCGACGCGGCCGAGATGCTCCTGGCCAACCTCCGGCACGGCGGGGCCGTGGACGAGTATCTGCAGGACCAGGTAGCGACCTCCAGGGACACGCTCGGAGCCTGTTGGATTTGAACGCTTGGTAGTTGCGTTGAGTGTACATTTTAATACTGACTTTCAGACCCCGACTGGCGTGGCGCAGTTGCGTGAGTGATTAAAGTATTCTTCTGGAATTGTATTCCTCGGATTCCAGACCTCACCGTGCGTGCCCTGGCCGCAGCATTGGGCGCAGCCGGTCACCCTTCCTTCCCGAATCCTTCCTTCCCGGGGGTGCTGGTAGACTTGATCTTGCTCTCCAGGCCATCTACCCCGTCTCTCTGCTGGCTCGTCACTGTTGACATCCCATCATCTCACCCTCGAGCTGTTGGGGAGCCCGGGGTTCGGGCTCCCCCTCTTTTCTGTGTCTGCATTCACTCCTCGGTGACTGCCCCATCTCATGGGTTAAGCTCCATGTGTGCTGACAGCTCTCAGGTCCCGTCCCCGGCCCCGCCTTCCTCCTCGTCCCGTCGCTCAGGCCCGCCAGCGCTGCCTCTGGACGGGCCACGGGCCTCTGACCGGACACGCCTGCGCACACGGAGGAACGAGTGAACGTTTCCAAGTGGCATCTCCCGGAGGCCCCCCGCCTTGATAGGTTTTCCTTCGCCTCGCTCTTCTCTTCCCCACCTCAAGTCCGCAGTCTCCATAGAGACGTGTTCCTCAGGCTCTTGACCAGTTTCTTCAGCCCGTTTTCCTATTGCTAGTCCCTTCCTTCTGGCCCAGGTCTACGCCACACTCGCCGTAATTCTGAATTAGAGTATTGATTTACCGGCTAGACGGGTGTACTTTTAGAGAGTGGAAGAAGCCTGTCATATCATGCATACCAGCCTGTACAGATAGTTGGTCTGGTTACCTATGTCACCTTTCAACAGTAGTTTATTCTTAAGCATTACTTTTTTAAAAAAATTTATATGGAGGGCTGCTGTTGAACGTGTCGGTACCACACTATGAACTTGGGGCGACACGGGTTTTCTGTCTTCTTAGGGTTTCTGGAAACCTAAAGAAATAGAAATCCTTTCAGCTGTTAGGATTTCTGGTATTCATATATGGAAAGCAAGAGGATTTTAACTCCAAGTATTAGCCAGTGTGTGAGCTATTCTTTCTTCCTTTCCCAACAGCTGATCATTTTCATGGCACTGGCCAGCGGGGTTTCCCGAATGAAAACGGGACCCGTGACCCTCCACACGCAGACGGCTATACATTTTGCCGAACAACTAGCAAAGGTGAGCGTCCGTCAGAAGCCGTAACTGCTTTTTATTAGAGCCGATTTGGGGCCAGATTTGAATAAACAGAAACCTAGTTGTCTTTGTAAATTCTACATTATTTTATAAAACTACATGATAAAGACTGCAGTAAAGTGGACACGGGCTGCATGTTACTGAAAAAGGCAGGAAATGAAGCTGTGCGCATTAACCGTAAAAAAATGCAGAGAACCAATTTTAAGAGAGGAGAAAAATACGTAAATGCTTCATTTTTTAAAAAAATTATGAAATGAAAAGGAGTTTGATGTGAACGACCCACTATCTAAGCTTATGGAGTTGGGGCGCTTCCTCTCACCCACGCACTGAGCAGTCTCCTGGTTTCAGGCTAAATTCACGGTGAAGAAGTCCGAAGAGGAAGGAGATGCCTCCAAAGACGCCTACATCATCGAGTGCCACGGGGTCGCGATGACGAACCCACACCTGTAGGGGCGCTGCCTTGGGAACGCCCCGCGGCGATCCACCGCACCCACTCGGGTCCTACATCCCGCAAGACGACGCGTCGGGAGTCCTTGAGAAGGGACCCACTTACACTCGAGGCGGAGTACGGAGTGTTCTCCATCTGCTGGGACCGCGCCGTCGAGTTCGTCTGACTCGAGTGTCCCCGGCACGGGGACAGGGAGCTGTCCGCGCGGGCGGGTGTCTGACAGCTGGTTTCAGGGTGGAAGTGTGGGTATAAAACGTTCTGTTCTCCCGGAGCCGCGTGCTTGTCTTTTTTACGTAATAAATGCAGCCAGGGGTGTCGGAGTGCCGTGACACCTGCGGGGTCTGACCGCTGCGCCGCAGTCTCACGCACCGTGTGAACGGACCGCTCCCCGCTCACGCCCTCGCCGTGTCAACGACTCCGTGAGCCTCTCATCCTAACGCCACGCACCCTCTCCCTCGCCGGGCTTGGTGACATGCCGGCGGTGAACCTGTGTGCTGTGAACGCCGAACAAGGAGACTTGCGGGACGTGGGCCCCGCTCTGCTCTTGTCCCGCTCGCAGGACGAGCTGACCGCGTGTCTCAGAACGCGCGTGCCTTTCCCGCTCGGCCATCCCAGCCCGGCCGCTCCCACACGTGCGCTGCTCCCTGCCCTGTGGGCAGGGGAACCGGTTTGGTGTCTGAGCTGAACGGGCTGAACTGTGCTCTAGGGAGGGACACATTCAAACTTGGTTCCGTCGGGGACTCCAGCCCGGGATGATGCGAACAGTCCACGA
This sequence comes from Cnephaeus nilssonii, assembly GCF_951640355.1. Lineage (NCBI taxonomy): Eukaryota > Metazoa > Chordata > Mammalia > Chiroptera > Vespertilionidae > Cnephaeus > Cnephaeus nilssonii. Next base: position 2,666,939 of record NC_137092.1, read on the forward strand.
CCTAGACCAGAGGGTGGCGTTTTCACACATTCAGAAAGCGCGGAGCTGGCCTGTTTAGAACGGCCGCGCGAAGTACGCTTGTCATGCTTAACTGTACAGTAATGAAGGGAGGGAGGGAGGGAGGGAGGAAGGAAACAGGAAAGTCATACATCGAAAATGTTCAAGGGAGCTGTCTAATGGGAATGAGGGCGCCGTGTACACGGCGGGTGGGCAAAAGCAGGTGAAATTCCCAGCCATCATTACCTAAAAGATAAGTCCTAAGGAAAGGAACAAAGTAATAATGAATAGTAGAAAGACAAATCATACACGTGAATAGTACAACAGTGAATAAGTAATAATACAAGAATAAACGTGCGTGTACTCACAGCTGTAAACCAACTTTTGGCCACCCCGGTAGATATTGCCGCTGCTTTCCGTTTTCTTCCTCTTTTCCAAACCAGGGGTCCCCAAACTTTTCAAACAGGGGGCCAGTTCACGGTCCCTCAGGCCGTGGGAGGGCCGGACTATAGTTTAAAAAAAACTATGAACAAATTCCTATGCACACGGCACATATCTTATTTTGAAGTAAAAAGACAAAACGGCAGAAACACCCGCCTGTGGCCCGCGGGCCGTGGTTTGAGGACGCCTGTTCCAAACCGTGTGGTTGGGGTAACGTAGGAAGACGTAAAGGCCATTGAAGACGGGTTCTAGGGTGCCCTTCGGAAGAGCGGTTTCCTGACAGCCCGGCGCGGAGGCCCCTGGACGTTCCTCACGAACCTGCTGTCCTTTCAGACGCCTGGGGCCGGGCCAGGCCGGGCCGCCTCCGGTCAGAGCCGCTTCTCCGGGACGCAGGGCTGCTCCAGCGCCCGCGGGCACGGTGTCTCCAGGGAGGGTTACAGAGATGGGCTCCCGGGCTGCCCCGCTCGGCCCCCAAGAATTCTGACGGGGTAACTGGGGGAGACCCAGGAGTCTCTGTATTTCTAAAAGGACCCCGAGGCGAGCGACGGGTCGGACCGGCCACCTGACACCCTGGGAGCAGCGCTGGCCCCGGGAGGCTCCAGGCTGGGGGCGGGGGCAGCTGGCAGAATCCCCACCCGACGTGGGAAGGAGGAGGCGCAGGTCGGTCCTCACCCCGTTGTCATAGGATCAGATTCCAGAAACTCCAGTAGGAAGGCCGCCCCAATCCCTCTGGCCTCCGCTCAGCATTGATTCAACGTGCAGCGCGTGCCCCGCTCAGGTTACCCGCCTCGGTGTGCTGTGCGGAGGGTCCTGCCGGCGGGAGGGGGCCAGGCCGAGCATGACGCTCTCTTCCCGCCATGTCTCGGCCCCTCCAAAGCCAACAGACCAGCAGATGCAAGTTTGCGACCGCTCCACTGCCTCCTAGTGGTCAGCTTTGGTGAGTCCCCCAGCCCTGGAGCCCTGGGCTTTTCAGGGGAGCCTATTTTTTGATCGCTCACAGAGGTATCAGTTGAGTTGAAATGCTTAGAACTCTTAGATCTCCATTCTCTTATGAAATTACTAGAGGCCCAGTGCATGAAATTCAGGCACTGGTAGGGTCCCTAGCAGCTGCCAGCTCGCTGCCGGCCGGTGGCAAGGGTGGCAAGTGACCAGGGCCTCCCTCCCTTCCCCCGGTCGGCCCCGCCCCCTGGTCGAACTCCCAGACAACTCCCAGTCGAGGGGACAATTTGCATGCTATGCTTTTTATTATATAGGATGAGGACTAGAATCTGATATTCTTTTTTTAAAAAAATATGTTTTTATTTATTTCAGAGAGGAAGGGAGAGAGAAACATCAATAATGAGAGAGAATCATTGATCAGCTGCCCCCTGCACGCCCCCTCCTGGGGGTGGACCCCGCAACCCGGGCATGTGCCCTGACTGGGAATTGAACTGTGACCTCCTGGTTCATGAGTCAACTCTCAACTACTGAGCCACACACAGGCCGGGCAGAGTCTCTGATATTCTTCCCGGCTCTACCATTCTTTGTCTATTCTACCAGGATCCGATTTCCATTTTCAGTGGAAATGTTGGGGTCCTAGCAGAACACGTCAAGTGACAATGTTGAGATAAAAAGCCATCAGAGTCATTCTGCTGCCTGGGCAGGACATCGGCAAACAGCCAGGGTATTCCTGCACCGGAGAGCGCGGTGACCGCGGCAGGTGACAGGAGACCGCAGGGTGAGGCCGCCGGGCCTCCTGAACCGAAGGCAGTCTTCACACCTGCCTCCCCCCCCCGCCCCCCCCCCCCCCGCGCCCAAGAGCTGCCTTATCAGCCAAATTCTGGTGAATGTCCTCAGCGGACTCTCTGTCTTGGGAAAAGAGTGCCCATTGATGAGACACCCGGGTTCCGTCACGCCGCCGCCGCGGTGGGCGGCTCCCAAGTGGGCTGTGTGAAGCACGAGTGACGTCGGATTCCTAAGGCGCTTTTGAGCCGAAATAGGGCACGGCGTCTCATCTCGCTCCTGCCCTGGCTCAGGTTTCGCCCGCTCCGTCACCCCAGAGAACACAAAGGGGAAAGGCTCCCTATCCGGGCCGGGAGCCTGGAGCCCTGCCCTTTCCCACCCTCTCACCTTTCCGGCCGCCCGGTCCCCTCCCACACACCGTGGGTAGGCGTGTGTGGACAGCTGACCTTGATGGCACGGCAGGGATTGCAGTTGAGATTTTTTTTTTCTCGAATGCCCTTTGCATCTCTCAGCTGGCTTTACATATTCAATCTCCCAGTCATTCATTCTTTAAAAAAAAAATGATTTTAGAGAGAGGAAGGGAGAGAGAGAAACATTGATTTGTTGTTCTACTTACTTATGCATTCATTGGTTGATTTTTGTTGTTGTTGTTAATTCTCACCCGAGGGTATTTTTCCATTGGTTTTTAGAGAGAGTGGAAGGGAGGGGGAAAGACAGAAATAGAGAAACATCGATGTGAGAGAGACACATGGAGTGGTTGCCTCTTGCATGCACCCCGACCAGGGCCAGGGATCGAGCCTGCAACCTACGTACGTGCCCTTGACCGGAATAAAACCCGGGACCCCTCCGTCTGCAGGCCGAGGCTCTCTCCACTGAGCCAAACCAGCTAGGGCCATTGGTGGACTCTTGCATGTGCCCTGACCAGGGATGGAACCCACACCCTTGGCGTGTCAAGACGGTGCTCTAACCAACTGAGCCCCCCAGCCAGGGCCCACTATGCACCCTTGCCACATGGGCTTGCAGGTGTCAAGTACCAAGCAGGTACTCTTTTTTAAAAAAAAAAATATTTTTATTGATTTCAGAGAGAAAGGGAGAGGGAGAGAGATAGAAACATCAATGATGAGAGCGAATCATTGATCTGCTGCCTCCTGCATGCCCCCTGCTGGAGATCGAGCCCGCCACCCAGGCATGTGCCCTGACCGGAATCGAACCTGGGACCTTCAAACCTGGGACCCTTCAGTCCGCAGGCCAGCGCTCTATCCACTGAGCCAAACCAACCAGCGCCCGAGCAGGCACTCTTCTTGGCATCCACTTAGCGGGGTCTCCGTAGGGACCTCACTCCCTGGAGTTTGTTCCTCTGATGGCCCTTCCCCCTTTTCCATCCCGTGGGCCTGTCTGCTCCCTGGACGCCTTCCCCTCACCCCGGGAGGTGGCGGGTGGCGTCACTGAATCCAGAAGGAGCAGAGCAGGTAAGCGAACCAGGCTCAGGGAAGCCACGGGCCGGGCCAGGAGCGAGTCACAACAGAGAAGGAAGGGTGCCTCCATCACGCGGTGGGAAAACGTTCCCGAGAGTCAGGGGTCAAGGGCACGACACAGGCCAAACCGGTGGAGCCCCCAGGAAGCCGGGAGCAGATGTGAAGCTCCACAGGTGAGACCTCGCACCCGAGCTGCAGGCTTCTGCAGAGGGAGGCACCTGGCAGTGTCCTCCCAGCTGTCTCGCTGAGTTCTTGTTGTCTGAGGGGTCCAGGCGCCCGACTTCCCCACCCAGTGCCCAGCGCTGAACTCCCCCTGGAAGGACTTTCCCCGGCAGGTGCCTTGTCATTCCCGTAGTGTTCCCCCACTTTTCCCTCGCAGCTCCTCACAGCCCCGCTTTCCGCCTCTCCCCGGGACCAGCCGTCTTAGACGAGGCAGACACGGCCTCGCCGTCCGGCTCCCATGGCCGCTAGCCTGCTCACCGCGGCTGCCACGCGGAGGGAGGTTTCCTTGGCCTGCATTGGAATTGCAGTGTCTATAACAAGCTGTATGCTCTCGACAAGAATTTTAAAAGGTTTGCTTTTCCAATCCAGGGATGGTTTGAAAAGTTAACATGTGCACATTCAGGGTCATCGGCGTGCCCGTCGTATGGCCACATGCTGTCACACCGTTCCAGCGTTCACACTTGCACATGTCATTGCCCGGCACCACAGAGAATAGGGGGACTCAGCACGTGACTGGCGTGTCTGGACAAAGCGGAGGCTGGGTGACATCATGGGACACGGTGCGGACGGATGTTTTCCAGGGACTTAAACACAGAGGACCGACGGGAGGCGTGAGTCACCGCAGCCCGAGGGAGGCAGACCTGTTTGGAGCGAGGACTGCTGGGCCGGTTCAAAGCAGATCCCCTCCTCAGCACCTGCATGCTGTCATTAAAACAATGCTGTTCCTCTGAGTGACTGTCACTCACTTTGGGATTTGACTATAATTAATTTATACAATTTAAAACCTAGTTGTATAAGACTTGTAACTATTATTTATTAAAATATATTTGTATTGATTTCAGAGAGGAAGGGAGAGGGAGAGAGAGAGAGAAACATCAGTGATGAGAGAGAATCATGGATCGGCTGCCTCCTACACACCCCGCACTGGGGATCGAGCCCTCAACCCGGGCATGTGCCCTGACCGGGAATCGAACCCTGATCTTCTGGTTCATAGGTCGATGCTCAGCCCCTGAGCCACGCCAGCTGGACCGTAGCTGTTTGTTATCTATGGACATTTGCAGGACAAATAATAAACACATGTGTCAGGCTACCGTTTCCATCTGGGCTAGAGGAACAGGCATAGATGCACCCTTCTGCCGGAGACCTCTTACAAAGTGAACGGAACGTATGGGGCGGTCATGCTCGAGATGTCGCCCATCAGCCATGAAGGAGAGCGCTGTCTGAGATGGAGAGCAGACGCAGGGAGCCCGTGACCGCCCCGCTCCTGCGAGGAGAAAGCTTCCAGGCCGGGGCAAGGGGGTGGGGGAGCCCTAGAGCCTGGGGAACTCGCCGAGTGGAGGGTGCGGACTGAGAGCCTGGGGAGACCGGGGGTTCGAGTCCGCATCACAGAGTCCTGGGGAGGAGAGAGAGGAGCCCAGAGACCTGCAGAGGGTTCCCTCAGGTGCTCAGCAGAGTACTGACGAGCGCGTGCACGTGAGAAACTTCCTGGGGCCGTGACCAGTCACCTAAGAGGGTCAGAGGGAACAGCATTTGGTGCTCACACACCTGCCCATTGCACCCTCAGCCCCCACCGCAACCTCCCCCACCCTCACCTTATGAGCATTGCCCGGAGTACGCAGAACGGTCACTCCAGAAGTGGGGCATAGCTAGTCCTAGAACAAATGCCGAACTGGGCCCCCTAACACATTTGAAAGACACCCGAGAGGGCTCAGCTGCCTCCCGCTACCTTAACTGTGGCCCGGAACCAACCCCAGGGATGTTGACAAGGACACAGAAATATCAGCCCCCAATACGGGGAAAAAAACCATCGTGTCTGGCATCCAACCAGAAACCGCCGGGCCACCCCTGCTGCAGGAGAATAGAACCCATCGTTATGAGAAAGCTCACTGTGTCTGTGCAAAAGGAAAAAGGCACAGAGCCGAAAGAATACCCCTTTTAGCTGGATTCAAATCGGGGGACTGGCAAAGGTGCCCTGGGCAGCGGAGGACGCGGCAGGTGCCGGTGAGGGCTCTGGGAGGCTGGGTCTGTTTACCAGTTCCTGTCTCAGGAGCGGGCAGCTGGGGATTTGGGAATCCTCCACCGTGCGCTTCAGAAACATCACGCAATCACCGGATACAGTTGCGTCACTTTCCGGGGCTCAGATGGAACTAGTGGATGCTCCCCTGAAAATGCTGTCCGCTGGACTCCGTGATTCTCGTGTTATTTTAGAGCACAGTTAAGCTGTTCTGCACAGAATGACATCTTTTTCTTCCACGGGCCAAAGTGCTTCTGCCCGTCCGTGGGATTTCCCAGGCGGCTGCCGGGTCTGAGCTGCTGTCACCTGCTGCGTGGGGACTCGGCGGGCTCAGCCCTCGCACGCCGGGGATCTGCGGCCGGCCTCCGTGCTCACTGGCCTATTTGGCCCCGGTCCTCGGGCTGGGCCCTTGGCGCTGCTGCCCGGGGGTGATCAGGTGTTTGGCCTTCGGCGCTGCGCCCTGAAGTCTGGGGAAAGGATGCTCCCGCCTCCCACCTCCCGGGACCCCGGCCCAGCTTGTCGCAGCGTTCCCTGTTTCCTCATCAGTGGTGCATGTGCGATCCGTGTTTGCCTCCTCTGCGTGTTGACTGGAGTCAGAGTGAGGAAACCTAACCACGAAGCAGAGTTGTCTAACACCACGAAAAAGCTGGAGTGTGTTCATTCACTCATCGTCCATCCATCCATTCATTCACCCATCATCAATCCATCCATCCATCCACCCATCCATCCACCCATCCATTCACCCATCATCTATCCATCCATCCACCCATCCATCCATCCACCCATCCATCCATCCACCCATCCATCCATCCACCCATCCATTCACCCATCATCTATCCATCCATCCATCCATCCATCCATCCATTCACTGTCCATTGCGCGCCAGGCACTGAAAACACTTAGGGAAAATGACATTGTCCATCTTTACACGGAGCTGAATGAACGGCGAGGGAGGAAGTAACTTTCAGGCAGCCTTTTGCCTTTGTGGTTTATGTATCAGTTAGCTACATAGTGGACGTAGCTGATGGGACCTTTAGGCGCGAGTGATAGGACAATGATGGTGTGTCCTGAACACAGCTATTCCTGGGTCTGGCACAGAGGCCCTGGGCGATTCTGGAGACATTTTGGATGTCACAGCCGGGACGATGGATGTGCTGGTTAGGCGTCAGCGCTGCTATCGAGTCTAAAATGGCCGCAGGACTGGGGTGGGGAATCCCTGGCCAGTGTCCGCGTCTGTCCTCGTGTTTCTGAGAGAGCAACTGCCGGGGAAGCTCCCGTTAGCCTGGTGCTGATGGTCATAACCAATGGCTGGCATTGATTAGGGTCAGCGCTCTGAGCCTGGTGCTGATGGTCATAACCAATGGCTGGCATTGATTAGGGTCAGCGCTCTGAGCCTGGTGCTGATGGTCATAACCAATGGCTGGCATTGATTAGGATCAGCGCTCTGAGCCTGGTGCTGATGGTCATAACCAATGGCTGGCATTGATTAGGATCAGCGCTCTGAGCCTGGTGCTGATGGTCATAACCAATGGCTGGCATTGATTAGGGTCAGCGCTCTTAGCCTGGTGCTGATGGTCATAACCAATGGCTGGCATTTACTAGGATCAGCCTCTTCTGCGAATGGGGCAACGTGCCCAGGGCATCATTGCTCCCGAGTGGCAGAGCCGGGAGTTGAACCCGGGGCGTCTGGCCCTCTGCTCTTCACCAGCACAGACGGTTGGCATCTCCGGCTCAGAGGCCGCTGGTCCTTAGCTCATCACAAGGCGCCTCAGTGACCCCCCCAGGCCCCGACGCGCTTCGCCTTCCTAGCCATGCACGTGGGCTTTCCTCCGAGCTTCTGGGCAGTTCGGGGTGGAGGTTTGGGATCAGGCTGCACGTTGTGCCAGGCTGGCGTTTTCCGACGGCCAAGCCTCGCGCTCTGTCATCCATACCTGTCCTTGCCTTACGACGCCTGCACACCTAGCCTGTAACGCGATGCGGCCCCTCGGCCGGCAATCTAACCGATAGAAGGTAACCGGACCCCAGGCCTGCCCATGTGATAGGGCAGACCTCTGCTGTCTTCTCACCCGAGTACAACGGGCTCGTGCCGCCCAGAAGAATGAGAAGGTGACTCAGAATATGTGGGCTCCTTACAGCCCAAGCGGGTACCCTTATGCAGAAGAGGAGGTATGGGCCCCACAAATCGCAGGTCAGTGTCCTGGGGGTGTGCTGTGGGCCCAGGAAGGGTCTGAAAGGACTTGCTCTAGGAAGCAGATATGTGTGCACCCGGGGACTTGGCTGCTTTGTCTCGAGGTCTGGGGGGGATGGGTGGGTCCGGGCAACTTTCACGCGCCCTGGTTGTTTTTTTACAAAGAGTAACGCCCCTAGAATCTGTCCCCGGTTGGCTGACTCAGAGCCCGTGATAGCTTCTAGTCATGTGTCAGATGTCAAGGTTGGTCGTCTCTTTTATGATCTCTGTGGTCGGAACGGCTGTCACGTAAAGGTGAGGCGGGTAGGCGACCTTCCGTGGGTGAGCCGTGTGCCCTGCTGACTGCCCACACCCGTGTGTTACCTCTCCCCCGCGTGACTCAGCAGGCCTCGTCAGCACTGTTCCATTCGTCGCCTCTCTGAATTGCTGGGGTATGGCTGCCTGGTGCTATTTTTTTTTTTTCTTGTCCTTTAAAAGTTATAGACAGGGCATTATCGTCCAGCGAAGGCTAATGCAGTGCTAATAGCAACTGCCCTTTGTTGACTGCAATTGCCAGGCGCAGCCTGACGGCCCAGAATGCTGTCCGTCACTTCACTGGCTCCTGCGGTGCTTACGTTAAGTGACGCTGGTCGGGTTAAGTCACGGAGCCGGGAAGAGAGCGCCGACCTATGACCCAGGAGGTCACGGTTCAATTCCTGGTCAGGGCACAGGCCCGGGTTGTGGACTCGACCCCAAGTGGGGGGCGTGCAGGAGGCAGCCGATCCATGATTCTCCCTCATCATTGATGTTTCCGTCTTTCTCTCCCCCTCCCTTCCTCTCTGAAATCAATAAAAATATATTTTTTAAAAAAGAGAGAGAGAGAGAGAGAGAAAGCAAGCAGCTAGGCTGGGATTTGAACGCAGGTCGGCGGACACCAGGTCCAGTTGATTAGCCGGTTTCCGGCCGTGGGGACTCCTCTTGGGCTCAGGGTGGACCTGAAGGTCGGCAGAGCACGGAGAGGGTGGATCAGAGGCGAAAGAATAGACGGGGTGATGATGTGGCACTCGCTCCCAGGACACCGACTGGGCATTAGTTTCCGATTTGTCTCCGCCGGGCCTTGCTTCTGTGGCTCACAACCGTCCTCAAAGTGGCAAACCGTTCTCCCGAACCAAGGTCACTTTCCAGATAGACAACACAGTCGTTCACGGGTCTCACTTGGAAGGGCACACACTGAACACATCTTCCTAGAGCTGCAGCTCTCAGCCTCCATCCAGGCACCATTGCCCAGGAAGGGGCAGACAGGAGCATGTGCAGTCATCGGATCAGAGGAGGAATAACCCGAGTTATAATTTCTACCCCAAAGCCTGCCTTTAGAGGGGCGTTTCTCAATAGGTAAGCTACGCACAGACCATACACTTTAAGGGTAAAACAGGAAACGCAGATTCTTCTAGAATGCTTTCCAATACTTCCAGACCTTCGCCTGCTTTGATTCAGCCGTTCTGCCTGCAAAAACCTCACCGGCTACCCCGGCAAAAGAAGGTCGGGGAGGTGGTAGCCAGGGAAGCTGCTCATTCACCGTTGGGGGTAACCCATGCGAAGGCGCTTCAGGTCACCTTCTGTCATTTCCTCCTCCCCACCCGCTGTGTGGGGCTCTTTTTTTTTTTTTTTTACAGAGAGGAAGGAAGGGGGATAGAGAGTTAGAAACATCGATGAGAAACATCGATCAGCTGTCTCCTGCACACCCACCACTGGGGATGTGCCTGCAACCAAGGTACATGCCCTTGACCGGAATCGAACCTGGGACCTTTCAGTCTGCAGGCCGACGCTCTATCCACTGAGCCAAACCGGCTAGGGCTTTTTTCTTGTCCTTTACAAGTGATAGCCGGGACAGGGTCATCTCCTGGTGCAGAGGATACAGCTGAGCTGGAGGGAGGCTTGGACACCAGCTCAGATCTCACAGAGCCTAAGCCCGGGCGTAGGTCTCATTTCCCTGTCGCCTCAGCAGTGTCTGGGCTTCGGAGGAGCGAACTCCACACGTGCATCGGCTCTTTCTTCTCCTCGGCGAACGGTCCGATCGCTCTGCTGTTCAACCCAACATAGACTTCCGGCTTGAAAAAACCCCACAACACCCGATGAGCCTTACTTACTCCGAAGGGGAGATGAAGGAGTCAGGACGCCCGGGTTGTGTTGCGACACCCCGAACGCCTCCGCCCGGCGTGAGCAGCTCCCTTTGTGTTCCAGCTTTATGTCCGGAACTGCCTTCACGGCCTTTGCTCCAGCCACTCCAGATGACTCATCGTCCCCAGACAGGCGTCGCCTTCTCAGGGAACGAATTTGTGGAGGATTTATTAAGGGCAAGGCGCCCTTTGAGAGAGGGGGCCTTCCGCAGTCTAGTGGGGGTGGAGGCATGGACCGAGATGCCTTTCTGGCAGAGTGCGATAGGCGCCCCCAAAGAGAGGTGCGGAAAGAGGTCTGTGGGGACAGGAGAGGGAATGCTGAGTGTGATGGGCGCCCCCAAAGAGAGGTGCGGAAAGAGGTCTGTGGGGACGGGAGAGGGAATGCTGAGTGTGATGGGCGCCCCCAAAGAGAGGTGCGGAAAGAGGTCTATGGGGACGGGAGAGGGAATGCTGAGTGTGATGGGCGCCCCCAAAGAGAGGTGCGGAAAGAGGTCTGTGGGGACGGGAGAGGGAATGCTGAGTGTGATGGGCGCCCCCAAAGAGAGGTGCGGAAAGAGGTCTGTGGGGACGGGAGAGGGAATGCTGAGTCAGACAGAAGTGTCGTTTGAGCTGGCTCTGGGCCACGAGGGTTTGGGCAGGTAGAGGCGCTGGGGTGGGTGTTGGGGACCTTCCCAAAGCTGTGGCGTCAGAGAGGGCGGGGAGCACTGAGCCCCTTCCCCACACCTCGCCGTCTGCCTCGCTCCCACTGGGCTGTTCCTGGTGTGTATCCTTGAGTTAAAAATGGGCTGGAATCAGCACAATGTTTTCCCGAGGCCTGTGGGCTGTTCTAGCAAATGGTGGGGGCCGAGGAGAGGGGAGGGAGGGCCTGATCCGGAGCTGGACGGACGGTCAGAAGTACAGCCCCCCCCCCCCCCCTCCTGGGGCCTTGTGACGGCATGGGAAGTAGGCCCAGCCTTGGGGGACAGGCCTGTGGGGTCTGCGCCCCTCCCCCCCCCCGCCCCGGGGGAGAGTCGGAATTCAACTGGATTGCAGGGCGCCCTCGGTACCCCCCTGAGAGATGGAGCACTGCCTGGTGTGAAAACCCACACACACGTGGTGTCCGAGGGGCGGTGAGTAAAACAGGAGAGCGGCTCCCAGGTGACATTCCTTCAGAAAGGCCCACGTCCTGCCCTCGGAAGGCACCAGCCTGCTGGACGGCCGCCGGGTCCGGGGATGAGGGTGAGGGTCTCACGCGTGCCGTCCACAGCTGTGGTTTCTGGTGATGTAGCGTCCAGCAAGGCGTGACCTCGGCAGCAATGCCCGGTGCTCGGAGCGATCGCCTTTCTGGAACGCTCTGCGAACGTTCATTGTTCGGCCTAAGCTCACTCCTTCCCCGACCCGCTCCCTGTCACTCCAGCCCTCCACCTTCTCCCTGTGGAGCCCGCTTGCCTGCCTGCTCCCTTACTAGAGTGGACGTTTCTTAAGAACGAGAACTCTGCCTGGTTCTCGATGATAACCCTGGCACCTAGCACAGTGCCAGGCACACAGTGGACAGCAACGACTCACTGGATGCAGGAGGCACAGGTAGAAAGAACATGGCGATTTCGTGTTATGGAAAACAAACCATGGTGACGAAGAGAGGCATTGTGCCTAAGATACATACTGTAGGGTAAGCAGCAATTATTTTTGTTTGTGTGCATGTTGCATTATTTCTACCACGCTTATCCTACATGAACAAATTCACATTCTACTTTAGGTCTAATCTGAAGAACAGAGACCCCTCATGCAGGCAGGCGTGGCACAGGGAAAGCGTGTTTTTCCCAGGAGAGTCCATACTAGTACATGTCTAGGGGTTAGTAACAACGGTAAGAACAGCCTGCAGGCATCTGTTCAATGACTGCACGGCATTCTGTGATGGGAGAAATGGGAACCAGAGGTCCCCCGTTCGTGGATTGACTGTATCATTTCCGCCCGGAGTTCCTGCCCAGGGGTAGGCACCAGGGAACGCGGAGTTCCAAAGGGGCATCCAGGGTTTCCATGGGAACTGCGGGGAACAACATTCCCTGGAACAGACCAAGAAAAGGAAGGTGAGCCAGAGCAGGGCAATTTAGGAACCCCCTGAGGACGCCTGCACGGGGATTGGGGGGAGGTCGTTGGCCCCCATCACACCATCACACTCTAGAGACAGCGCCATGGCCACAGGCAATCCGAAATGAAGGACGGCGCGCCCTTGTACCCGCGGAGTTGTCCTCAGTCGATAGAAAGAGCGTCTCTGTGAGTGTACACTGTGCTTAGGTTGTTAAGTAGGAGGAAGTTAAGTAACAATACCTACGTTCAAATAGGCACAATAAGTTGAAGTTGGTGAAAATCATATTTTGGAAATAATTTAGTATCTAATGTAGGCTTTTATATTAATAACACATTTCTGTGTACAATGGCATGACAACACGGCACACTTCTTTAATTCGACCATTATTCCTACGCGTTAGAAATTATTGTAATTCCTACTCAACGACAGAGGAAACGGTCTAAGATAATGCATGCCATCGGCGATAGAGCGATGCCTGAAACCCGGGCTCCTGATGGAAAATCTAGTATTTTTTCTGCGACTCCAGGCTACAAAGGAACTGACTTATATATCCAATGATTCACATAAGTTCGTCTCCTAATATTTTATTGAAACACTTTTTAATATAAACTTTTTTAGCTTATTGATTTTAGAATGTTTTTAAATTTGTATTTATTGATTGATTTTGTTTGTTTGTTTGTTTAGAGAGAGAGAAAGAAACATCGATTTGTTGATTCTTGTATGTGCCCCGACTGGGGATCAAACTCCAACCGAGCTCCCTGGCTAGACCTAAAACTCCATCATTCTTTACTGGCTGCAGCAGTCAAGAATGATTATTGAATTGTTTAATTTAATGTTCACCGAACTAGTGTTTCTTCAACTATATTCTATAGAATGCTGTTATGCTATTAAGAAGTCATAGGAGTAGAAAAATAACTCAGATTTGTATAGAAGCCACATGACAATAGCAATGCAGACAACACTAGTACAACATCTTCCACTTTTTTCAATCTGAACTTAAATTATTCCAATATTTTCTCTAAAATTTGAAGAAAATAGTTAAGCTATTGTGCATACACGCATTACTTGATACTTGATCATCGCAACCATTTAAGAACCGACGAGCTAAACAACGTGAAATAAGCTAAATCAGGAGAAAATTGAGAAACGATTGTTGGTATTAGACCAAATGATGAATGCTGCTGGTCTTGTTTCTACCACCAAGCAGCTGTGTGACTTTGGAAAACCCATTCCCCACTAGGCACCCCAGTTCCTTCTCTCTTCTTTCCTCTGTGTTATCACATGATCTCTCACAAATGAAATATATGAAACAGGCAAAACCTCGTCAGGTGCGGCCTCTGCTTCCTTGGACTCCAGGAAGTCTGTTTGAGCACGGGAAGTAGCTCATGTCCCAGGTCCCGCCTCGTTCCTGCGGTCTCTCCTCTGGTTTGGAATTCTTTTTTTTTATATAAATATATTTTATTGATTTTTTTACAGAGAGGAAGGGGGAGGGATAGAGAGTTAGAAACATCGATGAGAGAGGAACATCGATCAGCTGCCTCCTGCACACCTCCTGCTGGGGATGTGCCCGCAACCAAGGTACATGCCCTTGACCGGAATCAAACCTGGGACCCTTCAGTCCGCAGGCCGACGCTCTATCCACTGAGCCACACCGGTCAGGGCTGGTTTGGAATTCTTAAATGCATGGGTGCTTAGCGGGATGCAGAATGTGGCGGGGGTAGGCCCAGGCCGTAGCATCGTGGGCAGCTGTATCACGAGCCACCTTGTCCACGTATTGTTGGTATTCTTCTTGTAACTGTAATAATTTCTTGTATGTATATTGTTCTAAAAACTGCTTTAAATGATTCTTGGCATCAGGCAAGGAATGAATTCTCAAACGTTCAAACGATTCAAATGACCTTGGGTTTCAAATTCCTCAGCAGTGCAGGGTTCTGCAGTCCTGGCTTCCTAGTTAAACTGAAAATTACTTTTAAAGAGAATTCAGAGTATGTGTTCTATATTTCCTTTTACTTGTTTGGATCCCATGATGATGACATGAACTAAAAGTGCATGTTCTAATGATACATTCTGAGAAATGATGGCAATTTTAAACAGATACAAGATGTAAATATCACAGCTGCCAGGCCGTTGACCATCCTGGGCTGCCTTTTTCTTGCAAGAAGCTATTTTCTTATAGCTAAGCAATAAAATTAGTTTTTATGTTTTGTATGGCTTTCGTGCCCACCTGAATCCCCCCTCACTGCTTTCTTCTGATGTCAGAGCTGGCGGCACCAGGCCACCACTGGCCTGCGTTCATTCTGGGACACACTTGGAGGGATATAGACAAATTTGAGAAGAGAATGACTGGACAGCAAGGGGGCTAGGGAATTTAAGAAAAGGCTGAAAAAAAGACGGCAGGGAAGGACTTAATCTGGGAAAGACTAAGAGGAAGAAGTGGTCTGAGAGAGCGCCTTTGCATTTAAAAAAAATATATATATATATATTAATTGATTTCAAAGAAGAAGGAGAGGGAGAGAGGCATAGAAACATCAATGATGAGAGAGAATCATTGATTGGCTGCCTCCTGCACATCCCACCCTGGGGACTAAGCTCACAACCCAGGCATGTGCCCTGACCGGGAATGGAACCGAGACCTCCTGGCTCATAGGTCGATGCTCAGCCTTTGCGTTTTTGAAGGGTTGTTAGGTGACTAAGGGTGATCAGTACAGCCTCAAGGGGCAGAATTAGAACCCGGGGTGGCGATGTATTTTGGAGCTGCCTTTAGCTCTGACTTTTTCAGCTCTGCTGGTCACAAGCAAAGGCTGGGGCCTGCTCTCGGGGCATCGCAGGCAGCACGCACACGACATTTGAAGGGTTAGACTAAATGCTGTTCTTTTCAAACTCGAGTCACTCCTCTGCTGCTAAATCTCTATGAATAACATTGGCTCCCTTTCCTGCAGTTGAGTGACATCTTATTCTCTCAGTATTTCCTTTGTGTGAAACGTTTGTTTGTTTGTTTAAAAGCAAATTCCTAACTTTTATATGAAGTTGGGTGATTGGAAAGGAGCGTCTCCCATGATCCTCCTCCATAGACGGCGAAATCATGACTTTATTATGAAACTACAACCAGTGAGAACTCTGACTTCATAATTGAGAGAATAGTGTTTGTGATCTCGTTAGAACCTTGACAGATGTGCACTGTTTGTGCACTGTCTCCATTCTTCTTGCAGACTTTTCTATGCCACGTATCTAGGTTCTGAGGATTTTGCTTGAGAGCTTTGATTATACAGACAATCACTTTCTTTTCACGCAGAAATTTTAAAACTTAAGAGTCTTTGAAATGAATATTACAACTTCAAAAATTTCATTATAATGTTCATATTGTACATGTGCTAAGGAAAAATAAACCGTTTCATTTTGAGGGCTTAATTGGAAGGACGTCTATTTGTTTAGGCCATGATTCACTCCTCATGACCCAAATTTCTAAGCGAGAGAATTATAGGAAAGAACATGTTTCTGTAAACTCAATTTAAAAAATAACAAAAGGGTGTTCAATGAAGTCTGCCTTCTCTGAAGGCGTAGTGTTGAGTTCTTTTCATCAGACCATTCCCTTTGAGAAATGCAAAGTTTTCGCAT
This sequence comes from Cnephaeus nilssonii, assembly GCF_951640355.1. Classification (NCBI taxonomy): domain Eukaryota; kingdom Metazoa; phylum Chordata; class Mammalia; order Chiroptera; family Vespertilionidae; genus Cnephaeus; species Cnephaeus nilssonii. The sequence goes on from NC_137092.1 coordinate 2,682,837, forward strand.
TGAATGAGAACTTCTTTTTCTAATGCAGTATTTCTAATACAAAACTGGGGATGAAAAATTGTTAAGGAATCTGGTAAGCGAATTCAGATTTTACATGACTTTCAAACTGGCAGATTTGGAGAAAGCTCTCCATCGCTGAATGAATTTAGCCTTTTCAACAAGGCGGGTACGTGGATGGAGCCATTCGAATGCTTGGCTTTTCCATATGCACATCTCAGTGGGAATTTTTCAGGAACGTAATCTGAATTGGCCCACGTGCTTGCTGACACCAAGATTTGGGGGAATCAACATCAGGCCCAATTCAGCTGATGGTGTGACTGCGGTCCACGTGCTTGAGGGATGTTTCCATTCTCAGAGCTCAGAGCCACGGGCCCCGGGCCCCTGAAACAGGGAATGCGTCTCAGCAGAGCGGAACCGGCCTCACAAGGCCTCCTTTTCAGGACGCTCACGTTTAAAAAAAACCTCTTTTGAGATAGTTTTCCTGCGGTGAGGACTGGGGGATGGGGAAAGGTGCTCTTTACTGATTCTTCCAGCTTTCAATGGGTAGGATTCTGGCCTTAGAGCTTAGAGGTTTGGATGTTAGCGTAGGTTTTCCTCTTCACTCTCTTACAAAGGTGTGTTCCATTAGCAGGAGACGCTCTGGATCCTCCTCCTGAATATCGTGAATACCGGAGCGAGGTCCCTCTGTCCTTGTCTGGGCCTGGTTAGCTTCTGTGCAGCCCGCAAAGCTGCCCCAGGGGCTAGGGCCAGCGAGCGCCCAGCTGGACTCCCAGCCGGCTGGGGCCCCGTGCGCCCCCTTCCTCCCCGGGCGGGTCGGGGAGCCGCCGCCGGTCCCTCCGCGCTTCTGCACAAACCACTCAGGGCGCATGCTCTTCTGACGATGGGTCCGGAGCGCCATTTTCATATCCAGTCTGCCCTCTCCCGAGGCCCGGCCCTGGGACACCCGGCCTTAAAGTTGCCCAGAAACCAGCCGGGGGGCCTCTGGGGAGGAACCCACTCCCCGCGCGCTTCTGCGGAGGCGGCGGGAAGGCACTCTTTCCTTGGTGTCTCCCCTCCCCACCCCCCGAGGACACGCGGCCCCCTCCCGGCTGTCCCCCACCCCCGGGGGCCCCGCCCCGCCCCCGGGACCGGCGCGATGTAAAGGGGGGGCATTTGTGATGCCCTCGGCGCCCGCAGCGGCGGCCTAACCCCGAGCGCGCGGGGGCCGGATGGGAACGGTCGCCCCCATGAGAACAAAGCGCACGTTCTCCCCGGGCGCGGCGTGTGCGGAGGACGCCAGTGCGCGGGCTGCTGAGCTCGGAGGTAGCCTTCTGCGCTCAGGGGCCGCTTTCCGGACGGAGGGAGGTGCGTGCGGGGTGGGGTGGGGGTCGGTGGGCAGGCGCGGTCGGGGCGAGGCCGAGGCCGGGCCCGGGGAGCCGAGGTCTCCGTGTGTCTGTGTGTGTCTGTGTGTGTGTGTGTGTCTGTGTGTGTGTGTGTGTGTGTGTGTGTGTGTGTGCGCGCGCGCGCGCGCGTGTGCAAGAGTTTGGAAGAACGTGGGTGCTGAGAGGCAGGGGCGCTGCGCCTCGCCGCCCCCCGCGCCCCCGTTTCATTCATCCAGGGCAGGTCCGGAGGCCGCCCCGCGCCCCGGCGGGCCGAGGGCCCCGCTCCCCGCCCCGCCATTGGCGGACGGCAACAAAGCCTTAGCAACGGGCTCCAGGTGACCCGCGGGGCGCCTGGCGACGGGCGCGGGCGGCCGGCAGCCCGGAGCCGGCGGTCCCTTTAAGGGATGGCCGCGGAGCCCTGAAAGTGGAGGGGCCGAGGGCGGGCGGGAGGACGGTCTGGGGGCGGGCCCGGGGGGGAAGGAGGAGGAGGAGGAAGAGTTGCCGCTGAGAGGAGGCGGCGCAGGAGGAGCCGGGGCGGCCGCCGCCAGCCCCGGGCCCCGGAGTCCTGCCCGCGGCCGCGCGAGTCGCCACGGGCGCGATCGGGGCCGGACGGCGGCTGCTCCATGATCGCCCCGGGAGCCGGGAGCACCCTCGGCCCGGCCGTGCGAGCGGCGCTGCGTGTCCCCGGCGCGGCGGGGGCGGCGGAGCAGCGGCGGCAGCCGGGTCCCGATCGGAGCGGCCACAGCCCGGGGCGTGTGCGCCCCGCGCGGAGCGGGCTCGGGTTCCCCACGGAATGTCCCCGGGGCGCCCGGCGCGCTGACCCCCGAGCCGCCTCCGCCCTCGGCGCCCGCCGCCTCTCGCCGTCCGGCTCGGTGTTCGGGACCGCGAGCGCCCCGGCTCCCGGGCACAGGGGCAGCGCCCGGGGGCGGGTGTCCTCCGCGGGCCACGACCCGGCCCTCCCCCGAGCGCCTCTCGCTTAAGATGGCAGCGGAGTCAGGGGAACTCATCGGGGCTTGCGAGTTCATGAAAGGTGAGGAGCAGCCGCCCGCCGCCTCCTCCGACCCCCCCCCCCCCACCCCAACTCCTCACTTGTCGCCCCGACTTCTCCGGGGGCCCCCGCGCCCTGCAGCCGGCGCGCGCGCGCTCAGCCCCCCTCGCTCCGGTCCTCTCCCCCAGGACCCCCCGCTTCCGGCTTCTCCGTCGGTCTGGCGTCCCTCGTTCCCTCCGCAGCTCCCGCCGAGGGCCTTCCCGCCGGTCCCGGGACAGCTCCGGCTCCCCCCCGCCCCCCCCCCCCGCACGCAGCCGCTGGGGGCGGGCGTCCCGCTGCGGGGGACCCTTCAGGTCGCCTTGATCTCCCTCTCGGTGGCCTCGGTGTTCAGCCCCCCCCCCCCCCCCCCACACACACACATCACACCCCGAGTCTCTCCTCCCTTCCTCTTCTCGAGGTCCCCGGAGCTGCAGGGGCAGGCTCGCCTCGCTTCCCCTTCCGCAGCGGCTGCAGCTTTCTGAACCCAACGGGCACCGCCAGCTCCGCGGGGACCCCGGCTTCCAGGCTCCCGCTGGCCGGACCCGAGGGCGGCGGGGTGCTCTGCCCCCCGCAGAGCCCCTCCCTCGGGGCCGCTGGGTGCCCCGGGGCTGCCGGGCTCCGGGCGAGCTCAGGTTTCCGCGAGGAGCCCACGTGCGGGCGGGCTTTGGATAATGGGGCGCACTGGTCATTTGGATCCCCTCCTGTGCGGTCGCCACCCCACCTCCAGCTTCCCCGCTTCTCACACGTTTCTCCCGTCTTTTGAACTTGTCTTTCAGATCGTTTATATTTTGCTACTTTAAGGAATAGACCAAAAAGCACAGTTCATATCCACTATTTCTCCATCGATGAGGAGCTGGTCTATGAAAAGTAAGTTTCTGCTTTTTTTTTTTTTTTTGCTTTTTTTCTCAACCATTTAGCTTGGTGAGGAAACACCACTATCTTGATGGCTGTTTTAGTCACTTTCTCCCAATGGTGAGAGTAACCTAAAGGCTCAGGTGCTAGGGGAGAGGTGAGCATACCTTTATTTTATCTTTTAAACTTATTCATTTGAGATAGAGACAGACAGACACACAGAGAGAGAGACCTCGATTTGTTGTCCCCCTTGTTTACGCGATGTGCCCTGACCGGGGATCGAACCTGCAGCCTGGACATAGGGGGAGGGTGCTCTAACCACCCCACGGCCCCGCCAGGGCTGAAAGGGAAGGTACGGTGAACCTGTCAACACCTCAGTCCTGGGGCCGGCTGTCTGTCTGTACTGGTTCTGACCGCCAGGACCGACTGCGGTTGGGGATTAGCACTCCCAGAGTGGGACCAGGGAGACCCGCCATGGCCTGGGGTCCGTCCCCTGGGGTCTGTCCACCGGCAGTGCGTGTCCCCAGGCCTCAGCCTCACAGGCCGCAGGCCGCTGCTGGCTCGCGGGAGGTTTTCGTTGGTGCGGCTTGTTGTTGCGGAAAGCAGGGCACGCGAGCTGGATCCCAGTGTTTTCTATGAGGGAGGCGTTTTTTTTTTAAAAATTTGACTTAGGGAGATACTTCCTGTGGGTGCTCGGAGCCTTGCCTTTGGGGAGGGGAGAGTAGTGCCATTTTCTTTGTGGTTACCTTGCTTCTTTGGAATTTGGGTCTGAGAGGGTAAGATAAGAGTGTGGACCTGTTTGTTGTGAAGGACCTGCAGGAAAAAGATACCTTAATACATAATAAGCATAGTAACAATTTAAATAGAGGTAAATCTCTCTTCAGTAAAAGCAACAGATCATGAGGAATAAGAAGACTCGATGGACTTGTTTATGCCCTTCTATTGAAAGAGTTGGGGCAGGCCTGGGCCGGGTAGCTCAGTGGGTAGAGCCGCATCCACTGGACCAAGTTCAGGGTCGATCCTCAGTCAGGGCCCAGACAAGAACCAGCCAACGAACGCATCAGTCAGTGGGGCAACAGGTTGGTGTTTCTCTCTCTTCCTGTCTTTCTAAAATCAATTTAAAAATTAGGAAAAAAGGAAGCTGGTGTTTCATATATCCTGTCGTCTAATCTGCTCCAACGTAAACACTTAATTTTACTTTCTTTTTTTTAAAAAAATATATTTTTATTGATTTCAGAGAGGAAGGAAGAGGGAGGGAGAGAGAAACATCAATGATGAGAGAGAATCATGGATCGGCTGCCTCCTGCACGCCCCCTACTGGGGATCGAGCCCACAACCAGGACATGTGCCCTTGACTGGAATCGAACCCAGGACCCTTCAGTCCGCAGGCCGACGCTCAGCCCTAACTGGTTTGGCTCAGTGGGTGAATTTTACTTTCCTGTTGTCTTACCTACGTGTGCAGTGAGATGAGCATCATTACATGAACCGTGGTCGCTCTAGTTAGCTTCCCAGGGCCTGTCCTGTTGAAGGGGAGTTGGGCAGCTCCGCCTGGATTGGTGGGCACCGCCAGGCACCCCGAGAGTGAGTATCCTTGACCTTCAGGAGCCTGTCTTTGATCTGAGGGAAAACAGACGTTCATGTGGGATGCTCGAACCTGGTGTCTGGGGACGTCTCCCTCGTCTCCCTCGGGCAGAGGTGCGGGAGCAGGCTGCTCCGTGACGCCTGGGGGTGGGGCGTGGGAGTGGGCTTGGGGAGCTTGGCTGCTGCCTGTGAACATGCCCCCGTGGCTGCAGGGAGGGCTGAGGCCTGGTGTCAGGTTACAGCTGGGCTCCTGGGCCGAGCCAGGAATAGGTGGCCTGCCCCGACCCGCGTACCTGGGTGATGTCCCGCCTGCATGTTTACTGAGTGCCGCTCGGTTGTCGGGATGGTGCATTGCTGTGGCTGTGTTTTGGCGCGTTCAGGGTTTGGGCACCGCTCGGGCGTCTGAGCGTAGGGGACTGTGCGTGTGCCATTATGGCCAGTTCCGCAGTGACTAATGCGTGGAGGCCTGAGTGGCTTCTCTTGGGCTTGCCAGACGGGGGGCCCGGCAGACAATGACAGTGAGCCAACTAACCACGCGGCTCAGTGGGCTTCGGATTCTAGGGCCGGTAGACGAGGGCCATTTATTTGGTGTGATCTTCCTGTTGGCGTTTTAGGATAGGGCTGCAAATCAACCTCCCTCTAATACTTATTTCTGCTGTCTCCTAAAGAAAGACTGGCGGGGAGACCATCCGTGGATAGTGTGAGGATTTCTTTTTTTCTTTTAATTCTCATCAGAGGATATTTTCCCATTGATGTGTAGAGAGAGTGGAAGGGAGGGGGAGAGACACAGAGAGAGAAACATCGATGTGAGAGAGACCCATCGATGGGTGGCCTCCCGCACGTGCCCCGACGGGGGCTGGGGATCGAGCCTGCAACCGAGGTATGTGCCCTTGAACGGAATCGAACCCGGGACCCTTCAGTCTACACGCTGATGCTCTAACCACTGAGCACACCGGCCAGGGGCCTGGTGTGAGGTTTGATGTCAGTGGAACTGGGATGAGGCTTTTGGGCGTCACTTGCCCAGCTGCCCTGGCCCAGCGGTGGCTGTTTCTGCTCACCTGTCTGACCGCAGCCTAGGGCAGGGGCAGGACGCTGTAAGCGCAGGAATTCACAGGCGGCGGGCGCACACCTGGGTGAGGGGTTCACGGTTGGCTGGGAGGCCGATGGAGTCTCATCCGACCCAGATGTGAGAGGAGAGACCCCGGGAGGGAGAAGAGCGAGGGCGAGGGGGGTGCCCAGGGACTGGCAGGCCCTCCACTTTGCCCGGTGTGGACACAGGCCAGGTGGGGATGTGCAGTCTGCAGCCAAAACGTCTGCTGGGGGCGGACGGAGTGCCGGGCCAGGAGGCCCGTGTCCTGGAGGCTCTGGGCAGGTCCCGGTGCGTCCGGACTGTGCTCACAGCGAATAACAGCAAGCGTGTATGGTGCGTTTACACGTATGACAGCTGCTGTCCGTCTTAGGTGCTTCCAGCTGTTAGTTCATTTGGCTTTAAAATATATATATATATTTTTATTGATTTCAGAGAGGACGGGAGAGGGGGAGAGAGATAGAAACATCCATGATGAGAGAGAATCATGGATCGGCTGCCTCCTGCACGCCCCCCACTGGGGATCGAGCCCACAACCTGGGCCTGTGCCCGGACCAGGAATTGAACCGTGACCTCCTGGTTCAGAGGTCGGGGCTCCATCACTGAGCCACGCCGGCCGGCCGTGCACTACATTTGAAGTTCTCAAGTTCGGGAGTCTTCGGTGAAGAGAGGGTGACGCAGTGAGAATGTGTGAGGTCTGGGGTGGGGGGAGGAAGAGAAGACCTGATCCGGGCGTGCGTTTCCCGGCAGGGCCAGGGCGAGGGGACCGAGGGAAAGAGGACAGACACACGCCGGGGAGGGAGGAGGGAGGGTGAGGACACAAACAGCGGGGTCCAGCTCGTTGGCGCCACTTCCTGGAAGCAAAGAAGGAGAGAGACCGCTAGGCCCCTGGAGGGACGTGTCGTGGTGACCTGGGTTCTGGCTGGTGACCTGGCTGGTGGTGGGACAAGTCTCGGCTGTCCGATGGGAACACGTGTGTCCAAGGAGAGGAGTGTATGCACACCACAGGCCTGCCAGCCGAGTGCCGCGCGCTCGCCCGCCGGGTGGTGAATGCAGTGGGTCCCAGCCTGTTATGGCCACGCCCCACCTGAGCATCCCTAAAACCCTGATGCGCCCGCCCCCCCTCCCCCCCCCGGACATAGAATTCTTATTATTCAAAAAGTGAATTCCTGTTCACATGAAGGAAGCCTAGAAGGCCATGAACTTGGTCTTCACAAGCTTCTAAAGACCATGGCACCCATGAAAGAGAAAAGGACGAAAGGACCGTTGACGTCTGAGGAAGAAATGCCTAAAAAATAATAATCGTATGAAGTGATGAAAAAAGAGCAACTAAAGTTTCAAAACAATAGAGAACCGAAATGCGTAAACATGTCACAATATATATTCACATACCGTCTATGAGGCCCCTAGAACAGTGGTCGGCAAACTCATTCGTCAGCAGAGCCAAATGTCAACAGGACAACGATTGAAATTTCTTTTGAGAGCCACATTTTTTAAACTTAAACTTCTAACGCCACTTCTTCAAAACAGACTCGCCTAGGCCGTGGTATTTTGTGGAAGAGCCACACTCAAGGGGCCAAAGAGCCGCATGTGGCTCGTGAGCCGCAGTTTGCCGACCACGGCGCTAGAACCATAAGAAATGCAAAATATTCACAGTGAAGAACTCCTTCTCGAATTGCCCCCCTTAAACATCACATTGCCCGGCTGTGGGCGTGCGCCCCACGTGGGAACCCCTGGTTGAACGCCGTGCTGCCCAGGGGCTCGGAGGCCGCCGTGGCGATGCAGCTGCTGTGGGTGAGCCTGGGGGCAGGCGCCCTCACGCTGAGGCTGAGGGTGTTCTGGGCACGGCCGTGTTCCGTGCAGGCGGCTGTGGAGGGTGGTAGTTCTCATGACTCCAGCGGCCTGAGACGTGGGTGGGGAAAGGTCACACGGTGGCCTCGTGCGGACGGAAGGCGGTTCATTAGACACGAGAGTCTGGGTTTCTTGCTCCCTTTGTAAAGAGCTCTCGCATGTTCCTGCCCAGGCCGAGCGGTTGCAGTAAAAGGCGGTGGTTAAGAAAGCAGCCCCTGTCTCCTCGGGCTCGGATTTCGCAGATCAGGATTAAAGTCAGAGCACAGTCTAGCTCCCCTGTGGCCCCAAGGAGCCCCCTAAACACGGAGCCTTGCAGGGTAACAAAAACGTCATTGGGGCCACTTTTGCCCGAGCTGCTTCACACCGAGTTTTAGGCGTGTGCCTGTGGGTGTGCACCCGTGCCTGTGACTAACGGTCTACCCGCTGGGGTAGGTGACGAGGAAGGAGACGCATCTGTGCACACTTGCATCTGTGCACACCCGCATCTGTGCACATGCATCTGTGCACACGCGCATCTGTGCACATGCGCATCTGTGCACACGCATCACACCTGCATCTGTGCACACCCGCATCTGTGCACACACGTATCTGTGCACACGCGCATCTGTGCACACGCGCATCTGTGCACACGCATCACACCTGCATCTGTGCACACCCGCATCTGTGCACACACGTATCTGTGCACACGCGTATCTGTGCACACCTGCATCTGTGCACACCCGCATCTGTGCACACCCGCATCTGTGCACACGCGCATCTGTGCACACGCATCACACCTGCATCTGTGCACACCCGCATCTGTGCACACACGTATCTGTGCACACGCGCATCTGTGCACACGCGCATCTGTGCACACACGTATCTGTGCACACGCGTATCTGTGCACACGTGTATCTGTGCACACCCGCATCTGTGCACACCCGCATCTGTGCACACGCGTATCTGTGCACACCCGCATCTGTGCACACCCGCATCTGTGCACACGCGTATCTGTGCACACCCGCATCTGTGCACACGTGTATCTGTGCACACCTGCATCTGTGCACACGTGTATCTGTGCACACGTGTATCTGTGCACACCCGCATCTGTGCACACGTGTATCTGTGCACACCTGCATCTGTGCACACGTGTATCTGTGCACACCTGCATCTGTGCACACGCGCATCTGTGCACACGTGTATCTGTGCACACGTGTATCTGTGCACACGTGCATCTGTGCACACGCGCCTGGCAGCACCTGGGGCTGGGACCCGCTGGAGTCCGAGGCTGCTGCCTGGACCCTGATTTTGTACACGCCTGCTGCTTTGGCCTCTGGCACTCCCAGTGGGTCTCGTCCTCCGGGGGACCAGTCCTTGTCAGCTCCTTCCCACAGAGCTGGTGACAAGGCACGTTTTAACTGAGGTGCTCAGGGCGCCGTTAAAAGAGGGCTGGTCTCAGCCGGGCAGCCTGAGGGAGCCCCCAATGGGCTGCAGGGGAATCCAGGGGGGAGGGGGGACTGGCCCCACCCACGTCACCACAGGGCAGCTCATTTTGTTTGATGTAGGTTCCGAAGATGTAAGATGTTCTCCTTTGTAAGTCCATAAACACAATCAAGGGCCAAAAGCCACAGCTCCATACGCCTTTGTGATGAAAAACAAAATAAAAACACCTGACATGTTTGTGGGACGTGTCCCTGAAACCGTGTGGGTGGTTGCAGACTGCCACAGAAGACCCTGACCTCACGAGCGGATAGGTTTCCCTCAGAGCACCTCGCCATTGCTTGGGGGCCACTCGAAGACACAAAGGAGGAAGTGAACACAAGCACAGGGCAATAAACGCCGGGAGCTGCAAACGCATGTGTAGGAGTCCTGGAGAGAAAGAGGCGATTACCGCCAGCACGATGACGTCACAGCGACGTCTGGACTAGCTTTGCAGGGGGGTGGGAGAGCAAAGGGTCTCTGCTATGGTCTCTGCGGGGACAAGAACTGCCCGACTTGTTACTGTTGTGTCCCTACCCCCAGCACAGTGCCCGGCACACAGATGGTGCTCAGGAAATGTTAGCTGAATGAATGAGTGAGTGAAGGAGGAAGGGAAGAGGGAAGGGAGGAAGGAAGGAAAGAAGGGAGGGAGGAAGGAAGGGAGGAATAAAGAAAAAAAAAAGTCTGTTTGGGAACAGCACATTCTGCTAGGGGAGGCGGAGTATTTGGATGCAGAGGGGTCGCAGGCGAGGCTGGGTACATGGTGGGACCGGGTTAGGGGAAGGCGTTTGGATCTCGGTTGTGCTGGTTTGTGAGTGGCAGAGAGACCGACCACAGCCGGGCTTCAGCACAGCACTCCTTGGCGGGCAGGCGGGGTGGTGGCCGGCAGGCAGGTGGTGGCCGGCAGGCGGGGTGCGGGCAGGTGGGGTGCCTTAGGTTGTAGCAACAGGAACAGAAAGGCCAGGTGGGGGAGGGGCTAGAAAGGATGGGTTGACCAGATGACTGGCACGGAGGAGGCGTGGGGGGAGGAATGGAGGGTGAATTCAGGGCTTCTGTTTTGGGCGATTGGGGCAAAGTGGCGCCTTAAAGTAGGCCTTGTATGCACATCCGAAGGAGGGGCTGCCTTTTTTTGTGTCGTGGCTTGTTTTGGGGATGGGAAGACAGAATAAAAAGGGCGTGTGTGTCTGTAATGAAAGGCAAAGAGGACCTGTGTCCTTTGAGGTCTTTCAGCAGAGAGTAGACAATGCCGGCCGGGATACTGAGATAATAAATTGCTTTAGAGTCTGGGGAGGCGGGTGGGCCGCTCGGTCTCAGGTTCCTTTCTGGCTCCCGGATGGAGCTGGGCTCACTGCGCCCAAGTGTGGGATGCACGGCGTCTTTAAAGACGGATTTCTGAGCATGGGTTTTGATTTACTTAAAACATTGAATTTTATTAATCAACTAAATATTTTCAGGACCACCAGAGAATTGGGGCTCTCTGCTTATGTAGCCGATCGTGTCTGTTTGCTAAACATCTTGTGTCTTTTAGTGCTTTTACCTTCTTTTTTGATTTCAGAGAGGAAGGGAGAGGGAGAGAGAGAGAGAGAGAGAGAGAGAGAGAGAGAGAGAGAGACATCAATGATGAGAGAGAATCATGATCGGCTGCCTCCTGCACATCCCACCCTGGGGATCAAGCCCGCAATTCCGGGCATGTGCCCTGACCGGGAATCGAACCCTGACCTCCTGGTTCATAGGTCGACACTCAACCCCTGAGCCACGCCGGCCGAGCTCATCAGTCTGTTTTCTACCAAAGCCACGTGTCTACCGTCTGCGCGGCCCCTCGCCTTCTGCCCTGCGGTGGACGGAGGGGTTGACCCGCGCCGCCTGAGAATGCTCTGTGGGAGGGAATGGAGCCTCCCAGTGCATTCCTGACGTCTGTGTTCCCTGCCGCAGCTTCCCAGGGGGTTGTCATTAACTGACTTGCTCCCAGGAGGGAGGTCACAGAATTGCAGACCCCGATGCGGGGAGGTGCCCGGATGCCATCGAACCGGCTGCTTGGCTTTGAAGGCCAGACCCGTTTTGCAGAAGCCGCAGCGGAAGCTGGATGTGGCCCCGCTGCTTGCCCCGGGTCACGAAACGTCCCGACCTGGAGAGGATTTTTACAAGAAGGTATTGGCGCCACACTGACGACGGTGGCCGGGCAGTAAGACCTCAGATGCTGCAGGGAAAGCCAGCTGTGCATTGGGAATGAAGGAGGGAACGCGAGGCAGGTCACAGGAGTGGGGGAGGAGGCGAGGCGGGGCTCGGATTCCGGGGTAGTTGAGCTCGGTGCTCCCTGGAAGGTGCTTTTTCACTTATTCCAAAGGCACGTTAGCCTGGAGGCACGAGAACAAGGGCTGGGCTTGCTTGAGGCAAAGAGAAACCTTTTCCTAAAAAAGTTCCGTGTCTGGGACGTGACTACCCTCCGGGACCTGCCCAGCAGGAATTTAAGATCAGATCAGCTCGGAGGCTACTTTCCATAGAGCCTCCTTTTCACCTGCGATAAGACGTGTAAATGAAATACGGTCCTATACACCGAGTGGGCAGGTGATGGTGATCTCTGAACGCATGATCATCTGGCCACTCAGTGTATAGCCTACATAATAAAAGGCTAACATGCAAATTGTCCCCTCGATCAGGAGTTCGACCAGCAGGCAGGCCGGCCAACCGCCCATGTCCCCTCCCCTTGGCCAGGCTGGCTGGACCCCACGCATGCATGAATTCATGCACTGGGCCTCTAATATATATATATATACACACACATACACACACACACACACACACATATATATATATATATATATATATATATATACATATATATATATATATATCCTATATAATAAAAGGCTAACATGCAAATTGTCCCCTCGATCAGGAGTTCGACCAGCAGACAGGCCGGCCAACTGCCCATGTCCCCTCCCCCTGGCCAGGCTGGCTGGACCCCACCCATGCACGAATTCATGCACACACACACACACACACACACACTCTGAGTGGCCAGATTATTATGCGTTCAGAGATCATAATAATCTGGCCACTCGGTGTATAAAAGCCTGTAACACGCACAGCGGCCAGGGAGGCGACGTGATGCGGTATAATAGGAAGCGTGCAGGTAAGATCCTCTGCTGTCAGGAAGGAATTCAGAAGCCGCCGAACTCAGCAGCTTTTGGTAGGTAAGGCTGTGGAGGCCCCGACAGGCAAGGACACCAGTCCAGGGACCCGGAGCCGTCCAGTGGGGAGCAGACCCCCTCGCTTCCCCGATTCCCATCGGGTTCTCTGTGACGGATGTGGGGCTGGGGCGCCTCGTAGACGGGCCGTCCCTCGGTTGGTTGCACCGGGAGGGCTGAGGCAGAAACTCGGACGGTGCTTTGATCTTCGGTCAGTGTCTGTTGAGCAATTCCGGCTTTTTTGCAGCTTGCCTGTCCTGAGTTTCAGCCAGGTATGGGAGCGTTCTTGTCTGACTGGAGGGGTGCTGATAATCGCCCGGTGACAGGGAGACCGCTCGGCGGCGTGCGTGGCCCGGAGGGCTGGGCGGGTTAACGTCAGCCAAGTTTTACATGTACACGCCGGTGTCACGACCCTCTGCATCGGAGGCCGCTGCAGCTCAGCCGTGGTCACCCGGGAATAACACACTGGCGTGGCGTCTCCTTGGGCGGTGAGCGCCGTGTGGGTGAGGGAAGGGCGGTCCGCGGGCTTTGGGTAAAGACCCCGCCTGAGTGAGTGAGCGAGCAGACAAACGTCAGCAGGGCTGGGAGCACAGTGAAGAGTTGGCGTGCCTTGTTTTTCATCTGCTTATAAAGCAGTTACTTTTTTTTTTTTTTTTTTTGGTATTGTCAACATTCTCGGATTAATATGTAAACCGGCCCTTGAAGCCCATACGCTTTTAGTAACCAGTGTCACCCCAATACATTCAATAAACAAGTATGTTAACGGGCACTGCCTTGCTCAATGGGTGGTTGTACGTTTTGTGGGATGAATGAGTGTTGTTTGGACCGTAGCTCGTCTTTTGGCCGAGGAGTTGGACATTTTCAGACGAAACTGCTGGGATGGAACATAGGGTGGGTACCACAGTGCTCTAAGCAAAGATTCCTCCGGGAATGGGACCACTTGCAGCAGGGGTCCTCAAACTTTTTAAACAGGGGGCCAGTTCACGGTCCCTCAGACCGTGGGAGGGCCGGACTATAGTTTTAAAAAAACTATGAACAAATTCCTATGCACACGGCACATACCTTATTTTGAAGTAAAAAGACAAAACAGCAAAAACACCCGCATGTGGCCCGCGGGCCGTAGTTTGAGGACGCCTGGATTAGAGCTTGTTAACAACAACACCACCAGATCAACGCGGTGCGGGCCGTTGGCTCATTCGCTCGTTCCCATGGAGGCGGAGCGAGGGGCAGGGAGCAGGAGGGAGGCACAGGGGAGGAGAGCGAGAACGCTTCGTCTTGGGGTTGTAATGAGGAGCGTCACCCGTGACCGTTTCAGGGTGTCACGTGTTTGCAGGGACCCCGCCCCTCCAGCCAGTGATCTCTGTTCCCAGGTGAGACTGACGGACAAGCATCTCCCCCGCGTCACCCCGACTTCACTGCGCAGGCGCCCACCTCCCCCTTTGCTGGAGCCCTCCCCCAGTGATCTGTGGGGAACGGCCGGGTGGCTCCCTGGGGAGTGTGACCTGGCAGCTTCCTGGTGAGGCCGCCCAGAGGGCCATGCTGATCATGTCTGGCCTCCCCTGTGCGCTCCTCCTATTATTAATATTAGCTAGCTTTTAAAAAATGTATATTTTTTTAATTGATTTCAGAGAGGAGCGAAGGGGGGGAGAGAGAGAGAGAGAGGAACATCAATGAAGAGAGAGAATCATCTATCGGCTGCCTGCTGCACGCCCCCTGATGGGGATCGGGCCCGAAACCCCGGTGTGTGAACTGACGGGGAATGGAACTGGGGCCTCCTGGTCCGTAGGTCGATGCTCAGCGTCTGAGCCACGCCGGCCGGGCTCGCTAGCTTGTGAGGATGCTAACACAGGAGGTGGGAGCACCTATAGGTGCGAGGTTGAGCAGGGAGTGGAAGACGGAGAAGGCGGGTGCTGGCGTCCGGTCAGGAGCCGTTTTCCTCGGGGTTTTGGGGTGGTCTGCAGACTGACGACCGTGCCCTGGAGATGACGGGGTGGAGAGAGGGAGATGAGCCCGTGTGTGCACAGTACAGAGGCCGGGGAGAGTGAACAGAATGAACGGAGAGCGAGGTTTGCGTGGAGTAGTTGGAACCGGCACCCAGAGCCCACGAGCTTTGTGATAAGGAAACAAACCCGGCGAGCGGAGGCCACGTGCGTGTTGTGTTCGTGGGGTTCTCTCACCGCCTGGCGGGTGAAGGTCCTGGCCGGTCAGAGAGAGAAAAGGAGGGGAACTCAAGCTGTCCAGGCAGCTCCCCAACGGGAGACTGGTCCTTTGGGTTTCTGTGAATCGGTTGCAAACTGGCCCTTTTCCTGAAGGTAATGGAAATTCGATGGCAGCTTTAATGAGAAGAAAACGAGCACAGTGTGACTGAAAATCTCAGTTTCACTAACGCCCGTTTTTGTCTTAATCTCAGTTTCTATGCAGATTTCGGGCCCCTGAACCTGGCAATGGTGTACAGATACTGCTGCAAGCTGAACAAGAAGCTGAAGGTGAGTATTGTGGTGCTGCCCCCGCCTGGCCTCAACGCCCTGCACTGAGCTCTGGCCCACGGGAGGGGAGTGCGGCGCGCCCGTCGTGCGTTGAAATGGGTCCCCCCGGGTCCCCCCCAAAGGACATGCTGACCCCTTCCAGCTTCAGGATGCGTGGACATCGGAGCTGAGGGAAGTCAGTGTGCAGGGACCCGGGGAAGGAAGCACACAGCCTTTCGGTTGTCGCTCTGAGCCCCTCCGGTTCCCGCCCGGGTTGATGCTCCGGGCCCTCGCGTCTGCGCTGGCCTGGGTGCGGGGGGACGGGTGGAGGGGCTCAGCGTTCGCTGCTCGGCGAGAGTGCTGGAGCCTACGGTTTCCCGTCCGATCAGGAGTTAAATTTTTCCTGAATGTCGTCTCGGTAGCGTTAACAGCCAAGTAAGAGTGATGAACTAGCAGTCATCACGGAATTTGGGTCATATAGTCAACGCTGGTCTATTTTTTTAATATATTTTTATTGATGTCAGAGAGGAAGGGAGAGGGAGAGGGAGAGAGTGAACCACCCATGATGAGAGAGAATCATGGATCGGCTGCCTCCTGCACGCCCCCCACTGGGGATGAGCCCGAAACCCCGGCACATGTCCTGACTGGCAATAGAACCTGCAACCTTTTGGTGCACGGGATGGTGCTCAACCCACTGAGCCACACCAGCCGGGCTTTTGTTATTTGTTTTCTGTGTGTATGTTAGTAGGCATTTTATTCCCAATGGCCTTCATTTTAATTATGTTGGCTAGAATAGAAAATTCTCTATCAAACATCGGCTTCCGTTAAAAAACTAAAAACTAGAAACCACCATCACAAACAACCGCCCCCCCCCCCCCCGTTTCTTATTTTAAACTAGACATTAAAAAGTGTAAGTACAAGAGTTAAGTAGTAATGGGTTATAGTTTGCTATTTCCGGTCAATAGTTACCATAATGAGGGAAATAGAAGAAGGAAGGTTTATTAAAATGAGAACAGTTTGTAAATCTGTGTATGTTACTTAATGTAAACATGCCCTCGATGTTTGGTAGGCTAGATCAGCAGTTATTAATCTGATATTCCAAGGGAGTCAGAAGCTCCTGAAATTACAATCTAAGTGTTGCGTGCATTCACGTGTTTCTTCAGAGAAGGATTTACACCTTTTCAACCGGTTCTGAAAGGGATTGTTTGCACAGGCAGTGTTAACACTGGGCTAGACTGTACAAGAGTAGACTGTACTCACAGAGGACAAAGAAGTGGTTTTGAAAAACATATATTTTTATTGATTTCAGAGGGGACGGGAAAGGGAGAGATAGAAACATCAATGATGACAGAGAATCATGGACTGGCTGCCTCCTGCACGCCCCACACTGGGGATCGAGCCCACCACCCGGGCCTGTGCCCCGACCGGGAATCGAACCTTAACCCCCGGGTTCATAGGTCAGTGCTCCACCCCTGAGCCACACCGGCCGGGCAGAAGTGGTATTTTAAAAAAACAGAATACCTTCTTCAAACGTAGTCATTTAAGAAAATCTTTGTTACCGATTTAATAATCTGCAAGTTTTATAAAACATGATATGGCTCAACCAGCTTCTTCTAAAATAGTCAATACAGTTTTAACGATTGATTTCACTTTTCCCCGGAGAAAAATAAAACCCTAGCCGGGGGTGGAGGGGAAATCTAAGAGTATTACTGAGAAAAGGGGACATTCTAGGGCAGTGATTTAAAAAAAAACCCCAAAAGCCTGGTCTGATGAACCAACAGGCCAGTTACAGCCCTCCTGAGGACTATTTTCAAAGGCCGGAGAGCATATTGACAGAAATGTAATGGCAAACGTACAAAAGAGCCCACGGAGCCCGCTCAGGGCGGCATGAGGGGGCGGCACGGTGAAACGGACGATTGTGCTGAAGCACAGGTGCCCGGCAGATGGTGGGCCAGCCGTGTCCCTGATGCTGAGTGAATCAGCGCCGTAACCCTAGCTGGGGCCGCCCCGCCCCGATCGGGTGCTGGCACACAAAAGCCCTTTTGCTATCATGATCAGACCACCCTCTCGGTACAACCACAAAGACATGTTGAGATTTCCTCACGAGGTTATCTTCTGTTTCAGGTCATGGGCTTGGGGGCGGGGGGAAGGGAGCTACCTTCTGGAGGCAGTTCCTGTGGATTATGGAGGTGTCAGGGGTTCGAGGCAGCGTGAATTCACGTGGTAGGGAGCTCCCATGGAGTTTGCAAGACTTGGGACCCTTATGGCCATTCAGAAATCCCCAGCAAGAGGAACCCCCTCTTAAAAAAAGTATTTTTATTGATTTCAGAGAGGAAGAGAGAGAGAGAGAGACATCAATGATGAGAGAGAATCATGGATCAGCTGCCTCCTGCACGCCCCCCACTGGGGATCGAGCCTGCAACACGGGCATGTGCCCTGACCAGGAATCGAACCGTGACCTCCTGGTTCATAGGCCGACGCTCAACCACGGAGCCACGCCGGCCGGGCAAGGGGAACCCCTTTTGTAGAGCATCCCCACGTGCCGTGCCGTGGGCCGTAGGATCGTCCTGCTCCCAGGATGTTCGGGAGCCGCTTTTCTCTGATGTCTGACTCAGACGCTAACGGAGTGGGTCTGGAACAACATGGGCCGCCCGGGACGCCTTTTCCTTTCTGCCGAAACCACCCGCCCTGTCTGTCGCCTTGGAGCGCCGAGAAGACGTAAACCGTGCTTTGTTTTGTGTGCAGCCCAAGAAAACGTTCAAGAACGTCCCTTTCCTGGGCAAGTTGGAGGTAACCACACACAGGTGCTGGCTGCGCACAGGGGGCCCCGTTAGCACAGGTGATGGCTTTTGCAGTGAGATGACCGCTGTTGCTATGGAGACGCTGACGGCTGCGGCCCTGGCTGGGCTGGCCTGGTCCCCTGGAAGAGAAGGGCGCCTTGGTCACCGGGGCCCTGGGCTGTCACCCACTTAACTGATCTGCCCCCGGCTGAGCGCACTCGTGTGGGGTGCATGGGCTGCGCCTTTATTTTATTAGCATGTTACCAGCCCGTGCCGGAGTCTCCCTCAGCTCAGCTCAGCCAGGCGGAGGCACGACGTAAGGAAACACGGTGTCCTCCCCGCGCGACGGGCCGCCGTTCCGCACGGCACACGCCTCCCCGGAGGGACGGCACCGGCTGCTCTCCGCTGGCCGCGAACTCGTTTGTTCTCGCGTTTTGGCTTCGAGCTTCATCGCCTGCCTCCCCTTTAGGTTCTGAACGGCTCCGTGCTCTGTGACCTCTGTGACCTCCTGACCCGAGCATGGTGCGTGCATGTCACCAGCAGCCGAGGACGGCCATGTGGCCCGTCCCGCCCTCCGTCATGGAGTCGCCAGGCTGGTTTCCCACCAGGAGTGATCCCACTAGGACGCGGCCCGTCCCTTCCCGGGACAGGAAGTGCCTGTCTGGGGTCAAGGCCTCCACCTTGATTTACGCTGTTCTTCCTCGCCCTCAGGGGACTTTGGTTTACAAGTGCCATTAAGCGTGTGTGTGTGTGTGTGTGTGTGTGTGTGTGTGTGTGTGCCGTCGCGTACGCCTGTCCTGGTTCCCATGAGGGGGCCGAAGCTCTGCCTCTCGCTCAGGGACGCAGTGCGGGTGTGGGGATGTCTGGAGGTTTGAGGATGTGAATTGATAGATAGGCAATACGAAGTCCCACCTTTTATCTACTCTTTCTTTACCTTTTTAGAAAGTATATATGTTTATGGATTTCAGAGAGGAAGGGAGAAGGAGAGAGAGCAACATCAGTGATGAGAGAGAATCATGGATCAGCTGCCTCCTACACGCCTCCTCCTGGGGATGGAGCCCACAACCCGGGCATGTGCCCTTGATCAGAATCGAACCCAGGACCCTTCAGTTTGCAGAACGAGGCTCTATCCACTGAGCCGAACCGGCCAGGCTCTTTACCTTGCTGAACAATGACCGTACGTGTCATGAAGGTCACCCACTGGTCCTTGCTGGCCTGTTTGCAGCAGCCTTGGCCAGCATTTCTCCGTGTTGAGCATCAGATCGTCACCAGACTGAGCGCTTCCAGGCTAGTGCCTGGGGTTCCCCTGCTGCTGCGCTGCTCAGCCCTGTGCTTCACACACAACTTGGGCTCAGCTCTCGCTGACGGAACAAACACGACTGCCTCAGCCACCGTGACCCGCGCCCAGACTCAGCTAACGGGGAGCCTGGCTGCGTGCAGTCCTCAGACCTGTTTTGGGGGCATGGATGCTATTTTAAAAAATGGAATTTATGCTCAACATCAGCAGTTTATTTGTTTGTTTGTTTGAGAGAAACGTTGATGCGAGAGAGAAACACTGATCAGTTGCCTCCCATACGTGCCCAACCCGGGATTGAACCTGCAGTTGGCAAAATGTTTTGCTATAAAAGAGGTTTTGCTATAAAAGAGGTTTTATTATGCCTGAACATTTTCATTCAAGTGCCAGATGGTCTTCTGCTGAACGGTGTTGCTGGTGTAAGGCTGGGGCAGGGTGACCCAGGAGAGGGAGGCCTGGCCGGGGCTGGGCGGGAAATAAGACCACACGCACCATTTCCCCGTTGCCGTTCACCGTGCGTGAGTTTGCGTTCCTCCAGTAGGAATGGGTCTGGCTGTGTTCTGACCCGGGAGATACTGGCCTGGCTTCACAGGGCAGGTGTGCTTTTGAGGTTAACTGAGAAAAACACTTGAATTCCAAAAACGTCCAAGCAAGGTGAATGACAGGAGTTTTAAAACTTTTCCTAAGAATCAGATAGAAAACTCTTACTAAACAGGTCAGTTTCTGGGAGGTCCGCTGGTGACTGTCGTTAATGATACCGTGTTGTATATTTGAGAGTTGCTAGGAGAGAACATCTGAAAAGTTCTTATCACAAGAAAAAGAATTTTGTAAATTCGTGTGGTGGACGGCTGTTACACAAAGTCACGTACGTTCCCCCCGGGAGGCAGCTCCCAACAGGAGAGTCTAAAGCAGCGGCCGCCAACGTGGCCCGCAGGCCGCTGGCGGTCCGTGAGGTCCGGAAGGTTGGTGACCGCGGCTCTAAAGTAGTTAACATTTCTGGGTGGATGCTTGTGAGGGATTTTTTAAAAATCTGAAGTCATTTCTGAAAGATTCTAACGTTTAGGAAATTCTCCTAAAGTTCCTACCATTTTAACTTGTATCCTATTTAGTTAAAAAGTTAGTAGTTATACATTAAGAAGAAAGTTTTTTTTTTGAGGATTCTGCCTTCCAGCGTCATGGTTTCCGACTGAGAAGGCCTCTGTGTCCCGTATGCTTTAGAATAAGAGAACAATGAAAACCAAGCGACTGCAGAAAAGTTCAAAAACAAGCAAACAAAAAGGCCATGGGTGATGGACGATGACGGAAGTGTGAGTGTGTGCGTTCGGGCGAGGGGGCTTGTAAAATTAATGTAACCCCACAAGATTAAATGGTCGCAGGAGTTTGTTACGAAACCTGAGTTCTCCGTGGGAAAGGGCGTCCGCACGGACCACGCAGACTCCCAGGCGGACGCTGGTGCCTGCACCCCACGGTGTCCTCCGGGCGTCTGCGAGCGGGATCGCTGAGCCCTATGCCAGCCGGACCCGTGGTTAGACGGGGGCTGTCTTTAGGGGCTGGGGTGCCGAGGCCCTAGGAGATGCTTGGGTCTTAGGAAGCGTGGCTCCCTTTCTGGGAGTCAAACCGGACTTAGTGATGGCGAACAGTCAGTGGCAAAAACACACGAACAAATAATAAAACCAAAAAGCAAACGTCCAGCAGACAGACTCAGACTGAAGCGAGGAGGCCAGGCCAGCCCGCCAGCGGTGACCTCGAAGCCGTGAGATGCCCTCAGGCGCTAACCCGCTGAACTCCACGGAATGAAATGTACTTGCTCCCTTTTTATTTCCCGGGCACTTGGGGAGCCGGCCCGGAAATGGACCGGGGTGCTTCGAGGGGGACACTGCCTCTCGGAGTCCAGCCGCGAAGGACTGGCGTGTTCGGAACACGTGGGGCTTGCTTATCAGACACGCCCGGCTGGGCGGGAGGGCTCTGGCTGGGCTCCCGGGGCCCGTGTGAAAGCCAGGATGGGGCAGGCCTTCTTAGACGACTTCTGAGTTGGACGAGTTTCTCCTCCTGGTAGGACACGACACGGTAAAGCAAGCATGTCAAACTCAGAGGCGAACACGGGCCGAGTAAACGAGGCACGCCGCCGGGGGCCGCGAGTTCGACGTGCTTGGGGTTACGGAGGGCGGAGCGTTGAGCTCTGTTACCTCTCCAAGGGGTCTCTGAGTGCAGATGTTCTGTGTGGTGGTCAGTGTGTGAGGCATCGCAAGCTGCTTTACCGTCAGTGCGAGTTTATGGGTAAGAATTGCGACTTTCGTGTCTGTATCGTGAGAACCGTTTGTCAAAATGCTGTCACTTTGGGTCCTGGCTGGTGTTGCTCAGTGGTCAGAGCGTTGGCCCTCGCACTAACGGGTCTCGGGTTTGATTCCCGGTCAAGGGCACGGACCTGGGTTGTGGGTTCGCTCCCCACCCCTCGTTGGGGTGTGTACGGGAGGCAACCAGTGGATGTGTATTTCACACATCGATGTCTCTCTCTCTCTCTCTCTCTCTCTCTCCCCCTTCCACTTTCAAGAAAAAACAATGAAAAAAATATCCACTAGTGAGAATTAACAACAAAAAATACAATAATGTTGGAAATGAGGAAATTGAGAGGCTCTTACTGAGCTCCATGTTTTATGTTTGAGTTCTGATGAACACTTTGATTTCGCTTTAACAGGCCTTTTCATTTGCACAGTCTTTCCCGTTTGGCATGTACACACACACCGTGTTGCTCATTTTGGGTTTAGCTTGAACGCTTGAGCATGTAGCATATTGCCTGGCATACAGCAAGTGCTCAATACCTGTTTGAATATGTGAATTTATACCCAGCTGCTGTAGTAAGATGTCTGCTGATATAATCCCGTCGATGGTTCATCTTTTTCTATTAACCATTTACACTGATTATGGCCAGATGATGATGATCTCTGAACGCATAATAATCTGGGCACTCAGTGTATACATATATATTTTAGAGGCCCGGTGCATGAATTCGTGCATGGGTGGGGTCCGGCCAGCCTGGCCAGGGGGAGGGGACATGGGCGGTTGGCCAGCCTGCCTGCTGGTCGAACTCCTGATCGAGGGGACAATTTGCATGTTAGCCTTTTATTATATAGGATATACACTGAGTGGCTAGATTATCATGCGTTCAGAGATCACCATCATCTGGTCACTCAGTGTATTTCCAGATCATGAAGAGGGGCTTTGCATAGGACACGTTAGAAAGAAAACATTAGTGTGGTGCTCTCGTTAACGTGGGCATTTACACGTTAAAGAGGGAAATGGACTGGCGGGCACATGTCAAAACCGACTATATAATGTGCTCGGCAGAGACCGCTCTTCCGGGCGTGTGGGGGCATGTGGGACGTGAAAAAGGGCTTTACATGGAAGATCAAGAGTAAATCTTCAGAAATGGTTTCTGCTGATGAAGATGCTCATTAGTAACTCAGCTATGTCCCATGTATGCGTCTGCTTTCCTGGAGAGACACATACATGGTCAATGCCAGTTCTTCCAGCGTGAGGAGCTGCAAAAAGTCCGAGCTAGGAGCCCTCCCCGCCTCGACTCTCAGGTTCAGACGCCGTAGAAACCCCAGGTGTGCTGGTTCCCCAGGGGCCCGCCTCGGCGAGGTGAGAGAGGGTGTGTCTTGCATCTGTCACCCTGTCGCTGTGGCCACCCTAACTCTCTCTCCCCTCTCTCTCTAGTCCTACAGTTTGTCAAGAAAGAAAATAGTGCATTACACCTGCTTTGACCAGCGAAAAAGAGCGAACGCAGCGTTCTTGATAGGTGCCTACGCCGTAAGTACGGGGTGGCGGCTGCTCTCGGTAACGGGTGCTGACGCTGGCCCCTCTGTCCCCTGTCCGCAGCCTGCGGGGGGGGGGGGGGGCGGTCGGGATTCTCGGCAGCTTGGGAGCTGATGGGATGGAGAGAGTGGACCTGGTACCGATGGGCTGTTCCCTGTGGGGTTTTATTTTCGTAGCCGATGGCAGAATCGCGGAACCGCGGTGTGTGGCTGGGATTCCAGGGCTGTGCAGGTGTTAGAACAAAAAGCATACCCAGAGAGGATATTTCCAGGAAAAAAAAATATTAAAGGGCTGTTGAAATGTTCCTTTTTTTGGATAGAAGGAAATTCTAGAGAGAACGGGAAGGCTGATGATAATTGTTTTTACCTGCCCATTTATTCCTCTATCAAGTAGGGCCAGTGGTCGGCAAACTCATTCGTCCACAGAGCCAAATATCAACAGTACAACGATTGAAATTTCCTTTGAAAGCCAAATTTTTAAAACTTAAACTTCTTCTAACGCCACTTCTTCAAAATAGAATAGCTCAGGCCGTGGTATTTTGTGGAAGAGCCACACTCAAGGGGCCAAAGAGCCACATGTGGCTCGCGAGCTGCAGCTTGCCGACCACGGAAAGTAGGCAAACCCATCAGAAACCCTGCCTGTGTTACAACCATCCCAATAACTAGATGAACCTTCTCAAAGATCACTTGGATGAGACGTTTCGCCCTCTGTGAGCACTGAAAGGTCAACGTGCGTTCCACGAGAACATGCGTGCAACTGAGTTTGGATGTGACCGTTTCTAGAATTTTCTGTAACGTGCTGGGCTGGGGCAAAATCTCGGGAGGACAAGCCCTCGGGACTTCAACCACATCTGTGACCTCGAAGAGCTTTTTGGGGACGAGGGATAGCCAGGTGGGAAGAGGCTGGGGGTCAGGCTGGGACAGAGGCGTCCCTGCCCGTCATCCTTGGGGGAGGGTCCAGCGCCTCCTGAAGACCTTGACGAGGGAGGCTGGGCTCCCAGACATCCCACTGCCCCGGGGACCTCAGCCGCGGGGTACAGCCCCGCCGTGTGCGGGGGGCCTGTCAGCTGGGGCAGGTGCAGGCTGAGCACGGGGACCAGGTGATGGGCGGACGCAGCCCGGAGGCCTCGGGCGTCCCTCGTGGTGCCTCCGTCCCTCGCTCTGTGGGCACAGCCTGGCTGTGGCACGAGGAGTCCTGAGCGTGAACCAGGAAAGCGCCTCCTCGCTCGTGTGGCTCTGAGAGGCGGGGAGAGCTGCGCCGTCGCCCGGCTTCGTTCGGTTTCCTTATCTGTAAAACGAGAGCGGGGATACGATGGCCTCTGAGTTTCCTCCCGATTCCGAGGAGACCGGGATGGTGTGCAGCGCCGGCCGGGCGGTGGCTTTTGCTTTAAGAGCAGCCCCGGCCAGCAGGCTGCGGGCGGGAGCGCCCGGGGCGCCCGGGAGCCGCGTTTGCAGGCATCCTCCCTGCTCCCTTCTGGGGGCTGGTTACTGCTCCCCCGAAACTGACCATCGCCATGTGTTCTTCCTTCTCGCCACAAACCTCCTACCCCCCTAGTCCTGGCCTTCTGTTGTCGTTAACCCTCCCCCCGGGATATCTTCCCGTGATTTATAGAGAGAATGGAAGGGAGGGGAGAGACGGAGAGAGAGAAAAACATCGAAGTGAGAGAGACACATCGATGGGTAGCCTCCCTCACGCTCCCCGACCAGGGCCAGGGATGGAGCCTGCAATGGAGGTATGTGCCCTTGACCGGAATTGAACCCGGGACCCTTCTGTCTGTGGGTCGACGCTCTATCCACTGAGCCAAACCGGCCAGGGCAGTAAATAAGTGGACTCCCGTCAGCAACGTGCTGAGTCAGAGGATACTGTCATGGTGACTTCTCTCCTTCCTCGCCTCACTCGTCAGTCGTTTAGGCAGCTCTGCCTCCAAACGTATCGCTGCCACGTGGTGATTGCCGTCCGCGAGCCGGCCCTGCCGCCGCTCACCGGGACGCCAGCCCGGCGCCACACCCTCTTACACCCCCTCCTTTGTCCGGGGTCAGAGGGACCCTTTACAGGCACAAAGGAAATCGTGTCACTGCCCCGTGTCAGCTCCGTCTAGGATGCTCCGTTCTTGGCATAAAGTCCGACCTCTTTACCGGTGCCATGAAGATCCCTGACCCGGCCTGTCTACCTCTGATCTCCTCGCTCACGATCCTCCCCCCAGCCCTGGCCGGCGTGGCTCCGCTGGTTGGGCGTCGTCCGGTACACGGAAAGGTTGTTGGTTTGATTCCCAGCCAGGACCCATGCCAGGCTCCATCCCTGGCAGGAGGCAGCTGATGGATGCTTCACTCTCACATCCATGTCACCCTCTCCCTCAACAAAATGTGAAGATCTTTGAAAAAGACAGATGCTCCCGTCCCTGTGGCCTCCCCCATGGAGTCCCGAGCGCGCTCCCAGCAGAGGCCTCGCCGGCTCTGTTCCCCCCGCAGCGCCTCACCCCAGCCCTCGGCGCCCCTGGTTCCTTCTGACGGTCCCTCCCCGAGATCCTCCTCTCCGGTGTCCCTGCTCCCGCCTCCCGTCACCCGCTGCCCGTGGCTGCTCCGTTTTCTCCGTCGCGCCGCGTCTGGGGCTGTCTGAGTCGTGTACGTGTTTGCTTGTTGATTATCTCTTTCCCGGACTAGAAGGCGGGGGCCTTGTTGGTTTCAGGCATTGCTGTGTCTGGGAGGCGGTAAAACATTCAACCAGGGGTCAGGGCCTTCCCCGACTGGCCGCGGGCCGCCACGGAGCCGTCCTGCCGTGCTGAGCCATGGGGCCGTCCGGGGTCGGGGCGTCCCAGGAGAGAGATGCGGTGCGGCCGGTGTGGGAGGGGTGGGTGCTGCCGGGCTGCGGAACGAGGGGGCTATTTCAGTGTCTGGACGCTGAGCAGCGAGCTTAGAACTGTGCCTGGCACATCGCAGGCGCTTCGTAAACATCGAGCGAGTGAGTGACAGAGGGAATGACCCAACAGGAAAGAAGGAAGGAAGGTCACGTCAGAGGAAAACTCTGAAAGCGATCCAATTGGAGGTAAAGCCTAGTTAACACGCGTCATCATACATAGTTACCTGCTTTTTTTCTTGTGATGATTCCTGACCCGTGTTAAGTGTATGGCCCGTGGAATTAGGCACATTCACAGTGTGGTGCAGCCACCAGACCTTTCTTTTTTTTTTTTTTTTTTAAATATGTTTTTATTGATTTCAGAGAGGGAGAGAGAGAGAAACCATCAATAATGAGAGATTGATCGGCTGCCTCTTGCAGGCCCCCCACTGGGGATCGAACCCACAACCCGGGCATATGCCCTGACCGGGAATTGAACCGTGAACTCCTGGTTCATAGGTCAACGCTCAGCCCCTGAGCCACGCCGGCTGGGCCACCAGCGCTTGTTCTGAGTGTGCCGTCGCCTGGCAGCCGGGCACCTCCCGGGCCAGGCCGGGCTGTGGTTTCCTGCCGGATCACACATGCGAGTCCCTCCCAGATGCACCCGTGTTTCTGTTCCCTCCCCTCTGCGTGGGGGAGGGCCTTCTTATGTTTGACATCGGGGCCGTCGTGAGGATGAAGAAGGAGATGAAATGGAGGATGGGGTGCCCAGCAGGAAACCCGCAAACCCCTCTGTGTGGGCGATGCCGCCCCGCGGAGGCCAGCGCGGTGCTCTGTGGCCTGCTCCTGGGCAGGGAGGAGAGGCGCAGGGCCCGGGCAGCTTCCGGTCCCCAGTTCCTTCCTGTCACAGCGTGACGGGCGAGAATGCATTTGTGATCATCGCTTGCAAGTGGGCGAGACGGGCGCGCGCCCTGGCGGTGTTTTTGGTGGCTTTAAAGAGGTCAGGCCCCCTAAAGCCACACAGACGGTGCAGAGGGAGCTCTCTGAGTCTGCAGCCGGGGGAGGGGGCGCTGTCTTTGATTCCGTTCAGCTGGGGGCGAGGAGAATGCTTTTCATCCGCCGAAGGGTCGCTCCTCACGTTTAACGGAACAAACGCATCTTTCCAGGAATGTTTGGTTTCTGTTCTCCTTTTGGGTCCTCATAACAAGCCTCGTCTGTGCTGTAAATAAGCTCTCAGCACCCGGCCCACGTGGCTCAGGGGTTGGGCATCGACCTATGAACCAGGAGGTCAGGGTTCGATTCCCGGTCAGGGCACAGGCCCGGGTTGTGGGCTCCATCCCCAGTGGGGGGCGTGCAGGAGGCAGCAGATCCATGATTCTCTCTCATCATGGATGTTTCTATCTCTCTTTCCCTCTACCTTCCTCTCTGAAATCAACAAAATATATATATATATATTTAGAAAGCTCTCAGATTTACACACGCACACGCACACGCACTGTATTCAGTACTAGCACACTGTATAAGCTTCCAGCAGCTTGCTCACGCCTTTTTTTGAACCTTATTAGCGGCCTGGAGAAATCACTGACTTGCTCCATGGAAGAGCTTCTGTGCATTTGTTTCACGGACGCACTGAGTTGAGGCGGGTTTCTGGAAGCGGCGAGGTCTCCTGCAGCCGTGATTGGAAGGGGCGGGAGTTCCCAGCAGCCTCGGGGAAGGTGGGTGGACTTCCGTCCGTTGTGCCTTTATCGGGTCTGTGGGCAACGCCTCTGCTGGTCGGGTTTCCGTCACTTCTCCGTAGGCTGACGTCGCCTTCGCGGGTTTCAGGCCTACGGTGTGGACATTAGTGGACGAAAGTATTCAGGGAGCATGGTTGCTGCTTTCAAAAGTGTATATAGCCTGGCCAGTGTATAATAAAAAAAATATAAAAAAAGTAAAACCTACATCTACACGAGAAAACCATCATTATAATAGTGGAATAAGCAGTCTAAAATGTATGTGTTTTTCCTGATGTCAGAGAGGAAGGGAGAGGGAGAGATAGAAACATGAATGATGAGAGAATCATGGATTGGTTGCCTCCTGCACACCTCCTACTGGGGATGGAGCCCCCAACCCAGGCATGGGCCCTGACCGGGAATCCAACCGTGACCTCCTGGTTCATAGGTCGATGCTCCACCGCTGAGCCATGCTGGGCCAGGCTAAAAGTGTGTTAACTCTGAAGAATGATTAATTCCACAGTGTTCTCGAAGGACAGTTCTGTCATGTCGCCAAGCACTTTGGGCGAGGGCACCAGGCTCCAGCCCCGCCCTGCGGACGCCCGACCGGCACCCACCGCCCCCTGTGCCCCGCCCTCGCCAGGCAACGGCTCTGTAAACACGCGGAGGGAACAGCCCGTTCCTTGTCGGGGCTTCATTGTTGGTTTCCTATTCTCGAGTCGCCTCCGAGAAGAGGAGCCTCCGTGTGTGCGGGCCCAGATGGGAGATTCGGTTCCCATGCCCTCTGGCCTCTGTCTTAGGCGTGCGGATAACATCTCACCTACAGACTCCCTCAGTTTGAAAAGGAACACGCTGGCTTCTTTTGGGTCCCTGGGGAACATGCTCCAGTTACTAAATGAATACGTGGGTTGTCTGGTCTACCCCCCCTCTTCTCCCCCCAACCCCCCACCCCCCGCCGTCCTGGGAGATGCTAGGCCTCTGCGAGTGGTCCTGATCCATGGGAAGGCAGCCCCCCTCGGTCTCCCTGCCCCCCACCCTGCCGGGTCCCCCCCCCCCCCCCCCCGGTCAGCTTGGAGGCCTTCCTCCTGTGTAACTCAGTCTCTTTATTTACTTTTTAATGTTTTTAATGACTTTTCAGAGAGAGGGATAGAAACATCAATGATGTGAGAGAATCATGGGTTGGCTGCCTCCTGCACGCCCCCCACTGGGGATTGAGCCCCCAACCCGGGCCTGTACCCTGATGGGGCATGGAACCGTGACCTCCTGGTTCATGGGTTGATGCTCAACCCCTGAGCCACGCCGGCCGGGCCAGAGAGTCTTTTGACTTTTCTCCTTCCCCGTTCTTCCCCGTCATTTCTCTGTTTACATCAAGAAAACCTTTCTCCTGTGACGGCTGTCCTGCCCGCCAGGCCTCAGGTTTGGAGTCAGTCCTGAACACAATGCCAAGTGTTGGGGAAAGCAGTGCATTTGGAAGGTGCTGGAGATGTCAGAAAGAGTCAATCCAAGCATGTGAAATCATCCAGGGTTCACGCTAGAGGTATTATCCACAGGCTCATTGATTTCCTCATGCTTTTTCTTGTTTTAAAATTAAAATAAGAAAAATGTATTGGGGTGGCTTGGCTAACAAAATGTACAGGTTTCAAGTCTACATTTCTGCGCTACGTCATCTGTACGTTGCCTTGTGCGCCCACCACCCAAGGGCGTCTTCCTCCCCGCACACGTGTTCAAGACTGTTGGCGAGGGGGCCATTCATTCTTGTCCTGCTTCCATTGACGGCCATTCAGTGCAGCCGGGTAAGCAGGCTGGTACCGTGCGGCTGGTACCGTGCGGGCTGGTACCGTGCGGCTGGTACCATGCGGGCTGGTACCGTGCGGCTGGTACCGTGCGGCTGGTACCGTGCAGGCTGCTTTACACGTCCAGTCGCATTGCTGATTCGCACTCAGACTTCCGATGGAGTTCGCAGGTGCTTGCTGGCCGCTGAGGACCTTCTTCATTTCCGCGAGCGCTTAGAACAGCAGTAGAATCAGTCGCCCATTTGAAGAGTGGTCGCCTTTCTCCTATTTTTTTAAATTGAATACAGACATTGTTTTCCCAGTCACGGGTCATAATGGGAGGAAATGATTAAGAAGAAAAATGTGGCTAAAAATAAGAAAACCAAACATGCTGTGGTGCTGGCGTACGACGGCAAGACGGCGAGGACGGGAGGCCGCACAGTCTGAGAAGCGCCGTCTCGGGAACCCAGGACGAGACTAAAATGAAAGTTTACGTTTTAAGTCTTCGCTGAATTTCTCACCCATAGTGGTTTTTCTTTTTTTTAAACCCGTAAAGAATGTCAGTGAGTTTATTTGAGCCAAACTGTTGACAATGGCTGGAAGCAGAATCTCAACCTGTTGGGACGGTGCTCCGGAGAACGGCGGTTTTTCGTCTCGTGTTATTCATTACAACCCAAGGGGGGGACGCAAGGGGGTTCATGAACTCCGCTGGTGACAGATCAGGGAGGCGGGAGAGAGCAAAGCGGGGACACCATGGCGTTTCTTCCAGCTGTTCATCCCGTGGACTCCGTGGCTCCTCTGCGGGCGGCGGGTGATTAATTTCCTCCTCTCCAAGCACACGGCCTGGTCAGCTTGTTTTGCTCAGAGAGGTTCACGTGGGGAAACGGGCGTCGCATCCGCTCTCTTCTGGGTACACGGTACCTTGCTGGGTAGAGACGCGGGCCTCCTGGGATCTGAGGGGATTCCGACAACGGACGTGGTAACACGGGCCAGCGCCTGGTTTGGGGGTTGCTGACGCTGAGGTCCACGTCTGTACTTGAACCCGAGAAGGTTGAGCTCAGTGGTGGCCCGTGGGTAGTGGTCTGGGTCTGTGGGTGGTGGTCTGGGTCTGTGGCCATCATGGGATATTTATTTATTTATTTATTTATTTATTTATTTAGGTCTTTTTTTTTATTGTTTAAAGTATTACACATAGTAGTGCATATATCTCCTTTTTATTCCCCATTGACCTTCCCCCAGCCTCCCCTACCCGCTGTCGCATGCCCTCACATCATTATGACCTCAGGTGTTGGTGTTTGTATACACGGCCAGCCCTTAGGGCTGGGGAGTCAGACATCCTAACCGCTGTGGGTCCGGAGGCCCATGGACACACGGGGTGAAACGGAGGAAAAAGTGTTTGGGGACCAAAGTTCATCTCCGTTCTACCTCGGGGATTAAGGAGCCAAATCAGTCACTTTCCGAGAACTGTGCCTGCCACCTGGAGAGCTTATATTTTTTAAAGAATTATTTCATTTTTTAGATCCTCACTGAGGATATGTCTTTAAAAAAATTATTTTTAGAGACAGAAGAAGGGACGGGGAAGGAGGCGGGGGGGAGAGAAACATCGATCGGTTGCCTCCCACACGTGCCCCTCGGGGACGGAGCCCACAGCCCAGGATGAGTGCTGACCGGGAATCGAACCTGCAGCCTCTGGGCCGAAGCTCCAACCAGCTGAGCAGCTGGCCAGGGCTCCCTCTCCCTTAATCGGAGGCAGAGCCATGACACATGAGAATCCATGACACATTTTCTCCTGAAACATGGCACCTGGTATTTTAATGACCCCGGCGTGCGTGCACTCAGCAACGCCCTCATTTGTGGGCGCCGCCCCCACCTCTCCCACGCCCCCCTCAGCCGTGTGGAAGGCCATTGCCCTCACCTGCCCCGGAGCCTTCCTGGAATTGCGAGGGCCTCGCGGGGTTTCACTTTGCACTTATGAATAATTGAGCCCTGGGATAAAAATAAAAACAAGGCTCATTTTCCCGTGGAGCAAGGGTCATGCGTGCTCAGCCATGCAGGTAAGAGCAGGGGGCCGGGGCGGCCGCCTCCCTCCTGCGAAAGGACGTGGGTTTGCTCTGCTCAGGAGGTTGTGTGAGCTTTAATGGTCTAACCAGCACCATCACCTCGAGGCGGCCCTCCTGCGAGGGCCAGGGGGCCAGGTGGTCTGCGGTGAGCACAGAGTACCGTCAGCGACGCACAGTGTTCTGCTCCCAGAGGGGACCCACCCCCCATGACATCTGTGTGTGTGTGTGTGTGTGTGTGTGTGTGTGTGTGTGTGTGTGTGAATATATATTTTTATTGATTTCAGAGAGGAAGGGAGAGGGAGAGAGAGAAACATCAATGATGAGAGACAATCGATAGGCTGCCTCCTGCACGCCCCCTGTGGGGGATCGAGCCCGCAACCCGGGCCTGTGCCCTGACAGGGAATCGAACTGTGACCTCCTGGTTCCTAGGTCGACGCTCACCACTGAGCCCTGCCGGCCGGCTCCGGGTCTGCCTTCTGTCCCCAGGCTCTCAGCCGCCCTTACAAAGCCAGGGGCTGACAGGACACGTGGGCAGCCCCGTTGCTGTCTAAAGGTCCCCACGATCCCCTGACTCTTGCCCCTCAAAGAGCAGGAGGTGGGCTGCCCACGCGGTGAGCCGTTTCGCTCCGTGCCGTCCTGGGCGCGATCTGAGCGCCGCTGTTTGTCTGCCGCAGGTCATCTACTTGAAGAAGACTCCAGAAGAAGCCTACAGAGCGCTCCTGTCCGGCTCCAACCCCCCCTACCTCCCATTCAGGTACGGCGCCGCGCGCGAGGGACGGGGCGGGAGCGCCTTGCCGGGCAGCTCGCTGCTGTCCAGTGGGGTTATTGGCTTGAATTGTCTCCTGACGGTGACCATGATGTTCCGTGGAGGGAAGCGAGATGGTGGTTTTTATTATTTCCTTTTTGCCCAGTTTCCTCCCTCCGCCCCAATCTAGTAAGACAGAACAGCTTTCTCCTTTTAGGATTAATTTTCCCCGGGACCCTTTCTAGATCCTGGCTGTTCAAGGGCAAGGAGTGCCCGATTCAGGAGCTCACAGCCGTACCAAGACTCGCGAGCGCTCAGTAACCGAGCTCATTGATCCACCCATTCATTCTTCCCTTTCACGGGCGATGGTTGCGCTCTGACCCCGTGCGGGGGGGGGGGGGGTGGGGGGCAGGAGAGTAGAATCAGACCCTCTCAGCATCTTCCCGGAGCAGACGCTCAGCGGGCCCGGCTTACCGTGCGGCCGCACAAGTAGCTTTCAGCCAGGACGGCGGTCTCCTCCTTACAGTGCTGGGAGGGAGCAGTTTGTAAGCATCACGGAAGGAAGATCTTTTTATTCTTATTTATTTATTTTTAAATAGAATTTTATTGATTTCAGAGAGGAAGGAGAGGGAGAGAGAGAGAGAAGCATCGATGATGAGAGAGAATCATTGCTCGGCTGCCTCCTGCACACCCCCTACTGGGGATCGAGCCCGCAACCCGGGCATGTACCCTGGCCAGGAATTGAACCGTGACCTCCTGGTTCATAGGTCGATGCTCAACCCCTGAGCCACACCCGTCGGGCCAAAGAAGATCTTTTTAAAAAATATATATTTTATTGATTTTTTTACAGAGAGGAAGGGAGAGGGAGAGAGAGGGTTAGAAACATCGATGAGAGAGAAACATCGATCAGCTGCCTCCTGCACACCCCCACCTGGGGATGTGCCCGCAACCAAGGTACATGCCCTTGACCGGAATCGAACCTGGGACCCTTGAGTCCGCAGGCCGACGCTCTATCCACTGAGCCAAACCGGTTAGGGCCAAAGAAGATCTTGTAAAAATTTTGAGTGAACTTGCGCTTGTTGAAACAGTAGGAGGGAGTACACGTTAGAGCTCCCTCAGTGGTCCTCTCGGGTGGGGTTGTAAATGATCCTGACGTTGTTGCTTCTCTGTGTGTGCAAACCTACCAGCCGAGGGACGGCTGCTGATGGTTTCTGAAGTCACGTGACCAACAGCCGTGGCGAAAGGAGCCGGGAAGGCCCGGGAGCCTCCGCCGGTCTGCCTCCCTGCCTCTCCCGTGCGCTCACAGGGGCAGGTCCCCGTGCCTGACGCTTAGAAGTGTTCTCAGTGATCACTTCCATGAATATGTTAAGAGAAAATGCCTTAAGGTTCAAGGGGTTCGAACCTGTGTCTCAGGCCACAGGAGGGGGCCACGGGGAAGACGGCACCCGCTGTACTTGACCTTCTCAGGGAAATCGGGGGGGTACAGCAGTGAGAGGAAAGAGCCCCAAGAAATGGAGAGCCTGAGCACATTACCTTCGGAAGGGCAGGTAACAAGTGACGGGGCATGAAGCACGATTACACTGTTCGCTTACACGTGCTAAGGAACCTGTTTCCTGAGAACTGGGATTTTTGAATGAAGATTCATCCGGAATCTCCCGCTCCCCGCCGCCCCCCATCTCTGTGACCCTCTGCTCTGCAGCACCCAGGACGCCTTTCCTGACCCGCACTGCGGGGAGCACCTCCCTCGCGGATTAGAACAACGTGCCGGCCTCGGGAACAGTGTGTGTGTGTGTGTGTGTGTGTGTGTGTGTGTGTGTGCGCTCCCCGACCCCCCGGAGCTTGGAAGCGGATGGCTTATCTCCGTGGTGGGAACAAGCAGGTTTTCTCTCGGGAGACCGCCTGTCACAGGCCCCCCGCCGCGCCTGCTTCAGGGGCCTTGGCGGTGAAATGCACCCGCCTGTTTGCGTTAGGAGGGAGTGTTGTGGGGGGTGACCCCTCGTGGCCTCTCTGTTGCTGAGCGAGTCTTCCCGTGGCCGCAGCCATGACTGGTCGCCTGGGCAAGTCAGAACCTGCAGGTCCCACAAAGGCCCGGGGGGTCAGCCGCTCAGCACCGGGCACCGGGCACCGGGCACTGGGCTGCCTCCTCCTCCCTTCTAACACAAAGCAGACGTGAGCCGCCATTACAAAATAGATCTGTCTGTGTGTGTGTTTTTTAACTTAAAAAAAATATATATTTTATTGATTTCAGAGAGGAAGGGAGAGGGAGAGCTAGAAACACCAATGATGAGGGAGAACCGTGGATCGGCTGCCTCCTGCACGCCCCCACTGGGGATGGAGCCTGAAACCCGGGCCTGTGCCCTGACCGGAATCAAACCTGGGACCCTTCAGGCGCAGGCTGACGCTCTACCCACTGAGCCACACCAGCCAGGGCTAAAAGATCTCTTTACCTCAAATGCTGAGACAGATGTTCGTTAGCTTGCACAGGGTATTGTGATTTCTGTGGAAGTTTATTAGGCAGTTAACGCGACCTCACAGGGAAGTTCTGACCGTGTTTTTCTCTTGAGCCTCGAACACGTGGGCGCCACGTGCCTTTTCCGCCCTCTCCTGGCTTTCCTTTCCTCTCCACTTCCCGCGGCGATGGCTGGCCGCCTCTCTGTGCCTCTGTGTTGCTCTTTGGGGTCACGCCCCCCCCCAACCCCATGGGTCTTTGCTAACCCTCGCCTTTGATGCCTGCTGTGACGGGGAAATCAGCATGCGTTTTGGAGAGGGAGGGAGGCATGCCCGTTTCCCGAGGGCGGGGGATAAGTGGAGACGTGGCTTATGTGGTCCGCACGGCGGGGCCGGCTCTCACGGCGGGGCCGGCTCTCACGGCGGGGCTCTGGCGGAGTTGGGCCGCCGTGGGGGCGGACTGTCAGCCTCCCCGCCGCAGGGGCTGAGGAGCACCACCACAGGGGACCCGGTAACCAGCAGCACCGGGTCTGGGGGGGCGAGTTATGTCCGCTCTGTGTTCAGCTGCCGTGGTTTGAGCTGCGAAAATGGGCTCAGACTGCTGCTTTCATTCCTATTTTTAACAATATATTTTTATTGATTTCGAAGAGGTAGTGAGAGGGAGAGATAGAAACATCAGTGATGAGGGAGAATCATCGATCGGCCGCCACCTGCACGCCCCACACTGAGGGTCGAGTCCGAAACCCGGGCCTGCGCCCTGACCGGGAATCGAACTGTGACCTCCTGGTTCAGAGGTCGAGGCTCAGCCACTGAGCCACACCGGCCGGGCTTTCATTCCTATTTTATGGCCCCAGATCAGTGCCTCCAAACCGTCCGTAGATAGAAGGGCCAGGGCCAGCGTTGTGTGTCTCCGTACGCCCCGTCCCCGGAGCCGGCCCGGGGCGGCGGTGTGGAACGGCTGCATCGGTACGGAGGCAGCGGCGTACGTTGTTGAGTGCCTGTTCCGTGAGCCCTTCCCTGTCTTTTCATCTTTAGCAGCTGTGGTGCGGGCACCGGGCGCCCGGGTGCTGATCGGAAGGCCCGGAGCGAGGGTCCTTATTTATTATAGCCCTTATCAGACCTGATACTAGGCCTCGTACATATTGTGGTATTAAAAACTTGCTCTCTCTCTCTATATATATACTAGTAGCCCATTTGCAGGATTCAATCCTGCAAGCGGCCGCTTCGGCTGCGTGCACTGCCGCTGCCGCAGCCTTGGGGCCACCACACCTGCACCCGCGTGCCGCTGCCGCCTGCCGCGCTCCGCCCCGCCGTGCTCCGCCCCGCCCTGCCTCACCGCGCTCCGCCCGTGCTTTCCCTCTGGCAGCCACCTTGCTTTCCGCTTTTCCTCCCTCTTCCTTCTAAGTTGTCTTCAGTCTTCACTCCTCCCTCCCTCAGCATATGCAAATTAACCGCCATCTTTGTTGGGTAATTTGCATACTCGCCCTGATTGGCTGGTGGGTGTGGCTTTGGCTGGTGGGCGTGGCTTGGGTGTGGCGAAGGTGCGGTCAATTTGCATATTACTATTTTATAAGGTAAGATATTATTGATTTCAGAGATTAAGGGAGAGGGAGAGAGAAACATCAATGATGAGAGAGTCATTGATTGCCTGCCTCCTGCACGCCCCCTACTGGGGATCGAGCCCGCAACCCAGGCATGTGCCCTTGGCTGGAATCGAACCTGGGACCCTTCAGTCCGCAGGCCGACGCTCTATCCACTGAGCCACACCGGCTAGGGCTTGTTTTTTATATTTTGGTAACTATAAGTTTGAGTGAGTCTTCTCTTATTCCTCTGTGTTTTATTTTATGCCTTTAAGACTTATTCTGAGATTGCTAATTAACCAATGTCACCCCGATAAGTTCAATAAAATAAAAATAAGGAAAAATGGAGCTCAGGCTGGGAAAGGGCGTGTCGGGCTGTGGCGGGGTTTCTGGCACCCGCGGCCCGAAGCCCCGAAGAGGCGAGGCCCCCGAGGGAGCGTGGCGTCTTCATCCGAGCTCGCCCCGCACATCCCGCCCTCTGTCTGCGGGTTAGTCCATTAGTGGTTGCCTCTTGCGCTATGGCTCATGTCTCTAAGGCATAAGGGAAAGGGGTTATTTGGTTTTTCATACCCACGAGCCCTGGTGGCACTAAGCAAAGAGTTCGTGAAACCAGACTGAGCCATCCAGAGCAACCTTCCCATTCACAGGGGTGAACCTCGCAGTTTGGGGATTTAAGGAACATTCTGCTGAGCTGCTTTGCAGACTTAATATTAATCATACCAGGTCCCCAGGAGGCGGAAACTCGGTGAGGATGAGGTTGCACTTGTTTAAATCTGCACATGAGGATGTGTTTATTGATTTTAGAGAGAGAGGAAGGGAGATATCAATAGATAGGTAGATAGATAGAAATATCCATCGGTTGCCTCCCTTACACGCCCTGACCAGGGATCCAACCCACAACCTGGGCATGTGCCCTGACTGGGAATCGGACCCGAAACCTTTCGGGGCACGGGACGATGCTGCAACCCACTGAGCCACCCGGCCAGGGCTTAGCAACCACCGGTTCAAGTTACCTGGATGGTGTGATGTAAAACTCAGGTGTACCGTCATCCTCTGTTAAAGCTCATAAGGGTCACCTTCTCCCCCCGAACACCCTGGCCCCGCCCCTGCCGCCCCAGCACCCACTGGGTCCTGGCCGGTGCCTGAGCTCTGCCCCTCGGTCAGCAGTGGGGGCTGGGCAGAGACGGCAGCCTCGAGGTCAGGTTGCTCGCCTCGGACACCTTGGAGCACTGGAGGCCAGAGCGGTGCCAGCTCTTGCTTCGCTGGCCTGAACCTGACACGGGCGTCTCAGGTTGCCGAGAGCAGGTCTGCTAAGTTCTCCGAAAACGTAAATAAAGGATGAAGCGCTGGGTGTTCGGTGCGGCCGGTCCCCTCCGCTTCGTGGGGCGCTAGCGGCTCTCGGGGTTCCCGAGAGGACGTCCTTCGGGGGCCTGACTGCCTTTTCCTGTGGTTTTGGGGGGTAGGCCTGGGGGAAGGGAGGCTGGCATTTCACCCGGGAAAATAGCTGCAAGGCTCTGTGACCTGCATCCATCACCCCCCACCCCCCCATCCTGCCTCTCTCAGTGCTTGCTCCTCCCGCGACGATCAGTGTCTTCCTTCACAAGAAGTCCAGCCGGCCTGCCTGGCTCAGGGGTTGAGCGTCGACCTATGAACCAGGAGGTCACGGTTCAATTCCCGGTCAGGGCACAGGCCCGGGTTGTGGGCTTGATCCCCAGTAGGGGGTGTGCAGGAGGCAGCCGACCCATGCTTCTCTCATCATTGATGTTTCTCTCCCCCTCTCCCTTCCTCTCTGACACCAGTAACAATATATTATACGAATGAAGCAGCCCAGTTCTGTGACGCCTGTCAGTACGACAGGAGCAGTGATGGCACTCAGTGACGCCTCCTGTGTGCTGGCCCCGGGGGAAGGCTTCCCGGTCCCCACGTGTCCCCGACCACCGTCCTGCGTGTGCGCTGCTGCTCCCAGGCCTGCGCCTCACAGGCGAGACGCTGAGGCCACGGAGGCCGCACCACTGGCCCCGGTCCCAGCAGGGCCGGGGTTTGAGTCCGACCCCCAGGCCTCGGGCTCGGTCCCCCGCCCCCTGGGGTACGGCCGTCTCCGAAGTGCTGGGAGCCCGCCAAGCCGGTGCCCGGTGGGCGGGGGCGTCTCGGCGCAGACGGCCAGTGGGTGCTCGGGCTAACGGAGCTTTCTGTGTCGACAGGGACGCTTCCTTCGGGAATTGCACGTACAACCTCACCATCCTCGACTGCCTGCAGGGAATCAGAAAGGTAACCGGCTCTGTGCTGCGGGCCACACGGTCGTTCCCAAACGGGAGGGAGCCGTGCCTCTGCCCCGGGTGCGGGGGGGGAGGGGCGGCGGGGAGGGGCTTCCGCTCCCCCAACAACCATCCATCGATCATGGAGCCCATGGGGCGGGGCGGGGCGGGGCGGGCCGGGGTGCCTGTCGCTCCTCTCAGAAGCGGAGGGGGCTCCCTCCCATTGGATCTGTGTTCTGGGCCGACGTCCCCCGTCTGTCTGCTGCGGAGCCTGGACATCAGCGCCATCGTCCAGGCGACCCGGCGACCGGCGCGGGAGACCGGAGTCCGGCCGCTGCTTCCCTGCTGGCCTGGAGGACTCTCCTGGCTGCTCTCTCTTTCTGTTCATGTTTTCATTGATTTCAGGGAGGAAGGGAGAGGGAGGGAGAGACGTCAGTGATGAGAGAGAACCCCTGACTGGCCGGTGATTTACCTGCCTTTGCCCGTCCCGGTGCACAGGAGGGAGACGCTAACCTGAAAGCTTTGAGAGCATTTGGGGACGTGTTTTAGCTGTAACTTTGCTGGTATGTTGCGTGTTGGAGACAGAAATAATTTTACACACAAATAACGAGGTCTCTTGCGGGGACCCCCTTCACGTTTTTGAGTGAGTCGTCCCATGAGACGGGCTCAGGGCAGACGGCCGTGCGAGGGGCTGCCCCTCCCCGGGCCCTGCTCGCGGGCATGGAGCGGCGCGGGCGCGGGCACCCGGGCTGGCAGGCGCCGCCCCAGCTCAGCGTGGGAATCTGACTCCCTTTCTGCTTCCAGGGATTGCAACACGGATTTTTCGACTTTGAGACGTTTGACGTGGATGAGTACGAACACTACGAGGTGGGTGCGCTCCCGTGTTTTGGGCTGTGATGACCGGGGGTGAGCGGGGCCGCCGGCTGGCGCTCAGGCGGTGCCCGCGGGGCGGCCGGCGGAGGACATCGCCCCGGGGTTCCCGGGGTGGCCAGCGTCCCCTCTCCGCTTCGACTGGGAGCCACCGTTTCGGTTTCGGGAGACGCCGATCTCTGTGTGTTCTTCCATCTGTGTTGACATTACTTTGCACCTTTCTGAGAAAAACAATCGCACAGTCTGGTAGTGAAATTGTACGTTACATTTATTTGGAAATCCGGGTTCTTTTGAAAACAAAACGGGACGTGTGGCTGGTGATACTTTTGCCGGCACGCATTTTATTGGGAAACGCGGCTGCACCTGCTCAGCGGGAAACAGGTCCAGAGGCAAGGCCCTCCCCCACGCCCCTCCCCCACGCCCCCTCCACCGCGCGGGCCGTCCACAGCGAACCTCAACTAATAACCTGGAGCGTATGATTTGGAGC
This sequence comes from Cnephaeus nilssonii, assembly GCF_951640355.1. Taxonomy (NCBI): domain Eukaryota; kingdom Metazoa; phylum Chordata; class Mammalia; order Chiroptera; family Vespertilionidae; genus Cnephaeus; species Cnephaeus nilssonii. Next base: position 2,722,358 of record NC_137092.1, read on the forward strand.
CAAACGGCGCGGCGACTTAATTGAACCAAATACCTCAGATGTTTACTTTGCCTTAAGCTCATCAAGTGCCAGTCGTTCCAGCGTGTGTGTTATGGGATGCACCCACACGATCAGCCCGCTTTATTGTCCTAGAAGGTGGGCAAGTGCAAAGAAGACACTTAAAAAAAAGATTATCTTAAACATTTTTAATTTTTCTCCATGGCAGTGTACATTCACTATTATTTTGCATTAGTTTCAGGTGTAGAGCATAGTGGTTAGACCAGGGGTCCTCAAACTTTTTAAACAGGGGGCCAGTTCACTGTCCCTCAGACCGTGGGAGGGCCGGACTATAGTTTAAAAAAAAACTATGAACAAATTCCTATGCACACTGCACATATCTTATTTTGAAGTAAAAAAACAAAACGGCAAAAACACCCCCATGTGGCCCGCGGGCCGTGGTTTGAGGACGCCTGGGTTAGACAGTCGTACTTTATAAAGAAAAGAAGACTGAGTTTTGTCTCTTTGGTTTTCAAAAGTCTTTGTGGCGCCGTTAAACGTCGCATGTACTTCTGTGATGGCCCTTATCACATTTCTTTCACGCGTGCCGTTAGTTTGTGCTCCTGTAAGAAAAACACCATAGACCACGTGGCTTATGCAACAAACACCGATTTCTCTCAGTTCCGGAGGTTGGAGGTCTGGGATGAGGGGCGGGGAGGGAGGCTGGGTGTCTAGGAAGGACCTGCCCCCAGGCCACAGACGGCCCTCCTCTCCGTGTCCTCAGGTGGTGGAAGGGGGGAGGCCGCTCCCTGGCCTCTCTTTTATAAGGCCACTAACCCCATTTGCCAGGGCCCCATCCTCATGACCTGATCTCCCCTCAAGGCACCATCACACTGGGGTTAGGTTGCAACGTGAATGTCGAGGGACTGGGGCATGCAGTCTCGAGCCTGGAGCAAAAGGAGACGGCAGTAGCCCCTGCCCCGGGGGCTGCTCTGAGGTTCAGGGAGCTGCGAGCCTGAGTGGCACCTGGCACAGTCATGGGTGGGTATTACGTACTTGCTGCTGTCGCTACTGTTACTGTCACTCCCACTGCTTCCAGACTCCTTAATGAGAGAGACTCGTTGATTGCTTTTCAGTAGTTAGTGTGTGACACCAAGTTAGAGTCCTTGACGGGGACGAAGGCTCCGCGGATGTTTGAGTGAAGGTTGAACGGCGCTTGTGCCGTCTTAGAAAAGACACCTGTTTGTAGAGGAGCCGACCCTGTGGTTGGCAGCCTCAGGCCTAGCTTCTCCATCTTCCTGTCGAGGACACGACGCTGTCCGTTATAGAAAGCTGAGTATTTCCCAGTGTTTGGGCCGAGAGATGTGTTTGCAGCCATCACAACAGTGGCCCGCCTCACGGGCACAGACGTAGTTTCTGGAACTTGTGAACAGTCACGTGTTCAAGTCCCACGGTGTTTCAAACGCACCGGGAGGGTTCGCTGTTCTGAAGAAACCGGGTGAACCGTACAGACCGAGAATTCTACAGCAACGTGACGAGAGGCCCCTCGACACATCCGCTGCAGGACGCCAGATGTTTTGTTTTTTATGTATTTTATTGACTTTTTACAGAGAGGAAGGGAGAGGGATAGAGAGCCAGAAACCTCGATCAGCTGCCTCCTGAACACCCCCTACTGGGGTTGTGCCTGCAACCAAGATACATGCCCTTGACCAGAATCGAACCTGGGACCCTTCAGTCCGCAGGCCGACGCTCTATCCACTGAGCCAAACCGGTCAGGGTCCAGATGTTTTTTATCTCGGGGTTTCCTTCCCGGGGGAGCATCAGGGGCTTTCCCACGGGGAGGGGAGGAGGTGGGCTGTCGGCCGGAAGGGGTGAGCTCGCCCCAGGGCCTCATCCTTGCTGAGCTGTTGGTTTACCAGTGCGGCCGGGCAGGGCTGCCTGAGCCAGATTCTGTTGAGGTGTGTGTGTCTGTTTAGTTCGAAAGCCCAATCTGTGTTGCGTTAAATATCCTAACGGTGATAAATATTGACATATGTACACGTCGCTCTGAGAGAAGGCCCGGTGTTCATTTTGGAAGCTTACCAAAGCAAGCTTGTGTCATACCAGTCAGGTGACTTCCTTATTCATTTTCTTTCAGACTCGGATCTAAGACCTAAATCTCTTTGCTTCTTCCATCAGCCTGTCCGGGCTGCTGAGTGTAGGTCAGCATTACCCGTGTGTATCTCTTCGGGCAGGCAGGTTTGCAAACTCGCTCGTTTGGTTCTGGGAGCGAATGTGCCTTCCCGAGGCCATTGTCTTGTCCGTGTGACTGGGTGCGGAAGGTTACTGTTTAACCAAAGGGATGTCCGTGACCCAGGTAAACAGACACAGCCCCGTGTCCTTGTCCAGCCGCTTAGTGGTCAAGGTTACGGAGACAGCGAACACAGAAACCTGTTCTCCTTCAATGTTCCTGGAAGATGGATGGGGTTTTAGCCTTTTGAAGATTAGTGCCGACCTTTAATTTTGAAATTTCAAGTAATGTTTTAAGCTTAACACTTACATGAGAGGGATAGCGGGCCATTAGTTGGAGACTGTTCATTTGTTTTTCATTTTTATTGATTTCAGAGAGAAAGGGAGAGGGATGAGAGAGAATCATTGATCGGCTGCCTCCTGCATGCCCCCTGCTAGGGATGGAGCCTACAACTCATGCATGTCCCCTGACCGGGAATCTAACTGTGCCCTCAACCACTGAGCCACACCGGCCTGGCGAGACTGTTTTATTTAAGCAAGAGGATGTTCATCCTGAAGAGTTGTAAAACGTATTTTAAATAAAATCTAATAACATTATATTAAAGTAGATTTAATTTAAGTTACATATTTTAAAAAAGAGCTGTATAGGAGATTCTTCAGTCCAGTTGATGTGAACAGATAGGCACATGCTTGAGATTTGGGGTGTGTGCCCCTCACAGCCATGGAGAGCGTGGAGGTTTTATTTAGGGCGCTCTAGAGATAGTATGTTTATTACGACGAGTTTCATGCACTTCGGACATTCCTACGGCGTCTTGCCAGGCCTCATTTGTAGCCGGAGAGGAACGTCTGCATTGGAAACGTGAACGCGGTGGCGCCCAGGCTGGGTTTTCCTGGGAAGGAGAGCGGGCAGTATAAGTAGCTGAGGTAGAGGTCCCGGCTTTCCCCGAGGGCCCTGCTCCGATTTACTAAACAAACACAAGCCCTGACAGACCGCGGAGTTCAGACGGTCTCCGACTCGGGTCCCTGCCGCCGAGTCTGCTCCTTCTAGTGACGGAGAGAGCCTTCTGTGTCAGGGGGGCCTCGGCCCGGGAGAGACACCCCCTCCCCTGCCTGGTACCTGTGCACGGAGCCCCGGGGGGCCTTGAGCGGGGTGGGGGGGGGGCAGGGGGAGGACAGGGGACTCCACGCTGGGACGGGAAGTGGGTGGGCTAAGGAAGCCAACGTGAAGAGGTGCTAACACACACCTTTTGGTGCATCCCACGCATGTGTCCCCATCGCCCGCAAACCTCAGGTGCCCAGCCCTGCCCCAGTGGTCCCTGGGTTTGGAGGCGCACGGGGAAGGGGAGGGGAGGGAGGAGAGGAGAGCTCGGGGCAGTGGGAGGAGGCCGGGCCCCTTCCCTGGTCTTCAGCCTTTTCTCGGGACCCTTAGCGTGTATGGACCAGAGGCTGAGACCTGGTGACCCACGTCAGCCCACCGGCGGGTCCTGTTTGGTGCGCGGTATCTACAGACATCATCCCAAGGGCAAAGGTCAAAGACAGAGACGTCGGTGACTGTCCCGTCAGAGGGGGGACCTCATTCAGCCGCTTTCCCGCCAGCTGGCTCCTCAGCCAGAGCTGACACCCTGACTCCTGCCTGCCTGGCCCTGGGGCTGCTGGGTTTGCAGCCACGACCAGAGACCTTGGCTGAGTCTGGGTCGTGGTGTCACCTTGAGGGTCGGACCAGGGTCTGTCCCTCCCTCCTCCTCCTCCCGTTTCTCAGTCTAAAAATCAGTGTTGACAACAGCGATCAACCTATAAAAACAGAAAGGAAAAACCTCCACGAAAGTGTGTTCATCATAACTCTGGTATTTATAGATTTTAAAAAATTGCTTCAAGTATGTATACCATGTTCATGGAAAGTGCTTATATTTTCCGTGTTCTCTATTTCCCCTTTATTTATTGCGGGGACAGGCAATGTTTGTTTTCATTTCTTTCCTTTGCAGAGTGGCCAGGAGACAAAATTCTTTTAAGCAAATTTAAGAACATTTTTTAAAGTTATATACCGTCTGGGTAAACATTTTTTTCTGAAGCGGACTGAATTCATAAACACCATTTTGCGAATCGATGCACGTTTTTATTTTAAACTCTGTTACTTTGTCTTTACGTCTGTCCAGTTAGTCTAGAACTAATAACGTGAAAGCAGCTTTATCCGTAAGGATTTCCTAGGTGGTGTAAGAATTATAACATATTTTTCTTTTCTTTTTTTCCCCCTCACAAAATTCTGCCAGCGAGTTGAAAATGGTGACTTCAACTGGATCGTTCCGGGGAAATTCCTAGCATTTAGTGGACCACATCCAAAAAGCAAAATTGAAAATGGTAGGTTTTCCGTTACCACCCAACCGTGTGCTTCAGTTCACCCTGAATTCCTTCCTTTCCTCCAATAATCTTTCCTTTTGGTAATAGTCTCCAGAGAATACTCATAATTTGAAAACGGAGTAGCGGTGATTAGTGTTCGGTACCACCCTTAGGAGTGGAGGCATGGCCGCTGCTGGGAAACTGGCCGAGTGTTAGGGGGTCACGGGAGGACGCGCACTCCCCCTGACCCAGTTGTCAAAGGAGAGTCCGAGGAACACGCCGGTCACCCCCCGAGGAGACGCCTGCTTTCCCTCCCGGGCTCCGGTTCCTGGGTGGCGGGTGCCGCGCTGTGAGCCTCGGGGTCCACGGAGAGCCGCTTGGGAGCCGCTTCGGACGGTGGGAAGCAGAGAGCCGACCTTGTTTTGGTTAAACACGTTGGAATCGATACATGTGTAATTTAGCGGTAGACTGAACATATTTTGGATTTCAAATTTTCTAAAAATAAACACCACCAAACCACCCAGAACTCGCAGGGGAGGATGTTTTTCTCATCTATGTTTTAAAAAAGGAAGAGCAAAAGCTCAGAGAAAGAGAGAGAGACGGCGGAGACAGGGAGTCCCGCTCTCCGAAGGTCAGCCTGTCCCTTTAAGGAGAGAGCAGGTGGGAGAGCCGGGCAGGGGGGGCCGGCTGCACCCCTTGCTGGTGTGTGAGCTCCTGCACCTCTCTGAGCAGTGTCCCCCTCTATCAAAGGGGGGAACAGGCACGCAGTGAGGATTAGAGAGATTGTACCCAGTGCTCTGCACACGATAGGTGCTTATTCGGGAGCAGATAGGCAGATTCCGTGTTTATCACGAATGAGCCCAGTGTTTATTGACTTCATTTGCCCATTTTGCAGTTTTCTACTTTGAATCATGCCTGGGGGGGGGGGGGGCCTAGTCATCCGACTCTGCTGCTGTCTTTAGTGTCCTGACTTTCGAGGAGGGAAGAGATGCATTTTTAACTCTCTCTCCGCCCGCCCTCCAGTTCTGTCTGGTCTGGTGAGCGCCTGGGTCCTGCCTGTGCTTCCCTGATGCCAGGGCACCACCTAGCGGCCGGACGGAGAAGGGCAGCCCGGGCCTGGCGCTGACACCAGTCCCCCAGAGAGCACTGACCGCACCCCCAAACAGCAGTTCCCGTCCTAGGACATTGCCCCTGGCGTTGGTTATAACTCACTTGGAACACTTTTGGGGTCTTTACGAAACCTGCTCACCAACTCCAGGAAGCGGAGGCCCAACCATCAGCCTCAGGCTGGTCCTGACCCGAAATCAGCCCCAGTGCAGCCCGGAGCCTGGCCCCAGGGCGCGGCTGCTGCCCGCTCTCCCGCCCGCGGTGTGCGGGGCCAGGGCCCCCCCCCCCCCCCCGGGCCTCAGCAGCCGGCCAGTTGCCAGGTGCCTGGTGCACAGCGGGTGCTCGGTGCACGGGAGCTACGGTCATCGTCATCGTCGTCAGGACCCCGCGTCCTGTTGCCGTAGTTGGTAGCGGTCCAGTGCCCTTTTCTCAGAAGCTCTAGCAGTGATTTGGGCCGGTGACCCAGCGAGGAACCCGGGTGACTCCGGGTGGGAGAGCCGTGGTTCTCGGGCCCCTGGGTCCGTCCCTTCTCCACAGGGAGGACGGGAAGTGTGCTCTCCTCCCTCCGTGCTCAGAGGTAGAAATGGTGTGTCCGGGCTGTGGCGTAGTCAGGCCTGCCTGCCTCCGTGGGGTGACCTCGGCCCAGTGCACCCCTGGGCTCTGGGGGCGGGGGGCAGGCGGAAGACCCAACTCGGACAAATGAAGCCCGAGAGGCCCCGATGGGAATGATGCTGGGGAGTCCCAGCCCCCGGGAAAGGCGGGGAGACGGGGCTTAGGAAACAACCAGGATCCCGGGGAGAGAACTGGGGTGGGGAGAGGGGTCCCCAGGGGTCCCCCGCTGTGCTGACCGCCCCCTCTCCCCCAGGGTACCCCCTCCACGCCCCCGAAGCCTACTTCCCCTACTTCAAAAAGCACAACGTGACGGCCATCGTGCGGCTGAACAAGAAGATCTACGAGGCCAAGCGCTTCACGGACGCGGGCTTCGAGCACTACGACCTGTTCTTCGTCGACGGCAGCACGCCCGGCGACAGCATCGTGCGCCGGTTCCTGAGCATCTGCGAGAACACGGAGGGGGCCATCGCCGTCCACTGCAAAGGTGCGCGCCCGCCCCGCACGCCCCGCCCGCGGCCCGCACACCGGGCCCCGCAGGGCCACTGTGTCTGAGAAGAGGGGGGCGCGGCCTGTGGGCACAACCCCTTCCCGGGAAGAGCGTGGCTCGGATGGGGGTGCTGGGGGCGGTGCGGCCGCCCAGGTCCCCTCGCTTCCCAGGCGCCTCCATGAGGGGCGGGGCAGCGTCTGTGGGCTGGCCGGGCACTTTTTTAAAAAAAATATATATTTTATTGATTTTTTTTTTACAGAGAGGAAGGGAGAGGGATAGAGAGTTAGAAACATCGATGAGAGAGAAACATCGATCAGCTGCCTCCTGCACATGCCCTTGACCGGAGTTGAACCTGGGACCCTTGAGTCCGCAGGCCGACGCTCTATCCACTGAGCCAGACCGGTTAGGGCCGGGCACTTTTAATTTTTGAAGACTTTTTAAAAGATGTGTTTGTATTGATTTTGAGAGAGAGAGAAAGGGAGAGGGGAGAGAGATGGAAACACGGGTGAGAGAGGAGCATCATTGGTCGGCTGCCTCCTGCGCGCCCCCCACTGGGGACCGAGCCTGTGACCGGGGCCTGTGCCGGGAATGGAACCCGCACCCTCTTCTCTCCTGGTCGAGGCTCAGCTGCTGGGCCACGGGGGCCGGGCGGGCGCCTGCACACCCGTCAGGAGGCAGGGGCTGGTGGGTTCGCTCTCTCCCTCCTGGAATCGGCCATCCCTTCCCTCCCTCCCGCACCCCCCCAGGCTGATGCTCTGCTTCATGCCCCAGCTGTCGGGCCCTGCCCCGTCTGCTCCTGCCTTTCCCACGGGCTTCTGCGTCGTGGAAATGCGTGTCTCCCCAGCCCGGGGCCCGGGGACGGCAGCCCACGGAGTCCCGGCTGTTGGCTGGTCTCTGAGTGACTTGCGGGACTGGGCTGTGTAAAGGGCTCTCTGGTCTCAGGGGGCACGTTGGGGCAGGGTCCTCCGGGTTACGGGATTTAGCACACAGACATGCGGGCCGCCCAGGGGCATTTCAGTGTCAGATGAACGACGAGTGCTTTTTAAATGTGTCTCAGATGTGGAGGGAGCATACGTGCTGCATGTTCTCTGCAGCCCGTGCCAGCTGCTCAGCAGACGGGAGGACACGTGCCCGGAGCCTCCATGGCCGCGTCTTTGGTTTCAGTGCTGAGAGGCGGCTCTGGCCTCCCTGGGCTGCCCCCCCCCCCCACCCCCCCCGCCCTGCTCCCCACATGCAGCGTCTCCGAGCGCCACTGGGGGCGCTGTTCCCACGCCGTGGAGTTTGGGCTCGTGGTCTGGTCCCTGTGGGGGTTGCGCTGTCTTTCCCGGCGCCTGGCGCTGCTGGGGCGGACGTGCTCAGCGAGCGCGCTGGCTCTGACAGGTGAGAACGCCGGCCCGGCTGCTGCTATGTTTGAGGTGTGAGGAGGTGGAGGTACTTTGCTGAGCGTGTGAGAGCAACGGGAAGCTGCCTCTGCAGGGACCCGGGAGGTGGGGGTGAGCGGCACGTGGCCCCCATTTAGATGGGGCTCCTGTGTCAGGCCAGTCCACCCGACAGGCCCCTCCCTCCCGGTTCTTAGCAGGAAGGGGCCCTCGGGGCAGGACTCCCCGACTCTCAGGGGCGTGTCTTTCCTGCTTACCCCATCAGGTCACGTGGAGGGGCGAGGAGGAGGCGGTGAGCGGTGTGCCCGGGTGTGGCCCGTTCACAGCCGAACTGCCTCGCCCTCGAATTTGGTTAGAGATTGCCCGGGCACGCCCTGGCCAGGCAGCTCGGTGGTTTCGTGCGCCATCCTGACAGGCCAAGGCTGCGGGTTTGATCTGGGTTAGGGCGCATCCAAGAACCCACAAACGAGTACATCAGTAAGTGGAACAAGTCCATGGTTCCCTTCTCTCTCTCTCTCTCTCTCTCTCTCTCTCTCAAATAAAACAAATAAAGTAAATAAGAAGATTGCCCAGGCCCACGAAAAAGCCCGCCTTCCACGTATTTCACATTCCCGCGGAAGCCGAGAGCTCCGGGGAGCAGGAAACGCTCACGGGCTCTTGTCTCTCCGGGGGTGACTTTGGCCTGAGGTCTCATCTGGTTCTGTGGGTTTTCACATTAGAATAGCTGGTTGCAGCTCTGGCACGGTGAGCGCCTGGCAGCCTGGACGTGGCGTCTGGTCACAGCGAGGACGCGGTGCAGCGCGTCTGTAGCTCAGTGGTGAGGTTGGTGTGGGAGGCGCAGCTCAGCGTGGACTTCGGCGCCATCCTGACCGGAAGTCCTGGCGTCTGAGCCGTTGAGCCCGGGGTCCGGTCTGCGTGGGGAGCCCCGCTCCCAGGTGGTGACAGCCGCCCGAGCGTTCCAATTGCTGCCGCTTGTGCACACACGTGGGAGCCCTTCGCAGGGATCACGCCCTCGGAGTAATTACCGCTCCGCTGCCTCTCACCGCATCCGTGTCTGCTGCAGGCCCGTTAATTATTTTGACATCCGCCCTAATTAAGTCAGCTTGATTTTCTGGGAATTCAGCCGCCTCGAGCATTTTAACTGAACTTCGAGGAGGAGGCAGCGAGCATCCTCTTCCATGTCCCACGAACTTCGGTGGCTGCCGGGGAGAGAGAACCGGCTGCGCCCCGCGCCTCCCGCAAAGTGCTGTACCGAGCAGGGGTGGGGAACGTCCGGCCCGCGGGCCGGGGAAGGCCCTCGAAATCATTGGGCCCGGCCCTGCCAAGGCATCGGAAGTCAGTTAACCGTCTGACCAAGTAGAGCAGGCTGACGTGTAAGTGGATAGTGTCGTGTGGCCCGCGAATGACGTTATAAATACCCAGATGCCCTTGGCAGGAAACGGCTCCCGCCCGGTGGACAGACCAGAGCCGCTGGAAGGTGTGGCCTGTTAGGACAGTTCAGTGTTCCTCTTCACCTCCTGGTTGAGTCCAGAGAGGGCCAGGGACGCGTGAAATTTTCTAGCACCAACAACGGTTTGGAGAAGGGCCGCGCCGTGCAGTCCTGACGTGTGACTGCTGAGGTTCTGTAGCAGCACGTCAAACGCGAAGGCTGACACGGGCCAAATAAGCGAGGCGTGCGGCCCGTGGGCCGTGAGTTTGACACGCTTGTTCTGTGGGGATTTCAGGACCCGCCTGGCCCTGTGAGGCGGGCGGCGGGGCGGGCGGTAGACAGACCACGTTCCAGCGGCTCGCCCCGCGGCGCCCGCAGCCCCCTCGCCAGGCACGCTTTTACCCACCGTTCAGGTTCGTTAGAACAGGCGTCCTCAAACTACGGTCCTCGGGCCACATGCGGGTGTTTCTGCCGTTTTGTTTTTTTGCTTCGAAATAAGATATGTGCCGTGTGCATAGGAATGTGTTCATAGTGTTTTTTAAACTATAGTCCGGCCCTCCAACGGTCTGAGGGACAGTGAACTGGCCCCCTGTTTAAAAAGTTTGAGGACCCCTGCTTTAGAACCTAGCGAACGCTGCTCTCCTGGGAAGAGCGCAGAGTGCGTTCTTCTTACAGATTAACTTATAGGCTTTATGGAAGGGGGGAGCAGCTTAAGCTTCAGGGGGACCTGAACATTTTCCTCCGGCCCAGGGAGGGGGCGGGGGCACTGGTGTCCCCAGAGGCCAGCGGAGGGGCTCTGGACGCCGACTGGGCCCTGGTCCCGCTCCGGGCCACTGGGCTGTGTTCTGTCCACACGATCTGTGGCCTCGGGAGACCTCTGCAGAGACCAGGACGAATGTCTCCTGGCTCTTACGTCCAAAGAAGAGCCCACAGAGGCCGCAGTTACACGCCCCTCTTCCCAGCGCGTCGGTGTCGGGCAGGTCCCTGGTGTGTGTCAGGAGGTGGCCCCAGGCCGCCCCACACACGCCCTCGTCTGATGAAATGGTCAGTAGCGTTTAAGCAGGCAGGTGCCGGGCGGGTTTGCATCCCGGCTCTGTCCCCTCTCTTGCAGCCGGGCTGGGCAGGACGGGGACGCTGATCGCCTGCTACGTCATGAAGCACTACCGGTTCACGCACGCCGAGGTCATCTCCTGGATCCGAATATGCCGGCCCGGCTCCATCATCGGGCCTCAGCAGCACTTCCTGGAAGAGTGAGTCTGTGGTCCCCACGGGCGGGTCGCCGCTGGGTCCCCGGTCGCCCTGGGATGAAGCTGCATCCGGAGGGAGGGCCCTGCCCCAGGCCCGGCGAGGGGACGGCTCGGCCTCCTCACGGCGCCTGTGGTCTCTGCCGGGCAGGCAAGGAGGAGGCGCAGAGCCACCTGCCCGGTCCCTGTCGCTTCCTGGGGGTGGCCCGGCCACCGTGTGAGTTTCTTCTCATCCCACCTGGCATATGGCGTTTCCTTCTGTTCGCATGTCCGTGAGCAGAACGGAGAGAACACACACACACAGAGCACAGCTGGGGCTGGGGGTGCCTTCGGCGAGGCTGCCGCTCACGGACAGGAGGCGGCTGCCGTGCGGTGCGTCTGAGCGTCACCCGGGCCGGAGGGGGGCGGCGAGTCCCGCCTGTCGTTCTTAGAAGAACACTTACAAGCCTTCCCTGCTGCCCAGACACACGCATTGGCTCCTGTCAAACCCGGTCCCCGGGGGAGAGATTTAACCTGTAGGGGCACGACCCTTCTGGTGTCCCCTCAGCATTTTAGAAACCACCAGCCATCTGCCCACGAATGGGACGAGGAGCCCTGGCCGGTGGGGCTCGGGGGGCGAGTGTTGTCCCGTGCAGAGAGGTCTGGCTGTCCACCTGCCCGCCGGCCCAGCGGCCTGTTGGCTGTCCGCCGGGAGAGGGACAGGGAGCCGCAGTGGTGTCCCTGCAGAGGGCTCCGGGGCGGGCACGCCAGCCCGTGCCCATCGGCAGGCGGGGAGCTCCCGCTTCTGCACAGACTCACACATCCGTGTGTGGCCGGTCCCTAAAGCACGCCGGGGCGCTCTGTTTGGGCTGGAAATCTGCTTTGGAGCCGAGGTTGGACTTCCGACGCCAGAACCAGCAGAAGCGGCGTGGTCTCCTGGGCGGCCGAGTGCGCGGGGATGGGTTCCAGCAGTTTCGTGTCGGCGGGACGCTGAGGCACCAGGGGAGATTCTGTCACGCGTGTGGCGCGTCAGGAAGGGGGACAGTGAGACCCGGGCCTCCTGTGGGCGTGGCTGTTGGGAACGAGCCGCGTCCATCAGGTTCCCACCTCGGAGGGTCCGGGGCGGGGCACCTGTGGCCTCATGTTGCTCAGGGAAGACCGGGCCGCAGCGACGTGTCCGGTGACTTCCCCCAGCAGGTGTGGGAGCCGCAGTGGGGGGCTGAAAAAGGCCCCTGACTGCCCCCCGGAGGGGACGGGGCGTGTCCCGGGCTGGAAGCTGGGCCCCGGGGCCGTGGGGGACATCCGTCTCAGGCTGTGAGGACGGACGAGAGACGTGAGGGATGCAGTGTCAGCGATGACGATGACGCAGACCATGAATGAGGAACACGCTGCTCGGGAGAGAAACGACGCGGAACGTCTTCTGATGGGTTTTCACCGTCAGAGACCCCGAGCGAGGGGGACGGATGGTGCTCCTTCGCGGGAGCAGCGGTGCCCTGGGGGGGAAGGTCAACTCCACCCCGTGACCTCAGGACGCGGGCTCGTCACGCCTGCCAGTCCTCACCCACACGCCCGGGGGTTAATTTCTGTGTCTTTAAAAAATATATATATTTTTACTGATTTCAGAGAGGAAGGGAGAGGGAGAGAGAGAGAATCATGGATCAGCTGCCCCCTGCACCCCCCCCCCCCACTGGGGATGGAGCCCGCATCCCGGGCCTGTGCCCTGACGGGGAATGGAACCACGACCTCCTGGTTCCTAGGTCGATGCTCAACCACTGAGCCACACGGGCCGGGCCCCCATTCTGCTTGTTTTACTTGACGTCCAGTCGGCCGGGTATTTGCCAGCAGGCGAACTTGGCGGAAGGCGCAGACCTCCTCAAGGTCAAGGCGCCTGCGGGTCGTTGGGGGTCTCGTTTCTGACCCAGCAGGTCGGGTGGGACCTGAGACCCCGAGTTTCTCACAAGCACCCAGGTGAGGCGGGGGGTCCCACCCACAAGGTGGACAGGGTCTGGGCTCCCGTCTCTCTGTACTGGCTGCCTCGCTCAGCGTGGTGCTGACAGCATCTGGTAAATGTCACCATAGAACTGAGTGACATCGGAAGTTACCAGGTCAACCAGTGCTTTTTATTTCAGGAAATGACCAAGCACAAGATGAGGAACACCTGCTCAGAGATGGGAAAAATGCTTGGAACTGTCTAACGCTGGAGCTGGAGTTCTTAACCGTGATTGATTCCTCCTGTGTGCGTGTTCAGAATGCGTGTGTGTGTTAGATACAGGCATTGGGTCAAGAAAAGTGGGTTCCATTTAAAAAAAAAATCTATGTAAAAAGTTTCAGAACTTGCTCTTGCTAAAATAGCAACAAGTCGGATCTGAAATATTAGAAGCAGATTAGAATAATGCCTGACAGTCGTGTGGTTTGTTCATCAGAATCACAAGCACCCGGCGTGGGTTTGAATTGGAGCTGTGTGCGACAGTCACATTTTTGCTCCTACAAACGTGGGAATTGCTTTTCGATATTCACTATTACATCCTTCGATTCACTCGACAGTCCATTGGCGTTGAAGCCATTGGCTAAGCAGGAACATGGTCAGGTCTGAAGAATAAGGTGTATTAGAAGAATTTTCGGCAATGGTGGCGTCAGGAATTGATCTCAAAAGTCTCATGCCAATTGCTGTGGGACGTGGGATGGTTTTTGTTTTTGTTTTGTTTCCTGTGTGAAAGGGGTGAGAGGCGAAATAATGATCCTTAGGTTTCGTTGTGAAGTTGGTATTTTGCTTTGAGAGCAGTGATGGAGGGCCAGGATGGAGGGGTGCTACCCCTAGATTAGATTCAGCTAGTTGACTCTGGGGGAATGTCCTAAATCCGTGGTCGGCAAACTGCGCCTCATGAGCCACATGCGGCTCTTTGGCCCCTTGAGTGTGGCTCTTCCACAAAATACCACGGCCTGGGCGAGTCTATTTTGAAGAAGTGGCGTTGGAAGAAGTTTAAAAAATTTGGCTCTCAAAAGAAATTTCAATCGTTGTACTGTTGATATTTGGCTCTGCTGACTAAGGAGTTTGCCGACCACTGCCCTAGGTCATTCCTTTCCTTTCTGGCTACATGTTCTATACCCTCCAACACTCTTTCTAAGCATCTGCCGATGGAACATCCATCAGTACCAAGTATGAGCAGTTCTCTTTGCTTAGCCGTCTCCTTCCGTCTCCCGTCTCCCAGGTCGTGGGTGCCGCTGACATTGTCCTCTGACGCCAAGTGAGAGGGTCTCATTCGCCCGATTCTCGAATCCAGGAGCGTCCCCTGTCCCCGCGGCCGCCCTGGGGTGGTGCTGGGAGCCGTGCGGGGCAGATGACCTGGGTTGAGTACAGAGAGGGAGGGTTTCCAGACGACATGACCACTGTGGCTTTGGGTGGACACGGGGAAGGCTGGGTCGCGCTGGGAGGACGCGTCCGGACTGGAAGGGTGACGAAGGTCGCGGGGATGCTGTGGGCAGGCCTCGTCAGGAAGTGCGGAGGAGGGCGGTCAGCTCCGAACAGAAGCAGCCCACAGAGAACCGTGTGCTCGCAATTCAGAGGCAGAGACAAGGCAGCTGGCCTGCCTCCCTCTGGGGGGATTCAAAGAGTAGATGTTAGCCCGGCCGGGTGGCTCAGTGGTTGAGCGTCAACCTATGAACCGGGAGGTCAAGATTCGATTCCCGGTCAGGGCACATGCCCGGGTTGCCGGCTCCATCCCCAGTGGGGGGCGTGCAGGAGGCAGTTGATCCACGATTCTCTCTCATCATTGATGTTTCTCTCTCTCCCTCTCCCTTCCTCTCTGAAATCAATAAAAATATATTTTTAAAAACAACAAGGGGGCTCACAATCTTCTGCGATGGAATTTGTCCTGAGCATCTGAGGACCTTAGCGGTCAACCCCGTGGCGACCGGGACCTGGACCAGAAGACGGTCATGTGTGTTTTGTATAGGATTTAATTGCTGTGGCTTCAGAAAGTGACTTTGTTTTCCTTACCCCCAGACTTTGTCATCGCTCTGTTCTGCTTCGTAAATGTTTATCTGCTCGTCTTTTTATTGACAAGACGTCGTACCTCTGAGATGATGGTGTGTGTTGTAAAGGGCATTTTGCTCTCCTCTCCTTCCGACAGGAAACAAGCATCGTTATGGGTCCAAGGAGACATTTTTCGATCCAAATTGAAAAGTAGACCGTCCAGCGAAGAAAGTATTAATAAAATTCTTTCGAACTTGGATGACATGTCTATTGGTGGAAACGTATCCAAAACACAGAACGTGGAGCGGTTTGGAGAGGTGAGTCTCCCCGGGAGGTGTGGGGATCCCCCTAGGACTCCCGTCCTGCACGTGGACTCACAGGGCGTAGCTTCTTTCTTCTCTGAGCGGCCAGAGGACCAGAATCTCAGGCGTGGAGTCCTCCTCCCCTAAAGCAAGACGGGGTGACCACGCCCAGAGCCCGGTTTGGGGAGGTCACCCTGGCACTGGTGGGGTAGGAGGCCTCTGTGTGGCTGGGGGAGCGGGGGGAAGGCCAGGGAGCTGGGGATGGGGGAGCGGGCCGGGGACACAGTGGCAGTGAGGAAGGAGAGAAGAGGGACTCGAGGGCTCTGCGAACCCCAAACTTTTGACGGATCAGAAGCAACTTCTTAGGAAAACGACATCTTCGCTGTCCACGTTCCTCCGTCTCACAGACGCAGCGTCGGGGAGCCGACCGGAATGCTCGCGATGACGCTGCTAAGAATTCCGTCCTCGTCTTTCCCTCCCCTCCTCTCACGTCTGCTCTCACTCCTTCCTATTTCAGGCTCTCCTTCCTCTGTCGTTTCCCCACGACGACGCGTCCCTCCCTGTCCCCCAGCGCGCAGCGTGTTATCTGACGGGTCCTTTGGTCAAGGCTCCCCCGCAATGTCACGTTAGCGTCAGGGGCACAACCTCGCGATTAGACATTCACGTGACGAAACGATCACCCACCTCATACCATACGTGGTTATGACAACATATTGTAAAGTTCTTAACTTATTGGGGTGACCTGGTTAGTAACATCGCATAGATTTTGGGCATGCACGACCCTGCATCCTCTGTAACATGCCTTTGACTATCTTCCCTGTGCTGGACTTCACATTCTCTAATGCACACGCGAACAGGGTTGAGTTCACAGTGCATCAGAGCGATGCAAGATAACCTGTGTGAAAGACACCTGCACGCAGAGGTGACCTGCCACCCAGTAAGACATCTACCAAAGCCAGTTCCTCACCATGCCCTTTCTGAGGAACGTGCACGTTTCCCCCCAGAATAACTTGGAAGAGGATGAGGATGTGGAGATGAAGAACAGCATAACCCAGGGAGACAAACTACGTGCCTTAAAGAGCCAGCGCCAGCCACGCTCCTCGCCGCCCTGCGCTCTCAGGTAGAGATCTGAAACCTGGACCTTCATGTTGTGTCCCACAGGTGGACAGGATATTTAACGCCCCCCCACCCCCTCTCTCTTTTTAAAAAAATCATTTTTATTGATTTCAGAGAGGCAGGGAGAGGGAGAGAGAGAAACATCAATGATGAGAGAGAATCATGGACCGGCTGCACCCTGGCCAGTGTGTTCAGTGGTTAGAGCGTCGGCCTGGGCACTGAAGGGCCTTGGGTTCGGTTCCCAGTCACGGGCACGCACCTGGGTTGCAGGATCCATCCCCGGGTGGCACCTGCGGGAGGCACCCAATCGGGGTGTTGCTCTCACATTGATGTTCCCCTCCCTCCCTCCCTCCCTCCCTCCCTCCCTCCCTCCCTCTCCATCTAAATTCAGTTGAAAAGTATCTATGGGTGAGGATTAACAGAAGCAAACGAAACAAGGGCAAACAAAAACCAATTTTTTTGTTCCTCTAAGTGGAATTCAAAATGAAACGAAAAGGCTGCAGTCCCTTCCCGCCGGCTCGGGGCGCTCTGTCCAGTGAAGGAAGTGCGGCCTGTTCCCCAGGGCCGCCCTGCTGCCCGTGGGACGCCCTCCCGGCGCTGACCGCGCGTGTGCCTCGGTCTCGGCCGGCGGGGGAGCCGGGACCCTGAGCGCCTGTCTCTGCTCTTTGTAGGTTGGAGGACCTGAAAGGGCACCCGAGGGCAGTGGTGGCCCAGCCTCTCAGGTACGGTGACCGGAGCCCCGCAGCTGGGAGCTCCCACATCACCCGCCTCCGACTGCGCCCCGGGCCCGAGCCGGGGGTGGGGGCCTTGTCCCCGCCGGGCCGTTGGATGTTGATACCGCCATTCGAGGGCCACACAAACGTACCAGCTTAAAAACCGGCCTGCTGTGGTTGGCCGAACATTGAACTCACCCCAGTGCCTGGGCAGGGCCAGGCCAAAGGGTTTCTCGGGCCCGACACGGCCCGCGGGCCGGACGTTCCCCCCCCTGCGAACCGGGGAGGATGAGCTGCACACCGCGCTTCCCTGCTTCAGCCCCTTCCTTTCTGAGGCGATGGGCCTCATGTCCCACGCCCCCCAGGAGAAGGGGTTCCGTGCTCCTGAGCGCCCCCGGGGCCGGGTGGCTGTGACGGTGACCGGTGACCCCGGCACGGGGGGGGTCTGATGAAGGCCATTGGCGGGCACAGCCCTTTCGAGCTGGTGCTCGATCTTGCTGCGAAGGGAGAACACTTTGGCTCTCCCCCTTCCGATGTTTGCACGTGTTGTTGCCTCCTTTCTTTTCTCGCTGTTTTTTTCCTCCTCTGCCCTCCACGCGGAGAGGACCCGTTAGCGTTTTTCTGGGGAAAAGTCCCCTGAGTGCTCTCGGGTCGTGTCAGGCCATCGGGGGACCAGGACCCAGTGAGGGCTCGGCGAGGGCAGGAGAGCAGTTTGACCCAAACCGGGACGCCCTGGGAGAAGGCGCGGGGCCCAGAGGAGAGAGGAAGTGGTCACACAGCAAAGCCACGGGAGGAGAGATGGGAGGTCCCGCCAGAGGGATCTGAGGGGATCAGAATCGGAGATGCGACTGGCAGTTGGGATAAGGCACAGCCGTGGCCTCGCCCAGGCCAGGGGCGGGGGGAGGAGAGGACAGATGAACAGGGCAAGGACCCGTGAGGCACACGAGGAGGGGAGGGGACCCAGGATGGCGGGAGGTGAAGAGCAGGGCGTGGGGTCCCGGGTTGGACCCCAGCACGGCCACTCGCAAAGGGGGCTGAGCGCCGAGGCCCCCCCAAGAGCGGCCGGCACAGACCCATGTCTGGGTGGCGGCTGCCAGGACCTCTGCCGCTCGCTCGTTTATCCCCCCCTCGCCGATGGCTGATGTCAGCGTGACACTCTGCTCTCTTTTCTCCCCAAAGACTGGCTTCTTCGCCACAAGGGTCTGCGTCTACTCTGAAGATCTGCAAAGTGGCTTCGTCCCCGTCCGCCACGGCCAAGCGCATCGCCAGGGGCACCTTGGCCTCGGGCGCCAGTTCGAGGAGGTAACTCGCCCCCCTCCGAGGTGCTGGGTGCAGGCAGCAGCAGGGCGTTTGGCTGCCCTTGGTCGGGGGGTTGGGGTGGGGAAGAAACCCCAAAAGGCTCTGTGCCCTCCGGGGCCCCTGTCCCTTGCCCTGAATTGTGGGGACGAGGCTGTGGAGGGCGTGGCGAGCGGCACCCTCCCTGTAGTTCGCCTGATCTGAAAGCGGAGCTGAGTGGTATGTGCTGAGGACACAGCTGATGGTCATTTCTCCCGAGGTGGCCGGGACGGTTCACGGAGCCGTGTGATCAAATCTGTATGAGTTCAAGCTCACGCTTCTCACTCTTTGCTTAGAGTTCACTTACTTCCTCCTCAGGAGCCATAGCACCCTGATCTCAGGTCGAATAGCACCCCAATCTCATGTCCGATAGCACCTGATCTTGCATCCAATAGCACCCCGATCTCAGGACCAACAGCACCCCAATCTCGCATCCTATGGCACCCCAATCTCAGGTCGAATAGTACCCCAATTTCACGTCCAATAGCACCCCGATCTCAGGACCAGTAGCACCCTGATTTCACGTCCAGTAGCACCCTGATCTCAGGACCAACAGCACCCTGATTGCAGGACCAGTAACACCCCGATCGCAGGACCAACAGCACCCCGATCGCAGGACTAGTAACACCCCGATCGCAGGACCAACAGCACCCCGATCGCAGGTCCAACAGCACCCCGATCGCAGGTCTAGTAACACCCCGATCGCAGGACCAGTAACACCCCGATCGCAGGACCAGTAACACCCCGATCGCAGGACCAGTAACACCCCGATTGCAGGTCCAACAGCACCCCGATCGCAGGTCCAGTAGCACCCTGATCGCAGGACCAACAGCACCCCGATCGCAGGACCAATAACACCCCGATCTGCCCTCTGTCCCCCGCACTGTCCTCGCAGGCCCCCCAGTGCCGTGCTGTGTCTGGGCCCGAGCCCGGTAGCATGGCCTTCGTGTCCTGTTCCCGCAGCTTCTCCGTGAACTCGCGGCTGGCCAGCTCCCTGGGGAACCTGAGCGTGTCCTCGGAGGACCCGGACAACAGGAAGACCTCGCCCTGCAAGGTGGGCTTCACCGCCAGCCCCTTCGCCAACCTCAACGGCAGCTCCCAGGCGTCTTCCCGAACCTGCCCCGAGCTCAACAACAACCAGTACGGCCGCAGCCCCCCGAGCAGCCAGCGGGGCCCCCCGAGCGCCAAGACGGAGGAGCTGGGCCCGGGCCCCGCCGCCCCCGGCTCCCGGGCCTCCTACACCGGCCTGTCCTCCTCCTCGGCCCGGTTCCTGAGCCGGTCCATCCCCGTAAGTACGCAGACGCCGCCGCTCGGCCCTCAGAGCCCCGATCGCAGCTTCGGGGCCTCGCCCTCCTCGCCCTCGTCACCCTCCTTGCCCTCCTCGCCCCGGCTGCCCCCAAAGAGATTCAACAGCACCAAGGAGGCCTTCTGAGCGCCCCTCTCTGTGCCGGGACCGTGGGCGCACCCCGTCCACCCGCCGGCTCCCCGTCAAGTAAACGCCCAGCTTCCACCGCGCTCCTCCTCCCTCCTTTCTCCTCCCTGCGCCGCGGACACGCTGACCTCAGTTCTCTGATCGCCGCGGGCCTGCTCCGAGCCGGAGTGGTTCCCACGGCAGACAGGGTGCTGGGCGGCCCCCTCCGCGCCGTGCGTTAAAGGGTGAATCGTGAGCAGTGTCTGCTCAGCACGGAGCCCTAGGTCCTGGAGCGTGTCCCCTCTGCAGGGCACTGGCCCAGCACTAACCCGGTGGCCCGGGAGGTGAGCACAGGAAGGCTCATGGGGGTCCCTGGGGTGCAGGGAGAAGCAGGATGTCAGGAGGACGGGTGCAATGAGCTGCCGTCCCCCGCCAGGCTGGATGGACGCTCCCCAAACACCTTACCCGCAGGCTCTTTAATCGGGACCAGCCCCCTTTCATGATGGGGGGGTCCCTGTTGGGGTAAAATCTTTAAACAAAAAGAATCTTTGCATTGATTTTAGAGAGGAAGGGAGAGAGAGAGACATCAATTGGCTGCCTCCTGCACGCCCCCTACTGGAGACCGAGCCTGCACCTCGGGCATGTGCCCTGACCGGGAATCGAACTGGTGACCTCCCGGTGCATGGGACGACGCTCAACCAATTGAGCCACGCGGGCATTTTGATGGTCTCAAAGGGAACTGAGGACTCTGGGGTGTGAGTTCTGATTTGGGGGAACGAGGGCAGGAAAGGAAGGAGAGAGAGCTCGCACAGGACAGGGCCTGTGGGCCAACGTGAGCGGCCACACCGATTCCCCCGGGTCCCCCTCGCGCCCACGTTCTTCCGACGTGTGTTTCCCGTGTTATCTGGAGAGCTGGTTCCGCAGGCGAGGAGGGGGCGAGCTGGCGCAGCGTGCCCCTCCGCCCAGCGGTAGCCCCGTGGGCGACAGTGAGTGGGACCCACGTCCTCAGACGGCAGATCAGAAACCCTTTTTCTAACATGGAGATAAACTGTGAATGTGTGTGTGTATGCAGTGTGCATACGCACATACGTGTGTGCAGTGTGTACATGTATGTAGCGTGCGTGTTTGTATGCAGTGCGTGCATGTGTGTGTGTTAGTTGAACTCTCGGCCATGCCCACCTCTACTCAGGCCTTGTTCTAAGTTCCCCCCCTTGTCCACACGTCCTTCGGCCGCATCTCCCCCGACTATTCCCAGGGGCATGTTGGACCATCACGCTACATTCCTGTGCAGATCAGGGCCCAGGCAGTGGCCAGCTCACCCCCCCCCCCCCGCTTTCTTTGACCCGAATCCCACTCTGCTGTGGGTGCCTGCGTGTCGGCGAAGCCTAAATCCTCGCGGTGGCGGCGGCTGCTGGGAACAGTCATGTGTTTGCATGTGCACAGCTGGGTTCGAGGTCAGGTCCCGCGCCAGGAGGGGAGGCGCCTGTGCTTGCACCTGCTGCTGGAGGCCGGCCCTGCCCCGTGCAGAGCAGGTGTTAGGTGTAGAGCCGGGTCCGTGAGCTCCTTGCCGAGGTCACGGCTGAGGCTGGGCACCCGGAGCGTCCGTGGTTGGGCCGGAAGCAGCCTGTTCGGGGTCTCCGCGTGGCCGGTGGAGTTCGCAGATGCCTGTCGCTGCCTCGCCTCCTGCTTGCATAACCTCATCTTGGCTTCAGTCGCTATTTTCTTATTTTCTGTCTCCTCCTCCTCATCTCCTTCTGGCCCGAAGAGGGTAATTTTCCAATAATTAAATTGAAAGTCAGAGTCTGTGTGGGCGGCGGCTGCTCGCTCCCTCCTCTCCCCTTAACGTTGTCATTTTCTTGTAAAGAAAACGCGTTTCTAAGTAGAGCTGCCAGCGGGGTACGTTTTCCCCTCCCAGCCCCCGGGAGGCAGCCGCGGGCCTCCTCGCTGCCCTGCCTCCTTCGTCTCCGCCTCACCCCCTGTCCTGGGGGCTGCCCGCCCTGCGGCCTGTGGCAGGAAGTCTGTGCACACGGAAACCCCGTTTTATGAGGCACAGCAGGGGCGTGTGAGTTTCCCTGTGGGCCCACTGCAGCTTTTCTTTCTTTTTTAAAAAAAATATATTTCTATTGATTTCAGAGAGGAAGGGAGGGGAGAGAGAGAGATAGAAACATCAATGATGAGAGAGAACCATGGATCGGCTGCCTCCTGCATGCTTCATGCTGGGGATCGAGCCTGCAACCCGGGCATGTGGCCTTGACAGGAATCGAACCGTGACCTCCTGGTTCACAGGTCGACGCTCAGCCACTGAGCCCCGCCGGCCGGGCAGGCGGCTGTCCTGAGGGTGTGGGGCTCTTGTTTACAGAACCAGCCCTGCTCCTGATGCCCCTGAGGATGTGATGTCCCAAGTCCTCAGGGAGGACAGGAGGCTGTGTGGCCGTCCCCTCCGTACGTGGGAGAAAGACCCAGAAAGCCCTGGGGCTCGGGCGTCTAACGTGTTAGAAGCTGCGTTAGCGTCGCTTCTGAGAGCTGCGATGTCTCCCGCGTTCTCCGCAGCTGCTCCGCCCCGGGAGGATGGCGGCCGATGCCCCCCCCCCCCCCCCCCCCGCCGGCCTGTCTCAGCGCTCCCCACAGGCAGGGGCCGGGGCCGGGCTCCTGGGGCCCAGCGGCCGCCGGCGGGTCTGTTCCTCTGGCCCCTCGGCTGGTCCCGAGGCTCCTGCTGCCCCGGGCGAGGGGCGAGTGTCGCCTTCGGTGACCCACTTGCAGGGAGAAGTCGGCTCCCTCTGACACCCAGGGCGGTGTTTGCCAGCGCTGAGAGCTGGGGGGCGTGTGACGGGGCGTGGGCGGGGGAAGTGTTCTATCAAGGTGACATTACCCGAATGTTCTGTATTGAATATTCCCTCTCTTCTTGTTGAGAGACTCCCCACCGAGCCGGGTGCATGCACCTTGTCCTCACCTGACCCCCAGGCCCAGGTCATGTCATGGTGCCTCCCCTCAGCTCTTGGTCTTAATCTCCTCTCTTCTCACTTTGCATTTTTAAAAATATATATATTTTATTGATTTTTTTACAGAGAGGAAGGGAGAAGAATAGAGAGTTAGAAACATCGATCAGCTGCCTCCTGCACACCTCCTACTGGGGATGTGCCCGCAACCAAGGTACATGCCCTTGACCGGAATCGAACCTGGGAACCTTGAGTCCGAAGGCCGACGCTCTATCCACTGAGCCAAACTGGTCAGGGCTCTCACTTTGCATTTTGAAAAGTATGTATTTTTATTGATTTCAGAGAGGGGGGAGAGAGGAGAGAGAGAGAGAGGTCAATAATGAGGGAGAATCACTGATTGGCTGTCTCCTGGAATGGAACCGTGACCTCCTGGTTCATAGGCCGATGCTCAGCCCTGAGCCATGTTTCCGATGGAGCATCTTGGAGCCCCCCCCCCCCCCCCCCCCCCCCCCCGGGCGGAGAGCCTTTCCTCGTGCCGCCGCGGGACCGTGCGCCATCCCACGGCGCGCTCCGTCACGGTCCCCGCTCTCTCCCCTGCTGGCGGTTGCGTGTCTCGGGGGCCTCCTTGTTTTTCTCGGGTTCCACGGTCTAGTGGGCGCCTCGTACGTATTTACTGGACGGAACGCTGGCTAACGTGTTGAGGGTCACGGACGCCGAGCAGAGGGAGAAGGTGGTTAGGGGCGCTCCGTCCTCTTCCCGAAACACGCAGGCACGCTGACCCCGGGGTCAGCGTTCGCTTTCACAGGCACCAGCTGAGGGGTGCGTGGTCCTGCACACGTGGCTTCAGTAAAAGAAGAGACGGTAGATCTCTTTGAGAAATGCAGGTGCGCTCTCGGTGCCCGGGTGAGCTGGAGACCCTGGCGCCCAGTTCCCCGGGAACGGGTGGGCTTCTCGGAGCGGCGGGGGCCAGCCAGGCTCCGCAGCCGGTCACTGACAGTGAGCTCCTGTGGCTGCTGAAAAGCAGAATAAAACCCCTGGGGGCATGCGGGGGCGCAGGGGGGATCTATTAAAGTCTGTAGGAAGAGGGAGTATCTTAGGCGCATTTTAGTTAACCCAAGTCGGCTTGGCCCTGGGCCCCTGGAGCGGCTGGAGGACCCACAGGAGGATGTAAACGCTCTCCCGGCCGCTTCATCGCACGCCTTCGCGCCCGTTTCCAAAGCCTGTTCAGCCACGGGTCTGCCCGCGCCCCTGGAGGAGCGTACCGGGTGGCCAAGGCGGGTGCTCTGTGTGTGGGGCGCAGTGCACACGCTTCGCATGTGGTTAACTCAGAAGCAGCACACACGCTGGGAGAGCCAGGAGGAGGCGGGATCGCAGAGGCAGTCACCCCTCCCCAGCGTCCACCCCCCCCATTTGCTCATTAAAACGGAACACACTGGAGTTAAATGTAAACTAAGGCACCGTGTTGCCACGCGTGTGCTTTACCCCCTTTCACCGTCTGTGCCAGTAAAACAAAACCCTTCTTAAGGCCTTTTCCTCCGTCGTTAGAACTCAAACCAAGGGTAACCAGGGAGCTGCTCTTTCCTCCTTGAAGGACTTGGGAAAGGTGGGGGGCGGGGGGTGGAGCGAGCGTGGCAAAAGCACGTGGGGACGTAGAGCCAGGGTTTGGACCCAGTAGGAGATTGACATGCAGGCCCCGGGGTCCTGTGTCCAAGGTGTTTGAACGTGAAGATAAGCCTCATTCATTTGCTGGCAAAGACCACAATCTTTCATATTCCTCACTGTTCTCTGCTTCTGATCGCCATCGCGTAGGCTCATGTAGTAAAGACCTGCCGTATTTATCGCTCTGATCATTAGCTGCTTTCCCACCACGATTAGGTAACTGGGCTGTTTAAAAAAGAAACACCCGGAACAGCTGACTCTTTAAAGCACTACCTACACCTGCCAGCACAGCCTCGGAGCAGGGTTCCAGGGAAGAACAAATTGTCTTGATCTCCTTACCTAACATTTGTTTCATGTAAAATCTAACTGCTCTCAGGGAATAAGACTTCTTTTATTTTGACACAATTTATTTTGGGGGCTGCACATTTAAGGCAACTTTATGCTCATTTTCCAGGTTGATTATGGCTGTGTTATTAATTTTATGGTATGCATTTCATATCTTCACGATAAGCTTATCTGGTCTGAACTCAGTATAACCCGCTGGAACTTACCGGTCCCGAGAAAGCAAATGTTCTATTTGAGTAATGAAAATCTCTTGATTATAGAAATAAGTGCTTGATTATATTATAAATATTACTTGTAAGATAATATTTATGCCTCAGGTCTCCCTCCCTCCATTTTCATTGCTCTCCCCCCCCTTTTTTAGTACTTAAGATGCATTAGGTATTACTTCTTATGGCAATGATAAAAACAATTGGCCAAGCATAATGAAAGCTTGAATCAGAATGCTGAATCCTGGGTGTTTTATAAAGAAAATGTGTTCTAGAATAGTCCCGAAAGCGATTTGGATTCAGTCCTATTGGGAATCATGTTAATACTCATTCTTGCCGTGCGTTCAGGTGTGTGTGTGTTACAGTGCCCGACCCTCTCCTGGTTTGAAATCTTGGTATAAACCACATCCTGTAGGGAGACGTGCCAAGCCCTTTTCCTTCTTTCTAGCGGCACTCTTAACCTTTCACCTCGTCCTGAAACTTGCAGCCTCGAGACCCCCAGCCCCCACCCCCACCAAACCGTCCCTGCCCACCCCTCGCCTCATCTCCCACTTGTGCCCATTGCCACCTCACCCTCAGTTTGTTCTCATGAAACGCGGACACCTTGGTCTTTTCATTCCACGTCTGTGTGGGAGTGTGGTGGTGGCCCTCTGAGGGCGCAGGGGCGTGAGCTGTTGGCTCACGGTGTTGATGGAGACTTCCTTAGTAAGTGGCTGTGGGTAGGGTATACAGTTCTGGGACTTTAAAGGTAAACAGAGATAGTCTGAATCTTTTAGTAAATTACTTGCAAAATGGACAGATTCCTTTTTTACTGGTCCCTGTACCGTCAACAGAACGGGCCGGCCCCAGCACTGATACGACCGAGTCATAAAATGCTGCTGCGGACGATTGGGCAGAGATTCTCGGGGGCGGAGGGGAGGGCCCGTGAGCACATCCAGTAAACCTTGTTCGGAGGCGTTGAAGTAGGAGAACTGGGCAGGGGGTTTGGTTAATGTTTGAACTGATTGGTGCTGCTGCTTTCTGACTGCTGTTTGCTGCTCAGAAGTCGCTGTTAGGCAGCTGGTTTCTCCCTCTGTCTTTCCCTGGTTTACTTTTACGACCAGAGCCTTCTGATGACGTTCCCCGGCACGCTCCTTTACATGTCAGTATCGGACGTGATCAGGGAGGAACGTGCACTGTTTACTTTTTAAGAATCTTCCCACTGTTTCTTGGGGACTGCCTGACTCTTCCGCACAAATGCTTTGGGCACTGAAGGTCAGAGTTCAAAGCTTGTGCTTTGTGTCTCCCCTAAAAGGAAAGGGTTTGTAAGGTATTTGCATTAAATTCGCCCTTTCTCAAGGAATTCATTTAAGGGCCTGCCCATTCTACTGCATTAGAGGCACTAACGTTCATTCGCTGTGTATTGCGTTGCATTCAAAATTATATATATTCTTAAAGTCTATTCTAATAATCCCCAATTTAGTTACAGGTGTCTATTTCTGAGTAAAATTCAGTATTATTGCACAAGAGCATGGAAGCGAGTTGAGCCCTACCTACCGATTTTCAAATAACATTTAATTTGTCATCACTACTAATAAATTAGTGAGTTTTTAAAAAAATATATTTTAATTCATTTCAGAGAGGAAGGGAGAGGGAGAGAGAGATAGAAACATCAATGATGAGAGAGAATCAAGAATCAGCTGCCTCCTGCACGCCCCACACTGGGGATCGAACCCGCAACACAGGCATGTGTCCTTGACCAGAATTGAACCCGGGACCTTTCAGTTCACAGGCCGACGCTCTATCCACTGAGCCAAACCGGCCAGGGCAGTTAGTGGGCTTTTTGATCCTCATCTGAGGATACGCTTACTGATTTTCTTTGAGAGAGAGATCAGTTGCCTCCCATTCGCAGCCAGCCAGGGATCCAACCCGCCATCGAGGCGCGGGCCCTGACCGGGAATCGAACCTGCAGCCTTTTGGTGTTCGCGACAACTGGGCCCCCAGCCGGGGCCGTTGGACAGCCTTCAAACATGCAAACCTTTCTTGCCGCCACTTTGGGAATTGCACACCCCTCCTTAGCCGATGCTTTGGGAATTGCACACCCCTCCTTAGCCGATGCTTTGGGAATTGCACACCCCTCCTTAGCCGATGCTTTGCGTCTCTCATCTGCCCCCTCGTGCATCTCCCCGGCCTTCTGTAGAGCAGGCCCCAGGGCCGCGGGGAAGGCAGGCAGGCAGGAAGGAAGGAAGGAAGGAAGGAAGGAAGGAAGGAAGGAAGGAAGGAAGGCAGGCAGGAAGGAAGGAAGGAAGGAAGGCAGGAAGGAAGGCAGGAAGGCAGGAAGGAAGGCAGGAAGGAAGGAAGGAAGGAAGGAAGGAAGGAAGGAAGGCAGGAAGGAAGGCAGGCAGGAAGGAAGGCAGGAAGGAAGGCAGGAAGGAAGGCAGGAAGGAAGGCAGGCAGGCAGGCAGGAAGGCAGGAAGGAAGGCAGGCAGGCAGGCAGGAAGGCAGGAAGGAAGGAAGGAAGGAAGGAAGGAAGGCAGGAAGGAAGGCAGGAAGGCAGGAAGGAAGGCAGGAAGGCAGGAAGGCAGGAAGGAAGGAAGGAAGGAAGGAAGGCAGGAAGGAAGGAAGGAAGGCAGGAAGGAAGGAAGGAAGGAAGGCAGGAAGGAAGGCAGGAAGGAAGGAAGGAAGGAAGGAAGGCAGGAAGGCAGGCAGGAAGGAAGGAAGGAAGGCAGGAAGGAAGGAAGGAAGGCAGGAAGGAAGGAAGGAAGGAAGGCAGGAAGGCAGGCAGGAAGGAAGGAAGGAAGGAAGGAAGGAAGGAAGGCAGGAAGGCAGGAAGGAAGGCAGGAAGGAAGGCAGGAAGGAAGGAAGGCAGGAAGGAAGGCAGGCAGGCAGGAAGGAAGGCAGGCAGGAAGGAAGGCAGGAAGGAAGGCAGGAAGGAAGGCAGGAAGGAAGGCAGGAAGGAAGGCAGGAAGGAAGGCAGGAAGGAAGGCAGGAAGGAAGGCAGGAAGGAAGGCAGGAAGGCAGGAAGGAAGGAAGGAAGGCAGGAAGGAAGGCAGGAAGGCAGGAAGGAAGGCAGGAAGGAAGGCAGGAAGGAAGGAAGGCAGGAAGGAAGGCAGGCAGGCAGGAAGGAAGGCAGGCAGGAAGGAAGGCAGGAAGGAAGGCAGGAAGGAAGGCAGGAAGGAAGGAAGGAAGGAAGGAAGGCAGGAAGGAAGGCAGGCAGGCAGGAAGGAAGGCAGGCAGGAAGGAAGGCAGGAAGGAAGGCAGGAAGGAAGGCAGGAAGGAAGGAAGGCAGGAAGGAAGGCAGGAAGGCAGGCAGGCAGGCAGGCAGGCAGGCAGGCAGGAGCTGTGTGATGAGCTGGTGGCTCCGATGGTGGCATTAACCTCCTCTGTCTCTCCCCGCGCAGTCCCTTCAGTCTGAGTATGTTCATTACTAAGGCCCTGCCGTCGGGGACCGCTCGCTGCTCTTAGCGCCACCTCTGCACCGGGACCAGCGCCAGGACCGGCTGCGGGCACACGGATACCTCCGCCGCCCGCCCTCCCGTTAAAGCGACCTTCAGGGGACCCGGCCGCCTGGCCCGACCGCGGCACAGGCAGAGACTGTGACCACACTTCTGAGGACCGTTTTAACGTGGGGGCTGGTTATTCCGAAGGGTTATTTTTAATGCACCGCGGGAATCCATTTCTTATTACGTGTATCTGTACAGTGTCACATGATGTATGTATTATGAACGTAAAAAGCCTATTTTGATAAATTTATATAAATATATACAATGATGGAAAAGTTAGACTATATTTTGACTTAGGTTTTCTTGCTCTTTGCTACCAAAAAAAACCACACATTTGTATTTTGCATCTGTGCAGTATGGTGTTCAGTGCGCTGAGCCGCAGCCCCTCGGGGCAGGAGGCCTGAGGGAGGCGCGTTGGGAGAGGGACGTGTCCCGCCCGGAGCGTGGCCGCAGGTCCTTCCGACGGGGGAGTGGGTCCAAGGTCAGGAGCTGCCCGGGTCTCTCGGCCCTGGCCCAGACCGCGCTTTCCCCTTCGTTTTGGTTGCTGAGCCGCTTAGTGTCGCATCCTCGGGGCTTTTGTGACACTGAGCCTCGCAGCCGGTCAGCCGGTCGCTCGCTGGGTGTTGCTCGGAGAGAGGCTCCTCCGAGGAAGGACTCCCGGGCTCCCAAGCCAGTAGGGTGGCCCGCTTTGGGTGCGAGGCCGCGCTGGCCTGGGACCGCACGTGGTCAGGCACCAGTGTTCACATCCAGGAAGGGGAACAAGGGAGGGGATGCTGCTGGTGGGCCTCTGTGTTTCAGAGAGAAGCCCTGGACACGCAGTGGCTGTGAGGACCCCCCGGGGCCCTGGGTGCCCTGTGGCTGTGAGGACCCTCCGGGGCCCTGGGTGCCCTGTGGCTGTGAGGACCCCCCGGGGCCCTGGGTGCCCTGTGGCCGGTGAGGACCCCCCGGGGCCCTGGGTGCCCAGTGGCTGTGAGGACCCCCCGGGGCCCTGGGTGCCCAGTGGCTGTGAGGACCCCCCGGGGCCCTGGGTGCCCAGTGGCTGTGAGGACCCTCCGGGGCCCTGGGTGCCCAGTGGCTGTGAGGACCCCCCGGGGCCTCGCTCGGAGGGTGCGCTTCTCCAGGCCTCGGAGGTCTGCGGCTGCATTTCCTGGGGAGTCGGGGCCAGCGTCCCGATTCCCCGCGTTGCTCAGCGGATGCCTCTGAAGCGCGTGCCTCTCCCATTGGGTTGTTTATAGTGTATTTATTAGGAGGGGGCCCTGAGACCGTCACACACGCTTCAGCGAAACATCCTGTTCGTTTTATGTCTTACAGTTTTAACAGGCGTTTGAATGAATGTTTGACTCAGGTGGGTTAGCTTAACCTTCAAGAACGACAGTACCAAATAATTGCACTAAGTTGATTTAAAATAAAGAGAAGGGTATGTTTTTAGGGATCACAAATGGTGGAATTAAATTGTATACTTTTTCTAAAGCCGAAATAGTGAAATATTTTATTATGAGTTATTGTAAAAAAGAGAGAGAGAGAGAGATTGGTGAAATGTACAGGCTGGTGGTAGTATTTTTTTAAAAAAATGACCAGTGGGACACCATCCAGGTGACACTGGAGGAGTGGGGCAGGGAGCCACACTGGCATTCTGGTTCTGTGAACACTAACGCGTGTGCAGCTATGAAAATGATTGTAAAAGTGACTGCTGTAAATTTCCCAGACGTCTGTGCGTGCACTCGTCATATGTATCTACATGTGTACGTCTTAAAAATTATTTATACACATGTGCATACATAGGCAAACCAAGAAGAGGATGTATATAATATAGAAAGTATATAGCAAAGTAATTCTACTGCAATAATAAAGAAATCGTTTGACATGTATTTTGTTATGAATAGTTTACCTTCCAAAAGATATTCTGTTCTATTTTGAAGTGTAGAAGGATACACTGCTAATAAATAATAAAAGTTTTATGCCATTCACATGTCCCCTGGCTTTTATCATTTGGACTTGCGTGACGAACGTCCTGAAGTCTCTGTGTAATCGTGTGCTGGGTCCCATCTGGCTGGTGCCTTCGATCGAGTTTCTCCAGTTCTCCGTTTCCTGGAACCCATGACCATGAGCCGTGAGGAATCTTTGAACGGCCTGCATCTTGATGTCTCTCTCTCTGTAACGCTCCGTTCTCTTCCTAAAGCGCCGAGCGCGGCTCTGCGGGGTCACTTATGACTGTGAACGCCCCACGCGGGAGAAGCCAGCTTGCGGGGAGAAACGCCGGAGCTAGTTTATGCCTCCAGCTGTATTGGACCCCTCTGGGCTGCGGTATCTCGGAGGCTCTTCCCTTCTCGTTTGCCTCTTAAAAGCTCAGAGCACGCGGGAGAGGGGGGCAGGAGGGCGGCCGGCCCGAGGCGGCCGCGGGCCACGTCTCACACAGGTTCCTTGTGAGTCTCAGACCTGACAACACGGCGAGGAGGGCCGACAGTCTTTTCCCACAGATGTAGTCTCCCCCCCCGTCCCCCCGCCAAAAAGCAACAAACAAACCAAGGAGCTCGTAGCAACACATTTCCCGCCTGCGGGTCATGGAGCGCACATGGCTCCCCGAGGCGGGAACTCCGGGAGCGGGAAGGGGGTGCAGCCAGCTGGGTCCCGGCAGCAGGAAGCGGAGGCACCGAAGGTAAGCGCAGCAGTCGCCTCTCTCAACGGCTCTCCCGTGCGCTTTCCTCGGTGGCGCGCTAACGGGGGGCGGGAGCCTGCCTGCTGCCAAGGGCCTTGTGGGTATGTATCACATCGTGTGTGGGCCGTACAGCGTGTCAGCTTAAATCAGCCTGCTCTGCTGGGTCAGACATTCATTCATTCATTTATTTATTATTTATTTATTTATTTATTTATTTTTATTATCGTTTTTTAAAAAGATATATTTTATCGATTTTTTTACAGAGAGGAAGGGAGAGGGACAGAGAGTTAGAAACATCGATGAGAAAGAAACTTCGATCAGCTGCCTCCTGCACACCCCCTAGTGGGGATGTGCCCACAACCAAGGTACATGCCCTTGACCGGAATCGAACCTGGGACCTTTCAGTCCGCAGGCCGACGCTCTATCCACTGAGCCATCCGGTCAGGGCTGGGTCAGACATTGAACTCACTCGTCCCCGATGCCTTGGCAGGGCCAGGCCAAATGATTCCGCCGGCCTCGTATGGCCTGTGGGCTAAACCACTGATACGTTAAAAGTTTCTTTTCCAATCAGTTGCTGGTCCATGAGCCGGACAGCGCCCTGGTGTTGGGCGCCATAGAAAAAGGGGCTCCTTCCCTCCGTGCCCTCGGAGGCAGAGGTCCTGACGCTGCGGGAACCTCGTGGTCTTTGCAACACTCGGCAGAGCAAGAATTGGGTGGCTGCTGACTCTGGAAACCAATCAGGGCGGTTCCCACCTCCAGCAAGGTGCACCTCTCAGCGTGAGCGCCAAGCCCTGCACGTACCCACAGGCTGCACCGGGGCTGCGGCCCCGGCCACGGAAAGTGGGAAATAATCGTATTAAGTTATTTTGAGCTGAATTGAAATGGTAATATATTCCTACCCAGTTCCTTCTCTATGGATTGAATTATGATAATCATCGTGAGGAGGAGAAAAATAGCTGTTGAAGACAATTCTAAGCTTTGGTGAGTGCAAGTAGAAACTTACATTGCAAGTCGACTTTTCATGCAAAACAGCGTGATCTGGAGCTGGCTGTAAATGGACAGACATGAGCTAACGGACCTTTAAACCCACATGCCACCCAAATAGAGGCGAGCTACATCACGCTTGCTCTCTCTCCTCTGGCCTGAAGCAAGCTGACCAACCTGTTTTAAAAAGCTGGACAGCAAACAGGATGAGGTGGCGGCTGTAAAAACGAGCCCACCGTGACGTGTGCACTGACATTCGACGGTTGATTGAGGGGTAACTGTCTATCAGATGTGTCTCTTTTCTTGGCCTCCTATTCTTTTATTTTTCAATTGTGGTTTGCCTTCAACACTTGTTTGTATTCGTTTCAGATAGGTGTGCAGTGGGTACACATTCATAGAGGTTACAAAGTCATCCCTCCCACCTGGCCCCATACAGCACCTGGTAACATTGGGCCCGGCTAGTGTGAAAGAATACCCATCCCAGTAAAATACCAGAGCCCTGGCCGGTGAGCTCAGTGGTTAGAGGTCAGCCTGTGCCCCGAAGGGTTGAGGGTTCAATTCCCTCATACCTCAAGGGCACGTACCTGGGTTGCAGGTTCCATCCCACCCCAGTCAGCGCGCATACAGGAGGCAACCGGTGGATGTGTTTCCCTCCCTTCCTTCCTCCCCTCCCTCTCTAAAAATCAATGGGGGGGAAAAAAATCCTCGGGTGAGGATTAACAAAAATAAAATACCAGAAACACCTCAAGCAAGCGGAGACTCAGCATTTCAAAGCTTTGGGTGGGAGCACACGTTGCCGGGCCATGAAAAAGTTGGGTCGAAGGGTTTCACTGTTTGGAAACTAGAGCAGGTTTCAAGGCAGCCAGGCTGAGAGACGTGCCTGTGAATTAACCTCGTGCTGATCCTCAGCTGGAGCGTAACTTCTTAAAAAGCCAGGCACCGGGACCCTGGGACCCGATGGGAAAGAATTTAATTCTTGAAATGACAGTTGTTACGATGCGCGGTTGGAAAGGTGCGTTGGCCGAAGGCAGGAGCGTTCAGGTTTGAAGTTTCCATAGCAACGCGCCCGCCGCCTTTCCCCGGGAAAGGCTTCTCCCTGCACGGGGCAGCATCTAATCAACGGGCCGTCTGAGGACGTTTTCACGTACATTTTAACAGCGTCCCGACGCTGAGCCCTGAGCAGTCCCTCTCTCGGTTTTACTGGCCGCGGCCTCTGGGCCTGAGCACGCCCGACTTCGCACGAGGATCCGATGTCATAAAACCTCGGGTTAAAAGCACCGTGTGCTCGGCGGCCCTATAGCGCCTTTGTCGTTGAGCGGAACGTGCTGCTGATGCAAATCGGAGCCGCGCTGGTGCCGGTCTCCTTCCCCGCACGCCGCTCACCTGCCGTGGCGGCGGCCGCCCCACCCCTGCAGCTGTTCCTTCCCGAGGCACGTTCTGTACCTGCAGGGAGGCTCCGTCGGCACATCGGAGATGCTGCGGCTTTTCTTGTTCTTGCACAAAAGCGCACCGTGTTCCACGCGAGGAGCCGGCGGCTGGACAGGCTGCCCCCGCGCGAGGAACATGGCCAGGCTGCTCGCTCATCCGCGGGCCACACGTGTCCATCCTCGGCGCCCAGCCTGCCGCTTCCCCCTTTTCCCGGGCCCTCCCCCCCCCGGGTTTGGGGGAGGGCAGTTCCTCCTCCTGGCGAACCGGTGACATCCTTCGTTGGGGCGGCCTGCCTTTCTGCTGCCTCCCAGGTCCCCGACTCGGGCACAGGGTGAGCCCTTTTATTTCACCTCATTTTTATTTATTTTTTCCTCCTTTCTCGGAGTATTTCAGAGATTAAGAGCGACAGAGGTCTCGTTTTCTGGGGAAGACCCTGAGCCCTTAGGCCTGGGAGTCTGAGCGAAGTCTGGGTGGGCCGGCGTGCGGCTGGGAGAACTTGGACGGAGCCTGGGCAGCAAGGATGAGGGGCAGCTGCCTCTGGGGTCTTTGCTGGTCTAGAGAGAATGTCTCAATGAGAAACGCGTCAAAGCAACCCGGACGGACCCACGGAGACGGGCAAGTGGATGCTGGATGGAGATTCATTCAACAAGAGCTTGAGAGGCTCCTGAGGAGCCACGGACAGGAAGTTAATGCCGTCAAGTTCACAGTCTTCTGAGGACACAGACACGAAACAATGACCGTCCAGCCCCAGGACACGCCTCTCCCGGGGAACCAGATAAACGTGGGGCGGGGAGTGTGGTCAGAGGGGGACCCCAAGGGGCGGGCGTGGGCTGAGGTTCGGAGGCAGCGGGAGGTGGGCAGTGGGTACGGCATCCTTGTCCTAACTGGAAACCGGCGTGTGTCGTGGCCAGGAATGAGGAAGCCGTCCTCAGACCCGCGGAGCCAGGGGAGATCGGGCCCCAGCAGGACCCACCCTGGCTGACCTCTGAGGTGGACTCCAGAGGGAAAGGACAGAATAGTCTCCTGACCACCATCATGACCTCGATGAGGGCGGGACCGGGCTGTGGCTCCGGGCACTTGTTCCCTAATTATTCTAATTTAGTCTTGAAAACGACACAGTTTCTTGGATTGTTTTCCTCTTTGATTGTTTTCCTGTCACCTCTGCTGACCTGTAATGAAGGGTGATAGTAATTGTGGCCAAGCTCCTATAAGTGTACGATCTTTTCCCCCATCAGTGATATGTACACACACACACACACACACACACACACACACAGAGACAGACAGCACTTTCCAAGGAATTGGATCTCATCATTGAAACAACCGAAAATAATTCCTAAACGCTTAAAACCACGGAACCATCTCCATCAAGTTCCTATGCCTCTCAGACATATTTTTAAAGCAGATTAGAAAAACACACACACACAACTATAATAAACCTCTTACTGGAAGAAAAAAAGTCCCTTCTGGACAGAGACCAAGCCAAAGCCATTTTAGTCCAAACTGCTTTTCCTGGAAAGGGTGAAAAGGCAGCTCAGGAAAGAGGGGCCTTGCCGACCTCACGGATGGACACCCCGGCGCGAGCGAGGCCGCGCTGCCCCCCTCCACACGTGCCGATGGAGAAAAGGACCTCCCGGGAGCGGGTGACGAGGCAGACGCCTGGCGCCGGGCCATCGCTGTGGAGATGCCAGTGGAAATGTCAGGTGCAGGCGACCTGAAGATCACAGTTCAGTTAACCCAGAAAAGACACATGGAGATGGCCCTGGCCGGTGTGGCTCAGTGGGTAGAGCATCAGCCTGTGGACTGAAGGGTCCCGGGGTTTGATTCCAGTCAAGGGCACATGCCTGGGTTGCGGGCTCCATCCCTGGTAGGGGGCTGTGCAGAAGGCAGCCAATCCATGATGCTCTCCCATCATGGATGTTTCTCTCTCTCCCTTTCCCTTCCTCTCTGAAATCAATAAAAACGTATTTTCACAAAAGACAAATGGAGAGGCTTAGAACTTCCAGGAGGAGAATGAGGCCGTGGGCTTGTTATGCTGTTTTGTTATGAAGTGGAGTCAGCGGGGCCACCTGGATTGTGGGTAATGGACGACCTGGGTCACAGCACGGACCCGTCACTGTGTGACTCTGGGTAAGTCGCTGACGGCCTTTGGGTCTCCGTTTTCTTCTCTGCAACAAAGTCTGACTCCGCGGGTCCAAACCGTTCCTAACACGTTTCCAAGGCACGCGGGCGCTGCTGGCCGGGGTCCCTGAGTGGAAACTGATCTGACAAGATGAACATGACCCAGGACAGGCCGGCTGATGCCCGGCTTAGGGCCCAGGTGTCCGGCAACCCCACCCTGTGTTTCCCCCATAATACCACGGGGGGGGAATAAAATAAAATGATTGTCCCAGTGAAAACGGATTTATTGGGGGATGAGTTTAGTCGCATGCATGTGCCGGAGTCCACGCCAGCCGCCAGCCTGCTGGGCCGGGCCGCAGGGGCCGACGTCTGAGGAGGCATCGGCGGACACTGTGGGGTATTCTGGGTCCTTGCTCCCCCATTCCCGTTTCTCACCTCTGACCCTGTCATTTTCACCCTGTAACCTTTTCATGACTGAAACACAAGCCAAACCCCGAAAGGAGCGAAAGGAGCGTGGCGATGAGAAGAGGAAAAAAATCGAAATTCTGATTTAAACAGGGACTGGGGGAGGGGGGGGCGTTTCTGGGGATAATTACCCATGTCCCTCCGCACCAGAGAAAAAATAAATTTCCATTAGAATAGAAAGGAATTCTCCCTGAAAATGTGGGGCGGAGGAGGTCAGTCCTGGGGACTGGGAGTATATGGCCCCTGAGAGAAACCTTCACCCCAGCATGCATCAGTCTGATGGAAGGCCCTGGGGCGGACGGGCGGGGGAGTGTACTGAATTTTATTCTCGCACTGAAGGGATGGGAACAAAAGCGAAGGAGAACGAAGCAGGGTGGAGAGCGAGGTGATGGAGAGAACGGGAGAAGACGAGGCAGAGGAACTTGTTAATGACAGGACTTTCCAGGCAAGGTGTCTTCCTTTCTCAGTGAGACGCTGCTGAATAATTCATGCCGAGGAGGAGACTGCCTTCCCGGTGATGGATAGCTGAGCAGGAGAGCGCGTGAGTGGGCTCACCCCACCAGCCGCCCCTCTTGCTTCGGAGCGCAGGGCGGGTGCGCCTGGCTCCTGCGGCTCCTGCTCGGCAGCCCGGCATCCTCGCTGCCTCCTGCCCGCCCGCCAGCCCAGCAGCCCACCGTCTGGGCCCCGCAGCCCGCCTGCCTGTCCCCAGCCCGGCTGCCCGCGGAGGAGGAGGCTCCGGCAGCTGCTGGTTCTGCCCAGGACCATGTGCGTGGATGCTGCTGGGGAGAAGCGGGCACTGGCTCCTGGCACTGGTCCCAGCTGAGTTTGTCCTGCGGGTCTGGGGACCACAGATGCTGCCACTGAGGAGGCATTTCTTGGCGTCTCTCCCTCTGCATCTGCCGGCTAAGGACGAGCCCACAAGTAAGGTACCCCAACTCCTTTCCCCGCCCCCCGCATTTTCCCCAGCGGGGATACCTCCACTTTCTCCTGGGAACTAGGGGCTCCACCTGGCAGTATTCCTGTGTGTGTGTGTGTATGTGTGCGTGTGCGTGTGCGTTTTGGGGGGAGAGGGAGGCTGTTCCGGGCACAGCTGTGCGCCCGGCTTCCCCGGTGCCTGCTGGCCCAGGAGACATTGACATTCCCGAGGCAGGCACCTGTCAGCTGCCACCCCCGTCCTCCTGCGCGGCCTCCCCTCCCCCAGCCGCGCTCCTGCCCCAGCCCTTTGTGTCGGTGACGGTGACGGAGCTGACGGGTGCCTTTGCCCTCCCGGCAGGCGGCGTCGGGATGGGCCGGGCGCGGGGCCCGCGCTAGCCCAGCCCGGCCGGCGAGGTGCGAAGCGCGCGCCAGGATGACCAACGCGTCCTCCGCGGCGCCGTCCTCGGCCGGGGGCTCGCTGCTGCTGCTCTGCGAGGACGAGGAGGCGTGGGCGGGCCGGCGCATCCCCGTGTCCCTGCTGTACTCGGGCCTGGCCCTCGGCGGCACGCTGGCCAACGGCATGGTCATCTACCTCGTGGCGTCCTTCCGCAAGCTGCAGACCACCAGCAACGCCTTCATCGTCAACGGCTGCGCCGCCGACCTCAGCGTGTGCGCGCTCTGGATGCCGCAGGAGGCGGTGCTGGGGCTGCTGCCCGCCGGCGCCGCGGGGCCGCCCGGGGGCTGGGACGGCGCGGGCGGCCGCTACCGGCTGCTGCGGGGCGCGCTGCTGGGCCTGGGCCTCACCGCGTCCCTGCTGTCCCACTGCCTCGTGGCCCTGAACCGCTACCTGCTCATCACGCGGGCGCCCGCCACCTACCAGGCGCTGTACCGGCGGCGCCACACGGCGGGCATGCTGGCGCTGTCCTGGGCGCTGGCGCTGGCGCTGGCGCTGCTGCTGCCGCCCTGGGCGCCGCGCCCCGGCCCCGGCCCCGGCCCCGGCCCCGCGGGCCCGCGCGTGCACTACCCCGCGCTGCTGGCGGCCGCGGCGCTGCTGGCGCAGACGGCGCTGCTGCTGCACTGCTACCTGGGCATCGTGCGCCGCGTGCGCGTCAGCGTCAAGCGGGTCAGCGTCCTCAACTTCCACCTGCTGCACCAGCTGCCCGGCTGCGCCGCCGCCGCCGCCGCCTTCCCCGCCGCCCCGCGCGCGCCCGGCCCCGGCGCCCCCGCGCGGCCCGCGCCCGCGCCGCCCCTGCCGCCCGCGCTGCAGCCCCGGCGCGCCCAGCGGCGGCTCAGCGGGCTGTCGGTGCTGCTGCTGTGCTGCGTCTTCCTGCTGGCCACGCAGCCGCTCGTGTGGGTCAGCCTGGCCCGCGGCCTCGCGCTGCCCGTGCCCTGGGGCGTGCAGGCGGCCAGCTGGCTCCTGTGCTGCGCGCTGTCCGCGCTCAACCCGCTGCTCTACACGTGGAGGAACGAGGAGTTCCGCCGCTCCGTGCGCTCCGTCCTGCCCGGCGTCGGGGACGCGGCCGCCGCCGCCGCCGCCGCCACCGCCATGCCCGCCGTGTCCCAGGCGCAGCTGGGCCCCGGCGCCGCCGGCCAGCCCTGGTGACCCGGCCGGGCCGACGGAGGCCGAGAGCCCGGCGCCCGGCGTCCTGGGTGCCCGGCGCCTCGCGCCCTCGGGAAGGGTCCCCTGATCAAAAGGCTGCTGCGCGAAGCCCAGGAAATTCTTGGTGCGAAGATTTCCCCCTCCACTCCCAACGGGGGGAGGGGGAGATACGCGAACCGAGGTCTCTCCCCCTAAATGGGGTCCCCAGAGTCATGTGGGGCGGGCCCTGGTTTTCACCCCTGGTTTCTGTCGTTTAAGGAAATTCTAA
This sequence comes from Cnephaeus nilssonii, assembly GCF_951640355.1. Classification (NCBI taxonomy): domain Eukaryota; kingdom Metazoa; phylum Chordata; class Mammalia; order Chiroptera; family Vespertilionidae; genus Cnephaeus; species Cnephaeus nilssonii. The sequence goes on from NC_137092.1 coordinate 2,761,049, forward strand.
GGTCCAATACCAGAGACTTCCAGGATTTGCGAAATGACCTTTAACCAGAGCCAGTTCATTGATTCCAACAGTTTTGGAGAAAGAGCTGGGGCAACGGAGGACCCTCCCCGCGCTCCCCGCGCTCTGACCCGCGGGACGCGCCCTGAGCCGCCGGCGGTCCTGGCGGCAGGAATGAGTGGGTGACAGGTGGTCGGAGCACCTTTGTGGGCGCACCTGAGGAGGGAGGCGGCTGGCGCGCACCGGGAGGAGCTGCATGAAGACCTCAAGCCCTTTATTCTTAAAAGGGTTTTTATGAAGCAAAAGCATTCCTGAAGGAGATAGGATCTTAGCCAGTGAGAAAAAACAAAAACACACCGCAGGTACACTATTTTATAGTCCCTTTTGCACTTCTCAGACTGAGACATGGCCTGGGGTGGCACAGTGAACGTTTCCCATTGTGCCGCTGGCCGCTCTGCGCCTGCCATGGAGCCTGACGCGTGGGAGGCGTACCTGCGTCAGGAGCCCGTGTCCGGGCCCTATAGCATGCACACTTGCAACCCTCTCATCCTGCAGTCCGCTCACTCGCAAGAGGGGTGTGATTTGCAGCCTTGAACTCTGTACTATAACGGTTGCTACGGAGAGCAAGTTCCTCTGTGTTTTTTTTTTTTCTTTTTCTTTACCATTTAAAATATCTCAGTGCACAGGCTGTGACTGAGCCCCAATGATATGGCGACTGCATAGCTACCGTCGGCTGCTGTTGCATGCTCCTCCACGCTAGAACTTATGGGCGGGCGGTCTACTAAAGCCGTGGTCGGCAAACTGCGGCGTGCGAGCCATGTGCGGCTCTTTGGCCCCTTGAGTGTGGCTCTTCCACAAAATACCACGGCCTGGGCGAGTCTATGTTGAAGAAGTGGCGTTAGAAGAAGTTTAAGTTTAAAAAATGTTGCTCTCAAAAGAAATTTCAATCGTTGTACTGTTGATATTTGGCTCTGTGGACTCATGAGTTTGCCGACCACTGGACTAAAGCAATACCGCGAGACAAGGACGCTGCACGTCTGCCCAGGCCAGGAGAGCGGCGTGTGGCTGCCCAGAGTCCTTCTCGCCTTGGCCCGATTGATGAGAGAGCGCCCAGTTGGGACTTTATCTTGCCAATGGAACCGCAGTCAAGATGGACCAGTAACGAGGCCTGCTTTTAGGGTCTCGGCAGGCCACCCCCGTTAGGAGGCAGTGCGTTTCTTAGGCAGTTCGTATGTGTTACCGGGACATGAACATCAATACCGTGTCTGTTACAGGGGGTGGAACAAACTCAGTTATATGAGGGCGGTCTCAGAGGGCGGTCTCTCTGAAATGTATGATTTGAGGCTGGTCATGTTCACCTTTGTTTACACGCTGTGCTTAGGGACACTGGGAAGGCACAATGGTGTGAAATCACTTTAGGTCATGAGATTGGGAAGAGACTGCCGATCGAGGCTGTCAGCAGTCCGACTGCTCACTACATCCCCCATGGGGCCGAGCAGCCCCCATGAACGGGGTCACGTTTTGTCGCCCTCGGGACATTGTAAGCTGGGAGGGTGGGGACACGTGCCTTTGAATGACGGGAGTTGCAGGAAACTGGGATGTGTTTGTAGTAAAACCAAGCAGAACGAACATGTTAACGCCAATAACAGGTCAGCAGTCATTTTATTAATCTACCTGGCCCCCCCCCCCCACCTGTAGTGCATGCACCGTTTCTCTTACGAAGGTTGCATCTGTTCCCATTTCCCTCGATTCGAATGATTAAAGTGGAGACTCCTGGTCCTCTGAGTTTCCCTCTGCCTCTGTCTCCTTGCACGCCCCCCTGTCCCCGTAACAGGCGACACCGTGTCCCGGGCACCCGTGCTGGAGGCACGCTCTTCGTTCCGGCTGGATTTATTTTCAGTTTCCAGGTTGACCCCCACCTTAGAGAACAGCACGGGGATGTGGGCGCAGGTTCCTGGCTGCGAGCAGGAGTCATTGGGGGTGAGGTGGCAGCAACGACAGAGCTAAGGATTTTCCTCTGGGGCGGGGGCTGGGCACCCTCTTCTAGATCTCCAGCAAAAAGGTCTTTTAATGAGGCCTTTCTCCTGGTTTCTCACGGTGGATGCTGCAAACGAGATCTCCCGATGCTTCTATACAATATTTGCCGCACGTGTGAACTTAGCTCCTCACGCACCTCACACCCCTCCAAATTTCCATCTCCTGCCAGCCCAGCGCTGGGCGGAAGACCCCCTTTAGGCTACACTTGGGGGTGATTAACTCCGAAGGACTGGTTCGCTTTTAACTTCCCAGCAGTGTGGAGTCTGCATCGCCTCTCCAGGGCCCTGGCTGGGATGCCCGCATTACCGCTTTTGTGGATTGCGTTCGTGGAGACTGCTCTTATTCAGAGGAAAGCACATATTATCCGCTCTGAGAGCAGACTCCTAATCGCTGTCGTGTCTACCTTGTTTTTTTCTTGGGGGATGTGCCTGCTAAGACTTAGAGCCGCCCCTGCCCCTTGCTGAGGTCTAGGATGTAATGGGTGTTTTTCCCGACAACCTCCCTCCTCCCCCTCCAAAATGAAGTAAGTGCACAGACAAGACTTTGGGTTTGTAGAGAGGCGTCCACGTGTGTTTTTTGCTTCACACGCTACAGGGAGATTGCCAAGGTCAGGCAAGTGGCCCAAGGCTCAGAAGGAGGGAGGAAGTGTTCCCTGACGGAGGCACTGTCTCTTCGGGAGGACCCAGGGGGAGGGGGGAGCTGGGAGGGCCCCCTTTAGCTCTGCGCACCAGCGGAGCACTGTCGGCCATGTCCTCAGTGAACCCTTTCCACCTGTTCCGTGCGCCTGGCGGCCTCCTGCCTCACCTGCACCTGCTCCTCCTCCTCCCAGGGACCCCGACAGGCTCGCCCGGCTCCCCAGCCCCAGGAGCTGTCTTGACGGGGGAATCGGGGACCTAAACGACACCCAGGCACATTGGGAAGCGCTGCAGATGTCTTGCTCTCAGACGCTGAGAAATCCTTATGGGTGGGGAGGCGAGCGGGGGGCTTCAGATGGAGGGCTTCGTCAGCAGGAACGGGGGGGGGGCTTTCAGTACTTCGAGGGGGTCTCACACGTGTGTGTGGACTCAGCGCCCAGGTCCCAGCTCTGCCACACCCAGCTCTCCCGCGGGCACCGTGCCCACCGCCCACATCCAGCAGGGCACCCAGGGCTCCGAGCGTGCCCGCAGGGGCCTGGTCCTGTCTGGGCAGGGAGTTCCCAGGTTCCGGGTGCCAGTACCTGCTGATGGGGCCCGGGCCCCAGCCTGGCACATTTCCTGGGCCTCCTTGCCCCATGGGGAGGAGCGTGGCCAGAGGAGGTGGGAGCAGGCCCTTTAAAGCATGAGACCCGAGTGGGACCCAGTTTCCTGAGTCTGAGGGCGATATTGGGCTCCCGTAGGACCTTCCCGGGAATCCTCTCCTAGCGGCTCCCACCTGCTGGGACGCCTTAGGCAGGTGCACCCGTGGGTTAATCGCGGCCTAACCCGCAGGTGAGAGGGTGCGGGGGAGGCAGTGGGCCCGATGTGGGTGGGATGGGGGAACACGGGTCACAGGGCAGCTTTCTCCGCTTGTGAAATTTCTCATAATGAAAAGTTTTAAAGAGCGAAGCCAAAACCCAGGAAAAAAAAGAAGAGAAAAAGTAAAAAGAAAAGGAGGCAGCATGCCTGAGGTCAGGGCAATGAGGTTAGGCGCTGGAGCAACGCTTCTGTCCGACTCTGAGCGTAAAGAGGGGAACAGCTGGGCCGGGGGAAGAAATCAGATTTTTTAAAAAATGTTTTTGATTTCAGAGAGGACGGGAAAGGGAGAGAGAGAGAAACATCCATGATGAGAGAGAATCGCGGATTGGCTGCCTCCTGCACGCCCCACACTGGGGATCGAGCCCACAACCCAGGCGTGCCAGCGGGGCTCTGGCTGGGCTCAGCGGCACCCACTTTCGGTCTGCAGGCCCCACACACCTGCCAGGCATTGACCGGCTGCGGGCTGGGCCAGCAGGTGGCCGGGCGTACTCTCGGGGTGTTGGCCCCAGGGTCGAGCTTTGAGGCACCCCAGCATCTGCGGGTGCTGCCTGAGCCACAGTTTCTGGGAGGCCGCTCGCTCCTCTTGGTAGGACACCATCGTTTTAGCAATGTTGTAAAAACAGCGGCTGTAACTGCCACGTCGGTTTCTCAGGAACCAGGGTGTGGGGCATCCTGTCCCTGGTCAGGCTCAGTCACATTCCCACCGTGTCCTCTCTGGACCCAGTTCCCCACCCAGGCGGGCCCGCGGTTCATTACAGAAACAGCACCCCCCAGGCCCTCTGAACCCTGAGCGGGGTGGAGAGGGAAGGAGAAACGCTTTGTCTCAGAGAGCCCCCCCCCCCCCCGCCCCCCTTCAGCCCTCACAGAAGAAGTCTTTCTTTCGGGAAGACGTGAGACCAGGGGACTCCTCTGCAGAGGTGAGAACCTGGGCGCAGAGAGGAGGGCGATTTGCTGCAGCTAAAAGCAGACCCCCCCCCCCCCCCAGCATTGGCGTCAGGTGGGCTGCCGCGGGGCCAGAGGCACCTGGGAGCCTGCAGCCAGGCCCCTCCTGACCGCGCTCGCTCCTGGGGGGGACGCTCCCACTGAGACAAGGGAGGCGTCACTGTTACATTGGGGGTTGCAGCCATTTGCCCCAAGTCATTACAGAGACAGCCCCGAGGCCCTCTGCACCCCGAGGGCAGGGGGGGGGGGGAGGGAAGGAGGAACGCTTTGTCTCAGAGAGACCCCCGCCCCCCTTCAGCCCTCACAGAAGAAGTGAGTCTTTCTTTCGGGAAGACGTGAGACCAGAGGACTCCTCTGCAGAGAGGAGGGCGATTTGCTGCAGCTAAAAGCAGACCCCCCTCCCCCCCCCCCCCAGCATTGGCGTCAGGTGGGCTGCCGCGGGGCCAGAGGCACCTGGGAGCCTGCAGCCAGGCCTCGCTCCTTGGCGGGGGGACGCTCCCACTGAGACAAGGGAGGCGTCACTGTTACATTGGGGGTTGCAGCCATTTCCCCCATCATTACAGAGACAGCCCCAAGGCCCTGTGCACCCCAAGGGCGGGGGGGGGGGGAGGGAAGGAGGAACGCTTTGTCTCGGAGACCCCCTTCCCTCCCCACAGAAGCCAGCCTTTCTTCCTCGGAAAGCCGAGACCCGAGGACGCACAGGGGGAGGCTGAGCGCAGAGGGAGGAGCGCACAGAAGGAGCGACAGGAGAGACATGAGCAGCTTTCATGCCGACTGGGCCAGTGGCGAGCGCCAGCGTGAGCATCCCGAGCGGAGAGCTAGATCAGTTCGGGGTGCGGGATGCGGGGTGCAGGAAAGTGAGAGCGCAAGCGAGTGACAGAGGCAGGCGGGACGGGCTGGTCAGCGCCCCTTATATACCCGCTCAGAAGGATCGGGCCAATCAGCGGCGCCCGGGCCACATTAACATAAGCAGGTTCAGGAGGGTGCGCCTGCGCAGTACGCATAGCGCGCCTGCTGAGTCACTGCTTGCGCATGCGTAGGGCAAAGGGGCCTTTAACACTGCCATGTCCTCGCCTGCACGTGTGTGGCGAGTGGGCCTTACACCGCCGCCGGGGTATTCTGCTCAGGACCCCCCAGGGATCAGGACAGGTCTTTCTTTCTTTCTTTTCTTTTTTTAAAATATATTTTATTGATTTTTTACAGAGAGGAAGGGAGAGGGATAGAGAGCTAGAAACATCGATGAGGGAGAAACATCGATCAGCTGCCTCCTGCACACCCCCTACTGGGGATGTGCCCACAACCAAGGTATGTGCCCTTGACCGGAATCAAACCTGGGACCCTTGAGTCCGCAGGCCGACGCTCTATCCACTGAGCCACACCGGCTAGGGCAGGAAAGGTCTTTCTAAGGAAGTGACGTCGGAGACCTGAAGGATGACCCGGAGGTGACAGGCGATGCGGACAGGGAGCTGGATGGAGGGGAGGGAAATGGTCCCGGGTGCCGTCCAGGCAACAGGACCTGCAAAGCCCGGGGTGAGGGTCGTGCTCCCACATCTCACTGGACTTCCATCCGAGACCGAGACCGAGGCCCGGGCGACCCCAGTGTGTGTTCCTGGGAGAGACTGACTTTTCTCCGTGACATCTGCCCAGGACAAGCCGTGTCAGCAGCAAGCGGCCTGGTCCCTCTCTCTCAAATCGCTATTTGCCCCGAGAAACGGGACTTTAAAGAGATGAAGTACAGAGCTAACATTTCAAATCGAGTTTCCAGTTTCAATAAACCCTTCACGTTTCCAGTCCTTTGGTTTTTATCCTCAAGTCCGTGCTGGGCAGGACTGCTCCCCGAGCCTGCACTGCACCCGGTTGCAGCGGCCACGGCCTGGAGCTGGTCATCACGGAGAACATGAAAACTCCAGGAGCTCCAGGATATTCTGATGAGTTCAGAGAAATTCCCTTGGCCACTGAACTCGATGGCTGCCCCCGAGTCTCTTGATAGCCTGTCAGGGATCCATTATCCATCAGTGAACGACACTCTGCCCGAGCCTGCATGGGGTGGCTTCCGTTGTGCAGTTACAAACCTCGTCTCGACACCACGGAGGGCAGTGCGGTGGCCAGCCCTGGGCTCGCTCGGCGTGGTTTCTCTCTCTGAGGGCACCACGCTGGGGACAGCTTTCTAGTTTGGACTTTTCCTATGGCAGAATTTCTGGTCCCTAAAACCTGCGTTATTGGTCCAGGGGTTAAATTCAGAGGTGACTTGTAGAAATAGGTTATCTTCCTAAGCACATGGTTGAGATTTTGGGCAGATTTCCCCTTGGACTGGGACCCAGGGTGCGAAGTACTGGTCTAGAACATCACTATTTGTTTGAGATTCAAATATGCAGGTAAAACTGGAGTAGAAGGATGTGGGTGATCTTGATGCGGCTGAAAGGTAGAATCAAATGGGAAAGTGAAGCGGGACCCGCAAAAAAATAAAATAAAATAAAATAAAGATAGCTCGCCCGCATCCTCACGCCACCCCTTCCTGGGCCCCAGCTCCTGGCTGCCTCACGCCACGTGAGCCGTGTTGCCTCTAGTTAGCAGGAGAAAAAAGATGCTAAAGACCAGTGGGACCTCATTAAGGTTCTCCCTCTTGAGTAAGTCAGGGACTTGAAATGCAGATCCTTGGGAGAGATTCCTGTGCAGAGAGACGGGGGAGGGCTGCCTGGTGTCTGGGTCTGGGCCCTGGCCTGCCGGAGGGGGAGGGTGTGAGGCTGAGCTGCGTTTGTTTGGCTGGGGAAGCCCAGGGGACTGCGGTGGAAAACAGACTGTTCCTGACTCCAGAGCGAGACTGCTGAGCGCAGAGTTTGGCCTTTAAAACAACATCTCTCCGGACAAGCCTCTCTCCAGTGGGTGAAGGGCCACGCACGTTGGAATGAGACTAAAGGTGGCCACGGGGTTTGAACTGTAGCCAGTAGAGAGGGCTCACGGGTTCCAGGGAGTTGCTTTTCTTAAAAGAAAATGTTGTTTTTAAATTAATTTTAGAGAGGAAGGGAGAAGGAGAGATAGAAATGATGAGAAAGAATTATGGATCGGCTGCCTCCTGCACGCCCACAACTCAGGCATGTGCCCTGGCCGGGAATCGAACAGTGACCTCTTGGTTCATAGGTTGATGCCCAGTCTCTGAGCCACACCCCCTGGGCCAGGGAGTTGCTTTTACAGTTTTTTTTATTTTTATTTTTTTAGAAGAAAAATGGGCATTTTATAAGTTGACCAAATTGTTAGTGGATTTTCAGTTGTTTTTGTCACATGTGGATGGTGACTGGCAAAATAGAGAAGTGATCAAAAGTACTGATTGCTGGGGGCTCCGGACATAACCCATTGTCTCCCCGAAATTCCACATAGAAATGTATCCATTAGGGTCAGTGAAATGTTATAATCTGCGGAGTCCTGGGCGAGTTATAGCATTTCTGAGTCCGTGACCTCTCTGTAAATTGGGACTGAAGGAGGTTGGTGTGAGAAATCATAAGGTCGGGAAGTGAGAACCCTAGCACAGGGGAGCGTCCAGAGGAGTGGAGAAGACCAGGAGGACCCAGGAGGACCTGATGGGCCTTCTGTAGGTGGGGAAACACACACACTCTGGGATGCGTAGGACAAAGGTCATTTGTGGTCGCGGCGAGCACAGCGTAGGGGGCAGAGAGGAACCTACATTTACAGAGCTCACCAAGTGATGTCAGGGTGGCATGAACTCGAACGTGTCACCTCTGTCACCCTCACAGCAGTGCCGTGTGGTCCGTATTTGTGGGTCCAGTTCACAGGTTGGGAAGCTGAGCTCTGAGAAGTCCAGGAACTTGGACCTGAGATCAAGCAGTCAGTCAGTGGCTAGGGCGGGAGGCTAACCCAGTTTGATGGGACATTCCTGCTCGTTTCTCTACCCCATGCTGCTGATTCAGAGTGTTAGGGACAAGTGATAATCCCAGACGGTGCCCCCGTTTTTCTAGCGGGAGGCGGTGGAGATGGCGGAGGGCTAGGTCTCCTGCAGGTGGGAGAAGAACAGGAGAAAGTCGGGGGCGGGACACACGTTCTCAGTCTGGTTGTGGAGTCTTACCACGGCACCGCTCCCATGGGGCAGACGGGACCGACAGCTGCTGTGGACCACCGTCCGGGCACTCTAGAGCAGTCTAGGGCTGACGCAGGAAATGCCACTGATGAGTTTCAACAAGGAGAGCCCTTCTGCCTGGCACAGCGCCTGAAACGCAATCCCAGACCTGGCTCTGGACTGTCCCGGGTCCCTGCCAACCCCCCTTGGCAATCCTTTGGCCTCCACATGAAAAGTGGGTTTTTGTGGTTGTTGGTTTGGTTGGTTTTTAAGCAACTTTGTTGAATTTTCTCCTTCTTGTTGCTGTTTAGCCTCCAGGGACAGAGTCTCTCTGGACCATTTGGCCGCTCTCCAGGAATGCTAACCTTCTCCGAAGGGGGTTGATCTGAAGAGGGGAAATGCTTGCTTTTCAAAAACACCTCCTTAGGGAGACCATCGCTGCCTCCTTTTTTGCACAGTCAGGGAAATTTCATCCTCAGATAAGCGATTTGAGAATCGCTGGCTGGGACTTCCGATTAGACGCCACAAGGACACGTGTGGAGAACATAGTCACCCCGCTACCCAGGGGCCAAGGTCTCTTTGTTTGTGCCCCTGTAGCTTTTCCTGCGTTCCTAACCCCTGTCCCAGGCTCATGCCCTGCTCTGAGTCTGGAAGGAATCACATTCCCTAGAGCCGTGGTCGGCAAACTGCGGCTCGCGAGCCACATGCGGCTCTTTGGCCCCTTGAGTGTGGCTCTTCCACAAAATACCACGGCCTGGGCAAGTCTATGTTGAAGAAGAGGCGTTAGAAGAAGTTTAAGTTTAAAAAATTTGGCTCTCAAAAGAAATGTCAATCGTTGTACTGTTGATATTTGGCTCTGTTGACTAATGAGTTTGCCGACCACTGCCCTAGAGGCACACCTGGCTTGACCTATTGGGAATCAGCATATGGTGTGCCTTTTGCCTGCATTCATTAACCTGTTAGTTTGTTCACTGTGCATTCTTCTGAGTAGAATTTCCTATGGTGAAGGGACATTTTGTTACATAACATCATTATTTTTCTAACCACAAGTCGTGGGGAGGATGCTGACTTCCTTTGTTTTGCTCCTCGGAACATGCTGATGTGGAAGCAGGGTTTTTAAAGAATTAAGTACTTTGATGAATGGTATTTCTACCCCCCATCAGGTCATTGGAACTCATTTACTGTGGAAACATTTGACATTAAAGATGGATGATTTATCAGTTTTTCTCTCCCCTGAGAATCTGTGAAAGACCAACAAAGAAGAATTAAGAGTCTATAAAGAAGTGGGCAACCAATGGGTTCCACTCAAGCATGCCAACTAGAATCCACGTTCACCAGCACCCAACCAGGAGGGGGCCTCTCTCTGACAAATGGAACCTCTTCAGGGTTGTGGGTGGGTCTAGTGGTGTGGTTTGGTCTAGTAGTGGGATGTAGGTTGGTCTAATTGGGTGTGGGTTAGTCTAGTTGGGTGTGGGTTGGTCTAGTTTGGGTGTGGGTTGGTCTAGTTTGGGTGTGGGTTGGTCTAGTTTGGCTGTGGGTTGGTCTAGTTTGGCTGTGGGTTGGTCTAGTTGGGTGTGGGTTGGTCTAGTTTGGTGTGGGTTGTTCTAGTTGGATGTGGGTTGGTCTAGTTTGGTGTGGGTAGGTTTAGTTGGATGTGGGTTGGTCTAGTTTGGTGTGGGTAGGTTTAGTTGGATGTGGGTTGGTCTAGTTGGGTGTGGGTTGGTTTAGCTTGGCTATGGGTTGGTCTAGCTTGGCTGTGGGTTGGTCTAGTTGGGTGTGGGTTGGTTTAGCTTGGCTATGGGTTGGTCTAGCTTGGCTGTGGGTTGGTCTAGTTGGGTGTGGATGGGTCTAGTTTGGCTGTGGTTTGGTCTAGTTGGGTGTGGGTTGGTCTGAAGATGCTAGTCACGGGCAAGTCTATCTCATTCACCACATCTCCATTAGTCAAATAGTAGCATCATGTGGCAGTGATTTTCAACCTTTGTCATCGCATGGCACATATAAACTAATTACTAAACTTCTGCAGCACACCAAAAAATATATTTTTTGCTGATCTAAGAAAAAAAATAGATACAATTTTGATTTACTCATACCGGACAGCTGTTGTTGTGTTGGCTATTGTCATTTTTTACTTGACATTATAAAGGAGAAGAGGTCAGTGCCCTGACTAAATAGTCAAGTATTGCATGTTCTAAAAATTCTTGTGGCACACCAGCATGCCAGGGCACACCGGTGCAAATTGCTGTCATGTGGTGTTTATATGAGCATAAGGGTTTTGTCCCTAATTATGTCTCTAATACATCCTCAGGGAGGACGGTGATGTAACAGCTGTAAAGAGAGTGTGTCAAAATTCCATTATTGATGATGTATCACATATAAAGAGACCATGTGCGTATACCCTGAGGGGATGTGAGGGAGATTCATATGCATTTATGAAATCAAGTGTCAGCCAGAACACCAGCTTGCACAGTAGTGACTCAGTGCAGCGAGCCGGCCCTGGGCAAATGTGTGAGATAAGTTGCTGCTTGGTGTCTCCCAGCATGTCCACCTTTCCTCCCCTCTACTCTGACATCCCTCTCTTCCCTCACTACCCCACACTCCTCTCTCTCTCTCTCTCTCTCTCTCTCTCTCTCTCTCTCCTCTTCCTTACAAATCTCCAGGATCCACATATGATCCAAAGCTTATTCCCTCCAGGGGGTAAAAATGACTTAATTTGCTATTTCACTCATGGGACTTTGGATGTAATTAAACAAAGGAATGAAGACTTAAGTGCAGACTTTCATCCATCCTGGGGCTGGGTCGGGGGAATGGGGGGGTGTCTGTGAGGGCTGAGAGCTTCCTGGAGGCCTAGAATCCAGTGGCTGAGCTGAGCTGACTCACCCCGGCTGTTGGATGTCTCAGCAGCATCGGGCACAGTGACAACTTTCTTCATAAAACCCTCCCTGGCTTGAAGGTCCTGCCTCATGCTTATGGCGTCCCCGTCTCACTGTCCAGAGCACCTCAGATTGCCTGATGGGTTCACCTCTAATCAGCCTCCCCTCAGAGATCATGGGTCTCAGACCTCTTCTTTCTTTCTCTGTACTCTCCCCCTAGGGCAGTGATTTTATTTCTTTCTTTTTTTTCCCCCAAGAAAAACAATTTTAAATAATGTTACATGCAATAAACATTAATATTTCAAGAAATAATATAATAATATTACCAAAACTGTACTAACATAGTATAATATCACAAAAGCTGTAGGAAATATTAAAATCTGAAAATAACAGGCTTACTTCTATTCTAAAATATTTTCTTTCTCTAGGGCAGTGATTTTCAACCTGTGCCACAAGAGTTTTTAAAACATGCACTACCTGACTATTTAGTCAGGGGCACCGACCTCTTCTTTCTTAGATTGTCAAATAAAAAAATGACAACGGCCAACACAACAATAGCTGTCCAGTGGGAATGCCCTGTCTTGAACCATAATCTGCAGGTCATATAAGAGTTGCATCTTATTGGTCACATTGCATATTAAGGTTGCATCTGATTGGTTAATTCTTGGTACCAGAAATCCTGATATACAAATATAGGCATCTGATTTTTTTTAAAAAGTCATGTTAGAGCAAAACAGGTAGGTAATCACTATTATTATTTTTGTAAACCAATAAAAATTATACCTATTGTTTTTGTCAGATGGGCAAAAAATATGACCTTTTTGGTGTGCCGCAGACTTTTAGTAATGAGTTTACTGTGCCATGAGCTGAAAAAGGTAGAAAATCGCTGCCGTACGGCATCCCCTTTCCTGGCCTTACACCCCGTGTTTGTGGGGGCTCGTCAGTGTTCACACCCAGGCCCCTGGCCCAGCCTCATTCAGAGCGGCCTCCTCCTCCTCTTCCAGGGGCCTTAAGCTCTCCAGATTGCACATGGAATCATTCCACATACGGATTAGTTTGGATATTAAACGCTTTATGAGATACTTGGTTTGCAAATATGTTTTTCATTTCACAGGCTGCCTCTTAATTTTGTTGACTGTTTTCTTTGCTGTGCAGAAGCTTTTCAGTTTAACGCAATCCCACTGGTTTATTGTTCTTTTTGTTGCCTGAGCTTTTGGTTTCAAGTCCAGAACATCATTGCCAAGATCAACGTGAAGGAGTTTTCAGCAAGGAGTTTTATGGTTTCAGGCCTTCTGTTGTCATCTTTAATCCATTTTGAGTTTGTCTGTGTGGCCGGGGGTGGCGTGGGGCCGGGCCGGGGGTGCTGAGCCCAGACTGCGCAGGATCCTACCCAACTGCCGGTCCACCTCTGACTCGCACGCTCTTCGCACGGATAGGAAGGGAGATGCTGGCCTCTTCGTCTGTTTCTGTCTCCTCAGCCCAGCAGGGTGTTGGGCCCGGTCTGGTTACTTGGGGCGTGGAGAACATCCAGGGAGGGTGGTGTCCCCCAGGAGGGCAGCTAGGTGGCACTCCCGTCCTGCCCACTGCCCGGCCACTGCTCCCAGCCCAGGGCACCCCTGCTTTAAAGTGCACTTAGATGCACACAAACGATTCGGCTTATTCCTCGGTTTCCAGGCCAGACACACACTAAGGCCAGGCTGGGCTTCTTCGCCTTTCTCAGCAGCTTTCCTAAAAAGCACACTGCATTCTACCGGGTGGGGGAAAGAAGGTGTCTTGTGTTATTCTAAAAAAGTGCAGAGCTGTGCATTTTATGGAAGCCGAAGGACAGGCGTCCTCCCTCCCCAGCAGGCCAGAGGTCGGCCACCCTGGGAGTAGCTGCCACTGGGACGCACTGCCCTCCGGATCCGCGCCGGTGGGTCGGGGGATGGCTCCAATGTCAACAGTGTCCACGAGCAGCGGGCGGAGCCGGCCCTCGGGGAGAGGGCTTGACAGTTTCCTCGTGCGGCGTGACCTTGGTTTCCCCTTTGATGGCCGGGGACTTTATGTTCCCTTCCAGTCTGGCAGACGTGCGCCCGGCCGGGCGGGCGGTCAGCGTGGGGAGGTGCTGTGCCCTCGGAGGCCTGTTTTTGTACTTGGCTCCTCCGTGAAGGCCACGGGCTTGAGCCCCGCGGGAAGTGCTCAGCTCCTGCAGGGCGTCCCGGGCCCCGTGTCCCGAGGGAGCCCGGAAGCCCAGGGTCTTGCCCAGCTTCACTCGCCATCCGCTCTGGGACCCCGGGAAAGTCAGTCCCTCCCTCTCCTGGGCCTCAGTTTCCTCGATTGTGAATCAGGACGGTTGGATTAAATACCAGGACAACGTGAGCATTGAAAACAACAGCGGACTTGTATTGCCGAGAGCCTTGGATGGGTTTGTCAGTTAGTCCTCAGGACAGCTGGGAGGCAGGGGCGGTTATCACCCCATTGCACAGAGGGGCCAACTGAGCCCGGAAGGACTCGCTCACCCCCTTGTTTACAGCACGTGGCCAGGGAGGGCTGGGGACAGCGTGCCGGCAGGGCGCCCGGCTCTGCTTTCTCGCCAAGTGCCATCCCTAGACGTGCAGCATCCGCAACGCCTGCGCGTGCTTGGGCCTGGGATCGGCGTTTCCGCCAGCGCTCTGGGCGCGTGCCCTGCACACGGCGCCTGCAATCAGTCCCTGCGTGTGGTTCCTGCACTCAGGGGGGCTTTCGGTGTCCGGGACACTGTGCAGCTGGCCGGGTGGTTATGTGCATGCGCACACCCCTCCTGCAGCTGGCGGCTGACCCCGAGGGCTGACCCCGACGATGGGAGGGCCTGTGGCGGGACAAGAAGCAGCCGGGGGCACACGGAGAGTGCATTCCTCTGTGTGATCACCCCACTCCCGCGGCTCACACACCACCCCAGTCAGAGCAGGGGCCAGTCCTGCCGCCCCAGACACTTCTGTCTCAGAATCCAAAAAATGCGTGAACTGCAGGACCTTCGTTGGACCGGGACTTACGCCTGTGAGATGCATCGCTTCCCTCGTTCCTGCCGCGAGGCCTCGGACAGGCCTTATCTGCCCAGATTATGAGGCTTTTGTTTGTGAATTAACGAGAGAGACGGCACAGAACTTGAGTTTTTCCTTCTCTGGGAAAAACTCAAGTTCTGTTTATGACCGCTGATGCCAACAGATGCCGTGAAAACAACTCCGCGTACATCCCGATGGCCATGTCAACTTTACGGGCCTCGAGAAATTCTTCTAGGGAGAAAGCGAATGCGAGTTTTGGGTTTTTTCTCTGTGGCCTCAAATGGTCCCAGTCCCCACCTCTGCCCCAGGCCCGACATAGTCTTCCAGTCTGAATCCCTTCCACCCGCTTGCAGACAGAGGCCAAGATGTGATGTGAGGGTTGCACTTGTGCGGAGTTGGGAGAAATGTGACCGAGAGAGAGAAAGGAAATGCCAGCAGGAAAGAGGAAAAGTATGTCCACGTATATAGTTTTTTTTAAAGCCTTTAAAAAGCACAATTAGAAAAATCCGGAAAGCGTTAATAAAGTACAAGAGGAAACTGAAATCCATCTGCGTTCGCACTGTCAGCATTTTAGCGTGGACCCCGCTTAGTGCTAACCACTGTCAGCATTGTAATTGTAGCTTTCTGATATATATATTTTTTTGTTTTGCAAATAGATATACTGTAGATCTGTATTTTACCAAAAAACCAGATCGTCCCTGGCACAGTTTGCCAAGGCAGCAGGCTGTGGTTCTAGCTCCCTGTCAGGATAGGTAGATGCAGAGAACACTTGAGGGCAGTGGTCGCCGACCGGTGGTCCGCGGAACACTGGCGGTCCGTGAGGTCCGAAAGGCTGGCGACCGCTACTCTAGGGCGTCTCTCCTGCGGCAAGCAGTTAGCTGTCGCTCATGTAGTTTGGGGGTCGTGGGCCCCCATGTCCTGTGCCTGAGACCGTCCAGGGCCACCTGTCCAGGACACGGGGAAATTATTGGGTGGACACAGTATTCCTTTTACAGTTGGTCACTTCATCGCTGTAGCTTTTCTTTTTTGTTAATCCTCACCTGAGGATATTTTCCCCCATTAATTGAGAGAGAGAGAGAGAGAGAGAGAGAGAGAGAGAGAGAGAGAGAGAGAGAGAGAACATCGCTTGGTTGCCTCCCGCATGCTGGCGGAACGAACCTGCAACCCAGGTATGAGCGGTACTGTCCTTGATAGGGAATCGAACCGGAGACCTTCAGTGTGTGGGCTGATGCTCTACCACTGGGCCACACCAGCCAGGGCAAGTTGGTCACTTCAGAGCCAAATAAGTGCCTCCCAGAAGCCCTCGAGTCCCTCCGTCTGCCCCAGGCTGGCTTGCTGTCTGTGCTTGACATTTACAATACCCTGCAGTTGTGCTTAGGAACGTTCAACTTTAAGACGCGCTCTGTGGCTGCTAGCCCTGTCCCCTACCATCCAGCTATTCCAACAACAAAGGTGACATCATCTCGTTGGTGGTTGTTTTTCTCAGGGAGATTTTGCCCCAGGGAAAGCACTTTAGGGGGATTCCAGGGATCACAGTCAGGCCAGCTAACCGGTCTTCACTGCTGCGATTGGGGTCCTTAGGGACCCACACTTTACTGTGATCCAACAGGATCTGGGTTAGGCCCTATCTACACATAGACTGGCTTTGGGAAAAGATAGTTGAGTCAGTGAAACCACTGGTGCTGAGCTAGCTACCAACCGGGCCCACTTTCCCTGCCCTTTTTTCCAGCTGGTTTTTATGGGAGGCTAAAACAGGAGGCTTTTTTTGGGTGGTGGGTTTTTCTTTCAAAGAGAAAGGCCTTATAAACACAGTAAGTTTGGCCACGAGATGTGCACGCTGAAGACTGGCCCGTTCGAGAAGAGAACAGAGTGCCTGCGTCTGAGAAGGCGTGGGGCCAGTGCCTGGTTCTGAAGTTGATGAACCCAAGGGCCTGGGTGCTGGCACCATGGGAAGTTCCGGTCCTGCCTGGATCTCGATGCTCACGCAGTAACAGAGCTGGGTGGGGCCCGGGGATGAGGACACATCCTCGAAAGCTCACTGAGCTGTCCTCCACGGGCAGAAAGTATTTGCGCAGTTTTAAGAATACACGAGCCCTGGCTGGTGTGGCTCAGTGGGTTGGAGCATCAACCCCTGCACCAGAAGCTTGCCGGTTCCACTCCCAGTCAGGGCACATGCCTGGGTTTTCATTTGATTCTGGTGTGGGGAGTGTTTCTCTCATA
This sequence comes from Cnephaeus nilssonii, assembly GCF_951640355.1. Lineage (NCBI taxonomy): Eukaryota > Metazoa > Chordata > Mammalia > Chiroptera > Vespertilionidae > Cnephaeus > Cnephaeus nilssonii. The sequence continues at coordinate 2,777,697 of NC_137092.1, forward strand.
CATTGATGTTCCTCTCTCTCTCTTCCTCTTTCTCTGAAATCAGTAAAATGTATCCTTGAGTGAGGATTAAAAAAAAAAAGAATAAATGATTTTCTTCTTCACTGACCAGATATATTAAACCAATACTTATCCTGTCTATCAATCATTTCCTCTTTCTGCTAACCTGAACCATTAACACTGCCAGTCTGTTGTTTCTCCTCTTTCTAAAGAACAGCTGGGATTCTTTATTATCTGTAGAGGTTACTTAAAGACTGTAAGTCATACATTTAAAGTGTAACCAGTGATTCCATTTTAGAAAGGAAATTAGGAAACCGGACCTTGTCTTTAACCCAAATTCTATCCAAAGCCCAAACACTCGACCAAGAAGAGGCCAAACTGGTTATGAGAAACCCAAGAGTAAGAAAGGTGTTCCAGAGAATTCAGGAGAACAGCGTGCTTTAAAGAATCTAAGTGGATAACTTATGTAGATGTCCCCTCCTCAGGGACGCAGAGCGTAACTCCCCGCCCTCAAGTACGAGCTGCATGGAGACCCCTGGCCCGGCGATCAAGGCTGTCGGAACCGCGATGAGGCACGTCGATGGCACTGACCCGCGATATCGCGGCACGAGAATGACCGTCTGTGGTCTTCCTCCCCCACGCTCATCACCCCGGTGCATTCCCGAGAAAACAGCCAACTCCAGTAGACGGGCATCCACAAGCTAGCTGGTGGTAGTCCTAACCGTCAGGCCACCACAAGCCAGCAGGACACTGCCATGGCCAAGGGGCCAGTGCACGCCACGTCGCATTTTTCTGGACCTGGCAGGTGAGGTTTGGCTCCAGAGTCTTTGGTTTCTGAGTCTTCTCCTGCCCCACGTCTTTACAGCCTGCTCCCTCTCCCCTATCCTCCAGCCTCCGATCACTGAAGCGAATCCAGATGGTCTCACACACGCCAGGCCCAGCGGCCTGTGAGTTAAGCACCGTCACTTTCCGGGGTGTGGGGTGCATGAGCTCAGCTTCTTCTCCCCGGGGGGAGCTGAAGGCACGCCCTGGAGGAAGCCTCCGGGCACGGCTGGAGTCAGGAGGCTGCGGGGGCCTGGGTAGGAGGGCTCGCCAGCGAAGAGTGGGAGCAGAGAGGAAGTGACAGAGCCTTGTGGCTGGGGTGGAAGATTCCAGAAGGGCAGCCGGCCCTCTGCCCTCTGGGCTCCCGACAGCATTCCTGTCGGTGACCCTGAGGATGCGACAGGGGGAGACTTTTCTGGTGGCCATCTGACTTCGTTTTGAATCCCAAACCTCCCCCTTGCTAGTTGGGCCGATTGCTTAGCCTGGAGCCCCAGAGGCCTCCCCTGTGAGGTGTGGGCATCAATAGGCGCCCTCATGGGACCGTTGCTAGGGGGACTGAATGCAGCCGCACTGAGCGTGGCCCCGGCGCTGCCCCCGCACACGTTAGCTGTTATCGTGGCGAGTCCACGCGAAGACGGTGCGCGCCACCATTTCCCACTGAGTTTGAACCAACACTGGTCTGGTTTCCGCCGAGGAGCGGGAGGGCTGCCCCGATGGGGAGAAAACGCTAGTTTCGGCACCAAAGTGAGGGTGCCAGGCGGCTGGTGACACTGACGTCGCTCAGGCAACGGCAGGGATCTCTGAGTGACACCTCCTCCCTAAAGGCTTCGTGCGGAAATCATGACATGGGTGACAGGTCTTCATTTCCCCCAACTCCCCGCCCACACGGCTAAGCTAGGGCTCTGCTTGTGTGCCGCACCTGACGAAGAGGCAGACTCCTAACAAAGCTGCCTAAAACCCGTTCGCATTTTGCATCCAAGAATATTGCCTTGCAAAGCTACGCAGGGACCTGGCACGTCAGATAAACAGACATAAGCACACCACATATTACAGACATAACCACACCACAGATTAGGGTTTTAAGGAGGTGCATTCTGGGATCAGTGTGTGAGCTCTTACTAGGTTTAGATGAATTCAAAATGAAAAAGAAAACACACAAAAAAACAGCGACTGCAGCAGTTATGGAACATGAGAATACGAATAAGAATAAGTGCAGAATAAGCCCTCATTTCTCCAAGTGACTGGGGAGTCGGGGTGCCGAGGGGGGAGGGAGCAGGACATGAGCCTGTCTGATTCCCATCAGGACCCTGTTCAATGCTTGCTGTGACCCATTTCACGCCACACCTCACATTTTACTGTATTTTAAGCCTCATCTCCTGGGACAAACATATACCAACATGCCAGGGTAACGAGCTACCTCTGGCCACATCCTATATAATAAAGAGCTAATATGCTAATTAGACTGGACGGTGGAACGACTGGTGGAATGACCTTCCGGAATGACCAGTGGGTGTGAGCGGGGCCGCAAGGCGCCGGGCTACAAAGGCCTACCCTTGCACAAATTTCGTGCACCGGGCCTCTAGTCTATTATAATGAAAACGGCGGGAAGTCATACTCAGCATGGAGTGGGCGTCCTATGCGCCAGGCCTGGTGCTGAGTGGTTTACATGTTTTGTGTCCTCTGAGCTCTGACTTTTACTTGCAACTTCACTACCCGATGCTGCTGCTTGGATGTCCCTCGGGCACTTCAGAATGACCTGGACCAGAACAAAGCTGAGGATTTCCATGCCAACCGGCCCTCTGATCCCGGAGCCCTCGCCCCACCCATCTTCAAATACGAGCCCTCCTTCGATTGCTCACCTCCTGACCGCTTCTTGCCGCCCTCTCTCCCTACCAGTTGCTGTCTACTTCGCTACGATCTGTTTCATTTCTTCCTTTGCTTTTCCTAGTCCCTGGAACTATCCTACTAAGGTCACCCCAGGCCACCCATTTGCCAAATCTGCTGAAAGTCATTTTCGCGTCCCACGTGACGTTGGCCTCTGCAGTGTCTGGTGCTGCTGGCGACTTCCATTTCTTGACAGGCATTCGGCTTATACAGGCAGATTCTTCTGTGGGTTTCTCTGCTTCTTCACCCAGGAAACAGCCCAGGCTCGGCTGCCACTCCAAGAGGAAAGTGCCCGGGAGCAAAACAGGTTAGTCCCAGCTCAGGGCACCCGCAAGTCCAGGCTTCCGACCGGTGTCCGCGGGGTCTGCAGACAGGAAGATCCTGAGCCCCAAGACTGTCTCCCGAGGAGAGAGGACACGGCCAGGCCTGTTTATGACCAGAGGTGATGGGGGAACGTGCAGGTTTCAGAGGCAGGGACGTGTCACTGGCCCTTCTCGGACCTCTGGAGGCCGAGAGCCCCGCAGTGGGCACTCCCAGGGCTGAGTGCAGTTCTGCTGCTCAGAGCCTGCGTTCTCTGCAGATGAGCGTCCTCTCAGGGTGACCAGGCCCCCTTCGGCCCCTGCCGTGACCCTCAGTCTGACAGCTGCCCCCCGCGGGGACCGCTGCAGCAGAGGCCCGGGAGGGGGACTCGCCTTTGCAGGGACCGCAAGGAGCCAAAGGCCGCAGACATCTCCGCAGCCTCGAGGGAGTCCCGCCGTCAAAACAGAACCGCACGTCCTTCGTGACAAGTGCTGTTGACACGTGCGGGGCTGTGTTCACTCAGCTTCTCCGCAAATGTTTCTGAGCATCTACTGTGCTCCGGGCCCACGGACGGGCAGGAAGCCTCCTTGTTTAGTTCGTGTCAGCGACACCCAGCACAGCGCTGGTCTGTCACAAGGGCCACACGCGGTGTGTGCCGCTGGGTCGCGGTCTGGCCAGAGTTCAGGAGTGGGCGGTGCGAGACCGGGCGGCCCACTCTCTCTCCGTGAAGCAAGCTGACCCTTCGTGGGACGCGAAGCCCTGGTCGGCCTCCCTAATCAACCAGGTCAACTCACTCAGTGCGAGGGCAGGGGCTTCCTGGATCGCCAGCATCCTGTTTAATGAGCATCTTGGAGGCTGAGCTCTTGGAGCTGCAACGTGAGGAATGCTGGCTAAAACCCCAGAGCCTCGTGGGATAAACACGGCCACTCCCTCGAGAATCCGGGCCTTGTGGCCCATGCTGGCCGCCTGGCTGTTTATCTCTCGTTTAGCAGAGGCATTTCTCAAGCTGCCCTGGTTCTGGGAAATGCCACGAACTGCACTCCCGCCTGCACGGCGGACAGTTTCGGTGGGAATGTGATAAAGAACATGCCCAACAGCTTAGCTGTGTCCCCGGAGGAGACAGGGTGCTGGGCGACAGCCTCCAGCGGCTGGGACACCTCCAGCCAGCGTCGGCCGCGGCCCCGCCTCCTGTCACAGAGGAGGAGAGTGAAGTGCGGGGACGTTGTCCAAACAGCCTGGGATCAGCGGCAGGCTCCTTTCAGCGTCCGAGCTGGTTCCTCTTCCTCACACCCGGCCCTCTGTCCATCTAACCAAACCTCGTGTTTAAATACTGATTACGATTTCCCAGGCAGTGTGGCTCAGTGGTTGAGCGTCTACCTATGAACAGGAGGTCACAGTTCGATTCCTGGTCAGGGCACATGCCTGGGTTGGGGCTTGATCACCAGTGGGGGGCATGCAGGAGGCAGCTGATCAATGGGTATCTATCATCATTGATCATTGATGTTTCTATCTCTCTCCATCTCTCTCTTCCTCTCTGAAATCAGTAATATATATATATATATATATATATATATATATATATATATATACTGAGTGGCCAGATTATTATGATCTCTGAATGTGTAATAATCTGGCCACTCAGTGTGTGTGTGTGTGTGTGTGTGTGTGTGTGTGTGTATACAGAGGCCCGGTGCATGAATTTGTGCATGGGTGGGGTCCGGCCAGCCTGGCCAGGGGGAGGGGACATGGGCAGTTGGCCGGCCTGCCTGCTGGTCGAACTCCTGGTCGAGGGGACAATTTGCATATTAACCTTTTATTATATAGGATATATACTGAGTGGCCATATTATTATGCATTCAGAGATAATAATAATCTGGCCACTCAGTGTGTATATCTATATCTATATCTATATCTATATCTATATCTATATCTATATCTATATCTATAGATAGAGAGAGAGAGAGACTGCGATTTAAGCCTGGACAATTCACTTACATCCTTTGAGTTTTCACTTTCCCTCAGGCCAGCGGACATGAGCCCCTGCCCGGCGTTCCCGGGAGGGGGACGGGGGTTCCGATGAGCCCGGGTTGAGGGAAGCGGGTGCTAAAGGACAGCGCTGCCCACGGACCCTTCCTCTGCCTCCTCGGGGAGTGAGGCTCTGCCCACCCGTCCTTTGCTGTGTGTCCTGTCTTAGCGCACACAGTATCTGTAAACAGACATCTGGACTCCGGGGGGGGCGTATTCCAACACTCGGTCTGGGGACAATGGACCCCCCCTGCCCCAGAAGTGCGTCACCTGATTCACAGCGGAGGCGCCCGCGCGTCCATTCAGGGAACACGTGTTCAGTCAGAGTTTAGGAAGGGCCTTCCCTCGCCGGGTCCCGCTGGCCACTGAGAGCACAGGATCAGGAAAGGCAGGGAGCTCAGCTGACATTGACCTCTGTGGTGCCCTCTCGGCGCTGAGTGAATCATCCATCTCCCTGTCCTCAGCTTCCTCCTCTGCACACCGGAGGTCGGGGAGCTGCAGAGCACACGGCCCATACTAGGCCCCAGAATACTGACATACAGAGACAGCGAAGCAAGGGAGATTATGAAACCTTTCATTACGCTGGGAGGGGGAGGGGCCGTCACTCTGGCAGTTAGGAGAGTGGCCAGCTGGAAGAGCAGCCGGTGGTGGAGGTCAAGGTCGGTGTTGGGTGGAGGTCAAGGTCAGCGTTGGGTGAAGGCAGGAATTTGAGTGAGCTGGGTCGTGGGGGAGGGAGCTGGGGCAAGGGGAGACTGTCAGCTTCCAGACCGGGAGCTGCTGGGTTATTATCAAGAGGGCGTCAGGGAGAGCAGCCAGCACTCAGGGAAACCTGGAACTAAGGCTGCTGTGGCCGGAGGGGCTGATGGGAGAGCTCGCACCTTGCCCGTCACCCTCAGAGAAGGGGACGGCTCTCCCCGGAGCATTTGACAGTTCTTTTCCTCCTGGGCGTGTCTGCGTTTTGCGTGTGCGACGTTGCTCAGCTTATTGTGAAACGTGTTGAACACGGGCGAAAGCGGTGTTAGAACAAAAGCGAAGGAAAGCTAATAAATAACACTCAGGAGAGAAACTGGAGTGGGCGAGGGGGCGTCCGCGGGGAAGAGAACCCACTCGTAGTAAGTCGAGTCCGTGGCAGCGTCTGGGAGCCCTCACGCCCACCGGGCGGCCTCGGTGGCCCCAGGAGGTGGCCGTCCTCCAGGCGGGAGGACGGCGGCCCGGGAGCAGGCCGGGCGGGCTGTGTGTCCAGCTCAGGGGGGAGCGGTGGGAGTGGAGGGTAAACCCTGTCCTAGGCCCAGCGGGGCGCCCTCTCGCTGTCTTTACAGAATGGCCTCCCTGCACAGGGAGGAGCCGCTTTCATTGCACGAGACATTATTCTAGTGCGGGCACTTGGGTTCCGGCCCTGGCGAGAGTGGGGTCCCACTGACCGTCTCCCCGTGGTAGCCAGGGGGCTGGCCCTCCACAGACGCTGCTTAGCCCTTAGTTAGGAGATCCACGGGAGGGGGTGAGCCCCTCAACCCCGCTGTCATTTGCAACAACGTCCCGTGTCAGTGGCTCTCCGCACCCCAGAGGCCCACTTCCTGAATGTGCTTGGTGACCTGGCCTCGGAACTTCAGCCGGAGGAGACCTTGGAGAGGACCTGTGTGCACGCCCGTCTAGGTTAGGGACGGCCGGGGCGAGAGTCCATCGCCGGCCCTCCCGCCGCCTCCTGCACTCCGCGCTTCCCGTCTGTGGCACCGGGCGCGGGGATGAAGCCACTCAGCCCGTTCCTGACGTCGTCGTTTATGAGCCCAGGAAAAAGGCATCTGACTCATTCAAGCACCTGTCAGACGAGGGAGGGAGCGATTGCTTCCAAAAACGCCGGGAGGTGGCTGCCCTGCGCCCTTTGGAGAGCAGAACATCTTGCTGGAGCGAGTTCTCCCTGCCCCGCGACCTCGGCAGCGCAGCCCGGAGTTCTGCCCGCGGTGCCCAGGAAGGTTAAATCTGAAACTAGGAAGGCGCTGGCTGCTGACTGAGATAAACCGGCTGTGCCGCCTGCCAAAGGCAGCGGCCATGTGAAAAGCCACATGACTAACAAGAAACAGAGCCGGTGAGTAAGATTCCACCCAGTGAAAGCAAACCCGCCCACACCAAGCTCCAGAGCGCCTTTCTCTGCCACCTGAGCACCGCGCTCCCCCAAAGCGTCTCCTCAGCCCAGTGGGGCAGCCTGGCCCGGCTGCTCCCTGTCCACTCATTTCCCTAGTCAACATGCCTCCAAGTCTCCTGGGGGCCAGGGGCGCTGCCAGACACTCGTGGGGGGGCAGGGGTAGGACTGTGGTTGTGGTTGAGGATGGAGACCTGCGGGACCCCCAAAGGGCCCCCCTGTGGTTGACGGCAGGGGTGCCCCTGAGGGGAAGAGCGGCTGAGGGCAGAGCCTGGGGCCCCCACCTGTGGCTGGGGAAGATGACAGCCTTCTAGGGAGACAGGAAGGCAGGGAAGAGAGGAGCGAGCAGGGCAGGGGGAGCGAGTGAGCAGGGAGAGGTCAGCAGGGTCAAATCCTGCGGAGAGCGCCGGGGAGGTGAGCGCAGACGGGCAGTGAGCTTCGGGGAGGGCACGGGCGCGGGAACCGCCTGGTAGAGAACGGAGATGCTCTTCTGAGAGACTTGACGATGACAGTGACAGAGACGGAATGCTGGGGGTCGCTGGAGGGGCGGCTCGGTACTGCGAGGGGGCGAAGCTCCGGAAAGAAGGGCGGGCGGAGGAGCTGGTGAGGGAGAAACTGCCCCTGGGAAGGAGGGCTGTGAGGTGGGTCTGCCAGGGCAGAGAAGAGAAACAGGTTCACTTCTGGAAATGAGGAAACGATTACGTGTTACTGAAAAACCAGGCTCGTTTATTTTTTAAACGATGCATACGCAGCGAGTCAAGAGAAGCTGAAGGACCCTTCCAAGCGACTCTGTTGTTTCTATTTCTGTGTATTCGTGTCCAGCGCGGGGTCGGCCAGAGTCACAAGCAAGAAACGGTACTGGAGCATGTGTGCCTGGGCTGCGGGACGGCGGTCAGGAGGGTGTTTTGTGACCTGGAGCCCGTCCCTGGGACAGCGTCCCTCCCACGGGAGGAGGCCGCTTGCAGCCTGCTCTGAGGCCGCGGTAGAGCCCTTCTCCCGCCACTCTGCGGGGCTGGGGGCCAGGGCATCTGCGCCCGCAAAGCGCTGGGGAGGTTCTAGGTGTATTTTCAATGTTTAAATAACGGCTGTATTGAGATGTCATTCACAGAGGATAGCACTGTGTTGGATTGTGCCCATCCAGAGGGAACAATCTGGTGGGGTTAGAGGCAGGCAGGACGGGGCTCAGTGCCGAGCTGATTCAGAGGGAGAAGGAGAGAGGTGTGGAGGACGCCGCTAGATCAGGGATGACGCCACCGGACGGACACAGGCGGCATCTGCTGAGAACCAGGGCGGAGAGAAGACCCACCCCGCTGGGCCGGGAGACGAATGAGCCGCAGGAAACTGCCTAGTGCGTTGTGAGTGTAAAACCGAGTGTGGGCTCTTCTTTTTCGCACACAACATTTCTCTCCTATTTTGGGGCACAGAGAGCAAGTCCAAGGCCCGTGTCCTGAGCCCCGGCTGTGGAGTCAGAGCTGCGCGGGAGGCGGGTTGCTGCTCGGAGCCACGCTGTGGACCGGGAGGCTGCACAGCAGTTCTGCGCCGCAGCGGCCGCCGTGGTCTCTGGTTCTGGCAGGAGATGACCGTCTTCGGGAAGCAGGCAGCCCAGCGCCCGCCCCGTGTTTTCTCTAGGAAGCCATGGCCGGGGAGCAATGGCCGTGTTGGGGCGGCGTGGCCGTGGCGTGGCTGCCGTCGGGATCCTCTCACGCAGAAGCAGGAGCACCCGCACCAGCTGGGGCCTCGCCGCCAGGCAGCCACTGAGGTGAAGTTGGGTGATCTCCGCTGGGATTCCCCTGCGTTAATCTCCAAGCCCGACTCTGTGCCGGGCCGATGCTTCTGTGAGTTGTGTGTGTTTCTACAGCAAATTTACAAACAAACTTGAAGATGTATATGTACACACACATACACACACACACACACACACACACACACACACACACACAGGTAAGACTTAGGCTTAACAGTAATAATTCCCGCCTGTGACTCAAGTTATGGCCAAACAGCTGGAGCACGGCCGAGCTGCCTGTGGGAAAGGCGATCCCGAGGTCACGCTCTCTAATGGGGAGACCTGGTTTGGATTCCTGCTTCATCATGACCCTGGGGGACTCACTTGTCCCCATTACCTGTCGCCCTGCAGCCAATCCCACCAGTGCTGAGGGGCTCAGGACAACCACGTCTTGTTCTCGCCCCTGATTTGCTGAGTGGAGCAAGCTCCCCGGGCCGGCTCCACCGGGTCCTTCCTGCTGTACTGTCCCAGAGCTGCCACATGGAACGTGGGCGCCATAGAAGGCTCAACCGGGGGAGTGGCCTGGATGCCTGTTAGTCACCTCGGAGCCTCTCCGCGCAGTCGGCCTTTCTAGCAAAGGAGCTCAGACTCCCAACATGGAGTCAGGGCAGCAGGAGGCAGGAAGTGGAAGTTTCCAGTCCTCGCTCAGGCCAAGCCTAAAACTCACGCTAGGTCGTTTCCACCATATTCATGGGCTGACGCCGGCAGGGGCCAGCCCAGGCTCCAGGTGGCGAGGAAGGGACGCCCCCCTTCGGTGAGGGGTGGCTGCACGCGGAAGGTGGGATAGAACCGATGGCCGCCACTGGGAGGTCATCCTGGTCATGAGGTTTGGTTGGTGCAATCTACCTGGTTTGACTGCACGGAGGTGGAATAGACGCGGGTGACCCTGTGCGCCTCGGCCTAGCGCGTCCTGGGCATCAGCTCCAGGGTGGGTTACACAAGACTGGAAATCCAAGCGGGGTGGCAGCAGCTGGAGGTGGAACACGCCCAGAGCTGACCGGGAGTCGAGATGATGTGTGGGAGGATCAGCCAGAGTCAGTAGGCATGGAATCTGCAGCCAAACAAGAGCTCTGCCAAGGACTTGCTGGAAGAGCAAGAGCCGGCCGCCCAGCAGGACGAGGGCCAGCAGGAGGGAGCCGTACCCAGGAAGTGTTCAAGGGAAATACTCCATTCCCCAAGGGCAGCGGCCACAGAGCCGTGTAGGAGCAGACAAGTCCATTATTAATAAGCTGCTTTAAATACTTAATAAGACAGAGACGGGGCAAGGCTGAGAGTGCAGGAAGCAGCAATGGAGAACATACACTCAGGAGTTGAACCAATAATTATTCAAGACGGGGAAGTCTTTTAACCTGGCTGCTCAACCCCTTCCAGTCATCCTTACAGAAACGTCCCTCCGACCGGACAAGGATCTATAAAATCTGTAACACCCGGGGGGTCGGGAGGGGGAGGGGAGAAGGAATTCCCCACTCCTGTTATGAAGTTATTTCACCCCCCTGCCCCCCGCAGTTGAGACTTTTCAGTTAACCACGTAAAATGTTTGCAGCGTGGCTGGACGTGGCACTGGGTGAACGTTGGTTCCTCCCTTTCTTGCAGAGGCAAGGCATGCAAAAGGCCACTTAGCAAGAAGCGACTCCCGCCCCGTCAGAGTGGAGCTGGCCATCCACGTGCTGGCTAGTCTCCACTGGCTGGCGTCTCTCAGGTGGCCACACGGCACTGAGCGATCTGGATAAATGACAACCCTCGTAGATTCCAGCACGCGGACAGATTTGTCAGTTCAAGAGCAGCTGCCTGCACGTGTCTAAGGTAGCCGGTTCTGACCCAAGTTCCTTTGAAACAAAGTTCAGTTAGACCAACAGCGGGTAAGACCTCCAGAAGGAAGATGCTTGCGGGCCACACGCTAGAACAGGGACTCAGTAGAATATTTTTTTCCGCAGAGGTCTCGCATTGGCTCCCTCATTTATTTATTTTAAAGAAATCTAACCAAAGGTTTATACATGAAAGTGCAATGGCCTCAGAATGAACACTTTTATGAGAATCCAAGCTGCCACATCCGGTCTGAGCAGAACCTCAGCAGCACGCCCTGATGCAGATAGCCGGTGATGAGTACCGTAATTCCAGTGAGGACTGGCCAAAACAGACTTCATTTCCAGAACGGCCCAGTTAATCAAAAAGCCTGGAACTATTCCCAGGATGCTTTTGTTTTAAAGTCTAGACAAAACCCCAAGATAACCTTTGTGCAATGGATCTAACGCCAATGGGATATGAGGAGACAGTTGGAGACCTGTGTTATCAAAGGGGTTTTACAGAAAGTGAGGTGACTTGCAGAAGGAGACCGGGACAGAGAGGTGGGCACCAGTCCGGTGTGCGGTGGCTCTGGGAGAGCCGGGAGGGCAGGGAAGTGTTCAAGGGAAATAGAAACACATCTACCATGTGGAGGAAGTTGATCAGACTCCAGTTTCCCCAGAGGACAAGCATAATTTAATTATTAGCGTGGACTTGGCACCGGATCTATTCCCAACACAAAGGCTTTAACTCAAACCTAGGAAAAACCCATTTCGTTTGAAGGTGGGTGCTGTGGCTGAAATAATAAGGAAAAGTACTTTCATTCTCACTGATGACTCCCAAGTGGAAGCCCCAAATCCCATGGTGGCCCCTGGAAAAGGTAACGTGGACGAGAGCACCACCTACTTCCCCGTGAAAAGGTCATTCACAGGGATTACGTGGGTCCTTAGATGGCTCTGTGTTGTACAAAGGTCTTCTAGTTGAGTCTAATTAGGACATCTCATCATTCCAAGACTTTTTAAAGACCAGTGTTTCTGAGAGGCTCCAATAAAGCACTTCAGTAATTCTCATTGGCCCACATACATATGAATGACGCAGTTCAAGGGCGTTCTGACTTGACCCACTGGCTCCTGGAGACTTCACCTGGAAGCACATCTGTTCAAGTTGGGCAACTGCAGCTATAAATACTCCCTGAGAAAGTCAAGCAACGCAATAGATGGCAACCAAAGGGCCCTTTTCTCTCCCCTACCACCACTTTTTCCAATTGGCTCAAGATTCCAAACAAAGCCGACTCCATCCTCCAACACTTCCACTTCCAGGTCTATACCCAAGAGAAGTATGGCCACCTCAGATATACAAGGATGTCCACAGTAGCTTTATTCAGAATAACCAAAGACTTAAAGGAACCCAAATGTCTATCAGCAGTAGAGTGCTACGAAACGATGGGGAAAAGCAAGCTATTGTCACAGGCGACGGCATGGATGGATCTCACAGAAGCTGACGGAGCACCAGACTCCGTTTCTTGGCTGCCGTTCTGAAACCCTGATAAAAGGTCAACTGGACCTCAGCGGTAGCCATGGAGACATCGCAGCTGAAAGCAAAACACTGAGTCAAGCCGGAGGGTCTTGCAGAAGCACAGGAAGCAAATGTTTCAGGGGAGAAGTCCCAGCCCCTGGGGCATGACGGGCAACGGAAACCCAGGAGGAATGTGGGGTTGGGTGTGACTAAAGGCCACTTAGGGAGCCCTCTCGATTGCTGCTTCCCGGAAAAGGGGCCTCACACCAGCTATTTATGAGATCCGTGGGCAAACTTCTCGGTCAGCATTATTCCTAAGCTTCTAGAGAATTTACGAATAGTAATATGACGCCGGGCCCCAAGGCTGTGAATGTTACCATGTGGAATTTGGCAAGCACTTATTTCAGGGGTTGGAATGAATGTATTCAGTATCCGCCTGGGTTGAACACCTACTAAGCACCGGGCGCTGTGACACGGATTGGGTGGACAAGGCAGCCTCCCACCCAGGGATCTTACAGATCTGCTCCAAGCCCGTTCTCCTCCTCTGAGATAGGAACCATCTACTACGATGGTTGTGAGGCTCCAAGGAGGTCATGCATTCCAACCTTTTCTCACATTGAGTGGCCGTCACCATGTAGACAGGGAGACTGTAGGATGGGGGCCGTGGGGCACCCCTGTGTTTACTGCAGGTTGTTGACAATAGCCACGATATGGAAGCACGTGCACACCACTAGATGAGTGGGTAAAAAACCGGCGGCACATTTCCACCCGGGCAGACTCTCAGGCATAAAAAGGAATAAAATCTTACCAATAGGACACCCTGGATGGGCCGGAGGGTATTATGCCGAGTGAAATAAGTCAGACAGAGAAAGACAGGGACCATCTGGTTTTACTCCTATGTGGAATCTAGAGAACAAGGTCAACAAACACCCAACAATGAAACAGTTGTTTCCGATGGTCTTAGGCGACCCTGCTAGAGGTTCTCAACCTGTGGGGTTGCCTAAGACCATCGGAAAACACAGATATTTACACGACAATTCATTAACAGTAGCAAAATCACAGTTATGAAGTAGCAACGAAAATAATTTTATGGTTGGGGGTCACCACAACATGAGGAACTGTATTAAAGGGTCGCGGCATCAGGAAGGTTGAGAACCACTGCACTATGGGCTTGTTCGCCCGAAGCTCAGTCCCCAGAAGCTTCAGGGTCTGGGGGGCTGGGGGTGGGGCATTAGCCGCTCTGCTCTTGAACTCTGTCAGCTGTGTGGCTAGAGGGACCGCTAACGTCCTCCAGATACTGTAAAGCCATCCTTCATGTTCAGAAGCAACATCAAAGGGATGCTGTCCGCTCTGTGAGGAGGAGTTTAATATGCTCATTTATCTCCCCGCCCGCCATGCGGTTCTCCGGAGGGGACAGAGTGGTTTATCCTGCAGCGTGTATTTATCTATTCATCTCTGCACGGAGATTCTCCTCTCTTCCCAGCAGAGCCCGAAGCTAAGAAAGCAGGGCCTTCCCCCTTGTCTATGTGGCACGTCTCACAGCCAACAGGTGCTGCCCACGCGTCACCTTGGTCACAGCGACCTGATGGATGCCTCCGGCCGTAGGTTCAGGGGAGCCTGGAACAACACAGACGCCAGGCCCCATTGGGATAGAGCGCCGAATGCCGAGGGCTGACCACGAGGGTCCGCCCCCTGCGAGCCTCCATTCATTCAGTCAGCAATCCCTTCCCACGCACCCTGCTCTCGGCCTGGCCCGTGCTGCAGTGAGGGCTGGGAAGGCCAGCACCCTGGCCTCCGACCTTCAGGAGCTTATCAAACGGGCTCTGAGGCTCCGAAGATTTATCTGCTTCCTCTTCCAGGATTGCTCTTATCTTATCTTCTCCACCTGGTCTTGCTCAGGCTCCAGAATTTAGCCAAGAGTCACTATCTCTGATGAACAGCGTGGATGATTGACTGGTTCCTCTATAGGAACACCCTTCCTAACTTGTCCTCCTATTACTCATCCCGCAAAGCTCAGGTCCCCATCCAGCCCATCTCTGTAGGCTCCGCCCATGAATCCCCAGAGCCCAGCTGGGACTATGCTCATCAGAAGCATCACAGACTCTAACCTGCTGCCTCCCTTTAGGGCAGAGCCAGGTCCCACACAGTTCGCGGCACGTGTGTTTGTGGAATTGTTGAGTAAGGACGTGTAACCGCATGATTTCTCGGCTTTACCACTTAGGGTCCCACACTGGCTGCTTCTCTCTGCCTTCCACCGAAACACACATCCTGCTGGAGAGTGCCCGAGGCTCCAACTATGAACAGATGGATGTCTGGGGTCCCAGCCCCAAGCAGCTAAAATCGACTGCTTTATCCCTTTGAAATAGACATTGGTGCTCATTTCAAAACCATTGCTTGGTCCTTTTCACTTTAAATACAAAAAGAAATTGGAATTTATAAATGTCATCGTGACGTCAGTGTCCTGCTCTGAAGTCTTTGGGCAGCACGAAGGCCACTGAAGGACTCTTGGGCGATTAAGAAACTCTTAAGAAAACTAGCCACCAGGACAAGAGTCAGGGGACCGCGCTTCTACCCCCTTTCCAGGCCTTAGTTTCTTCATTAAACAAATATATATATATTTGTTTAAAAGAATTAAGTGGTGTCTGATTGCTTTCAAGGGTCCCCTCAGCCACAAGCTTTATGGGTTATAATCCAGGAAGCAAATATTTTAAGTAAATTGAATATAAAAAGTTAATTCTCTTATCTGATATCATGGTCTCCTCTGTCAGTAGCCATGGGGACACTGGGAAATATTGCAATATTCTTTTTTTCTGCTACTAATCCTTTCTGTGAACTGAGACATTTACAGGTAACGAGCAAAAAAGTCCCCGAGGGAAATAGACTTCAAGGGAACATTCCAATGTCCATTGTTCCTCTTGATTTCTTTTTGGCAAAGGCACCTTAATTCTCGCTGCCATTGCATATTTTGAATTTCGTCCAATGGGATAGGAGATTCCATGATTATTTATAGCTCCCTGCTGACAGCTCCGTGATGGGTGGGCACCGGGCTCTCTGGAGCCAGTGTTGGCCCCCGAGCTTCTGGGGTGTGGCAGCCCCACGGGCTCCCGGGACCCGCCCGCACCAGGACCTCCGTGGGGACCACTGTCTTCCCGGCGACAGGCTGTCACCGGGCTTCTGTACTATTCAGCTTGTTTCGTTCCAGCTCGAATTTCCAACACCCATGATTCTACCCAGAGAAACCAGGTGCTGCTGGTTGACAAGTACCCTTCCAAATCAGGTTGTCATCACGTGCGGAGGGGAGAAGTAGGAGGTGGCCTCCACTCCAAAGAAGATAAGGGTAATAACATGGATAATTATTTCGTGCTGACTGAATGCCAAGTCTTGTCTCATTTACTCTCCATAAGACACCATGAGATAGGTACTACTATATGCCCGTTTTATGAATGGAGAAATGGAGAAGTAAGTTACCAGTCTTAAGAATGAATAAGTCTATCTATTGGTTCTGCCTGGACTACCTTTTCTCCACAACATTTTCCCACATTAATATACCTTCAATCCACGAGAGCTGTAGGTGCTGTCAGTGTGTGTGTACGGGGGGTGGGGGGTGGGGTGGGAGGAATGAGGGGGGATGGGGGGGGCACTTGCAAATGGCCCTGGGTCACCGGATCTTAAGGAAGGAGAATGACAGTACCACATTCATCCATGGATCCAGTAAGAGAAGCCCGATCTAGATCATGCCATTGTAACGAGTTTTCCACGTACCACTCCCCATCAGTAAACCCTCATGTTCCAAAACCACCACACTTCCCAGGGCTCCCCACGCTCTTGTCGGATAATAAAGATGAAAGGAGCTCTGGGACCGTGGCCCCGCGGCGGCAGCCTTTGTCACAGTGCGGCACCCAGCGCTAACGGGTCATCATCGGCACAGACGCTCACAGGGGCACCCACGCAGGCTGGAGAGACAACAGACAGACCCGTACCTGTAGACCCACAGGCGCAGTATAGATGGAGGTGTCCTGACGCGAGCATTCGCTGCGGGGTTCATGCCATCAATTCCTTCATCGTTGGCAGCGCGTACCAACTAAATGGCTTGGAGCCATTCGTGACCCAGGTTCAGGTCACTGCCTCCGATTCAATATTTAAAAATATATATATTTTTTTATTGATTTCAGCAAAGAAGGGAGAAGGAGAGAGAGATAGAAACATCAATGATGAGAGAGAATCATTGATCGGCTGCCTCCTGTACGCCCCCTACTTGGAATCGAGCTCGTAATCCAGGCATGTGCCCTTGACCTGGATCGAACCTGGGACCCTTCAGTCCTCAGGCTGATGCTCTATCCACTGAGCCACACCAGCTAGGGCTGATTCAATATTTTAGTGACCTACATTAAAATCCACGTATTTCATCAGACTGGCTACACTCTTAGATATGGGGGTCGGATCGCTCCATTCAATAGCAATACTCATCAGATGAGAGGGTCAATTTCTAAGAATCCACAATACAGTCATGCTGTATCCATTCAGAGCCAACACTGCCTTTTAACATTCTCTGCATTTTAATATTTTACCATCTCTGAAATCAAGATGTCTTATAATCAACATCTTATGACTCTAGTATTTTTCCCCCCTTAAAAGCTGTTATTAAAGTAATGGTGTGTCTTCCCATCAGAGGCAACTTAGAATCAAGAAAGCGTGGTATTTGTAAGAAATGTGATAGACAGGTTTATAATCTTAACATATTCAGAACGCACACACAATGATAATAAAAGCAGTAAGACCTTGAGAGGTAAATAGGCAAAGGACACAAAGTTTTCATTCACATAAGAAAAATGTAACCAGCCATCAATATTAACACTCTCCCTAGCACTCAAATAAATGCAAATTAAAATAAAAAGGAAACTACATTTTTTTTTCAGATTAGCAGAAAATAATTTTTTAAAAATCCAGTGCTAATTAGAATAAAACACAACGGGCACTGTCATCAATGCTGATGGGTAAATTGGTACAAAATTTCTACAAAGCAAGTTGGCTGCATATATTTAAATTATTTATATGCTTACATCTTTCTGTTCTTCAAGAACAATAAGAAATAGACTGAAAACTTACAATAAGTAGGAAAACTTCAAGATTCTAAATTTACATGCTATAACTACATACCTACAGTTATGTAAGGAATTCAGAAAAAAAATTATAATACAGTATGCCAAGGTGTTAATGAGTAATTTTATTCCCAAAGGAAGGGATGGAAATGTGGTTACCACTATGTCTGCCCATAGAGGTGTGTGGGGCTTTTATATACTTGTGGCCAAGTTTTCTTAGCTTTAAGACTTAAAAGTCTTGACCCTTGCATTTTCAATTTGGGGGCACGTTGTTTTGAAGCTTGTTATTATTATCATTCGAGTCCTTTGTGCAAACACTGGCACCTCGCTGGTTAAACTTAGCCCGAGCAGCCTCCTCTTCCTGGATGAGGAAGTGTTCAGTGTCCCCGATAACGATGCTATTAGTCAGCTTTTTATTATCTCCGACAAATAATGGTCGGAGACAGTCCCCATCATGTAAATATTTATTTATCCAGAAGTCCAGCCGAGCCTCTATGCTGCTAATGAGCAGTTGTGAAATAAGAACATTGCAAGATTTCCTTTTAATGGGGCGCCCATGTGCAGTTCAATTCATCTAATCATAGTAACCAGTGTCACCCCAATAAATTTAATAAAATAAATGAAAAAAATTCAATACTGCCTCGGCATGGCCGTTTCTTCTTCTCCCTGCCTCTCAGCCTCATCTCAGTCTTGCAATTTTATTTTTCCTAACAACCAGTGAAAATTAATACTAAGCTTATACCCTATATTTCTCCTAAATCTCAATAAATTCCTTCTTATAGTTACTGCTCCATGTGCTTATACTCTCGGTAGCCATGCTGATGCAAAGGATGTCACTGAGGCCCTCAAGAGTCTGGCGGGCTAGTTAGGGGCGGTGGGGTTTGTGGGGGAGATTAGCTTAAGGTAAAGCGGATCATCCATTCTTTTCTCCAGTTGACTGAGTATGTGCCCTTAGCCTGGCAAAGGCCATAACCCTGCCCGGGATCCACGAGAACTCGTAGAACATGGTGCTCCTACTCCAAGCCCCTATGCCACTTGGGGGCATATAAACTACTACCCATATGTCAAAAGCAACAAAAGAAGAAGGAGTGGCTGCATCTGAGAAGAAATGCAGGGGGTTCTGTATTCCAAGGACAAGGGCCTTCTGTTTGTAAAAGTGTGTCAACAAAGCGCGGTCTGAGACTTAGCATTCGCCTCCCCGCTCCCGGACAGTGACAGGAGCCCGTCTGCGGCAGCTCCCCGAAGGGCTCGCAAGCGTGGCCCCGTGGAAAGCGGCCTGCAGGGCGTATGGTGCTGCCATTCGGTGCCTCCGCAGTCTTCCATCTTGTCTCCGTTAAGACAAGAAAAATTCTTAGCTGCTTACTTTGCCCCAGGCACTCTGTCCTTAGAGGGTGCTGTGGGGGGCATGTTCCCTTTGGCCCGGTAACTGAAGGGGCGCTGCGGAGATGACCGCAGGACAAGCGAAGTAAGGAAACCAGAGCGACAGGGTCAGAAGGAGGCGCGGCAGAAAGGAACAGGGAGAGCGGGCCCGCGGGCCAGGCTCCCAGGCGCGCTCTTGCCGTGGTTGCAGATTTCCCTGGGACTTCCTGTCACTTCCTCTGTGCCCTTTGCGACAGAGGTACTCGTCAGGAGGGTTGGAATCGCTGAAGTTGTTGTTTATGCCGCACAGCTCGTGCCCAGGCGAGAGATCAAGCTGGTCCTTCGGAAAGTGCTGCGTGACAGCAGGCGAGGCAGCCTGTCAGGTTAGAAGGTGCCACGTGTGCTCGGATGAAAGAGGAAAAAGAACTCTCTGGGGGAAGGGACGTCTCAGAGACCTACTGCTACGTCCACGCTGGACAGGTTTCCCCAAAGTGAACAAAACCCCCCCCCCCGTCTCAAGGCCCGAGACCCATGTGCCTGTCAGACGGGCGGCTTTCAAAGGGAGTGCGTGGTTAGGAACACGCTGTGCGACAAGGAGCCAAGGACTCCGGAGAAAGCAGCCGAGGGCACTGCTGATATTTCCAGTGGCGTGTGCATGTGTCACAAGGGCACAGGCGTGGGAGAAGAAGTGCCAGCGTTTGTGTATGTGGTTGGCTCTCCTGCTTTTCTCCCCGACATTCTAGTCTGCCTTTTTTGTTGGTTTGTTTGGTGCTGGCTCAAGTGGCCAAGAGTCTGGGATGAGTTCCCAGGCACCTGAGCCTGGCACCCCCAGCTGTTCCTCCCCTCTGAGCTTTCCCGGGCTGTTCCTTCTTCCACAATCCCAGGAAAGAGCTACCCATCCTGCACGTTTCAGCCTGAGGGTTCTCTTTCTATGAAACCTCTCCCGGCCGGCCCCTCACTCCCATTCCCGTGCCTTTCTGTCTGTCCTCTCGCCTCTCCCACCCCAGGTGTGGCCGAGAGGTAGAACAGCTGACTTCCCAGCGCTGGGTCAGGCCCATGGCAGTGGGAGAGGACTTCTGCAGCGTCCGGTGGCGTTTCAAAGCGGGCTGTGTGTTCTGGCTACAGCGGGGGTGTTGGGCTGCCTGCAGGGTGCTTCATGCCTTGTGCACGCAGACGCTGTTGGGCATTGTCCCCTCCTGGAGCCCGAGACTGCGGCGTGGAGCGGACGGGGACAGGCCTGTCCCGCGAGCTAAACACAAGTGTTCGAATGTCTCCTTGGGGAGACGAATGCCCATTTATCTTCCTCTTCCTGAATCCCCTTCTTCACCGGGGTGCAATCCATCACCCCTCTGTCAGGACAAATAAATTAAACGGCGCCCACTGCGTTTACCTTGCAAGCAGAGTGAAGGCAGAGGAAGTCGTGCTGGTCCAGGAAATCTCTTTGCCACTCATGATGCGGCCCCAGGGCCTCGCTAACCTGAGAGTGGCGGGTCTGAGTCTGCAGCCTGACTGTTATTTTCAGACGTGGTTTGGGCCGGCACCCTTTAAGGGTCTCAGCACAGCCTCTGGGAGTCAGGCCCGGCTCCATCGGCCGTGGGGTTAAAGGAGAGTGCGATTAGTAACAGGATGTTGAGATGCCCAGGTTTAATGCCACTACACTCTCAGTATAAAACTGTGCTTCTGTTGAGGACTCACGAGCCAGAGAGACAGCTATGAATACAGCCTCTGCGGTCGGCAGGCGTGTCAGGGTCCAGCACTCAGGGATCACAGCACACCCTCCGGCCGCTCTCCCCGTCACTGCACACACAGCGGGCAGGAACACGCAGGCGTGGTCGCGTGGCTTTCCTCCTTGAGGTTTTCTTTGCTTGTTTGTTTTGGTGAAAGTGGACAGACACTGAGACAGAATGGCCGTAAGATTTTTTTTAAAGACTCTTTTAAAAGAGGCCCTCCCTCAGCTTCTCCCACCCCGAGCTGCTCCTCCTCCTCCCCGCAGCTGCCTGCCTGCGGGGTGACCAGCTTCCCCTCCACGGTCAGAGATGAAGCCGGAGGAAGGTGCCCCAGGACCGCAGCTTCTGGTTTTCCCACTGAGGCGTCCGTGATGGGAAACGGAAGCAGGAGAAAGCTGGCCAGCAGGGGAAGGGAGCCGGGCCTTTCCAGCCAGCGGGTCTGAAACACAGGTCGGGAGGGGCGGCCTGCAGCGGCTCCTCGCCTCCTCACCAAGTCCTGCCTGTCGCCAGCGCTGACAGAGGCACCTGAGACTCGTCCCCACGCACACGGTTGCTCTTCCCTGTCTAGAAACCAGAGAGGAACGAAGCCTGGTGTGTGTGTGGCGGTGGGGGAAGGGGGGTCCCACTGGCTCCCCCTGCTAAGGCCATCCCTCTGGTTCGGCATCGGGTTTCATTCTGCGCGGAGTGAGAGGAAAAGACCCCGCACGTCTGTCTGCTCGGGAAGCGAGCACCGTGGGGACAGCTGAGAGCACTGGGCGCCGTGGGCCCCGTGGCGCCCAGGGCAGGGCGAGGACTCGGGATGGGCTGCCTCCCGGCCGTGAGGGCCCGAGGCCTCTCTCGGGCGGGCGCTGAGGGCCAGGAAAGCTGAGGCCCTCCAATGACTTCCTCGGCCCTCCACGCCTCCTTCAGGGCTAAGGGGCCATTTCCTCTCCCAGCGGTACTCCTCTCAGAGTGTCTGCCGCTGTTTGGGTCGAGTGTCTGTTATGTTTACTTTAACACTCGGGTTGGAAGACCTGGGTTTGACAGAGTCCCTGTAACGTTCTAACCGGATGACCCTGTCAAGTTCATGACCTCTGAACCTCAGTGCCATGGTCTTTATAGCGGGGACACGGATACCTAACCTTCAGGTGGTGAGAAAGCTTGGGAACAGATTGTATTCGTGTGCACACACGACTGTATTATGACGCTGACACGGCCCAATTTTTAAACCGGTGAGCCAGGGCGCGCTGCCCTGACACCAGAGGCGCACCGCACAGCCACGTCTCCGGGAAAGCCCACTCTCCCAGTGTTTTCTTCTTTGCGCTCACCGACCCGGTGAGATTGCTGAAATGGGCTTGTAAGAACATCTCCTCTAGAACCTGGAAGCTGAGAATCAGAGGCAAATGGAGAGTCGCACAGCCTGTCAGCGGGGTCCTGTGGACCCTGAGGCTGAGGAAGGTGCTGCTGTCCGCAGGCGGGCGACCTGCACAGGGCAAGCCCACGAATGGGGCTGGGGACTAGGCCCCGCGAACGGGGCTGGGGCCTAGACCCCACGGAGAGGAGGCGGCTTGGCCTGACATCCCATCCCGCACTCTGCACCACAGCCAGCCGATCTCAAGTCCCGGGGAATTCTCTGCTTCCCCGGTCATTTTCCCTAGAGAGGTGTGCTGGAATTTCCAGCGACCCAGGGAGATGTTTTGCGTGAGTGACAGTTCATTCTCCCAGCGTTATGGAACATCCCTCCTCAACTCTTCTGCTGGTTTTACTCTGGAGCGCATTTTGACATGAAGCTTTCTGTTCTGGTCTTCTTTGGGCTCGCATTCGCGCTCTCTCCCTTTGGGAACCCTCTTTATCCTTTTCCTTTGATGAGTGACAGCTGTGACTCCTCACGCCTGGTCTTGGCGAGTGTGCCTCCACGCTCTGACTGCAGTTATCTTACACTAAAGCGTTTCTGCTAACTCATTTCATGTCTCCCGTTTACCTTCTCTTCCCCAAAACAATCTGTTCCTGCCGCCGCGTGACTAGCTTAAATTCCATTCTGGCCATTTAAAACTTATATAATCTACTTCTGTTTTTCACATGGTTTACCTACACATACAATGTATTACCCCTACTATTTACTTCCCTCCACGCAGGCGCGAGGCTTTCTGAATGTGATCTTTATCAAGTAAAGGAAGTTCCCCTCGTTTCTTAATTTGCTGAGTGTTTTTCATCAGGAATGGCTGCTGGATTTCATCAAATGGTTTTCCTGAGTCTGCTTGAGATCGTCATATGTTTTTTCCATTTTTGTTTCTTAATAGGATGAGTTCTGGTGATTAACCTATAATTCAACTTTTTAAAGTGTTTTTTTTTAAATTTTATTTTTCAATTACAGTTGACACTCGATATTATTTTGTATTAGTTTCAGGTGTACAGCATAGTGGTTAGACAATCATATAATTTACAGGGTGACCCCTGCAATGTCCTTCAGCTTGCCTTCCCAGGATAAAACCACACTCGTCACAACATGTTGTCCTCTTAATAGACTGCTGATTCCATTTGCTGCCATTCTGATTGGAGCATTTCCATCTGTGATCATGAGAGATAGTGGACTGTAGTTTTCCTGTAAAGTGCTTCTCTAGTTTTAGTATCAGGGTAACACCAAACTCAGAGAATGGAACAGAAACTGTTCTCTTCAGCTTTCTGGAGGAATTTATGGAGAATTGGCATCATTTCTTTAAATGCCTGGCAGAGTGAACCAGGGAAGCCACCAGTTCGCCTGCTTCTTCTTGACGGTGGATGGTTTGTGTCTGGCAAGAAACGTGTCCACCTAAGTTGTCGGATTTATTGGCATCAACTTGGTTATATAATATTCCCTTTAATGTCCTTTAATAGCTGCGGAGCTCATAATACTGCTACCCCCTTCACTCCTGATACTGGCCATTTATTTCTTCTCTCTCTGGCTTCTAAGAAACATTGTTGGTCTTGGGGGTTTGTCCATTTTATTGCTCTTTTTGAAGAACCAGCTTTTCTTCAAGATTTCTGTTTCCTACTATTTCACTCATTTCCACTCTGAATTTTACCATTTTCTTTCTCCTGCTTACATGGGTTCGATTTGTTGATATTTTTCTAGTTTCTTGTGGTATAAGAGGAGGTTTTTGAGACCTTTCCTCTTTTTTGGGGTGTTTAGTACTATAGTTACTATAAATACTGTGATGGTAGGTAGCAGCCCACAAAATGTTATGTTATGTTGTAAATTTCATTCTATTCAAAATTCTTTCTTATTTCCTCATTAATTCCTTCTTTGACCCATGAGGTTACATAGAAGTGTGTTATTTAGTTTCCAAACACTTGAACACTTTCCAGAGATCTTGCTTTTATTGATTTCCAGATTAACTGCCTAATTGAATAACATATCCACACTAAGCCAGCAAAGTGACAATGCACATGAGCTTCAGCAGCTCTTGGTTCTCCTGTTCGGACAGTCTGAGAACAAAGACAGCTCCGTGCTGCCTCACGTCCATTCTCCCCGCCCCCACCCGCTCCAGGACCTGAAACACCGCCCTCCCCTGGGCCTAGCCCCAGTCCTCAGATCTGCATTGGGGTCCATGTTCTTCCCTGTCACTTGTGTGGTGACGTCAGGCTGGTGGGGGAAGAGCTAGGGACCCATGCACTTGTAGTACATCAGCTCGTATGTAGATTTTGAATTTTCTTGTAAGAAATTGTTCAAGTGACATAAAGAAAATGATCCAAGAAATGACCGACCCTGTTGGCTGTGTGGCTTAGCTTTTCTAGAGATTACACTGAAATGGTTCTCTTCTTTTCTGAGAAATGTTTCGGAGGGGAAGGGGCGATTCCGAGCGTGCCTCGAATCCCAGCGGTTGTTAAGGAGCTGGGCATTTCTGCCCGGGCACTGCAGGAGGAAGCTGCGTGTCTAACTGCCCCGCAGAGGGTAAGGCAGCACCATGGCCAACACCTGCCCTGCTGCTTAGGAACACCACTCGTCCGGCTAGTTCTCCCCTTGGGGTCAATAAATTGCAGCAGCATTTCCTTAGACTGAAAGGACAGAAACACCGCCCCTGCCCCCCCCCGCCCCATGTGCCTTCATTCCCAGTCCCGGCTCGTGACTGGGTAGAGCGAGAGGCAGCCCCCAGACCGGCCCCCATGTCCCCGAGCCTCTGAGATGAGCTCCCAGTGCTCGGTGACACGCAGCACGTGAAACCCAGGCGAACAATGC
Organism: Cnephaeus nilssonii; assembly: GCF_951640355.1. Taxonomy (NCBI): domain Eukaryota; kingdom Metazoa; phylum Chordata; class Mammalia; order Chiroptera; family Vespertilionidae; genus Cnephaeus; species Cnephaeus nilssonii. The sequence goes on from NC_137092.1 coordinate 2,802,322, forward strand.
AGGCTGAGTTTCATTCTTATTTGGACATCATAATGGAAGCTAAACTCCCACAAACGACTAAAATTAAACTCAACTGCTTAACACAGAAGTAACGCAGTCCTAAAATTATTTTCTGAGTGACTGACAATGAACATCTGGATCTTATAGAGGAGAACATGCTGGTCAGATACTGTCAGAAGTGCTCCTAAACCAAGGAGAGACAGAGACAGAGACAGAGACAGAGATAGAGACAGAGATAGAGATAGAGAGAGGGAGGGAGAGAAGGAGGGAGGAAGGGAGAGGGAGGGAGGGGGAGGGAAAAGGAGATGTTAACATTCTTATCTGTTAATGGTCTTAGTGTAAAGTTTTTGGAGGGTAGTTTCGAAGGAAAAGCTTGAGGGCAGGCTGAATGCGGTGCCCCTCAGGCCTCCCATGACCTGGGAGAGTGGCAGAGGCTGAGCGGAGAGCCGGAAGGGCTTGCTCCGCACCAGGTGAGGCTCCCCGAGGGGCTGGCAGGGGCAGGCGCAGAGATGAGCTCCTGACAGAATGACAGTCTTGACAACGGCTCTGAAAGCTTGATGACCCTTAACATCTCATGGAACAAAGGAGTCGGTGAGTTGGGGTGAAGACGTTCCGGGGGAACATGAGAAACACAAAAGAGAGATGACAAGGCGACAAGTTAAACATAATCCGCAGCAGCAGAAGCGTCAGCGCCTCCTCCGCAGCCCACCTACAAGCACCTGCCCTTTGTTCATGCACAAAGGGAGCTGCTCACTGTTCCTGCCTCACTCCCCGGGAGGGTGGGGGGGCGGGGGGCAGAGGGCTAGGCCTCTGAGGTCGCGAGGGAGAGACTTTGCTGGGCGACCCTCTGGCCGATGCACCCAGCGAGCTGTATTTGACCTTGGCCAGTCTTTTATTTGTCACACCCAAATCCTCCTTATGCAAGCCTTTCTGCTCTACCTCATTTCTCCCCTCTCTCTCCACGCACACAATCACAGGGGCGTTGCTACATGAAAACAGACACAGTTCCTGAGTGATCCACGTGTGTTTGATTTAAGAACTGGGGGAGACCACCTTGACCTGAACACTTCTACTTTGCAACAACTTCTGCAGAGAGGAGAGGATGGCCGGCCACCTGTGAGTCTCTGTAATTTCGTGAGATCTCGTTGAAGTGTCCAATCTGCAGGCCAGATTTCTGAGGGTCTTGAATATTCATGACCTCGGTGCTCCCAGACGGTTCCCCCATTTGTTTCAGCCTAAATCCCCCCCACACAGGGGAGAGCCTTTTATTTTAAGCATCTCTTTCCATCTGGTAATAAAAAGTAGTGCTGGAGTGAACAAGACAATGGGATTCAAAACGCTATAGAGACGCGTTCTCCCTCTCGGTTTCTCTAATGGGAGAATTGTTATAGTGGACGAATAAAAGGGTCCAGGGGAGGACTCTCCTTCAGTGAAGAGCTGAAGGAAAGAGAGGAAGGGTTTGCCGAGGGAGGTGACAATGATCTTCTAGACAAAGACCATGTCTGTCCTTTTCTTTCCTCTTTCTTTCCTCTGACACAGAGGATTGAGTCAGGGATGCCTTGGTTATCTGTTGTCACCACTGGTCGAAGCCAGGCTCCTCTCTTGTTTTTAATTTCTTTCCATTTTATTCCTATTCCTCACTCCCCCTCGACCTTCCCCACCCTCCCTGCGGGGAGCCATTCTAATGTGTGCAATGTGCATCTTTTTGTTTGCACGCGCTCTTTCAAAATGCACAGAGTTTTGTGTGCATTTAATTGACATCAATAATGAAGGAGAGCTGCTCGTCTCACTTGCCCCTGAAGATGACAAGGAAAGGCAATGCCCTGGCCAACACCTGCCTGTTACTTTGGAATAGTGTCTGTGTTGCTCTTTAGTTTCAAAGTTTCTTTCACCCGGGACCATGTGCCGAAGATTCACGCATGTTGCCATGTACACACTTAATCCCTTGCTTCCAACCAGCACACAATGCGAGCACTTCCCCCTGATGAGTTTCCTTAAAGGGAGAAGCCCAGGGTTGGACGAACGGTGCGTTGTGAGCTCGGTCGCGATGCATGCATTGCTTTGCTTGTTTGCACGTCACTCCGCACAGGGCCCGTGTTCTCTGACACTGTCACCCGCTGCCCCTGTGGCCACAGTGCCATTCCTCTCTTATCAGCCGGAGGCTCTCGGTCCCCAGGAAAGCCCGATACGGCCATTCCAGACATTCTAACACGGACGCTTCTCTTTCCCAGGGGCCTTGAACTTGGATGCTCAATCAGAGCATCCTTTTCCCAGGAGAGCGCGCCCTGAGGCTCACGGGAGGCTCACGGGAGGCTCACTCCGTCAGGAGCAAGGCTGGCTGCTCAGGGGCGGGGGAAGGTGGCCTCTCTCGGAGGCTCCTGGGACGCAGGGGCTTGAGTTCGGTGCGAGGTTGGAAACACCATGAGCTTTGCCTAAGAGATTCTGATCCCCCTCCAGCTGGTGTCTGACCATCCACCCCCCACGGAACGCTGTGGCTTTGAGGCCAATTTCCTCCAGGACTAAGGGCCAGTCAGCTCCGATGCACGGTAGCAGGCTGCTGGTAGGAACCCGGGGGAAGTGACAGGCCAGATTCTAATTTTAGAAGGAAAATGCTCTCGGGTTCCCTCAACTGCCATGTCCGGGTAGCTCAGTTGGTTAGAGCGTCACCCCACTACACCAAGGTTGTGGGTTCGATCCCTCGTCAGGGCACATGTAAGAATCAACCAATGCATGCATAAATGAGTGGAGCAACACATCAGTGTTTCTCTCCCTCTCCCCCGCCTCCCCTCTAAAGAAATCAATAGTGTCGAGTCCACTGGGGAAGCAGTGAGCTCATTTCAGGCCCGAGGCCTGGGCTGTGACCGCGCTCTCTGCAAGCAGCTGTGTATTCAGGAACCCGACGGCTCCCCTGGGCTTCATTTGGACTAGACGGGGCCAGACCCTGTCCACTCAGAGGTTACTAAGCTAACAAACGCAGAGGAAAACGCAACCACAGTGGGCATTTCAAGTTATGCTTCTGATTATCCTTTTCTCTAATTTTTTTGGGACCAGAACATAAAAACGGTTTCCTTTCATCTTGGAACTTTGTTCGATGATCTAATCTTCCCCACACATGTGGCGGCTGTGTGCTGAGAGGCGGGCTCGGCGCGAGAACGCGTCCCTGGGCCCTCGCTGGGCAGCCGGGGAGGGAAGGGCGCTGCGGGCAAGGGAGCAGTAGTTTCAGCTGAGAGCAGGTCAGACGCGCACGGACTGCTGGGCTCCAGCCCAGAGCTGCTGATCCAGTAGATCTGGGGCAGGGGGGACGGGGGAAGAGGGAGTTTGGTGCTGCTGGTCGGGGAGCACACTTGGGGAACCCCTGTTCTAGAACAGTGATCAGAATCCCTCCCTGGTAGCCCAGGACCTTCCATTTCGGAGTCCAGAAGATTCTGTTTTCCAGTAATAATCACTGCACACTTGCACACGCACACACGCACCAGAAACATAGAAAGCAGAAAACAGGGCAAACACACAGTCACCCCGTTCCCCCATTCTTTCTCTCTTCGTGGCTCAAACTGTCGGAAGTCTACTTCTCATACGTGGCCTGAATCAGAGGGTGTTTTGGGTGGTAGACCGTCAGTTTTCAACAGAAGCCAACAGAGAAAGGTCACAAATCAGAGCTGTGACATGACCCCTCCCCCCCCCTTTCTCTCTGGACGCGCCGGCATTACTGAGTATTATCCGTTTACCACGAAATGAGTTGTGAACTCTACTTGCTTGATCTCATGTAACCTTGAGACAAACCCTAGTAGAAGGGTATTCTTTTTGTCCCCACTTTACCGACAGGGAAACCAGGACCTCAGGAGGGAAGTATCTTGCCCGAGGACATTAAAAAAGGAAAGAGCTGTGGAACTAGGACTTGCTGCCCCCACCGCCTCCAACCACATGGCACCGGAACACCGCGTCCTCTCCCCGCTGTTTACACTGGTGGCAGGGCCTGTCTCCCAGGGCTGGTGTGGGAACGAGTAAGAGAGCAGACACTGCGTGCCACAGAGAAGGGATGCGTGTGGCTACGAGGTATTACTTTTTGTAACACTTCATTACTATTGTTATTGATGAGAGAGAGAGAGAGAGAGAGAGAGAGAGAGAGAGAGAGAGAAACATCGATTTGTTGTTCTACTTATTGATGCCTTCACTGGTTGACTCTTGTATGTGCCCTGACCAGGGACTGAACCCACAACCTTGGCGAATCGGGATGATGCTCTAACCAACTGAGCCACTGGGCCAGGGCTACTGATTGAAATATTTCAGAGGTGACTCTCCTGTCCTACAATAAATCAATATTTCAGAGGTGACTCTCCTGTCCCACATTCCACCAATTTATTATCACCTGTTTCCCTCGCTTTGCAGGTCTCAGCCTTCGAGAATTATTTTCATGTCCTTGTCCTCAAAACGGTCCTGTACTCCCTTCTCCCGCTGACATTCGGTGGAACTACTCAACAATTATTTTATTTGAACATGTGCAACCCTAGGCAGGTGTTCCCAAGTCAGCGACGAGGAGTGGAAAGGTGGCTCATTCCTCAGCCCGGCCATTGTCTGTCGCGTGCACATGACAAGAGGTTGGACTCCATCAGAGGGACTCCCATTCCTTAAAAGCCTGCCCAGCCCTGGCTGGTGTGCTCAGTGGTTAGAGCACCTGCCTGCCTATGATTTTTAATGCAGTATTTTTCATTTCCATAAGGACAAAGCAATATGAGTTATAATTTCCTTTTTGAACACTTTCATCACTCAGTAAGTTGCCTTATTTATTCTGGCACAAAGTCTTCCAAAACAGGATATTCTCCTTCAGTCTTATTTTAGCTATAATGTGGCAAATCACAAGCGAGCGTTTCTACTTTTTTTCTATGGAAGTCTTGGAATTTCCACAGCGTGTGTTCTGAGCCAACACAAACACACCGAGATGGATGGAGAGCAGGGAGCTCTGGAGATCAGGAGACTGACTTCACAACATTACTTAGTGCAGATTCAGCTGCTGAACAAGGCAGGGACTCGTAAGGGGGTTTGGAAACAGAAAGCTGGGTTTTGTGAAATGGGGAGAGAAAATGGCAAAATAGCTCGCCTCTGACGTGGCGTCCAAGGGAAGGGTGATGCCCGTGTTATCTACAAGGCTTTCCTGGACAGCCCGGGTATAGGAAAAGCAACCGAGGCCTGGGCTTGGGCTGCATCGAGCCTGCCATGTGGGAGGACAGAGAGAGCACCAAACATGGAATCCGGAACTTGAACTTCCGGTCCCAGTTTTCCTATTACCTAGCTGTGTACCACGCAGGTCAGGTAGCCTCCCTGACCCTCAGCCTCCTCCTCCACCTAATGGAGACAAAATTGCTCGCCTGGGGCTGTTAGGAGACTCACCCACGATATAATATTTTAAGAATTTAAAAAAATTATAAAGCGCTTTACCAATGTGAGATATCTCTGTTACATCTCTCAGCAGTCCACTTCCCCTCTGCCCACTTGCCCTCTGCCCAGGGGATGTGGAAGCTGGGCCGGACGGCAAGGTGAACGGGCATGCTGGTGGCCCGGGTCGTGCTCACGCCCACCGGCACTTGTTTACACCCTCAGCAGTCTACCCGAATGTCTCTTTGGAGCAGGGTCAACAAACAGTAATGACTTTCCTTGGGACTAAAGGGAAGCTTCTGAGCTCCGATTACTTCTGTTAGGACCGCCTCCCTCCATTCTGTTCTTCCCAAAATCCAATGAGCTTCTGGAAAGACTAACCCTCCCCTGCCCATCCTCCTCTTTATCACTATAAATTGCCTGTGAGAAGAACCTAGAAGATGGCGCCAATTAGGACCAGTCCCAGGCCCTCCTCTGAGAGGCCACCCGGGCAGATTCCACCTTTCCTTCTTTCCTTCTTTCCTTCTTCCCTCCCTCCCTCCCTCCCTCCCTCCCTCCCTCCCTCCCTCCCTCCCTCCCTCCTTCCTTCCTTCCTTCCTTCCTTCCTTCCTTCCTTCCTTCCTTCCTTCCTTCCTGACAAGCCCACACTTCTAGACTCACTCTCAACACCTCTCTGTACGTTCCTTATTCCAAGCTTACGAGCCTCTCCTCCGCCCTTTAGAACTTGAGAGCGATCATCTACAAAATCCCTGATGGCCTCCACCTTCACTGAGCCTTTCCTGCACCTTGTTATTCTGATGGAAGCCTGGCTGGGTTCGAAAGCTGGAGTCCTGTCCAATGGTGACCCCCACATGGGGGAGGGAGAGGAGCAGTTCTGATAAAACTCACCATCCTCTGCTCAAACACTTTGTACCTTCCCCCGGTGTTTGCTCAGCTTCCCTGTCCTTTCTGGTTTACCTTCCTCTGCTGGTCCGTTTGCTCTTCGTGTCCCTTTGTTTAGCTTAGTTACAGTTCACTAGGATGTGAAGTCCATGAAAGCAGGGCGACTGTTTGCTCTGCCACTACTGTATTCTTATGAACAGAACCCCGATCCACTCGGGGCGACAGTGTATGAGGTTGAATACTGAACAACATATTCAAACTCCTACCTTTTCAGTGAGATGTGAGTGGAACCTCTTGGAAAGCTCTTCCAAAGGGGATAACTTCCACGGCTTTGCCTTCTTGCCCTTCACTCTCCCTTCGTTTTCCTGCCTGAAATACAGACACGAGGGTTGGAGCTGGAGCAGCCACCTTAGGATGCTGAGGCTTAGCCACAAGCTAAGGAGGGTGGGACCAGGAGCTAGAATCAATCTTGGCCCTCGAAGTCAAGTCGTTGATCCCGCCTTGACCTGCATACCCTGGGGACCGCGTTAGTTATGGCCCTGACAGGACTTCTATTACCTGGGGCCAAATGGAAGGGAGGAGCCAAATGTAGAGGAGGAATTGGCATTGTGGACTCTACTGAAGGCTGAAGGCTCGTCACTTTCCCCACCCCATTCTGATACCCCCTCCAGAAAAGGAACTGCTCTTCCTCTCACCTGGGTGAGAATCACCATCACCCAGTGAGCCACTCTTACCACTGGGAATAACTCTATTTGAAGCTCTATTTCCAATTGTTATCATTTATTAGTTTCGTGTTGATTTACTGAGTCCCTACTATCTACTGCTTGCTATGTTACCTGCTCAAGCTCTAATGGTGAACAAGACACATCCCTGGCCACTAGAGTTAGCAACTAGTAACTGCTTACCAGTGAGCCCTAGTTTTAGCCCTCCATTGAATACAGAGCAGCAAGTATATTCCTTCCTCTGCACACCGGTCATTCAGTGATCACGTGGCTTTAAAGGTGTCTCTTATCCAAGCAAAAGGTGTCTCTTATCCAAGCAACACCCTCTCTTTTTTCAGCCTCGCTCACACAGAATGGCATCCTGGATCAGACGACCCTGCTCCCAGTATGGTCTTGGAGACCATGGCCTCAGGCGGGTAGAAGAGTGAATGCCCGAGTGCACCTTGAGCTTACTGCACCTGTTCTGGTTTCTCATGACAATGTTGGCTTGTGTTCACTTTGTGGATCACCAAAACCACCAGGCGGCCAACTCTCCTCCACACTGTCCTCAGGTATTTGGCATTTACATCTCAGTGCTAGAAATGTCAATGCATTCCCGTTAGATTTCTCCTCATCATCTGCTCCATTATTCCATCCTTTGAGCTCTTCCTTATCTTGATTCTGTCACCTCTCAGGTTATCGATATTTCCCAGTCATATATTATGAATAAACTAGAGGCCCAGCGCATAAAATTCATGCATGGGTACAGTCCCTAGGCCTGGCCTGTGATCAGGGCCATCTTCTCCGGCTGCCTGCAGCTGACCCCGTCCCCCGCCACCACCCACCCCTGGTTCCGTTTGCCATCTGGTGATTGGAGCCTGCTGGCCAGGGGGAGGAACCGAGAGGTCGGCCATTCCCGCCCGCTCGCTAGCCCCGTCTGCTTGCCAGCCCCACCCCATCACCCTCTGTGTGTGGGGCAACCGGTGGGGTGGGGGCCTTGGCCTGGCGCTGCCCGCATCCCCTGCCACCCACCCCCCGTTCCCTGTTCATCATCGGGCGATCGGAGCCTGCCGGCCGGGGGGGGAGGGAGAAAGGGGGAGGGACCGAGAGGTGGTCATGTGACTCATAGTGACTGGTTGAGCAGTCATTCTGGTCGTTCCACCATTAGGGTCAATTTGCATATTACCCTTTTATTATATAGGATTAGATAATCATATCTTCTATGTTACTGACAAAAAACGTTGAACTCAACAGTTTCAAAGACAAAACCCAGCAACACTCTTTCCAGGAAGATTAGTCACACAGTCTGTCAAGCTTCCATTTGCAACTCTGTACACTCATTCATTCCACAAACTTTAGGGAGTGCCTTCTTCTGGGCTGGATGCTGAGATGAAGAAACCACCTGAGTTTGGAAAGACAGACGTGTTGACATCCAACATGCACGAGGCCACAGGCAGGAGTGCAAGCCATGCGACCTGGGAGAAGCGGGTAGAACCTCAAGGGGCATCCAACGCAAAGATCTAATGAGGGACTTTACCAAGGATTTTGCTGAAACTGCTATGAACTAATTCAATAGGTTAGGCATTGCTCCAATGTTCCAAACTTGGAATCATATCCAAATTTAGAAGTGAAGTTATGTACCAGGACTTGGTCCTTGCCACTTGGGATCCTACGGGTCACCTGTCTTTGCACCTCCCAGAAATGCATTCAAACTCCCCTTTACGTCTCTCCTGAAGTTGAACAATCAACACAGATGGTTCTGATCATCTCCCAGCATCATGAAGGACCTCTGGTTTCCTGGTTACCAGCTAACTCTGCAGGAAGCCACCTTTCTGACCCTGAGATTCGTGGAAGGTGGAGTCATACTTACAGGCTACCCCAGCCCTACAGCAGCTTCTCTGCTACTTCTTTTTCTCTCCCTGTCCTTCCGAGGTGCCTCCTCAGAAACCAAGAGGAGGTCTGGAAACCTCTCCAGCTACGGGGAGAGAGACAGGCGCAGCCTCCACACCCCAGTGACAGCCTTTGTCACATAACACAATGCTGCTTATTGTATACACCCCTGTGAATTCGTGAGCTTCAGGATATTCTCACAGAATCCAACATTTTCCTCGTGCAGTATGTACACAGTATTGCCAGCTTTGTAAGTTTCTTTTCCAAATTTTAATTTATTATTGCACTCTTTGTGTGTGTGTGTGTGTGTGTGTGTGTCTGCTAACTGCAAAACCATGCATCAACTATGGGGAAGCCAGAGGTAGAGACGACGATGAACCAGAACTGGTCCCAGCCGTAAAAGGAACTGATGGTCCAATGGGGAAGGCAGACCTGCACGTGTATAGCACGAGGAAGTGGCTGTTCCGGTTTCTTTCTGATGGACAAGCATTTTGCAAAGACGAGCTATGTGAATGCAAGGCAGGAACAGCCATTTCACACGGCTAAACACGTCACTGCACTGGTGGGGGTGGAGGGGGAGGAGGAAGAGCATAAAAATGGTTATCATCACCCCCCATACGACAAAAACTAATTATTTGTCATGTTTTAGCTGCGTTTGTGCTAAAACCTCACGGTCCCCGAGACCCACCACTTCAGGTGAATTCCACACGTTTGCACTTGAGTTTGCAAAAGATTCCCAGTTACCCAGCAACGGAAGCAAAGGGCCCGTCACTTTCCTGAAATAAGAGAGAAAACAAGGTTTATCTTGTTTTGGTGGCATTCCTTCACTTTCCACTCAAGAACACCATTTCAGAAAGTTATGTCTGTGCTAAAAAAACAAAAACAGAACAAAAAAAAATAACCCCCCTATTTCTATAAATTAAAAAAAAAAAAGGCCAAGAAGTGGTGCCGTCTCCCTTTAAAAAAACTGAACTCATCACAAAGACAGCACTTTTTCTTGTAAGAGGAACTTCAGCCTCTGTTTTAGAATCACAAATCTCTTCTTCATGGAGAAAGATCCGTTCACAGCACGGGTGGCGCTTCAGCTGCTCCCCAAACCGGAGTGCGATTTCCTAGTCTCCCCGCTGCTCCCGCCTGCACTCCCAGCCCCTGCCCGGTCCGGTCCGTGAGCAGGGCCCGGTGTGTGTGGCAAAGGCGGCCTTTGGCGGGAGCCTCCGGAGAAGCCTGACTGTGCAGCCGGGCCGGGGGCAGGGTCCTCTCTGGGGCAGAGGGAGCGGTTTCGGCAGCGACGGCCGCTGAAGGGGTTAACCCTGGCCTTGGCCGGCTGTCAGGGAAACTTTTTTTTCTGGCTCTGCTCCGGGTTTCCCCTTGAAGGGATTTCCCTCCGCCTCTGCGAGGAGACCCTTTATAAAGAGCAGACTTTCTATGTCCCTCCCCACTGCGCCCACTGCCGCGGGACAGAGCGGAGCTGACCGGCTTCCCGGGCACGTTCGCTCGCGGGGCAGAGGCCGGTCTGGGAGCCGCTGCGTTCTCCTCGGGCAGCAGCGTCCGCCTGGGAAGATGGAGGGGATCTCTGGGGCCTTGACTCTACTTTGGATGGTGTTTGCTGCGGGTAAGTTCCGCTCGGGTTCTGAGTTCACCCTGACTGGAGCTTCGGCTGGTTTTGCTGGGGGGCGAGGAAAAGCACTGGGATTCTTAAAACGGGGGGGGGGGGGGGGGGACGGGAGGGGGGAACAGAAGGTAACCTGACTTGCGACGTGCTGTGAGCACTGCTATGTGGTGTCATGTGCCACAGTCGGAGCTGCAAATGGATGTTGCTTTGGATGCTTTTCCCCGATGTCAACCGAGTCCGTGGCTCTGTCCCTGGGAAGGGCTATCTCTCCGGTTTCCTGTGCTTGATAATGAGATCAAGCTTCGCAAACAACACAAGGCTGACAGATGGGCTTCAGGGTCAGAGTCGCTGAACGGAGATCATTCCAACACCTTCCTTGGCAGCGATCCTGTGCCTTTGGGGGGCCGTGCAGTCGGGGGGGGGCGGGGGCAGTGTGGGAGAGCGCGGCCAGAGCACGCTGCACATTGTGCCGGGGCAGAGGCGAGTGGAGTGCTAGACGATCCCGTGAGAGTTTGCCTTCCTCTTGCCGTCACAGCTCAAGCCTTTAGGATCGAGAGCTCGCCCGAATCCCCCGTCATGGCTCCGATCGGCGCCTCGGTCTCGCTGACGTGCAGCGCCACGGGCTGCGAGGCCCCGGCTTTCTCCTGGAGAACCCAGATCGACAGCCCTCTGAGCGGGAGGGTGCAGAGCGCCGGCTCCACGTCCACGCTCACCATGGACCCCGTGAGCTTCGAGAACGAGCACTCCTACCTGTGCACCGCCACGTGCGGGGACAGGAAGGCGGAGAGGAACATCGAGGTGCACGTCTACTGTGAGTACTTGCGTCTCCTATGGTCTCTCGGGTTTGCGTTAAATGAAGTGTCTAACGGGGGTCGTTGGAAAAGAAAAACATCGTCCACGTCTAGATCCGTGGCCAGAGGACTAGATTCTTGCACCCAGAGAGGGAGAGACAGCTGAGCTGAGCACGAGCCCGGGAGCCCAAGCCTTGGCTTCCACTTGCCACTCTGCGCAGACCTGGTGGCCGGGAAGACCTCGCTGCTCTGGGCTTCGCTGCTCTGAGCCACGCAGAGAAGCTCTCTAAAGCTCTTACTGCACAAAGCTCTCTCTTGGATCAGACCCTTCCATGCGTCTACATGATCCATGAATGCCATCCTTCAGGGAGTCCCCATTTCTTCAGTCTTGTGCAATGGGGCGCTCAGCATGGGTGTAAGGGGGAGCTGTATGAGTTAGTAACATACAGCTCCTGTCCAAAAGCTCCCCCCCCCCCGGGACATAAGAAGAATATCTGCACCCACGCCGCTCACTGGATTTTTCTGGTGTGGATCAGTTTGAGTTCGTTCTTGCTGTCTTTGGTGCCATGAATCCTGGATGCTCAGCTGCTCAAGCCCCAGGGTATTTGCATAATGAATTAGATTTGCCTGGTGAATGTGAATGGATGCCCCTCGCTTAGCATTCCACCGGAATACATCCCCGTCTGCTCTCAGTCCGGCAAGTACAGTGAGCGGGGGGAGAGCACAACCAGCCTGAAATCAATCACTGGCCTTGGTGACCGAGGGCCCCTCTTTCAGAAACAAAACCCACAAGCCGGCAGTGCTTTGCAGCGCCTCACGGAGACCTACCTCGTGTGACTGCTTTATGATTCTATCGCTTCCTTCTGGTGTCGCGGAGCTCAGCTCTGCCCAGAAACCCGAGCCGATTCCTCCCCGGCCCATGTGCTGCTAATTCTTCCCAGGACACTGCCTGGCGGGCTGCTTGCCATTGTGCGGGTCGTGCAGGCATCCTCGCTGTGTGTGCAGCTTCCTGAGCGCCACAAGGGCCCCTTCTGTAAACAGAGGGAAAGGAGCAAGTGCTTGGATTACCGGGCAGCGAACTGTGTGGGCCGCAGGCAGGGTCCTTCCAGAACCGGAGGGACAGGGATTGTTGGGGGGGGGGGGGTAAATGAAAAGGGCTGCGTTTCTTTCACATCCGAGACTTCCAGCCCCTTTGCCTCTGCTCTCTCGTCCTAAATCGCCGAAGATTTAAAGAAGAGAAGGGAAGACCTTCTGGCCCCCTGATCTTGCCTGGAGTTTTTCTTCCCTGTGTCTGTCTCGCATTATGTGGAACACACCCGGTTGTGAGCCTTCAGGGCTGAGACCTTTGGGTTATTACCGCAGAGCCTCGCACCCAGCCACGCCCTCGTCAGCATCCTGAGGGTCTGAGAAGGAGGCCTGTGCAAGGAGGCCGAGGCTGAGCCCAGCGGTGCGTGCCCCGGGCCCTGAGAGGCGCCCTGCAGGGCTGGGTGGGCACCGAGCTGGCATTTCGGGAGGCAGCCCTGCCTTCCGGACTTTACAGATCGCACAGGCGTCCCTTCCTGGCGGATCAGTTCCTGCCGGAGGCGCCCTTTCAGAAGCCAGTCACGTAACGTGGCTCCCTCCCCTTCTTAGCACATCTCGCCCACCCGCTCTTCTCTGCAATGGCATGTTGAGCCTCCGGGTCCTTACCTGTCAAAGGGGAATATATCTGTCCCGGCTAAAATAAGAGAATGTGATATAACGAAATATAAACCCGCAGAGACAGTGCAGAATAATAGAAATCCTGAGCTTAAATCCCAGACTTCACACTGACTAGCGGGTGACTTGGGGCCAGTTATGCAAATACACCAGGTCTGTGTTTTCACATGTGTGAAGTGTGGTCTCCATCTCTTGGGGTTTCTGTGAGAATAGAATAAAATCACTCGTGCCAAATGAATGGCGCTGCGATGGGCACATGTAAGTCCTTAATGAACATTCATTTCTTCTCCCTTCTTTTACTCAATAACATGTAAACCTTAGACATACAGGAGCAGAGCTGAAGAATTGGCTTGAAGGTGACTGACTCTGATTCGTGAACTGATCCGAATCGTGAAAGGCGACTTAAACAAAGAATCGAGACTGTCGTAACAGAAACTGTAGACTCGGTTTGCATTGCATTAAGCCCCTACGGGACCTGCCACACACGAGCCCGGAGCCCACTCACCCGTGTTCATTTGATCTTTGCAGCTTTCCCCAAGGACCCGGAGATTCACCTGCGTGGCCCCCTGCAGGTGGGACAGCCGGTCACAGCCACGTGCCTGGTCCCTGATGTCTACCCGTTCGACAGGCTGGAGATTGATTTGCTGAAGGACAACCGTGTCCTGAAAAACCAAGAATTTCTGGAGCCGATGGAGAGCAAGTCCCTGGAAAACATGAGCTTGGAGGTGACCTTCACTCCTACCAGGGAGGACATGGGGAAGGCTCTGGTGTGCCGAGCCACGTTGCACATCAATGAAGTCGCTGAAGAGCTCCGGAAAAGGGAGACCACGAAAGAACTGCAGGTCTACGGTAAGGGCCGTGGGGCCGGTCGGCCTTGGTGGGAGTTTCATCTTGGCGGGATACGGCAGTCCGCTTAGCGGCTGACGTCAGGCAGAAACTTGTTTTAGTCCATTTTTGTTCAGGGAGAACGTAATATTTGTCAACAGTGCGTTTCGATGAAAAGAGTGCTGGATGTGGGTTAATAAGACTTGTGAACTTGGGTCACTTAATTTCTCTATTTCCCAGCCTATCGAAGGGAAGTAATAATACTATACACTGGGGAGTGGGAAATGGGCTCAAATGGTATCATTTTTTATCATGTTGTAAATTCTTACTCTGTGCCCTGAACTATCAGGTACAGAGATCTTACAAGGCGAGCACTGATTCTGTGGGTACATGTGCATGGGGGGGGGGGGGGGGGAGGCGCCCTGGTTGCCTCCACACTCCCGGAAGCTGCGGGTTCTGAGGCCGCCTCATCGTCCCGGGTTGTGTAGGAGTGGCCCTACTGCACCCCGTTCCAGACTAGAACACTGCGTTCTGCTCTGGACAGCACTCTGAAAGGAGCATTGCCCCCCTGAGCATGCTTGGAAGAGAATGAGAGGGAGAGACTTCTATCAAAATTCTGAATAGTCGAGATAGGGGATATTTTCCCTAGAGAATGCAGAACTCGGAAAAGAGAGCTATAATTAAGTATTTGAACCACATTAAGAGTCTTTCTTGATTTCTGAGTATCTATAGCCAATTGAAAACACCAACCATAACAAAAACATTAGCCCAGTCAAACTGGTCAGAAACTGGATGGACTAAGTTTTCTGTGCTGGTCTGACACAGTACGTTGGTCGAAGTTGTGGGCGCACAGAGACACGGCCTGTGGGAGGAATACGTCACTCCCGTTGGGTCGAGGGGGGCTCAGCAGTTGCCGACATCGTGCCCTGTCTTTCCAGTCTCCCCCAGGGACACCACAGTGTCTGTGAGCCCCTCCACCAGGCTGCTCGAGGGCGGCTCTGTGACAATGACCTGTGCCAGCCAGGGCCTGCCAGCGCCGCAGATTTTCTGGAGCAAGAAGTTAGATAACGGGAACCTGCAGCCCCTTTCTGGAAATGCAACCCTCACTCTAATTGCCATGCGGATGGAGGATTCCGGGATTTACGTGTGCGCAGGAGTGAACCTGGTTGGCGAAGACAGAAAAGAGGTGGAATTACTTGTTCAGGGTAAGTGAGGGGTGCAAAAGGAAGAGGAAGATGCTGCCACTGGGCTCTGAGCCGCGGCGAGGCAGCTTCGATGCCCGATGGCTCCCTCAGATCTTACTGGCGCCCCATCTCATGGCCGCGTGCTCCAGCTCAGGTACATAGTCACCTTCCTCACACCTGTAAGATGCAGTGCCTGCCACGTGCTAGGTGCTCCATAATGGCAGGATGAACACATTGTACACGTGGGCAGCTCCCATTTTTCATATGTGAAAACATGAGGCTAAACTTGGACGGTTAAAAAGGGAGACTTCAACCTTGCCATCGGTAGATGCACTCAGTTGGGTATTTGACTGGCATTCTCAGGAGCCCAGGAAAGGTACCCCCTGAAAAAAGCATGGACGCTGGTCCCCTGTCCTAGAAGGCTCCAGCCATCCTAAGCTGCGCCCCATTTCAGGGAGAGGGAGACACGGCTGGGCGAGGAAGGGGTGTTCTGCATCACAGGATACGGACAGCCTCAGCGGTAAAGAGGGGACTGAACTTTCAAAGGGCCTTCGTGACCTTCCAGGTGCTCCCACAGGAGCCACAGACTCACGTGGGAACAGAGCGGCCACTGTAAAAAAAAAAAGGAAGTGATCTGAGACTTGGCCACAGGCAGAAAGTGGCTCTGTTGTAAAGTTTCCCCTTCCCACACCAGAGGGCCAGGAACCCGGAAACGCTGGGCCTTGCTCTGAACGAGCTGCCGCTTTCAGGACCTCAGAGCCGTCCGTCTCCTGAGGTGATGTGAGGAAAGCCTTCTTGGGAAGCGACTACAGTGTCACCACCAGGCCAGCCACACTGAGGGAAACAGCTCCCCGCACAGGAGAGAACCCGCGCAGGCTGGTGGATTTGGGGTGATTGTGTGCTGGGGTCTCTTTCTTCCATCCCCAGCCCACTAGTCACCAGGACCATGTGAGCGGTTTCCCGCGGAGTCTCACCTGTCACTTTCAGAGTTGCCCCACACTTCCTGTTTCTTCAGGGGAACAAAGTGGAGATTTCGAATTCCCTTTCTCCCCAGAGAGCAGGGTGTGTGCCCGGCAGGGATACACTGGCAGCCAGAGGGCTTTCCTGGATGCTGGAGACTGGGCGGGGTTTGCCCTCCCATCTGAGTTGCCAGTCCCCGTGTTTTATTCTGCATCAAAGTTTAGAGGTGGCTCCTGAGCCACTTCAATGCTTGGCCCGTGACTTTGCTCTCAGCGTGACTTCCAACGCGTAACTTCGCACCTTTGGGACAGACGCTCCGAGCACTGGTCCGCTGCGGGCCCTGTCTCGCGGGAAGACCTGTTTGTGGCTTTGTGGCTTTCTTTAGTGCTTTTCTTAGGTCTTGTTTTATCTCCACACGAGGGTGACTGGATTGAGTTGTTCAAGCGGCTGAAAAGCTGGGATCCTGAATCAGACCCACCTGGCTTCAAGCCTTAATTTTGTCTCTTGCAAGTTGTATAAAGTTATTTAGCAGTCCTGAGCCTAAGTTTCCTCAAGGAGAAGGTGGAGGAGGAGGAGAAACAGGGGGAAGAGAAGAAGGAGGAGGAGGGTGAGGAGGAGTAGGAAGAGGAGGAGAATTAGCGCAACAGTTCATGAGGTTGTGAGGATAAAGTGAGACAATATACGTAAAGTGGTTTACACAACGCTGAAGGCACTGGAACCTCTTAAATGACTTGAGTGCTGTCCGCCATCACAGGGATTTGATGCCCTGCATTTGAGCAGACAGTGAATTATTGCTATGACATATGCCCCCCCCTCTCTTGACAAATTTTTATCCACATTCTTTCTGTTCAGTGCCTGAGCCAGCGGACTGCTGTGGGTTCATCTTACAAGGTGTGGTCTCGTTCCCATTGGTCCCAAGGTGGGAAGGAGTAACTGTTTTGTCACAGATGTTAGCTTAAAGGAAATCAGAAACAAACAAACAAACAAACACAGAAAACACCCAACAAAGACCATAAACTGGAATGTGGTGAAAGAAGAAAATACTCACCTTCCTTTTGTCTTGTCCTTTCCCCCCAGAAAAACCGTTCACGGTTGAGATCGGCCCTGGACCCCAGGTCGCTGCTTGGCTCGGCGGCGCGGTCGTGCTGACATGCGGCGCCACGGGCTGCGAGGCCCCGTCTTTCTCCTGGAGAACCCAGATGGACAGCCCTCTGAGCGGGCAGGTGCGCAGCGAGGGGCCCAGGTCCACGCTGACGCTGAGCCCTGTGGGGTTGGAGAACGAGCATTCGTACCTGTGCACCGTGACCTGCGGGCGCAAGAAACTGGAGAAGGGAGTCAAGGTGGACGTCTACTGTGAGTGCCTCCCACCGCGGTTTACTGCTTTGCTTTCGGTTCCGTCGGAAGAAACATAATATGAGTCTGTGATGTGCAATGAGACCCGTGTGTTTAGGAAGGGAAGTTAGCATTGGGAATGGTTCCTGATTCTCAGAACCAGAATTTCTGAGGCAACTTACTTGGCCTAAATCCATGGTTGGCAAACTGTGGCTCTCGAGCCACATGTGGCTCTTTGGCCCCTTGAGTGTGGGGCTCTTCCACAAAATACCACGGCCTGAGTGAGTCTATTTTGAAGAAGTGGCATTAGAAGAAGTTTAAGTTTAAAAAATTTGGCTCTCAAAAGAAATTTCAATCGTTGTACTGTTGATATTTGGCTCTGTTGACTAATGAGTTTGCTGACCACTGGCCTAAATCTTCAGCACACATTACATACATGCACAGCATCGGCGGTCCTGTGCCTTGTCGGAGTCGGGCACAGGAACACACCACGTGCTCATTGCTTCCTGTCCCCTCTGTGTGAGTGTGCGGGACATTGGAGGTGAGAGTGAGCAGGGAGGGGCTCAGTGCCCGTTGGGATAACTGCGGAGGCATGATGGCCACTCAGCATTAGACAGGAGCTGAGCCGAGCTTACTGTTTTGAAGATGCATTTGGAAAGCTGATGGCAGGATGGGGAAATGAGGCGGCGGGGAGCAGGGGAAAGCCAGGCACGGGGGCAGGGAGTGTGGGTGGGCAGAGGGCACGGTCCAGGGCAGTAGGTCAGGGGCCAGTGACCGAACTACATACACACCCTGCGCTTTTTCTTACTGTGCTTGTCACCTGAACAAGAGCCCTTACAACCCCAGATGTCCACGGATTCCACATTGCTGGAGGCCCTCCGTTTCTAACCAGTGAGGGACAACGTATGCAGAGTGACCAACCTTTGTGATTGCTTTCGGAGGGTCACTCTGCCTTGTCTAATTCAGCAGAATTCAAGGGGCCGTACTGTAGAGATTTCCACCAGAAAACCCGCCCCGACGGTGTCCCCCTCAGGATCTGTTCGAAAGGAGTTAGAGTCTATCTGCAAAGGGATGTGAGTCTCTCAAAAGACGGGCGAATCTGATTGTGTTATCGTACTACCCAGCGCCCAGGATCCGCTGGCGTAGGCTCGTTTCCAGCAGAAATGAGAACCACGGCGGAGCCTCCCCGCAATTGGGAACAGCTGAGGATGTATCCCTGTAACAGCATTTTACTTACGGGAGAGGAAAATGTTAGCGTTGCTCTAGCTCTTGGCAACTATTTTAGTCTTGTGTTCATTGATTTGCATAAGATTTCATATAAATATTATTCAGAACCGGAATCTCTTACAGTTGTTTTTTTTTTTTTCTTAACTACAAGTATTGTCTGAGAAAGATGTACAACTTGCTGCCTACACGTGGCCATTGGAAATTCAGATGTCCAAACCGAGATCTGTGCGGGGCGGGGGCGGGGACGGGGGACATAGGGGAGGGCTTCGTCGATGCTGAGAGCCCGTGCGGTTTGAGCTCTGAGCTCAGGGAAATGTGAGTCTGGTCTCAGCTCAGGACTTCCCAGATCCGCCGCCGGTGACTCTCTCCTGGCCACGATCAGACGTGTCCGTTTTCCTAGCTTCGAAATGAGTGCTCTGTAGCTTTTCGTAGCTGTAAGTACGTTAAATAATGCCCACTTTATCAGGCTGTTTCAAGGACGGAGACTCAGTAAGGGACTAGCACGTAGTCAATACTCAGCACATCTTGGCACACACGTAAAACACGGAGTTACTAAATAAGATGGGGGAACGCGCGGGTCTCGGGCAGAATCCGTCATGGCTCTCACCAGCGCTGCGTCACTAGAAGAGGGAAATACCGTATTTTCCGGCGTATAAGACGACTGGGTGTATAGAATATTTTCCTGGGTTAAAAAGTCGTCTTATACGCCGGAAAATACGGTAAGTACGTTTATTACGGGACTGCTTCATGTACTACTTTTTGTTTCCGGCGTCACATATATTTTAGTATCGCAAACATTTCTACTTAACGTCGTTATTTACACAGTGGTGGTCACTCTCTCCCAAGGGCTTTAAAGCTGTCACTGGAGACCTTGGAATTAATAGAGATTAGTTCTGGTTTTCCGTTCACAGCCACACACGAGCGTCATGTTTGCTTGGTGTTTGCAGCGTTCCCCAGAGACCCAGAGATTGAGACGAGCGGCGTGTTGGTGAGCGGCAGCCCGGTCACCGTGAGCTGCAAGGTGCCCGATGTGTACCCACTGGAGCGGCTGGAGATCCAGCTCCTGAAGGGGGGCCGTGTGGTGAAGAACAAAAACTTCCTGATGGGTGCGGACAAGAAATCCCTAGAGACCGGCAGTCTGGACGTGACCTTCGTCCCCACCACCGAAGACACTGGTGAGGCCCTTGTCTGTCTGGCTCAGTTACACGTGGACGAGCTGGACGTGGAAGCCACGCAGCGGCAGAGTTCACAGACGCTCTCCGTTCACAGTAAGTGTGGCGCGCCCACGGCTTCACAGGGGTTTCTTCTCACTTTTGCCAGGCAACAGTCAGTGGACACGAGGTTAAGAGTTAGAACCTCTGTGAAAAAGAAATGTCAAATAATGATTATTTTAACCAACACCCCCAACACTGAAGACAACAACCGCCCATGGGCCTGTGACTCTGTGAGACGGCGGCGTTGGCAGGGCGGGCAGGGCGCCTCGTCTGCTCAGCGTGGCCTGAGATGAACTCGCTCACGCGGTCAGTTGGCGGGTCAGTGGGGCCTTCCTGGGATGCCTGGGCCTCCCTTTCTCCACGTGCGCTCTCACCCGCAAGGAAGGCGGCCTGGGTTTGGTCACCAGAGCGAGGTGTTGCGAGAGGGAGATAAGGCCTGGGCTTGGAGTCCTACAGTGTGACTTGCTCCGTGTTATATGGGTCACAGGGAGCCACAGGGCAGCGTGGGTTCAACGGGTAGAAACATAGGCTCTACCTTTTCACGGGAGAGTCGGATAATTTGTAGTCACGTTTAACGTTCCATAAATGTCGACATACAGTACGCTGTCATGGATCATCCCCTCTCGGGTAGCAGAGTTCCTACAGGACCTGTCTGCATTGGGAAATACCCAGGATGTGTCCATGTTTTTCTGTCTATGATCCTGCATCTGCTAGGGCACAAGGGGACGGAAACCCCCTTTGGTGAAGTCATCAAGGGTTATGAACTGTCCTAACCCACTGCTTGCACAGCCTGGCTTTGCGACATTATGGAAGCTCTTTGGAACTCAGGGCTTGAGGGGTCAAGCTAACAAGTGTCCCGCCCTTTTCAGTTGCCCCCAGGAACACAAGCATCCTGGTGAGCCCCTCCTCCGTCCTGGAGGAAGGCAGTTCTGTGACGATGACATGCTCCAGCGACGGCCTCCCAGCGCCCAGACTCCGGTGGAGCAGGCAGCTGCAGAATGGGCAGCTACAGTTTCTTTCTGAGAATACGACGCTCACCTTCACTTCTACAAGAAGGGAAGATTCTGGGATTTATGTGTGTGAAGGGAGCAGCCTGGCTGGGACAAGCAGAAATGAAGTTGAATTAATTATCCAAGGTGAGCAGAGTGTGATTAGTGAGTTATTGCTAGTATTATTTTGGTTGTGTTAATGGATTTGAACCAAGTCCTCTTTAAAATTTTTATTTCTAAATTACAGTTGATGCACAATATTATATTAGTTTCAAGTGTATAACCCAGTGATTAGATATTTATGTAACTTACAAAGTGATCACACCAATAAATCTAGTATCCATCTGATACCATATATAGTTATTATAATATTATTGATGATATTCCCTATGCTGTACTTTACATCCCATGACTATTCTGTAACTACCAATCTGTACTTCTAAATCCCTTCACCATTTTCATCCAGTCCCCAAACATCCTCCCATATAGCAACTATCAAAATGTTCTCTGATCTATGAGTCTGTTTCTGTTCTGTGTTAGTTTATTTATTTATTTATTTATTTATTTATTTATTTTAGATTCCACATATAAGTGAAATCATCTGGCATTTGTCTTTCTCTGTCTGATTTCTTTCACGCAGCACAATCCCCTGTATGTCCATCCATGTTGTTGAAGATGATAAGATTTCAATCTTTTTTTTTGGCTCAGTCATAGTCCATTGTATACATCTACCACTTCTTTATCCATTTGTCTATTGATAGATACTTAGGTTGCTTCCATATCTTGGCTGTTGCAAATAATGCTGCAATAAACATATGGATGTGCATGTTTTTTCCATGTAGTGTTTGGGGTTTCTTTGGATAAATACCCAGATGCTGGGCCCTTCTTTGTCTCTTGTTATAGCCTTTATCTTAAACTCTATTTTGTCCAGTATAAGTGTTGCTACTCCAGCTTTTTGGTTTATTTGTTTGTTTTCATTTTCATGAAATATCTTTTCCCATCCCTTTATTTTCAGTCTGTATGTGTCTTTTGATTTGAAGGGAGTCTCTTGTAGACAGCATATGTAAGGGTATTGTTTTGTTATCCATTCAGCCACCATATGTCTTTTGATTAGAGCATTGAATCCATTGCATTTCAAGTAATTATTGACAGGTATTTATTGCCGTTTTATTATTCATATTTTTGATCTTTTATTTTCTTCTTCTTCTTAAAGAAGACCCTTTAACATTTCTTTTAATACTGGTTTGATGGAGATGAACTCCTTTAGTTGTGTTTTTTTTTCTGTCTGGGAAGCTCTTTATCTGTCTTTCAATTCTAAACGATAGCTTTGCATGGTAGAGTAATCTTGATTTAGGTCCTTGCTTTTTCATTACTCTGAATATTTTGTGCTAATCCCTTCTGGCCTGCAAAGTTTCTATTGAGAAATCAACTTACAACCTTATGGGAACTCCCTTGTAGAGAAGTAACTGCTAAGAAAACAAAAAGAGTATATGGGGCTTCTGGAATAACTTCAAGCATATCAATGTTTGCATCAGAGGGGTGCCAGAAGGAGACGAGAGAGAGTAAGAAATTGAAAATTTATTTGAAAAGACAATGATGGAAAATTCCCTAACTCAGTTCAGGAAATAGACATGGAAGTCTAGGAAGCACAGAGACTCCCAAACAAGATGAACCCAAAGTCCTCTTTGAAAACAAAATCTTTACTAAACAAATGTGTTGAGGGTTTTGAAGAGCTCACGATGTTTCCTATGCAAAGAAAATGCCTGGAATAGTACTTTCTCGTGAACCATGCCAAGTCTCTTGTCCTAAAACTCTTTCAAACCTCAAGTGGACTGTGAGCTCCAGGAACCATGCCAGGAATCCCAGTTACACTTACGAGGCAATGATTATGGTGTTGAAATGAGAATAAGAAGACATATGTATGTATTTGGAAATTACTTATGATTAAAGCCACCACATCCGGCTGAATGGGACTCTCAGTGGTAATCTCACAAGGTGCCTGCTAGCATTTGCTTAGAAGCCTAAAGGGTCCTTAAACCTTTGGTAAACGCCGAGATTAAGAACAGCAGTGACCACATTCCTTTCGTTCAGTTTGATGGCATGGAAACACCAGAGTGGATTAAGCTATCAGATCCAGAGCCTCTCTCCCGGGTGGAGATCCAAGACTGAGGACAAAACAGTTCCTAGTTGATGGGTTGAAGCTATAGGTCATTTTAGGCAAAAACCATAAAGTGATCAATTTGGAGTTTTTCTCCATACTTTCCCTTTTGGGGTCCAAGGCCCTTTTCTTCACTGGGGCTCTCAGACTCCTTGGTGTTATTTTCTTGGTAGTATTTCCACTAAGGTATTAGTGACTTTCTTGTTACCTCATCTCAGTAGTAATTCGTATTTTAAGGGAACAACTTTGGAAGGGCGATGCACAACCTTAAAGAAAGCCCTTAGGATAGATGTCATGGTAGTGTCACTTGGGTTGAGGACAGAATCTCAAATCAAGTCAGAAAAACAGATAAACTTAAGGGGACTCTCACTTACGAAATGCTGCTAGAGGACCTCCTCCCATGGGTATGTCATCATGGAGATGCGGCAGGTCAGGTGCCTAGCCCAGTGCCCGGCGCTTAGGAAATGGTAGTTGTGGTTGGTAAGGATGGGAAGAAAGCCACCTCTGCCCAGCTGAATTTCTTGATCTGAGAGGATCCAGCCCACAGCAGTGCCACCAAAAAAGGGTTCTTTTTCACATTGGAATTCTAGAGCTGTTTATACAGCACCTATCTTTTGGCTAGGCTGGGTAAAGGGTTAAGGGACAGGCGAGAAGCATAAGAAATGCCTTCTCTTGTTAAAAACATGACCATTTACACCAACCAGTCAATGCTTGATATCTTTACTCACCCCTCTAAACATACAATCAGTAAGCTATTGATGCTATTATTAATGCGGAATTGGTTTATATTTTACCCAATCATAGTTGCTTCTCAAATTCTCTTTACAGTCGCTCCAAAAGACATGCAACTTACAGCTTCTCCTTCTGAGAGCGTCAAGGAAGGAGACACTGTCATTATCTCCTGTACGTGTGGGAATGTTCCCAAAACCTGGATAATCCTGAAGAAAAAAGCTGAGTCAGGGGACACCGTGCTCAAGTCCATAGAAGGCGCATATACCATCCACAAGGCCCAGTTAGAGGATGCGGGAGTGTACGAATGTGAATCTAAAAATGAGCGTGGCCTGCAGTCCAGAAGTATCACCCTTGATGTGAAAGGTTAGAGTTTTAGTCTTGTTTTTGAGAAATGTTAATGATAGGTCTGATTTTGGTGGACGGTACAGAATTTCTAGGATGAGATGAATGAGTTGGCCAAAACGGAGCTCCATGTTGACAGTGTTCCTTTCTTAATGCTTCCTAAGATAATAATGCACAGCTGCTCCACCTATGGAGTTGGGCCAGGAAGTTGACATGAATCCTTGGTGAGTGCAGAGTTCCCATCTGCTTTTCTCAAAGTTCACAACTCGGCACTGGTCTCTGAGGTCTTGTGTCTCCTAAGTGTTTCAACGTATTTTCTAAACCTTCCCCTGGGGGTTCTGAGAAAACGGAAAAAGTAGGACTGACATTCGGGAAGAGGAGGGTTCCAGCCAGATCCGATTCCTTCCTAACAGAAGAGAACTCGATTCTCTGAAAACTGCCCATTTTCTGGATCAACTCTTTTCAGGATAATAATCATAACAATCAGGAGTGGCCATCTTGATGCAGAACCACTTTTATGAATCTCTATCTATAGAATTGCCTCCTTAAACATCCCAGCCCCTTGTCCATTCTATTTTATTCTGATGGAGGTGGGTGGGGAACGGACAATGGTCTCAGCAGAGAAACTTCATGGGCGCTAACCCCTCAATGACCACTCAACAGGAAGACTTGTTGGTCTTACTGGTGTGAGCACAATAGGCCAGCTTTTTCTCTTCCATCTCCTCCCACTCCTTTGTGTGCCAATGAGCTCCCAGCTGTGGACTGGAAGCCCTACTTGGAGTGAATGGGATTGCAAACAAATGCAACTCTCCTAAGAGCCCCGGGCACTTGGCCATCAGAGTTAGCAACCACTTGTCAATGTAAAGGGAATGGGAACCTAGGTCAGATAACAGGTAAACTTTTACTCATCTGGCCCAAACTCTCAAGACTGCAGGCCTTACGTTCTGTTTTCTGTCTCCATAGTACCTCCTCAAAACACAACAATATCAATACACCCATCTAGAAATGTTAAAGAAGGGGAAAATGTCACAATTACATGTAAAACCTTTACTCATCCACCTGAGTGATTGTCCTGAAAGAGTTGGTCTGGTCAATGAAGTGACTATGTGTTCAAAGAATGGAACATTCACCCTGTACTGGGTCACTCAGGATGACACGGGGGTGTATGTGATCAGAAATTCCAATGAGGTTGGGGATGATTCTGGACGGATTGAGATCCCAGTTATGAGTAGGTTGACATGCATGTATTTCTCTTTCCTTCAACCCTCCATGCCTGCAGGCCACCTTCAGTTAAGCCTAGCCCCAGGGAATCAGACTCCTAACACTTTTGTAATTTGGTTAACAATACTCTTTAAAGACAAATCACAGCTTCTCCACTTTCTAACACTATTTCTGTCTTTTCTACTTGTTCTACGAAGTTAGTAATTTAGGTATTTGCCATGTTCACTTATTACTTAACAATGACAGCATGTTGGGCACTCAGGAATTCAGGCCCCCAGGCAACATATGGTTTAAAATAATGACACATCAATGGAGACAGAATCTGATATTTTCCCTGGGTATTTTGAACTACTTTCCCCCTGTATTTGTCTGAGGTTTAAAATGAACTTTGTTTTGTTTTGGCTTGAATGTATTCCAGTGATAGAAATAGTTGGGAGCCCTGAGGATTTCCAGTGTTTATACAGCTAATAGGAAACTGTGTTGGAAACTGTGTTGTTCTGGGAAGCGACTCAGCAGCAAATCTGTTTTACTGCAGATGCCTGAGGGGGAAAACTGAAGGCAAAAGCTAATGCTTATTAAATTTCAGAGGAAACAAAAGGAGCAGGAACACCACTGCCCAACATGCCACTGGCATCGATGCCTGACCACAATGTGATAATGACTTCCACTAACACCTGACTCTTCCACTTAGACTAGTCCAGTGGTCGGCAAACTCATTAGTCAGCAGAGCCAAATACCAACAGTACAACGGTTGACATTTCTTCTGAGAGCTGAAAACCGACTTCTGCGCATGGGCCACGAAGTTTCAATCGCACTGTACGTGTACGCACTGTACGTGTGTGGTATTTTGTGGAAGAGCCACACTCAAGGGGCCAAAGAGCCGCATGTGGCTCGCGAGCCGCGGTTTGCCAACCACTGGACTAGTTAGATCTGCTCTAGCAAGGGAAAGTAGGAAAACGAGGCGATTATCATTATGCTTAGGGTGAAGGGTAAAAACCTTAACAATTTGAAAAACTGACTGCCCAGCCTGACCCTCGTGATTCTTTTCTACTTGGGTGACATCCAGTGATCAGAACCCTCTAGTCAGATCACTCATTCTTCTGGGACTAGACAGCACACATGCCACCTAAAGACACGTAACCCCTGTGAGGTCACACGGCTCGGTGCAGAGGGAGGTCCCGGTGGAGGTGTCTCCAGCCAGGGCCTGGCTGTCTGCTGCAGAGGTTCTTGTAAGGCTAAGATGCGAAATAGGCTTGCAGCTGTCAGATCACTTTAGTAGATGAGCGAGAGGACTAATTTTAGTTTTTGTATGCTATTACCTTCTGTACCCAACTTGCAACTACATGACAAAATGACAGGATACAGAGAGGAAAAATGTATTACTACTGAAAAATATGCAGCCCTGGCCAGGTGGCTCAGTTAGTTGGA
Organism: Cnephaeus nilssonii; assembly: GCF_951640355.1. Taxonomy (NCBI): domain Eukaryota; kingdom Metazoa; phylum Chordata; class Mammalia; order Chiroptera; family Vespertilionidae; genus Cnephaeus; species Cnephaeus nilssonii. The sequence goes on from NC_137092.1 coordinate 2,828,878, forward strand.
GCATCATCCTGTACACCAAAAAGGGTTGCAGATTCGACTGGGGTGCGTATGGGAGACAGCCGATCGATGTTTCTCTGTCTCTCTTTCTTTCTGTCTGTCTGTCTGTCTCTCCCTTCCTTCCTCTAAGATCAATAAAATATACTATATATTGGCTGCCAACTACTCCAAGCAGTGAGCCTGGTACTTGCTCTTCAGTGGTGGTCCATAAAGAAAATAAGTAACTTACAATCTGCAGGAGGAAACCAAATTTAATAGATAGTCACACAAAAAAATGTTTAATTACAAGGTGTGATACTAAGAGCCAGAAAGGGGAAGTATAATGGGTTATGAAAGCATATTGGGGCTCCTGATTTAGGTTGGGGGAGCTGTAGGTCGGAGATTGACTCTTTGAGGAAGTGATATTTATGCTCAAGTACAATACTATCCCCAAACCTCAGTTTATCAAGAGATGATATACATGGTGAAGAGGAGTAGCATGTATGTTAAGATGCCCTACCTGAGACATAGTTTTCCGTATGTCTGTCTGTACAGGCCATGGGCAAGGACTCTTTTGCTTCCTGTCTTACATGTGGTGTGTGACTGTATGATTACACTCCAGATGTTACACGGGTTCCCTTGCACAGCTAAGCGGTGAGTCACCTCAGTTCGTGGTGACCGGAGTGCTCATTCTTTGGTACATATTTACATTTCCCAAAGCAAACACGCCTCTCCACGGCTTGCTCTCGTACGTGAGCCCTAAGAAGAGGCGCCCTGCCTCCCATTCTACGAGGGAGCCTGCCTCCGTTTGCCTCCAAGTCTGTGGGAGCTGACAGCTGTCACTGACCCGCCAAGGCCGTGGCCACTGTTTGGGCGACTCAGGGGAATATGCATGTGGGGCCCTACGGGGCCTTCTCCCTGCTTTGCTTCTCTTCTCTTGAGAGAACGCGTTGTATGTACTGTGAACATACGGAAATATGACAGTTAGACAATCTCTTTGTGTGCCAGACGTTAACCGCTCGCATTTCGTTACTTTCCAGGAAGAGAAGGTAGCAAGGACTATTTTTCTCCCAGGCTCCTCGTGCTGTACTGTGTGTCCTCCTTAGTCATCCCCGCCATTGGGATGATCGTTTACTTTGTGAGAAAGGCCAACATGAAGGGGTCCTACAGTCTCGTAGAAGCACAGAAATCGAAAGTGTAGCTGGCATTTGAAATGCTCAGCCACAGACACTACCAGCCTGGAGCCTCCATTCCATCCCATCCCGTGGGAAAAGCAACGGGCTGAGTCCTGACTTCCGGACGCGGTGGACTCTCAGAGGGAGACGGCTGCCCAAGCTTCTAGCTGTGACCCGAAGCCCAGGGCAAACTTCCTGTCTGAAACACAGGCAGGAGCACGGAGGTGTGCGGCCTGGAGCAGTCCCTTGATGTGTATATATAGTACCAGGACCTGTACATATGTCCAATAAAATTAGGCCCTAGCAAGATTGCTTGGATTAGCAGCACCTGCGAGGGAGAGCTCTAAAATAATTCAACAGTGTTGCCTGGACTGGTTGGTCTAACTTAATGCATCTTAGAAAAATTTAATATTAACATGGACTGGCAGCTGACCTATGTCATCTTTTTATACTTTTTTCCCCTCCCTATAACAACATTGGATTCCTATCAAGTTCACGGACAACAACGTCATGTTTGTAAAAATGCCAGGGTTTTATATTTTTCAGGCAAATGATGAACCAAGAGGGCGCAGGGTTGACTTTCAGGTACTAAAACTTCGACCTTTGGTGTAATGGTTGACTGGGTTTCTCTGGACGGTACTGACATGGTACGGAGATGTTTGATGTTGTTTGTTCATCCCCCTCTTGTGCAACGTTCCCAAGGTGACCTAATAATGCAACTTCTTTTGATCTTCTTTTGTAAATGTTTAGTCTTTTTGTATAGTAAAGTGATCATTTCTGGACTTGTAAGAGTTGTGTGTTTATTACCAACTGCCTCCTTGAATCACATGGTAGCTCTTCTTGAAATCCCAAGTTCCAAGGATGAAGAATTCAAACCCGTAGGAAAAATAAGTAACACTCAAAATATGGGCCTTACACTGCTTTAAGCAGTATCGCCATGGGAACCTGAAGAAATTCACGTTTCTTGGTGTCATCTTAACCCACTGAATGGGAATGTTGGGTTTTGTATCCTTGTACTCTGCAATGTAAAGAATTTGAAGTACAGCATACATGAAGGCATGAACCCAGAAACATGCATATACTGAAGGGCAAAGATGAGTGAACACCAGGCACATTCCCTCAGACCTACAGCGAGAACATGGCTGTCCTTCAGAGCCTCTTAGATGCACTCCTCCCTGCGACTCTCTCGCTGAGCGGTGATCAATACCTTGAATTCTATATTAGCCATTCCCTTGTGTTCTCTGGAGATTTTATACCTGAATAGCTAGCCCTAAGTAAAACAGTATATGATTTTGCCAGGTTTTGAATTTTATATAGATATTAGAGACCTGGTGCATGAAAATTCATGCACTGGATGGGGGTCCCTCAGCCCGGCCTGCCCCCTCTCACAGTCTGGGAGCCCTCAGTGGCGGGAGGCGACCTGGTGATTAGGGGAAGGCAATGCACCCATCACACCTCTGCTGCTGCCACTGCTGGCGAGCAAGCCTCTGTCAGCCCTGGTTACCTGAGCCTCGGGCGGCCCTGGGCAGCTGGGCAGCTGCCATCCAAGGCTTGCCTGCACCTCGGGCCCACCCTGGGCGGCTGGGAAGCTGACATCCGAGGCTTACCTGCACCTCGGGCCGGCCCTGGGTGGCTGGGGCCTGACGGGACTGGGGAACTCCGGAGGCAGGCGCACAGAGTGGCCAGACCCGCCTGGGGGTGGGCCCAGCCGTGCCACGTGCCTGCCACCCCGGCGGGACTTAGGGTACTGGGCGCCGCCATCTTGTGGCTGTGGGTGCTACCATCTTTGAGGGGCGTGGCAGTCAATTAGCATATTCCCTCCTTATTGGCTGTGGGCACCACCATCTTTGTGAGGGTGTGACGGTCAATTAGCATACCCCTCTTTATTAGATGGGATAATCAAATGGTAAATTTGCCCGTGACTTTATTCTTTCACTCAAAATTATGCATTTGCATAATTTATCCATGTTACTATATACTAGTATAGCTACAGGTCATTCACTTTTTATTAGTTGTTAGTATTTATGACTCAAAATTATAGCACAATATTATAAGACTTTGCCACAATTTATTTATCCATTATTTATCTACTGTTGATGGATGTTCATGCTGTTTCCAGTTATTTTCTGTTACGAGCAATTACTTTACACGGTCCTGGCTAACAGTGACTGGAAAAACAAGCTATGTACAAAAGAGTACATACTACATGATCTCATTTACACATAGTTCAAAGCATGCGACAATAATGCATGGTGTTCAAGTCAGGTACGAGGTACTTCCTGAGTGACCGTGACCGGAAAGGAGCACACTGGGGGTCGGGGGAGGGTTTGAGAGGCTGGGCGAAAAAGGTGTACCATTTTCCATTTTCCAAATTTGAATGCAATGCAATTACAGTCAGAAGAGTTTTCTAGTGTGTGAACCATGGCAAGTATGTCTTCCAACAGCAGCCAGGTAAAAATCGCACCCTACCTGAGCTTGGCACTTGGAATTCTCCAAGGCCTGTAAATATTCAGGGCTTCGAGGCCCAGCCCGGGGGGAGGCAGCAGCTCTGGCTTGCTGAGCATTTGAACGTGGGCTCAGAGAATAAAAAGGAGAGGGAAGTACTTGAACCACCTTTCACCACTGAGCCGCCTCTGGGATTTCCAAATAAGGCCTCGGCTGAGGGAAGGTGACACGGAGAGCCTGCACCCCGTCACTCCACACTCTTGGAGGCTGGGAGCCAGGGAGGACTTGGCCGTAACTGTGGCTGAAAACGCCTCACCAAAGTGAAACGGGAGTTCAGTCTCCAGGTGCGGTCACGATGCTACCCACTGCCTACCCGGCCTCATACCTGAGTCTCACGCAAACGTCGACTTTATGCCTCAAGAATCGTGTGGTCACTCCCTGCCAATCTCGCCTGGTTTCCTTCTGTGGGAATCTGATATTACTTAAGCAGATTGGGAAGGATTTAAGGAAATCCTGGGAAGGAGACAAACTGCCATATGGCTCTTTGTAAATTATTGCATTTGAGCAACTGGGTTCATTCATTCATTTGCTCGGCCATTTCAGCCGAGTGGCTCTGGAAGTTTGTCTGTGTCTCTGACGTACTGAAAGGATTCCACGCTCTGCCTCTTCCAGGCTCACCCTTGCTAACCCCAGTCCCAGTCTGGCCCTTGTTTCCGCCACGCAAAGGGAACATGGACTTCCCAGGGTTTGCCCGAATAACTGGAGTCCTGCTTTACCAAACTCTCCAGAAAGAGTAAAGAGACTTTAGGAGCTTTTACACTTTACCAGGAAGAGAGAGGAGAAACGTGACTAATACCAGACATTCTAGAGGGCTTTCTTTTTCCTGCTTCCTTGTGAAGAAATACTATGTTCTCAGGACTTTGGAACAGTGACGGCGCAGGCTGCTTTCTCATCGATAAAGGAGGTGAGGGCAACACTAATGGAGAGGTGTGTTCCAGGGATGGGGTGGGATCCCCCCAGAGAAGAGAGCACAGTCCAGTGACAACAATAAACCATAAACTAAAACCCACTAATTCCTGACCAATCCTGGGGAATGGAGGAAGGCTTCCAACAGCACAGAATGGGGAGCTTGACGTGGGTCTTGTTAAGATTCGACAGCTTTTTTAAAAAAAACATATTTTTTTATTGATTTCAGAAAGGAAGGGAGAGAGAGAAACGTCAATGAGAATCATTGATCGGCTGCCTCCTGCACACCCCCTATTGGGTTTCGAGCCTGCAATCCGGGCATGTGCCCTTGACCAGAATCGAACTCAGGCCCCTTCAGTCCACAGGCCGATGCTCTATCCACTGAGCCAAACCTGCTAGAGCAAGATTTGACCGCTTTTAAAGTAAAAAAGGGAGCAGTGATAATGAGAATTTGAAAGAGGAAAGAAAATTTATGCCAGGCTAAATTGGTTTTTGATTTCATGAAGGCTCTAAAAAGGAGGAGTGCGATGAGACGCAGTGAAATCAGAACTTGGCAAGGGTTTGACGATGTTTCTTTAATCTTTGGGGGGCAGACGTGAGCCAGTTAGAATAACCAATTAAATGATGACAAGATATGTCCTGGGCAAATGGGGGTGGGGTGGGGGGCATCTCATCAGAGGGCACGATGTGTCTCAATCAGTTGTGCAGGGAAAGAAATGTGTTACTAATACTGAAAAGTCAACTGCAAGGGCTGAAGGTTTTCCCTCTAATGATGTCTCCCGCACTAAGTGGCTGGGAGGGGCGTGGGAGGTACAACCAGCAGGAGAGAACCGTGCCTGGCCCGCAAACACTCACGACACATCCGGTGCCCCCACGCAGGAGGTTGTATCTGTGCGTTGCTGCAGGGAACCTAGTGGGAGCTCTGGCCCTGGGTAGGCAGCGTGGCACTGGCTGACCCACCGCCCTAATCTGGATCTGAGATGGGGCTGAAGCCGAAGCAGGAAGTAGCTAATGTATTGGTTCCAGCAAAAGCATTTAAAAAGATTCCAGTCTGAGTCATGGAGGAGGCTAGGCGAAAGTGAATATAAATAATATAAAACCCTGTTCCAGTCCAAAACGGCCAGGATATAATTGGGACATTGTTTTAAAATGCTGCCCACTGTCCATTGTGACAGGGGCAGTAATTAAATAAAGCTGACTTAGAGGAAGCCAATCAGGCTGGAGAGAGGGGCTAAGGAACTGCGATGTTGAGATTACAAAGAAGACTTCGGGATGTGAGATCTGCCATCAAATATGTGAAAGACAACGCTACAGCGGGGCAGAACAATGGAAAGAACACAGGGCTTTTAACTCAGATGGTGGTAGACCTCAGGGTTCCTTTCAAGCCTGGGATTCTAGGAAACGTGTATTATGGTTTTATAATAAATCAGGATCAGCATGCCCAGGGCCCACCCTTTTGGTATCAAAACCAAGGAGCAGAGTGGAGCCCGAGCTGCCGGGGCCTCTGCCAGCTGGGCTTCCTGTGGTGGTCATTCCAAGGAGGGCATCCAGGGGACACGCCAGAGGCTTAGGTAACAAACAGGAAAGCTGGACAAATGTCATAATGACGAGAAGATAGGCTAAAAAAAAAAAAAGATGGCAGAAGCAACTGGAGAAGCCAAAAAAATCAGGATGCCACAATCAGCGGGATGAGGGTAGAAGGAAGGGAAATAATGGAGCCAGCGCTGGAGTGGGATGGCAGAGTGACGGCGAGAGACAGGTCAGGTCAAAGCCTGTGACCGCAACCTTTTGGTGTACTGGATGACACTCCAACCGACAAAGCCACCCGTTTTATAATTGGACTAGAGGCCTGGTGCATGAAATTTGTGCACTTAGGCAGGGGGCAGGGTGTCTCTCAGCCTGGCCTGCACCCTCTCGCAGTCCGGAAGCCCTCGGGGGATGTTCGACTGCCGGCTTAGGCCCGCTCCCCGTGGATGCTGTGCTCGTCAGCCATGAGCCCGGCTTCTGGCTGAGCAGCACTCCCCCTGTGGGAGCACACTGACCACCAGGGGGCAGCTTCTGTGTTGAGCTTCTCCCCCCACACCCTCCCGGTGGTCAGTGTGCGTCATAGTGACCGGTCATTCCACCGTTTGGTCAATTTGCATATTAGCTTTTTATTATATAGGATTGTTTGTCTTTTTTTGTGGAGTTGTAGGGATTTAAAAAATATATTCTGGATATTAAACCTTTATTAGACCACCCTGGCTGGGTAGCTTAGTCAGTTAGAGCGTCGTCCTGATACACCAAGGTTGTGGGTTTGATCCTCAGTCGGGACACATATAAGAATCAACCAATGAGTGCATAAATAAGTGGAACAACAAATCAATGTTTCTCTCTCTTTCTCCTTTTCTATCTAAAGTCAATAAATAAATAAAATTTAAAAACCCTATTAGATATATGATTTGAAAATATTTTCTCCCCTTCTGTAGTTTTTACTTCCTTGGTCATGCCCTTTGATAAACACAAGTTTTTATTTTGAAATGCAACTTAACTAGTTTTTCTTTGGTCATTTGTGTCTTTTGGTGTAATAGCTAAGAATCCATTGCCAAATCTAAGTTAATAAAGATTTACTTCCATGTTTTCTTCTAAGAGTTTTATCTCTTATACTTAGGTCACTGGTCTACTGGTATGCGGCAGGGGTTCACCCTCATTCTTTTACACTAGAGGCCCAGTGCATGATTTAATCATGCACGTGTAGGCTGTCTGTGCGCTGGTCGGCAGCTCCGAAGTCCCTGGGCCCCTAGGGCGAGGCGGGGCGGGGGCGTGGTCCTCCTGCGGCCGGAGCCCAGGCTGGGGTCTTGCCTTCGCCTCCCACCCAGGAAGGCTGGGGCCGCCGCCGCCTCCTCTGCCTTCGTGGAAACCCGCGTCCTCTGCGGACACTGGGACACCGCTGAGCGCTCCTGGCCACAAATGTATTGTTTTTCTGAACTCTCAATTCTATTTCATTGATCTGTTACTCTATTCTTATGCCGGGACTACTCTGTCAGTTTTGAAGTTGGAAAGTATAAAGCACCTGACTTTATTATTATTTTTTTTTACAACAGTTCTCCAGCTTTTTTTCAGGGCCCCTTGCAATTCTATTTGAATTAAAAAATCAGCTCCTCCATTTCAGCAAAATCTGCTGTTGAAATTTTGATAGGGATTGTGTTGAATCTGTTTTCATTTTTGACATTCAGGATAATTTCCTTGATATAGAATTGTTAGTTGGCAGTTTTCTCCCTCTAGCACTTTAAATATGTCATTTATTGTCTTCTAGCTTTCTATTTTCTGAGTGTTTCAATTTTCTTATTGTTGTTCACCTATATTTAATGTTTTATTCTTCTGCCTACTATTAAGTTTGCTTTGTTTTTAATCTTTAGTTTTCAGCAGCTTGACTATGACATGCTTAGGTATTAGTCTTCTTTGTTTTTTTTTTTATTATTATTCTGCTTGGGGTTTGCAAATTTTTTTATTACTTGTTTCTTCCAATAAGTCATTTAATACCTGTGCTCTTTTTATTTTAATTTTGTTTTCTTTGTATGCTTCAGCTTACATGATTGCTAGTCTCCTGTCTTCAAATTCACCAATCCTGTCTTCTGTTGCATTTACTCCATTGTTAATACCTTCCAGAATTTCTCATTTTATATATTGTGTTATTTCTAAGATTTCCAGTGTTGACTTACATGCAGTTTCTAAATCTCTTCTGAAATTATCCACTTCTTCATCACTATTTTCACCTTTTTCTATAGACTCTAAACATATTTATTATAGTTATTTAAATTAGCTTTTTGATTGATTCCAACATCTAGCTCATTTCCATTTGTTCAGTTTTCTCTTTCTTTATTTTTTGGTACGCCTATTAATTTTGCTTGTTTATTGACATTGGGAACAATACAATGTAAAGATTCTGGGTTCTGTTATCTTCCTCTGAAGAAGTTTGTTCTACCAGGCAGTTAATCACTTAAAGTCAGAGATGACTGATTGTACACTTTTTTTGGAGGGAGAAAGTATTTCAGCTTCGTCTTTAGTCTTAGAATGAATCCCTTTGAAATGTAGTCTTCTTCCTAAGGCATGGACCCTCTGAGGTATCAATAGGGAGCCAAGATAGGCTACCTTGTGTGTGTTCTGTGTGTGTGTGTGTGTGTGTGTGTGTGTGTGTGGTAAGAACTCTTAAGATCTACTCTCTAAGAAAATTTCAAGTATGCAGTATATTTTACACTCTAAATTGCTAAATAGTATTGGGGAAACATCTTGAAGAACCAACTCATTTAACCTAAGAAATAGCCATGTGAATTCTGTTTTGTTTTCTGTAGAGAACGCTAAATTCAAGCAGAACTTCCATGAACTTCTTACTTGGCTCTTTGCCCTTTAAATAAAAGTTTATAGGGATGTATTTACTTCTTCTGTTCACAGTGAACTTCTTGTTTTCAGAAATGCTGAATTCATCCTGACGTCTGCGCACTGAGCATTACTAGATTAACTGCCTAACCAGTGGATTTACTACAAGACTCCTAGATTTTATTAAATAGGGTTTCTCCAGTCTGCTCACTATGGAAGTTTCCCATGAGAATCTGTAATCAATTTATTGAAATTGAATCATTTTATAGCCCTTTGTTAAGGGAGATATTTTACTTCATTTACATAGTTTTGATTTTAATTTATAATTTTGAAACTTCCTCAGGGCGTGAATTACTTTTTATCTATATACTTGTTAATATACACATTAGTGTTGGTTAACATTATATAGGTAAGCACTAGATATTTTATAATAGGGTGATAGTATTCTGAATATAAGTGCCTAATTCACTCTAACTTTGGGGGTAAAATGTTGTTTTCTAAGTAAACTTGAAAGTATTATGGGTGGATATTCTTTTTTTTAATGTGGGTAATTAGACTTACAATTTGTCACTCCAAGATTTTTCAACAGGTCTCCATGTTAAACATATGTGATGTAGTCTAAGAGTCTTAAGGTTTCAAATCATAATGCCTTTGTGTTAAACATCCTTTGGAGTCAGATGCCCTGAGATCAGGTCCTACTTCCACCTTCTCCCTGTCCCTGGTACTTTGATTATACCTGGCATATTATCTCTGCTCATAGTTTTTAACTACAAAGGATTTTATTTCTGATAAGAGTAATACATACCACTGAGGATAATTTTGGAAAAAATAGCAATGGATGAAAAAACAATAACAACAGATGAAGAATGAATGAAATCTTCAACCCCCAAATCAACAGAATTAGCCACTGTTTAATTAATTATCCACCAATACATCTTTATATTGATGTTAAAATAATTTGATATCTTGAATTTTCACTAAACATATCATATGTATTTTCCTATGTTAGTAAAATGAAGTCCTGTAAAAATATTTTAAGGGTTACATAATATTCCATGGCATGTATGCACCATAATATATCTGTATTGTCTCCTAATGTTTGACACTTAGATTGTTTCTAAATTTTAGACATTCTACTTAATATTTAAATAATACTTTATGCATAAATTTGGCAATAATTAATATTATTCATTTCGAAGAGATTAATAAATTAGAAGTACTGGGGAAAGAGTCTTCATACATATTGCCAAGCTGTTTTGTCAGATCAGCTCCACTAAATTATAATTCTACCAAGATGAGGGGGCTCACCCCATCACATTGCCACTTGGACTGTCATTAAACATTCTCTTTGGTAAATGTTATGGACAACAGTGATGTCTCATTGTTGCTTTATTTTGATTTATGTGTTTATAAAGTTAAACATACTTTTATGTAATTATTTACTTTTCTTTATAAATGGTATTGGTCTTTTGCCCATTTAGCTGTTACAAACTTTTTTCCTATGAGTTTTATAAGAGCTCTTTTTACATTTTTCTGCAAATATATTTTCTGACAATTTTTAGAATGTGTACAGTATTACTCCCTTTAGTAAAATAGAATGCTATTTAGCAGTGGGTGTAGTTGTTACTGGAAGAATTAGTTTTTAGTACTGTTGAATGGAAAATTCTTAAGAATCTAACTGAGTTCTAAGTAAGCTAGGTTACTTTTAAATTGGTTAGCTAAAGCCACAGCCATCTCTTTCTTTTCCCATGGAGGTGTGAGGATCCCAATTTGAAAGAGTTTGAGAATGAAAGAAAAGTAACTACCTTGGTTTTGCAAAATTATGTGGAATATGAATTCCAAAGTGAAACTTATGCCTCACCAATTCTGAGGCAGTTAAGACTATATTCTGAGAGTCTTAAAGTCCTGAATAGCTCATACAATGCAGTCTCTGAAACTTAGTATCTTTGGATATGTATGTGGGTTATGTGTGTGTGTGTGTGTGTGTGTGTGTGTGTGTGTGTGTGTTTCTCTGTGTGTGTGTGTGTTTGGCTGAATGCTTAGCATACATTCATGAGAGTAAACAGGTGTCTGCGTCACACTGGTGAGGACAATCTTGAAGGGGCTAACCTCGGAGTGCTACCTATTCTCATTCTACCTGGCTTGTGTGGGACTTTGTGTCAACAGCTGTCACAGACTGTCCTGCTGAGGCCTCCTGGGAATAACACTTTGTGTTCCCTTAAAAAATAAAATTCCACAGTGGCAGAAGGTAGTATTTTTAAGGGAGCTAAACTGGAAAGCTAAGGGGGACTGAATCTTGCCCATGGATGGAGTCCCTGTGAAAGTTTCAACTCCTTGGTATTCTCCACCCCCTCCTGCCCCAAACCCTGGGGAAAGTCATGTTCAGCACACAGCATTCTGCATTGTCTTCAATTTCACGTCAATAAAATCTACAAGCTCGGGTGATCCTGAGGGGACATGGTGTGCGAAGGGAATGCAGACTACCACCCACTAGACCTTGGGTGGCCCGTGTGCGGACAGCAAACAGCCTCCTGCTGCAGGTCATCTCGGGGCTTCGGAGGGTGAGGGGGAGCTGCGTGCATGTGGTCCAGGGAGGAACACAGGCGCTGAGACACTCTGCTGAGTACGCACTCCTCTGGGAAAACCGTCATGAAGGAGAATCGCTTCCCCCGCATATGCTGGTGAGAGGTCACCCTTTAGGGATGGGAGAGGAGTGTGGGCTGGTGGAGATGCTTGGGGTACACATGTTTATATGTGCATAGACAAAGCCCTGAAACGTGTACAGAACTGTTAATAAACTGTTAACAAACAGAGTCAGAAGTAGATCATGGTGGGGGAGGGGAAGTCACGGTCACTTTTCCATATATATTCTATCACTTGTTATTTTTTTAATTTCTTTTTCTACAATGAGCATTTACTGCTTTGGCAATTCAGAAGTACACAATAAATTTAGAAACATGTTTACCCAGTTTTTGTTGTCTTTTAAAACTTGCCTTCTATTTACAGAAATCTTTAATGGGGTCTTTTTATTTTTCCTTGTGATTTCTTGCATTGCATGTAGCTTCCTCTGACCACGACTGGATTATTAGTGTTTACTTATATTCCCGTGGCTATCTCTCCGCTCTCCGAAGAATTAAACATTGCAGTAAGGACCATCTGGGGTCTGTCAAACAAGGCATTCAAAAGCCCCATTACAGGGCAGGACGAAATGAGAAGGATTTAAGAAATGGCCATTTCTGATGAAAGTTGATGGCTTTGGGCTGTGCTCCAGGGACTGCGAGGAGCCAGAGCTGCCCATGGAAGGTCTTGTTCTAAGGGCGGCCTGACCCTCTCCTCTGTCGCACACGCTGGACCCTCCCCGGGAGAAGTCCCCTCGCTGCCTAAGTCGCACTTAGAAAGCGGGAACTCAGGGCACCCAGATCTCCAGGCAGTTGCCCTCAGTCTCCCCACAACTCACACGGTTCATTATCTGGAGCAGAGGTCAGAGTGGAGGAGGAGCTGAACTCGGGAGCCAGCGCTGGGACACAGGGAACTGCTCGGCAGCGCGGCCTCCACTTCTCCACCACGCGTGTCACTGCAGGGTTCCTGAGACGCCCCAGATCCGGGCACACGTCCTCCTGCTGCTGTGCTAACCCCCCTGTCCTGTTCTCTTGCCTTTTCTCTTCCTTTCCCGTGGCTTCCTTCCCATTCTTCTTTTCTTTTTAAAATTTGGCATCCTCTCTTCTCTCCTCCGACCCTCCATCCCCAAAAGCGTTAGTGCCACCTGCTGCTGCGGTGCTGTTCAGCCTCGGATGCGGTGCCCAGGGGTAAGCGGAAGCAGCGAGTGCCCATTTAAAATCCATCTGCCTCTCAAAGACCCAGCAGGACCTGCCAAGTCTCCAGTTCTCACCCTTTAGGCCAAGTAGCACGCGTAGGCGGGGCGGACTCCCGCTCTGTGAGCTGAAGCGAGAGAAGATGCATTTATGAGCCCTGGATGGACAACACTCCCAGGGACATGTCGGGAGGAATTCTGTTCTTCTAGCCACACGTGGACGCATGTGGTCTCCTGGGCTCCCACGGGGTTCGATGCAACATGAAGAAGGAGGAGGAGAAGAGGAAGGAGGAGGGGGTGGAGGGGGAAGACGTTAAACACCATTTTGGCTTCAATCCCTCATTTTAAAGCTATGAAAAGGGAAATCCGGAAAACGAAAGGTTCCCACATCTCACAGCCTGGTCTCTCTGGGCCTATAGTGGAGGCATGGGGACCCCTGTCTTCCTCTTCGTATAAAAACGGTTTCCACTGAGGCAGCTTTGATGACCCAAACATACAGTAAGATCTCAGGGGGACTTTTATTAGACAACAAGAGACACTAGCCATGCTGTTCATCTTTTTGACTCTCCATAAAAAAACCAACAACACTGAAAAGCGCAACATCTCCTCTCCTGACTCTGCCTGGCCAGGAACGGCCGGGGCTCCAGGCCTGTAGGTGTTGTAAGGCTGGGAGGTGAGTCAGCACAGTTTGGGGGGAAATGCTCACAAGCTGAATGGATTGAACGACCTCCAAAATCACGCCTGCTATCTACCACTGTGGGTGCAGGGACAAGGGCCGTAAACATAAGATAAACCGTGGCGGCCGTCAGGATTGCAACAGTACCCCTTTCCCAATGTCCTGGCCACGTGTGGGGGAGCAGAGCCAGCTCCCCACTCTGTTAGCCACGTGAAGGCAGACTGTTGACTGCGAGCTGCTCGGCAGCGTGAGCCGAGCCAGATGTGCTCGGTCACCGGGATGGGAGCGTGTACACAGAGCTGCCTGCAGGGGAAGCTCGCGGATGACTCGTGACCAGAACGGGAGATCTTGGGGGGAACTAGCGACAATCGCTGGTTCTGAGCCCCTGGAGCGAGCGGCTGGGAGCTGATCTCAGGCTGCAGCTGCAGCGGGGCGGCGGAGGCAGCTGCCTGGATCGGGGTTTGCTGGGCCTTTCTGGATGGGAAGGGGGATAGCAAGTGGAAGCGGAATATTCTAGGAATGCGTCCAAAGTAAAGTACTGGAGACACGGGTGGGTCTCTCATTCTGGCCGCCCGTGTCTTTTTCTGAGCAGAGGTTGCGTGGATGTAAATGAATATTCATGCGCCAGGGAGAAAAAGTGCTCTGTTAACCCGGAGCTAGGAAGCTTGATCCGTCAGAACCCTGCGGGGAACCGAGCCAGCAGTGCGAGGGCCTGCGCCCAGGGCTGCGGGGGCAGTGCTCACAGCGCCTTGGAAAACTGCCCTGGAGACAGCGGGAGGGGACAGCTGCCCGGAATAGCAGGGTGCTTTCCCAGGCATTTGTGTAAACCCCGCTTTAGACTCAGTGGGACCCCTGCTGAACGAGTTATCGGAGGCTCAGGTCTCCGGGATGGGCCCCTGTGTCTGTCTCTTCTGATCAAAACATTGTTTGGGACCGGCAATCCATATTCTAAGGGGGAAATACTTTCTCCTTTCGTTCCGCAAACATTTCTGAGCACCTGCTACGTGCCACGGCCTATACATGTTATAGGAAATACGACGAGGCATGAGCTGTTACAGGCCCTGCTCCCCACTGCGTAGAAAAGACACGTTTTACACAGTGATGTTCCTGCTATCAATGGGAACGAGCCCCATAGAGACCGATGACCTTTGCCGGGGCAGCTGGGAAGGGCTGTACCAGAGAGCTGACACCTGAACTGGTTTTGGAAAATAAGTCCGAGTTGCTCAATAGAAAAGTCCAAGGGAAGGTGTTCCAGCCGGCTCCAAACCACAGGCCCGAAACGTCACGAAGGCCTCTGGGCAGAGGGGTGTGCTGGGCACACCGGCCAGGTGGCCAGGTGAGGGGGGATGGGGGCAGGAAAGGGACCTGGAGGGAAGCGCCGGGAAGGAGGATCGAGAAGGAAGCTGAGACTGGATTTCAGTGTCTGGTGTGTCAGGCTCCCGTGCTTGACTCTGTCCCCCCAGTGGTAGCAGGAAGCCAACAGGCATTTTTAAGGATGAAAGAAACATGATCAGATTGATCTCGCAGGATGCAGATTCAGACTATGGTGGAGACAGTGAGGGCTGCCTCTAAGCCGCTAGTGATGAGACTAGAGGAAGCGCTGGACGGGGGTAAGGCAGGACCGTGTACCTGCAGGAAGAGATGCATTTGGGAATCTGGCTACGGAAAACCCAGCGGGGTGGGGGGGGTGCTGAGCATGAACAAGAGCAGCAGCTGTCATCCCGTGGAGGGTACACTCCTCTGCCTCTGGACCCCTCATCTATAGGGTCCATCCACTGCAAACGGTTTCACAGTGTCTGAGCTTCTCCAGCTGCCTGCTTACATCTCATGGGTCCAATGAAGTCAGGAGACACCATCACCTGCAGGGAAAGATGAAGGGGTGCCCGCCCAGTACCAACAAGAATGTCTTCCGTAGGCCCACAATCTCAGTGCACGTGGCGTCGTGAGAGGACAGACTGAAAGATGAAGTAAGAGGACCGTGCGTGGATGCAAGAGCAGCTCTGATCAAAGGGAGCAGGAATGAAGACACCGGCCCTTTAACGTGTGGGCTTGCTGTGGTAAATATATAAGTCAAAGTACATAGAGCACCTACCACAATGCCTTGCACATAAGAATAAATTGTCAACATCACCCGTTCACAGAGATGGCAACGCCTGTCCCACAGCGTTTTAAGGGTCCTTTGGGAAAATGTATTTAAGTGCTAAATTTGGAAATTGCAGGGGCATGTTTTAACCACTTTATTTTTGGGCCTTTCTATGTTATCTTTGCTTGGCATACCGGGAAGCTATCTGAGAAGCAAGCTGTTGACGGCACACTTAGTGCTGACCTACGCCATTGTCAAAATAATCCCCCCACGCGTTTGAGTCAAGTGGTGACTGTGAAATGGGAGGCAAGATGGCCCACAATCTCCGTGGTCAGATACGCACTGCCCCCCAGGTATTCCCCTCCTCCTATTTCACCCAACCAGTAATGTATAATTTCCTTCTCCGTGAGTACAGATATCAGGCAAGGGAGTTAAGAATGACCTGAAGTAGTAATCAACCCCAAAAGCTCAATGGCTTACAAAAAACAAAGATGTATTCCTGGCTGATGTTTCATAACCATTTGAGCGCAGTGGGGTCAGGGTGGGGGCATTCAGTTTATCCTGGTCACTCAGGGACCCAGGTTGACAGAACACCTATGCTCTTTATCTCAATGCTAGAGGCCCGATGCACAAAATTCGTGCAAGGGGCTCGACCCTCGCAGCCGTGGCAGCTTGCCTCGGCTTTGTCCAGAAGGTCGTCTGGAAGGACGTCAGGTCTAATGAGCATATTAGGCTTTTATTATTATAGATTATCAGGCACCATGCAGAGGGAAAGAGAAAGGCCTGGAGAGGTTCACCATGAAAACTAAGTGTTCTAACCCTGAAGTATCGCTTTACTTATAACTCATTGGTCAGAACTGGCCACATGGTTCCCTTCCTAGCAATGAATGGCCTTGACCAAGGAAGCCTATGGTCAAGCCAGAATGGGGCCAGAACAGGAACACTGGCCAGTAGTGGGCCAACTCCCACTCTCGTTGAGCTTGAATTGGATTCATTGCCTGGGGATAATGAACAAAGTTTGGCCACGCAGGAGAATCTGTAGCTTATACTTTGCATGCTTCTGTGTTTCTTCCAAACGAACTTTTGAAAGTACAAAAGCAAGTCTACCTGCTGTACCAACTGGTCTGCGGATTGGAGTGATGAGCAGCAGAGGGCTGGCCTGCACCAGCTCGCCTCTGACACAGATATTCTAAAATGAAATATGCCTTCTTAAAATGAAACTTTTATAAAGGTCAATGACTTCAACTTTGGTCTCATGAATACTCAGGCCTAATCAAAATGAGCTGGTCATGCTGACGACGGATTGATGACTTATTTCAACTTGAAAGAGTTTCCATGTGAGCAAGACTCAGCGTTTATTCGGTGAATCAGGCTAAAAATTAGCCTTTCATAGGGAAGATTGAAACAAATGCCTCGAACATCTGACTATCAGATGGAAAGCAAAACCTGCGAGTGTATACCCAGCATCACAGCTTGGTCCTGTGATGGTTTCTACAGGAGACTTGGTCATCTCCCAATGCGTGTTGTTGCTTCCAAGTGGCTTACTGCTCTCTTCAAGGGGCGGGGCTGTGTATGGGGCTCAGTTGCTGGCAGGTTGGACATCTGCTAGCTGCGCGACTAGATCAACGGTGGTGAATGGAGCCCACCTGAGCCCTGCACGGACTTCTTCACTGTCAACGTCCAGCCCATGGCGCTGGCTCAGGAGTGGCTGATGACAGAGCTGGCTGATGGCAACGTGCCGAGTCATTCTGTCTCCTTGGTTGTTCGGTGCCTCTTCCAGGATCGGTGGTCTCTCTTGGGTGATCTTCACGTTTCATAACCACTCCCTTAGGTCATCCACATGCCTCTTCTTCAGACTTTCTTATCTCTGATCTTCAAGTATTTCTTTCTCCAGGCTCTTAAATAGCTAGCTGAGCTACTCACCATTACCCCTTAGTCTATGTCTATTCCCACTTGGGGCCACTTCTTCTACCCAAAGAAAAATATGCACCCCACAAAGCTCTGCCCTTGGAGAGAATCTCCCCTCACAGCTGAATGTTAGGACCACCCCTCAACTGGACCCCACATTGAGCCAACCTATCCGTAAACCATGTCCGATCTTCCTTCTTCTCCACCAGCTCATCATCAAGGGAGCATCCCCTCCCAATCCTGCCTCAACCCCCTACCCCCTCGCTGTAGGGATAAGGTAGAGATGAGGCCCCAGGCAACTGTATTGGATGGTAAGTGGGTCTGGGACCCTTCCTCATGTAGCTGCCTTTGGTCCTCTAGCTCTGTGGTTGGCAAACTGCGGCTCGCGAGCCACATGCAGCTCTTTGGCCCCTTGATTGTGGCTCTTCCACAAAATACCACGGCCTGGGTGAGTCTATTTTGAAGAAGTGGCATTAGAAGAAGTTTAAGTTTATAAAATTTTGCTCTCAAAAGAAATTTCAATCGTTGTACTGTGGATATTTGGCTCTGTTGACTGAGTTTGCCCACCCCTGGCCTAGCTCATGTTCATGTCTGCTTCCGGACATTCCGTTTCCATCTTACAGTGCATCGTAGCTGGGCCCACTTGATCTTAGGACTCATTGGGTCTGACAAAATTCAACACAGGAGGAGTGGTGGCCCCCTGGTCTCTTGCTGCCTCACGGTCAGATCCGCTGTGCCTGGTGCCATGGCCGAGGCTGTTTTCGGCATGCTGTGTGATTCTCCCTCCAGGCTTACTCGCTCAAGGCTGGGGCTCTATGCGAAGAGTCTCCTAGCTTCAGAGGAACAACCTATCCTAATAGCCTGAAGGGATATGGTACAAACTTCTTTTTCTGACCAATAAAAGCACCTATACGGTAAGCTTTTTTATTAGATAGATAAAACACGGACCTCATATTTCATACCTGCACAGGAGCCGGCCACTTTAGTAGTATTTCAATATCTGTATGTTCTCAGTTCACACGGAATTTTAACTTTTGCACAATTAAACTCATTTTACATAGGTGCCTAATATTGAGTCTTCTTATTTCTTCCAATCTGCCTTTCCCAATCCTGTCACCTACCACCAAGGCCGCCAATATCACCATTACATGTAGTTGCTAAAACAGTTCTGAAAGTATGGCATTATCCTGATTTTTATGCTTTGCCAATTAGAAATGAGTTCATCATTTTGTATTTAAGATAGAAACTGTCATGATAATTTGATGTTACTGGTTAGGTGGGATTTTTTTTCTTTCCATAAGTCTATGGTATGATGGTTGCCATAACGACAGAACCATGGATTTTTAACAGATTGCTGATGCTTATGAAAAGCACCTACAGGGCAAACTTGCAGAAAAGAGCTCACGGGTTCGATTGTTTCAGTTGTGGGGTACTTGTGGGAGCTCAGGCTGTGGCTGTGGTCCAGAAACCTGCAGGCGGTCAGCGGTCTGCCAGGAAGGGCTGAGAGCCCACGGCCCTAGCTAGGCTTATACTTCCTGAGTTACTTTGTACGCGTTGATGGAATTCCAGTGATCTGTTACCGACTGGTTCCTGCTCAGGGGGGTAGGCAGGATCTCCCCAGTGCCCTCTGAGGATTCTAACATGATAAATGAGAAGAGGGATTTTGTTATAAATAGGCTACAAAAAAAGATGGTTCTTCTAGGAAAGTAGGGGCACAGAAACACTGGAAAAATCCCAGCATAAAAGGGAGTTTCCTGTTTTATGATGACTGAGATTCTCTTATGTGCTGATATCCCCATGCATAGGTTAGAGCATGAAAATACGTGTAGAATTTGTATGTTTGAAGAAAACATGATCTCCTCAAGGAACTTGGGTGTTAAGCACTAATGTAGGAGCAAGACCACATTTATAAGGCAGGCTCCCTGATTTCTCAAGAGACTACTTCATGTCCTTCTACTAGTATGTCCTTTGCAGTCATGTCTCCCTTTGTCCATCCGTTACTGATAACAGCTGTATGGACTTACTGGACTTTGTAAAGTGTGTCAGGTAATTAGGTGTCTTACTGTGGTCAGTAATATCAGGGTTTTTAAATGTCATTAGGGGATCAAGTGTCTCTGTAAAATATTCCAAGGACATCAAAATTCTGTTGTTGACTTCCTGTAGAAAAACTAAGACATCTTTATTTTGAATCTTCTATAGTGGTTGATGGACAAGGAAAAGGAGGAGGAGGAGAATAAAAAGTTTTAGAACACTAAAATTTGTTAGATTTTTTTACTGCGATCTCAAAGTAAGGAGACATTCCTTAATTTTTGTATCATATTCTAAGATAAAATGGATATGATACCTAACATAGCTGGGTGCATAACAGATGCTCAAGACATACCTTTCAGGCAACTTACGGATAAGTAATTCCCCAATAGTTAACAATGCTTAGAGTTCTCAGTCCGTCTTTTCCTCAGAACTTGGAGCACTGGGAAAGGCATCTTTACTTTCGTTAGAATCCCTGCAGACTGGTCAGCACGGGAATGCAATGCATGTAGAGAACACAGGGGTTAAGCAGGGGCATGCATGATCAGATCTGTACTTGAGAAAGGAATGTAGAGAATGGACGAGAGGGGGCCAGAGGCAAGGCCACCAGATAAGAGTCTGGTCCAGGAAAAAGAGGTCCCCAGCTAAAGGGGACAGCAACACTGCAGAGGAGCAAATGGATGCAGGGGAAGTAAGAGGGTGAGGGGGAAAATGGAAACTGCCGGAGAAGTGAAGTCAGCCGCGAGCCTCCTCCCTAGCTCAGGCACCGAGGTGAAGAAGAGCACATGGACCAAGATGGGGAAGACAACGGCAGGTGCTCCGGGGAAGTGCACGTTGGAGGCATTTGCAAGGTGATGTGAGAACAAAGACAGTAGACACGCCCAGCACTTTCGGGCTACACACAGGCGGGCACGAAGTGAGCAGAGACAACTGCTAAAGGTGCAGCTTTGGATTTAACAATAAGATGCGGAAAAGGCTTTTACCGTGTTAGGTAAAAGGCTTAGCACTAACTTACTATGATTTCTCATATTCAAGATGTGATTCAATACCACTCATGATATGCATGTGTTCAGAATACCTAATAATAACCAAACCAAACAAAAATGACACTAGTAACTAGACCTGGTCCTGACACAGCATAGCTCATTCCCGGGTAAGGCTTCGGTTTGGCTGTGTATTTGGGCGGGCGGGCTGATTGTTCAGAGAAAGGTCCACTCCTAAAGCACTGGCAGTGGGAGGCCACAGGTCAGACCTCAGATTGCCTGGGAAGAACTTCTAAGTGTAATTGTCGGGTCCTTGCTCCAATTAAACCAGAATCGCACGGGTGGGGCCCACGGGGCAGAATGCATCGCTAACACCTCAGGTGCTAACGTTGAGCCCCTGGCTACATGGACCTTCTGTGTCGGTTTTGGGTTAAAGTTCAATCACCTTAAAAAAAATCTTTATTGTTGAAAGTATTACATAGGTCCCTTCCCTACGTGCCTTTCCCCTTCCCCCTGCCCCCCCCCCCCAATTGGCCTCCTCCATCCCACAACACCTAGAGAAAATGCAGTCATTTTGATGGCCTCTGATTGGAGCCAGTTTTAGGGAAAGTGCTGAAAGCTCCATCTAACATCCCCGATCTCACGATTTGAAGACAGAGATTATTGCGGGCCCCCTGACAAACACAGTTCACGGGGAAATCAGTCTATTTGCAGATCAAGTTTAGTCCAGCTGAGACGGGTCTCAAACGATACCTGCAAATAGGCTGGATTTGCATGGAAGTCACCTGCACGCTGGCCAACACTCAAACGACGCTGTGGGCTTTCTCTTCCCTGCCTTGACTCTTATTTATGCCCCAGTAAACATTTACCATGGGGATCTGTTTCCTCTGATTTTTCATGACACACATTTCCCCTTACGTTTGGAAAAAAATGACTGTCCTCGATATTGATTCATTATTTAGTATCTATTTCCTTTTAGTCATTTCTTCCCCCCTGATAGCCTTTCACTTGCCTTCCTTCTCAACTGATACGGAGGTTTTCTTTCTAGATTTCACCTCAAAAATATCCCACGGGTTCGAGTTAAGCATCTGTCTTACGTCCTTGGTGTCTGATACAATTCATGGGAAAGTTCTTTCTGTCCAGGCGGTGAGGGCCGAGGAATCTGCGCATCAGCCGTGTGCAGCGACTTGTTCCAATAAAGAATAAAGCGCTCGGGGCTCATGGAGCAGGGAGCTCTTTCTTCCCAGATTAGCAGCTCCCAGCCTCTGATGGATGACACTGACAATAGGTGCAGTTCGAGTGCCTGTCACTGATTCAGGGGCGGCATTGTGATGCAAAGAGCATGGGGCTGGGAGCTGTGGGATCCGATCCAACCCAGCCTGCTGCTGCAGACCTGGGGCAAATGCCTGACCTTTCTGGGTGCCACCCTTTGAAAGACTGAATGGGAACAGCTCTGCGGGCGAAGGCAGAAGGTCTGAGTTTAAGCTACATCTCATCTTCTTGCAGGCTGTGTGACGTAGATCAAGTTACTTAACCTCTCTGAGCCAGTGAGGATAATACCAATCTTACCTATTGGATATTTTTTGGGGGGTTTGGGGGGAGGGAGATAATAAAGAATGGAGTAGGAACTCAGTAGTAGTTTGGGGATTGTTTTAAAGCATATAACCTCGTGGCAAACTTGGAATAGTAGAAAGAGAACAGTACTGGAGCCAAGACCTGTTACAGCTGCGTGACTCCTGGTGCATTAATTAACTTCTCTGAAGCCGTGTCCTCTGCCATGAGGATTAAGTAAAAGCATTATGTACAGAGACCATTTCCCCTGGTCTCACTGGTACTATAGGGGAATAAATGAGGGTGAATTAAGAGTCTATTTTGCCAGCTTTGCCCCTTCCTGCTTGCTCCCTCCAGCATCCACCCTTCATGGCGGCTGAGACGCTGTCTGCCCCCAGCCCCACACACATCTCCGAGCCCGCTGCAGTGAGGCAAGGATCACTGCATTGTCCGTGACGCTTGCTGTGACGACACAGCCTCTCCTGACTAGCACCCCCATCCTTCTGCCCACAACCTTTCTACAGGGACAGTGCGCTTGTCCAAGTGCTAGTGAATAGACCCAGTTATAATGGACATCCGCAGATGCCCTGCGACTTCTGCAGTATCTGCTACCCCCACCAGGGGGCTCTAGGCACCTCCCCGGCTTGGCTCCCTCAAGGTGCTAGGACTGTTTGCTGGATTGCAGTAAATGGGAAGCATGCCTGAGGACGCAGGCTCTGCTACTGTAGGAGGCATGCGATAGCTGGTCTTTCTTCCCTTAGGATGAGGTGGTTTCAGAAGGATTCTCAGCACCTGCATGAAAACAGATTTACCCGAATCTGTTCAAACACACCTGAGCTGCTTAAGTGATGCACTAAGCCTCAAGCTGAGCGGCTCTCTCTTGCTCGAGAGACGTATCATAAGCCAGTCAGAGAAAGACAAGTACCGTATGACTTCACTCTTATGTGGGAATCGAAGAACAAACTGAACTACCAAGCAAAACAGAGACAGACTCATAGATAGAGAGCAGGCTGCCAGCTCTGATGGGGGTGGGGGTGGGGTGGGGAGGGTGATGGTAATGGAGGGATTGAGAGAGAGAGAGAGAGAGGACTCATGGACAATAGTGTGGTGATTGCAGGGGGGAGGGTGTTGGGGTGGGGGAATGTGGAAGAGGGCATAGAGGGGATAAATGGAGATGGAAAAAATAAAATAACAATAAAAGAGAAAAAAAAATGTTGGCATGCCAAAAAAAAAAAAAAGGAAGTACCAATCCAAAAAATAAAGAACGTTGGGGCGCAGGAGGAAGGCGGCCACTGCTTCTTGTTTCTAAGCGTTAGAAGCTTCTTTCCCTCCTCGTCACCTTCTCCAGCTTTCACTCTTCTGCTTCACTGCTGTCGGGGGGTGTGATTAGCTTTCCTCCCTAGGCAGAGAAGGGCAGCCCTTCCTGGCCCCTGGGTTGGGTTTATTTTCCTATTTGATGGGAATCGGCAAAGAAGGTGGCCTCGGATCCAACCCAGCTCACCCACCAGGAAGTTCAACTTTGTTCCTCTGGCCGGTTGGTAAACACGACTGTTAAAGAACAAACTTTCAGTTTTCATCAGACCCGGATCTTTGGGTGTTCTGATATCATGAATCTGGGGAACTTCCCAAGAAAAGTGGGAGCTGGTGGTGCTGCAAAGACTTTTAAAGGGTTTTGGTCTCTCTTTCAAGGTGCTGTCCTCTTCCGGAGGGGTATGCGTCACACTCCGGCTGAGCTAATTTGTTGCTATTAAAAGTGAATTGTTTTATTTCCTTTGGATAATACGAAAGGGAATTTTTTTTCTGCTACATTTAAGTGATAAAAATCTAAAGACAACAGTTCCAGTATAATAAGCATTTGGGTGTTACTTTTTCCTCAGCTAAGAGAATAAACAACTCCATTCTCAAACTGCCACTAAATTGAACTATGACCAATAGAATTCAGAACTCAGTGACAATAATTGATAAAATGTTACATTTCCTGACATTTTTCTGGGCTTCCTTGTGGATTGGAAGTTTTATGGTAAAATGAAAGCTTAATGATAGACTTCTGAACTAGAAGGGAATTTACTTAAGCCGAACGCCTTATTATATAAGAGAAGACGGAAGCCCGGAGGTGTACACCACTGACCCACAGGCACAGAGCTGGTTGATGGAAGACTGAATTTTGTCATTTCCATTTCATCGTATAAAATAGCTGTTTGCAATAGGCACGGTTTATGTTGTACATATTTCTCTCCAGGCAGATCATAGGAAGAATTTGCAAACACGGCACACACACACTATGAAGCTGTCCTAAGCCCAGTCTACCTTTTTTGGTCATTTTGTTACAGCTGCAAAAAATCCCCTCCTCTTGCTACAGGTAAGTTCAGAAAGGAAAAGAGAGGTGAGAGCTGTAAGACAAACACATTGTTTTTTGCTTTTTTAAAAAAATATATATATATTTTTATTGATTTCAGAGAGGAAGGGAGAGGGAGAGAGAGAGAGAGAAACATCAATGATGAGAGAGGGTCATTGATCAGCTGCCTCCTGCACGCCGCCTATGGGGGACTGAGCCTGCAACCCGGGCATGTGCCCTGACTCGGACTTGAACCCTGACCTCCTGGTTCATGGGTCAACGCTCAACCAGCGAGCCGCACTGGCCGAGCCCGTGGCGGAGTTTGTCTTCCTTCCTCACTAGGCTGGAAGCTCCACATGGGCGAGGCCTTCATCCTGCTTCGTGTATTTGTTCGTGCAGCTCCCCACAGAGAAAGGGGCTGGTTAAGACAGGGTGGTTCACTAAGTACATGAAGATGCTTGAATTGATAAGCTGTTCTCAAGACCACGCCTTAGGGTAGCAACAAACCCTAACTCCAGGAGGGTGCAGACAGTCCATCTCTGAGGTAGAACCGGAACTACGCCGTAGAGAAAAACAGTCCCAACACACAGCGCCACGGCCGTCGAGGAGGGACAAGGCTGGTGGAGACGGTCCGAACAGGACATGGTGCCAGCGTGCTCTGCCCCAGGCGGGACACGGCATGCTGAGCGGTTAGGAAGGAGCCTGGACCCAGGACGTCGTTGGTGGGTCCTGAACTGCTCTGCTTTCTCTCCGGAGCAGAAGCCTGGGCACAGAGGGGTGGCTACTCGCACCATCCCTGTCACGGCGGTCCACTGGGCAGCCGTGTGTGTGGCCGGAGGACGTGCCCTCGGATGCGAACCGACCTGGCTATTTTAGTCTCTCCGTCTACTCACTGACTCACCCTCTCTGGAGGAAGATATATATATGAACAGAAGCTCATTTATAATGTGTTTGACGCAGCTTTTCCTTGACTTGCGCTGGGGGGGGGGGGGGGTGTCTGCAAATAGCCGCCCGTCCTCTGTGTCATGTGTCCCTTCTCTTCAGATCTGGGGTCTAACGGTGCAGCTTAGTCGCTCAGCTGACTGAGGGCTGATTGACAGCTGCTGGTCTGGCAGCATCCTGTCCTGCCTCGTAGACCCGCTTCGCCGGCCTGCGCACGAACTAAGTTGTAAAACAACCCGTTTCAAGAAGTGTGGACTTCCTTCCTGCTCATCCCCACTGTCCCCCTGCAGTGAACCACGCCTGAAATAGTTCTTCCACACAATGATCTTGCCCAGTCCTAGGAGGTCCGAGATACGACAAAAACGCGGACTTCCTTCCTGCGGCTGCTAGGTCTCGCGTCTCCTCGGCAGGAAGGAATGCTTCCTCCCCAGCAGCTCGTGGGTCACGGTCTGGCCAATGTCAGAATCACGGTGTGCGGCTGCCCCAGGACCCTCGCTGCATCCTTATGCATTTTTAAGCGACACTGCCTCATGGCCGTGAGTCACAGGCCCTGCGCACAGAGTCCCTTCTGGGATGTCTGTTGTGAATGTGCGGTTCCTAACTTGCCCATGATACCGCTTCTCCTCTCTTCCTGGCTGAAGTCATTGCTGGGGGTCTGTGGGTAGAATCTTGAAGCCGTGACCGTCACCAGCACTCGCCATGGGACTGGATCCCACAGACCGGGCTGAGAGCGGAGGAAACTGGGCAGCAGGAGGGAGGCTGCCTCTGACTGGAACGGGAGGGGACGCCTGGTGTTTTGTGGCGTTGCCATGGGCTTCTGGTCACCGACAAGACGTTCTTCTTCACTGTGCTTCCCCAAACTGGAAATTCCCTGAGAAATTCCCAAGCGAGCAGAGAGCCGCGTGAAGGAAAAGGCAGCCGACGCCAGGGAGCAGAAAAGGGGAGGAGGAGCAGCCAAGTGGAACGGTGCCATTCTCCAAAGGTTCCCACAAGCGAAGATTCTGCAAAGAGTGCGCTGGGCCTCGGCCGCTCCCTGCTGCTGGCTCTCATCGCTCTTCCTCTGTCATCAGGGAGCGAGTTCTCTGAACAGCCGGACCTGCTTGTGCTGCTGAGACACCTGCGAGTCCTAAGAACACTACACGCGCCTGCCTGCAGGGCCAAGATCAGCAGGAGAATAAATCAATGCACTTGGGCCACCGGCACAGGTGGCCTTTAGTGACTCTAAGTGCTGAGCTCTGAGCCCTGGATTATTGCCTGGGAAGGGTCCGTGGGGGTAGGGGCAAGCTCCCGCTGTTTCAGGATTCTCTATTTGCCATCTGAGTGCTGGCTATCTGAGAGTCCTCTTTACACCCATCTGTGAAGCGGGCCCCACAGCTGTACTTACTGTTGTGTATAATTCACAATAACACACAGAGAGGAGAGAAAGGGAAGGTGAAGAAAGCCGGGACTGACCGGGACAGACATCTTGGAGGAAACTGGGCCTCAGGTGGGCTTTGGAATTGGCCCAGAGGAGACAGCAGATCATACAGATGCAGATGGAACAAGTCGGGAGGCTGGGGGTGCAGGGAGGCTGCAGGGAGTGTGCCTGGAGTTGGGGGGACGGGTGAGGACAGGCAGTAGCTAAAATAAAGATGGACGGTGTGAGAGTGAGGGGCGCGGGGGCTGAAGCAGAGAAACCTGTGGTGGAGACAGAGCAGTAAGGACACTGCTACCTGGTGGGTTTTAAATCAGGTGACAGACGGAGGGCAGGGGGATGCAGGAAACGTTAGTGTGGCCATGGTAGGCCATTTAGACTAAAACGGGACAGAAGCTGAGGGAGGGAGGAAGAGCGGACAATGAGCCACGTGGGCGACGAGGGCCGCCTGCCAATGAGAGGGGAGAGGACGACGAGTGAGAGACCCCACGGAGGAGAGATGTGTGTGGGTGGCCGCAGCGGACGGGACCAGGACGAGTGGACCTCGTGTTTCCCGGGCCTGGGGCAATGACTGCGCCAGGGACAGAGTGGCTGGAAGCAGCAACGGCTGGCTCAGAAGAGGAGGTGATGCTGGCCTCTCAAACACAGACCTCGAGATGACAACGACAGGCAGTAGCAACAGGGCACAGATCCAAGGCACACAGAGAAACGTGCGGAGCACTGTCTAGTACGAGATGCCACGCCTGGAAACGAGTCCTGGTCTGGGCTTACAGGACACGTAGGTACCCGAGCCGGCTCCTCTCGCATCGAAGATAAAGCTAAAACTCCAGGCCGCTTCCCCTCCTGGAACGCAGCCGCCAACCCCCAGCCCCCGGTCCCTCTTCAGTGCACACATTTCTGTGAACGTCCGAGTTCCAAAGCAAGACCTGCCTATTTTCTTGGGGTAAAGAGGCAGATGGTTCAGCTGGTTTCCATGCATGGCAACCCGTCCTTACCGCATTTTAAGTCTTTGGGATTTTGTGTCTTTTGAGCAAATTTGGAGATTTATACTTATAGAAGTGGAAATCTACAAAACTATAAAAGTCTGAAGGGCAGGTACAATCAAGGAGGCAGATTTTTTTGATTAAATAATTTCTTTTAAAAGCACTTTCTAAAAATGTGAACTGCCCATAAATGGAGAAAGCTAATTATATCCCCTCTTCTGGAAATATTTTAGCAGCAGCCTGACTCTGTAGAGATTCTATATATAGGCCTCTGCCTTTGAGTCCGTGATTGGACTGAAAGGCCGCGACAACACTTTGTATATGATTCTCTCCCTCTTGTGTATTGAGGGCAGGTGAGCAGAGGTTGGAATAATACCAGTAAATTGGTTCATTTACTCATTCAAGGTTTTGCTCTTCTTCTCTGAGCCAGGCACTGGGCACAGGACTGGGCTGCAACAGAGAAATGGACAGTGACCCCGACCTCAATGACCTTGTAGTCTAACAAGGAATATAGCGAACCGAGTGTGAGATGCTACCACAGAAGGAAATACTACCCGGAACTCGGGACTGCAGAGCTCACTCTTGAGGGTCAAAGAAGACTCTTTTGGGAAATAACACATATTCTGAAACATCAAATATGATACCAAACCAGATTGTTGGAGACAGAAGAGGATTAAGCTACTCCTATGAGTGTACTTACCCAATATTCATATCTGAACACAAAAATTCTATAGTATGAAGCCCAATAGGAGGACTTTTAATATGACAGCAAGATAAAAGGATGGAATAGATGCTGATGATTAAACTTAGGAATAAGAGAGTGCTGTTCAAAAGTCTTCTTGCAAAGTTTACATGAATTTGGATGGAAAACCCCACAATAAGAGAAAATAAAGTTGTATCCAGTGGCATGCTTAGAAACATGATATTTTAAGGGCAAAACTCACAAATGAAAAACTAATCTTTCATTTTTAACTCCATTTTGTCAGGTGATAAAAAGAATTTTAGCTGGAGATAGGCAAACTTAAGAACATTGAGTGTAAATTCAAACAACTTACTATTTTTTGCCTTCCCAAATATTTCTTGGGATAGCATCAAATTTCCAGAAAGAATTTATAGGATATGCCTCCTTTAATCACTTCTGCTGATGAATGACATTCTAGACATTTCTAAAGTTACCTCAGCCTTGCATTCTTGATTGTGATGTATCATGATGATTGTGTACAGTTTGTTTGCTGATATTTGTTAAGATTCCTGTATCTACACTCATAAGTAAAAGTTGCCTGTAATTTCCCTTTCTCAGACAGCCATTTTCTGATTGTTATCAAGAACCAGAACACGTAGGGAATGGTCCCACTTTGCCTGCTTTCTGAAAGAGTTTGCAAAATATTAGAACAATCCTCTCCTTGCAAATTTGGTAGCACACACCCATGAAACCTCCTGAAAGGTGTTGAAGATGTTCAATGATGTTGCCAGTGTTTTCAATGGTTACTGAGCTATTTCTACAGCTTTGTGTATCTCCTCTAAAGTTTCAAATTTATTGGCATAAAATTAACAAAGTATTATTTTGTTATATTTTTGGTTGCTAACATTATTTATTTGCATCATCTCCAATTTTCTTTCTCAGTCATGCTGAGGTTTATTGAGTCTTTTCAAAGAACCAACTTTTGACTTTGTAGACCTTAGTTATTATATTTCACTATTTAAACCATTACTTTTGCTTTTTGCTTTATTATATTCTTTCTTAAATTTTTTTCCCTTTTCTTTTTCTAACTTTTTAGGTTGCATATACAGCTTATTATTCTTCCTTAATACAAGCATCTAAGGCAATAAGTTTTTTTTCTGAAAACTACTTTTGCTGGGCCCCTTAGGGTTTTATATGTAATATTTTTATTATTTTCAGTTATAAATAGTTATAATATATACATCAATTTCTCATTTCCAAGTATGAGAATCCTTTGCTTGTATTTATTGTTGACTTTTAATTAAGTTATATCCAGAGAACATGTTTTGTGTGGAAAAAAAATGGAAATTTGTCAACCTTTGCTTCAAGGCCCATCAGTAGATGAGTAGATAAAAAACTTGTGGTGCATTCACCCCATGGAATACTATGCAGCTCAAAAAAAGAAGGATCTCTTACCCTTTGAGACAGCATGGAGGGACCTGGAGAGTGTTATGCTAAATGAATAAGCCAGTTAGAGAAAGACAAGTACCACATGATCTCACTCATATGGGGAATCTAATGAACAAAATACACTGATGAACAAAATAGATCCAGAGACACAGAAGCATGGAACAGACTGAGGAATCTCAGAGGGAAGGGGTGGGGGTGGGGGAGTGGAAAGCGATTACCCAAAGAACTTATATGCATATATGCAAAACCCACTGACACAGACAGTAGTGTGGCGAAGGCCTGGGGGAGGACAGTGGGGTGGCGGGGGTCAATGGGGAGAAAAGGGACATCTGTAATACTTTCAACAATAAAGATAAATTTTAAAAGTAATAATAAAATGAGAAGACCTCAACAGAGCGTTTTGCTTTGGCAGTTCTGACGAGAAGGACCCCTTTTGCACTTGACCCCTTTGCACTTGACCCGAACTCTGCAGTGACACTGCAGCCACACAGCCGCCAGGAATGCGGAGGGAGCCAACCGCGCAGGAGGAGTCCGACAAAGGAAGACCTCCTTTCTCCAGGTGCTCTCCCGGGTCTTAGATAACCTCCACTCAACCTCCCATCTCCATTTCAACCAAAGTGGTGGTGGGGGGAGGGGGTGATGTTTCCTTGGGAGAAGTAGTCTTAGTCCCTTTTCAGAACTCAAGACTGCCCCACTGGGGGTTGGAGGCCGAGGGCAGGTCCCACCTTGCCCTGTTCCCCTCCGCCTGCCCTCCCCTGGCCATCGGGGGCGATCGGGGATGAAATACATCCGCACGCATAAAACCTTGGACCAGCACCTGGCAATCGTGAGCAATGAATGCTTGGGAACTATTAACATGTTTCAGGCAGCCACAGTAGACCTGGAGAAACGGGACCATCTTGAGAGATCTCACAAATGGGTCACCTGAAAGATCTGGCGATTAATTTTGGGGTAAGAGAGAAGATGAGGTCAAGAAGACCTCCCAGACTTTTGATTTGGGAAGACTTGGGTTGCTGTGCCATTCACCCAGAAAGGGAACATGGAGAAGCAGCAGGGAGGGGAAGAGAATGAGTTTAATTTTGGATGCACTGAGTTTGAGGGGTCCCTGGCGCCATTAAGAGGAGTTGGGTCATACGGAGCTGAATATGGGGGCTTGGGCTCAGCATGGAGGCTTGGGCTGAGATGTCCTGAGAACATGTGCAGAGTGAGAAGGGAGGCAGAAGGTAGAGCCCCAGGGCACAGCCACAGGCAGAAGAGGCAACGGGGTAGGAGGCTGAGAAGGAACCAGAGATGTATGAGGAAGAGAAAGAGCTCAGCCAAAGACGAAAGACATTTGAAGAAGAGAGTAGTCATCGGTGAAAAAGCCAATGAGAAACCAAGGGGGGAGGAGGGGACCAAGCCGTACTCGACGGACAATGTTGTGCATAGACATCAGACAGGTGTGGGAAAGAGGGTCACACAAGTAACAGGTACAGCCCTACTGGAATGGGGGGGGTGGAGGGGGGAGGAGGGCAAAGATTAAACGTAACCACTGAGAGCTTTCTGAAGGGAAAGACAGAGAGGCGACCTGTGGAATGAAGATCCTTTTGCTCCCTCATCCTTCACAATTCCTTATTTTCCACCGTCCTAACTTCACCTGGCCCAGGGATTCTTAACCTTAGGGCCACAGATCCCCTCGCATGGTTCATGAATAGAATTTAACGAGTCTGCGTATTTAGAAAGGAGAAAAATTTACAATTTTAATTTCCTAGTCTGAAATGTAGCATTTCCATCAATTATGCACGTGGGCAAAAACTTCAAAAGATTAGCAGTACCCGTGACTGTCAAAAATATATTTTCATTATCATATTATAGTTGTCACAGATTTCTCAAAATATCATCCACACTCATCACTTTTATAAAATGATGGTAGTTATCAAACCTGCTGCTTTCATCTTATTAACAAATTATTTGAACATCATTTGAAAACTGCATTTAAATGTAGTGTTTTTTTGGTAACAGTAACATATTTTATTTTGTTTTTTAAAAACGTTATTCTGAGAAGGGGTCCGGAGCCTCCCCTAGACATCAAAAGGGTCTTTGGCACAGAAAGGTTAAGGCTTCCTGCCTAATCCATCACATAAGCCTGCACCTTCTTCCCAGTTTGGGGTTTTATATGCTGCTGGCCTGCTTTGATCAGCCAGTTAGTCCCCAGTGCTGCTCCAGGGAAAGCAGCTGTGTGCCTCTGGGTGCCTTTCTGTGGATCCGAGCACTGTCGGTCCTTTCACTTTTCACCAGGTCACTGTTTCAATTAATCATTTACTTACTTGCTCACCCTCAACAAACATGATTGAGCACAAGGCACTAAGCCTCATACTTGGGGGTGCAGTGCTGGTACCTCCTAGGAAGGTGCAGCGTGGGGAGCAGACAAAAGAGGGGAGAGACCGACTTATACGTAGCAGTTACAAGACAGTGTGGAAGCTGGTTCTTAGGATCTGTAAAACCCTGTGATTTATGAGCTGCCAGAGGAAGGAAGGCTTCCCGCAGCAAGGGGCACTGAGAATAAAGAGCAGGCACTTCAGGGCTGAGTTTGCCAAGACTGGGCAAGTGACATTCATGGAGCCATTACTCCATTTCCTAACAAATCCTTGAACATGACTACAATGGAGTAAAAGAGATTTCTTCTCCAGCGTGATATGTAGATTTAATTCCCATACTTGATTACAGCTGGGAACAAAATTGAGGAAGAGATGGACTATTTAGAACATCTTCCCTCCTCTAAGCATTTTTATAGAGAAACAGTGTTCATAATCATTACGGGGGGGGGGGGGGGGGGAGAGGATATTAGGCAGACAATGATTTGAAAAGCAGCTGATAGGGAGAACTGTCCGTTTTTCATAATGAGTGTGTGACACCTGCTGGCCAAACCATATAACGCCCCTCTCCGGAGGAGTGGTGAGGAGTAAAGCTAACTATTATTACCTCTGCTTCTCTACCAAAGGAATGACCCTTTCCACCTGGGTTTTCCTTTAACGACCAGCAAGGTGGAGACTCTATGGAATGATACATCTGGTCCTTTTTTGTGTTTAGTTTTTCTAGCTTGATAAGTTCACGAAGGTTCAAGAATTTACGTATTTAATGCCATCTATTTAACAGTAAGTGAACTGAGATGGAGAGGACAGGGTCACTCGAGGCCACACACAGAGGGGCTGGCCGGCTGATCCCACAGTCCTAGGATTCCCAGGCAACGGTTCGGGTTGCTAACGTCTCTTCTATCTCATTATCTGCTTCAGTTATTCACACATTTTACTACCAATGCATTATTAATATTCTGTATGTGTCCGAATGGCTTTCACTTTTTTGAAAAGTCTGGCTTATTGCCTGGCCAGAGTGGCTCAGGGGTTGAGGGTCGGCCTATGAACCAGGAGGTCACGGTTGGATTCCTGGTCAGGGCATGCCTGGGTTGTGGGCTCGATCCTTAGTAGGGGGTGTGCAGGAGGCAGCCGGTCAATGATTCTCTCTCATCATTGATGTTTCTATCTTCCTCTCCCCTCTCCCTTCCTCTCTGTGGTCAATAAAAATATTTTTTTTAAGTCTGGCTTATTGAGGTAAATTTTATGTAAAATAAAAATTCACCAATTTTGAGAGTGTGGTTCTCTGAGTTTTGGTAAGTGTATCACCATCACCACAAACAAGACCTGAAATACGTCTACCAGCCCCCAAATTTCCCTCATGCCCTTTGGTCGTCAACACACTCCTCCCCCCCGAGGCCCTGGCAACCACTGACCCGTTTTCTGTCTCTAGTTTTGTCTTTCCCAGAGCATGATGCTCATGGAACCCCAAGGTATGGAGCCATCGGAGCTGCCTCTTCGCTTGCCTTACTGATTGATTTGAGAGTCGGCCATGTTGTTCCGTGTACCGGCAGTTTGTCCTTTTTATTGCCGAATAACATTCTATTACGTGGCTAACCCATGACATGTTCAGCCTTTAACTGTTGATGGAAACCAGTTGTTTTCAGCCTTTGATGATGAAGAATGAGATTTTGATCAACACTGTCAGCAGGCCTTTGTGTGGATGTATGTTTTCATACCTCTGGGGTAAAATCCCAGACCTGGGATGGTAGGCTACATGGCAGGTACATATTTAAAGCTCTATAGAAAACTGGCTTTTGCTTTTTAAAAAGTAATTTTGTACACATTGTTTTATCCTTATGCCAGTCTAACTCTAGTTGTGCCCCATGTCATTGTTGGAGGAATCTTATGGACAAAATAGAGCTTTAACTCCAAGTATGACCAAAAAAAAAAAAAAAAAAAAACCCAGCGGAGGGCGGTCAGCCAGGGTCAGGAGGCAGCATATCTAGAGGAACGGGGCTTTGCGTCACAAGAAGGGTGCAGCCTCGGGTCATCTGTGGTTTCCACTTTGCTTTGCGAGAAACCTGTATTTGTTAGGCACGTCACCCAGCCGCTCCGCAGGCCGGTTATTAAATCCTCCAATGTAATAGCTGCAGGGTTGCTGCAAAGATGATCTGGGGTGAGGCCAGTGTTTCCCACATAACAGGCACGGCTGTGCCTGCCGTCAGAGCAACAGCTCTGGCTAAACGCAAAGGCTATGTTTGAAAACCCACCAGGCGTCACCTATAGGCAGTTTAGGGTTCATTAGGAATCAATGGGCTTCTTCAGGGGTTGAAATCTGTCACCCAGGGACCAATGAGTTTCATTTGGTGCTAATGTCTGTGATGTGTGAGTTGTACAAATACTGTTATTCTTACACTTTCCCACAGATTAGCATTTTGTACTTAATTTAAGATCGAGTCTTTCATGCCACTGACAATGCTGTGTCACACAGCTTATAATAACTCTGAGCATATAAGTTATAACTTATGTGATGCTATGATACACCGGGGTAAGGGCCCATTTTAACTAAACTTCTGAAGGACTGATGCTTCTCTACAGCTCCACTTAGGATATTCTTAATCGAACACATGGACAGTAGGTTCTGAACTTTGCTATTTTAAGAAGATTCTCACTCGTTCACTGGCAGGTACTCAATCCACTAGAAACGTTAGTTAGGTTGCACTGACACCTACTGGTAAGCCCGTAAAACTGTTACAAATGGCAATAGAATCAAATATTTCGGTCATCAAAACTTGTATCTGTGTTCTGGGTTTTAAAAAAATGAGATTGACGGTACCTGTTCATTCCTGGTTCGACGTGATTCAAGTGGTCTGGGAGGCTGCGCACCTCTCTCTGGGATCTTCATAAAGGCCAGGGGCAACAGGCGTGGCTAAGAAGTAAAACGTCTTTTAAATCATAACCTCTTCCGGTCAGCGTTGACCACAGAACGTCGGCACCATCGTCGTCTTCTGCTTTATCATCCCATCATCACCGTGGTGTCTTTTGGTCCTGAAATTGTACAACAGTAGCCACGCTTGAGAAAAACTCCCGGGGAGGTTAGGCGTAGGGTGGAGGGAAGCTAGCAAGCTCAACAGAGCTCAACCGTAGGGATTCTTTTTTTCTTGTCAAGAGGTAGCACACAGCTCCTTCAAAACCTACCAATTCAACACGCTGATTTAGGGTCACAGAATTTTACAACTGGAAATTTAATAATCATGTAGTTCACCCATGATTAGATATATTGATTTCAGAGAGGAAGGGAGAGGGAGAGATAGAAACATAAATGATGAGAGAGAATCATTGATCAGCTGCCTCCTGCAAGCCCCACACCCCACAACCCAGGCATGTGTACTGACCAGGAATTGAACCGTGGTCTCTTAGTTCGTAAGTTGATGCTCAAGCACTGAGCCACGCCGGCCAGGCTCACCCCTTTCTTTTGTAGATGGGGAAACTGAGACCCAGATAAATTTACGTATTACCTAGCTCAGTGGTCGGCAAACTCATTAGTCAACAGAGCCAAGTATCAACAGTACAATGATTGAAATTTGAGAGCCAAATTTTTTAAACTTAAACTTCTTCTAACGCCACTTCTTCAAAATAGACTCGCCCAGGCCGTGGTATTTTGTGGAAGAGCCACACTCAAGGGGCCAAAGAGCCGCACGTGGCTTGTAAGCCGCAGTTTGCCGACCACGGCCCTAGTTGCTAGGAGAAACATGTTTCCTAATTTTCCCACTGCAGGGTTCTTGCCTATATAAATTGTCTCCACTTGCTTCTTGTTAAGCTTATTATTTAAACCAAAAATACTCATAAATAGGATTTGAGAATCTATACTTAGCTTACCTGAACTCAATCATCTGACCTTAACTAGAAATGTTATGAAAATACACACTGTATTAGGTAATATGGTTCTGTAGTGCTGCAGAAATATCTATTTATTCATAGGTCCTCCCCCAGAAACTGAAGTTCCATATTGATTTCTTTAGATGGGAAAATAGAAAGAGGCATGAGAAAAAAAAAGAGAAATAAACCTTAATCAGGAAAATGTCTTCTTTGATTAGATCTTGGGTCACAGAATGACGTGGCCAATTATTACTACACAATTTCTACACATCATGCCTTTTGAAACCTGAAGCAACCGGTGACGCTGTAGGGCAGGTATCTTCATCTTCGCTCAGCAGGTAAGGAAACGGAGTGCAGCCAGGACTCGGTGCAGGTGCCATGCACCAAATGTTCTTTGCATTCTGCTCACACTGAGGGTATTTTTGAAAATATTTGGGTTTATTATTGAGTCCTCGTGGAAGGGAAAAAGGAGGAAGAAAAGAGAGGAGAGAAGAGAGGAGAGGAGAGACTGAGAGAGAGAGATTTAGATTTTTGTTTCACTAATCTTTGCATTCATTGGTTGACTTGTATGTACCGACCAGGGATTGTACCCACAGCCTTGGCGTATTGGGACGATGCTGTAACCAACTGAAGTACCCAGCAGGGCTGTTACGTTTCAATAAGAAAAAGGGCATTTGAAATAAAGAAAATGAAATGAAAATGGCCGTGGTTCTCTGCCCATTATGTAGAAAAGATTTCCAGAGTATGTATGTCACCTGGTGGGCCAGAGGTCTTTCTAATATCTCGGTGGTAGGTTGTACAATTAACTGCACTTATTATCAACGACACATGCCAACCGATTCTTTTATTGACCACTTTAAGTGGGAAAGGCATTGTGCTGTATTTACACGTGCTGTCTCCTTTATTCCTCAAAACAACCCCCGAGGTGGATGCGATTCTCATTTTGGCAGACGAGGAAACTGAGGCTCCAAGAGGTTCAGTAAACATGAAGTCTAGGAACGATTTGAGCCCGGGGGCTCTCCTGGAACACGAACCCCTAAGCTACAGCTTTCCCGTATGCGGTTTTAGGCCTGAGCTTA
The DNA here is from genome assembly GCF_951640355.1 of Cnephaeus nilssonii. Lineage (NCBI taxonomy): Eukaryota > Metazoa > Chordata > Mammalia > Chiroptera > Vespertilionidae > Cnephaeus > Cnephaeus nilssonii. The sequence goes on from NC_137092.1 coordinate 2,865,932, forward strand.
ACAAGAAGTGTGCGGGGGAAGGCGGTTCTAGCAGAATTCCAGCCACAAGGCCAGGGACTTTGTCACACAGGCAGCGCTTCACTTTGTTTTCCTATTTGCTGTGTAATGTCTGAAAAAATGATATGATTAACTTAGTGATGCTTAAGAACACAAAATGGAAAAAAAAAATCTGGGAATATTTATCCGGTGGGGAATGTAGAGAATGCCTCTGCCTTCCCCTGAGCTATGTATTAGAACACTGGAGACGTTTGTAAAGAACACGAGTCTGCTTAATTAACACAGAACACCTGAATGGTAAAAGCTCATTTTATTTATGTGACAGTGCAATGCCAAGAGGACAGAGCAGACAGCTAACATTACATTCTGAGGTTCTGCTTTCTACCGGCTTCATCTGACTGCATTAGCACACACACATGCCAATGCAAAAGAAACAACACGTACCGGACTAACTACACAAAGACCTCATTGTTGGAACATAAACCAGGATTATTATAATGTTTTCACAGCTTTGCAATTGTGGGGATAGAATGGCATTATGGGAAGAGGAGGGGGAGGGGGAGGGAGAGGGGGATGGGGAGGAGGAAGAGGGGGAAGACAGAGGCCTACGTAAGTGCTCCTCGCTGCCAGTGGTGAGCAAGGACCAGACACCGTGGAACACATACTAGCTCGTACAGCAGTGTGGGCAATGTAACGTAACCTGTGCAGACTCCCTACAGAATTCCTCCACCATGAGGAAGATCCCTTATTTTTTCCTGTATCTATGTAAGCAAAATTTCATGATGAATAGTGCCTTAGATCTTTTTTTGGGAGAGAAAAAAAAAAGTTCTGAATGCAAGAGACTGTGTATAACACACACAACTCTAGCATCCATGTTATAACCTATGCCCCACAGTAAACATCTTTTGATACTAGAGTTTTGACTTCTGCCTGCACCTACTCAACATTCTTTCAGAAGGGATATTTTATAAAATATAGAAACCAATGTACCATCTCAAGGTCAGGCTCAGTGACAAAAATGCACTACCAGAACCTGGTAAAACATCGACTCTTTGCCGCATGTTAGCTGCTTATAAAAACAGCAGCTGCACTTTCCCGTGATCCATGCAGGAAACATTCATGGAGATCAAGCAGAACAGAGACGTCCTTCAGCTATTTCATGAAGCCCAGAGTCCCGCAGACTTATGGACAGAAAGAAAAGCACGATGGTTTGCCCCACAGCCGAGCCAGGCTGAGTCAGCCCTGGGAAGGCTGGCTGGGGACCACAGGGACGCTGACACCGAGTCAGGAAAGTTCCAGTGTGATACGGGTGAGACCTATCGCTCCTCGTGCCTTTTCCCGGGCTTTGCTAAGAAGCATCTCAGGCTTCGAATGCAAGCGCCTGTCCTTTAATGAAAAAGCTGAAACGCTTCTGGTCCTGGAAACAGCTCACGATGGGTCCTTAAGGCAAGTGCCAGGCATCAAAGAAACCACAGGGCCGTTTCAGAATGCACGATCAAGTCACTGACCCAGGAGTCATGTCCATGCGTGAACACTCCTCACAAGAAGCCTCCCCAGCTCTTGGGTTTTGAAGTTCATGTGGCTTTTACATCCAAGAAGTGCTGCAATTTTTTCCTTTGTAGAGACTTCCAGGTGGATAAACGTTCATGATGTTGCTTAAAAACAAGCATCCACAGTATGAAGCTACTCACCTGCTAAGCCGTGTGAGTTTGTTTCTGCTTGGCGGTCACAGCTTACTTTTGTGGTTGGCGTAGGGAAAGCCGAACTGAGCGATCATGAGGTTGGAGTACTTGAGGGGCATGCCGCCGTAGACGCTGACGAGCTTATTGACGCAGTAGGACCTCTGCAGGAAGTGCTCCGCTCGATGCCACATTCCCGAATGGCCCCCACTGGTTTCTTTTTCCAAGTTGCCCATGTTTACAGGCTTTACAAACACCCCCGAAGTCTTCCCCGTGTGCTTGGCAATGAGGAAGTTCATGGCAATGTCGTCACAGTTTTGTGTGTCATCGACCAGGGTGTGGACAGCTGCAGGCTGCCGTTGGAAGAGCTCGAGGTACTTGCTGCTGAAGAAGGAGGCGCCAATCAGCACCATGGAGTACTGGTCACCGTCCCCCACGCCCGGTGTCTGCAGCTCAAAACCTCCGTAGCTGTAGACGCCCGACGCGGTGGAAACGTGCTTCCTGGGGACAAATCCTACAATTTGGTCAGGAAATTGCTGAACAGATGGAAAAAGAACAAGTGAGTGGACATTTCTTTAGAGCAGACATAGTGGAAAGGCAATGACTTACTACAGAGAGAAGGAATGAATCTGCCAGCTTCATTTTGTTCCTGTTTCACTGAACTCCAGGCAACTTTGTATGTCCAGGTCCTGACACGTTCACAGTCAAATTCCTGCACAGCCCAAACCCCTAGCCTCGCAGACGTTCTCCTGATTCAAACACAATCTGTACCAATCACTTCTAGTCACCAGACTGCATCTTGTCAGCTCACCTCGGGGAAGCGGGCTGTATGAATGCTGCCTATTCTAGGAGATATGACACAGTGCGATTCTTTCGAAAACTGTTCTAATCTCTTAGGATTATGGGTCTACATGTATGAGTTTACTGTATTTCCATGTTGATGCCAAATTCCCTGAAAGTCACTGTTGATTTTTATCCCTTTCCAGCCTGGTGTTTCCTTTTTAAAAATATGAATATATATATATATATATATATATATATATATATATATATATATATAAAATGAGATATGTCAGGATGACTAAAGAAATGACAGCAGTAACACCATATCATTAAGGGTAGAGTGACTAAAACAAATCAACATGCAAAAGAAAACCAGTAAAGCATGTGAAAGAGGTAAGAACAGACACTAAACCAGGATCTCTCTCTCTCTCACACACACACACGTTCTCTCTCTCTCTCTCTCTCTCTCTCTCACACACACACACACACACACACACACATACACACACACACATACACACACACACATTCTCTCTCTCTCTCTCTCTCTCTCAGGCGAGGTTTAAATCCCATTTCAAAGTGTGCATGGAAAAGGGGTTCATGGAAAAGGGGTTCTCATGGTGATCTGATCATAAATCCCTAATTGAGCAAGTCATGGCGGGTAGTCATGCCCTAGGTCTATGGCTTCTTTAGTAAAAGGTTTCTCTTTGCCTTAAGCAAGCCCTGTCCCTTAGCACACCTTTGAAATTAGCAAAACCACCCTTACGAGAGCACATAATCTTAACTATACAGTAATCCAGCGATTTTCAACAGGTTGCTATAAGAATGTTCAAAACATATAATACCTGACTACTTAGTCAGGAGCACTGACCTCTTTCCCCTTAGATTGCCATATAAAAAAAATGACAACAGCCAATACAACAATAGCCGTCTGGTGTGAGTGAATAAAAATTATACCTATTTTTTGTCAGATCAGCAAAAAACACATTTTTTGGGGTGCCGCAGAATTCTAACTAAGGAGCTTACTACCGTGCACATCAGACCATTTACAGGGGAGCACACTGTTTAAATGTTGTCAGGGTTTCAATGTTTGTCTGCAGTGTGGTTTCAGGAACTGTAGTGCAACCGCTAAAAGTCAGCCACTGCTAACACCGGTCAGCAGGAAGTGCTGTATTTTTAGAATGGCGGGCCAGTGAGCAATCTGTGCCTGTCATCCCAGCGGGATTTAGGAAAAAACCACACACACCTGTCACGGCAATGGTGCATGCAGAAGTGTCATTACTGACTTCTAAACAATGACCACAGAATCAGGAGTAAATTTTGTGGCTATAATAATTGCTTTCGTTTAACGAAGGTTAATACAAAAATACACTTCTCATCTGAGACATGCCCGTGGCCCTGCGAAAACATCTCTGGATGGCAGTCTTTGCTGGATCACCCACCAGGTCATTTCCACACTGCTCTCTGGGAGGAAGTGCTAGCTCTTCCCCCCAGAGCCCCACCTGTAAGTCAAATACGGATACAGGACAGCATAACCTGCAGGCTGGCTTAACGGAGCACAGGAAGGCTCGATGACCACATCACAAATGAACCTCTCTTTGGACAAAGCTGCCCAAGCTGTGTTGGATGACACCACATTAAACCACGCTGCTCTAGGTAAACACCACACAGGACTCCATGCTGAAGAGTTCGCAAAGGACTGGGCAACCTTACCTGCCAAACGGAGAAAGCAAACACAAGGTCCTGGGCGCTAATTAGCATGTCGTCATCGACCATTAACACCGCTGAAATGGAAGGGAAAAATTGAAAACCGAACCATTTGGAAATGAAAACACAATGAGTAAGATACACCAGTGTCTATCCAGATTGTTCACACGAGGTACTAACAACATTAGTAAATAAATGTATTCTTGGAGAGTTGTCCAGCAGAAATTTTGATTTGAACGGTAATTCATTTTTATAATTGCCTGAGGGGGAAATTATCATGTAGTTATCACCTATTATTGTAGAAACTATAAATAAATAACACTGAGGTTCCTTAAAGCAAATGATAACCTCGTGTGACTGCTATGTAGAAGGCGGTGGCAAGAAATACATTACGCATAAGTGGCACCCGCTACCTCTGCCGCAGCATGTGCAAGCGCAGCGTATCTCCCTTCGCAATCACAACCTCTTGTCCCTGCTGTCACATGTACGTGCTTTCCTCCCCGCGAAGCTGCTTCTTGACCTCCTGGAAACTGTCCTGAAGTTTTCAAAGTGCTTTCTTATGACTAAACTTCCCCCATCTCCTCTAGTCCATTAAGACAGGAGGAGTCCAGCCATCCGCGCGTACAACCCCAGCTCCCTGTGTTGCTATAACTCACCCTGGGTCTCCAGCTCCGGGAAGGCCTGGAGCCGATTTCTCATCCTGTTGGTGGTCTGGGGTTTGAAGATCACGGGCACGGGGTGCGGCCCCAGAGAGTTCCATAAGTCCTCCGGTGGCTTCTCCCCGACATTGTTCCACACCACGATGGCTTTGTGCAGCTGCGGCACCGCCTGGTAGTGATTGAGCAGCCGCAGCAGCAGATCCGACCTGTTGTACGTCTGCATGATGAGAGTGAAGGAAGCCAGGGCGGGCTGGCCCTGGGCCTTCACCTCCCTCCGCCACGAGAGCATCTTGTCGTCTTTGTTGTTGGGAAGGAGAGTGGTCAGCGCCCCAGCCACCAGGAGCAGCACGAGGACGGCCACCAGAGAGAGGCGGAGCACGCGGGTGCCCAGCACTCGGCCAGGAAGTTTGCAGATGTGGCAACACCTGGAGGAGCAATGGAAACAAAACATCAGCCTTCTCATGCGTCTCCGAGCTTGTTAATGAGGAAAGGTTCATCTTATCTTACTCGATTCAAGTTCACTTTCCCCGCCTCCCTGATAAGGTGATTTGGGCTAAGGCAAAAATAAGAAGGCCAATGAATGACCCTCCCTCCTGGATCTTCCTGCCTGGCAGCTGCAGACAAAAGACCTATACGCCAAACAGGAAGAGTCCACATTTTGCTATTATGGATAATGCTGCTATGAACATTCACATACCAGTTTTTATGTGAACGTGTTTTCATCTCTCTCGGGTATATACCTGTCCCTTAAGAAAGACCTTATGGCATTTTCCACAGCAAAGGCTGCCCAGCAATCTGGCATTCCCCCCCCCCCCCCCCCCCCCCGCCCCACACCCCGCTCCAAGAGCCTAGACAAAGCATCACATTCCTCAATACTTCTTTAAGCAGCCATTACCTATGAGCTAGGTTGCTTTATTGTCACTGATTTAAAAGGAAGTAACATAAACTGTATGTGTAAAGTTTTTTCAAAGCCCTGCCTCCTTGAATCCAGCTGTTTGTTACTAGGCAGACAGTGAGGTCCTCTTTCCCCTCGGAGTGCACAGGTCTGAACTGTGCTAGATAAAATTTCCTGCTAGCCTGGCATCTTTCTCCTGGAACTGCCTCCTGATTGCAGCTACTGTGTGGTAATGATGATGAGGATGGGGTTTGGAAGTGACACAGATTAGGGCAGAGGAAGGAGTGGCCTTATTCCTGAGAGGAACGTTATGACTTGTAAGGGTGCGAGGAGCCAATGCATCCTATGAAGAAAGCCTAGAAATAGAACAGCATTTTTAGCTCAGTACAGTGCCATGCGAAATTAGTTCCAGAAATGAGTCGAAAAGAAGCCCAGTACCTCTGTAAACACATCACTCTCACCAGGCCTGGGTACCGGAGCTTTTCATGTGAATCTCTATTTTAGGCACAAGGAAAAAGAGGGGAGGCAAGACTGGAATATTCTATGGGCCCCCTCTCCCAGTATTTACATACTCGATACTGGCTTTTAGCAACCGGCTCACATCTGTAATCACCTCTCTGAGAGAAACAGATTTTCATACACATACTTTATAAACATTTTTAGATATCAAAGCTAACATGGAAGCAATCTCAATTCACATGGGCTTTCTAACTTTATCAATATATGTCCGTGGTAGACACCTGTCAGTCAACAAACATTTATTGGGGCTTACCACGCGCCCAGCACTGTCAGGCACTAGGGCTGGTAAGGAGCTGGCCCACCCAATTTCTGCCCTCACAAAGCTTACTGATAGTAATGCAAATGGTCAGGCCCTTTCCCCCTTTATGTTACATAGTATCTCAAAGCAGAAGGGAATTAAAATACATCCACCCCATTTCACAGATGGGATTGCTGACATAGATAATATTTAATATTTTTTTGCTGAGCCACTGGAAGAGTGGTAGGTCAGAACAAGCTCCCGACTCTCATACTTGAGTCTCTTTATATTTTTAGGGTCTTTCTGTATTTTCAGCTTTGATCTAGTCTACAAAACTATTTCAATTTTATAGGTATTGACTTTCCTCTATAATCTGAATTACTATTTCAAAAGATAAGATCAAAAAGACACCTTACGGTATTTTCTAACAGACCATGGCTCAAGCAAAAACTTATTTCCAGCCCTAGCTGGTTTGGCTCAGTGGATAGAGCATCGGCCTGTGGACTGAAAGGTCCTGGGTTCAATTCCGGCCAAGGGCACATGCCCGGGTTGCGGGCTCGGTCCCCAGTGGGGGGGCGTGCAGGAGGCAGCCGGTCAATGATTCTCTCTCATCATTGATGTTTCTCTCTCTCTCTCCCTTCCTCTCTGAAATCAATAAAAATCTATTTAAAAAACAAAACAAAACAAAACTTATTTCCAAGGAAACGAAGTTACCTCTATAGGCAATATTTTTTCTCTAATAAGAATACAGGTACCTCAGCCCTGTTCATAGCAGCATTATTCACAATAGCCAAAGGGTAGAAGCAAACCAAATGTCCATCAAGAGATGGATAAACAAGATGTGGTATATCCATACAATGGAATATTATTCAGCCATAAAAAGGAAGGAAATTCTGATACATGCTACTAAATGGATGAACCTTGAGGTCATTGTGCTACATGAAATAAGCCAGGCACAAAAAGACAGATACTCTATGATTCCACTTATATGAGGAACCTCGAGTAGTCAATTTCATAGAAACAGAAAGTTGAATGGTGGATGCAGGGGTCTGGGAAACGGTGAGTTAATGGGTGCAGAATTTCTGTTTTGCAAGATGAAAAAGTCCTAGAGATGAGTTGTTCAATAATGTAAACATACTTAACCCTACTGAACTGTACACTTAAAAATGGTTAAGATGGCAAATATGTGTATTTTATCACAACTTAAACAGAGCCAAAAAAATATTGATACTTACCTCATCATGATAGTTCCAATTTTTTTCCTTATGGCTTCAATAATTGATAGGAACAGACTCTCTTGACGCTATTAAGGGAAATCAAAGAACTGTCTGTGATGTGTTTGTCAATCAGCAGGAACATTTAAAAAATTCTTTCAATGCCATTGTCCACAGGCTTTGAATTATTTCTAGAAATTAAAATTTGCTATTCTGTGCCCTAAAATAATCACATTTAGGTAATGCAGTAGGTAATGCCATCCTATAGGTTGGTGATAACACTTCCACATTTTTGTTTTCCTCTTTCTCTTAACTATCCAGAAGCAGAATAAGCACAGATCATCCCCACTATTTTGTGTTTATACATTTGAAACCAGAACATATATGCCCTAGAGCAAACTCTCTAAACGCATTAGCAATTACCACTTGTATTCAATTTCTAGATTCTTAAGTATCCTAGTTTTATCTACCACCACAGCTCCTTTTTTCACTAAAGGATCACAAGGCATTCAATGTGAAACATCTAAAAACCATGGCACCTCAAATAGGGTTGCGGAGAAATGCCAGGGCTGGTGACTGAGGAATGGCAGGTGGCATCCTTCCGATTCCTCCGTGACTATTGCCCGAAAGGAGCTAGAACCCCGGCTGGAGATGAGGTTCTGCCCCTTAATTTTCTCTGTTCTCATTTCTCACAACCCTCCATTACATGTCTGAAAAGCTGGTTTTATTCCCCCAGAGAGTCTGCATAGTTAACCTAATGCAATTAATCAGTAGGCGAGGATATAAGCAGTTATTAAAATGTTCAAAGTAGATATCCATTTATTTGTTTTAAAGTGTTCATTACCATGCCATCTACTTTATAATCTTATACACCCATGTCATCTTGTAACATGAAGGCATCAAGAATCTGGAGACTTCTAAGATAGTGCATCTGTAATGAGCACCAAAAAAGAGCTGAAGAATCATTTTTTATTTTCCAAAATCATGTCCTTTCATGATACAAGTTATGGAAAGGGCAAAAGGATGACTTAGTACGCATCAAAGACTCACTGAGTGATAGCTGTCCCTCCCCGCGGTACCAAGGGCCGCTCTGTGCACTTACACATCACAGTTCTAAAACCCTGAACAGATCTGCCTGTCACCAACCCCCTCTCCTCAGCTTCTTCCATGCAATTCCTCGGAAAGAACTTGGACTTACCTGGCTCCGTAACCCACCTCCTTCCCGCCACCCCCCCCCACCCGTCTCAGAGCCTAGCATACAGTAGACACTCAGTGATTGTTGAAGGAATGAAACTAGCTTTAGCTCTGACAACATATATTGGTTAATGTACATGGACAAATATTTCTTCACGGTGACAAAAGAAGTGAGACACGGTCAAACATTTTCCATTCATACAACTTTCCCTGATTTAAATGGTCCAATTTATATCCCCCAGGCCTGAGTGTTGAAGCTGATAGCTATGCCACCCAGGACTGGATGCTTTGAGTGGCATTGCCCCTTTTGAAAGGAGAAGGCCCTTCCTGGGAAAACCTATGTCTTTGGGGTGGAGACTGGTGGAATTTGGGAGTCCCAATATAACCGAAATTAAACTTTGATTTCCCCAACTCATTTTAAAACTATGTGAAAAGATTTCTGCATAAACCAGTGGGGCAATTGATAGCAATGCTGCTAAAATGCACAATTTCTTTTCCTTTTTGTTGTTGTTGAATTTACTGGGGTGACATTGGTTAACAAAGTTATACAGGTTTCAGAGGTACAGTTCTATAGTGCATCATCTGTACATTGTACAGTGCATTCACCACCCCAAGTCAAGTCTCCTTCCATCACCATTTAGTCCTCCTTCCCCCCCCCCCCCCCCCACCTCCCTTCGCCTCTGGGAATCACCCCACTGCACAATTATTTCCAAGGTAGACCGACACAAATACAGGCTTCGGTGGCAGCTGACCTTGAGTTCCGGGAATCAGCTGCTGACCTCTGGTGACTCCCAGACACCCTCTCTCCCCTGAAGTTACATCACGTTGAAATAAAGCCGTTTTGTAGGAAAACCCAGTTGCCATGGAAATATTTACCTATCCTCACCTGGTGTGCACCCAGCTCATGCTCGAGTGAAATTCAGAGTCTATGGCCCATAGAAGCAAATGCTACTCAAGGAAAATATCCCTACGCTGAAGGTAAAGGACGAGTGACAGATACGCAGAGTCCAAATATCCTCTCCAGAACTGAAATTCCCGGGATCTCTTTGCACAGCAGTTGGAACGAACAGGAACATGGTTTTTTTTTTTTAAATTAGAGAGTAAGTCAATTACATTTTCAAAAATAAAACCGGCCACTCTCTACCCGCGCCACCCCCTCCAACGAAGGTCCAGGACCCGAAGAAAAAAACCATGCACCCCCCCCTGCCCCCCGCCCCCGGCAAACCTTTCCAGCTCCGGGCGTCTCTGCGCCTCGCTCACCTGGGAGGGCGGCGGCGGCCGGAGCCCGCGCTTCGGGCGGGCGGGTCGCGGTCAGACGCGGAGGGGGCGCCTGGCCGGCCCACGGGTGCGCGTGCGCGCGTGTCCCTGTTCCCGAAGCCCGCGGCGCCGGGCTGGAGGGGGGGGGGGGGTGGACGCCCCGCTTCCTGTCCCACCGCACCCCGAGCCAGTCCTGCCGGGCCCCGTTCCTCCCCGCAGGTGACAGTGGGGGTCACTCACGTGATGCACCTGACCTTCCCCTACAAAGTCCGGGAAAGGCGCCCGGGGGAGTGTCCCCGGGGCGAGGCGGCCCTGCGCCCGCCAAGACCCCTTCCGGCGCGGGCTCCCCGCACACGCGCCCACGTCCCTCAGGACCTCAGCTGCCCACGGTCGCGCGTGGCCGCACGGAGGGGTCCGGCGCCGCGCTCGGGCTGGCTGGACGGGCCACGAGCAGGGGGCGGCCCGCGGAGGGCACCCGGCGAGACCGTCACCGGCGCTGCCTGCGGAATGGCGGCCACAGGACGCGTCGCCCCCTGCATTCCCGGGCTTTGGCGGCCGCCCGCGCCGGGGTTTAACTCGAACGCGGGACGTGGCGACGGGGCGGGCCCAGGCCGCCGGCCTCCGGGGACGTCGGGAACGGCGAGGCGAGGCGGTCGCGTGGGAGCCGTGCCGCCCGCCTCACCTCAGGGGTTCCTTCCCGAGCGCGGATCGCGGCGCTTCAGACCCCGCGGCGCTGCCGGCCCTCCCGCTCCGACCCCCACGGCGGCTGCGCGGCAACCTCGCGGCGCCGGCCCTCGGCCCCGCCCACCGCCCGCGACACGCCCACCGCGCAAGCCCCGCCCATCGCCCCGCCCCCTTTCCCGTCCCAGGACGCGTTGCGCGGCCCGGGCCGGAAGTCGGCGAGTTCCCGGGCGTGTGTTGGTGTCTGTGTCTCGTATCGGCGCGCGGCCCGGGACGATCGCGGGGGGGATTCCCGTCCGTGGGCGTCACCGCTGTCACCACCATCACCCACGGAGCCACGTCCAGAGCGCGGGAGACCCGGCCCGTCGCCGGGCATTGAAGATGCTGCCCCTGTCCATCAAGGACGATGAATACAAACCACCCAAGTTCAATCTGTTGGGCAAGATCTCGGGCTGGTTTAGGTGCGGGGTGTCCTGTGTGCGGGGAGTGGGGGGACAAGGCCCAGGTCGAAGGGTGGCCCGAGGTGCAGGGAAGAGGGGGCGCTAGGGGCACCCTCACGTGGGGACTGGGAGCGTCTGGAGAGGGCCCCCCCCCCCCCCCCCCGCGTCCGGGGTCCCGGCCCCGCTTGGACTCGCGGGCTCTTCCCCACTTTGTCGTGCCCAGGTCGATCCTGTCGGACAAGACGTCTCGGAACCTGTTTTTCTTCCTGTGCCTGAACCTCTCTTTCGCTTTTGTGGAACTCCTCTACGGCATCTGGAGCAACTGGTAACCGAAGGGGGAAGGGCTGGGGCGGAAGCCGGGGTGGCGGAGACCGGGCTCTGTTTGCTGAATGCCACGTAGCTAGTCCCCGGGAGGGTCAGGTCCTGCCGGTGCCGCCGCCTCTGCTGCCCAGTTGCTTCCTCTTGTCCACACCTGTCTGGCGGGGCTACGTTTCTTAACATCGGGGCCCACCGCGTGCAGCAGTTCTTACGATAAGGGTCCCCGCTTCTCCCCCCCACCCCCCTACTCCCGCCCCCTGCCCCCCACTCTGTCCAACAAGAGTGACAAGTCCCCCCCTCATCTGGGCAGCTGGAGAGAGTCTTTCCACATCCCTTAGCTTCTTTGTCCACTTTCTTGGAATTGGGAGAAACGCGTTTCCTGCCTCCCGGGGGGAGTGTCCATGCCTGTCTGGGGGGGAGTGGCATTTGGATTTCATCCTTAAGATTCGGAGAGGGAATACCTGAGATGTTCCACTTACTTTGTTGTGAGATCTTGGAATGGGGAAGAGGTTTATACAGGGGACATCTGGACAGACATGTGTCAGCTCTTCCATTCACATCTCTCTTTTCATTTTATGCTGAAACTGTCTCAGGAGTTCCCTCTGGTCTTGCCTGCAGCAGGGAATCCCATAGAGTTTCCTAAAAAAGCTTACATCTCATGGTGTTTGGTGTGACTTTTGTTTTTGTTGTTTGTTTTTTAACTGCTTTGGGAAGAGGTATATCCAGTTGAACCCTGGAAGTGAAATACTACTATCTAGTTGTTTGCCGTTGAATAACTTAAGGGTCTTATAAAATTGTTCAACCAACAATAGAATCATCACACTTCCGGGTGTACTGATTTCGTCTTTAAGTCTCATATCCATTTGAGAATCTGATGATAGCCGACACTCAGTCTTTTATATAAGACTTCAGCGTGGTCTTGGGTTCCTCGACGTAGCTCTCGGACCCCCGATTAAGAACCTATGCCATCTACGCTTTGTGTTCTGTTCATTAAATAGACGTAGTCTCTGTTCACGAAGGGCCATTTTCACAGACAGTTGCTGTCCTTGAGCTTTATCACTGTTGAAGTTGAGCAATGACATTAGCTAATATCACCAGTTTTGGTCACCTGTATACTTTTATATGAAAAGTGGACTACTTTTCAGTGCAAACGTGAATGTAGTTTTGTCAGTAATACTCAGCAAATTACGAAGGTTATCGTTGAGTGACCACTTGGATCTTAACTGCATATCGAAACATGGTCACATCTCAATATATGTCATAACCATGTTGAGCCCTCTGGGAATCAGATATACATGACCTGCAATGTTAACCCCCTTCAATTAATTGTACTTGTTAAAAGCACTGTAGAGTTGACCCTTGAACAACACGGGTTTGAACTATGCAGATCCACTTACATACAGATGGTTTTCAACAAATATGTGCAGTACTATAAGTGTATTTTCTCTTATGATTTCCTTAATAATATTGTCTCTTTGCTCCAGCTTACTTTATGGAAATAACCCAGTATATAATACATATAACGTATGTGTTAATTGACTATGTTATTGGTAAGGCTTCCAGTGAATAGTAGGCTATTAGTAGTTAAGCTTTGGGAGTCAAAAGTTATATGCATTTTTCTACTGCACAGGAGGTGGGTGTCCCTAACCTCCCTGTTATTCAAGGGTCAACTGTATTGTCTTGTATTGGAATAATCATCATTTATTATAAATATGCAATATTTATATCCTTTACTCTTCCTAAATTATGCCATATTGTGACATATGTGCTGACTGTATCAAGACTATCTTGGTGTATATATGTAGAGTTTTGCCATAGTTACTTTATATTACAACACATTATATTTTACTGTAGCCTACCATTGCATAAATTGCTATGTGAAATGCCTTGTTCAGTGGATTCATATTCGACTACCTAGACTACCGCTTTCATGGAAAGTTATTTTAGACAGTAATTCTTTTGGTCTGTAGAGATCTATTGAGGAAATTATTAAAACCTTTGATTTCCAAGCTATTGTCGAAAGTCACCAGTACGTAAGGGAAACGTGAGTGGTACGTGACTTGTTCTCCTGTGGCTTGCTCTCCTGACCTAAGGCCCTTCTCCAGATTGTCCAGATATATTCTAGATTTGGAGTCTGGCACTGACCCAGTGCCTGTGATACCTAGCTCAGTTAGCCGGTATTCATCTTCCTGTTCACCATCACATCCACAACCACCTGTTCCCCATTATTAATTTTTATCGGTGGACTGGGAGTACAAATGGGTTCCCATTGAAGCGTTGGCAGATTTAGAAAACGCGTGGGCCTTTTCGTAATCTGGCTTTCTATGTCTTCTTTAGATACCGCAATTTTTAGTTCCCTTTGTTGATGTATCAACAGTTTCTTTATGTGACTGGATTATCTCTGTTTCTGAAGGTCCCACTGGAATTTTAAGTTCCTAGAGTAAATTTCTCCCAGGAACTTGGTCCTTGTAATATCTGTGTTCATTTTCATTCTGTAATAAGTCGTCTCAAGATGTTGTGAACATGAAATGTCAAGAAGTTTTTTCTGTTACGGAAGAAAGATGAATAAAACATACTCACTCTTCACAAATAAAGGTTCTTAGAAGCAGTTGGTCTTGTGGCAACATTCTGGTTCTTGTTCAGAGCCTTCATTTTAAAGTGAAAACTTAATTATAGTTGGTTTATATCTTTGAGGATGAGACTGTCTCCTCAGTGGAAGAACAGATCACCTCTTTATGTATGTTCCCACATTAAGTGCCCATTACCTTTCAACTTGCCACTAGAATGTAAGCGGTATCAAAGGAGGGGTCTTCTATCTAATTCGGGCACCTTATCACATGGTACGCAGGACGCCTGATACATATTTGCTGAGTGAAAGAATGAAGGAATAATGAATGTATGGAATTGATCTACCTGTACTGTTCTTCCCCCCTCTCCTTTTCTTCTTTATCATAGTTCATTGCTGTCTTTCTGGAAGATTCCTTCCTGATGAGCAGAGCTGACTTAGATTTTTAGAGAAGGATGCCTCCTATTTGGTTACTATTCTAATACGCCACCATGTTTGTTCTTTTCCAGCTTAGGGCTGATTTCCGACTCTTTTCACATGTTTTTCGATAGCACTGCCATTTTGGCTGGGTTGGCAGCGTCTGTTATTTCGAAATGGAGAGATAATGATGCTTTCTCTTATGGGTAAGACTTTTTTTAAATCCTTTTTGTTGACGTGTAAGAAACAGAAAAATACACAAAACTCAAGCTCAAAGAATTTTCACTAATCGAACACACTTATGGAACTTGAACCCTTGAATCTCTTTCGTCTCCTCCTGGTTCCTTCCCACAGGCGACCACCGTCCTGACCGCATGGGGTAGTGGCGCCTGGTTCTGAACCCTGTGTCCCTGTCATCTGCAATATTTACATCTTTCGGGGCTTTTTTGCATCTAAGTTTTTTTGCTTAGGGCTAGGGCATCTTGCTTTTACCCCAAATTTGTAGGTGAGATTGTTACCAGGTAAGGGGATTTCTCAACACTTAACCTAGTAGTTTTTTGAAGCAGATGAAAAAGAAAAAGTTTTAGTATATGCAAATGATCATGTGTCTTTATTTTTAGGAGGTTATTTTGCTGTTGATTTATTTAAAGTCATTCTTTCCCAGTATGGTTTTATATTACATATCCTCTTCAGCTCCGCTTTTATGTAAAATCCTTCACCTCTTGCTGAGTTGGGAGAGTGACTCAAATATTTGGAGGGGTTTTCACACTGGAGGGTCAGGCCCCCAAGCCTGGGGCCCTGAGGGGCAGAGCTGGCTTTCCGCCTCTCTGATGGAGGCAGTGGTGTTCCCATTATTTGATGGACTCTGCCTGCATGGGCTTTTTGTTGTTTTTGTTTTTAGCTCATAGCACATTCTGCAGTGTAATTACATCCATGTATGAGGCGGTGAGAACCAGTAGCCTCTTCCTCTCTCCTGCCCGCTTTCTCTGCCCCCTCTGCCTGCTTCCTCCCTCACTCCTTCCTTGTCCTTCCCACCCCCCACCCTCCACAGTCTCCCCTTTCTTCACTGTCCGTCCCATTCTCTCTGGCCTCTCACTCTGTGCATCCTCAGACTCATTCTCTCTCCCATCTTCTGCTCTCCTGTTCCTGCTTTCTTTCTGGTTACTGGGCCTGTGTCCGCTCATTCCTTCTCCCCCTCACATCCCTTTCTTACTCTTCTCTACCGCTCCCTCCTCCCCTTTGCTGTATCTCCCAGCTCTTTTCCTTGCTCCCTCTCCTTCTCCCTCAGTCTCCTCTCCGGTCCCTTTTGCTCCGGCTTTCGCAGTCTGTCCTTCCTTCTTTCACTGATTCCCTTCCCTTGCCGGTGCAGGACCTCCGTAATCTCCCTCCCCTACTCCATCCACCCTCTTCCATCCTCTCCCTCCCCTACTCCATCACCCTCCTCCATCCTCTCCCTCCCCTACTCCATCCACCCTCCTCCATCCTCTCCCTCCCCTACTCCATCCACCCTCCTCCATCCTCTCCCTCCCCTACTCCATCCACCCTCCTCCATCCTCTCCCTCCCCTACTCCATCCGCCCTCCTCCATCCTCTCCCTCCCCTACTCCATCACCCTTCTCCATCCTCTCCCTCCCCTACTCCATCCACCCTCCTCCATCCTCTCCCTCCCCTACTCCATCACCCTTCTCCATCCTCTCCCTCCCCTACTCCATCCACCCTCCTCCATCCTCTCCCTCCCCTACTCCATCACCCTCCTCCATCCTCTCCCTCCCCTACTCCATCACCCTCCTCCATCCTCTCCCTCCCCTACTCCATCCACCCTCCTCCATCCTCTCCCTCCCCTACTCCATCCGCCCTCCTCCATCCTCTCCCTCCCCTACTCCATCACCCTTCTCCATCCTCTCCCTCCCCTACTCCATCACCCTTCTCCATCCTCTCCCTCCCCTACTCCATCCACCCTCCTCCATCCTCTCCCTCCCCTACTCCATCCGCCCTCCTCCATCCTCTCCCTCCCCTACTCCATCCGCCCTCCTCCATCCTCTCCCTCCCCTACTCCATCCACCCTCCTCCATCCTCTCCCTCCCCTACTCCATCCGCCCTCCTCCATCCTCTCCCTCCCCTACTCCATCACCCTCCTCCATCCTCTCCCTCCCCTACTCCATCACCCTTCTCCATCCTCTCCCTCCCCTACTCCATCCGCCCTCCTCCATCCTCTCCCTCCCCTACTCCATCCACCCTCCTCCATCCTCTCCCTCCCCTACTCCATCACCCTCCTCCATCCTCTCCCTCCCCTACTCCATCACCCTCCTCCATCCTCTCCCTCCCCTACTCCATCCACCCTCCTCCATCCTCTCCCTCCCCTACTCCATCCGCCCTCCTCCATCCTCTCCCTCCCCTACTCCATCACCCTCCTCCATCCTCTCCCTCCCCTACTCCATCCACCCTCCTCCATCCTCTCCCTCCCCTACTCCATCACCCTTCTCCATCCTCTCCCTCCCCTACTCCATCCACCCTCCTCCATTCTCTCCTTCCCCTACTCCATCACCCTCCTCCATCCTCTCCCTCCCCTACTCCATCCACCCTCCTCCATCCTCTCCCTCCCCTACTCCATCACCCTCCTCCATCCTCTCCCTCCCCTACTCCATCCACCCTCCTCCATCCTCTCCCTCCCCTACTCCATCCACCCTCCTCCATCCTCTCCCTCCCCTACTCTATCACCCTTCTCCATCCTCTCCCTCCCCTACTCCATCACCCTTCTCCATCCTCTCCCTCCCCTACTCCATCACCCTCCTCCATCCTCTCCCTCCCCTACTCCATCCGCCCTCCTCCATCCTCTCCCTCCCCTACTCCATCCACCCTCCTCCAGCATGCTCTGACTCCTGCTCCCTTACCACCTCCTCCTTCTGCCCAGCTTTGCCTTTGCTCTGGAGCAAGCATGCTCTGCTTGTTGCACATCCTCTGTTCTCTGCAGATGTTTGAGGGCCACTGCTTTGCTCCTCCAGGGATGGAAGGATGAGTAAGATGTAGCACCTGCCTTGGGGAACCTGCGGTCTGATGGGGGAGCGACTCTGTAAAAATAGTAACTGCACAGGTGCTGAAGGATGGAGTCTACGACAGCACTTGCTGATTCGGGGTATAACCAAAGTATTAGGGTTCCTTGTAAAATGATAAAAAGTGAGACAAGAAACACCCATCAGACTATGGTTATAGTACAGAGTAGGAGATCACTATATAGAGCTCCAAAGAGGCTGAATGCTCAGAGAGAACATCTGCCCTGGCGCCATAAAGTCTTAAGTCCATTTTGGGTCATTAAAGAAAGCTAAGAAAGCGGTCTTCTTGATGCTCCTATTATATGGTTTAAGGACCAGAGTGAGTGGCTGCTGTGAGCGCCCTTTGAAAAATGTTTGAACAAGTAAAGCTGCCAAGTTCAAGTTGTTCCTAACGACTTTAAGCCCGAGATGCCTCTTGGAGAAAGAAACCCTTTCCCCGCTGCCTCCCACGGGCAGGAGGCAGGAGGCATCGAAGTCCGCGGGGAGTGGGGCAGAATTTTAAAAACTAGTTCCGCTAGGATGACGTGAAGCTGGAATTGATTCTAAAAACAGGTCAACGTTCGTGCTGCGTTTCTTAATCTTAGAAAAAGTGATAAGAATAGAAATCCCAAGTGGTTTCAGGGATACTTGAGAAATAATTTTATTTTCCTTCAGATCAACGCTCCACTTTCCAAAGATTTGAAAGCTGAGCAGCACAAAGCAGAGGGCCTAAGGCGTTCTTAGGAGAGAAGGGATTAATAAGTCACAAAACCCCCCTTTTCAAGCTCTCTTCTCCCCCTTTTTCTCTTTGGATTCTTCTTTGCC
The DNA here is from genome assembly GCF_951640355.1 of Cnephaeus nilssonii. Classification (NCBI taxonomy): domain Eukaryota; kingdom Metazoa; phylum Chordata; class Mammalia; order Chiroptera; family Vespertilionidae; genus Cnephaeus; species Cnephaeus nilssonii. Next base: position 2,884,349 of record NC_137092.1, read on the forward strand.
TATTTAGTCCTGCTCTTCCTGCTCCAGCGACAAGTTGAGGTTCACATTTCTGGGGACGGTCTTTCTACACCTCCTTCCTCCAAGGTCTTCTGATTGCTGTGAGGAAATCTATGTATTTTCTGCTATTCAACATAATTCATAATATTTAAATTCATGTTCTTGTTTTTGTAATAAATGTACAATAAAACACACTGCACTATACATACTGGGACTTTGCTGGCCACTTACAACCGTATAAAGTGGTTTAGGGTCATCGAGCATGCGTAACTTTACTGTTTGATCTGTAAGAAATAACAATAATTCGGTTGTTTACTTTGCTCTCCAGGTATGTCAGAGCGGAAGTGCTGGCCGGCTTTGTCAATGGGCTGTTTTTGATCTTCACTGCCTTTTTTATTTTCTCAGAAGGAGTTGAGGTATAGTAGATAATGATTAGAGTTGGTAAATTATATATGCAAGGAAGATGTTTATTCACTAAACATTCATGTAATAGAGCTGTTTTTCACACAATTATTAAGTGTTGAGGAACGGCCTCGGGTTATAGGAGGAGCTTACAAAACAGTTGAGAAAAATTAAGTAGATGTGCAACTACTTGAAATGGAAAGCAAATAATGGTGCTTTGCAGGTGTGAACGGAGTGTTGACACTGGAAAGTAAAGGCCTGCTGGGAGAGTTCTTAAGAGAACCTGAGTTCTGGGCGGGAAGGGGGCGCTTCGTATTTGGTACCTGGAAACAGGAAGATTTAAAGGGGAGTGACCTTGAAATGAACGGCAACACTCTGAAATGCCACGGAAGGATGGGCTTCAGACCAAATGGTCATGCTTTCAAATATTTGTTTTTAAAAACAGCGATTGTTGCCTTTCCTACAGTGTGGTGCAGTGGTCGGCAAACTCATTAGTCAACAGAGCCAAATATCAACAGCACGATTGAAATTTCTTTTGAGAGCCACTTTTTTTAAACTTAAACTTCTTCTAACGCCGCTTCTTCAAAATAGACTCGCCCAGGCCGTGGTATTCTGTGGAAGAGCCACACTCAAGGGCCCAAAGAGCCGCATGTGGCTCGAGAGCCGCAGTTTGCCGACCACGGGTGTGGTGAATACTGGTTTTATTCCGCTATACGGCGTTGGCAGATATTTCTGGAGTGGTTTTTCACTCTGAAAAGACGTGAACGTTTTTAAAGCGGCTTTTTGTCCCCCCCCCCCCACCCCCGCGGGCCCTCGGGAAGTCACCCCATGAACCTTGCCTGTGTTTTCCAGAGAGCGCTGGCGCCGCCCGACGTGCACCACGAGCGCCTGCTGCTGGTCTCCGTCCTGGGCTTCGTGGTGAACCTGGTGGGCATATTTGTGTTCCAGCACGGAGGCCACGGGCACTCGCACGGCTCTGGTACGACGGCCGAGCCCTTTGTTCCTTCACCTCCTGGTGTCTGTCACAGTCCCTCACTCTGAAAACTGATCGTTCTCGAAGTTAAACTTGGACTAAGTAACGTTAATAGGCATGACTCCTGTTAATGTCTTCCCGAACCACCCCTCCCACTTCCCCACGCCCCTCACCGGACAGTAGCACCTTCTCCGGTACACGTGCTCCCATTTTGGTGTGGATCCTTCCAGACCTGTGTCGCTCATCTGGTGATGATGACACCATTTACATAACACAGACAAACAAACATCAAAACCACAAAACAAACCTGGTTACTAGAAAATTATAGTGCATGTGGGTGTGAAACTTACTATCATCTGTCTTGCTTATTTGTTTTTTTTATCAGCTTGTCAAGTTTTATGAAAAATCTTGTTGGAATTTTGACCAGAAATTCACTGTCTGTGTTTGTGAAAAATGGACATAACTCAGATTAAATTTCATGTTCATATGAAATTCCATGTCCTTTATTACCTTGTCTTAGGCATTTTAACATAAATATTTTTCATTTGGCCCATTTTCAGGTAGCTGAAAGTTTTTCGCCCTGTTAAGAATGATAACTCTCATTCCTGCTTGTCTCCTGGCATAGTCAGGACCTCTCGCACAGTGTTGATGAGAAACACTTCTCGCTCATATCCTTGCGTCAACCTGCACAGTCACCTGGGCAGCTTTTTAAAAACGCTGATGCCAGGTTTCATCCCAGAAGGTTTGCGTCAGAAGCTCGGGCGGAACGCTGACCCCGCGCCCTCAGCGGCCTGAGCAGCGGGCAGGGCGAGGAGCACTGCTGAGTGAGGGCACTCACAGAGCTGCCCCCGGGGCTGATGGCTCGGCCTCGTTTCTGGTCAAACTGCTTTACCAGCGAGGATATTCCTGCGTCTATTGCATGATAATGTTTTTCCCTCCTTCAGTTAATTTAAAATGAGTAACTGCATGAGTAGATTTTCTTATGAGGACCCATCCTTAAATTTTGGAGTTAAATGTATCCATTTAAGACTACGTTTAGGTCTGATCCATTTTGAGTCCATTTTTGTGTGTGGTGTGAGGTATGGGTCCAGTATTTTCTTACAGGTAGATAACTAATTGTCTCAGCGCCATCTGCTAAAAAGATGATTTTCCCCACTGAATTGTCTTGTCATCCTTGCTAACAATCAGTTGACCGTAAATGTGAGAGTTTGTTTCTGGACTTCCTGAAGTAGGGTTTAAAATTGCAATATGCGATTTTTCTGCCTTATCCTTTTTTTTAAAGGGTTGTTTTGGCTTTTCTGGATCCCTTGTTGAATTTCCATATAAATTTTAGGATCTGTTTGTCAATCTCTGCTTTTATTTCCTTCCTGTACTGTGTGGTAGGAACTCAGTATTATTTTAATGAATCAGTAACACTTTACAAGAACATGTTTGTGAACTTGAGTCTGGTTTGAGACCTCGTTCTTTTGCTGACATCAGTGTTATTGTAGCCACTAGCTAACGTATTTTCACATGCCTTTTGCTCTAACGCTGTTCGTAGGCCATGGACACAGCCATTCCCTCTTTAACGGTGCCCTGGACCAGGCCCTCGGCCACGGAGACCACTGCCACAGTCCGGAACGGAAACACGGCGCCGCGCACGGCCACGACCACGCGCACAGCCACGACCACGGACACGGACACTCCCACTCCCACGGTGAGTGCAGCCTGAGGCCGCCCTCCCCCAGAACTGCGCCGAGGCCTCTTCCTGGAGAAAGGGTCTGTTAAGTATCGCAGCCAGCTCCCTTCCCAGCGAGCCAGCCTGGTGCCCACGCCGGTTCTTTTTTAGCGTGTGGTGCGACTGGCGTGGTATCCGGCAGTGGATATGGCTTTTTTTCAGTGAGTATATCATGATAAAAATCACTATTTTAAATGAGTGTCCGTGAATGAGGAACAATTGCATTTCAGCAAATGAAAAGCATGATTTTTAAAAAACTTCTTACTGATTTTAGAGAGAGAAGAAGGGAGAGGGATAGAGAGAGAGAAACATTGATGAGAGAGAGACATCGATAGACTGCCTCCTGCATGCCCCCTATGAGGATTGAGCCCACAACTCAGGCATGTGCCCTGACTGGGAATTGAACTGTGACCTCCTGGTTTATACGTTGATGCTTAACCACTGAGCCACCTCAGCCAGACAAAAGCATGATTTTTTTAAAGTATGATGAGGCCTTTTGTACTGTATACTGTATAGGCTTATAAAAATACAATCGGAGTTTTCAATTCTTCACATTTTCGTTGTAATTTTGATAGATATTTACCTCAATGTGCCTAAGGAATCTTTGTATGCTGACTTACATTGCATTGGGTACTAAGTTATAAGGTATTTAGCAATTTAATATTTTATTTAAAAATTCTATTTGAAATAGTTTATTCATGAAAATTTTGAGTATAGACTAATAGCTGCTTAATTGGCACAATTCGATTAATCTTTAAATAAATTATATGCTTAAATATTTTGTGTACTTGCCATATTGGCAGAATTCTGAAGCTTTAGATTTGAAAATATGAAAGGGGCCTTGGAGACTGAGTTTGTAACTGTTACACGGTATGCTCTAAAACCTTGCTTTTCTAAGTTTGGAGCTCACGTGCATCCCAAAATAATTTTGAAAAACTGTGTATCCTTCATCGTTGGGATGATTTCTTTAAAAACTCCCCGTGACATCAGGTCCTGAGGAGATCATAGCAGCTGGTGACTAGGAATGCCAGGCTTTCGAGACAAGGAATCCGACTCCAAAATCTGCTCTTGACTATTACGGTGCCTTCCGCACTGAGGGGCCTTCTGGGGGCACAGTAGCAATGCCGCCTGCATTCCATTTTGCCCTGAACAGACAGCACGGTCCCGCTGGGAAGTGCTGGGAGCTTCCTATTTACTGGGATCCTGCACGTGAGTCAAGCCAGCGGCTTATTGTTTTACCTGCTCGCATCTCAGCGATATAAACAGTCAAGGCTCAGATCTTGTGTTGGGTGGACAGGGTAGGCGCTCTGTCCCTCCTGGCAATTCCAGGATCCAGGCTCTTTCCTCCGTGGGATTCTTAACCCTGAGAATGAGGGAGAAGGTCAGGTGGGACATGCTTACGAGCCCGGACGTGCTTTCCATCTATTTCTTTGTTCACTACCGAGTGACACACACCTAACTCAAGGCCGCCGGAAGTGTGGTTAGTGGTTGGCCAGCGCGGAAGGAGAAAGGGGTTTGGTAAGCAGCCAGCCATGCTCTGCACCCAGAGGACTCTGAGAGTGTGAAGAGGCGGGGGTTACGTTGTCTCCTGTAGCTCTGATGTCAGAGCAGCAGGGACACCTCTCCAGATGCTGTCAGAAATGAGTGTCTACCTGGGCCGACAGCCTGTAGACACATCTGGTGCCCGGATGAGGCGCTGGGCTTGGAGAACAGACACACTGTTGACTGTCCGCAGGATTGGCAGGTGGCTACCTATTTTGCCCCCACACAGCAAAATGACAGTGTTTTTCTCTGTTACTATATTAAGTTTTAAACGTGATTTTGTAGGTCTGACGTGGCTGTGTAGTCATGCATCCTTCGCGATGCCTTTGAATGAAAGGTGCTCTGAACCGCACACATTGCGTCAGGAACTGAAGACATGTTCTGAAATAATCTCACTTGCCTCTCTGCAGATGGCCCCTCCTTCAAGCAGACAGCAGGCCCCAGCAGACAGATCTTACAAGGTACGGCAAAGTCCCTTTCTGTTCTACGAAGCTGGCTTCATAGTTTTCCTTTAAGGAAAATACGTAACATAGTATTTGTGTTTAAAATGTTAGCCCCTTCCTAATGAATTTTCTCATATGTCAGTTTATGGATAACTAACACTTATTAGCCTATGACAGGTTTTAGCATCAATTTTGTTCCTATTTTTCAACTTTATAATGTAAGTGCTAAAAGACATTCTTTTAAGTTAATTGTCAGTGGCTGTTTTCTCAGATGTAATAAGAAGAATAAAATATTCAGAAATGATACTGCAAAAGTATAAATGCTACCCATCCCAATGACTATAGTAACAACATAGTAGTATATTTACCTTTGCAGGATTATTAAATAATTTTTCCAAGAATAATATTCCATATGTATTTATGTTGTGGAAAATTTAGTGCTACAAATGCAATGCATCCAAACCCAAAGATGTTCAATGGCCACAGTGAACCCCAATGTAAACTGTGGCCTTTGGCTGACAGTGATGTGTGGACATTGTTTCATCAGTTGTAACAAATGTACACCCTGGTGGGGAATGTTGACAATGAGGAGGCTGTGCATGTGTGGGGGCAGAGGGTGTAAAAATCTCTATCCTTAATTTTGCTGTGAGCCTAAAACTGCTCTCAAAAATAAAGTCTGTTATATTTTTTTAAAATGTAATGCAAAGTGAGACCTCAGTTATATCCACAGGCATCAAAAATGATACCTAAACAGGAGCTTACCTATCGTGGCAAACAGTGTATTCTCAAATTTTACAAGCCAGAGAAAATCAGTCTTGTCTGTGAACTATGGTAGTTCCTGTGTTGGGATGGGAACCAATCTGTGGTCGGAATTTCCATTTAGACTTCATTGTTCCAGTTTTCTAAGTCCCAGCCGCCCATCTTTCTGCCTTTATGAACTTGACTTCAGCCTGACCTTCTCAGTAGCTTGTGATCCAGTCCCCGCCACACCTGCTTATCTCCACTGCTTCCGAGGCAGCTCTCGCTTTTGACATTTCAGTGTAAATTTGCTCCTCTACACTGAGGAGGTTATCTCAGGCCCTTAACCGTGTCTTCCAGCCCCTGGTTTCCCATTTGCAAAACGTACAGAATTGTCTATTTGCTGAAATAGCTTGTAATGATGCATAAGGAGTGTGTCTATATCCAATGCTACCAATGAGCCTTGATAATGAGAGTTCATTTTTAGTTGAGAAATCATCACAATGTGAGGGGAGGTTAGATTTGCCTTCCTAATTGTCTTTTATACAGCTGTGGTGAACATTAGTTTATATTTCCTAAGTGCCCAGCAGTTTATGGGGCTGCGGCAGCCCAGCAGATGGCTGAAGGGCAGGGATGACTGCCGGCTACTAAACCTTTTCCGCCAGATGCTCACACACAGAGAACTGAGGAGCGAACCTGTCAGCCTCTTGCCGCATTTCCAAAGGAAAAGAAAAAACAGGCGATTCTTTTCTTTTTCCTCCTGATGTTTAGAGCTGTGTTCAATTCTGATCCCAAAACACCGATTACAAAATATAAAGACTTAAAAATCACACGTATCACTTAAGAGTTTTGAAGCTTAGGGCCCCTCAATCCACTTTGCTGTGTATCTTTCTCCAGTTTAATTTTAAAGCTTTAAGGTGATCCCAACACTTATTATTCTTTGCTATTGAAATACCCTAGGGCCGTGGTCGGCAAACCGTGGCTTGCGAGCCACATGCGGCTCTTTGGCCCCTTGAGTGTGGCTCTTCCACAAAATACCACGGCCTGGGCGAGTCTATTTTGAAGAAGTGGCGTTAGGAGAAGTTGAAGTTTAAAAAATTTGGCTCTCAAAAGAAATTTCAATCGTTGTACTGTTGATATTTGGCTCTGTTGACTAATGAGTTTGCCGACCACTGGTCTAGGGAAATGAAATATATTTTCCCATAACATATTTTTGTGATAGAAAAAAGCCATTTTTCCCCTTAAAGAATTGTTACGAAGGTCAAAAAAAAAAAAAAAAAGAGCCATTGTGTTTTTTTTAAGAATTGTTATAAAGGTCAGTACCCTATATCAGCGATTTTCAAGCAGTGTGCTGCAAGAATTTTTAAAACATGCAATTCCTCACTATTTCTTTAAGTGGTCGAATAAAAAAATGACAATAGCCAAAATAGCTCTGTTTTGAACCATAAATATACAGGTCATATACTAGAGTTGCATCTTATTAGTTATATTGCATAATTGCATATTAAGGTTGTATCTGATAGGTTAATTCTTGGTACCAGAAATCCTAATATACAAGTATAGGTGCCTGATTTTTTAAAAAGTCACTTTGGAGCAAAAAAGGGTAGGTAGTTATTATCATTTTTGTGTGTGAATTATTCAAAATTATATCTATTTTATGTCAGATTGGCAAAAATATATAGATTTTGGTGTGCCACAGAATTTTAGTAATTGGTTTATGTGTGCCATGAGATGAAAAAGGTTGAAAATTGTTACTCACAATGAAAAAGTAATAGGTACTGAGGGATGAATTACATATTTCACACCTAAAAAATTGTCAGTGAATAAAAAACAAGAAAAACAAGTATTTCTAAAATAGACCATGCTTTTTACACATTAGATATTTCTTTTCAGCTAAAGTAGTTGATGATGTTGAAGAATGTTCTATTTTTAGCTACACTGGTTGAAGTTGTATAGGGCAGCGATTTTCAACCTTTCTCATCTCATGGCACACATAAACCAATTATTAAAATTATGTGGCACACTAAAAAATGTACTTTAAGAGACATTTAAGAAACGGTGTTTTGCCATACATTTTATCTATTAAAGATCTAAATGTTGAATAATCTGTCTAATTAAATATTTTTGAAAAACAACGTATATTAAACTTGCTTCTTGACATTTTAAAATGGTTTTTCCATCAAGTGTCAATTTTTAAATGTTAATATTATATATAGGTTCTAAGACAGAATCCTACCAATTTAATATTTAATTATTAAAAGTTCAAATATATTTACATCCAATGTAAAATATTTAAATTTCTACTTTCATATCAAGTTTGAGTTTAGTATGTTACTTGAGGTAACAAAGTCTTCAGGATAATAAGTTTGTCAGGTTTAATAGTTATGGTCCATAGGTAATTCCTCTGAAATGGTAATTTTAGTGACCAGCAGGGGGCTCTCTGTGTCCATGATCCGTACGTGTAGTGATGTTTTCTTGACAGATTCTTTCTGCCAATGACATTTTCTTCTAACAAGTTGTTCACTTCTGGGCTCTTTTAACCAGAGATGAATGTGCACAAACGATTTTTAAAATCCATGCATTGCTCTACTTCCTCATTTATGTTACTCTGCATCAGGGATATTGAGCCTTGCTGATTTGAAACAGGAAGGAGTATTTCAATTCCCAAGGTACTATTACTTCATTACTAACCAGTTAATCTACATCCTTGCCATTTTCCAAATTAGTATGTAGTACTTAATATGGGAAATAAGATGATTTCAAGAAATGTTTGCATTTGCAGTTGCTCAGCTGTGTTTTGATCCTGATGGTCTGTTTGTAGGTGTGTTTCTGCACATTCTCGCAGACACGCTGGGGAGCATCGGGGTGATCGCGTCCGCCATCCTGATGCAGAACTTTGGTCTGATGATAGCAGACCCGATCTGTTCCATCCTCATAGCCATGCTCATCGTCGTGAGGTAGGTGCCGCTGTGTTGCTTTAGAAGAATTACGTTGACAAAGAAACTGGGCAAAGTGTAGAAAAGGATAAGGAAAAAAGCACCTCTCATTCCACCAGCCAGGAGAACTGTGTGGGTAACTTGGTGGGTATTCCTTCAGCTTTTTTCTTTACTTCCAGGCCTCTGTTTTGTGGGTTTTTTGTTTGTATGATGTGTAAAATTATATTCTGAGTAAGAAAACTTTTTTTTAGCTTTTTCTGATTATAAACTTATAGTCAATATAGGAAACTTGGAAAGGGATGAGAAGTTTAAAGAAAAATCCATCAGGAGGACAACACCTGGAGGTGACATTTCCACTGTTAACAGTATTTCTTTAGTCATTTTTAGTTTTGTTTTTTTTTAAACATTGAATCTCTGCTCTCTGTGCTGATTGTTCAACTTGGTCAGCGTTAGCGTATACCCAGCTTCCAGGTGAGAGATAGTGCAGCTGTTATTTTAAGTCCATAAGGTTTCGGGATGATTAGTTAGCTAGCAAGGTCTTAATTCAATTACAATAAATGGTAACAAGGTACAGAGCAACACATAAGGATGATTCATTATTATTATTTTTAATATGTTTATTTTTAGAGAGGGAGGAGGGGAGAGGATAGATAGAAATATCAGTGATGAGAGAGAATCATTGGTTGGCTGCCTCCTGCACGCCCCCTACTGGGGATCAAGCCCACAACCTGGGCATGTGCCCTGACTAGGAATTGAACCGGCAACCTTTTGGTGCATGGGATGATGCTCAACCAACTGAGCCACTCCAGCCAGGCAAGAATGAATCATTGTTGTAAAGCATATATTTCTCTTTCCATAAATGAGGGGGGAAATATATATAGCATGTGTATAGTATTGTAGTGTTTGTGTGTGTATATATGTGTGTATATATTCAGCCCTGAATGCTTGCTATGTGGGTCTCTCCAGGTGTAATTATAAAATTACTAGAGGCCCGGTGCATGAAAATTCATGCACTGGAGAGGGAGTCCCTCAGCCTGGCCTGCCCCCTCTCACAATCTGGGAGCCCTCAGGGCGGGAGGCGACCTGGCAATCAGGGGAAGGCGATACCTCATCACACCTCTGCTGCTGCCACTGCCGGCAGCGCAAGGCTTGGCCGGCCCTGGTTACCTGAGCTTCGGGCGGCCCTGTGCGGCTGGGCAGCCGCCATCTGAGGCTTGCCTGCACCTCAGGTCAGCCCTGGGCAGCTGGGGGGCTGAGGGGACTCAGGGACTACGGAGGCAGGGCTGAGGGGACTGGGCACTGCCATCTTGTGGCTGTGGGCGCCACCATCTTTGAGGGCATGGCAGTCAATTAGCATATTTCCTCCTTATTGGCTGTGGGTGCCGCCATCTTTGAGGGCAGTACAGTCAATTAGCATATTCCCTCCTTATTGGCTGTGGGTGTCACCATCTTTGCGATGGTGTGAGGGTCAATTAGCATATTCCCTCTTTATTAGCTAGGATGCTCTTCCCTAATGTCTTCAAGGCAAACCAACATTTCTGACTTGACCTTAAAAAACATCATTTTTTAAAATGGAGGGCAATTAAAAACCTTTAGCTTCAAAGTGCAAAATAAAGACATTCCAATTATCTACTTTTCTGTTAAGAAAGCAAACTTAATTTACGTAAATGTTCACATGATAATGAAATATGTGCAAGATCACTCTGAGATGTTTTTCAAATTGGTCTAAAGACTTTGCCTGATTAGCCAAAGCCGATTTTAGGAAATAAATGAAAACTCTTACAGACACAACAAAATAGACTATAAAGGAGTCAGTTTCCCATACCCTTAATTTTTATATATATTTGCAATTCATCAAGAGCAAAAGAAATAATAGGACTTTATACATTCTCTGCATTTAAATGTTCCTCACTGGAGAGCCTGCCATGGAAATGGATGTCTCCCTTCCAGGCTGCCTGCCCAATGTTCCATTTTCACTTGCGCAGCGAAAGTGATTGCTTAGAAAAAGACAGTTTTTCTCTCACCATTTCCTAGCGCGGTCAAATGGTGATAGATATTTCTGGGTAAAACTGGGTGGTGCTGTGATGAGTTTTGTTTCCCAGGAAAAGCAGCAGATTGAGGATGACAATGAGAGTGCAGCTTTCATCTTCTGAAAATGTACGCCTCTCACAAGAGGCTTCAGAATGGCTTGCTCCTTTTCCCATTAGCCGCTGAATTGGAATGGAGAGTAGGTTCGTGACTTAGATGCAGACCTTTGAACAGTCAGCAGTAACTGAATTTCTCTTTAAAGCGTTGCCCTCTGCCCAGATCTGTGGCTTGATTTCTGAGTTATTTAAATAAAAGGGGTACCTATGCATGATGGCAAAAAACACACAAACAGGATGCAGAAATGAGCGGGTACTGGGTGGTGTTTCCAAAGCCTTGCTGAAATGTTTTAAATTAGTTTTCTGCAGCTCACCAGGCACCATCTCACGCTGCTTTGTGCATCTTAACCATAGTCATTTGTTAGTACAAAGAAAAGGTGCAAAACTTTCCAATCTTTTACTTCTTGTCACATTGAAGACACAAATGGCTCAACTTTTAGAGGCCAACTAGGGCGATAGGCTTTAGAAATGACAGATAATGTCATAAGAGAGGTACGGAATGGAAAGAACGTGTACTAGTGAAACCAAATTATGAATTTGAAATTCTAAATCATAGGTGATCATCCATGTTCATGAAGATAAGATTTGAATCAGATACTGATTTTGATAAACCTTGTTGATTCTGTGGTCAAATTGGTAATTATTCGTAGCCGATATTAAGTAAATGTAAGAATTTTTTTTTAAAAAATGTAAAAAGCTACCATATCATTTATGAGAAATTATGGAGATACACTTTTTTAAAAAATGGTTTTGGGTGGTGTCTAAAAGCTTCCTTTGTGGTTTGCCTTTCAAGTGGTTATCATTTGAGAACTGTACTTTTTGGAACTAAGATAAAGAAAGCGTTTCTCAGGATTTTAACTTGGTGCTTGTATTTATATATGTATCCACAGTGGGAACATTTTTGCCTAGTAATTGTATTTTTTAATCGTATATAAAACCACGAGAGAACATTTGTAAATACTGATTAGTCTAACACCCTTCCTCAAACATCCTCTGGGAATGCCCTAATTCAGCAGTCGCCAACCTTTCAGACCTCACCGACCACCCGTGGTCCACAGACCCCCGGTTGGCGACTGCTGCCCTAATACGTTACAGCATCCATGTGTATGTAATTGTTAGCTTCTCACCTGCACATCTAGAAAGTACTGATCATGCATTGTCCTTGGGGGAACTGAGAAATGTCACTCACGTCATTCCTTGTGTTCGATGGTTCAGATGAAGCACCCTAGGGAAGCAAGGCTGGCACGTGGGGTATTCTTCCCGATGGACTACATGTCAGGTCACAAAAGAAGACCTAACAGTGACTCCAGCATCTTCCTAAGGTCACTTAAGGTTCCTGGCAAGCAGTCCTGCAAACATTAGAAAGCACAGAGCCCATGCGATAGTGTGTTAGTGATCATTAGCCAATAACACTAGAGATGCCCAAACTGGCAGGTGCAAAGGCACCAACCTTACATTAGACTTTGCAGTACCGCAGACAGACACCAGGTGGAACCCTAGGACGGATTTCCTGCAGCTGCAGAAGGCCTAGTATTGCAGACAAGAACTCCTGAGTAGAAGCCAGCAACCTTTCCAATAGGAGACACCATGCACCTGCCTGACAGGACACATGCCCAGACCAGACTCGAGAGGTCTTCAGGCTTTCCCGCCAGGCTGCTTATGAAGCCAGACCACAAAGTCTAGAGCAGGGGTCCCCAAACTTTTTAAACAGGGGGCCAGTTCACTGTCCCTCAGACCGTGGGAGGGCCGGACTATAGTTTAAAAAAAACTATGAACAAATTCCTATGCGCACTGCACATATCTTATTTTGAAGTAAAAAAACAAAACGGCAAAAACCCGCATGTGGCCCGCGGGCCGTAGTTTGAGGACGCCTGGTCTAGAGTCGTGGCTGATTCTTCAGATACTGAAACCCAAACAAAAAAAATAAGAGATACGAAGAAACGACCAACTATGCCACATTTAAAGGAAACGACTCAATCTCCAGAAACCAAGCCTACAAAAGGGAGACATATCCATAGCCGGATACAGAATTCAAAATTACCATCCTAAGGGTGCCCAGTTGATTGGAAGATAGCAGACATGAAACAAAAGCAGAAAAACAGTACATGAACCAAATGAGAATATCAGCCAGGGGAGAGGATCTATTGCGGAGAGAGAGCCCAGCAGACATTCTGGAACTGAAGGATGATAATAACTGGATGAAGATTTCCCCAGAGGGACGCAACAGCAGATTTGACCAGGCAGAGGAAGAGTCAGTGAACTCAGATATAGAACTTAAAAAATGACTGAGGCAGAGGAGGAAACCAGTCAATCATGCAAGGAAAGAGAAGACTTGAACAGCACTGAGGCCCATTGGCCTAAAAGCCAGATACAGACCACTCCACCCAACAGCAGCAGAACACACGTTCTTCTCATACCCACGTGCGTGTCCTCCCCGATAGACTACATGTCAGGTCACAAAAGAAGACCTAACGGTGATTCCAACATTTCCTTACGGTCACTTAAGGCCGTCGTGAGGATCAAATTAGAAAAAATGTATGAAAGCACTTTAGAAATTATTAAGTGTCGTCTAAACAAAGACGCTGCTAGTTGTTTATAAGTTGGCATTATTTACGGATGCTTTTGGTTTAAAGATCAGATGCATGACATGTTACAACTGAGTTCCAGAAGTTTAAGGAAAAGGCGACCTTTTCGTGGCTGTGGCTCCAAGTTCAGGGGTATTTCAGGGCGTCTCCTTCCATTGCTGAGTACAGTAGGTACTCTCGAGATGCACTGGTAAGCCAGTGGTTTGGAAACTTAGTATAATTGTAAGGGAAGCCACTGGCCTTGTGGTTTGGGGTTATCTGTTCTATGTTAGGCTTAGGAAATTCTGGGTTAATAGTAATTGTCTATCACCACGGAATACTTGTGTTTATGCAAAAGTGACAGCATACTCAGCCCGCCACAGGACCACACGTCTAGTGGAGAGTACATTACAGTTTGGGGTCAGGTTGTGTTTTTTTTTGGTTTTTTTTTTTTTTGGCTTTTTTGTCCACTGAACATTTTGGAGTATGTGACATACACCAGGCCTTCACATGTATGCGTTCTTAGAAGCACAGCTATCTTTCTGTGTGTGTGTCTATTAGGAGCACCACTGATAATGTGCAGGAGGGCGTGGCTCAGAAGCCAAATAAAAAAGCTGAGGTAGTAATTATGTTTCAGTCGTTACTATTGGGTATTTATTCTAGGTCTAAGCAGTTTCAGTTCTTATTGTTACACACGATCATCACTAGGCCCGTGTTCTTCAGAGGGTTCCTGCCCGAGACCCTCCTCTTGGAAGGGGGAGGCTCTCCCACAAAAGCCGCTTTTGAAGTAAGATCTGAGTATCTTTTCATTCGCGAAATTACTGGCCATAGAGAATAACGACTAACGCGCTTATTTAGTCTGCGAGGATTTCCGCTTTCACATTTAAATGTACATTTAAGATCGTATGAGTATAAATTTGATTTGCCTTCAGCTTTTGAAGAATAAAGTCATTACCCTGTTTTACTGGTAAACTCAGAGCAAGTGATTCATTCCTTTCTGTGTAGGCTAGGAAGGCGGCGTTGCATTGTTAAAGCTGGAATCGAGCTAGTCGACCAGAAGCGAGCCTCTAATTGTTTCCAAATGCTTGCTTTTGGGGTTTGGAGGCAGCTCTGAGTCTGAGCTCAGTCAGGAATTTGCTACGCTTGTCTTTTTCCCCATATCTATCCTTTCATTATGGCTAGATACACTCATGCTCGTCTACTTTACCAGTCCCCTTTACAATAGTTAATCGGAAAAACATGGACCCAAACTCCTGAGCTAAACACAATTTTAAAAAACAGAGCTAGAGTTTCTACAGGTTTCTTTTACATATTTATGGCCTTTGAAATTATTACAGAAATTGACCTCGGTTCCGAATGGCATTTCACCATGTGATTTAGCAAGCACCCTTTTCTCCCCACCGCGGCTTCGCGACCCAGTTACAGCTCCTGCAGCTGGAATTCTTACGTGACCTTAACATTCTCGTTGGAGAAGGCGAGCGGTGCATCCATGCGCTTTGGCGACCTGCTCGCTGCTGTTGAATGTAAGCATTTCATTAAAATTCTGTCTAAACCGGCCACCGTCCCAGATGTCCTAGGGCAGTGGTCGGCAAACTCATTAGTCAGCAGAGCCAAATATCAACAGTACAACGATTGAAATTTCTTTGAGAACCAAATTTTTTAAACTTAAACTTCTTCTAACGCCACTTCTTCAAAATAGACTCACCCAGGCCGTGGTATTTTGTGGAAGAGCCACACTCAAGGGGCCAAAGAGCCACATGTGGCTCGTGAGCCACAGTTTGCCTACCACGGTCCTAGGGCAGCAAAATCACAGCACCTCGAGGGACCCTTACTAAAAGGACACGCTCCGTGTTATCCTTACATCGTGACGGTCGTGGTCTCCACTGGAGTGCACTGCCCACCGACATCTCAGGCATCAGCAGATCCTTGGGGTACAGATGGAGAACCAGCTATCAAAGTAGCTGGATTTAAGCGGGATAGGGAACCCCCCGCTTACTTCTCCTCACGGTGATTCTCGGGGAGCTGCTTGGTGCGCCATTCTCTGAGGATAGTGCGGAGCGTGGGAAGACATGGATTGCCGTTAGGGTGTGAGAGCAGCCGCCAGGAGCCTTTTCCTGGGAACAAGGATGGAGAGGGGGACATACGGCGTCGCATGGTTGACTGTAGTCTCTGCATGCTTTTCTTCGCCTTTTTCTGAACCAGGCGGGGGGGGGGTCCTCGCCTGTGTAGGGACAGCACAGCGGACGAAGCAGGCCCCTCGCTCGGGTTAGAGGACGGAGGGGCTGCCGGAACCCTTACCCCCGCTTCCAGCTGCCCATTTGCTCCAGCCTGTCCGTAGGAGCAGAGAGGACATTCCCCACAGTTTGGAGGACCGTTTGGGGTCAGGGAAGATGCCCTAAAAGGGGTGACACTGAGGTTTTAAAGAAGGAACAGAAATCAGGTTAGAGGGCCGTTTAGGGACACTCTAGGCAGAGGTTACGGCTGAGCCAAAGCTGAAAGGAAGGAACAGCGGAGGGTGAAGGACAAGCATGTTTCCGGTCAGCGCTCACAATGTGAAGCGGGTTGACAGGAGGTGAGGCTAGCGGGCCAGAGCCAGACACATGCCACGTGGAGGAGTGGCGGTTCCCGCGGCAGCCGGAGCTCGGACAGGTTTCCACTGGGCAGGGAGAGGCTCAGGCACTGGCTTCGGGTGGAGTGGTCTGGCAGCGTTCTCAAGTGCGGGATCGGTTACCCAGGGGTGCACAGCACCACACAACGCCCAGGCGCTGAAGTAGCACATGTTCTCTCCGGTTGACCTTGGTTCAGGAGCCCGGGCGTGCTCGCGGGCTCTCGGGCGCAGGGTGTCTCCCAAAGCCGGGACCAAGGAGTCAGCCAGGGCCTCCTGGGGAGACCCACTCCAGGTCACTCCGTGGCAGCTGGCAGCACCGAGTGGGGCTGGGCCTCTGGACTGAGGTCTCGGTCCTCTCCAGGGGCATCCTCCGCCCCTTGTCCCAGGCCGCCCCGAGACAGCTCACAGCGTGGCAGCCGGGAGCCAGCCCCTGAGCGCAGGCGAGGAGGGCGAACGAGTGGGAAGCCAGAGCCTTTTGGCCTTAGAAGTGACATCTCCTCACTGTTGCCATGCTGTTCATGAGCAGCAAGTCCTCGGCTGGTCCAGCCCGCACTCAAGGGGAGGGCGCACCTGAGGGTACATTGGGGTCATGGGCTCTGTCACTGTGGACCCCAGAGCAGACTGGAGGCAGGGGACCACTTAGGAGGCGGTGGGAGTAATCCGGTGAAGTGATCACTGTAGACGCGTGACCGAAGGAAGGGGAGGGGAGGAGCCAGGAACTATTTGGACGCCTTGACCTTCCCTCAGCGGTTCCGATTCACTGTCAGATGGAAACAGGCAGGACTCTGAGGTGGATCTGGCTCAGAATCCCCGGCCTCAGAGCCGCCCTCCCGCACTGTTCATCGTCGGCGCACGTTTCACCGTCAGCACGGAGAGCAGCAATTCCCCGTCCCGGGGAGGACCGCGCCTGTCACGGGAGGCAGCAGAGCTGTGCGTGGGCTCAGGCCTCTGTTGTGTAAGCCTGCGGTGGGGAAGGCCCGGCCCACGGGCCGAATCAGTCCCGCGAAATCATTGGGTCTGGCCCTGCCAAGGCATTAGGGGTGAGTTCATTAAATGTTTGACCAACAGCAGCCTAAGTTTTAAGGTGATAATTCTGTATGGCCCTCGAATGACGTTTATAAAGACCCAACTGGCCCTTGGCAGAAAAAAGGTTCCCCACCCCAGGTTTAAATAATGAAAGAAGACAAATATAATTGCTTGGAAAAATATTAACAACTGGACTAACATGCCCCTATTCATTTTTTGTGTTTTTCGTAACATTCTATTGACATGTGTGGACTGTTGGAGAAGGGCGCTTCCCGGCTGCCTTGGAAGACGAGTCTGTTTCAGTAACACTCGGCTGACGGCTGGGTTAGATCTCAGGTGCACTACTCGTTCGGTAGAGCAAGTGTCCTGGTTTAGACATTGACACGTTAATCTAGCCTTACTTTTCCTTTGGATAATAGCTTATTGATCACATGAACATCTGGAACAAGGACTAGATTCCTCTTCCCCATATTTCTCTGATAAAGCTGACTCCAGGGAGGGGTCCTCTGCGCTCGTCCAGGACAGGCTGTCAGACGTGGCTTTAACCACCTGCGTCCTTCTCCCCAGTGTCATCCCTCTCCTGCGGGAGTCGGTGGGCGTGCTGATGCAGCGGACGCCGCCGCAGCTGGAGGGCGCCCTGCCGCAGTGCTACCAGCGGGTGAGTCTCGGCCGCCGGCCCCGGCCGTGCTGCTGCCACACGTTGGGCCTTTAAGGGTTGAAAAAATGGTGATGCAGAAGTTGTGTGGGGGGAACGAGTGTGTTTGAGGAAGAGAAAGGCCACGTGGCTGAGGCGTGGTGAAGAGAAGAGGGGCCGGGAAGTTTGGAGAGGGGCAGGGGACAGGCCATGCCCAGGTTTGGGTCCTGCTAAGAGGATTAGCTCTGATGAAACGGGAGCATCAGAAAGCTTTAGGCTGAAGAGGGTCGTCCCATGCACCAAGGTTGTGGGTTGGATCCCTGGTCAGGGCACACACAGGAACCAACCAAGGAGCGCATCAGTAAGTGGGACAACACGTCGGTGTTTCTCTCTCTCTCTCTCTCTCTCTCTAAAACCAATCAATTAAAAAGAAAAAAGAAACACTGGCTCCAGTTCGCTGACCTTTTCACAGGACTAGTTTTTCCATCTTGTGAGCTCTCTCTTTTTAACTCTCTGGATCATTGATCTCGGCCTTTTATGTCCTTCTTATTCGAGTTGACTTGTTGTTTCCCTCGTTTCTTAGCTCACTTGTTCCCATTTGAACGTGTAAATTTCTCGCAGGCACTCTCAGCCGTGCCCGACAGATTTCCGCATGTGCTCATTCCTGCTTCCCAACCACCTGCCTGTCACGGCGCCGGGCACACAATGAGTCCCAGGGTTTCATGGATTCACACCCGCCCCTTGTTTGCTAGCGGGGAGAATCCGCGCGCACTGACCTGCTGCCTGGGAATCACAGCGGGAGGAGCCCCTGCGCCCGAGGGTGTTAATCCCCGCCTTTCTACTGCAGGTGCAGCACTTACAAGGAGTCTACAGTTTACAGGAACAGCACTTCTGGACCTTATGTTCTGACGTGTACGTCGGGACCTTGAAGTTAGTGGTGGCACCTGACGCTGACACCAGGTGGATTTTAAGCCAAACACATAATATTTTTACTCAGGTATGACTTTTTCACCAACTCCTTTTAAGGGTCTTAGAATTGATTGGATCTACCGTTTTGAAAATATTTACTACTTAACATTAAATATATGTATATTTATATGCTACACTATGAAGTAAGCATAGATGTATTTTTCTTTTTCAAGCACAGAGTCAAATTTGGGAGATCCTTATTTTAGTTAATACTCACCATTATACTGATTTGTGTTCCTTTAAGAAAAAGTGATTCCCCTTTGCTATATGCTCCTTTAAGACGTGCGAGATGCCGTGTGAAGCCAGGAATTCTAAATAGCATTTGGGATAAGAATAAGGCCTTGTCCGTGGTTTTAGCGAAAAGCAGCCTCTGCCAGCGTTTCTATGTGACGGCAGGTCTGTGTCGTTCAATAGCTTACTATGCTGTGGCGTTCTCTTCTCACTGTCTGGGAGCATGAAGCAGCCCGTGCAGTGGGCAACGTGGTTATTTCAGCGAATGCCGATGCGCCGTGAGCCACAGTGACTGGTGATCCGCGCGAGAGATTAAGACTTTATGTCAGGAACGTCCACGGGGAGAGCGAGAACACACACATTCTTTTCTTGCTCTGGTTCGCTGGAAATACTTAGCGAGAAACTAGATGCCAACACGGTTGCCAGTGCCATCTTATCACATAGAGCTCCCGAGGAAATGCATCGCGTGCCCGAGAAGTCTGTGCCGGGGACCTGGGAGCGCCTCCTGCCAGCCCAGGGGGTTAGCTGGAGCTCATCACAGCCAGCCAGACGCGCTGGTGGGACCTTCTGCAAGGGGGTCAGCCTGGATTCTTACCAGGTGTCAATGTCATGAAAGGAAAAACAATGGCGGGGATTATTCTAGATTAGAGGGAGAGAGAGAGAGAGGTATCTGTAGGCACGGACAGCAGACAGAACCCGCAGCTGAGTTAGATTCAGGACCTTCTCGGAGACAAGCGCTCGCTCTTCTCCAGAAGAGGAAGTGGGCCCTGCGCCTTGGGGACTAAATGAAATCGCCCGCAGGCGACAGGGACTCCCTGCAGTGCCGCGTGCTTGCTGCGGGGTCGGAGAACCAGGCCTCTTGGTGCACAGACACTAACAAGTCTCTGTCACGTGACTCCCATTTGGCCTGGGCGGTGTCACGTGGCTACCATATGACAGGCTACGTCATGTGACTTCCACGTGAAGCGGGCTACACCTGCAGGGTGTCTGAGCTCGCTGCTGTTTCCAGATCACTGTTCTCTCCTGCAGCCTCGGTTTCCCCTGGGAGTGCCCTTCCACCCTCAGAGTGGAGCCCCTGTCGGCCTCGGACCCGGCTTCTCCGGGACCCGGCTGATCACGCCTGCCCTCTGAGAAGGCGCGTTGCCCAGCCAGGACCGAGCGGGCAGCTGCGGGGCTGTAACCGGAGGAGAGGCTCTGCCGGGAACCCGACCGGCGCTGGCCTCTCCAACGGCCTGAGCGGAAGGTTTACTCAGCTGCTGCTTTGGTTTTGGAAACCGTATTCGGGTTTTGAAAATGTTAAGCTCTGGAAAATACTTTAAGCCTTTTTGTCAGCGAAGGGCAGGCCACTTCATTTCGTTCCTTGGAGAGACCGAGGCCCCAGTGGTGCAGACGTTTTCCCAGAGGGGAGCGGGGTCGCCCCGCTAATGCCTCTCACTCCGTAGACTTGCGAGTGCCTTTGTGATCGCCGTTCAGTCCGACACGTGCGGGATTGAAGCGCTTTATTCATTTATGTGTCCTTTCTGCTCGTGCCCTAGAAATGCACGTCCACATGCTTAGTTCATCCAGGGTTTGCAGTCACGTTTCCTTTCATGAATAAAATGTAAACATTTTAACCTTATGTTTACATTTTAAATTACACCTTGTTCATAGGTTTTCTAATCAGAGGTCACTGAACCCCAGTTACTCCACTGCTGAGAAGAAAGAGCCAGGCGAGCGCGTTAGGTGCCAACCTCCCAGCGCCTGGGACGCGGGCGGCCTCAGCTCCGGAGGCCAGAGGAAGGGCCTTCTCAGCGATACGCTTACTCTGGTTTTGTGACAGGTTCAGGTGCCTGCTTATAGCTGATTGTCACATCAGAATTTAAGGAATTGTTTTTGGTTAACAAGCTATTAACATTTCTGAGGACAACTTGAAACCGAGAAGACTGATAGCATCAGACGTGTGAGAAGTAGGACCTTCCATTTTGCTTGTGAAGCGATGTTTTCTGACAGTTTTAGGACTGCCTGTTAGGCCTGGCCTTGTCACTCCCATTTCAGCCCATTAGTCTCCCATGGCTGGAGCCGCAGGCTGCTCGGCACGGATCTAGAACTGGCAGCCTCTTCGGTACCCAGATTCCTCTGCGAGTATTAATTAAGTGATAATCCAGTTTTTAAACTACAAGGTTTTCTACTGGCATAGAAAAAGTCTTTTCTTTCTTTCTCCCCTTGTACGAACTCTTAAAAAAATGAGTTATCATTTGAAAATTGGTGAGATAGAAAACTTATTTATTTTTTTAAAAATATATTTTATTGATTTTTTAGAGAGGAAGGGAAAGGGATAGAGAGTTAGAAACATCTATCAGCTGCCTCCTGCACACTCCCTATAGGGTATGTGGCCACAACCAAGGTACATGCCCTTGACCGGAATCGAACCTGGGACCCTTCAGTCCACAGGCCGATGCTCTATCCACTGAGCCAAACCGGTTAGGGCGAAAACTTATTTTTTATGTTTAGTATTTGAACAGGAGAAAGTGGGACCCTGGGTTAGGAGGGCCATTTAACATTTTGTTTCTTAAATTGGCTGAATGAAAATCATGTCAATTTGGTAATACACTTCTGTTTTGTGAGAAATAACGTTTGAAGAAAATCCTAGAATGTGCCGCCCTCAGTTGCCCAAGCAGGCCATCTGCTCCGGCGGAACCTCTCCTCATTTCTCCCAGCCTCTCTCCTCGGCCTGTTCTGGGCGCCATTCAGCCCTGAGCCCCGGCTTCCTGCTTCAGCTCTGGGTGCCCCACTCTCTGGCCCCAGAATAGAAGTCACAGCTGATCCCCAGGAAGGAACCTGGAGCCTCCTCACAGGCAGCTGGGGCTTCAGACACTCGCCACGCCTCCCCTGCGCCCACTCCCTTCCTGCCTCACCGGGGCCGCTCTGTCTGCGAGGGGAGGCAGGGCAGGCGGCGGGAGAAGCTGCCTCCCCCTTCCGTCCAGGCGGCCGGCTGTTCCCCACCTGCTGCTGGGGGTTGACTCGGTTATAAATCGACTTTGCTTGCAAGTCTGCCTCTTTGCTTACCTGCCCTTCCGTTTCTTTCTTCATCACGCGTGCTGGAGGTCCACAGAGCCCAGCCTCCGAGGAGGGGAGAGAACGGCCACGGGGGAGGCCACGGGTCCCTGGGCTTGTGCTTGTGGGCCACAGGGTCGGGCGTTGGTTCGTTGGCCACTCCTGGTGAGTGGAATAGCACCTGCGGCCTTGACCGACAGCCCCGTCTGTCCTCCCAAGACTGTTGTCCCCAGTTTATAGGGAAAGGAGCCCAGACCCCAGCCACTGCTCATGACCTGTGACCTCGTCAGATTCTCCGTTTACTCCTCTGAGCTGATTTAGTGGAGCGTTTTGGTAGTTTTGGAGAATTGATAGAGAATACAGACAAACCAGTAATTTTCAGTAGCCACATTCCTGTTTATGTTTCTACATTTACTTCCGGTTTGTTTTCCTCGCCACAACAATGGGCATTTAGTGAGGAT
This sequence comes from Cnephaeus nilssonii, assembly GCF_951640355.1. Lineage (NCBI taxonomy): Eukaryota > Metazoa > Chordata > Mammalia > Chiroptera > Vespertilionidae > Cnephaeus > Cnephaeus nilssonii. Next base: position 2,906,767 of record NC_137092.1, read on the forward strand.
GTTGTAAGACTGTGGTACCCGGTTACAACATTTATTTTCTTGGGCGCATAGGTGTTACCAAGAACGAGCTGTCTTTCCAGTTTAAACCAGTGTTCTGTGAGCTGCACTGTTCTCAGGATGTGAGACAGGAGCGTTCTGTGGTTCCCACTGTGTGAGGACAGTGCCCAGCCAGCCTGACTCGGGGGCATCCCAGCCGCGGGACTGCTGATGGGACCCGCAGGGCTTGGATCAGCTGGGTGTTTGTCAGGTGTCTGGAGTGAGCCAACTGGACAGGGACCCTAGTTTGCATTCTTTGGAAATTCCCCTTTTCTCTCGACTTTAAAGGGAATTGGGAGAGGACAGTGGGAAGCTGGCCAAGTGGAGGCTGTCCCCATGGGGGCAGGTGGAGGGCAGGTGGAGGAAGCAGAGTGGCTTCTGTTAGCCTGAGCTCTGGGGGAGCTGAGCCCCTCAGGGGACGGCGAGTAATTAACTCCCGATTATGCAAAGACCATTTAGCCGCCCTTCGCTTTTCTCTATGCATTGCTTTCTCTCATAGCCTTGGGCTCCCTCATTGCTTATCACCACAGCTCGGTATCTGCACACACAGGAGCCTAACCTGTTCCCCCATTTTGCTTTCATTAACAGTTCTGTTAAAAGGGAAAAGAAATTCAGCTGTTTATTTGGGCCCCAGTTTTGTCTTCAGATTAAGACATACTAGGATTTTACAGGAGAGTTCCCAAGTATAGTTATTTTAGGGGCCATATGGATGGACTAAATCAAATATAATGAATCAATCATAATAATTTGGTTTAATGGCCTATTAGAGCATAATAAATCCTTTCTCATATCACACATGATCCTTATAATAGCACCTGGCATGTAGCAAGGATTTATTAAATATTTGTCAAACACTGGATGACTATGTAACAGTTTTGTGAGATAAGTAGGGTTGGTATTTTATCAACACTTTCAAAATAGAAAAAGTGAGTTGGTTTTAACTTTAGCTCAAAATCATACCGATGTTAAGTTCTGTCTTTTTTTCTGCCACCCTCCTAAGGAGAGGGTGCTACTGAGTGTGTTTCAAAGAGCTTCCCCTTGATCCCAGCAAGGGTTTCTTTTCCTAATGAGGAAAAAGCGAAGATGTTTTCTGTGCTGGGAGCTCCTGGGCCACCCAGCTCTTCATTCCGTTAGAGAGGCCCCTTACTCCTGGCAGACGGCGACCTCATTTCCCCGACACTCATGGGTACGCTTGTCATTGGTTGCGTGGCTTTCTCTTGTAGAGGTAAATGGAGACTTCTTTTGTGATTTGTGAACATACTTGTTACTCTCTATGATGTAAAATAGAGGCAGAAAGGAAAAATAATTAATTTAAATGACTTTTCCGAACTGTATAGTTTGCTACTGGCTCGTTTGATTTTCTGATTTTCTTTTAACTTCTCAGGCCGGAGTGAGACAGCTTTACGTACAGATCGACTTCGCAGCCATGTAAGGAGCGAAAAGCTGCTGATTTGGGGACCGCAATTCTGGTACTGTACAACCCCGAACAGTGTGCCCGGCTCTGACAGGTCGTCACTACAGCGCCAGCCCGGGTAGACCAGAAGCCCGGTCAGCGCTATGCGGGCGGTCACCGCTGCGGGGCCAGGGCGCGGACCCTCCCCCGGACTGGGGCCTGGCCCGTGCTCTCCCCTCCGCACCATTGTGATTTCTGAGATTCTGGCTTTGTCCCAGGGCGTTGCTTTTTGTTTGTTTCTCCTTTTTCTTTTTTCGTTTCCAATGTCCTCACGCCACCCCTCCTCCTGGCCAGTAAGAAAGTCAGCTCGTGGGCCTCCAGTTGTCTGGACCGACTCCACTGAGGCCGCTGGAAACTGCTGCTCTCATTCCCACAAAACCAGTGTTCTTAAAAAAGAGCGAGAGCCGGGAATCTGTTTTATATGTCATGTCACACTCGATGACGTTCTCCGGTGTAATCACATGTTTGTAAAATTGTTTGTACCTTGCAAACTTATGAACCAAACCATATTGGGTTTTCAAAGTGCCTTCGCCTCAGAAAATGTATTTGCCAGCATCCGAGGTCATGTCTGTTTCCCTAAGTGGGTATTCTGTAATCTGCACAAAATGAGACTCTAGTTAGCGGTGTGTACAGTGTGTCTTTCTGTGGACTTCCAGCAGAGGTTTAGATATATGGAAAGTTTCCGTTCATTGCTTTATCTCATCAAAAAAATAAAAGGTGATTTTTTTTTTTTGTTTTTTAAATCAGATTCAATAATTACATTAAATTATTTTGTGAACTGTGTTTTCAAAACTTGGCAAATGCATCTGTTTCAGAGAGTTGTTTTGACTTCCTCCACAATGTGCTAGATTCCAGGTTTCTACAACAGCTACTGTGCCTGTGACCATCTCTCCCATATCTGACCTTGCTGTTTTCTGTGGGTTTTAGTTAACGAAGGGAGGATTTTATGAATGCAGTGAAGACGGCAGTGATGGGGACGTGTCATTCTGCTTCTCCATTCTCCCAATGGCGTCACACGCCGGGCTTGCTTGCGCGGGCATCACACGGACGCCCGCAGCTGCATGTTCCTGTGCTGGGGCTGTGGACACACAGGCAAACGCGGGAACAGGACGCCTCCTGAACACGGCGTCTCAGGACTCACAAATAAGTCCACGTGTAGGTTCCTGTGTGTGAAAAGCAAAATCGCAATTGGAGGTGACAGGTGCTTGACCATTCCACTGAAACGTTCCGTGTAACGAGGAGATGCTGAGCGGGGGAGGCGTTTCCCATTGTAGCTCCTTCTGTCACGGTGCTGCTCCCCTGGTGACTTAGATGGCACCTGCAGGATGGAAATGGCTGTTTAGACTGTAGTTGGGAAGCAGCACTTTTCCACGGATGCGGAGAAACTGCTGTCGATTTGTCTAAGTGCTAGCGCATCCTTTCCCTGGCTCTGACCCATGATCTATGAACGACGCTGGTAGGAGAACTAGACTGCGCTCTTCTTGCCTTTCCAAGCTGCCCGTGGCCACGGGCTGGCGACTGTCCCCTTTCTGCAGACTAAGCAGTTATTTCCAAAAGTCTCCTGACTGCCAGGCGGTGCCAGCGCTGAGAACCCCTGCAGTCGACTGTGCCGAGCCGAAACCATTGTTGCGCCGTTAGGAGGGGAGGTGGTATACAAGGGCACGTCCTGCAAATGGCACTGCTGCTCCCGCGTAAGCGTGAGGAGGGCACGCAGAAGCCTGGCTGGCCTTGGGGTGGGCGCATGCCGGGAATGACAGCAGGGGAAGGCGGGGACTTGGGACGTGCGCCTTTAGACACGGATTGTGTGCGATGGCACTGCTGTTTCCCACCTGGCGACAATACCCGCAGTGGCCTGTGAAAGGTACGAGCGCGTTCCAGGGTCCAGTTCTGCCTTTCGCTGGGCCCGCTGTTCCCAGTGACGTTTTGTGCAAGCAGCACCAACAACACCCTCAACACGCAGGCCCGAGTGTGCGTTTCCCTCTGAGGCAGCGAATGGAGAGAACCGGTGACGGGAAAGTCTGATTTTGCACCTGCTACCAGCGGGTGTCGGGTTGGCATGAACAGTTAGCTGGGATGAAATGACCCTAAACGTGTGCGTGCAGCCGTGAAAAATCAGCGAGAAAAAGCAACCTTTCCCTCCCTCTTCGGAACTGCTTTGTCTTATCAGTGTTGTTGGCCATCTGGTATTGCTAAGGTAGACCATTTCACTGAGGAAGACTACTTGATTATTGTTATAGAATATCCCTCTGGTTGGGCTAACCTTTGGGGGGAATCTCTTGAGTATCTAGTACAACTTTGCCAATATTTTAAAAACCAAAATATTCTCAGAGAACCAATTTCCACAGCTCAGGGGAAGCTTATCTTGCCAAGCAAGCTTCCCCACGCGGAAATATCCACACGAGTTTTGTGTTAGTGTAGATGGTACTGATCAGAGGAAGGGCTTGGCCAACTCTGCCGCTCCCTTACTTGGCCGAGTCCCTGCGGAGGAGGGGCCGCGTGTACATGTAGCTGCGTGCTCCCCACGGGCTTCCTCCGGGTCCCCCACACCGTCGTAGGCTGGGGCCCGAGGCACTGGGATTCCCTCGTTTCCATGCCTCGGCGTTGATGCCAGTAACCAAAATACTGTGACTTCTGTGCACTTTGTAAAGCAGCCAATCATGGACCCCAGATGCATTGGCTGGAGTCTGCTGATGTCTTTCCTACTCTAACCCATTTTATAGATTATTAACATGAGCAAAAGTATTGCATTGCTTAACACAGCATCTGACATCTGAGGCGCCCGTCCTTCGAAGGCGTCTTTTCTACCTCTCATTTTCCAGATGAGAATGTCAAGCCCCCAAAAGCCGTCCTTCCCGCCAGCTCAGAGATGAGTAGCGGCAGAGCCAATAGGACCTGGGCCTTCTGACTCCAGGTCTAGAGCTTTCTACTCCCCTGTGCCGCCTCCTTGCGGAGTGGCTGCCTTTCTGTCCATGGGACAAACAGCCTGTAAATAAAGGCCCTCGACCTCCATTTTGGTAATGAACGCACTTTATAAATGGAGTTTTAGTGTCTTACTTTTCATACCTAGTTATGAGATTTAGAATAGTATTTCTATAGTATTCTTTATGGGAGATAAAATTAAAATTTTTTACTCTTTTTTTTACTCTTTGTGAAGCCAGTTCCTGATTTAAAAAAAAAATTTTTTTTTTTATGACATCTGTGCATTGGATGCTTCTAACGTGAGTGGGTTCTCTGTTAAGTTGCCAGGGCTGACCCCAGTGGAAGGATTGCTTCGTTTCTGCTCGGTGTGTATTCTGGGAACTCGTCCTCTCAGCCTCAGGTCCTGCCGTTTCCGCTCGCTCCTCTAGCATGCGGGCGCTGCAGAGCGTGGGATCGCCGCACGCTGTTCCCAGAGCCACATAACACTGGGCCTTACGTGTTGTCTGGAACAAAATCGATTTAATTCAGGAGGGTAAAATCCTGAACTCTTACCTGAATCCCAGATGCTAAACGGCTACTTTCAATTCTGTGTTCTTGTTTTCTGTTGCCATCTTCAGAACAAATTACTTTTTCACCCTGGCGGGGTCGCTCAGTTGGTTAGAGCGTTTTCCTGACACGCCAAGGTTGCAGGTTCCATCCCCAGTCAGAGCACATATTGGAGTCAACCAATGAATGCAAAAATAAGTGGAACAACAAGAATCTCTCTCTCTCTCTCTCTCTCTCCCCCTTCCTCTCTGAAATCAGTAATTTTCCAAGTCACAAGACCTCTGGCAAAAAAGGAAATTAGCCTTTCCAGAACACTGACTGAAAGTTTTATTAATGGGAGACTGTTTCAACCCCAGAAGCCTCAGTGAGGCAGCCCTCAGCCAGAGTCGGGACAGGCGGGCTTGTGTTGAACGGCTTTCCAACGGCAATGACCGGAAAGGTGGGCTCGCTCCGCTGCGAAGTGTTCCTGCGCCAGGCTCTGGCTGTGGCCTTTCCACGTGACACATCCTTCCCATCATCTCTCGTGCATAATCCCTGCCTCTGCCCCTGAACTTCACTGCAGGCTAAAAAGAACCGCCAGAACTCCTTTAGGCACTTTGAAGCACTTAAACTGAGCAAGCTGCTAGAGGGACTGGTCTGAAGGCGGTCAGTGCCCGTGGGCGTCGAGACGCGGGCTCAAGGCCAACAGACATGAACTTACTCGGAAGTTGCTTTTTGAGAAGTAGCAACGTGTCCCAAGTACGCTTTTCAAAGGAAACCCTCTTTCACGATCAGAAGTAATCTATGCTTAACCCGATCCTATGACCGCGAACGGGCATGAATTGACACTCCCCTGCGCAGGGGCCGTGTGGTTGGCTGGGAGAGACTGCAGATACAGTGGACGCCACGGGCAGGGTTGGGACAGGCAGAGGCAGCCTGTGCTGTTTATCGCACAGCCCAGCTCAGCTTCTCTTGGGCATTTTGCACAAATAAGTGACTTTACATTCCTTGGGCCCGTTCTTTTTCGAGTAGTTTGGCGAGCTGGTCCTCATAACAGAGAAGCCATGGACACGTCGAGATGTGGGCCATTCTACATGTTTTTGGGCAGGAGCTGGGCAGAGCCGGGCCTGGAGCCGGGGCCACCTGGGTTTTGTAGCCAAGTGAGAAAGCACATCGTCTCCCGTGTGATATGGACGGTTGCCACGTTTCTATCGCTTTAAGGACACGTAGAACACATCATCCGTTTCATTCACCCAGACGTACTCCCCAAGACTCCCCGAGAGAGGTCTTGGAGGGGCCTCCATAAACACTACCTGCAGAGATTTAAATATTCCTGGGGGTTCCCCCTTTTCCTCTCTGGGTTATAAACTTTAGGAAAGCTTCCCTGTATGTCCTCACTTTTCCTCCCTCCCCGGTGCTGCTGCCCCGGTGACTTCCCCTTCTGCTGGTGGGAACAAAGCTTTATTTTGCACTCGAGCATTTGAGTTTTGTTCATACAGCACACATCCTGCATCGGTGAGGCTCAGGGAAGATTCTTGTTAGAGCTAGATGTATCCCTGGCGAGAGTTTGCCACATTAGCCCACTGCTTCCTTTCTAAGAGCACCAAGTTCAATGGTATTTCTGCCCAACGTGTTTGGGGTTGATCAGTAAACAGAAAGGGCCTTTTATGGCAGAAATACTGTGACGGAAACATTGCCAAATCCTCTCCTGGAACGGTCTCCGTGCCCCACCACACCTGACCTCCCCGTCTCAGGTGGCTGCTAGACTGGTGGCCACCAGACTGGCTTCTGGTTTGGGTTTGGTTCCTTTGGTAAAGACTGTGTCCTGAACACATTTCGGAGCAAACGTGTGCGTGCAAGGCGAGGCTGGAATGTCCGTTTCAGAGACTGTTGTAATTGGTTTCCGCGTGGGGAAGTGAGTTCAGAACCCTAAGCCTGTAATGTAGATTCGCTTTCTGTTACCTGAAGACTTTCGTGTGTACGTTTTGTTTAACCTCAGATGTGTTTCATACAAATAAACAACTGTATCAAAACTCTAATAAAATTTGTTTAAAAATCTTTACCTGAATTGTGCCTATCAGTTGGGTGATCCGGAAAGACGCCGAACCTAACGGTTATTAATAGATTCTGGAGGACGGGGGTGGGGGGAAAGGGCAAGAGTGATTCTCAGGCCAGGAAGCAGCACGAGTCAGCGGAGAGCGGGCTGGACATTGTGGATGTCCTCACTGTGGCTCTGACTCACGATTTTCCCTCCTAACCACGTCTCGGTGTTTATTTCCAGATATTTCCATGAATTCAAGTGGTCCCCCACCCTCATTCTCTCTGGGTGACCTCAGCGTGTAGGGAGTGCAGACCTAAAGCATCTGACATGAGCCTCCGGTCTCCTTCCAGTTTTTTCCCTCTAACTCAGAAGCAGTTCTCTTTCAAAGAAACTTTTTCATAAAACCAGGTCCCACTCCTCCCCCTCCTCCTCCTCCGAGGGGCCTCTTCGCTGGTCGCCATCCCTGCCGCACGGAGGGCCCTGTCCTGTGTGTGCTCCCACCTGCCCCTGCCCCTCCCATAGCTCCCGTGACGGCTTCCTCCTCCCTCGGGGGCAGTCAGTCAAAGGCCGCCTGCTCTCCTGTCACGTCCGTGGCGGGACTGCCAGCGTCTCACACCAGCAAAGTGAAAAACAACACAGAGCTTCCCACCCCCCCTCCCCCCCCCCCATCTTAGGACTTCAACATGGGTTCCTCCATTTCCTGAAGGCCCATCGTAGCCCCTCTTCCTTCCTCTGTGACCTTTCGGCTTCGTCTTTCTCATCTCACCGGCCTGCTTGCTGCCTGGGAGACCACGCACAGTCAGGGGAGGGACTGTCTGGCTTCCCGCCTGCCCCATGCCACCTCCATGCCAGGCCCTCCCGCTCCCACCCCCACCCTCACCCCCAGAAATTGTCCGGCCTTGGGCAGGAAGCATGAGAAATTTCTGCTGAGTGAGGCTTTTGCCAGGCCCTTTACAAACTCCCCCATCCCCGCTTCCTGGCTGCCGCCTGCACTCTGGACTCTGACCCGCGGCTCCAGCACCTGCAGGACGCCCTCCCAGAGAGCAGCCCGCTCGGCTCACACACAGGCTCAGGCTCGCTCTTCCTGGCAGCAGGTCATTGCCGATCTGGCGAGCTTTTGTAGCTGGCGCCCAGAAGCCTCCCTGTGGTTCTAAGGGCCGGTGCTCAGGGCATGATCGCGAGGGTCTCCCTCAAGGCTCAGGTTGTGCACATTCCTCGGAGCAGCTTCAGAAATCCGTGCTCTCCCTTCCCTCGCTCACCTCATCACCACGATGTGGCCGTGAGCACACTGTTCACTCCCCAGACCAGAGAGACAGCTGAGGCAGGAGGGGCCGCAGGACCAGACAGATGCAGCTGCAGCGACAGCCGCTTAGTACTTTCCGTTCGGGACGGAAAGGAGAGAAGGGAGGCGCTTTAGTGGGACTGTCACTCACTCAAACAATCCGCTCACCCAGCCGTATTCCAGGCTTTGAGAACAGGCCGTGAAGTCAGGCTGAGCACATGCTCCCTGTGGGTGTGAATGAATAGGTCACCCTCGTCGGCTGAACACCTATGACGTGGAGCCACGCGGGAAGCCGTGCGACAGCAAATGCGCCGAGGCCGGCACCGCTCAGGCAGCCAGAGCACCGACCTCCTGTAGGAGCCCGCTAAGCCCAGGACTGCAGACAAAGCAACGCAAAAACGAGACACCCTCCCGCCCCCCAGTATTTCCTGAGCGCAGGCGTGTCAGTGTTGTAAAAGGGTGTAAACAGGCCAAGAACTCAGATTCACAGCGAAGCAGAGGGGCCTTCCCGGCACTTAGAATCTGCACCTCTATTGGGGCACCTAGCAGGTGAGTGGCAGGACGCAGTGTGACTAATCCATTGTGTCTTCAAACTCAAAGTTTTAAAACTTTTATTCTGTGGCCAGCAAGTTTCCCACTTGTCAGCTTGGCTGTGAGTTGCTATTTAAAACCAAAGAGCAGCTGTACATGGCTGGCCGCACATTTCTATTAACAATCACATAACCCCCAAATATAGCCACATCCGAGCTCCGAACTAGGACGTCAGCAGGAAGACACGGCGATTCAGGAGGAAGTCCTGTGGCAGGTGAGCTGTGAGTCAGTGTGATGGACGCCCCCACCTCGGCTTGCAGCCCTCATCCCATGGCGGCCAGGACCTCGGGGCTGCAGGAGGGGCCTCGGGCTGCAGGAGGGGCCTCGGGCTGCAGGAGGGACCTCGGGCTGCAGGAGGGGCCTCGGGGCTGCAGGAGGGGCCTCGGGGCTGCAGGAGGGGCCTCGGGGCTGCAGGAGGGGCCTCGGGGCTGCAGGAGGGGCCTCGGGGCTGCAGGAGGGACCTCGGGCTGCAGGAGGGGCCCCACAGCTGCAGGAGGGACCTCGGGCTGCAGGAGGGGCCTCGGGCTGCAGGAGGGACCTCGGGCTGCAGGAGGGGCCTCAGGGCTGCAGGCAGGCAGCTGACTTCAGGAAGGAGGAAGGGTCCCGCCTGGTGCAGGCTTCATGACGAAAAGCTGCTCTTCCAGGGCTCTGCCACCCTCCCGCTTCCCGCCTGGTTTGCTCCACGTGTCCACATCCGGAAAACCGCGGGGCAGCAGCAGCAGCTGACGATGGCCGAGGGAGAACTCGGGGCACAGGAAACCGAGCGTGGAGTCCGCTCGTGCTTGGTGGCTTGTGCGGCGCTTACCGGGTGAACGGGACCCGCTCCCCTTGGCGCACACAGGGCAGGGCACCGGACAGAAATGAGCCTCCACACCGACGGCGTCTACGTGCGGGGCCCCTCGGGCACGGGAAACAGACTCAGCATCTCCACCTCCAGCGGGTGCAGGCTGCCCCCCGTGATGACCAGGGAGTGCAGCGGGCCCCCCAGCGCCACGGAGCTCATCTGCTGCAGCGTGCCCGCAGCGATCTGCTGGTCTTCGGCGCCCACCCTGGCCAGGCCCACGCACAGTGTCTCCTCGGTGACCGCTAGTCAACAGAGAGAGAGATCGCCAGTCAACAGAGAGAGAGACCGCTAGTCAACAGAGAGAGAGATCGCCAGTCAACAGAGAGAGAGACCGCTAGTCAACAGAGAGAGAGATCGCCAGTCAATAGAGAGAGAGACCGCCACTCAGTTCCACAAGTGCACTAACCCGCCGGCGGTCAAGCCAACAGCAGTGCCGACGGGACATTTAAAGGAGACCCAGATATCGCAAATCTCATCGAGGACCCATGATCTGACCTAAGTCTTTTCTAAACTGTCTGCACTCGAGGATCTCCTTATAGACTAGGACAAGACAGATGCCCAGAGGCAGTCAGCGCCTTGAAACATGCCGATGGGTCCCTTTAAGAGCCCCCAGCAAAATCTGCTGACCACCAACATTTTACTGTATGCTGTGCGCTGTGTCTAGATGTTAGGAATAGAAGGACAGGCTCTCATGTCTGTCCTGAAGAAAACCAGCCCTGGTCTCAGTGCTGAGCACGAGAAGCAGCAGAATAAACAGACTTTTGCCGGACAAACCTCACTGTGGAGTTCTGTACTGTGACTCCAGTTCATTTGTGAGAAACCCCCACTTTCTGGGATGGCACTGCTTTGACTAGAAAGAACCCCATTATTTTTCTTTTGGTACAACTCTCGGCCGCTGAGAGTTTTAGCTGAGAGTGGACAGGAACGAGCAGGAGGCGCACAGTGACTCACGCCTCAGTGGTGGCGGTCTATCCGGTGTCACATCAGCCGCTCCAGCATTCACCAGCGCAGGGCTGCGGTGCGTGTGTGTACATGCGTGTGTGCATGTGAGTGTGAGAGCCCAGCAGTGTGTGTGTGTGTGTGTGTGTGATCTGAGTGTGAGATGTGAGAGCCCAGCAGTGTGTGTGTGTGATGTGAGAGCCCAGCAATGTGTGTGTGTGTGTGTGTGTGTGTGTGATGTGAGAGCCCAGCAATGTGTGTGTGTGTGTGTGTGTGTGTGTGATCTGAGTGTGAGATGTGAGAGCCCAGCAGTGTGTGTGTGTGTGTGTGTGTGTGTGAGATGTGAGAGCCCAGCAATGGGGTGTGTGTGTGTGTGTGTGTGTGTGTGTGTGTGATCTGAGTGTGAGATGTGAGAGCCCAGCAGTGTGTGTGTGTGTGTGTGTGTGTGTGTGAGATGTGAGAGCCCAGCAATGGGGTGTGTGTGTGTGTGTGTGTGTGTGTGTGTGATCTGAGTGTGAGATGTGAGAGCCCAGCAATGGGGTGTGTGTGTGTGTGTGTGTGTGTGTGTGTGTGTGTGTGATCTGAGTGTGAGATGTGAGAGCCCAGCAGGGACCCACGTACCTGGCTCTTCTCCGCGTGCTCGCTGGTTCTGAATCACTTCCAGCAGCTGCTGGGCCGCCTGGTTCACGGTCATGTAGCGAGGAGGTTCGTAGATCTTCCTGCCCCTGGGGTAGGACACAGGCTGCCATTGGTCTCAGCCGTGAAATGCCACTGTCCATGTTAATTAACCTTTTGCACTCGGATGTCGAGATTAAAATTACTCTTTGAATGTATCAATAATTTGAAATATAAAAAAATCCAAATAAATAAGTTTGTATGAAAAGAAACTCCAGTTTTTTATTCTCCTGCCGTGCTTTGTAAAATCTGGGGTATTTAAAAAATTAAATCCCGAGTAGAATAAAGGAATCGAGAAAAAAGCAAGCGAGTGCAAAGGGTTAACTCAGCGCCCCCGGTACACTCGGGGACCACACTGGGCTCTGCTTGAAGCTCGGGTGGCACCACCGTACGCCGACGTGAAAGCACTGACGCGGGCGTTTCCCCTGGGCCCTCCAGCTCTGCTCACGGCTCTACTGCCTTGCCTCTGCGCTCACTGGCATGCTGGCAGAAACAAAAGTCCAACGACTTGAAGATAAATGCCTAAAGTTACCTTCATTCAAATGATACCTTAGGCAGACATCATCCAAAACGAGTGCCAATTTGTCCTGTATCCCAGCTTAATTGGGTCCTATCGCGTTCATTGTCACTGCCACGTTTGACCCCCACATTCCTCGCTTCACTTCCTCCGCTAACAAAATAAACTCAGCAGTAAACTCGAACATCTTGGAGAATAAGATATGTCTACGTCTGTGTGACTCAGAAGTCTTCAGTGTTCGCTCAGTGATCAGAATAAAGACAGAGCTTGGCAGCTTACAAAACAGTTGATAATTTTATGACTTTCAAAACAATTCTGAGGCAGCTGTCTGAAGGAAATATAGCACAAGCCACAAGCATCATTTTACATTTTGCAGTAGCCACATTAATGAAAGTTTAAAAAGGACAAAATCAATAATGTTTTATCTAACCCAATGTATCCAAAATGTTATATTTCAACATTTACTCCCATAAAATTATTAAAGAGTTATCTTGTACTGAGTCTTTGAAATCTGTTACAACATCTACGCTCACAACTTGATCCAAATGCTAAATTTTCATTGGGAATACTTGATCTGCATTTAGATTTCATAAAATTCATGGCTGTTGATAGATTTACACGTTGAAGTTGTTCTAAATCTACTGAAAAGTTTTCCAATAACTGAGCCGAGTATTAGTTTTAAATTAATGAGGCTATAAATTCAGTTCCTCGGGGACACCAGCCCTACGTCAAGTGCCATCGTCACGTGGGGAGGAGCAGCCGACCGGATGCTGCCTCTCTAAGTGAGAAAGGACTGTCACTCTTCTCTTCCTGAGAAGAATGAGGCTCGGAGACAGAAGTTACCTGCCCGAGAGCCATAACCACGGGCAGACTGAGGCCTCACACCCCTGTCTTCTAACGCCCCATTCATTCATTCATTCATTCATTCATTCCACAAAGAGTGCCCGTGCCTGCCAGGTGCCGACCACCGACCACGTGCTCACAGGTGAACCCATCAAGCGCACTGCGGGTTCCGCTCCCTCACAATCCTTTCCTTATCACTTCCTAAGGTGACAAGTGGCCCAGTTCTAACGGGAAGGAAAGCTGGCTTTGACAGCCTGAGAACCTGTCCCGGAAGCGGGACCTGTGGATTGCTGAGGGAGGAAAAGCATTCCCAGAGCAGGGCTTACCTGATTAGGTTTTCCATCGACTGCTCCTTCACTTTGATGTCTGTAGGAAGTAAAAACACAGTTATCTTGGGATGCGATTGGTCCCTCTATCCAAGTCCTACGTGTGAACCTGAGTTTTGGGGCAACACTCTTCTCAAGTTTCCAGAAAGCTCATGTGCTTGTATTTAGCCGCTTTTCAACAGAACCACAGAGAACGGGAGCTTGTGGTTGGGCGCAGGGAACAGTCAGGAAGCAAACCCAGGCTGGTCCCGAGGCCACCCTGAGGGGATCGAGGTTCCTCTGGGAGGAGAAGACACAGGACGGAGTCTGACCAACACCGGCACGGGCGGCCCCTAACGCTGACCCTGCAGCGTGGCGTGCATGTCTACCAGCTGCTGAGAGTCTGGGCGTGCTCCTGTCCTCCCCTGTTTTTCAGGCCCCGGAAGGTTAGTCGCAATGCATGTAACACAAACAGCAGGGAATTCTGGCTGCATGAGGAAAGCGACGTTTGCCTTCCTCTGAACGGTCAGACGTGCCCTGATGACTCAAGAGGAAACACTTTGATACCAAACAGGCATAAACGATCAGGCCTTTCCCAGCACTAACCTGGGCCAGGCCCGTGATGCCATGGAGGCTGCCACCCGGGTCTACCCCCAGGGAGCCCGGCCGTCTGCACGTCACACACACGGGATGCTCTGGCGCTCGGCTGCACTCGTTGGTGAAAGGTCGAAGGCAGAATCCCGCCCCGGCCTCCGAGGAACTCGGAATACAGTGGCGACAGCTGCTTCCTCTCAGGCTCCCAACAGGCAGGTCGGCCAGAGTTCGCTTTTCCAACAATAACTAGAGTGCAGCGGAGGGCTCGTGATGGCCCTCTCCAGCTCTCCCGAGTGATCACACCATAAACGTTTTTCTTAGAAAGGGTACCTACTGTAAGGTTTTCAAAATTGAATCCATTCATTCATTCATTCATTCATTCATTCAGCTGGAGCTTCTAAAATGGCATTTGCTACAGTAAAGATTGTAATATAATATTTCTTTTTTTTAAATGACATGCTCTACAGAATTGTATTTTAAAAATGAAGAGGATTACCCTGGCCAGTGTGGCTCAGCGGTTAGCATCAGCCCGCAGACCAAAGGGTCGCAGGTTCAATTCCTGGCCAAGGGCACGTGCCTCAGTTGCAGGTTCTTCGATGTTTCTCTCTCTCTCCCCTCCTCCTCTACCTCTCTTCCCTTCTCTCTAAAAAAACAATGGGAAAAAAATATCCTCAAGGGAGTATTAAAAAAAAAAAAGAAGAAGAGGCTTGGGAGAATTTTTATAGGTAAATGCTTTGAAATTGAATGTAAGTGGTTTCCTCTCAAGCCAGACCAGTCTAGTACTTTTCCTTTGTCGTGACCCAGGCCGCAGTCCCTCCTCTCCTACGCGCTGGCACGGGAGCTTCTGCTCAGCTCAGAGCCAGGACCCAGCGTGGCACAGAGGGCAGACACTCCACACACGCCTCCTGAGTAAGTGTGCTCTCAGCTCGCCCACCACCCACCACCCACCCCTCCCCCACCAGCCCATCTGAAACCCCCCCATCCGGGAAGTGGCTTGGGCACCAACTCCTTCCTAAGGCCTTTGTTGACCTCCCTCGAATGCCCGCTGTCCTTGGAGATATCTGTACAACTGATGCTATATTTTACTCATCTGTGTGTGATTCTCTGAGGTTGCCTACCATGGTATACACTAGGCTTGGCCCAACAGTGGTCATTCAATAAGCACACACGAACTTAAAGGAGGCCTCAGATGACTCAATGATGAGCTCTCTGGTTTGAGGATCTGGCCCCATGCAATCTCATACAGGGTGGGGCAGAAGGAGGGTTACAGCTGTGAGAACGTGAAACAGTTTCTTCTCGTGTTGTTATTTATTAATTATTTTTCCATCCGAATAACTGTAACCCTACTTTTGCCCCACCCCATGTTTCACACCTTGTTCCTGCTTTTGTTAACGGAGCAAGAAAGATATATTGTTTAGCCTTGTTTGTCTTTTCCCAGGAAAGCCAAGAAAAGAGGCAGCTCTTAGAAAGAGAGTTCAAGAGCCAAAACTCCAGTCTGTCCTTCCTGCCTCTCCACACAATGGAACTTAATTGTTCTTTTAAACTCCCGTGTGTGCAACAGGCTGGTCCCCACCCGAGGGCAGGACCCACGTCTAACGCTTCCTTACAGTTCCAAAGGGACCCACCCCACGTGAGCATTGGGGAAACGACACTCAGCAAATACCGGCAGGCTGACCTCAACTGCCTCTCCAGAGCTTCCGAAAGGTCAGCTACTTTTCTGCCCCCCCCCCTCCTTTTTATGGCTACATGGAGAAGTTTGGGGGTGGCCTGCCTCTAAGGCTCTTCTCTCCCTGTTCTGCTGTAAAACTGCTCAGTTCTACTGTAAAACACACACAAGCGTCCAGGCTCCCATGAACCCCAATTTCCAATCAGCCAGCTGTCATACTTAACACATTGCGGACCAGTAGTTTATTGCTAGCTTTACCCAGTGGCCAGATAAGTTTCTATGGAACAAGTACAAAAACGCTTTACATAAATGTTAAAGGCACGCTTTAAAATTAAATACCCATTGCACTTTGAAGTTATTTATTACACGTTCTTACAAGCCAGTATCTTTTTAAAGTATGATACTTGGTGAAACGCTGTGTAATATGAAGCGAGAATTCTCGTGATCCGTCCGCAATGTGTTAACTACAAGAAAGTAAGCCTGGCCTCTTTCCACGTGGAAAATCCGAGGACAAGACTATGAAACTAATTACTTAATTAACAAAGTACTACCTGGCACTGACAATAAGCTGAGATGAGAACACACAGCTCCCCAGGCAGCTGTAAGATGTGGGCATTATGCAGAGAGAAGCATCCGAGATCTGGTCTGGACCTAGAATTAACCAGGTGTCCGTGGGATGGAATAAAAGGAATGTGTTCTGGCTGGAACTGAGTAAGAGTTAAAGATTTTCTGTGCCAAAGGGTCATAAGACCAAGTCTGAGAAAAGAATCTACAGAAACCCTTCAACCAACGAATGAACTTCCATACTATTTCCTGCACCGCTGTCCTGTGCCCGAGCTCTAGACACTGGGGAGAAGGCAGGGAAGAAACCTGACAAGTTAATAAAGTAATTCAAATGGGGGAAAGACGGAAAAATAAATAAACTAAAACCAGGTAACGGGAAGGAGACCCCTGGGGATACAGCGGACACCACATTAGAGGAGGTAAAAGTCACTACAGATCATGTGTGAAGGGCAAGACAATAACTCCTTTAGGGCCTGAGGGCCACAGGCCTGAGTCCAGGCCACTTACGGCTGCCACCGGGCACGGACGCAGCCACGGGTGACGCATGATCAAGGACAGGCGTCAGGTACAGAGTGGGACCAGCTCCCGAACTACTCGAGGGATCAGCCTCCCGTTCCTGCCCCCGAGAAACACACACGTGGCTCCAAGGGGCCCACACGCCCTTACCCAGGAGGCACAGCGTGTGCATGCCGTTCTGTCTGTTCTTCTTCACTTTGTCAAAGAAGCTCTCCGGTCTCCACGTGTCTGTCCAGAAAACAATGGACACCGTCTCTCCAAACTTATACAGCTAGAAAAAAACACACAACCCTCGTTAACGACGGGACCGTGCGCCGAGCGCTAGTTCACAGGTGACAACCAAAATAAAAAGCGAGAAGCGGACTTGAGATGGGGGTGGGTGGGTGGGTGCGGCGACCAAATCCGTCCCCAAACTGAAAAGGCAACTAAGTTCTCGTGGCCCAACAGCGGCATGCTGCCGACGCGCCTAGGGTCTGTATGTGGTACAGACTAATAACCCGTTCGTGACTCAGCGAGGAAGCTGCTAAAAACACCGCAGCACGAAGCATCTGGTAAGAAACAAACCAACAGGGACCCCTGAGCAGTCAGCGGGGTTCACAGGGGAACGGTGTTATCCTTACCTAACAGGTGAGACCACCGCGGCTCAGAAAGGAGCAAATGACTTGAGGTCTCGGGGCTAGTTAGGAAAGAAGAACCTGGCACCCAGGTCCGAGGCAGGTCCCACCCCCCCCCCAGCCCCTCAGTAAACATCCCCCGGCCCCTTGCTGTGCGTGTGCACTGGCCATTTGCAACGATGCTCACGGGTGCATCCCGACAAGTTCAGCTGTTTGCATTCTAAAGAGAATGCTGGGCGTCTGGGATCAGATTCTGAAATATAAGTCTTAACCCTATTAAAAACCTGTAAGGGAAAATGATTGTTCAGGAAAATTATACAGGCCACCACACAGAAACACTTTAAAGGGGCTTCGGTATTTCGGGAGCCCTGGAGGCGAGGGCCTCATGCCCAGAGAAAGGGACGGGGCGTTGAAGCGGGCATTGCGATGCTGGTCACACACAGGCACTGGCCGCCCCATTCTCTCCGAACCGCCGGATTCGGGGGATTAAAGGGAACCTCCCGCCAGCGCTGCTTCCTGGACCCTGATTTACGGGCTGTAACCATTCCCAGGCCTGCGGTGGCGCGAACTTCTTCAATGAATCCCGGAACATTACGCAAACAGTTTCACCATTTGGATGCCAGTACCTCAAGGAACAGAAGGGCCCGTCTTTGTGTGGTTGCACAACCCAACACCTGCCGGGAAACTGCAAAGCAGCTGGAGCAACAGCGCAGTGACGAGAACCGAGGCTGCAGGCAACCATCTCCCCCCCAAACACTGCTGACCCAAAACTAGACGTGAAGGCCATAACAGACCTGGCTTCTACAGATCAAGGCACGCTTTTGTCTGCTTGTTTGTTTTAACCTGTAGTAAATTACACAGAAAGCCGTTTATCTCACTTGATATTGGATAATGGATTTGTCTGTTGAAGATAAAAACTCAACTCAAAATGGGCCATTTGGTTCTATGTAAAACACTATCTGGTTAGAGTGAGAAGATACACAGTAAGGCACATGTTAGGTATCTGGTTAGAGTGAGAAGAGACACAGTAAGGCACATGCTAGGTATCTGGTTAGAGTGAGAAGAGACACAGTAAGGCACATGTTAGGTATCTGGTTAGAGTGAGAAGAGACACAGTAAGGCACATGCTAGGTATCTGGTTAGAGTGAGAAGAGACACAGTAAGGCACATGTTAGGTATCTGGTTAGAGTGAGAAGATGCACAGTAAGGCACATGTTAGGTATCTGGTTAGAGTGAGAAGATACACAGAAAGGCACATGTTAGGTATATGGTTAGAGTGAGAAGATGCACAGAAAGGCACATGTTAGGTATCTGGTTAGAGTGAGAAGATGCACAGTAAGGCACATGTTAGGTATCTGGTTAGAGTGAGAAGATACACAGTAAGGCACATGTTAGGTATCTGGTTAGAGTGAGAAGATACACAGTAAGGCACATGTTAGGTATCTGGTTAGAGTGAGAAGATACACAGTAAGGCACATGTTAGGTATCTGGTTAGAGTGAGAAGATACACAGTAAGGCACATGTTAAGTATCTGGTTAGAGTGAGAAGATGCACAGTAAGGCACATGTTAGGTATCTGGTTAGAGAAGATACACAGTAAGGCACATGCTAGGTTATCTGGTTAGAGTGAGAAGATGCACAGTAAGGCACATGCTAGGTATCTGGTTAGAGTGAGAAGATGCACAGTAAGGCACGGGGGAAGGCTAAGATGGCAGGGACAGAGGGACAACAGTAGGAAATCTTGGGCAATATTTAAAATGGCACTGAGCAACTTACCTAAAAATAACTATTGCCCTACTTGCCTCCAACCAGCATCTCTACCTTATGACATCTCCCCATAAGCCAACCCGTCCGGTCCAGCTCTGCAGTGTCCATTCCTGTCCGTTCCTACTCAGCAAAGTGCCTAGACACGGACTCGATTCTTCTTCCCGGAGAGCCCTCAACACCACTTGCCCGAAAGACGTTAATAGCTTTCTGACTCGTCTCACTGCCACCAGTAGTCCCTTCATTTCCAAAGCACAGATGCTTTGCAAACTCCATTTTCTAATTAGGCTTTAATGCTTTCATTATTTTATATCCATGTAAAAATTATTCTGTCACTTTTAAGTTAAAAAATATCTTCTCTGCACATGGAGAAATGAGTAAATTTAACTTGCTAAGACCACTACTAAGCCCCACACATATCTCTTCTATGTCGGTGCTTTCGAAATCAGATGAGTTAAGTCTGTGAAGTGAAAGAGAGCTGAGCTGGCAGACTTGTCAAAAAGCGCCACTAAACCACATAATCGCGAGTTACTGGTTTTCCATACAGAATCCTGGTCTTGGCGTTGGTTTTTAATCCTCATGCATCTGCTGAGCATTGACGCCACGCGGATTTTTGCTGACGCTGGAAAGACTGTGCACAGGGCCGCACACGAGGTACATAAAACCGAACGACTAGGCAGACAGAAGATGACGAGATTTATATTCTCACACACAAATGAGCGAATCCACATAGGAATTACATGAAAGGATTATAATTTAAAGCACATAATCCCAAAGACAAGATACAACTTGGGGGGGAAATAAATACATAAATAAATAAGCAATTCAACGCAGCGGATACTTGTTGCATATCAATTATATGCATGGCACCGTGATAAAGTGCCATGGGAGGCGGAGTCCGTGATATAACACACACACACACACGCACACACGGCACTCAGCACTGTGCACAGGATGGGTTTACCAGGATTGTCTGAGTAGGAGAATGGCACAATCAGGTCCAAACAAAAAACCAACTATAAATGGAGGAGAATGATGGCTATTAACACAGAGATTAAAAGTTCTAGTGGAAACGGAAAGGAAGGAAAAAATGTTTTCCTGTGCCCATTATTTAGCAGGCGGACAAAAATAATTCCGCAGAGACTCACAGACTAGAGCGCGAATTGGACGAGTCCTCCGAGGCTACGTCACTGTGCAGGGCGCGGTCCACTTACGACCTGGCTTAGCCTTTGTGCTGGGTTAGGCTGTCACCTCCACAGCAGCCCCGGGACAACAAGAAAGCCCAGGTAATGCCTTTGAAAACCGACAGGGAGAGCTGCTCCGAGGTCCACACGCTGCTGTCACAAGTAGAAACCCCTTACACAAACAGAGCAACAGATGGCAACAAGCGAGGTCACTTGCGCAACAGCCGCAGAAAGTGGATGTGCCACGTCATGACGAGAACATTTTACAACCTTGACCTGAAGTCAACCACAACCGAAAACGCAGGCTTTTGTTTTGTTAATCGTTAAAATGTGTTATTGTAATTACAGAAACAGTCAACGCCACATTACGGCACTGTATTATTTTCTGCGCTACCCTTGATCCCCTTCTCAGTTAACACGGCCTGCTCTACCCCATCCATTCTCTGGCTGCCTGCACAGTGAGCAGTGTCCCCATTGAGCAAGCCACTGTGACCTCGGGCTCTTTTTCCGGAGCACTTAAGGTAACCCAGAGCCCGTCAGTGAGTACGAGCGGTGCCAACTTCCTCCCAGCGCCCGCACTTGTCTACATAACATTTCAAAGACTCATGGACGGTAGAGATGGAAAAGGCCAGCTAGTTGATCACACCTGCCCACTCTGCCAGCAGAAGCATGCAAAGGAAGAAATCCTACCACTTCATGCTATTTTAACGACGTGCATTACTAATAATTACAGTGCTGTTTATATTATGTGATTTCATCCTAAAATCACTTGTTTTTTTAAAGCAATATTTCTTTTCCAAAATTCAGACGGTGTTACAGGGATCTAGACAGCGATGTTACCACACCCAAAGCCAATACGACGAAGCTAAGCATTGAATTCAGGTCAACAACATCTCCAAGCACCAGCCACTGGCAAGGCCGCAGCCCTGCTGGGCGTTTTGAGAGACAGGCGACGAGAACCAGGGGCCCCGCCCTCGTGGTTGTCACCTGTAAGGCACTCGTCTGTGACAGTGAACACATACAGCTATTCTGATCATTCCAAGAAAAGGACAAGATAACATGGAACAAGAAAACAGTGGTTTGCTCTAACCCCTCAGAACCAAGACTGCTGGACTAAAAATAACTAACTTTACACACCAATAACCACAACGTTGGCTTAAAAGCTTACTATCCATGGCTTTGGACTCTTTCATAGATTCTTTTAAGAGATGCAGCAGCCCAGGCCCTGATGGCACAGAAGGTAACACCGCATGGCAAAGCGTGGGCTCCGAAACGCGCAGCAAGGCATTCGGGAGAAGGTAAGGCTTCTGGAGTACCGAGCCACTTTAATTAGATTACATTTACTTCTTAGGTAGGCACACATTAATGTAAGATTAAAATCTTTCTCTAGTTAATTTCAATGGTCTATTCCAAGGGGGGGTGGGGGGGACGACACCTAAGTTATAGAAAAACAGTATAAAAAGTTTTAGTATTAAAAAATTGAGTACACACAAATGTAGTATAAGACAATAATGTCTTATAGTCCATGAAATATAATAATTGTAAAAAAATAGCCCTTTTTTAAAAAACCACTTCCTGCGTGGTTACCTGTAGACCGCAGCAGCCCACGGCGTTGAGGATGGAGGCGTTGTGGATGACGCGGTACGGGATGCCCAGGCTGGTGGCCCTCAGAATCAGATCGCTGTGTGTCGTGGCCCTGGGATGAGAACAGACCGGGTTGGGGTCAAGTAACCAACTGACGTTTTAAGACAGTAAAGCCGCAATATGTCATGCGTTCACGTCCATCAGAGGGCCGCGGGCACTGCTTTCCCGCGGTTCCTGGGCTTGCGGCAGGAACAGTCAGTGTGCACACGCCCTTCGCGAGGCTGCCCGCACCTGTAACACAAGTCAAGTAGCCGTGGCAGCTGCAGGGGGACAGGCAGCTTGCCTTGCTCTCCTGTCCCGTGGACACCTGCACACACACCCGTGGGTGGATCCCAGCAGCTGAACTCCGGAGCAGCGACTCCCAAACCTTTCAGGGTCAGGGCCCAAATATAGCAGAGCCAGAGCTACTTCTTGGTCTCTGCTCTGTTCCGAGGGGTGTTTTTTTGTACTTGAAATCCAACATGGCAGGATACACAGAGCGTGTGCATAGCCTGTCGATCTTGGTGGTTGCAGTTAGAGCTGTAGCTGATAGAATCAGCCGGATTTCACCCCCATCCGGCAGTCACATCTATAATAATAAAAGCGTAATATGCAAATCGACCAAACGGCTGAACAGCAGAACGACCATCCAGACGACCACGCTATGACACCCACTGGTGCCAGGCCAGCCAAGGCGGGTGCAATGCGATGGGTCAGGGAGTCCCGCCATCACCCCATGATCGTCCTGCAGAGGGAGGCCCAGGCCACCGACCAGTGGGCTGCAGCGGGTGGGCGGGGCCTCCCTCTGTTGGGGCAATCCATCACGGAGCCCCGGCTGGGTGGTCAGGGCCTACTTCTTTGGGGCCGCTCCATGATCGATCGCCCCAAAGAGGGAGGCCAAGGCTACCTGGCTGGCAGTGCTGTGGCGGGTGGGGCGGGGCCTCCCACTGTGGAGCAATTGATTGAGTGGCTCCTGGACTGCGAGAGGGAGCAGGCTGGGCTGAGGTCACCCCCTCCCCCAGTGCATGAATTTCATGCACCGGACCTCTAGTTATATATAACTGTCTTCCCTGTTGCCTTTCCTTTTTTGAGCTGAATCTAATGCTTATAATTAGGTAGACTGTGGTGAAGAGGGAATATACAGGGGTGGGCAAATGTAGGTGTACAGTTGTAATACAAACAACTATAATAATAAATAACAATGCCAGAATAAACTGTTTTGTGTACTCACCACTGTATGCCTACTTTTGCCCGCCCTGCATATAAATATAAATGCAGAGACTCTGAAATGTACCACATGGCTTCAGACGGCATTACTAAAGAGGCCTTTCCCCTTGAAAGCCCGGGCCTGCTGGGCCGGCAACATTAGCATGTTTGAGACGCTCGGACAAGGCATACCAAGTAGGAAGATCAAGGGCTGGCACCCCAGGAGGCCGTCACAAGCAGATTAACGAAGGCCCCCCAGGGAGGCCTGTTTTTAATCATCCACATACAATAAAAACTAGTACGAAAATCAACCATTAATTTGATTTAGAGTAGGCTTTTAAAAAATAACACGGATGGCAGTTGTAAAAAAAAATGTTCTTAATAGCACAGCCAACAGAATTTCACGACTTATCACTAAGATGAAGGAAGACTGAATTATGGACTTTGGTGAGTGATTTAAATAGATGAGCAGGAAGGAAATCTGGTTGAAAACTGTATCTCTATCACGAGTTCATTTAAAATGACCAGATGCGGTTGGGGTGCTAGAAGACTTAATGACCTGGCAAAGGGCTTTGATTCTGTGGAACTGACATGAATGTGATTAAATAAGCCCCCCAGATTTCCGCTATAAAAATGTGACGATAACTGGTATTTTATCATCACGATTATCTAGATTATATTGCTTTCAATGAGAAGGAAAAAAACTGGTTTGAGACACAGGCTTGAACCAGTATACTAAGCACTCCTTCCATGCCAGGGCTCGGGAAAATGCTTCATTTATGGGGGCTGGAAAAGTGTGTGTGTGTGTGTGTGTGTGCGTGCGCGCGCAAAGACAAACATTACTATTTCTGGGCATGTGGCTCTGTCACAATCACACACACACACACACACACACACACACACACACACACACAGACTGTGGATAGTCACATGCCCAGGAATGGTAATAAATGTGTCTTCATATGCTTGTTCCTTGGAATTGCTAAGAAGGCAAGTTTAAGAGGAGATCCAAGAATGTTTTGATCAATGGCATCAATAAAATAACCAACATCACGGTGACCAATTTGAATGTGTAGCACTTGGTATGCTTCTGGTAAATTTTATTTGATGGAAACATTAGTTTGCAGACATTGTACTGCCATGTTTGATAGAAGTATGGCTGGAGACCTGGAAATTCACTAATATTTGCAATGACCTGGTAAAAATGATACTCTCATGAACTACCGGAAGCTATAAACTGGCACGGCACCATCCTTTGGAAAACTAATTTGACACGGTAATGTCCACGTTTGAAAGTTTTGACCGTTGTTTTTCTTGGTATTTTAAACCTACTTCAGAGAATCCTACCTAATAAAAGGGAAGTATGCAAATAACCATCACTCCGCTACGCCCACGATTGGGCTGGCAGCAGGCTGGGGGAGGGACTTGGGGTGGCCAACTGGGCTGACGGCCGGCACTGTGGGAGGACCGATGGAGCCGGCGGAAGGCGCTGGTGGCAGAACTCGGGGTGGCCGATTGCGTGGCTGCTAGCAGCAGTTCTCCGCCAGCAGCAGTTTTCCTCTGGCCACCCGCCGATCGGAGCGCTTCCCGATCGGAGTTCCTCTCGGGGTGGCCGATCGCGCTGGCAGGAGGCGCTCCAATCGGCGGGTGGCCAGAGGAAAACTGCTGCTGGCGGAAAACTGGTGCCAGCAGCCAGGTGAAGGAAGGTCTATTGCACGAAACTTCGTGCAACGGGCTTCTAGTCTATAATAATAAAAGTGTAATATGCTAATTAGACTGGACAGCCGAATGACCTTCTGGACGTCCTTCTAGATGACTTTCTGGATGAAGCCGGGACTGTGAGGGCCGAGGTACGCCGCTGGGGCTGCAAGGGCCAAGCCCCTTGCACGAATTTCGTGCATCGGGCCTCTAGTCTACCATAAGAAAACAATCTAACGTGTGGGGATGGGAAAGTGGGAGAGAAGAATCCTATACATTAATCCCCATGTGGCAGGCTTTAATTACAATGAAGAAACAAATGGGCTAATGATAACAGTGTGGACGCTTACTGGACAGTTAGGAGGGCCCAGCACTGTCCAAATGCATCACATGAGGTGGAAACACCCCAATGACCTACCTGAGGGCACCCGGAAACAGGTGAAGGTGTATTTTTGCATGTGTACGTCATGAGGGAAAAGGCACCCACATAAGGATAAAAAAACCATGTGATCATTTATGTTATACTAGAGGCCCGATGCACGAAGATTCGTGCAAGAATGCGCCTTCCTTCCCCTGGCTGCCAGCACTGTCTTTGCTCTGGCCGGAGCCGCCTTTCTACCTTCCCACTCTGCCCAGAGGCCCAGAGCGGCTGGGGCGGTGCAGAAAGCCTGTGACGTCGCCAAGGCGACGATGCAAGCGTCTCACCCCCACGCCCCCCCCCCGCTGCTCGGCGCCCACATATGCAAATTAACCCACCATCTTTGTTGGTTAATTTGCTTACCCACTCCTGATTGGCTGGTGGGCGTCGTGAAGGTATGGTCAATTTGCATTTTTCTCTTTGATTAGTGTAGATATTACTTTACTACAACTTAAAAATATTTTTAAAAGAATTTAAGATTGTACAATTTTCCCTTTTTTAAAAAAATTTTAACCAAATAAGGGGCTGAAAATGTAAACAAAGGACACGTTTCCTGCTGTCGTCCACAAAGAGGCATTGCGCTGCCTTGCTGCATCCTGTATTCCCTTCCTGGTTTGCCCATACCATCCGCCCATATGCTAATTCTTCAAGGCCCAAGTAAAATTTACACATCCCCTCCCATCCTGTCTCCAACTACTGTATCCCCAACTATTATATCCCAATAGTCATCCAGTGGGTGAGTGAAAAATAACCAGAGTGCAGCAATTACTACATAAATCGGAATCCAGGATTATACCTGGTCAGTCACTGACATGGGACAAATTAATTGCCTAAGAATCCAAAAAAAGAGAGGGGGCACTTACTCCTGAATGAAATAAGAGAGGGTTCATGGAAGAGGTGGCACATGAGCAGGGTCTCAGAGAATCTACTGTTCTACTAAATAGAAACTGGGGGTCACGGCAGCTAACGCCGCTGTACGGTACGTTTGAAAGGATCCAAGTCTAATAATGATACCCAATCCCTGGCACGTCATATGGATATAAATCACTTTCTTTCTAACAGACACATGCACACCATAACTCCATTCTTTTGAAAAACATCCTTGGTGGTGGGCTCACAGTGATTAGATTATCCTGATGTTCCTTAAACGTGCGACATAAATCTCGGGTCACCAGCTGGAGACAAAGAACTCTTCTGTCCGGCTTGACATCAGAGATTGATGATGCCCGACAGACAAGGGGAAGCCCATCTTCTTAGTCATGGGGAGGGACAGGGCTCCCCGTGGGCATGAGAAATTGAAACCTGAGCTTGATAGATGCTGAATTCGAGGCAAGTAAAGGGGCAGCAATATTGTGAAAGATGAGAGGATTAGACAGGAAGAGGCCTAGACAAAAGGAAGCAGAGATGCTTGCAATTTACCTGTGAAACAAACGGCAGGCAGGACGCTCGATAACGTAACACGCTCACTTAAGCGTGATAGACTAGCTCCTTCACTGGCCTAAGTGACCACACCCCTCTGCATAGGAGCACGCCCCTCCCAAGCACCTCTTCTTCATTGACATCGAATATGCTGCAATTCAAACTACACGTTTTTAGACAGAGCCCATGCAAACAGCGTCCCCCATCAAAACCTGGCAGGTAAAAGGTTTTCAATGTAACAGAATGATTCTTATTGATTAAAAAAAAAAAAGAAGAAGAAGAAGGAAATGCAATTAAAACGCGAATACCTGCTTTGACTTACCCAAATGGATCACCAACCACAAGGAACGCGACATCGCTGACATCAGCATCCTTTAAAATATTATCGGCTTCTTGCTCCACTTCTTCTCTGTCAGCGAGAATCAATTTCCTTCCGTAGAACTCTTCCTGTGGATGTAAGTCCAGTATCAAAAGGAGACCGCAGGGGACCATTTCGACACACGTGCACCCATCTTTGCCTGGGGCTGGTGTAGATGATTTGGGCACTTACCCAAACAGACCACTGAATACAACTCATCACTGAGCTAGCAGCCTATATCAGCTTGCAATTAAACTCTGTCTCTGGGGCTCTCTCCATATCCCAACAGGAGGCAGACCTCCTGACATCTGAGGCTTTCTGCATCTTAAATCTACCTCTAAATTTGGATCGAGTAAACCAGGCAGAACATTGTAGGGTAAACAGGGAATCTGTATGTACGCCTGAGCCTTCCTTCAGAAACACAGTAATACAGAACAACTGTATTAAACAATGATTATAAACGTACATGGTAGTTTGAGTTTTGTTAAATTTTCCATGGGAAAATCTAGGAGACCGTGGCTTAAAAGGTCACACCAATGACAAATGAGAGAAAACGAAGATTTAGTTGTTTACAGGAGCAGCAAACATTCCGATCTAACTGCGGGAAAGACTAATTTAAAACTGCATGTCCTAGTTACTGCCAGGAAAGAAGAGAGGCAGGGGAAAAAGAGAACTCTGGAACGTACAGGAAGCCTCCATACGAAGTGCTCCGGGAGCGTATCCCCGGATGTCAACTCGGGAGAAGGAACCCCGGTACCGGCCTTCCCTGGAGGGCCGCGTGCGGGCGAGGAGAGGGCCTGCTGTGCTGGCGGTCGGGCAGTGGTTACAGCTACTCCGCAAGGTCAGGAGTCTTGTAACGGACTTCCTGGGCAGTGACGTGCGATTCAAACGCAGTGAGCGTGGATGCATAGCTAAGCAATACTATTCCTGACGTACGGATAAAGTTTGCTAGAATCACAAGGATTATGTGACAAGGATGATATCCTGAGTCCCACGTTGTAAGGATTGCTGTAATGAAGGAGTGTCTGGTTCTCAGTGACCTGCCAAGCAGCTGACTAAATGGACAAATGAGTCAGCATCTGGAGATGAAGGCTATCGTTCCACGAGGGATTGATAAGTGTTCCTAATGCTTAACTAGGATCTGTTTCTCCAACGTGAAAGGAAGATCCTCTCTGCGATTCTTAGAGAGAATGTTCCGGAGGTTCCCAGTGACCATGATGGTTTTACGGACGAAAGATGTTCTTTTTTAAAAAAAATATATTTTATTGATTTTTCACAGAGAGGAAGGGAGAGGGATAGAGAGCTAGAAACATCGATGAGAGAGAAACATCGACCAGCTGCCTCCTGCACACCCCCTACGGGGGATGTGCCCGCAACCAATGTACATACCCTTGACCGGAATCGAACCTGGGACCTTTCAGTCCCCAGACCGACGCTCTATCCACTGAGCCAAACCGGTTTCGGCGAAAGATGTTCTTTATTTTCGCCTTCACCACACACATCTAGATGGAGTGACTCTTGAACAGGGACCAGAACCCCACCTTTTAAGTCATTTTCTAAGATTCAGATTTCGGGTAAGGACAGATGGGGAAGAAGGGAATAGAGGTCATAGCTGATGGCCACAGTTTTCTCAGTGCCAAGTCCTTCACTGTCCTTTTCTCTGTCCCTCCCATCTCAATCCACAGCTTTCGACAGGCCCAGGAGAGAGTGAGCTGGTGTCCGGGGGAAGTGGGTTAGGAAGGGAGAGAGGGAACAGATACACCGGGAGGAAACGGAAGGTATTTTAGTTATGCCCAAGAACGAATAGAGTGAACACTGAGCTCTTCTCCATGCTCTGGCTCACGGTTATATTTTCTTCAGCAAGAAATGCTCTCGCCCTGGCCGGTTTGGCTCAGTGGATAGAGCATCGGCCTGTGGACTCAAGGGTCCCAGGTTCGATTCCAGTCAAGGGCATGTACCTCGGTTGCGGGCACATCCCCAGTGGGGAGTGTGCAGGAGGCAGCTGATCGATGTTTCTCTCTCGTTGATGTTTCTAACTCTCTATCCCTCTCCCTTCCTCTCTGTAAAAAAATTGATAAAATATATAAAAATTAAAAAAAGAAAGAAATGCTCTCGCTCACCCCCTTGTTAAATCTTATCTACAATAACAACATGTGTACTAATTCACTTACTTTGGGCTCACTCTGTGGTCAGGCACTGCTCTGAAAACGTATGTAGTTACAGGAGTTCATTGAGTCTTTGCCACAGTAGGAGGCAGGCACTGTGTTTTTATCCCCTCTACAGATAAGAAGAAGAGCACAGAGAAGCTGCATGACTGCCTGGGGCACAGAACCTTAGCCGATTGCACAGCTTCGCAGGCACCAAACGGGGCACAGCCAGGCCGAGTTCAGTGAGCTCCGCTCTCTGCAGGGAGCTGGGGCCCCGAAGTTAGTCCCTGTGGCCAGGAGGACGGAGGCACAGCTTCCTCCATTTGCCCTGCAGAGCTGCATAAGTATGACCATTTTCTATTTGCACCACGAGATAAATGTGACTAAAAGAAACAAAACAAAGCAAAAAGACTAGGAATGCATTGTTTTGAAACAAAGCTCAAATCCCACCTATTCCATAGTATGCCATGACCATCCCAGCACGAAGCAACATCTATCCCAATTGTAATGAATAACTAGTTAATTATTTAACGTGAGACAAATAATTCAACTACCTAGTTGGCGAAAGCGAGAATGTGGACTTAAATAAGATCATGTAAGTTTTTTTCCAGCAATGTAATTTTACAGTCCCCCCCCCCCCACTCCTTAAATTGTCCACTATTATTTATGCCCTCCTGGGTATAATACAGATGTATCATGAGCCACTTGCAAACAAACATCATAGTCTACGTCTCTGTATCGTGCACACAGGTACACTATACCAAAGGCATATATTTATCCACAGAAATTGCCTAAAGAAATTCAAGTTGTATACACCAAAATTAGACTCGCCAATCTCTAGTTTAACCTTGAATACTAGAGAATATAGAAATGGTACTGCCTGTTCGGCTGTGACGCTGAGAGGATAGAAGACCTGAAATTTTCTAGGGCACCTTTTCGTTTGGAAGAGTTGCTAGACTAGGCAAATGTAAAATTCCCTCCTTCCTCCTATAACCTGCTCATCGGTCCTCTGCATCTTAATTTACATTGCACTTGGAGTTTGACGATGAACCCAAACTTACTCCCTCCTCCAAAATTCAACGAGCCCTCCATGACAGCCAGCTGTAACGTATGATACACCAACCAACGCTGTGGCTACTACACCAGGATCACGCAACACATACAGGCGTTTGGGTACAAGCCTTACTGGGAGCTGTCTGTTTAAAGGTAAGACCTCTCCCCATAGACACAGGCAGAAGGGCAATTACCATTCCCTATGGAAATACTCGGAGGGGGAGGCTCTCAGCATGGTTTCTGAATAGGTAGCCAACTCATGGACGCTGGATCCGCCCCTCATTAGCCCTCCACTCACAAAGGATTTCTCCGCGATCTCACGAAATAAGGGATACTGATAACCATCCCCAGGAGTGAAAACAACTCTCCCTTCCTGTTTACTGGAGAAAGCCACAAAATAGGCTCGTTAAGTAAGACAGAACGCCCTTTCACCTCCAGGTCACTTGACTGGTGTACAATCCCACTCTCCCCAAACCCTTAAGGAGCCCGGGATGTCTTTGAAAGGGTTTGACAAGCAGACCCGCAAATCCGGTTCCGGTTGCGCTTGGTGCTGTCCTGGAATCGGCTGCTGGACAGCCATCCTCCCCGCAGGCGGGCACCTACCAGGGCTTCCTTCCCCACGGTCAGGACCGAGGTGTAGGCTTCCAGGTACACGCGGCTGCAGCGCCTCACCACTTCCAGGCCCTTGACTGTGATGTCCTTGGCATCGCCCAGGCCCAAGCCGATCAGGTAAAGCATTTCCAAGTCCAGGGCGGGTGGGAGACTGCAGGACAAATGGACAAGAAAGACAGGTGTCAGCTACCCCGAGGATACCCGAAGTCTAGCGAAGCACACGGAGAGGAAAACCAACACTCACCTGGAGGCTCCGCGGGTCCCAAGGAGGGAGGCTGGGTTCCCGCCTCCTAAGGAAGGACCGGATAGGAATCAATGTTCCTAAGCAGCCCTGGCCCGCTCTTCCTCCTGCTCCCCAAACCGAGCAGCAATCACCCGCGAGAGAATCGGCGTCGGTCCCGGTCCTCCCCAGTCTGCTACCTGCAGCCTTTCCGCGGGAGCAGCAGTTCGCGCCCAGCCAGGACCCACGCCGCGCGCCTCACCTGCGGTGCCGCAAAGCGCCAGCGCGTTCACGGCACTTTACGACAGCACGCCGGCTTCTGCGTCGGCTTCTGCGCCGGTGAGCCGGGCGGGAGGCTCAGGTCGGCAGGTCAGAGCCCGGCTAAACCTGAGGTGACCCGCCCGCAGCCGGGACGCGGAGGTTAGTCCGCCTGGGGACCCCAGCGTGGCTTCGGAGGAGGGAC
Source organism: Cnephaeus nilssonii (assembly GCF_951640355.1). NCBI lineage: Eukaryota > Metazoa > Chordata > Mammalia > Chiroptera > Vespertilionidae > Cnephaeus > Cnephaeus nilssonii. The sequence continues at coordinate 2,937,855 of NC_137092.1, forward strand.
GAGGCCAGCGGTTCCGCATCCCTGTCGGAGCGGAGGGTGCGTGAGGGAGCCCTGCTCCTCCGGACACGATGGAGGGGAAGGGGAGGGACCTCCCGACTTTGCCCCGGGGTTGCCCGAGGGCACAGTTCCTTTCCCGCCGTTTTGTTCTGTTGTCGTTCAGCGCCTGTCTCCCCGCTGGGGGGGTCTGCTGGGCACCCCAGGCCGCCCGCCTCTCCTCTGAGGGTTCCGCTGGGCACCCCAGGCCGCCCGCCTCCCCGCTGAGGGTTCCGCTGGGCACCCCAGACCGCCCGCCTCCCCGCTGAGGGTTCCACTGGGCACCCCCCCGGGCGGGTCGTGGGGTCTGATTTCCTCGGGCTTGTCCCCTGACCCCTGACCCGATTCGGAGAGTCCCAGGGGGCGTGGCGGCACCAGCCTCGGTCACCCTCGGCGTCGGGCGGCCCGGCTCCTCCTGCCCGCGGGGACTTCAGGCCTCTCCCGGTGCTTCCACAGGGGAATTCCTCCAGAAGCTCAGACGGGTCGTGTTTACTGTGAATGCCCTTGGTCGCAGGTGGCGTCATCCAAGACCAGTTTGCTTATCTGAGGGCCTAGTGTTGATTATTCAGAATTCTCCCGCTGCTTCCCCGCGATGCCTTGACTTTATGTGTTTTTTTCCTGGGTTCCATCCACCCTTTGCACTTACACCCTTTTTTTTTATTTCTTCATTTCATTGATGTCAGAGAGGACAGGAGAGGGAGAGAGAGAGAGAAACATCAATGATGAGAGAGAATCCTGGGTCGGCTGCCTCCTGCACGCCCCCACACTGGGGATCGAGCCCACAACCCGGGCCTGTGCCCTGACCTCCTGGTTCAGAGGTCCATGCTCAACCACTGAGCCACCCAGGCTGGGCTGCTCTTACACACTTTTAATGAGTGAGTCCACCTATTCTCCTTATGCGGATCCATCCCTCACACCATAAACAAAGATCTTCAAAGGCATCGAAGATGTCAATGGAGAAACCTAAAAGTTTTATAACTTCTAGGAGGAAATATGTGTGACCTTATTTAGGCAGACTTAAGTCACCTCGCCTGTGAAGCAGAGGTAATGGACCCATCCCCCATAGCATCATTGGGAGGATACACATCCAGGGCTCAGCACAGTGCCAGGCAATTAGTAATATTGGCAGGCAGAGAGATGGAGATTGGAATTTTATAGTTATCTGGTGGCCATCAGGTTATGGTATTACAGTTAGCCTCCGTTAGCCCACCTGGATTGGTTCTCGTTCTTTTTCCCATTCACAAAAGTTCTATGAAACAATGGAAGTTCATTCATCATAGACCAATCCTCTAAACACAGTATTTTATTGGTTCCCAAAGGGTCATTTTAAGCAAACATTATTCTACTCTGATATATTGTTTTTGAGAAAAACTTTAATTCCTCTCACTCTGCCATTGAGTTTAGCGCAGTAACCTTGGTTGGCAACAAATAAATGTGGACCCGGCAATTTGTTCATGCTGAAAGAAGAAGGTGGCTAATGTTGCAAATGGAGTTTATTTGTTAATATTTTAGTAAGCAGTCTACCAGTGAGCGGATAAGATGTGCACTTGGGATCAAAAAAATTAAATTTTTACACTTTTTTTTAGATGTTCCACACCAATAAAAAGGAAAGTTGTGGTACATTCATACAGTGCGGTACTAGATGGACAGCAATGAAAAAGAACAAAGTTCCACGACAAGAAAGGACATGGAGCAGAAGATACCGTGGAAATGAGCCGTAGCTTATGTATAGCAAAGTCCACAAAATTGTAAGTAGTTTGACGAATTTTTGCGTATGTGTGCAACCATGTACCCACCTCCCAGATCAAAATACAGCCCATTCCCCGCATCACAGAAGACTCCCTTTGTGTCCTCCCGGGAATGCCTTCCCCTCCCCAAGGTAACCATTATTTTACCTCTAGTACCATAAATTAGTTTATCTATTCTATAAATGGAATTATAATGCAACGTGCTCTTTCATGTCTGGCTTCTTTGACTCACCTTTATTTCTGTGAGATTCATCATGCTGTTTTAAATAGCAGAAGTTCATTCTTTTTTTTTGCTGAATAGTCTGCCATTATATGCTTGTATCACAGTTTATTTCTCTTTTTATTTTTCATGGACGTTTAAGATGTTTTAGTTTCGGGTCAATATGAATAAATCTGATATGAACATGGTTATATCTTTTGTTGGACATAGCACTCATTTCTGTTGGAACATATACCCAGGAATTTAATTGCTAGGTTATAGGATGTATGTGTTTCTAGTCTAGTAAATAGTGCGAACAGTTTTCCAAAATGTGCAACTTACATTCCCACTAATAGCTGGTGAGAATTCCATTTTCTCCATATCTTAGCCAACACTTAGTGTTGTGAGTACGTTGAATATGAGTGGGTGTGTGTAGTGATATGTCATTGTGGTTGTAATTTGCAGTTCCCTAATGATCAGTGGTGTTAATCACCTCATATCTAATTTTTCTAAGTAATTAAAAAAAATTTTTTTTAAGGCAAAAGTATTTATCTCCCCACCACAGTGTTCTTTACGTAGTGAATCTGTGCTCGTGAGTAACCGCATTTCTAATAAGGTACTCTCTGTAAATGGCCCTTTGTGTGTGTGCACGGGAACGGTGTGTGCCTGAAGAATAGAGGTAAGCCCAGAAGGAGTCCGGACGCCCACTCTTTCTGGCTCTGTGGCCAGTAGCTATGTGGGTTTGGACCATTTTTGCTATTCTAAGATGAATGCTTTAGTCTGGATGATTTCTAGAACACACTCGCTGTAGGATTCAGAAACCTCCATCTGTGCAAGAAGTGGATTAGAATGGAAAGAACACTAGATCAGTAATCAACCTGGGCTCTTGGTGGGCCTTTGCTTTCTTTCATGGTCTAAACCCCAGTAAGTCTCTTCCTCCTCCTCCTCTACCTTCCTTGAGCAGATTTTGATTTGAAAATAAGCAATACTAGAATCCTTTAAGCCTGGAGATTAGCAAAACAGAATATAAAAAATGTTAAGACCACATAAGTTGTGGTTATTAAATGTGTGTGCTAATAGGTAATAAGCTGTGTCGATCTTGAGTTATCCAGATTTAGCAATATGGTCACTTCCGATACTTACAGGCTGTTTCTCCCCCCTGACCCCCACCCCCCTTGTATATCTAGAATCTTTTCAACCAAAATTAAACCCTTGTCTATATCAAATTGCAGAGTTACTTGGAGTGGATTCAGTTTCGCATTTTCTAAAACCTAGGCCGGCTTGGGATATGATTCACCCTAACCTCATTTCCTTGCATTTTACTTTGTTTATTTGGTTTTCTGTTTGTTTTGCAGCAATATTTTCTGTTGTAACTTAGAGTGGCAGTGTTTCTTTTCAGCATTTTTAAACAACTCGCCATCAGAGCTCATTCAGTCTTTTGAAAATAGTGACTTATTTGGGTCCCGACCCCTAGAGAATCTACTGTATTTTCATCATATCTTTGCTTCTGGCTATTGCTGGTCTTTGGTCATTCACTAAACAATACTTGACGAAATTCTAACAGTAGTGTCAACAGTGTTGTTTATTCCATGTACACCAGTTGCAGGAACAGTGAAAAGCTGTGGTCTGGAGCCTGGGCTTTGGAGTCAAGTGGTGTGAACCCTTGAAATCAGAGTCCTCTTATTAGCAACGTAACCTTCGGAAAGTCCCGGAGTTCTCAATTGTATTGCGTGTAAAATTCAGATAATAAAGGTACTTCCCTCATAGGACTATCATGTGGATTAAATGGGGTAATACTACATATTTGAACAGCTTTGAAAGTGTCTTGTACTTAGAAATCATTCATTAAATGTCAGTTTCCTTTATAGATATTACTGTCTTTAGGGTTTTTGTGAGGATTAAATGTGATGATATAAGTAAAGTGTATGTCAAAAGGCCTGCTGATATTACTACCAAACAAAGGTTTTTCTCTGGCCAGTTGGTTCTACACAATTTCTGTGTATTAAGTAAAATTGCACTTTAGGACACCCCCCACCCACCCACCCAAAAAATTGAATTTGCTAGTAGAATATTTGGTGCTCAGAAAACCTGATTTCCAGGCTAAAGCTTAAAGCTTTTAATAGTTATAATGCAGCTGAAATGTTATGTGTAATGAAAGGAAGCAGTAACTGGTATTAATACGTTTTAAAAGATAAATAATTAAATTTTTAAAAATTAAAAAAAATACAAATTTTTTTGTTAAATAATGATGTGATGACATGTTTTTGTTTCTAATAATTTTATCTTATGGCCAGTTAAACTTCATCAGTAGTTGGAGTTGTTTGGGGACATGGTGGTGTGAGACTCTGGGACTAATTCAATTCTTCAAGAAGCTTTAAGAATTCTTTTTTTATTTTCTTTATTACAAAACTACATTAGTTTCAGGTGTACACGCCAAGAATCTGTAAGAATTCTTACATAGCAATTACTAAAATATTAATAGAATCATACTAATCTTGATACTCACATCACTTACCTGTGATCTGGGCCCCTGTCTGGCCTCCCGGTGTTTCTCAGTAGTAGAGTGCCTTGCCTTGTACCTACATGTATCTTCTGTATTATTTCAAGAGATTGAACCAGGCAACTGATTTCAGTCTGCTCAGAGACTTGATTTCTTGCCCTTGGTCCCGTTTGAGTTTCCTTTTGCAAAGCAAGACCCCCAGAAAGCTAGGTCCTTCCCTTTGGGGACTGGCAGGGTCACTGAGTGCAGTTGACGGGGTTGTGCACTGCACAGCCGCAGGAAGTGCCATTCACGTGGACGCCATACGACCTGCTCAGCCGGACGTGGTGGCCCAGGAACTGTTGTGCACCAGGTGTGCTCCTGCTTGAATAGCTGCTCTGAATCGCGTGTTACTTGATCTGTATGTACTTACTTATTTTTGCTTTAAATGAATGGTTCATGCCATACCATCGCATGCTGAAATGGCACTTTTACAGTGTGGTCTTCCCTGGGCAGCATGTGCGGAGATCCTCGCCTGTCTTCAGTTATTTGGTATCGTCTGCTTTGCGTCTTGCTTCTGGTCAGTTTGGTCAGTTTGTCTTGCTTTTCACAGCCACTCGTTGCTAGGTGCTGCGTCTCTTCCTGGGCTGCTCCTTCCCTACTTCCTCCCACAGGAATCTTATCCTTTAAATTCTAGGTTAGAAGCCCCTTGTCTGGGGTGCCCTCCCACCTTACCCAAGCTGCAATTTCTTCCCTTGCTCTTTTGATTCCCTGTAATTTCTTATTAGTCCTGCATGTTATTTCTCTAGTTAGACTGTAGATTTCAAGGCAAACGGCTGTGTTTTATGTGTCTGCATGTTCTCTATACACCTGTGTCCGTGCTTTGCTCATAACAGATGCCACAGGAATGATTGTAGAACGACTTGGTGAACATGTGGCCTAACAAGAGCAGTCCAGTTGGGATGCACTTAGTGGACCCGAGGGGAGAGGCGAGGCCAGGGAGGTGACTGGGAACATGATGAGTGATCATGCGTGAAGTGACACTCAGTCTGGAATATTCTCAATGGTGAAATCGAGTTGAAATGTGTTGACTGTATAAATGTGCAGGACCATGAACACAGTTAAGTTGGAGGGGAGCGCAGGGATTGAGTAAAACCTGATGTTTCTTACTCTTAGAAGTTTGTCAGATGTCGGGAAAATAATTTCAGATCAAGTTAACAGTACCCTACATTCAATGTAGTCATGCATAATACCACAAAGAAATGGATTTTAGAAATGTCTCACTTAGTCTTTCCAGGGCTGTGCTAACATTTAATTGCTCTAAACGTAAACTCCACTTCAGGGTGAAATTCCTACAAAACTGAAGGGAGTTGTGGGATTTTTCTTCCCTCTGATAACCAGCTGGACACATGACTAGCTAGGCATAGAGAGCTGAGATTTATTACTCATTTCTGCGAGTCATTGGCAGGACTTTTACACCCCTCTCCCAAAGCCTCCTGAGAGCTAGACTTCCTTTTTTTCGTGAGGATCACATTTTTGAGAGATTCTTGCACATTCGGGAGTGTTCACCACTTGCAGAGATTTAGCCTAAGTCCTTCCACAACTAATGTGAAGCCCTATAATAACTAACTGGCCCTAACCGTGCCTGTCAGTACAAAAGCATTTTTCGAGTGTCATGCATAGGGCTGTGTGTTCTGTTCTCTCGGGGCCAGAGAGAAGCATAAGTTACCGTCTCCACCCTCTAGAGATGACACCGAGCGGGGACTGCAGCATTCATGGCTGTGCGCCCTGGGTAACCTGACTGTGGTGATGCCTGCCGTACACAGGGACAAGCTGCACAGCGGGAAGAGGGGAATGAGATTGATATGCTCGACACTGCTCTCATAGCTTGGTCTAATTCTGCTCTTTTTATAATATCCAGGTAACACATGGAACCTCTTTCTGGATGTTTGATGGGCCCAGATAACCACAGTTGATATGTGTCGTGGTTTTGGGGAGACTGTTGGTAGGGTGTTGTCCAGGGATCCTAACTCGGTGCAGATGGACAGCCTTGCGGATGGACTTCAGCCTCCAGACGTGCTGACAGGATCCTTCGGGTTGCCCAGACCCGTTCCTTAGTGTGGACTGATCCTAACTACGTTTACCTGTTACTGAGACACAGAGCTGGCTGCCATTTTGTCAGCTTTACTGGTGTTTGGGAAGAGACAAAGAACGTGTATTCTACTTAGGGCATTCCTTCTCTTAGCTGCCAGTTTGAAGACACTTGATGAGCATTACATCCAAGTAGGTAAGTGAGTATAATTACTGGACTCTGGGAGACATAAGGAAATGTCGATCCTCTCCACAGCACACTCGCTAATGGAATCCTTCTGAGCCGCATAGACATAAGTTCCCTTCTGAATCCTGCTTTCTGGGCTGATGTTTCCTAGTGACATGGTCTCTCTGTGCGTTAAAGGCACTGGTTGGGCTGTAGTCTGGCTGCCATTCCTTACTGCCAGGAAAAGTTCCGTGTGCTGTGTGGATACATTTGACCAGCTCTCAGTCCTTCTAGGCCCGTGGTTCTCAACCTTTCTAATGCCGCAACCCTTTAATACAGTTCCTCCTGTTGTGGTGACCCCCAACCATAAAATTATTTTCGTTGCTACTTCATAACTGTGATTTTGCTACTGTTAATGAATCGTAATGTAAATATCTGTGTTTTCCGATGGTCTTAGGCGACCCTGCTAGCGGTTCTCAACTTGTTGGTCGCGACCCACAGGTTGAGAACCGCTGCTGTAGAGCCTAAGACCATCGGAAAACACAGATATTTACATTACGATTCATTAATAGTAGCAAAATTACAGTTATGAAGTAGCAACGAAAATAATTTTATGGTTGGGGGTCACCACAACATGAGGAACTGTATTAAAGGGTCGCGGCATTAGAAAGGTTGAGAACCACTGTTACAGGCTCATCCCTCCATTGCAGTCTATATTTTCAGGTTTGATATTTATACTTAAGGTCTCATCCCTTTTGCAAAGCAAGACCCCCAACAAGCTAGGCCCTCCCCTGTGGGAACTGGCAGGGTCACTGAGTGCAGTTGAACGGGTTGTGCACTGCACAGCCGCAGGAAGTGCCATTCACGTGGACGCCATACGACCTGCCAGCCGGACGTGGTGGCCCAGTGACCCTTGTTCACCTGCTGTGCTCCTGCTTGCATCTATGTTACCTGCCGTTCTTGGTTTGCTTTTGTCCCTGGGAGTAGTCTGCCTTGGAGTTGAACTTCAGTGTTGTCTCTAGTGCTCCCCCTACCGATGTGGTTTTTTTCACGGAATACAGGCTTCCTCATCGTGTGTGATGAGCATGTATTCCTTACCTGTCTCTGGATGGCTGTGCATCTCCTCTCCCTCTTTCTCAGAGACCGTGTCTCATCTAGATCCTCTTCCACAGTTCTACCTGCTCCTCCCAGCTGCCTTTTCCCTTCTGCATATTAGAATGTACCCGGCCTAATGGTCAGCACCACCTTCCTCTGAGTTTTGCCCCCATCTAGCTATTTCCAATACAACTCAATGAGAGCCTAGAAGGACTTAGCCCAGTGATGGCGAACCTATGACACGCGTGTCAGCACTGACACGCGCAGCCATTTCTGATGACACGCGGCCGCATGCCGAGGATGAAACATTTGCTGCTCCTGAGGATGAAACATTTGCGACTAGAGTCTTGGAGTTAGTTTTTTCCTCAAAGTGACACACTACCCGAGTTATGCTCAGTTTTTTTGGCGAAGTTTGACACACCAAGCTCGAAAGGTTGCCCATCACTGACTTAGCCACTCCGTGGCTCCAAGGTCACTGTTAAAGTTATGGCTTTCTTAACTTCCTGTCCTCTGAATGGATGTTGCCTGGAGCTTTGGCCAGATGAAGGGTTTTCTGCTGTTGGGGGGCTGCACCCCCTTTTTTCTCTGGTTTGGATTTGCTCTGGAGAACAACCAGTGTATGTACGATGCAGCCCCTTTCTGTACCTGGCCAGAGTCAAGTCAGCCGCACTTGGTAATAACCTACCCGTGGCCCCTGAAGAAGTGTTCCTAGGAGATCAGTGTCCTGGAACCTCGGTGCCTCACGCTTTTATGAATTTCGGTCCCGTCCCACTGATCGTACCATTAGGATCGAGGTCCTCCCAGGGGATCGTCTCCTTTTATATCTGATTTTTAAGTCAATGTTCTCCACTCTTGAAGCTTCAGTACCTGTGGCCTGAGCTGTGCCCCGCCACCCAGCTCCTATAAGATTAAGCACAGGAAATGTTGCAAATAAACAAGGTGGTCCCCCAAAAAGATCAGGAATAGCAAATTTAAACGTTGGAGAGACAGCCAGAAATTCAAGAGCAATGCTGTTTTGCTACTTTAAAAAGTCACTGGCTGCTCTTGCTCCACCTGAGAATTCAGAAGCTGATGAAGCCCCACAGCTGTGACACAGGAGGACTGCTGTTAGCGGCCGGAATCGGCCTGAGGACCCTGGTCGTGACCTTACATTTTTAAACGTTTTAGGTTTGATTTTTTATGCAATGGATCTTTGTGGTTTTACAATCCTTTGCCTAGAAGGGTCTGCATCTGTTTTTAGCCTCATAAGTACTTTCTAATAACATTTTTAAATATTTTTATTGATTTTAGAAAGGAAGGGAGAGGGATAGAGAGATAGAAACATCAATGATGAGAGAGAATCATTGATCGGCTGCCTCCTGCACAACCCCTACTGGGGATCGAGCCCGCAATCCAGGCATGTGCCCTTGGCTGGAATCGAACCTGGGACCCTTTAGTTCTCAGGCTGACGCTCTATCCACTGAGCCAAACCGGCTAGGGCCTAATAAAATTTTTTTGAAGTCATGGCATTCCTGTCTGTATTTTCACTTGCAATTTCTTTCCTGAGCTGCCAACCCAGCTGTTCAGTCACAGGCCTGCTGCACTAGTGTTCTGCTAAGAACTGAACCTCTTCCCACCAGACATGCTTTCTTCCCCGGTCGCCTGCAGTGAGGAGCGCACAGCCACCCCGAGCCCTCAGCCTCGCTGGTGCCAACCCCTCAGATGCATATGTCACTTGATTCTAATTCCTCATTCCAAGGCCTACTGTTTTCCTCCAGAATTACCTCATCACTTCCTAAAACTCATTCCAGGCTCTGGGGGCATATCATCTATTGTAACACTGCTCTGAATATTTTCTTGCAAAACACTTTATTTGCTTGAAATCCTTCAGTGCTTCCCACCACCTTGAACATAGAATCCAGACTTCTTGGCATCGTGTGTATAAGGCCTTTAGTGTTCTGGCCGGTGTTTCTCCAAGTGCAACTCTGACCTCTGCTGCGTGCCACTCGCCTGCAGTCGGGACCAGGGCGCACCCCCTCCCGGTCCCTCCCCTTCCCCCCACCCCCGAACCTCCACACCACTTCTCCCCAGCATCCCCTACCCCCTACCCCCGAACCTCCACACCACTTCTCCCCAGCATCCCCTTCCCCCCACCCCCGAACCTCCACACCACTTCTCCCCAGCATCCCCTTCCCCCCACCCCCGAACCTCCACACCACTTCTCCCCAGCATCCCCTACCCCCCACCCCCGAACCTCCACACCACTTCTCCCCAGCATCCCCTACCCCCCACCCCCGAACCTCCACACCACTTCTCCCCAGCATCCCCTACCCCCCACCCCCGAACCTCCACACCACTTCTCCCCAGCATCCCCTACCCCCCACCCCCGAACCTCCACACCACTTCTCCCCAGCATCCCCTACCCCCCACCCCCGAACCTCCACACCACTTCTCCCCAGCATCCCCTACCCCCTACCCCCGAACCTCCACACCACTTCTCCCCAGCATCCCCTACCCCCGAACCTCCACACCACTTCTCCCCAGCGTGCCCCTTCCTCCTGGGTGCTCCCTGCTCAGCTCTCACACTTCAGGCCAATGTCACTTCTTCCAGGCGCTGCTCCTCTTCCTCATCCACTCACCTGGCAGTGACGTTCTCCCCATTTCCTGTTCCTTCCATGGCGCCAAGCACTTCTACTGTCCGCTGGTCTGAGTCCTCCCTAGACTGGCAGCTCGCTGACGGCAGGAACTGTGTCTTGGTGTCCTGTCGACTAGAATGTACCTGTGCAACATACTTAATAAAAGTTTGCTGGATAAAAATGTGTCTGGTATCTGATTTCTTCACAAATAATTACTGTTATCCACAATTGCAATGCTTTTTACACAGATGTTGTAATGCAAAATAGGTTTCCTCTCAAAATAGTCACAAGTATTGAATCAAAGAGCTTTGAGATAAGAGAAAGTAGGTCAGGCGTACAAGTGGCAGTGAATACAGGAAAGCCGTTTCCCTGCAGACCTGACACTAGCTGCCTCAAGTTACACCCAACTTCAAAGGTTAAGGGCACCGTCCTCCTCAAAACTGCCCTCATTTCACACACCACTGCAGCCTGGGAACCCCCAGGGCTACCCTCACTTCTGACCAGCTGGTTGCAACTTTGGGAGGTTCCCTAATAATAGACCTATCACTAGGGAAATTCCAAGATGTAAAGGCTACCTTACAGGAACCTGGAAAAAGGGGCACCCACATTCTTTATTCAGCAGTCCGAGACCATCGAAAAATAAGCCTGGCCCCTGGAACTAAAGCATATGCAGAACAAATCGGGTTGATAGTCCAGGATTCGTGTTCACTTGTCTGTTTCACTCATATCAAGAAAGGACCATGATTCGGAGGAAATGAAACGGGCTCTCGGGATGCCTGCACTGCTGTGTCCATTGCAGCGTCATTCCCAATACCAAGATGTGGAAACAACTTGAGTGTCCATCACAGGGGAATGGATAAAGAGGTGTATATATGCAGCTATGAGAAAAGGAAGTCCTGCCATTTGCAACAACCTGGGTGGACCTTGGCATTATGCCAAACGAGAGAATTCAGAGACAAAGTACTAAGTAGTGTCACTTATATGTGATATCTTAGAAGTCAAATGCGTAGAAACAGAAAAGTGTTTGCCAGGAACTAAGGGGTGGGGGAAATACGGAAAGGTGGGTAAAACTTTGTTTTAGTTACATAATGAATAAGTTCTGAGGATCTAATGGGTGACATTGATTATAGTTAATAGCATTGTATTATATAATTGAAATCTGCTAAGAGAGTAGACTTAAATGTTCTCACCAAAAGAAGAAGAAAAGACTGGAATTCATGTACTGATTAAGTCTGAAAGGCACTCAAATACTGGGTTGTCAGCATGGGTTTCCAGTGGGCAGTCTGTTGGAGGCTGTCCATACAATAAAAGTTGATCAGAGCACGGAAATACTTCTGAGAGAAAATGTTCAAAATACATCCAGCTGACAAAGGATTTGTATCTGAAGACTTACCAGTAAGTTCTGCTTAGAGGGAAAGCTCCCTTTTCTGCTTCACTCTCACATTACAGCCACATTCTCTGACACCAGATGTGTGGGGTTTTCCCCCGACCAGCTGAGTGTCCTACAATTCAACTGCACAGGTTAAGACGGCCCCACAAGACTGCTTACCACTTCACCAATCACCAGTAATAGGTCCCGAGGAATGATGCTTGTTTTTTCCAACACCAAGCAAGAATGCAATTCTCCGAATACTGAGGTGGTGTCCAGATGTCCTACAGTTGAACTCAATTCTGACACTGTTCCGGGAAATGATGTCAGATCCCACAGGTGAAGGACTCGGTCCTAGGAGACGGCCCCCGTCCAGGTGGTTCCCGGGGCTGCTGGCTGACTGTAGATCGGAGATGCCCACTGCCCCTGTCAGGGTTTGATGCATTTGCTTACTAAATCACTGATCCTATATAATAAGAGGAATATGCTAATTATCCGTTATGCCCTGAGGCATAACGACCAACTGCGTTAGGACCGGATCACGGATCTGCAGGAGGGTGGGGCAGCGAACTACAAGAGGGCGGCAGAGACCTACAGGAGGGGGCAGGGCAGCAAGCTATGAGCGGGGGGGGGGGGGGGGGGGGGGGGCGGGGAGTGGGAAAGGGGAAGCTACAGGAGGGCAGCAGCGACCTACTGGCGCACGAATGGGTCACAGGGCTACTAGTTTGTTACAAAGGGATAGAACTTGGGAACCGCCAGATGGAAGACACGCGTAGTGCGAGGTATGCAGGAAGGGGCTCAGCTTTCATGCCCTCTGGGCTACTCTCCCACCATCTCTAGGTGTTGAACCTGAGAGCTTTGAGCCCTCCTGTGGGGTTTTTATGGAGGCTCCATTAGTTAGGCACCGCTAACAAAATCAATGGCCTCTGTGATTTAAAAAAATATATATATTTTTATTGATTTCAGAGAGGGAGGGAGAGAGAAACATCAATGAGGAGAGAGAATCATTGATCGGCTGCTTCCTGCATGCCCACACTGGGGATCGAGCCTGCAACCTGGGCATGTGCCCTGACAGGGAATCGAACCGTAACCTTCTGGTTCATGGGCTGATGCTTAACCCCTGAGCCACGCCAGCTGGGTGGCCACTGTGATTGAGTCAACCTCCAACCCCTCTCCCTCTGCAGGTCAAAGTGAGGCAGCGGGATTAAAAGTTGTAATTCTCTAATTGTGGTTGGTTCCCTTGACCAGCCCCCCTTCCTTAGGGATTTCCCAAAGTTACCTCATTGACATCCACTCAGGAGTGGTTGAAAAGAGGCTTGTTGTGCACAGCAAGACACTCCTTTTTTTCTTTATGGCTCCGGAGCTATGTCAGGAACTGGTGACATGGCCGAGTAGTGTAACAAAAGCTGCCCCTGTGGTTGTATATAGAAAAATCACAAGGGTTTGGGAGTTCTGTGCCAGGAACAGTGGAAGAAGACCAAATGTATATTTCTTATTATAAATCACAATATGACACCAGGTCACCCATAACTTCTGTCCAGTTTAGCTACAGTTTTAGTTTTCCATGACCCTCCTGGGATTAAATCACTTGGTAGAACAGCTCCCAGAACTCAGGGGAACAGTTCTGTTACTGGTTTATTGTCTAACTAGAGGCCTGGTGCATGAAATTCATGCACTGGTAGGGTTCCTAGCGGCGGCCGGCCGGGCTTCCCTCCCTTCCCCCAGCCGACTCCGCCCCCTGGTCGAATTCCCGGACACCTCCCAGTCTAGGGGACAATTTGCATACTATCCTTTTATTATATAGGACTAGAGACCCGATGCACGAAATTGTGCAAGGGCCTTGGCCCCTGCTGCTGCTGCGGCTGCCTCTGCCCCCGCCCCCGCCCGTTGTGGCTTTGTCTGGAAGGAAGGACCTCCAGTGTAATCAGCGTATAACACTTTTATGATTATAGAGGATGTAATAAAGGGCACACATGAGCTGCTGGATGAGGAGATAAATAGGGTGGGGGCTAGAAGGGTCCTTACACAAGAGCCTCTGTTGCTGTGTCGGGGTGCACCACCCTCCTGGCATGTGAATATGCTCACCAACCCGGAAGCTACCTGAACCCTGAACTACTGGGGTTTCTATGCAGGCTTTATCATGCTGGCACGGGTGCTTAGCCCCTGGCCTCTCCAGAGACCGAGGGACTGGACTGACAGTTCCAGGCTTCTAGTCATGCTCTTTCTGGTGACCAGTCCCCTTCCAGGAGCCCGCCCAGGGTCTCCTCCGAACAAACGATGTCTCTGTCACCACGGAATTCCAGAGGATTTAGGAGCTCAGGGTCAGATGTTCCTGTCACCTGGGAAATTACAAAAGTCTTAGGAGCTCTGTGTCAGGAACCCAGGCCAAAGACTAAAGATTAGAACAAAAGATTCTCCCAGCAGCCCCCTTTGCAAGGGTTTTCAAAGCTCTGTGTTAGGTACTGGGGCAGTGGCCAATATAGACGTTTTTTGTTATTTCACACTACTCAAAGATAAGAGAACTCAGTTTTTAAAAATGACTCAAATACCCCCACTTCATCAGAGAAAATTTATGAATGGCTAGTAAGCACAGAAAAAGGTACTCAGCATCATCATTAGTCATTAGGGAAATGTGAATTAATATTAACAATGAGATACCACTCTACGCTCAGCAGCATGGCTAAAATAAAAAAAAAAAATCAATGCTGCTCAGCTCAGCAGCGTGGCGCAGAGATTGAGCGTCGACCTATGAACCAGAAGGTCATGGTTCAATTCCCAGTCAGGGCACAGGCCCAGGTTTCAGGCTCGATTCCCACAGTGGAGCATGCAGGAGGCAGCCAATCAGTGATTCTCTCTAATCATTGATGTTTCTCTCTCTCCCTCTCCCTTCCTCTCTGAAGTCAATAAAAATATATTTAAAAAAAATTTTAAAAAGCCCTTCCTGGATGACCCCTCCAACTTTGCACCTGACAAGGTGACCTCTTGTTCTCTGTTGCAGAGACACTTGCCCTGTTTTTTGCTTCTGGATAGTGTTTGTTTTCCCCGTTGCCTTAAAAAAACGTTTCTCTTCCTCTTTTTCAGTAATTTTATTTTATTTAGTCTTTTCTCTTTTACTTTTCAATGGGAAGTAGAAATAAGGGGGCAGCTCATTTACCAAAGTTTTTGCATATGTTGGGTCTGCATAAATATTTATTGATTTAGGTACTGATCATTGATAATAAAACCATATGTGTCACGATTCACCTATAGGTACAGGTCCTCTACCCAAATACCAGTGTTAAAAAAATACTTGGTGAAATTTTGGTTTTAGTTCATAGACCCAATGGCCTTTCTCTTGAATGCTGGGAGAAGCCCTTCAGCGAGTAGTTCTAGCCTTGGGGAGGCCCAAATAATTGTTGTGTCTGTTTTAAGTTAAGAAACATACATAAGATTATTATTTTATCAAGTAAATATTAAGACTATAAATCAAACAAGTTCCTAACTATTGTGAAATTAAAATATTTTAGGTGGCATTTTCACTCCAAGTAATATCTCTCCTTTTCTTCATTGGAGACAAACTAAGACTTACCTTGATGAACAACTAACTTAAGGTCTACTTCACTATCATAATGAAATCCTGCCATTCACCCATTTCTCATAAATTGCCTCTTCATGAAGTATGCTCATCTTGAGTCAGCCAAACGTTAAGTATGTCCACTTAACAAAACTGTGCATGTAACAGATGGTTTGAATTTACTAATTAATACATTCACATTTCTTTCTACAAGAAAAATTAAGAACTTTTCTAGGGAGCACCAGAATTTCCATTGCAATGCGTGCTTTGTCATCGTGACAGGAAGCCAATTTCCGTGATGCTTGAATTCTAACAGCAGTGCGGCACCTGTTGCTGGGGGCGCCCCTCGGGGAGTGGGTCTAGCCTGGGGAAGACCCAAACAACTTGTGGTGGGGAGGCACAGGCTGACGAAAGAGGAAACGTTTCTTGGGACATTTCCATTATCGTTCCTACTGATATAGAGCAGTGAGGTCTTCACTTCCACAACTCCCTCCGCCCTGCAGCGCTCTGCAGTCTCACCCCAGCCCTAAACCCCGCCAAACAGATCTAACGGGGCAGGCAGTTAACTGCCACGTGTCCATTTCCATGAACAGGTTTCAGCTCTTCTCTCATGTGACCCCTGCTTAGCGCTTGACACTTTTGATCATCGTTTTCATGGTCTTTTTGTTTGTTTGTTTCTGTGATCCCTTTCTTCAAGTGTAGTTCCCCCAAAGTAATTGGGCTCCTAGTAGTTTTTTTATTTTATTTTATTTTATTTTATTTTATTTTATTTTATTTTATTTTATTTTATTTTATTTTATTGTTTAAAGCATTACAAATAGTAGTACATATATCTCCTTTTGGCTCCTAGTAGTTTTTATTATATGTCTTCTATTTTTAAAGACATTGATATAAACTATATATTGATATTTTTCTCTTTTAGAAAATGCTGAGAATGCCTTTTCATAAGGAAAGGCTTTCTTCTTAAAAAAAAAAAATCATTAGCAATGTGCTAAGTCTCCATGCTTCACATGTGGTGGATGGAGTAAGTTCCTCATTAAGGACAAAATGAACTCTTTTGTAAACTAAACAGCAATGCCTGGACACAGTGCTGTCCGGCTGCCGTTAGGAGCTTAGCATTCTTTTCCTGTTTTGAATGGTCATTCCTGTTTTGAATTGTCGATGAAGGGAACAGATTTATTGGCAGGCTTTTGCTTCTGGATTTTAAGTCACCAGCATTGATTGACTGTCTGCTATAAGCATAAGGACACAAAGGAGCTAGTGATGCCCCCGAGAACAATGAGATTAAGATTTAAATGCACGAAAAGATAAAATGTTGAGGTGAACTTCAGAAAGGGCAGAAATCTCTATAATCTCAAGCAAAGATTCTATAACTGGAGCTGGGCTGTGAAGGTTGCCTAGAATTTGAAGGACATGCCCTGGGACAGGCACAAGCATCTAGTTAATGGTAAAGGGAACAAAGTAGGAATATGCTAGTCTCATTTAGTTTTATGTAATTCAACATCATCCAAAGGTTATGTTCTTCTGAGTATTTTTGCTAATTAAAGGATACAAGACCAATGAGAAATAATCTTTACCTTCATAGAATTTAACAACCTGGGCAGCAAGAAATGATATGGACAGAACTACTGTAGGAGAAGATTTCTACGAGTAGAATTTATAGTATAACCGTTAGTAAATGCCTGAGCAGAGACCTGTGGGCAGGAAGACCGAGGTTTAAACTTCACCTGCGCCTCTCCCTGGCTGTGGAACCCGGAGTCCTCATTTCATCCCTGCCTGTCTTGCATGGCCTTTCGCAGACACCACTCTACCAGCAACCCCCTTCCCAGCAGGATTGCCAAAGCAATGGAGCCAGGCTCGCTATGCTGCCAGAGGTTTTGTGTCCTGTGCTCCATGGATACCCACAAGGCCACACTGACCCAAGTCCAGGCCATTGGACCCCAGTGCTTGCTCTCTGTCTACCAGCATTGCCCCTCCAGTCTTGGTCTCACCCACTGACTTAGGTCCCACTGGCCTGACTCTTCTTGGAGCCGCATCCATGCTTCCTGTGTCTTCGGAAGTATCTCACTGGAAAGGCCTAGAGATCAGGCTCCTCTCATTCAGGTGACCTACCCCTTGGACTGAGGGGAGTCCTAGAATATGGGAATCTCAGTGCTGAACTGGGAAAATCCCAGCAGAAGCAGAATGAGTTGGCCATCCTACCACTAACCTGGTCCACACCTCTCCTTGTACCTCCAACCCTTGTTGCTGAAGGTCAACACTTCTGCTGCTTGTCCTGATGGAAGTTCACTAGTCTTCTCAGCAGTCCGAGGGTGAAAAGATACAGAACATGAGAGCTGAGTCCCTGAAGCGAATGAGTGAGTGCTGGGTGATAATTAAAAGCAGTACTAGATTGCAAATTAAGGAAAGGGAGGCAGATGGCTTGAGTGAAAGGTCATATGATGCCATAGATAGAGCTGAAAAGTAAGTTCTGACCAAGATTTATTTTCTGTGTATGCGTGTGTGTGTGTGTATGTGTGTGTGTAGGTGCACATGCATGTGTATATTTGTTTATGAGGGGTTAAATGCTATGAAAATATTTTTGAAAAATCAGTAGAACTAAGGTAGTAACTGGATGTAGTAGATAAGGACCAGCTTAATAACTAGAAGAATTAATTAATAGAATAGTCTCAATTTTATTTTTTATCAAATTTAAGTAAGCCCTTGGTGCTTTTTATAGCATCTCTGAGAATCTATAATAATAAAAGCGTAATATGCCAATTAGACCGGATGTCCTTCTGGACAAAGCCAGGGCTGCGAGGGAAGCCCGGGTCCTGGGTGCCAGAGGGAAGCCGGTGCCGGCAGCCAGGGGAAGGAAGGCCTACTCTTGCATGAATTTTGTGCATCGGGCCTCTAGTTTAGTATAACATGATGTCTGACATAACCCCAAATCAGATAATCGGTTATTTCTAACTTAATACTTTAATATTTCACATGGGATTTTGAGATGCATTGGGTAATTATCAGAAATAGGGAAAGAAAAAAGGCAAGTAGATGTTTTTATTTAGACCATGTGGACAATTGATTTTTTAAATGTATCTCAAAAGTCTTGGAATTTTTTAATATTCTTTTTCTTAACAACCTTGGGACAGCTGATCTTTCCTTTGACTAAACACTCTGCAACCACTCATTAATGTCCATAAATGGTTTTCTAAAACGAAGAGATCCCTCAATAGTCAGTGAAATCAGTTTCCTAACGTGAAGCTTTTTATTTCCACCTAGACATAATTAACTATGCTCAACACTTTCTCACAAGATTTTCTCGTGGAGGAAGTGGCACTTTCACTTCGAGGTCCCACCTAGATGAAAGCTTCTGTGTGGGAGGGACCATGGCCCTGCTTCCATCCCTATTTTCATGCAGACAGTTAACAAACACTTATGAACCTGCTGGTGTTCACCTTTTCTAGTGCAGTGATGTTGAGGCAGAGGAGTCAGGGGGCCCGACCAGTGTGGCTCAGTGGTTGAGCATTGACCTATGAACCAGGAGATAATCGTCCCATTCCTGGGTTATGGGCTTGATCCCCAGTGTGGGGCATGCAGGAAGCAGCCAATCAATGATTCTCTCTCATCATTGATGTTTCTCTCTCTCCCTCTCTCTTCCTCTCTGAAATCAGTAAAAATATATTTTTTAAGAAGGAGAGGGGAGTCAGGGGGACACATTGCAGCAATATAGGCGCACCGGGTAGGTCTGGGCTTCTGAGTCAGTTTCAGGTGCTTTTCAGATCATCAAAATACCTAGATAATCAAAATTCACAAATGCAGGTGGTTTATTACCATACTAGAGGCCTGGTGCATGAATTCATGCAGGGGTGGGATCTGGTCAGCCAGCTCCGATGGGGGCCCATCGGGCCGGGCCAGCAGGGGGAGGGGCCGTGGGTGGTTGGCCAGCCAGCCCCGCCCCCGATCGGGGTGTTGGGGGCCAATCGGGGGCCGGGCTAGTCAGGAGTGTTGCCAATCGGGGCCTGGATCAGGCTGGTTGGCTGCAGCAGTGCACATCATAGCCACCGGTCGTTCTGGTTGTTCTGGTCGTAGCATTGTTCTGGTTGCTGGGCTTTTATATATAGAGAGATTTGTAGTCCATGCTCAGAAGGACAGTCTCATGTAGAGAGTTAATGCTGAAGACACAGTTCAGTTGGCTCAAATCCATTCACTCAACAGGTATTTACAGATGTCTTCTGTGTTTGTGAGGTACACTTCTTATCACTAAGGATGTAGTCAAAATATATAGCTTTATAGAGTTTATATTCTAGAAGGGGAGGCAGAGCAAAAGAAAAAGGAGCAAATGCATAGTGTGTCAGATGGTAGTACCAAGAAGGACGTGTTTGTCTCTGAGGAAGTCAGGGACAGGGGGACGATTCAGATTCAGCCACCAGCTCCAGGAGAAAAGGACGCTGTCAGTCTTGTTCACGCAGCATGTCACACAGAACCTAGCGAATAGAAAATCTATGGAATGAATGAGTGGATGAATAAGTGAATGATTGAGGAAATGGTTGAGCAGAGTCTGAAGGAGGAGTAGGATTTGTTTGGGAGGCAGATGCACACTGCTGGCAAAGAGAGCAACGTGTGCAAAAGCTAGGGGATTTGGAAAAGCGTGATTCTCTCTCAGTGATGATGTTAGGTTTCCATTTAAAGTAGTCTTTCAGGTCCATACTGGAGACATAATTATTGATGCATATGCTTCTTTTCAGTGTATTTCTTATGAATTTGTGTGCATCTAGCAACTTCCTCAAACATTATTGGCATATACAGTATTAGACAGTTGAAATATCTGTACTTTAAGTACAAAAACATTTATTGCCCATGTCCCTATTTCCATCCCTTTTAAAAAAGTATATTCATAAGCAAGAACAACTCTGAAATTAGAGCAGACATTATCATGACAATACAAAGATTAATTCACCTGGGTAAACTTAATGGGGGGGGGGATTGAGGAGTGAGATGACAGATTTTGCTACACAATAGAATGTACCATTTTGTCTATTAGTGGTGCCGTTAAACCTTCCTCAAGGTATAACAAGCCCTGGAAATGGTTTCAATTGAATAACAAAAGAAATGGAATAAAATCCTTTGAAAACTGGTTCACACCAGCTCTCCTGCATGTACCATTAACTGCTAAGATCAAGTCACAAAACATTATATTGAGGAGAAAGGATTTAGTGAACCCTAGAAATGGGGTTTGATTTATGCCAGAAAATCTGCCTTTTCACTGCTTGAGATTCTGTGGAAGAAAGCTGCAGCCTTTCACCAAATGGTTTCTAAGGAAACCCCTTATAGCAGGGCTGCGGAAAACAATTTGGTTGTTAATGAGAAGTGGTCCTCGGGATGGTGGGAAAGTGCTGGCTGAAAGAAAAGGCTTCCAGATTTGGCAGTCGGTCTGTAAAAGTGTTTACTGCCCACAGTTACGTTCCTGAAATTTCTACTGAGATCAAACACTTGTGGGTCCTATTTCACAGTTGCTCTTGCTTGTAAATATATTTTTTAAAGAAGTGAGGGCAGCAGAAGTTTTCATGCTAAAAGTGTAGATTCTCAAACTTGCAAATAGATTCAAACCAGTTGCCTTCCAGAACCTCAGCACTCCATTAAGTCTTCTGATCTGCTTTGGAATTCATACATTGTTATCACTGAATGCTAGGTATGTTAATTTGCATGAAAGATATTTAAAATCCTAAAATACAGTGTAGCGTATTTATGTATTCTTTAAGTCTGTTTTTAAAATATATTCTGAAATTCTGTATTGTGAAGTTGTATTTAATATATTTTACTTCTCTTAAGTTCTCCCTCAAAAGAAAGTAACTAATTGCAATATTTTAACCATAATCCTTTTATAATGATTTGAAAGCAGGTTCCAAAATAATCAGACCTCTACTTTCTCAATAACCTTTAAGTAATGAAATAAAAATAAGAAATTCAAGCATTAACTTCAATCGATTTTCGTCTCTGGCATGATTCAGAAGCATGATTGAATATATAACAGGAACCAAAAAAGTGACCACCAGAAGTCCAGAGGGAAACATGTAGAAATATTTCTTGGAGTGTTTAAAATGTGTGAGTCTGTGCAGAAACGTAATAGCCGCTTGAGAGCCTGGGGTGGGGTGGGGAGCGTCCCTTTGCCCACGGCTGCCTCCAGGCCATCTGCCCTCCAGTCTGTTTCTGCCTCCAACTTCTGTGCAAGTCCGAGCTGCCAGGAGTCCTCTTGTCCTCCTTCTTCTCCTCATTTGACCCCCACTCCTTTCTCTTTTTGCTTTGGTCTTTGGAATTCCTGCCCTGTGGACAGCTGCTTTCATTTGCAGCTCTGCATTGGACTGGGGGGAAATTCTGCCAGAGAAAACAGAAAAATAAGAAGGCAAGAAGCGTTGCGAGCACTCCCATGTGCTCGGCTCCCTGGCAGCCCACTTTGGGGTCTTCCCACTCTGTGGCTGGCAGACCGAGAAGGAATCTGCTTTTGGAGACTGATGCCAAGTGATCTTAGATGACCAGGAGACCCTTTTCCTCATCTCAGAATCAACAGATGCGGAAATTCTGTTGAAAGAAGTTGGATGGTGTTATATTCTACTAGAGGCCTGGGGCATGAAAATTCATGCACTGGAGTGGGGAGGTCCCTCAGCCCAGCTGGCCCCCTCTCACAGTCCAGGAGCCCTCAGGGGCGGGAGGCGACCTGGCAATCAGGAAGGCGACGCCCCCATTACACCTCTGCTGCTGCCACTGGAGGCAGCGCAAGCCTCAGCCGGCCCTGGTTACCTGAGCCTCAGGTGGCCCTGGGCGGCTGGGCAGCCGCTATCCGAGGCTTGCCTACACCTCGGGCCAGCACTGGGCGACTGGGGGGCTGAGGGGACTGGGGGTCTATGGAGGCAGGCCCGGCCGTGCCGTGCGCCTGCCACACCAGTGGGGCGGAGGGGACTGGGTGCTGCCATCTTGTGGCTGTGGGTGCTGCCATCTTTGAGGGCATGACAGTCAATTAGCATATTCCCTCCTTATTGGCTGTGGGCACTGCCATCTTTGTGAGGGAGTGATGGTCAATTAGCATATTCCCTCTTTATTAGCTAGGATGTTTACTTGCCAACTCCACACTCTGGGGCATCGGATCTGCATTCAGTTTGGTCAAATCTATACTGTTGTCTGCATTGAGTGGTTGCAATAAAAATGTATGTACTAGTTTGGCTATGACATTTTAGAGGGAAGGAATATGACCTTCTTTTCTTCTTTCCCTTATTCTTTATGACACACAGAAACTCAGAGGGCAGACACTTCTCTGTTTCTGAGTTGTGTATGATGGGTAAGCATGTGTCCGAGACTATTCCATAGATATTAGTTCATGGAGAGAATGAAGAAAATGTCTTCTCTGAATGAACAATGCAGCAAGCAAATCCTGTCCAGTTGCTGCTGTACTGCCCACATGCTCGGGTTTTGAGGTTTAGGGAGAACTTCTCTGAGTGGCTGAAAGGCAAGAGAGAAGTGATGCTTGTCTTTGTTGATGAGGCGGTGGAGGGTTGATTGGCGGTGGTCTCTGACTGCTATGCCCAGAATAGAAATGCAGTTTCTGCCTCAGCACATTTAACTTGTTCCTGCTCCTGTTCTTCCTCCTTTTCCACAGAACCCACCCCAACACCCCAGGGTGGCTCCCCTGATAAGGCAGCAGTCTCGCTGGGCCGCTGTAGGTCTCTGCGTTAGGCTCAGAAAGGAATGCTTTACTTCTATAACCCTCTGCAGCTCACGTGGACAGATACAGAGCTGAGTGAAGAAATTGCCCAACTGGAATAGTTCCTCCTTTTGACGTATTTGAGTGCCACTCGTTGTTATCAGGACTGAACACGTAAAGGGCAGGAACCACACAAGGGCTGGAGACAGTTCACGTGATAAAAGGGAGTAACTATTTGCTGAGTCCAGATCCTTGTAAAGGAGTAGGCCACATTTCCTGTCGTGGAAAACCTTGAGAATGTTACAGTCTCAGTGTATATCCGATTCAAAATAATCTGAGCGCCTATGGCATACTAGACCCTCTTAGCAACTGTGCATGCCAAGGGGAGTGAGGTACCCGCTCAGGGAGGAGCCCAGGCTAGACTTGTGGCAACCTCTCTTCTCCGCAGAATTTGGAGGGTTTTCGGCAGTTTCCCTACATTTATGTGTCATTGAACAGTGATGCCCTTTTTTCATTTGACAGATCTCTGATGAATGCCTTATTTTGTGTAGAGTGCCAGGCCCTTGGGGACACACTGATGAATAAGACAAGGCACCCTGCCTCCTGAAGGTCCCCAACCAGAGGAGGAGAGGATGTGTGAAAGAGGAATTACTATGCAGTTTTTACATGAGCAAATTCTATTCCTTCTGGAACATTTAATTTCTGAAATTGGTAGAGCTCACCGGCTAGTTGAAAATGCATGTAAAGTGCTTAGTGTAGAACCGGGCAGACTGAAGCACTCGTACAATGTTCCCGCCTCCAGATCATTGTCACTGCACCTTTCCTGCTTCAGTATCTCAGGGCAGTACAGAGTACAGGCCTCGCCCTCCCACGTGCGACCTCTCTCCACGTCTCACTGACACAAGTCAGTGCACCCGGGGGAGATGAAGCACCTCGTGTGACAGCATGCCGCCGTCACTTGTGTTCTTGCACGGTTCCTAAAGGTCACCTGTGGCGATAAACATGAAAATGTATTAAAAATTATCCACCAGCCGAGAGAAAATGGCAGGTTTTGTATTCTGCTTCCACATTTCCACGCCAGCAGATTTGCTGTTTTGAGGGAAAATGAGTACTGAAAACAAAGCTCTTTTATTTAAACAAGGTGGAATTTTATGGATTCTCCCTGATGCTATTGTGAATAGTTGACTTTTAGATCAGGGTTTCTTAGCCTTAACACTGTGGACATCTGGGGCCAGATCATTCCTTGTTGTGGGAGATTTCCTGGGTGTGTAGGATATTTGGTGGCATCCCTGGTCTTTCGGATGACAGCGCCCCCCCCCCCCCCCCCCGCCAGGTTGTAGCAGCCAAAACTGACTCCCAACATTGCCAAATGTCCGCTAGGGAGTCACACCACCCCTCGTTGAGAACAAGTGCTCTTGATCACCGGCCATTGGTTTTACTCTATGGGACGGTGCATGCTGACCAGGCCGGGACTTCCCCTCCAGGGGGTGGGTCTTCAGTCAGCCAGGCTCCTTCATGCAGCCACGGCCGAGTTTGTATGAGGGACTGGCAAGGCCAAGATGAGTAAGATGGCCCTTGCCCTGAAGTAACTCATAGTCTACCAATTAGGAAATTAAGTAGATTTTTTGGGTTTTGTAGGTGTGTCACATGATTTGTAGGAAGCCTTTGAAGCAGTGCCTGAGCTTTGCCGCTAGCTGTAATAAAGACC
Source organism: Cnephaeus nilssonii (assembly GCF_951640355.1). Taxonomy (NCBI): domain Eukaryota; kingdom Metazoa; phylum Chordata; class Mammalia; order Chiroptera; family Vespertilionidae; genus Cnephaeus; species Cnephaeus nilssonii. Next base: position 2,962,586 of record NC_137092.1, read on the forward strand.
CAAACCAGGCACCCTTCTGTGGCCTCAAACCCCTTCAGAGTGGTGGACACCCCTCCAATCTTCTGTAAACTTTCCATGTGATATCCTTTGATCCTTGTGCATGGAATGAAATGAAATGTCTTGCTTTGTTTTAGTACTGGAATATACGTATTTGTTTTTTTTCTCCAAATATTTTATAAAGCAGCACTTGTGTTGTGGACTTGGGGGATAATAAGAGCACCTGTCCTAATACATAGAGCTCATTGTTTGGACAGCTGTCTCCACTCGGGACATTGGTACATGCACATTCAATTTTAAAAGAATAATTGTGTGATGAAAAAGACCTTCTAATTGTGTAACTGAAGCTAAACTGAGTGGTCAGCTCACGATCAAGTATATAAAATGCTTGAGAAGTAACAAATAATCCCAAATCTTATAACTAACATTATGATTCGTTTAAAAGAAGTATAGAGCAACATACAACATAGCATTTAATATTACATTTGAACTGATAAGATATTGGGACAATCTAATCAAATCTAGTTAAAATACTTAAACAGTAATAAATAATTCCTCTCTGCGGTTCGAATCTCTTCGCAAGCGCCAGGAATTACAGCAGCTACAGGAAATCTAAGTCTTGGGGTGGTTACACATACCTCCAGGTCAGAAGTTGCCCTTCTCCTGGATCCTGCGCACATCAGAATTACTCTTTAGCCTCGGGTAGCTCCGTTAGAAGGTGTTTCTAGCTGGATTAAGAGTGAAGCTTTACCTGACAGCTCCCATAGCTGCGATCCTATGCGACCACTTACTGAGCAGTCACAACCCCCAGGCACATGGCTCGCAGCACCTTGTACTCATCTCCTTACATCCTCTCCACACCCTGTGAGGTAGACACTGCCACTCTCCTGGGTCATTACAGACTATTGTCAGAACACGTGCGCAGCCGTCACACAGCGTTTCCCTAATAAAGATCCAGCTCCAGCGTGGTAAGTTTGGTAGGTATTTACTTGCTGAGGACATGGAGCGGTTGGTTAGCGGTGCTCTCTCTGCCGCCGCCTTCAGCCCCTGAAGACCTCGTGGGGAAAGAGGACCTTTCCTCTCGTCAGTGGGACTCCTGTCGGAGGTGGGTTCCCTTGACTTAGTTTCCTTTTCCCCCAGAATGGTTCAGTGTCGGAATGGCGCTGTGATCTTTCGTCTCCATTCAGAGGAGTTTCTGTCGAGGAGGAGCATTCCTGACGCCCCTCAGGTGAGTGAGGTGCGTGCGGCCTCAGTGTGGCCTGAGGAGGGGTGTCGGCACAAAAGCAGGCTGAAGGGCGAGCAGGTGCCAGGAACCAGGCCCCTCCTGGCTCATTGCTCCCTGTTCAAGGATCCTGAGTGTCCTGTGCGGTCCCACTGCAGGTGTCTTTGAGAAGGACCACGGCCCCGGGCCATCCTGGGAATCTGTTAGTTCCCTGGCCAAAGTAGGAAAAAAACTCAGTGTACCTTTAAGTATTGAACTCGTGAAAATTCAGAAGCATCTAAAAACATGTACAATTATAAGATGTAATTTGAAATTCCTTCCCTGTCACATCAGAGTCTTCTGGCTGTGTTGTTCTGAAGCTGTGGCCTTAGATTACAGTTTACTTTGCCAGCCGTGAACTTGGCACCTTCGGGAGGTTGGTCTGTGGTTCAAACGTGGAAAACGAAAAAGAGTAAGTTGACAAAATGGGTGCATTTAACCAAAAAAAAGGGACCTTCAATTTGATGCTGTATTTCTGACTCTTTGTAGTCCAGTCATAACGAGAAAGGATACTGCATAAGGCAGAGGCCACACAAAGGGGTGACGGAGGGTGTCAGAGGGCGCAGGAAGTGGGTGTGAACCTCCTTTTCTCCCCTGTTGTGGTGTGTTGTCCTGCCTTTAGAAAGATCAGTTACCAAAGTACACGGGTCCCTGACGTGTTCGGGACAACAGTGACAATGAACCCGCCTATTGAAGATGCCGTTTCCTCCCCTTCTTTCCTTTCAGGGCCTGCTTCTCCACCCGGCGCTCTCTCCATTTTCCTCTCAGATGGTCTGATTCCGTGCCGTGGTGTCAAGCTTAGTCCATGGGGAATTTACATGTCCTCTGTAATTTAGGTTTTAAGCAACATATGATTTACCCTGTTGTTCTTTTTAAAAGATGCAGCCGCCTTCCCTGAATGGTAGACTAGCATCCTTAATATTCTTCTGCAGAAGCTGGGATGAAAGAAGAGATAAACCTAAGTAACTGCCCTGTGTGGAGCTCCTTGAAGATGTGAGGACCTGGCCAGCGGGGTAAAAAGGGAAAGTGGGTTCTGTTCTAAAAATCCTCGCTGGAGCCCGTTCTGCACAGAGAGGAGCCGCCGCCCGTTTCTAAGGCCTCTGAATGAACTCCATTCATTCGCTGCTTGGAGCTGTCTCTGCAGCCACAGAGAGAAACAATGCTTATAACCTAGTTTCTTTGGTGCCAATATCAGCAGAGGAAAAGGCAAGGGCCGTTATGAAAACTTGGTAGCTTCTCTCGGTGATTATATAATTCTGTACTCATTGATCACATTTGTGTACTTAAATAACCACTTTTTAAAACGCTTATAAAGTGGTTTGGCAGTGCTGTAATATCCCATTTCATGTGTTGAGCAACCTCTCTAAAATGGAGCACTCCTGAGTAATTTGTTTACCACAGCTACGAAAGTTTATAAACACACATGCACATGCACCCTGAGGGTTTAAGGGGAAAGCCTTTGTGTGTTTAATTCCTGTAGTTTAACATCTCCTGAGAATTCAAAATTACAATTTTCTTAGGTAGATTCTTTCCTCAGTTTCTACTTTGACCTGTAGGAGTCGCTGTAGGGTGGGTGTGCCTCTGGAGGTCGTAGTGGTGGGGCATGGGTATTAATACCATTCCCACGTGGTATCTGGAATGAACTGTTAAGTTGTAGATCTGCTCTGAGCATGTCGATCCTTGCTCAAAACCCTTCATTGACTTCCCATGGCCTTTACAGAAAGGCCCACAGCCCCAGAGACTTAAAAAGTCCCCCTTCTGGCGCCTGGCTTCTGCCCACCTGCCTTTTCAGTCTCATCTCCCACCATCCCAGGGGTCCTCAAACTTTTTAAACAGGGGGCCAGTTCACTGTCCCTCAGACCATTGGAGGGCCAGACTATAGTTTTAAAAAAAAAACTATGAACAAATTCCTATGCACACTGCTAAGTCGGCTGCTAAGCAGGACAGGCAGCGGCGGCAAAAACACCCGGCGGGCCAGATTAATGTCCTCGGCAGGCCGCATGTGGCCCGCGGGCCGTAGTTTGAGGACCCCTGCACCATCCTTTGCTCCCTGAACTTTCTGAGTTGGCCTGGCTCTTTCTTCCCACAGGATGCGGTTGCGGCCTGGGACTCTCTCTCTCTCCCTTCCCACCCTGATTCTCTCTTTTATCTGACCAGCCCTTTCTTACGCTTGAAGCCTTACCTGAAGGTTACTTTTTCAGGAAGATTTTGGTTGTATTAACTGACTAATTAACAAACATTTAACAACTTAATGGTCTTTGAGTTTTAGTTAATATTACAGTTGGCATCACTCACCGAGTACATGACAACATAAAGCCAAATACTGGCAGCTGGCATTTTTCACCAGTAAGTTAGCAGGGTTTCCAAGAATGCAATCAGAGCACATGATTTTTCATCGTGCTTGGGAGAGGGAAGATGGGGTCAGGCAGGGATGAGCGTGGTGAGTCCTAGCCTGCTGATCATTAATTAGATGGGTGTATTAAACATTCTTTTAAGACTCAACCCATCCTTAAGACTTAAAACACAGAGCTGGCATCACCTTCCTGTTCAGAACCTTGAAAGCACAGTTTGGAAAGTACTCCCTAGTCTGGTTTCAGACTGTCTTTTAGCAACTAATCCCCATTTGTGATGACATGGGTAAACCCAGAGGGTGTTGTGCTAAGTGAAATAAGTCAGACAGGGAAAGAAATACCAGATGGTTTTTAATTACATGTGGAATCTAAAAACAAACAAATAAGACATATTTCTTAGCCCATTCTATTTCTACCCATTCGAGAAAAAAACATTTCTAAATAAAAATAATTACGTGAGTTAAATGATAACTGGGGGAGACTGCTCGTTACCGCCCTGAAGTTGTTCCCAGGGTGGCAGGGCCTCAGGTTGGCGACCATTCTCAGTGCACACCCTCCAGCCTGCAGCCAGGCATGGCCGACAGCATGCAGATGGAAGTGTCTCTGGCTGCCGTCATGGACATTCCTCACCCTGGCCTCTGGCTTTCCCTCGTCTGCGCCCCTGGAATGGGGTGCTGCCATCTTGGGCTGCAGGGGTGAAGCCTGGCAGGACAGACATCGCGATCAATGGGTCTTGGGTTCCTGCCAGCCACACACCACTCCCTGGACATTTCTATGAGATAAGAGCAACCCTCTGTCTTTTACTAAATTATTATTTCTGTAATCTTAGCTAATATAGATATTGAATCTGAAATTTCAAAGAAAGTGGCTGTGAGCTTGTTACTTGCCACAAATGACTGGCGGCCACCAACAGCATATTCCTGCCAGTTTCTGTCCAGATTCTGGGCCCAGTGCTCAGCATGAGACTGCGCTTCCCTGCTGACTGACAGTAAGACAGACACGGAGTCCACAATCGCCTGCTTTTGTGTGCAGTTCCGTTTGCTTCCAGATGTCAGTCTCCTCTCGCTCCCACAGCCCTCTTCACGGTGGCTCACGGCAGGCTCTGAGAGCGCCATCCGCACAGGTGTCAGAACTGGACAGTGCACTCGGGTCCTGGGTTCCTTCTCTGCGCTCGGTGTCATATTGCTCACCAATCTCTAAGCCTCGTCATAAAGTAGGTTTTTTTTACATCCTATTAACCAAGTTTGATGAACAATTTTCCCATCTCCACTGTGCTTTTCACACCCACCTGTGCACAATGGAGAGACGAGCATGAACATCAAAGACTTTATTGTTTATTAAATAAGGTGATGTTTCTCTCTCCCTCGTGGAAGGAGGAGATACAGGAAGAACGAGCAGACAAAGAATATGCCTGACTTACAACACTCTCGGGGTTCAAGGAAACAGTGGTATTAGCTGTTACCCACACTCTTGACCTAGCTAGTGGATAATGAGGTATCATTTCCACTCCTCAAACGTCATGCAGTCCATTCATTGTCTGAAGCACATAAGCCTGACAGAAAACTCTACACTCAGAAAAAAACTCAGTTGCTGATTTGAATCCCAGCTGGTTCACGTTGAAATTTTTAGTGTGCACTTTGCATTGGGGTTCATGGTCCAGGGCACTCAATTTTCATTGCTATTCAGTTTCCCAAGGAACCGGAGTATGAACAACCTTAGTAAACTCTGCTTTCCTCCGTTTCCTATCCAGTTGCTTTTGCTGAAGTCTTAGATCATCAGAAGGATACTTTATGTGTAAGGATGTACTGACCTTGACCTGTTGTCCAACCCCCTTTAAAAAGAAGCCATTTTTGGGGGGTTCTCTTTTTAATTTGTCTGCTCATTGAGCGTTTGTTTTCTTTTTGCTTGTGTGGAATAGGGACTGAATGCTGATGGCTAAAAGTTTGGATTTCTTTCAGGCCATTTATTTTGGGGCAAGTTCTCAGTCTGTTGGCATTGATATCTATTGACCACCCTGTCATACCCTCTCCTCCCCACAATATGACATATTCTCTCTCCCCCTGACTCCCAATGCAGTGGAAGTTCTCTTAAAAATACCTTTACATTTAAGTACTTATAGAGGATTTCTGGGTAGACACCCAGCCCCGGGAGCTTCTTAAGAATAATAAAATTAGGTGTTCTACTATTTTTAAAGGAGATATTTTTAAATCACTTCCTTGCAGGTCCATTAAAATTTCTAACTTGAATTTTCCTTAGTAGTCAATTCTCACCCAACTTCCATTTTCCCCTTGTACAGCATGAAGTATTTTACCTAAGTGGCTTTTCCTGGGATAAACATTGCATTTTAAGGAATTTTGGTCCCCTGCTCTTTTCCTACGTCCCACCATTCATTTGAAGGTCCATGTTCTTGGTGTCTGACTTTCCTATTTCCATGCCATGGTAACCTAGGGTGATGAGGCTTGGAAACGAGGGTCAGAAGTCCTGAATGTTACTAGATAAACTTGGACCAATCAGTGACCTCTACATTTCCTATTAGTAAAAATCTAAGTGATAACTAGTAATCAGCTGACCTGTACATAGTTTGGGCTTGTCTAATTAGAGTCAGAGAAGCAGTAATTAATTACTGGTAATTAATGCATACAAGAATTGCAAAGGGGGGGGGGATTCTCATCATTCACTGGCCGTGGATTAAGAAAAGGAAGAACAATTTCTTCAGATGTTATCACACGAGTAGTTTAAAAAGATAGCAGCTTTCAGCCCGAGTAGTGAAAGATAATGATATTTATCTTGTTTGTTAAAAACAAAAGTGAAGCACCCTCTTTTGTGACTCCTCGATTCATTCACCCCCTTGTAGACCTGGTCATGGCCCCACATTGGGCATAAAAATCCATCCCTGTAATCACTTCACATCCCAACAGTTTCTACCTTCTCTGAACGGTTATATATTACTTATATGTCCTGTGACACTCATTCCAGTCCTTCCCTGTGTAACAAAAATAGATGTAGAAAAGGTCTGAAATGCCACTCCATTCCTCCCAGCAGCCCCTCTAGTCCCATGCTCCAGAGGCTTGCTACCCGGACTCCCTGGTTCTTCAGATACTGAAAAACACAGCGGCATGTCCGTATGTCACACTCAGTACTTTTTTCTCATAAAATTGGGATTAGGCCATTCGGAATGGTCTTTGAGAGTCAAGTATGAGTATGTGTTTTTCTTAATATATTATGTACATCTCACTAGAGTAATTCATATAGATTTTCCTCACTCTTTCCTTTTCAATTTTTTTGTGAAACTTCAGAGGCATGTAAAAACATGTACAAGTATAATATGTAAATAAACATGCACAGGGAACATCCACACGTCCACTACTCGGGTTAGGGCAGAGGACATCGCCTTACATCAGAAACCCTGTCTATCAGCACTCCTTCTCGAATGGCCACAGGGTTTTATGCCTACACCTTCACTCATGTGCCGTTCCCGTATCACTAGATATTTAAATTGTTCCTAAATTGTTGCTTACTAACAATGCTGTAATGACCATCTTCTATTTCATTTTTACATTCTCATGTAGCTGTGCCTATATGATGGATTACCAGAAGTGGGATTACTGGGTAACTACTAGGTAATATGTACTTTTCCAACTTTAACAGGGAAAACTACATTACAAATTTATACTTCCACCAACAGCTTAATAGAGAACTAATTTCTCCCCGCCACACACCTATCCAATAGTTGTTGATATCAACCTTTTCAAGTTTTCTAATCTGGTTAGAATAAATATGATATTTATTTTAACTTAGATGTTTTAGTTGGTGAAATTCCGCATTCTTCCATATCTTTATTATGTATTTGTACTTCTTTGGTGAATTGCCCATTTATACCCAGAACTCATTATCCTGTTGATTTGCTCATGTTTCCTTACTAATTTGTAGTAATTCTTTATTTTTTAAAAAAATATATAAACCCTTTATCTATTATATGAGTCACAAGGATTTTTTGGGTGTGATTTTAAAGCATTTTATGTATCATTAAATGCATGAAGACACAGATGCCTTGAAGCTCAAGAATGAATAGGTAATAAACCATTTTTTCACACTTCCATTTTCTCACAGTATTTCAACCCCTCACAGCAAAGATTATTTAGAGAACAAGGATTAATGAACCCAAAATTGTCATTTTCGTTTCTATTCCTCGATATGCACCTGCACTTCAGGTCATTTGCCTTCCTTTTCATTCTCACAGGCAGGATGTTAAATTGCTCTGAACCTTGGAGGCCATTGCAGAGTTGTGTGTAGCTTTCAAAAGGCAATTTACTACTAGATCAAGTAAACCACTATATAGAAGCTACATATGCCTCAGGAAAGAGGCAGTTACATCAGTTTAGAGTTAAGGTCAAGACTTCAAATTATCTTTCTAAAAGATCCTCATTATACCGTCTCTTGGTATTTTATGTTTCTAGAATTTTTTGTTAAAAAAGAAACTTTGGATGTGATAGAAAGTTGATAAAGATCTTAGAAAAGTTTTTTTCTGTTTATTAAAAAGTAACTTGAGCCCAGCTGGTGTGGTTCAGTGGTTGAGCGTCAATTTATGAACCAGGAGGTCATGGTTCGATTCCCAGTCGGGGCACATGCTTGAGGTTGCAGGTCCGATCCTCAGTGTGAGTTATGCAGGAGGCAGCTGATCAGTGATTCTCTCTCATCATCGATGTTTCTATCTCTCTCTCCCTCTCCCTTCCTCTCTGAAATCAGTAAAATATATTTTTTTAAAAACTTGAACACTCTATATGTTGCTAATATAATGAATAATTACTTCTGTTAGAGAGGAAACTATGCTTGACTGTATTTTTATGTCCCCCGTCCCCCTCCCCCAAAGAACCCAAACAAACTGAAAAGGACACACAGACATTTGCAAAAAGTATTGACTTAGAACTATGGACAACTTTTTTATTTTCCTTTTATATTTATGGGTTATGCATCTTTAACAAGTAGGGAATATTATCTTATTGGTAACCTGTAGATAGAACAGGCATTCTGTCATTTGAATTTTTAAATTTAAAATTTTCTAATTTGATTTAAAATTTTTATCTATAACTTGACTTGGGATGGTAAACACACAATATAATATACAGATGATGTATTATAGAATTATACACCTGAAACCTATATAATATTATTAACCAATGTCACCCCAATAAATTCAATTTAAAAATAAAATAAATTTTTATCTGTAGAAAAGAAAGACTAACATATTTTGAGAAACAGGGAAATCTGATCTATAATTTCTTAAGACTATCATATGCTTCATGGTAATTTCTTCTCAAATGTTCTAATATATTTCATGTGTTTTTAATATGTTCAATATGCTAGAAAAGAAATGTATTCTCTAGTTTTCCTTCCTCTGTTCATTGTATTCTGTTTGTTGCTTAGTTCATATGCATGAAATAACTAAACTTTGGCAAGAGTTTTTAGCTGGGCTCAGCTTTCAGTGCGCCAAAGGCGTTTGAGAGAAGATGGGCATTCTTTAGCCTCCCGAATGTTGACTCTGGACTCAGCAGCTCCCGAGTAATAATAGACTACCCACTGACTGCCAGGTCAGAAGCATAGAGTGATTCGAACATAACGATTATGTGAAGGAAAACCACATTGCATCATCGAGTGCCCAGTCTGAATTGGACTGTGTTCTGCGACCTGCTTTCTTTAGATGGATTTGGTCTCTATGGATAGAGCACGTACCGCTATGCTCTGGAGACTATTAAGTATTTAAAAGCAAAAGGTTTTGATAGGCCAAGGTTGCAGGTTTGATCCCCCAAATGTTGACTACCTCATGCAGGGCTTTCCATGACCTGCTCACTCTAAAGCTTTCCCAGGCTTATTTCTTTAGCTAATTACATACTCTAAACCCAACCAACGCGAGACTGTGTCAGGAAATTTAGACAGTCTTTACCTTAGGGGACATTTTTTAAAATATATTTTTTATTGATTCCAGAGAGGAAGGGAGAGAGAGAGAGAGAGAGAGAGAGAGAGAGAGAGAGAGAGAGAGAGAAACATCAATGATGAGAGATAATCATTGATCGACTGCCTCCTGGGGGATCGAGCCCACACCCGGAGCATGTGACCTGACCTGGAATTGAACCGTGACCTCCTGGTTCATAGGTTGACGCTCAACACTGAGCCACGCCAGCCGGGCTAGGGGACATTTTCTTATCGTTACTTGCACACCAGAAGAGCTGCACAGCAATCTGTACTTGCTGCCAAGTTTTGTAATTCAAGGTTGGGAAGTAAGACTGATACATTTTAGGGAGGAAACTTCTCTTCTATTAACATGAACATGCATTTTCTAACCACATGTCAGTGTTGAGAACTTTTCTGATGGATGCTCAGGAAGGAAACGGTCTAGGGACTGGAGTTGGTCTTGTGGAGTCCCCAAACAGCCAGATGTATATTTCAGTGGCGGTTTGCTATGTCCCCGTGTGTGTATATAGTCAAGAGGCGAACAACTTGCAGACTCGCAATCTGACTCCCGTGTCAGAGTCGCTCTGTTTACCAGTCTGTGTCAGCGCCCACCTTTGGGTGGAGTCCTGTTACTGCCAACGGATTTGCTTGTGGTTTACTCTCACTCCGCCGCTGCGAGCGATTGTGAGCTCCGATCAGCGTTAGAAGGCTGTGTTTCATGAGAACTGGTATAGCTGTCTGGGCCAGCAGCGTGCGTCTTGTCACCGACAGCCTGCCCAGCCACTCTTTCCGGTTCCTGTTTTTGTCTGAAAAATGGCAAAGTTGGAATTAGAAATTTAGTCCTAAAGCCCTTCACACCCCTGCCATGCGATTCTTTGTAATCAGATGTAAACAAAAGCATACTTGGTTTTGAAATCAAATAAAAAAGTGTGGGCATATTCATCCCTCTTTAAAAGGAATTTAAATGCATCTCCTGAGATGGCATGGCTCCTGCCTCTCTTAGGTTCACAGCCTCTGTCAGAACACGGGCCCTGCCCTCTGGCCTTCGATTGCGGCACCCGCCAGCCAGTGTCCCTGTGCCTGAAGCTCTCCCTGTGACTAACCCCCTGCTGCCTCCAGTCCTCATTTTACTCCCAGGCTGCCCCAGTGCAGTCTGACCCGCTCCCGGGATGCAGCACAATCAAAGCTTGCCAGTCTCCTCGTAGCTCTGGTCACATTCATTTTGTGCTTAAAACCCTATACTTAGCACCAAATGAAGATGCACCATTGAGACTGGTGGTCAAGAGCATTCCTTTTATACCCTCCTCCACCCGCCTTCACTCTCCTCTCCTCCCCACTTCCGGTCCTGCCCACTCATCTCAGCTAATTCAGCTGACAAGTTTCCCTGAAGGCTCTGAGAATCCTGCTAGGAATAATGAGCACGCCACTCTGCTTTCGCTATAAATGAATGGCCATCCTCTCTGTGTTACAATGATGCGTACACCTGTCTCCAAGGTTTGGGAGGTTTTTCTCTTTTGGCTTCACAAAATCAGTACTGACAGAAAGGCAGTGGGCTTTTGAATTGGACGTTTATTTCTTATTCCATTTCACAATGGTTCACTCTTCTCATTGACATAGTTCTCAGTGATATTTATGTCTATGAGCTTTACAGGATCAAAGTCCATGCTGGTAAAATGTATACTTGATAAAGAACATGAGTATTAAAGGATTACATTATTTTATTTTATTAAATTAATTGGAGTGACATTGGTTAATAGGATCCTATAGGTTTCAGGTGTAGATTTCTATGATACAAGATCTGTATATTGCCTTGTGTGCCCACCACCCCAAGAAAGTATCATGCTTTATATGAAATGATTCTTTTATGTAAAGAATATGATTATTTTATAAAGTAACTTTACGCCAAGTTTAACTAATTCTTTAGAAAGGATGTTATTGCCTAGAGCCCCAGTGGAATTACATAGCAACAAAACTTCCTTAATGAAGAATAATTATTGCAGTGTGGTAATCTCAAATGCAGAATACAGGATGTCCCAAAAAATGTCTACACACTTGAACAGCTGATGGCTCTATTTTGAAAATGAAATGTATTTTAATAAACACTGCCTTTACAATTACTCAAAGTGTGTGCATACATTTTGGGAGGACCCTATAGGATGAAAACAGTGTATATGTATCCCACTTGCCAAAAGGAATGAGGATTGCTTACTCTTTTGCACATTTTGCGTGTAATCTGCTGAACCCAGAAACAAGTGATAACAGACCAATCGCTTCTGCGAATGTTCAGAAGCTCAACAGCGACAGAGCTTGGATTAGCTCTTCCGGAGGAATGAGGAGAGCAAATACGTCATCTTCTCCTGTGCGTGCAGGGCCCGAGGATTCTTTGCTTTTTCCAGGTGAAGCCCTAACCCTCACCCATTCTCTGTGTGGGCGTGGCCCGCTTCCCCTGCTGGCACCGGAGGCACCTGACTCCAGCGGGCTCTGGGCAGCCTTCCCCGGAGCTGTGCACACACAGATCCCTGCAGAGCCCTGTGGCCCCTGCGGCCGGCCCGTCCTCCCGTCCTCAGCCACAGTCTGCCTCGGAGAGGGTCCCCAGGACTCCTCAGCCGCTGCAGTTCAAGGAAGCCTGGCCTTGTTTTGATTCCAGTCGAGAAAAAAAAATCAGTTTAAAATTCAAGGTACCAGTGTAATCACTTATGAAAAAAAAATATTTCTTAACCTGTTTCAGAGGGTAAAAGAGGAAAGAGGTCGGAAATCCCCTCAGCAGTTTTATTTAGAGGAAAAAAAAATCACACCTATGCTACCTCCACAGTGACAAGTAGAAATAGTGCAAGCGACGAGCTCCGTGGGCATGTCTGTAATGAGGTGATGAATGTCCATGCGCCCAGGGCAGGAGCACCTCCCACAAGCCAGTGGTTTCCACACAGGCTGTGCTACCACCAGCGTGGTGCCCTTGGCACCCGCCATTCCTGCCCAGCCCCTTCGTGGTTACTGTGGATCCTGAACCCCACCCTTTTGATCAGATAAACCTAAAATATGATGACGAAGGGAGAAAAAAAAACACACACCTTTATTTTCATATGCCAGTGTTTATAAAGGCATCAAATACCTAAAATGGAAATCTATCCGACTCTCTCATATGTTTGCAGCAACATTTTATATAATGCCATTGCTTCTGAAGTTGCCTTTTGTGGGGTTGAGCTAAAGTCTTTTGAACATCTGAGTTAATAGGAGACCTAACTGATTTTTATCATGTTCCCATTTGAGTTTCTAAAACAGCCCAAGTGTTGGGTAAAGTATTTTGTCGGTTATCGTGCCCACACCAATAAGACTTCACTGACACAGTGACCAGGCTACACAGACATGTTTGAGGTCCACCCAGTGCCCGGCTCCTTCCCCTAACCCCGCGGACACCCGCAGCTCTTGCGGATGGAACTTCTGAAGCTGTCACCAGCGCGGGCTTCTTTGGTTGATTTTTAAGTGCTGCTTGCACAGTCTAAGTGAGTGCTCATTTGCTCATCATTGTGTCCCCAGCATGTTGCTCTTAGTTGGTGTTTAGTACATGTTTGTTGGATGGCTGCTCTTCTAGCCTTGTCTCCATTTGTGAAACTGACTTAATCTTGGGAGAGCTGGTTAAAATGGCACCTCTGAAAATCTGTTGGCACCCCCAGGTTAGGGGGAAACGCTCTCCTCTATGACATACCATAGTTGTATCATTATGCCTTTTCCTTTCCTTGCTCAGGTGTAAGAATTAAGGGCCTTGAGTTTGCAGGCTCAGCCCTGCCCTGTTCCTTGGATTAATCTCTACCAAGGGAGCAAACCAGCAGTGGTTTCAGATGGGCTAGTGCAGTGGTCGGCAAACTGCGGCTCGCGAGTCACATGCGGCTCTTTGGCCCCTTGAGTGTGGCTCTTGCACAAAATACCACGGCCTGGGCGAGTCTATTTTGAAGAAGTGGCCTTAGAAGAAGTTTAAGTTTAAAAAATGTGGCTCTCAAAAGAAATTTCAATCATTGTACTGTTGATATTTGGCTCTGCTGACTAATGAGTTTGCCGACCATTGTGCTAGGTAAATAAAATAAGCCAGACACAAAAGGATAAACGTTGTAATTTCTTTTTAAAAAACTATTTCAAATTCTATGAATTTGACTATTCTGTGAAATACCAGAAGAGTAAAATTCGTAAGTACAGAAAGTATAATAGTAATTATGGGGACTGGAAGGAGGGGGTAACGGGGAATTACTGTTTAAATGGGTATCGGGCTTCAATTTGGATGATGAAAAGCTATGGAGATTGTGGTAATGGTTATACAATAATGTGAATGTATGTAATGCCACTGAATTATACAATTAAAATGGTTAACATGATAAATTTTATATATTTTTTACCACAATAAAAGTGAATTTATATATAATCGATCTTTATTTCTGTTTTACATAGGGTTTTTGGTCAGACTCCATTGCGCCTGTACCTTAGTGCCTCCCAAATCAGTTGTTCTACTTTCTGTGTATATGGGCACACATGAGAATGTGTGTGTGTGTGTATGTGTGTGTGTATGTGTGTGTGTGTGTGTGTGTATGTGTGTGTGTGTGTGTGTGTGTGTATGTGTGTGTGGAGCCACTAACCTCGAAGATTGAAATAGCTGGGGCAACTTAACATTGATAGTCATTTCTGTACCTGAGAGCTTGTCTTCAGCGAGTCCTGAAAGTTGCCCCAAGGTTGCTTTGTTCTGCTCTAGATATATATTTTTAAATTTTATTTTATTGTTTACAGTATTACAAATAGTAGTACATATGTCTCCTTTCCCCCCCATTGACCTCCTCCCCCCAACCTCCCCTACCTCCCAGCACATGCCCTCATCCCCGACCCCCAGTGTCTTGCGTCCATTGGTTATGCTTATATGCATGCATACACGTCCTCCAGTTGATCTCTTACCCGCCCCCCCAACCCTCCCTTCCCACTGTAGTTTGACAGTCTGTATCTATTCTTTGCCTCTGTATCTGTTTTTGTTCATCAGTTTATAATGTTCTTTATATTCCACAAATGAGTGTGATCATATGGTGTTTGTCTTTCACTGACTGGCTTATTTCACTTAGCATAACCAGTGGTGTCCTGTGGCCATCCGCAGGCCTGGGAATTGTCAGCTGGGACTTGTTCACCAGAAGAAAGGGAATGCTTTTAGCTCTCAGGAGCATCTGAGGGGAAAGCATGAGGTCCCTCTTTCTTTTCCATCCCATTGCCCTCGCTCCACGGAGTCCCATCTGACCTCACACCTGGACCACTGGGCAGCTTCCTTTTTGCACTTTTAACTCTTATCTCATTCAGCATCACCTGCACTATGGTGCCATGCTGATTTTTCAAATGCCACCTTTTTGCCTGGCCAGCTTGGCTCAGTGGTTGAGCATCGACCTATGAACCAGGAGGTCACGGTTCAATTCCTGGTCAGGGCACATGCCCGGGTTGTGAGCTTGATCCCCAGTGTGGAGCACGCAGGAGGTAGCAGATCAATAATTCTCTCTTATCATTGATGTTTCTCTCTCTCTCTCCCTCTCCCTGCCTCTCTGAAATCAATAAAAATATATTTTTTTAAATGCCACCCTTTCTTAGCAGGTGACTTGACTTCCTATTTCACAAAGGCTGTATCAAGCATGAATGCTCCTAACTTCCTGCCCTTCCTCCTCTTCTACACACACGTCTGCGTGTGCTGTCCCCGGCCTCTTTCCCTGGCCCCAGCAGAAAGGTTTCAAACGCTGGTCCGAATCCAGCCTCTGTGCACGGGGTCATTCCTCCCACCACCTCTGGGACCTGCCCCATCAGCTGTCTCTTCTCTTTCCTGTGCCTTTAGCCTCTTCCTCTCCTTTAGCTCCTGCCCTGTGGCCTATAAATAGGCTCAAGTCTTTCTCAGCTTAGAAAACGAAAAAGTGCACTTTTCACACTGCGACCCTGAATTTCTCCTACTCCCTTCCAAGCTTCTTGAAAGACGGTGTTCTGTTTGCTTTCGTCCGTCCCACCCCCAAACGTGCTTGCCCCACCTCTCCACGGAAGTTGCTCTACAAATGTTATCTGAGCCCTTAGGTGCTAAACCCAGGGAGGAGTTTTCGTTATGGATTTTTCCAGTCTGCCTGTAGCTTTGACACTGTTGGCCAAAACATTTCTTTGCCTGGTTTCCATGGAACCATTTCTTCAAATTCTATAGTCACTTCTTATTTTCCCCTCTGCCCGCACTCAGCTGCTGTGCACCCTTTGTGGTCCCTTCGCAGCCTGGCATAGATGAGGCCACGGGCATCCCCGAAGGCTAATAGCTCCCATATCGCTCCCTGGTCCTCAGCTTTCGCCCGTTCGCTGGGCTCAGTTGCGTGTTGAACATGTGTGCCGCCTATGTCATTGTCGTCCCCTTTCCCCAGAGCAGTCCCTCTCACCCTGTATTCCCCGTCTTGGTAAACAGCACTACCGTCTACCAGTTGCCCTTGTTAGAAACAGAAAGGATTCTGTGTTCTTCCCTCTTCTATATGCTTCATCCAATTAGGCATGAAAGTCTACGCATTGTACTAAAGTATCTCTTTGAGCCTATTTTCCGTATTCATCTCTCCTGCCTGGTTCTTTAGCAATTTAGCTAATAGTTCTTGAACTATTCACTTACTCAGGTAAGATGGCACCATATTAAGAATACTATAGAATTTTTTTTTTGGCTATAAAACTGCCAGTGATGAATTCCAAATCTTTTGTAAACATCAGGAAATTTAGGCCTGGAACTTTTTTTTTTTAATTGTCTAAAGTTTTACATATGTCTCCTTTTTCCCCGATTGACACCCCCTACCCCAGCCCGGGCAAGCCCCCACCGCCCCAGTGTCTGTGTCCATTGGTTATGCTAATATGCATGCACACAAGTCCTTTGATTGATCTCTGAACCCAAAATTGTCATTTTCGTTTCTATTGTCTGAAGCACCTCCCCTGCCATTTGGATCTATTTTTTTTTCCAATTTTTTTATTAAGGTATTATATGTGTACATATCTTACCATTGCCCTCCCCACACCCCACTCCCATATATGCCCCCACCCCCCAGAGTTTTGCATCCATTGGTTATGCTTATATGCATGCATACAAGTCCTTTGATTGATCTCTTATCTCCCCCACCTCTCCCTAACCTTCCCCTTGTAATTTGACAGTCTGTTTGATGCTTTACTGTCTCTGTATCTATCTTTTTGTTCAAGTTTATAATGTTCTTTATTATCCATAAATGAGTGAGATCATGTGGTATTTTGGATCTATTTTTGTTCATCAAATTATCTTGATCATTATATCCCACATGAGTGAGATCATGTGATATTTATCTTTATCTGACTGGCTTATTTCTTATTATCTTTTTCCAACTGGCTTATATCTTTCTCCGACTGGCTTAGCATAATGCTCTCCAGTGCCATCCATACTGTTACAAATGGTAAAAGTTCCTTCTTTTTTATAGCAGCGTAGTGTTCCTTTATGTAGATGTACCATGGTTTTTTAATCCACTTACCTGCTGATGGGCACCTAGGTTGTTTCTAGATCTTAGCTATTGTAAATTGTGCTGCTATAGTATGAACATAGGGGTGCATATATCCTTTCTTATTGGTGTTTCTGGTTTCTTGGGATATAGTCCTAGAAGTGGGATCACTGGGTCAAATGGGAGTTTCATTTTTAACCTTTTGAGGAAACTCCATACTGTTCTCCACAGTGGCTGCACCAGTCTGCATTTCCACCAGCAGTGCACGAGGGTTCCTTTTTCTCCGCATCCTCGCCAGCACTTGTTGTTTGTTGATTTGTTGATAATAGCCATCTGACAGGTGTGAGATGGTACCTCATTGTTGTTTTGATTTGCATCTCTTGGATGATTAGTGACTTTGAGCATGTTTCCATATGTCTCTCGGCCTTTTGTATGTCCTCTTTCGAGAAGTGTCTACTTAGGTCCTTTGCCCATTTTTTGATTGGATCATTTATCTTCCTTTTGTTAAGTTGTATGAGTTCTCTGTAAATTTTGGAGACTAAACCCTTATCAGAGATAACATTGGCAAATATGTTCTCCCATGCAGTGGGATTTCTTGTTGTTTTGTTGATGGTTTCTTTTGCTGTGCAGAAGCTCTTTATTTTGATGTAGTCCCATTTGTTTATTTTCTCCTTGGTCTCCCTTGCCCTGGGAACTGTGTCAGTAAAGATATTGCTACGACATGTGTCTGCTGTTTTGCTGCCTATGGAGTCTTGTAGGATTTTTATGGTTTCCTGTCTTACATTTAAATCCTTTAGCAGGCCTGGAACTTTATTTATTCATACTCACTACAATGGCTATTTGAAAAAAACACACCAGGAAATAGCGGACTAAGAGAAATTGGAGCCCTTGAGCGATGGTGCCACCGCCATGGAAAACAGTGTGGCAGTTCCTCAAAAAATTAAACCTGGAGTTACCACATGATCCAGCACTTCCATGTCTAGATATATATCCAAAAGAATCGACAGCAGGAATAGAGCAGATATTTGTGCACCCACATTCATAGCAATAGTATTCATAATAGCCAAAAGGTGGGAGATACCTACAATATTCATTGACAGATAAATGGATATGCAAAATGTGGTATGCATTATGTACTTATATACAATGGAATATTATTCAGCCTTAGAAAGGGATGAGATTCTGATACATGCTACAACATACATGAAACTTGAGAACACTATGCTAAGGGAAATAAGCCAGCACAAAAGGACAGATATTGTATGATTCCACTTAGTGAGGTACGAGAGAGGTCCAATGCATGCAATAGAAGGTAGCATGGTAATTACCAGGGACTGAGGGAAGGGGTAATGGGAAATCATTATGTAATGGGCACAGTTTCGATTTGCAACGTTGAAGAAATTCTAGAGATGCATAATGTTGTTGCACAATGGGAATGTACTTAATGTCATTGAACTGCACACTTAAAAAAGGTTAACTGGTGAGTTTTGTTCTGCATAATTTATACTGTCTTCTGCCCTTTCAGATACCACAGACAGGGGTGGGGTGGGGTGGGGTGGGGGTGGGGGCTTAGACAGTCTTGATTTCTCACAGTTCTGGAGGCTGGAAGTCCAAGCTGAAGGGGCCAACACACTTTGGTGTCTGGTGAGGTCCTGCTTCTAAGCCTATAGACAGCCACCTTCTTGCTGTGTCCACACATGGCTGAGAGAAGGACCATCTCTCTCCTGTCTTTCTTATGATGGCACTAACCCCACTCATGAGGGCTCCACCCTCATGACCTAATCACCTCCCAAAGGCCCCACCTCCAAAAACCATCGCACTAGGGATTTCGGCTGCAAAATGTGAAGTTGGGGAGCACACACACTCAGTCTATAGCAACCACAATTAAAAAATTAGAATATATTCACCAGACTTTTCCAAACTGTCGTTCTTGAGATGTCTTTGCTGAGAGCTCCAGAACATGTCCTTTGTGCTCAGTGATACGCGGGGGTGTGAGCTCCTTGTAGCGAGTGGTCCCTGGCTGGAAGGGTTTGGTGCTAAATTAAGACAGAGATGTCAAAGGTCACGCAGGCTCTCCTGTAGATGGGGGACCCACTGCAAGGTCTGTTCCCACAGCGGAGATTCCTCTCATTCCTCCCGTGGACCCTCCAGAGCTCGGCTGTGGAGTGTGCTTCCCAGCTTGAACAGGGCCCCATACAATGCCGCGCAAACCAAAATAGCCACATGTAGGCCAAAAAAAAGAGGTTAAAAGTACACGCATTTTTTGAGTAATTATGAAGCAATCCATAATCTGTATAGAAGAGAAAAGCAACTTGAGAGCAGAACAAAGCCCTTGGGAGCGCTCACAGGAAAATATGTGCATCATTGTTAAGGGCCAACGTAAACACAGCATGCAAACCCCAGGCCTTCTCTGCGCAGTTTGCACAGCGCCAGTGTACGTGCAAAGTTGTCTGCTGCACTGAGCCATTCAGGTCATGGAAGTCAAAACAGAGGCCAGACCGTCTGTGTGCAAACCCTTGGCAAACGAGAGCCAGGTTTCCTGGACATTCTCTCAGCTCTGGAGAAGTCCGCGAGAGGTGGCGGTAATGTGCTTCCTCTCTCTCTCTCTCTCTCTCTCTCTCTCTCTCTCTCTCTCTCTCGCTCTCTTTCTCGCTCTCTCTCTCTCTCTCATGAATTCAAGCATTGTTTTCTTTGAGTCCCAGGAAACAATTCAGCTTTGCAGTGAAAGGTCACTAATGAAAGAGATGACCTGCTCCCTTTTAATATATATTTATTTTTAAGAATAATTGCACCATAGTTAAAATGAGAGCTATTGTCTTTAAAAGTGACCTGCTTTTTTGGGGGGGCACAGGGGGAGGGGGGAACAGGCACCCTCTTCAAATTTTCTTCCTCCTTGTCACATCAGAATAGCCTCAGAGAAATGCACAGAACAGGGATCCTGCCGTGGCCACGTCAGGTCAGGGGGACAAGCAGCACGCCCCTCGTTTTCCGTGGCTGTGCCAGTTTTTGGGCCCAGCTTAGGAGGCTGCTGAAGTGTTAGGTGACGAATTACGTCAGTTGCCAAAGCAGCTACACTCACAGCTGTGTCGTGGGGACAGTCCTCGTTTCTGTTTGGGTTTGGGTTGGGGAGTGGAAAAGTGTGGACATGGAGCCATTCGTTCTACAGCGTGGCCTGGCGACTTGGGTGCGGAGCATTCCCAGGTGCAGATGTGAGTGTGTGAAGCTCCCGTCTGTTGAGTAACTTCCTCAAGGTCCCGTGCTAATGAGTAACAGGACCTGGGCCTCTGTGATCCTAAAGTCCATGCTCTCCACTCCTCCTCTGTGTTCCCTCTCAGTCCTGTTTGTTGACAGGGCAAGGGTCCTGTTGGTGTCTGTCCCACCGCCGCTCAGCCCTGTGCCCAGCACAGTTCCCGCCTCATCGGTCGGCTCCTGTGAACCTGGACAGGCAGTAGGTCTTATCAGCTGACCCCAAGCTCTCTGTCCCTGCCACTCTGCCGCTGTGGCTGCTACTGCCACAGTTAGTAGTGCTGTGTCTGTTACAGAACTGCTGTGAGGTTCCAGAGAGGTCCAATGCATGCAATCATTATGTCCCACAGATGAGTGAGATATGGCACCATATGACCAGTGACAAGGACTGATGCTCACTGAGTGCCTACCCTGGGGCTGGAACTCCGCTAGAGCTCCGTCAGCCTTCTCTCGTTCAGGGCTCTCAGTAGCCGCTGACGGTGTCTGCTCTGGGCTGGACTCCGCTGGGCGAGGTCCCCGTCCCTTCATTTTGTAGTGGCGTGATCATGGGCAAGTTATTTAACTCTCCCGACTCTTGATTCCTCATCTGTTAAATGTGAAGAATAATTTCTAAGAGAGTTGTTGGAAATAGTAGGTAACATAATTTTGAGAAGTAGTTAGTATACGTAATGAATATTGGCTACCAATTATTACTGTCATTAATGTAAATGATACTGAAGGATTCAACCACCTGTAACCTTCCTGCCTGTTCATTCAGTTCAGCTGTGAGGGCTTTGGCCTTGGTGTCGCATTTTTTATTCCAGTTCCCGGCCTGGAACTGAAGCCCTTTGAACCCCAGTCAATCGACTGGATCTGTAACACGCCGCACCCGTACTGGGAGCTGGATCTTGTCTCCTATCGCCTGCTGGCTGGGACGCCACATGTCACTCGCTGCCAGGGCCAGGATGCTCCGCACGGATGCTTTTAACATCTCCATTGTTGCCACGTCCCGGCACACTAGAGCCCTCGGCTCTGTCTAGGATCAGACTCCAGTCCAGCCACCCCTTGTTAGCTGCTGGGTGGGTTCCTGTCTGGCCCAATCCTCCCCCTTACCCTCTCCTGCCAGCTCTTTGACATCAGTACCCCTGAGCCCCATTCACTGAAGATGGAGCATGCGCATTAGAGTTCAGAGGACTCCAAGATTAAAACACATAGTCCTGCCCTGAGAGAGCTTACAATCTTTATAAAATAGGAAAAAATATAAGACGCAGCTTATCCACCCCCTCGCAGTCCCTCCCTGGTAGTTGAGTTAGAGGGCAAGAAGTCATAGGAGGCAGGGGATGTGATCTTATCCAAGGACACAATTTATCCGAAGCCGTGGTCAACGGGTGACCTTGCTATTCTCGTCCTTCCCACTCTCTCCCTCACTCTCCCGCCCTGCGGTGTGTCTGCAAGCCAGCTTACTCACCCAACCCATGCCCCAGGCTCTGCATTTTGGACTTTTGGCATATTCTGGTGAGCTTTTTAATAGAGTTATTAAAAGTACTTTGGGGCCCGGCCTGCATGGCTCAGTGGTTGAGTATCGGCCTATGAACCAAGAAATCACGGTTGGATTTCTGATCAGGACACACGCTCAGGTTGCAGGCTCGACCCCCATTGTGGGGAGTGCAGGAGGCAGCCGATCAATGATTCTCACCATTGATGATTCTCTCTCTCCCCACTGCCCTTCCTCTCTGAAATCAATAAAAATGATTTTTTTTTAAAGTACCTTGGGAATCTGGTAGAGGAAAACATTAATTTAGCTAGACTTTGAATAATACCAAGAATGGTTAATATTTATTGACTACTTGCTTAGGGCCAGTGGTTGTCCAATGAGATTTACATGTGTCATGCTTTTCCTCATTTATATGTAAATGAACCCAAACAGAGCAAAGTTAAATACCTTCTCAAGGTCACCCAGCCAACCGGTGGAGGATTCAAATCCCACTTGAAGCCAGTGCTGTTAATCGCTGCACACTGAGTAGCTTTATGAGAAATGCAGCCAGGGAAGAGGACCAAGGTGAGTGGGCTCCAGGGCTCCCAAATGTGAGACTCTTGAGCCACGGACTGAGAGGGACATTAAGCCTGAGAGAAGAGACGAGTGGAGGAAGGAGGGATTCTTACATAGCCTGGTGTTCTTTCTAATCATTTTTCTCCACACAGACCTCTCTCACCATAACTTCCCCTTCCCCAACACCCACACCACCCTAATGCAATTTTGCCTTCAGGGTTAGCATTTCCCTCGCACTAAATCTGTTTGGCCTGGAGTTATTTTGTTGATAAATCCTCACATTCCACAATTAGAGATAAGGAGCTTAAAATACAAATATCTGAATCAGTTTTAGCTATGGGTGATGATATCAAACTCCTTCCTGTGTGGATGGAGGAGTCGAGTCAGAGGGCAAGAAGTCGCTGGGCCTGGAGGCAGGGAATGCGATCTTATCCAATCACACAATTTATCTGCAGATCTGCGCTGTTCATTTCCATCTGAGGACAACCCGGGAAAAGCTGGGCTCAGCAGTCCTGTGGGGATGTACTCGGACAAATTATAATGGAAACTATGAACAGATAATAAGCTTAAGCAGAGATCTAATCCATGATAGAATCTTGAAAAACCAGACAATTCTATATTGAATGCCAATTGTATTAAACAACGGAATTGATCAGATACTGGGTATAATGGGACTGAATGAATATTATTGTTCAATTTTTGTTGCAACAAATGTTATTTCAAGAAAAGCCTTTATAGAAGAAAATCTAAGCCTAATCTTAGTCCAGTGAGTTAAAATCTTATTTATTGCACTGTATCAGCGAAACAGGGGTAGGATCTCAGAGTTTATTGTATGAGGTGTAGGCCATAGGTGTGTGAGATACTAGTGGGCAACATCAGCAGGAGCTGGCGACATTCTAAGTGAACAATTACAGTCCTTTGAAGTTCCTTAGCATGGCTTTTAGGTTCAATTTATCCATCTGTGCTCAAAATTGTGGTTTTCCTCCCTTTGTTCAGTGACCTCGTGTGTCTTGGGTGGACCTAGTTATGATGCCTTTTTAAACAAGGTCACACGTTTATTCCTGTTGCCCAAACCTGTGCGTGTTGTAGCTATTTTTTAACGTGATAACGGCTACAAGGGTGTCCTGATCAATCCTTTTATGTACATCCTGTTTCCCAAGCCATTGGGTATTTGTTTGGTTAGTTTTAGTTAACGTGCCTGCGTCCTACCAGTGTCTTCCAGGACACAAGAGGAACCTATTTCACGACACTTAAAAGCTCCCCATAGTCCCATAAGCTCATTAGAATGAAGTAGAGTCACACACAGTAGCAATAAGAGATTAATATTTAAGTTAAAGTCAGTAGTTTTAAAGGGCATTTTTGTGTTTTCTATAGTCTATTGAAATCATTTTTATTCCAAAGTTTAGTAATGTGAAACATTAGTTTTTCTATTGCTGCTATAGAAAAATGAATCACAAATTTAGTGGCTCAAGGCAAACACATTGGGGAAAAACTAACACAGGTCATTGGGCTCTGCTGCTCACTTGCTCTGCGGCCCAGAGCAGAGTTCAAAGTGTATTCTTTAAGTGGGTGAACTGTATGGTATGCAAATTATATCTCAATAAAGCTGTTCGGTTTTTTTAAATCCTCTTGGGAATTTTTTAAACAATTCTTATTCCCAGCTTCTGCCTTACCCCAACTCCATCCCAACTCCCACCTATAAGATGCCTATCCTATCTAATAAGGAGGGAATATGCTAATTGACTGCCACGCCCTCACAATGATGGCAGTGCCCACAGCCAATAAGGAGGGAATATGCTAATTGACTGCCATGCCCTCAAAGATGGCAGTGCCCACAGCCACAAGATGGCGGTGCCCAGTCCCCTCAGCCCCGCTGGGGCGGCAGGCACGAGGCACGGCCAGGCCCACCCCCAGGCGGGTCCGGCCGCTCCATGCACCTGCCTCTGGAGTCCCACAGTCCCCTAAGCCCCGCAGCCACCCAGGGCCGGCCTGAGGCGCAGGCAAGCCTCGGATGGTGGCTGCCCAGTCGCCCAGGGCTGCCCGAAGCTCAGGTAACCAGAGCCGGCCAAGGCTTGTGCTGCCGGCAGTGGCAGCAGCAGAGGTGTGATGGGGGTGTTGCCTTCCCCTGATCGCCAGGTTGCCTCCCGCCCCTGAGGGCTCCCGGACTGTGAGAGGGGCAGGTCGGACTGAGGGACCCCCCCCTCCAGTGCATGAATTTTCATGCACTGGGCCTCTAGTTCAAGAATAAAAGGTGCTTTAAGTGATCCAGTGATAAGCATGTTTGAATATATTGCTGCTTTAGACAAGGGTCATGGCAACCAAGAACTATCCCAAAACTGGACCAGACTTGCTATAATCCGTAATTCCAAATTAGACCTGGCTCTTCATAATTGACATGACTTTTGGCTTAGCTGGTGGAATACCAAGGGACCCAGAATAGGCCAAACTCACTGACTACCAAAGACCACAAAGCTTGCTTGGACACTTTTTGTTCTGAGAGTAAAGTAACATCCAGTAAGATCTGGAAGAATGTTGTTTTACCAAAACATCTTGAGATTCCAGTACAGCAAGTTTTTTACTTCTTGCACAATTTTAGCAATCCTCCTCCGTTACTTTCTTTTTTAAACATAGCATGTTTGTTAATAGAGTATACTATTTCTGAGGGATATAGGTAAGAGTGAAAAAAAATTTAATATAGAGAAAACATATTAATCCCAGGAGAAGGAAGTGTAACAAGTGTGAAGATTAATAAACAGAAACCTCATTTAAATTGGAGTTGGGAGGGCCTGTAGGGGGAGCTCTCATGCCCTCACATTCACTGTCAGTTACCCCAAAGGGGAAGATACTACTCTCCATCTCCAACAGGGAGTTGTTTTTCTACTCCACTACTCCAGCTGGAAGGGGGAGGATCTTCTCCTTGCCTGGCAACCACTCAGCCAATGAAAGGCTGGTACAACTCAGTCAATGAAAAGTCACTACACTTCAAACTTCCAGTTTCCTCCAGTGGACTCTGTTTGCATCAGTTCCTCTGAGCTCCCCTATCCTCTATAAAAGAACGTTTTTCTTCTTTGTTTTCTTGACTTGCATGTGGTTTGCCATTAAACAACATGTTCCAAATTGCTGTTCTTAAATAGACCCATTTTGCTGGAGAAATACCTGATTGGCTATTTGTTGAAGGTCAACATAAAAAAAAAAAAAGTAATGGACAAAAGTTCAGGATCTGAAATTTTACATTTTAATGATAGGTTAGCTAAATGACCAGAAAATACATTTAAGGAATTGACACTAAACTGGAAGGGGACAAACTAAATGAGCTTCTCACTTAACATTTAACCATTTTCCATGATTATAAATATTGGAACAGGTGCATTTGGGGGTGGGGGTGAGGGTCTGTTCAAATTAGGCCTCTGAAAGGAAGGCTACTATCCTAAAGTCATAAATGCATTTTAGTTTCTTTCGAATGTGATGTGCTGTCGCTGACTAAACAGCATTCTCTTAGTAGAGGTCTGGTGCTTCCTCTGGCAAATTAAACACAAATTATGCAAACTCCTAGGATTTGGGCATAATCTAATTAATCCGGAACACATGAAGCAGATAATAATTTCCCTGGTTGAAAACTAGATTGTCTTATTTCATGTTTGCACTGTGTTTTAGAAAAACATTGTGCTATGTAAGCAAGATTTCATTATCTTATATATTCTGTTTGCTCAGTTTCATGATGGATATGTTTATACAAATAAAGGTAAAATTGGAATCTTCAAATGATGGCACTCCCCCCTCCCCCAGAAATTTATAATTACAAAACAGGATATTCCACGAAACTAGGAAAAATGTTTCATTGGAGATGATTGCTTTTCACTAATAAAGTGTAAATGTAATACTACTATAACTTTTCTCTTCATAGTGATAAGCAGTGTCAAATATGATTTAATGGAGATAATTCTGTTCATTTAAACATAAAAGGTTAGGAGCTTAAAACCTACCCGGATTAAATGCATGCCAATAAATTCCAATCACAGACTTCAGGAATGATATTTACAAGCATGAGATGGAGTGTACCCATCTTTAAATGTGAATCCCATTAGCAATGATCAGTACTACGTGGGTGCACTGAGCATCAATCAGGAAGGATTCTTCAGTGCCCCTTACTAAGAAAACGAAAGGCATTATCCTTCTCGTGCAAAGAAAAGAGGGTTTTTTCCTTTCTTCCTCTTACAAAAGTGAATGTCATACGTAAGACAAGTCTGGCTTCACAGCAACGCATATTAGTCTTCTTTTGTTGTTGTTTTTGCATATTAGTCTTTTGCATAAAGGAAACGCGCAAGGAGTACAGAGGCCTCCGGAGTGGAGTTGTCATTTCCAAGTGTGAGAACACAGTCTTTGCTCATTTGTTCCTTAGCCCCTTGGGGAGACTGCCAACCAGCACGCCAGCTCTCAGGCTGTATTGTGCAAAGATCTCCAGCCCACAAGGAGCTGGACGTTTTTTCATAGGTAACGTCCATGTCACAAAGGCCCCTGAGCAGCTGTTAGCGGGCAGCAACTTTCCAAGGCAGAGGCCTGTGTTAACTCTTAGACTTCCGTAGAGAAATGCTAGTTGGGTAGATACAGAGGGAAAGACTCTGTGAAGAATTCTAACACTGTATTTCTGAATCTGCTAGTAAAGCTGTAGTGACAAGCATATTCCTGAGGAAGCTGATGAGCAGCCTTTTTGTGGTGAGTGTATGTGAAGGCGCTGATAAGTAAGCACAGTTCTGAATGACGTTTCCAGCTGTTCTTATTACGCCAGGAGCGTCCTGCCATGGGCCGCAGACCCCTGTGATGGGAAAAGAGGGTCATGGAGTCAGAGCAAAGGGTGCGAGTGGGGCGGGCAGTAACATAGATACATGGCGACTTTCTGAATCCAGTATTTATTAAAAATGCAGCCCCTGCACTGTAAGAGGGAAGAGCTCAAATGTTGTGTATTAAAAACAAAGTACATCATCTTATATCTTTATGTTTTGGTAAATTTTAACAATACAATATAATGTCAAGCTGTTTTTTTATTGTTGACACTGTTACAGATGCCCCCCATTTTGTCCCTCCCTTCCTCCCCCTGCCCATATCCACCCAGCCCTTCCCCCTGCCCCAGCCTTCACCACACTGTTGTCCATTTTGCTTCAGAATAATCTGGGTGGAATGAGTAGGTGGAGCTTTGAGGAAATGAGATTGGTCATGAGCTGACAGTTGTTGTAAGTGGATGATTTTTGAAATTTGCCCTTATAATAAGCTTAACAATTATTATACTTAAAAAATGTTGGGAACCAGTGCTTTTATATTAAATTGTCAAGTATTTTTGCTTAAAAATTCTACTGGACACTCAAGCAGACAAGTTGTTAAAAGCAAAGATTAATGCGAATTACTAAAGATTACAGAAGAGATACCTTGTCAATCACTGATTTACTCTGAGAGAACCCAGACCCACTGCTCTTCCACTTCACACCAAGAACCCAAAGGAAAACAGCATCCATACTCGTCCAATGGGCTCTAGGATGTACTGAAATGAAAATGAACGTTTGCAGTTACCTGTTAAGCCCTTTTTCCTCCCCCTTTGTTTCTCCTTCCTTCTCTGTTTTTCTCTAATGCAGCTATATTTACCCTCAGCCTGAAGATAATGGCCTGTTTCAGAATGTAAGTGGCAAACACAGATTAGAATGCATCCTTTCGGTCCGTTACCACCGATCCGTCTTCCGCCACTGTTGGACTTTCTTTAGCCTTGGCAAGCGACTCCGAACAACATTTCCTTCTTTTCATTCTGAGGCTGGGCGATTGTTCGGTGCTGATACGACATTGGCCTTTCCCATAATTGAGCTGAGTCTTTTACACTAGGGAGTTTCTGTGTGTTTGGACTGTAAACCCTTTTCCAAGCACTCTTGTAGCAGAACTCCATGTCCTAACAGCCCCAGCAAAGCTGGTTTTTAATACTCTTTTCCCGAATTTCCATTAAAGATTGGTTCCATTTTAACTTTGATGGTTTATTGTCAACGTTGCCCCATAGATAAATTACATCGTGCAGAGCGAGTGTCATTTTCTGTTTTGATATGTCGTCCTTCCTGTGTACAATGCCAGTCTTTTTCATTTAGGTCGATGCTGTTCCAGGGGGTAAGTAACCTCCTGATTAGTCACTAGGAAACTGATATAACCCCACATCCCAGCCAGCGGAGTTAAGACGGGGGTCAAGGATAAAGTGATTGTGTGCATGCATGTGTCACTTTATGATACATAAGACAGTTATTTATTATAGTGTAGCTAATCACACAGGATTGTGTGATTCTCTTACATCAGCTTCCCACAGTCTTATTTCTTGCCTGATATGCGTAAGTGGGCCAGGAGGTTTAGATGTATCACAGAAGAATCGGGCAGACCGCTGTGAGGCGCTGGCTGAGACAGCACACCTCAGAGGTTCTGCTTGCTTTAGTAACAAATTGCTGTGATTTCGTACTCTCAAGGTATGAGCTTCTGTCTGCCACACTGGATTTCAGAAATATCTGCCTTTCTTATACAAATAGTACACATAGTGATGTATTCCTGTGGTGTAGTGGTCTTCGAACGTTCCCGTTCACGTATAGCCTAATCGAATACTGAAGAAGTATGTGTGCGTCCCGCCGGCCTGTTGTCACAGCTGAAAGTTTTTAGGTGTAAATAATTGTAGAGGATGTAATTTCTCTCTTGTTATAAATATTCTACTTTAAAAAAATAAAACTACTATATCACTGTTTTTAATAGTAACTAATACGATCTAAATATCTTAGCATTTAACACCACCACCCCCCATCCATTTAAAAAGTAAATCATTGTCCTAGCCAGTTTGGCTCAGTGGATAGAGCGCTGGCCTGCAGACTGAAGGGTCCCGTGTTGGATTCCAGTCATGGGCATGTACCTTGGTGGCAAACTCGATCCCTGGTTGGGGTGCGTGCGGGAGGCAACCAATTGATGTGTCTCTCTCACATCAGTGTTTGTCTCTCCCCCTCCCTTCCACTCTCTCTAAAAATCAATGGAAAAAAATGTCCTTGGGTAAGAATTAACAAAAAATTAAAATTAAAAATAAATCATTAAGCTTTCTTTACAGATATTTATATCACTTTCCCCTTAAACTCATGTTTCCATTCCACTACACCCATGGAATTTTATTCTAATATATCTTTATGCTCAAATATCTTTTATTGATGTCCCCAATAAAAATATTTATATAAATTGATATTTAAATTTTTAAAAATTTCCTGTAATCATGAAACGCAAACTTCTTTTGGGATGAGTCACCATTACAATTACTGTGAATATACTGTTGGTCAAAAAGTTACACTATTTGACTTAAAAGTAAATATAATTTTATTAGAAATATATCCCCATGAGGTGAATTAGGCTTACATTTTTTAAATTCTACTTTATTTTTACTTTTGTTTGGAGGCTTTTTTTTTCCCCCCGTTTTGCAGTTACTTTTGTATCCCTTGCTTGTTTCTGGATGAGACAAAGTCAGCCTCAATAAAATCTCCAGTTTTTATTTTTATATTTGCATCTCCCAGGAAGCCTTAATCACCGCCTGAGTAGATAGCTCTGGAAAGAGATCTTTTTCTTTTTTTCAGTGATAATTTACTTAGACTCTTTCCATTGCTTCTGGTCATATACCCCACACCACTCTGTGGCCTTCCATTAGGCAGTAATTTGGAGACTTATCAGTGGGCACTACCTCCCACTGCTTTTCTGCTAGGACCTCTTCAGTGAGAAACTGGGGTCTCAAACTTCCCCATTTAGTGGGGTCCCTATGATGCAGCTGCTCTGACTGCCAGCCCGCTGTGGTCACAGGCAGTGTACCCGCAGGCTGGCTGCTCCAGCGGGGAAGCCACCCACCTCCAGACAGTGCTCTGACGGCCCCTGGGGGCTCGGCGAGTGGAGGCCCAGCCCCAGACGAGGTTCTCCAGGCGACTCACATTCTTCTATCCTGCCCTCCTCTGTGAAATGTGGCTGCTGTCAATATCGCCCTCGCAGGAGCTAGTCAAGGCTCGGGGGAGATGACCCGCGTGAGAGTCCTCGGGCAACTCACAGTGCTGCACAAACACTAGTCGCTCTGTGTGGAGGGTATTTGGACATCATCATGTGTCCCGGCCCTCTCGGTCTCATCAGATAAGCGAAGCCCGCGTGCAGGACATGATACTAAGAAACATGAAAAAATGCAGCCCACATGCTTGGACCTGCTGCTGCGTGTTGTGCCCTGACCACCTGGTTTCCCGGCAAGGAGGCCCCCTTGCAGAGGATGCTGGGAGGCACCGTTCCGCAGTCTCCTGCAGACACCTGCCTCAGCTACCTCCAGGTTCCTGCCCCAGACGCTCCCCTCCCACTCCGCTCAGTGTATGCTGCAGGGCAAGGGCTTCCTGCCTCGCCTGGGTTTCTGGCAGCTGACCTACCCCAACAGCCCCTTCCTGAGAAGGCCTCTGGGAGAAACCCGCCCCCAGCCAGCCAGGCAGTAAAGAGAGCTGGAGCACCAGCCTGCTCAGTGAGTGCACTAGTTCACTAGCGTCAGAATAGGGACACTTAAGGAAAAGCGGCATAAGGGATTTAATAACCAGTTGTATGCAGCTTATTTTGGGTATTAATGGTTTGTTTTTTATTTAAATAGAAGTATCAATTAGCAATATTTCCATGGTGAAAAATTAGACAAAGAATTAAATAATTCTTAACAGAGCCTTTATTGTATGTGTGTGTGTATACAGTATATATATGTGTGTGTGTGTGTGTGTGTGTGTGTGTGTATATATATATATATATATATATATATATATATATATATATATATCTTATTTCAAAACTCACGTTGACTTACCGACAAGAATTCGTCCTTAGGTTGATACTCCCAGTGTTGCAGTAGATTCAGCTGTGTGATATTCAATAGAAAACTCCGTCCACACTCCAGGTCAAGATAAGATTGGTGACATTTAACTCTGTATCTTGATGCAGAGGTTGGGAAAAGGTTACTGAGTCTGTTGACATTTACTGTGGACCCGCTGAGAGTGTGACCTGTCGTATTTATTAAGTGTGAGCACTCAATGGATGTAAGGCGACTCCAAAATGAGACTAATTCACTGTCGCAAGAGCGAGCCTCGCCATCGGGGAGGCAGCTCATAACTTTCATCTACTCACGCTCCGAGTGCAGGAAGCCTAACCTTTGCTTGTACCTGGGTCCGGGGAGCCCTGACGTCAGTCATTGATGGAGAAATGAGCTGGGGATGTAGGGGATGCTGGGCTAGGGGACCACATGGGATTAAACGTGGGGCGCTCCACATTCGGAAGTGCTGAGGATCTTATGGCTGCTCCGGTAAACTTGCTGATGACGCCATTCAGATATCCTTACTTTCCCCAAATCTCTTTTCAAACAGCGCATTGGCGCTTGTCTGAATTCTGAAGTTCATCTCATCATGTTTTCTCTGCACAAAAGGAAGTGCATTCTGAGGTCTTTGGAGACCGAGAACTTGTAAACTCTTTTTTTTTCTTTTTTAACATTTTAACTTTTTCAAAAATCTATAGATATTTTCCTTTGCTTTTTAAAATACTTTTTATTGTGGTAAAATATACATCACATCCAGCGAACCATTTTTAAGTGTCCAGTTCAGCAGAATTACTGTGCCTGTGACAGAGATGGATGAAGTCTTAGCTAAGAAGCCATTGTCGTCAGCTTAAAGGACATTTCATAATCGCAGAATCCTATTAGGAGACACAAATATATACAACAGATGAATTGTGTAAGTTCCCGCATTCCTTCCATCGCGGAGTCGCCGAGCCCTGTAACTGCCGCGCAGCGCGCAGCCTTGGATCTTCCTGGAGCAGGACCGTCTCATGTCAGGCCAACGAAAACTTGGCCTTGGCGCATAATTAATGGACTGGGAAATGGATTAACGAGATCTCGCTCTAATTAATGTTGCCCTAATACTTGGCATGAGAACAAAGCTGCATTAATTAGTGGAGCGGGTGTTGTATGTGTGTTGTGTGTGGGTGCTGGGTATCCGTGGGAGGTGTTTGACATACTTCATTTGTAGCATTTTTCCTTCTCTCTCTCACCCTCCTTCGTTTCCACAACCCCCATCACTCCTCTCCTTCTCAGAACTGCTGTTATGTCTTTGTACGCTGATGCTGGGGAGCAGAGACGGAATGAGTGATTCCTCTTTTAGGTGGATATCTGGGCGTACCTGGATTAGCCAACGTTTCAGAATCATGGCCAAGCCCCCCCTCTTCTCAGAGCAGCGAGGACATCATGCTCTGTGTGTGCAGCTTTACTCCATTAATATTAATTTAGTTGCGCAGGCTGGGCCCCTCTCCCAGCTGATCATATGCTCTCGTGTACCTCAGCCTCAATTACCCATCCGCTCTCATCATCTCGGGAGGCAGGAGAGGTAATCCCCATGCTGAGCCGAAGCACCCCGTGCAGGGATTACCGGGATCTGAACTTAAAATCTTCTTTTTTTTTTTCCATGGAACTTATTCTACTACTGTTAATTAAGGCAAATATTCCCCCAGGAAGTGAGTGACTGTGTGTGTGTGTGGAGGTGGAGTGGGGGGGGGGGTGGGGGTGGCAGGAGGTAGAGATAAATAAACATGGACGGCAAAGAAGAAGAATATTTTTGCACTCATACTTTAGGGCTACAAACATGTGAAGCTCCTTTTTCAAAATCTTGAATTGGAGCATAAGCCTTTGCGGACATAAGCTCCTCCATGTGGCATAAGGCTCTGACGGTTTTAGTTGTGGGTATGAAACAGCCATTGTTGGATGAGCTACTTCTTACTGGGCTAGATATTCCTTTATTCATAGATATTCATGAACTCTAAAGGTGCAGGATATTCAGAGCTACAACGATAACTGAGACTAAGTTTTTGCCACCAATGAGCTCCCCGACTAGCGGGAGAGGTGGGCACAGAAACAGCATTTTAAAACACGGGCGCGCAACGCAGTGTGCAGATGACGTTTTATTGAGTCATGCACTTGAAACCTGTATGGTTTTGCGAACCAGTGTCACCCCAATAAATTCAATAACAAAAGATGAGTAAGCAGTTCAGTTTGCTAAATTCAAGCCAGAGGGTGATGAATGGTGAGGCTGAAAGGCTCGGAGTGGCCACACTACGGGAACCTGTGCTCCATGTTGCACCCATCCCTAGTCCGGATGAGAACCACTGTCCCCAGCAGTGGTTTGACTGGTGAGTGGTTCTCACTCCCGGAAGAGTTCAGCGCAATCCTTCCATCCCCTGGCTCCACCAGGCCATTGCGTCTCTGCCACACCTTCCCCATCGGTGGCCAGACTGGAGGTGGGAGGGGACAGCTGGGCCTGGGCCCTGGGGAGGCACGCTTCACTTCTCCCTGTGGTGGTCACATGCCCCAGTTTACACCAGAAGCCCCAGTGCAACAATTAGTGTGTCCTCTTGCCCTCCAACCGTGCCCGGATTTGGACAATAAATCATCTGACTCACCTAGCTCCTCCTATAAAGCATGGGCCAGGAATCAATGACACAGTCACACCCAACTTCAGGGAGCCAGGGAAAGCTGTGTCCTCCCGAGGACGGGCAGGGGGTTCTAGTGAAGGCAAGGCCCATCCTGCCGCACATGTAAGGAGCTTAAGCTCCATCCTGCATGTCCATTGCCTCTTGAACATGCCCACCTGAAGGCTGATATTTCCTTGAAACCTTCTAGTTTATCTTAAAGACTAGAGGCCCGTTGCATGAAGATTTGTGCAATAGGCCTTCCTTCACCTGGCTGCCAGAACCGGTTTTCCTCTGGCACCTGGGACCCAGGCCTTCGCTCTGGCTGCTGCCTTCCACCTTTGCTCTGGCCAGAGTCTTCACTGACTTCTCGCTGACTCGGGCCAGAGTCTGCAAGCTTCACTTTGCTCCAACTGGAGTCTTCGCTTCGCTCCGGCTGGAGCGCCACTCCTGTAGCTCCTTCTGCCCCCTGCCCTCCCCCTCATAGCAGCCATCCTGCCCTGCCCGGCTGCTCCGCGCCTGGAACGGCTGGGGGACGGGGCCGCCACCATATTTGTCCTGCTAATTTGCATATTCCCTCCTGATTGGCTGACGGGTGTCACGGAGGTATGGTTAATTTACATATTTCTCTTTTATTAGTGTAGATTCCCTAGAGCAGTGGTTGGCAAACTGTGGCTCGCGAGCCATGGTTTGTTGCTCTGTTGACCAATGAGTTTGCCGACCACTGGGATAGGGGCTTAATCACAAGGAACAACAACAGCCTGTAATTATTGGAATCTAGAGTCTAGGTCAGTGGCCGTCGGGCAAACGCCTGCAGGGGAACTGCCCCTCCTGCAGGGCACTGCCGGTCTGCCTTGGTGATCGTTTTTTTAAAGAGCCACGCGGTGCAGACACCGCCTCGCTGCCATCTGTGGACGTGGAAATGTTCCGCACGAGGCTCTTCCCTTGTCCACAGACGCCAGACATGAAGGTCAGGCTGTGTTTGCCGGCTGCTGGAGGCTCGCGCTGCAGGGCCACCACCCCCAGACACGGCTGCTCCCCTGTCCTCACGGGGACCCCTGCGGTGCCTGGCTGACTCAGCCCGGCCTCCAGCGCCAGCTTTCATTGCTTCGTCCGTTGAACTCAGGCCAGACTATTGTTTCACGCTGTTGTTGTCTGAGAGACAGCGTGTACCCGACGTGAACAGGAAGCGTCCATCCGACCTGCTGCAGCAGAACTTTCCAGGGTCCATGTGCTGATGTCATTATTGTAAGAAATGTTTGTAAAAAGCGTTTCGTGGCCAGATCTTTGGAACAATCGTCTGCTGGCATGGGGCTACTATATAGCCTATTATCTCTCTTTAAGAGGAATAGAGTACTGTAATGGCCACAATATGGTTTATATTCCTTTTAATTGGGTTTTAATGAGTTCTTTTTATGTATGTATATGTGTGAAACATATGTATTTGAATGTCTTCTTTCTTCCTTTTCTTTTGGAGTGTCCTTAATTTATTTTACACGGCATTTCCCCTCCCTCCTCAAAGCCTCTGGCATACACACCCTGCTCCCTCTGTCCCAGTGGCGTGCTCTGTCCGGCTTCCTGTAAACATCGGTGGAGCCTGGCTGCTTGGTTCCGTGTCCTGTGGCACCTACAATGGACGTTTCTCACATAACCGACCTCTCTTTACTTTGGCCCTGCTCTCGTCAGCACCTGTCGGCTTTGCTGCGAGCTGAACCACTATACTCTTGGAATGAATGACTATCAGAGCCCAACGGGGCTTAGGAACGAGGTGGGGAAACGCCCACACAAACCCGGTATTTCCCCCTGAGGAGTCCAAAGCAATGAGTGCACTCCATAGAAGAAAGGAAACGGTCATTTCGGGCTCCCCACAACACTGGGCGCCGTCTTGGGTTTAGAGCAAAGCAGAAGGCGACCGGCTATTCAGCTCTTGCATATTTAAGTGCAGGGTTTGATGTATGGAAGCATCAAGAAGTAGAGGTCCTGCCGAAACCGGTTTGGCTCAGTGGATAGAGCGTCGGCCTGCGGACTGAAAGGTCCCAGGTTCGATTCTGGTCAAGGGCATGTACCTTGGTTGCGGGCACATCCCCAGTAGGGGTTGTGCAAAAGGCAGCTGATCGATGTTTCTCTATCATCGATGTTTCTAATTCTCTATCCCTCTCTCTTCCTCTCTGTGAAAAATCAATAAAATATATTTAAAAAAAAAAAAAAGAAGTAGAGGTCCTAACTCAGGCGTGACCACGTCTTTCTTCTCTTTCACTTATTGTAAGTAGCTTCGCCTTCTTGTTTCATCTGTTTGACTCCATGACCTGTTTGCATCCTGTGTATCTGACAGACCCCCTTCTTTCCGTTCTTCTTTTTCTTCCGATGGGTTTACAGAATCCCAGAAATCCTCTTCACCGAATACAGCGCTGTCACTTAGAGACATCATTTCTCATGTCAATTGGAGCGGGTTTACCTCAGCACGCTCCGTGCAGGCAAACTCTCACGTGAGCCTTTAGAGAATGAATGATTGGTGTTCAGCCAAGCTTTGCCAGGCTCTCCAGGATCAAAAACAATTAGGTGAAAAGGGAAAATTCAATTCGTCTTTGGTTTTGTCATCCTGGTCCCAAACAACCGATATGAATCTTGTGGAAAAAAATTGTCACCATGTGTATGTATTTTGTGTATGTTGATGGCTGGATTTTCTTTATGTAGCTCTGCAGTAAAAGTTGTGAGTAAGCAACAGCTTTTTTTTTTTTTTAAATAGCCATTTCAGAAACAAATGAAGTCATTGAGCATCTTGTTTTAGGAGCGGGGGTGGGGACATGGGAGTGAGAGGAAGTCCCACGTCAGAGAGCTCTGTACACATTGTCCTGAAATTCCCAGCTATGCGTACATGGGCCCTGACAGCTTAACTCATCGTAATTGCCTTTTGCCCTTTCTCACATTAAATTACAAAATCAATAAGTATGGCAAATCTTTATTTCTCAAGGCTTCCTTTCTCAACCCCCCACACCACCACCCCCGTCTCTAAAAACTTGCATTTCCTAAGACCTCAAAAGCTACTAAATTATTGTTTAAAAATAAAGGTGTTTTCAAAGGCTACTGCCCATCAGCCAGAGGGGAGTGTCTACAGATGACACAGGAGTGGGACAAAACTCCTGGCCCGACCTGTATGTGCTTCTGGGTAAGTCAGGGAAACACTAGAACGGCTCCCATGAGGAAAGGGAATGGTGGAAATGACGTGTGTGTCCCTGCCTCAGATGGAAGCTTCGTACTCCAAGGATACGGGGCTTCATTGTCCTTGTCCTTCCCCGGCTGGTGCACTTCAGCCTGGCATTGAAATGGTTCCTGGATTCACAGATACTTAGGAATTGCACAAAGAGGAAAGACGGGAATTCTAGGTGGGCTCCGGAAAGCAGGCTCCCCCCAGGCCCGTGTTTGGAGTTCCCGCTACGGGCAGCGAGCGCAGGAACACCGAACGCATCACCGCAGGGCTTTGTGTGGGCACACGCTGTCCTTACAGTTCTGATCTCCAGCAACATCGGGCTTAGTGTCCAGGTCAGTCATAGAGGTGCATCACTCAAGAGAAAAATGAAACTTAAATGTTTAAATATTTACTAGTTGCCCTGCTTGCCCCTCCGGCCCTTCACCATCAAGTTTGCAATTGTTGTTAAGCTTCCTGTATTCGTGCTCCTACCCAAGTTTGTGTGCAAGCTGTGTTCTCCGTCCCAGTCTATAGCATGGAGAGAGAGATAGAGATAGAGATAGAGATAGAGATAGAGATAGAGATAGAGATAGAGATAGAGATAGAGAGAGAGATAGAGAGATAGAGAGAGAGAGAGAGAGAGACACAGACAGACACACACACACACACACACACACACACACACACACACACACAGAGAGAGAGACAGAGACAGAGACCGAGAGAATTTATTTTTCAGTGGAGAGCTCTCAAAGGTTTTCAGGTATGGTAATGAGGTAATCAACTCTATACGGTGGGGTAGGATGGAGCTGCCGGGGCCAGAGAGACCGGCGAACAGTGTAAGAAAGTATAAAGACCTTGAACCACAGCGTAGACTAGCAAGAAATGGTTGCATGTATAAAGGAAGACTCCGCTGTCTGACATGCTGTCCGCCATGATTTTACATGACCAGCAGGGGAGTTGACTGGACCAGACAACGCCGTTGTCATGGTTCCCTGACAGTTTGTAACAACAAGTAAGAAAGCTCAGGGTTCATCACCAGGCAGTGATCTCCTCCTCAGCCCCTCTCACAGCTCCTGGAACAAGAATACAATAATTTACTTTTATTTCGTTGGCACTTAGGAGCCAGCTTCTCTTTTCTCTCCAGTAACCCTCCTGCCCCAGCCCGTTGGGGTTGGGTACCATACCTCCACATTCCCACAGGCTGTGTTCTTACCTCCAGCCCAGAACGGATGACACCTCACTTCAAGTCCACGTCCACAGCCCCTTAGCTGCAATTCCAGAATCCAGAAAGCTCTGAAAACCAAAAGTCTATGTTATGATTGCTGCCAACACTTATTTGGCAGCAAAACGTGACCTGCGCCAGCAGAGTTATTTATAATGTCATGCTTCCCTCTGGAAATACTGCTGTCTGTTTACACGAAGCTGCCCCGTGCACAACCGGGGGGCGGTTGTTTCATACTAAATGCAACATATGCTGTCTTTTCTAAAAATCCACAAATATGTTGTTCTGAAACACTTGTGGCCCAAGTGCTTGGGACAAAGATGGGCAGAGCCGCACTGTCACCTGCTTACTGGTCGGTGTCCTACCATGAGGGTCCCTGGAGTCACCCTGACCCCGTACACCTGCCTGCCTCCTTCTGAGGCTCCACAAGTGCCCGTCCAAGGAGCACGCAAATGAACGTTTGCTTTCCACTTAACATACGTCCCCGTGTAGGCTTTCTTCTGCTCTTGTTTTCTACATGCTACCACTTTGAGAAAGAAGAGTCAGAGCTAACAGCCCTTTTCTGCTTCTTTTTTTAACTGAAAACGTAAATATTTGGCCAGCTTGAAAAATCAGCCACAGAACCAAGAATAATACCATGTTTCCTGGTTTTCGGGTTTGTTTTCCTTACTTAGATAAGACCAGCTGTGAATGCCAACGCGGAGGCCCAGGGAACAACTTCCTTAGAATGCCATCGAAATCTCACCAGGGAAAAGGATGGAGCAGGATATCATAACACAGGCCAGGGCGCGGTGAAGGGGCAGGAGGTGCGTGTCCATCTGTGTAGACTGCACTGTGCAGCCCAGCCCCGGAGGTGAACGTGGGCTCGCATGGCAGAACGACAGGAGCGCGTCTGGCACGTCTTACCTAAGAGACACCTAGGTTTCTCGCGGCACATCCGTTTGGTTATTTCTTCAGGAGATTCGGCAGATGAGTTGGTTTCTCTGGAAGCGGCCAGTATTTAGTTTTGTAAGGTCTGCTGCGTTGATATTTTCATACGACAAGTTTCCCAGACTTGCTTGAGCTCAACCATCCTTTTAAAATGTTACAGTCCCCGTTCCATCCTGTTTGAACATGTTGTGTGAGTGCAAGGCAGGGTGGTTTCAAAATCTCTCCTATGTGGTGCGCCTGTTGGTTTTGGCCAGTCGTCCTGTATTACACTGCATAGTTGCTTGTGGACACCCTGCCAAAGCGCAGTGGACAACGCGTCGTCACCGCCACACTGCAGTGAAGAGCCCTGTCCAGCTGGGCCAGCGAGGCTCAGGGTTTGAGTGTCAACCTATGATCCAGGAGGTCACGGTTCGAGTCCCAGTCAGGGCACGTGCCCAGGTTGCAGGTTCCATCTCCAGTGTGGGGTGTGCAGGAGGCAGCTGATCCATGATTCTCTTTCATCATTGGTTTCTCTCTCTCTCTCTCTCTCTCTCTCTCTCTCTCTCTCTCTCTCCCTTCCTCTCTGAAATCAATAAAAAAAAATGTATTTACAAAGAGCCATGTTGAAAACCAGAAGTAACTAGGAAGGGGTGAAGGGTTGGAGACTGAAGGTCAGGGGAGTGTTGCCTGGAGTCTCGTGGTCTCAGCAGGCGCTGCCGGGGCGCTTGGCTCTGAGAACTCTCTTGGAAGCCTCTGCTTCTCTGGAACCTCTGGGAAGCTAGCTGTGTAGCTAGCGCAGCACTAAAGCAGAGCGCTCTCAGCAGCCGCCCAGCCACCTCTGCTTCTCCCAGGCTCTCTCCTCAGCCCCAAGTCCAAGGCCCCTAAGCTCCCAGGCTCTTGCTGGCACACCTGCTCTACTTCCGACCCTGTGGCTAATCACCATTTCAACCGGCAGGAACCCCTTTTCATGCTGAGTGGCCAGGACACCTCTTGTTTTGTCCTATTCCCTTTACTTTAGCTAACTTCCTTGTAATTTTCTTCTTTCATTTAATTTTGTAATAAGACTTCCTATTGGAAATGACATTTAAAATAAGATTAATATGGAAGCTGTTACTTTTAATTTAATAAAGCGTATAATCTCCACCTTATAAAATATTCTGAATGCCTCCCAAACGGCCTTTGGTGCACACACGGGCAGATGAGTGATATTTTAAGGTTTCCTGTGACTGGAAAGGTATGGAAAGTTTGACTGATTTATATTGTGTTCTGACTTCCCGAGGCAGTTTTCCTACTGGTGTTCCATCTTATTCAGACCAGGGAACAAAGCTTGTTGGGTTTTTGTTTTGTTTTTAAATCAAAATTCAATCTGGAACTGTGTATTTCACTTTTGTTTTTGGCCTCTTAAGCTTAATTTCTATGGAATTTTATATAATAGAAATTACCTTTTATAAAACTTCTGGTAGGGGGATGATTCTGGAAGCAGTTGAGGAAAATAATTCCCAACTTCATTTTCACAATTACTTTTAACCTTTTGCACTTGGATGTCGAGTGTGACTCGACACGGTTAGCATCGGTAGCAGGAATCGAGAAAAAAGCAAGCGAGTGCAAAGGGTTAAAGATAAATTACTTGACTACTTAACATATACTTGATGTTCCGTAACTGCATTTATTGTGTGTACCACATAATTGAAGATTTTATTATCTGTTATCCACTCTAATTCTTTGTGCAATAAAAAGTCACATCTTTTTGCAATAATAGTGTTTGTTCTTTGGGACAAGAATCATAGTCTACAGTTGTTTTGTGTTCCGAAAGCCTGTACCGTGGTGTTAGATATATAGTATGTGGAGGCCTCCGTGATAAATCAGTGTTTATGTTACACTCTTTCCAAGTCTTGCTTGCCCTGCTTAAATTAATCACACTCCATAGAAACATTTAGCTTTTCCGCTGGCCTCGCTTAGTCTTAAGTAGCATTCCTGGTTACTTGTGTATAGGTCTTTCTGATTTGAACTTTCCCCTTAGCATTAGAGCAGCGATGGGGAAGTTTAATCTTTCTGAAAAGCCCTGCCTTTGTCATCTGTGTTCTCATGGGTTTCCATTCATACAGTGAAGCGGTTAAGAACATGGGTCGGAACCAGACCACACGAGTTCAGATCCTACTTTTGCCAATTATCTCTGCATTCTTCCTATGACTCAGTTTCCTGCATTTCAAAGGGGGGCTCACAAAAGTAGTAAGTACTTCAGAGTGTTGTTGGGAAGATTAAATGGGTTCGCTCAGGCCAGCAAAAACAACAGTTCTTAGTACATAGTAATGGAGCAATGAATGCTGGCTGTTACCGCGGCGTTCTTATTTAGATTTAATAGCTGCTATTCTTTGTTAAAGGTATCTTCTTAATGCTTTTACTAAATGCCTTTGAAGCAATCACATTTTGAAACTGCCTTCTGAGCCGGGTTGCGGGGGGAGGGGGGGTTTGAGGAGGGGGAAGGGGTAGGAAATTTTTGTTTTTCCAGTACCAGCATTTAATCCTCCCACCCTTCTTCTGTAAAAATTGTAAACCACGTATTAGAGACATTGCTATGACTAAACGCCACCAGTTCATATGTGGAAGCCCAGTCTTCTGATGGT
Organism: Cnephaeus nilssonii; assembly: GCF_951640355.1. Taxonomy (NCBI): domain Eukaryota; kingdom Metazoa; phylum Chordata; class Mammalia; order Chiroptera; family Vespertilionidae; genus Cnephaeus; species Cnephaeus nilssonii. Next base: position 3,004,338 of record NC_137092.1, read on the forward strand.
ATTTGGAGGTGGGGCCTTGGGAGGCGCTTAGCTCGTGAGGGAGGAGCCCTGGAAAGAAGAACCTTGAGAGATGGTCTCTCTGTCCACCGTGTGGAGCCACAGCAGGTGTGTCCATCTGCGAAGCAGGACCCTGGCTCTCGCTCGCAGCCGCATCAGCCAGCACCTTGACCTTGAGAAATGCACGTCTGTTGGTCAGGCCACCAGTTTTTGTTATAGTAGCCTGTTCGGACTAAGAAAGACACCTGTTTGAATAGACACAACCTACGGCTTGGGGGTCTCACAGTAAGAGTCGGAAATACAAGTAAGGTCTCCGTGGAGCGGGTTGTACTGTGATGTCACTGTGTCGTTATGCCCGTGTCCAGGAGAATAGAGCCCCACTGCCTGGGAAAGTCAAGGAGGTCTTCCCTGAGCAATTGACCTGACAGCAGCTGAGTCTCCAAGACTCTATGTAGAGTAGAGATGTGCTCGGCGAGGACGGGAAAGGTCATTCCATATGGGAAGGGTCATTCCAGAGGGGAAAGGGCATTCCAGACGGGAAAGGGCATTCCAGACGGGGAAGGGTCATTCCAGATGGGAAGGGTCATTCCAGAAGGGAAAGGGCATTCCAGATGGGAAAGGGCATTCCAGACAGGAAATGTCATTCCAGACGGGGAAGGGTCATTCCAGATGGGAAGGGTCATTCCAGAAGGGAAAGGGCATTCCAGACGGGAAATGTCATTCCAGATGGGGAAGGGTCATTCCAGAGGGGAAGGGTCATTCCAGACGGGAAGGGTCATTCCAGATGGGAAGGGTCATTCCAGATGGGAAGGGTCATTCCATACAAGAAGGGTCATTCCAGACGGGGAAAGGTCATTTCAGACAGGAAGGGTCATTCCAGATGGGAAGGGTCATTCCAGATGGGAAGGGTCATTCCATACAGGAAGGGTCATTCCAGACGGGGAAAGGTCATTTCAGACAGGAAGGGTCATTCCAGACGGGGAAGGGTCATTCCAGACGGGAAGGGTCATTCCAGACGGGGAAGGGTCATTCCAGATGGGGAAGGGTCATTCCAGACGGGGAAGGGTCATTCCAGATGGGGAAGGGTCATTCCAGAGGGGAAGGGTCATTCCAGACGGGGAAGGGCATTTCAGATGGGAAGGGTCATTCCATACGGGAAGGGTCATTCCATACGGGAAGGGTCATTCCAGACGGGAAGGGTCATTCCAGACGGGAAGGGTCATTCCAGATGGGGAAGGGTCATTCCAGACGGGGAAGGGTCATTCCAGATGGGAAAGGGCATTCCAGACGGGAAGGGTCATTCCAGATGGGAAGGGTCATTCCAGACGGGAAGGGTCATTCCAGACGGGAAGGGTCATTCCAGATGGGGAAGGGTCATTCCAGACGGGGAAGGGTCATTCCAGATGGGAAAGGGCATTCCAGACGGGAAGGGTCATTCCAGATGGGAAAGGGTCATTCCAGATGGGAAGGGTCATTCCAGACGGGGAAGGGTCATTCCAGACGGGGAAGGGTCATTCCAGATGGGAAGGGTCATTCCAGATGGGAAGGGTCATTCCAGATGGAAAGGGTCATTCCAGATGGGAAGGGTCATTCCAGACGGGGAAGGGTCATTCCAGACGGGAAGGGTCATTCCAGACGGGAAGGGTCATTCCAGACGGGGAAGGGTCATTCCAGATGGAAAGGGTCATTCCAGAGGGGAAGGGTCATTCCAGACGGAAAGGGTCATTCCAGACGGGAAGGATCATTCCAGATGGGAAAGGTCATTCAGGACAGGAGCCAGCACCGCCAGAGCCCTGGGTGCACAGGCCGCCGGAGGGAAAGGAGGCTCGAAAAGTGGGAGGAGTGGCACAGGCAGGATTTCTGTTTCTTTTATGTCGAGGCAAAGAATTTCTGTTTTATTCTGTAAGTGGGAGCCAGTCGTAAAACCTTTCCTCAGCAGCCAGGCGAGAGGCACACTGAGACTGCCATTGAGGTTTTTAGTCTACGGGGCTGAAACGCCTGCGGTAGGTGCCGTTCATTCCAGGTGCTGCGGAGGAATAGGTGAACGAGACACGCCTTCGTCCTGGAGGTTCTCACAGCTATCGGAGGGACAGGTGACTCTATGACGAGCTGCACTGTAGGCGCTATACTCTAGGTGGGGTTTTTGTACCGGCAGCGCCTTTGATATGGTTCCTAAAGAGGAGCGATCATTTACTGCGGACACGTGACTGAGCTAGTGTTACATATGTGAGCACTCTCAGATGCCAGGACTTCTTCTTTTTTTTTTTTTTAAATTGATTTCAGAGAGAGGAAGGGGGAGAAAGATAGAAACATCAATGATGAGAGAAAATCATGGATCGGCTGCCTGCTGCACGCCCCACACTGGGGATCGAGCCTGCAATCTGAGCATGTGCCCTGACCGGGAAGCAAACCATGGCCTCCTGGTTTATGGGTTGATGCTCAGTCACTAAGCCACACTGGCAGATGAATTCTTATGCATCGTAGTCACTATGTATTCTCAGCACTGAGAATCGCTTAAACATTGATTCGAGCATAATCTTTTGTAAGTTCAGAATATGATTAGAGGCATCTCATTAAGATTTAAGAGAAGCACTTTAAGCCCTTGCAGGCAAAGTCTTGTAATCACAAATCTCAGAACAATACTGATTCTTTAAATGACACAAGGTTGAAAGAAAACAGAAAGAACCGTTAAGAAGAATAAAAAAGAGAATGCTGAAGTTCAGCGACACACAAAGAAATGAGACATTTTCAGAGAAATCGTGTGTCCTCTTCATTCTGAGCCCTCTCCGCTCCAGGCTGACTAATACATGGCACTCTCAGTTGACTGTACTCTTTCAAACGTGACACGCATCCCGAGAACAGCTCTTACTGCCGGCCCTCCCTGAGGGTGCCCGTGGTTGTAGTCTTCATGTTCTTTCCCTGACACCCAGAAAAGTCAACCGTTTCCTCTAAATGGGCCATCCTTTCTACTATGTTACTGCCCCCTCTTCGTGTGTGAAGTTCTCTGGATCGTAGGTCTGAATTAAATGACGAGTCCACGTTTGCACCTGACCCGAAGCACTCATCACACTCCCTCCCGGGGGAGGTCTGTGACGCCCGTGGTAGCAGAGGAGCTGGAGGAAGGGGGTCAGGGGGTCCCAGGCCCCTGTGAAGGGTGCAGTTAGGACAGAGGACACAGTGGGAGGAGACAAAGTTGGAGGGGGAGCCCCCGGAAATAAGAGTTGTGGGCATAGAAACGGGGTGCTGTATGTATTTCTTTAAGAAGGTGACCATTTGAAAATTCATGCCAGGGAAAGAATTGGGGTACGTGACAGTCGGTCCATTGCCATGGTAGCCCATAATAAAAGCGGGGGGCGGGGACAATTGTTATACGTGAGCTATGCTAAACCCTTTACATAGCTTGTTTCATTGACCCCTCCCGGCAGCCTTATGGGGAGGATACCATTACTGCTGCTACTATTATTACTACAGGTAGTTACTACAGGTAAAGGAATTGAGGCTTAGAGAGATTAGCATACCCAAGCGCACACAGCTAGAATGTGACTGACGGGGGCGGATGGTGTGACTGAGCGGGCTGTGCTCTTCAAACCTCCAATTCGTTCCTTTATTAAGTCTGTGTTTATTGAGCACCTACTATGTGCCAACACTGAAGATCAGAGGTGAACACTAGAGAAGTTGTCTGGGTCTTCATGGAGTTCTCACTGCAAGGAAGAACACAGGCATGTGACGGGGCACAATGAAGTATGGCGAGGGGTCTGACAAGGCCGGGACTGAGGAAGTGGGGGCATTTACCTTGGTAAGGAGGCCCACCAGGTCTGGGGATTTGGAAAGCCCGAGTGGGAATGGCGTTGAGACCTGAGGGATGGGCGGAAACTCGCTAGGCCACTGGAGAGAGAGTTCTAGGCGAGGGCGGTAGGCGAGGCGGACACCAGCTGACTCACAGACTGCCTTCGAGGAAGGACTTGCTGTCCCCGGTGCGGGCAGTGCTGGCCGCCCCGTTGGGCATGGCCTCAGCTGCAGAGAGGTGCCCACCACGGTCACGTACCACTCCGATGGGCCCTTGGTTTCCCAGCAGCTGGCAGGCTGGCTGAGGCAGGCAGCCGCGCTTCAGGGCCTGGCTGCTCCTCTTCCCGCCCTGCTTCCGCCCCGCCCTTCCCTGCGTGTTGATGGCGGGAGCGCTCCCTGTAAACATCCTGAGCCCTGGGCTCTGCCCACCGCTCCCTGGAGAAGCCAGCGCGTTACAACACACAAGGCCCTGGTGCCAGTGCCGGTGCGGCCGGCATTCAGGGAGGCGGGGAGCCAGTGGGAGACGGGGAGACGGGCGGAGGCTGGCGGTGCAGGCTCCCATCCTGACGCCCCTGTAAGCCTGGAGAAGGACTTTCCCAACGGGGCGAGGAGGAAGCCACTGTAGCCTTCTCCGCAGAGACGCCATCGCATTGGCCATTTTGAAGCATCTCTGTCTGCAGTGACCAATGGACGGCCCAGGGCTTTGGACCCCAAACTCCCATCGTTCAAAACCTCTTTTCCTTCTTCAGGGCTGAGTGGCCAGAGGGAGGTACCGTCCCGTCTCTCCTGTCCCAAGCCACTGATCTTCCTTCCCCTGCCCTGATCGATAGAAGCTGCTCTCGGCTCCAGGGTGCGTGCAGCTCAGCCCTGAGCGATGGTCTGGCATCAGCTCCCGAGAGGCCAGAGGAAGCGGTGCCCGCGAGGACGGGGGTGTTGTCTGTCCTGCGCTGATGACAGCGAGCTGTCAGTGTGGCCAGACAAGTGAAAGTGGCACATCTGGGGCTGGGACCTGCAGATAACAGCATCAAAGGACAGACCCGGCCCCCACCCACCCCTCGTCTGCGGTTTCCTTGTTTCTATTGCACCTTAATCCTGTGTCTGTGTGACCCGAGCAGCCTGCTATCACAGCTCACCTGGACAGGAATGACTGGACGCTCAGGGTTGGATTAAAAAAAAAAAAACTTTATTGTGGTATAATTAGCATTAAATAAACTGCACATATTTAATGCACATAATTTATATGTGTTGAAACCTATGCTTACATTGTGAAACCCTCATCATAATTCAGATGTTTCCAGCACCCCAGAAGTTTCTGGGGGGCCCTTTGTCTCCTCTCCCCCTCTTTCTTCTCTGCCCTCTCCCCCGGGTGACCAGGACCCACCACGGGCCCTGTAGGTGACCTTGCAGGGTCTAGAATTGTAGAGAAGAGTAACCTTGTGGCATGTTCTCTTTTTCTGGTCTGGCTTCTTTCACTCTGTGTAAGGATTTTGAAAACTAGATGTAAGATGTTCAATTAAACCATATTTTATAGGTGATCAAACTTGTTCCACATAAAAACCCTCCTGTGTAATGACATGGTACCCTATACATTGTAAGTATCAGCCATCAGGGCGATGCTCAGCATTTTAGACAAAATTAACTCTTCATTTGGGCCTCAGACTGAAACTTCCCTAGTTTCGAAAGCCACTGTCCTTGGATCTTATATACAAAAAGAAAGTGATCTGTGAAGCTTACCAACAATCCCATATGTAAGAGAACATAAATAAGGCATTTGGTAAAAGACTCTCCTTCCACCAAAATCTGTGTCCAGATCACCTGGAAAAGGGGAAGGTGAGGAGCAGGTGCCGGGGCCAGGAGACTAGAGGGATCACGGAGTCTCTAACCTGCTCAGTTAAAGCCCTTTTGAACACACACACGTGAGCGTGTGAGCACGCAGCAGGCTCACTCACACGTGTGAGGAGAACACCCTTCTCTCTTCCATCGATCGCTTTAGCCCAGATGAGCTCAGCCACTGCTCCACATCACCAGTTTAGTTTTCTTTATGTAAAAAGGGTTAAAACTAAAGCTAGTGTTAAAAGAGGACTGTATCCAAGGAGACTTGACTTGGGGTGGTGAGGGCACAGTGCCGTCTACAGATGGAGTGTTGTAGGGTTGTGCACCTGAAGCCTATATGACTTTGTAAACCAATGTCACGCTGATCAATGCCATTTTTAACAAAAAAAGAGTTGTATCCAGACCTCAGGACTCATCAGCGGTGCATGTAAACACTGCAAACCCTGGAGTAGGTCACACAATCACCTTTAACTTTTAAAAAAAATGTATTTCATTGATATTTTACAGAGAGGAAGGGAGAGGGATAGAGAGTTAGAAACATAGATGAGAGAGAAACATCGATCAGCTGCCTCCTGCACACCCCCTACTGGGTATGTGCCCGCAACCAAGGTACATGCCCTTGACCGGAATCGAACCTGGGACCCTTGAGTCCGCAGGCCAACGCTCTATCCACTGAGCCAAACCAGTCAGGGCTCTTTAACTTTTAAAGTGTTTGGGGGACGGTGCTGTGATGTGCGCGCAGGAGGCCCTCCGAGACTGTGGAGGGGACGAGACACAGCTTCCCGCTCCGACCCCATCTCCTCCGCACCATCCCTCCCCTGAGAAGCCACCGTCACTGCCTCAGCAGAGCACACACCGACTGATGGCCATTTCTGCAAAGCTCATCAGTACGTTTTCCTTCGTGAAAGTGGACGCCTTTCCATGTTACTCCTTTTCTTCTTCCCCACAGAGCTGGGCCTTTTTGTCTTGTTTCAGAAGAGGGTGGGTGACTGCTTTCCATATCTTAGCTTCTGTGTTATTAATTTGCATGTTCAACTAGCATGGCCTAGGAGAGGATGCCTCTCACTGCACGGGCCTCAGAGCCTCCCACCATATGCCTCGCAATACGCTCACAGTGACTTAACCCTGATTCAGATCCCAGCCTAGTGCCCTGTGCCTCGTAATACGCTCACAGTGGCTTAACCCCGATTCGTATCCCAGAGCCTAGTGCCCTGTGCCTCGTAATACGCTCACAGCGGATCGAACCTGATCCGTCCTGTGAGGAATGGCGGGATGCGTCGGTTTCCACATTCCCTGACCACACGCCGTCGCATTCCTCCCTGCGTCTGCACTCCCTCGCATCATGAGAATGGCATGCCGCTATCTCGGCTGTCCGGGAACCCTGAGGCATCTGCGGTTTTGTATGTGTTGTAACTCAAGTTGTCTTTTCCTTGTCAAATGTTTTGTCTACTTCACATACTTGTGACGATGTATTTAAAGATCCCTTCTGTATCTTTTATCTTGGATATGATCATCTTTCAAAGAACTCTAAACACTTTAACCCTTCAGGTCATTCACCAGGGAGGCCCGTTTCTCATGGCCCTCTGGGTGTGTGTCCGCATGTGGCCAGCCCCCGACCGTGGGAGAGAGGTTCCTGGAGCCTCTAAAACGTTCGTGTGGAAAACAGAAGCGAAGGGTATGCCACTGGCTTACCTAAACAGGGCATGCGTCCTACTGATTTTGTCCCAGAGGCTGCGGCGCTAACATTATGTGCGAGCAAAGACACTCCAAGAACGAAAACTGAACTCAATTCTTCCTGCTGCTTCCCCCTGCAGCTTTCTCAGAGGTTGTAGCTGAGACACAATAGGGCTTAGTGTCCAGAGATGAAATCCACAGCGTGTAATTTTCAAGTATCAGTTAAGCCAAGCTAATGATAGAGCTCATGTCTGCTCTGGTTTCCTAATACTTCAAAGAGGAATCCCGTGTGACTCTCTCGTTCGGATCAACCGCTGCAAAGGGCTTGGGGGGTGTGGTCAGCTCTCCCCACCTCCTCCACATACAGGGAGGGGCCGCAGGACAGCGGGCCCCCCTCCACTCCCAGGGTGTCTCCTCCTGGCCCGCACGCTCGGCTCCCCAGTTCTCCTGTTGAATCCTCTCCTTCCGCCGTACCCCTTACTCGGACTAAGTAATTCCTGATAGGAAAACTGATAAGGCGGCCCTGCGTATATACACTGAGTTTTCCCAGCTTCGCCTGGAACAGGGTGCTCACCAGAGGACTGGAAAACCCATTTCAAACAATAAATAGGGAAAGCAGAGCGAGTAAACAAAATGTGGAAGGGCGAGGCCCGTGCTGACGGTGACTAAGGAGGGCGCTTCCTGTGAGGCCTTAAAAGACCCATTTTTAAAAACTGTTCTTCCCTGTCTGATCTTGACTGGAGAGCAGACCAATTTTCTTGGGGAAAAAAATGCTGATAATTAGGTAAAGCACAAGTGTATTCGGTTTATTTCTTAAATGCAAAAACAACTATGTTATTCCAACATCATAGTCTCTAAAACGGGGCACCCTGAATAGAAAAATAAGCATTTTATTCTCATTCACATCCATGTAGATTCCTTACCTCCAAGGAGATCCTCATATGTGCTAGACCCTCTAGGCCTGTATAAAATACAGATTGAGCCCGGCCAGAGTGGCTCAGTGGTTGAGCATCGACCTATGAACCAGGAGGTCACGGTTCAATTCCTGGTCAGGGCACATGGCCCGGGTTGTGGGCTCAATCCCAATGGAGGGTGTGGAGGAGGCCGCTGATCAATGATTCTCTCTCATCATTGATGTTTCTCTCTCTCCCTCTCCTTTCCTCTCTGAAATCAAATAAAAACATATTTTAAAAATTTAAATAAAAGCAGATTGGTTCCTCTCATTGACTGTCATTTAAACTGATGGTAGAATAGCGCCTGTTACAATGTGTAGGTGTCCGACCTGCACTAGGTACTTGGCGGCCCCGTGGGCTGGCAGGTGCTGTGTCTGCCAGTGTGTTCCCTCCTCGCTGGATGCACGGCCCTGAGAGCAGACCACACTCCCCGCGCCCCTCTCCCTGCGCTCCGCGGCTCGGTGCTGTGAGCGGGCTCGGATGCAGAGGCTTGCTGCCCAGCATCCCTGAGAGGGGGCAGCCAGTGCAGGCGAGCGGGCAGGTCTGAGGCCCGCAGGAAGGGAGAGTGAAGTCAAGCCAGTGCAGAGAGAGCCACCGATGGCGAGCCACCCGCGAAGCCAGCCCACCGGGGCCATGTCGGGCGTGGGAAGAACTCGGGGTTTCTTTTGTGACGGGGAAGCGGTTGGAGGATTTTGAGCAGGTGAAGCGCTTGATCTGATGTATGTTTTTAAACGTTCACTTTGGCAGCTGTGAGGCCCTAGAGGGCGAGGGCGGAGGTACAGGTCCATGGTTCCAGTAACCCAGGTGGGAGAAGAAAGGGCTGGAAAGACGGCAGACTGAGAGGTAGTACTAACCAACCTGAACTGAGACCCACCACATCCGGGCTCAGTGCTAAGCACTTTGTATTGACATGACTTCCTCACACAAGCCTATGAGGTCGACGCTGTTGTCATCTCCGTTGGGCGTACAGGGAGCGCTTGCCCGGATTGCTCTGTAGTAAGTGGTGAGCGGGAGGCAGGGTGCAGACTCAGGCCCCCTGGCCCCCTGCCGGGCCGGCTTTACCTCTGCGCTGCACAAAAACTGGGGTGCACTTGAAGGCGTGGCTGTCAGATCCTGGTGCATGTGATGCTGCGTGTGAAGGGAAGGACAAGCGTCAGGAAGGCTCCTGGGGCTTTGGTGTAAACCATCCTGTGGCGTGCATTGGGATGGAGAAGACGAGGCAAGGAGAGGGAGCGAATGTTCTGCTCAGAGCACGTACGCTCAGGAGCCACCGGACAGCCCGCAGAGACGGTGCGGTGCGCAGGCGCTCTGAGCCCTTCGAGGGCCGACAAAGGCCAGTTCTGTTGAGCGGGAGGAAGAAGCACCAGCACAGCATGAGTGTCGCGCTCTCTGCACCGTCCGTCCTTCTCCCAGAGCCCAGCCCCGTGCCGTCTGTCTGTTAACGTAACAGCAGAATATCCGAGTCAGCCATGCAGGCAGTGAGCAGATGCTTTTAACAAGAAGCTCAGAGATCTCACCTCCAAGCTCAGGCAGGCTCCTCATGTGCAACCTCTGACCCCCTAGGTTTCTAGAGCGCCGTCCTCCCGCTGCAGAGCTAGAGCTGACTTGGACTTCCACGCCTGCCGCTGCCTGTCGGTCACTGAACCTTGCCTGTAAAACACACAGAATTGCACAAACACAACCTGCTCAGACTTACAAAATCCTGCCCTCTTGTCCCCACCGTCCGACTTTGGTATTTGACTTATCACTCCACCTGACCTCAGGCCTCCAGTGGCCGAGTCCTTCTTGCATTCTCACGCTCTGCCTGCTCCAACCTGTGCCCGGCCCGACGTCCACTGAGCGCCTCGTGCAAGACGCTGGGCCCAACGGCTGGTGACACAGGTTTATCAGTACTCGTCACGCTCTGCACTCGGATACGTCAGTTAAAAAAAATTGCCATCCAGTGGGGTGGCTCAGTGGTTGAACATTGACCCATGAACCAGGAGGTCATTGGTTTAATTCCCGGTCAGGGCACATGCCTGGGTTGTGTTCTCGAACCCTAGTACAGGGCGTGTAGGAGGCAGCCGATCAGTGATTTTCTCTCATCATTGATGTTTCTATCTCTCCCTCCCTCTCCCTTCTTCTCTGAAATATATATGTTTTATATATTGAAATGTATATATTGAAACATATGTATTTTAAATGGCCCACAGGAAGCTTATCGCCTAAAGGAGGTACTACTGAACAAAAGCAGATTAGCTGTAAGTGCCAGCTGAGTAACCCCATGTCACTGTTGCAGGAATTGGATTATGAAGGAAAATGTCACGGAGAAGACGGTGCTTGATTTCGGGCAACTGAAGAGCAGAGATGGGGAGGGGAGCGGGGGGGGGGGGCGGTGTTGCAGGCATGGGAACCCGCATGAGCAAAGGGGCAGAGATGGGAATGGAGAGCAATGTTGGGAGACCAGCTCGGGTTTATTTCGAGAAACAGTGAAAATGAATACATCCAGGGATGTGATTTATTGATTCTCTTCCTTGCCAAGGGAAGTTGAGAAAGTCTTGCGTGGGCAGCAAGGAGTTACGGAAAGTGGCTGGACAGAAGGAGGATGTAATCTGTGCTTCTGAAAGGAAATCTGCCCCCTGCCACCACGTCCCGCGCAGAAGCTGGGTGACTCACAGGCTGAGGCCCTCTCCGTGCTCTCAGGGTGTCCCCCCTAACAGGCCTTCCGGGATGTGGGTCAGAGGGAGGACCAGCTCGGGAGCCAGCCCTCCGTGCAGCCAGGGCCCCATTCCCTCCGCTCCAGCCCCGTCGGCCTTTGCTCTGAGGTCTCCATCGTCCCATTTTCTTCTTGGCTTGACTTTTCTGAACATGCGTGGGGACTGTGCCGAGTGGCCTTCAGCTCATTTGCTGTTCTTACTGCCTCTTAAGAGAGCATTTCTGGTGACAAAGAATTCAGCTCCCTTGTCCTTATGTCCCCAACTCTGTGGCTACAGTGCGTACTGCTGACCTCTCTCTCTCTTCGCTCTTTAAATTCGCTTCTTCCTTGGGACGAAAGCCATGACCAGGACCCCGGTTCTCCTCTTGTTTCTCTTGGGGACCTTCCCTGTCTCTCACCAGCTTTTCCAGTGTCCCAGCGTCCTCAGAGCAACCTTCCTCATGTCTCCGTGTCATCCTGTCCTCTCCACCCCGAGCAGGCCACCTGCGGCACCGGCCTCTGCTCTTCTCTGTGTAGACCCTCGTGGACGACTCTCCCCACCGCCAGCGCCTTTTCCGGGGCGAGCACTTGAACTTTTCTCGTTTTAGTTCTTGTAGTGGTTAGCTTCATATCCTTCAGCAACGTCTGTATCAGGATTTCTTAATTAATCAACTTCAGACGTTATCACTGTCCTTCCACTGGGAAATAGGACCACTGACAAGCCTATTCTCCATAACAGGATTGTGTTAGGCCCGGGGTAGTGAGAAGTGACCTGCTTCTTGTCTAAGGGTTTGGTAGTGTTACTCGTGGAAAGGTGGGGGTGGGGGAGTCCTTGTCTCCATCTGTTGCTTGTGGGAGTGGAATTATTGCGACATCCCAAGAAAAAGAATTTTCTGAGATTCGCATAGGAGAAGGGGTGACTTTTATTTCTGTGGAATCTCATCCCTGAGTTCCCAAGGTGCCGATCCCCACAAGCAAGAAGTCCCATTTTGCCTTTAGCAGAGCCAAAATCAGAGCCCGTGTCCAGAGCGTCCAATCCATGTTGGAGCAACACAACCCAGCATCAGGCTAGCTCAGCTGTGTTTCCCGCTGCAGTCTGTCATCCATTGCGTGCAAGAATTTTCTGAGACCCACATGGGAGAGCGAGTGATTTTTATTTCTGTGGAATTGCATCTCTGGGTTTCCCAGGTCCCCTCTCCCTCGGTCCTGCCATCAAGAAGTGTAGCTGCGGCCTCAGCAGAGCTGAGTCCGAGCCAGTGCCCAGAGCTTCCTTCCATGTGGGAGCCGGGTCCAGTCCGACATCAGGCTGGCTTAGCATGTGTTCCCGCTGCAGTCATCAACCTGTTGTGTGTGGGGTCCGCAGGGCCATGTGGCTGTGGAGGAAACATGAAATGAAAGGAACCAGGAGCACAAGAGCCGAGAGAACCAAGAGAGCGAGCTCCTTTTGTGGGGGGTTAATGTAGCCCCAAATTTTCATGGGCTTGCAGTGGCCACGCCCATTCTGGCCAGTGATCTCTGTTCCCAGGTGTGACTGACAGACACCTTCCCTAGCACCCCAACTTCACTGCACACGTACCCATCCCCCCTTTGTTGGGCCCCTTGCCCCAGTGTTCTGCAGGGAATGGGCCGGTGTTCCCTGGGAGGGGATATTCAACCCCCCATGCCCTTATGGACTCACGTATCTTTATTCTGTTGCATTTTTTTTTTTACCGTAAGGTATGATGGCGGTATAGTTTGGGATTGTTTTAAAATCACCCAGTCTGTATAAGGGACATTGCTTTTTTTTTTTTTTTTAATTTCCCCAGGGAGTAAGGCTTATAAGAGGCAGAGCCCAAATTCTTGCTACAGAAGTTCAAGAGGCCAGATTCTCCCTCCCCCGTCCCCATGCCCTGGTACCTGGGCGGTGGTCCTGTGACCTGCACTCAGCCCAGGTGGCTGCAGCTCCAGGAGGCGGAAGGAACCACTTAGGCAGTCCTCACTGTTGGGCGGTGGCAGCAGCGCACCATACTGCTCCTGGGGCCAACCTGGGCTGCGTCTCCTGCTGTCTGACCTCCCTCGTCCGCCATTTGTTTCTGAACCTGGGCGGCCAGGCTGCCCTTTGAAGAGCTGTGCATTATCTTTTGAGCGAATTTCTTTCATGTTTCATGGAGTCAGTTAGATTTCGTTGCTTTCACAAACAACCTTCATCCATGTCAGGTTCTTTTTTCTTCTTTAATGATTTTTGAAAATGATTGACAGTAGCCTAGGGGCCTCATTATCATTTTGATTCATTAATTGAGTATGAAAAATAAATGTCAATGAGGGGGTATTTATTAGTCCAAACTCTTTCTTTTTCTTTTTTTTTCTTTCTATTAATTGAGGCTCTCAACCAGATGTATAGCTGGTGCCGTACAGTAGTGAGAGGTTGCTTAATGGCCTCACCCTTTCATCATCAAGGAATGTATGTTTTGTTTGGTTATGGAGTTTATTTTCTAATTCACATTACCAACTATGGACTTAACTCTTCAATAACCAAAATATTTGATGGGCTGGAATGCTTTAACCTTTTTTAAAAAGAGATTTTTTTTTATTGATTTCAGAGAGGAAGGGAGAGGGAGAGAGAGAAAAAAACATCAGTGAGGAGAGAGAATCATTGATCGGCTGCCTCCTACACGCCCCACACTGGGGATCAAGCCTGCAACCCCGGGCATGTGCCTGACCGGGAATGGAACCGTGACCTGGTTCAAAGGTCGATGCTGAACCACGGAGCCCCGCCGGCGGGCTGGGATGCTTTAACCTTTGACCACCGGATAAACAGACGTGTGTGAACTAGTTCTGCCGTATTTGCCCCAAGTTGTTGATGTTTTCCATTCAACAGGCTCCAGTTTCATAGTGAATCTCGAGGCAGCAGCACATTGGAGCAACCACCGTGTTTGTGTTCAGCCCCGTCGGTGAGTAAATTTTACCCATAACGAACGCTCCCTGAACGCCTGCCACGTGCTGGCCGCTGCCTGAGGCGCCGGGCGCACCGATGAACGAGGCTCTGGCTCCTCGTACTTGCCCCAGTGGCAGACGCCCGTGAATGCCTTTGGGTTAACGACACAGTCCCTGCCTCCACGAGCTCTCTCCTGTGGGGCGGCAGACCAGTCGTGGCACAGCCTGGATGCCAGTGCCCAAAATAGCGCCTGATGGCAATGGGTGTGGAGAGGGTCCTGGCGGGTTCAGAGGCGTTGGAGAGCTCTTATCGCGGCGTCAGGCTCACACTGTCCCGTCCACTGACACCTCCTGGCTCTCTGGGAATTGTCATGCAGGCCTCCCTTCCTGGCCCCGAGGCGAGCCTGTGACACTGGGTTTGAACTCCTGTGAATAGGCCCGCTGGCTCTCAGCAGACTGCTGCTCAGCGTCAAACAGCCCGAGTCCCCAACAAGGGCTTCTTGGCGCCGAGCCAGTCCTCAAGCATCAAAGCCGAGTTCCTCGCAGATCAGCCCCAGTGACGAGAAGTAACGGCCTCGGGCCCAAACCCATTGTCCCCGGGACAGGCGTGTCCTAGGGTCACACGGTCGGCGTGTTCATGAAGCAGCAGCATAGCTGGGCTGGCCCTGAAGTGTCCAGGAGAGCAATGGCCAGAAAAGGGGGTAACCCGTGTCCCCCACACTGCTCCCCCCCGGGAGAGCACGAGGAAACGTGGGTGTAGGCACGTTTCAAATGCTTCTGGCGTGAGACCCCACCAGGAAAATGCTGGAACCCGGCTTGACCGGAACTGTATGATGGAGGAGACGGTGTGTTTCTTTCTCTATCCAGATCTGAGCCCCATGCCGTCCCTCTCCAAGCCTCCGTCCCTGTACCTGTCAAATGGTGGAGACTAGCGCCCGCCTGAAGGCTGCTGTCTGGGTACTAGTAGCATGTTAATAGCAGGGAATGGGAGAGCTTGTCAATTAGAACTATCTGTCAAACGTATGTTGTTAGTCCTCATATCAACTCCACGAGGAAGGTATTTTTACCCCCAATAATGAGTGAACAGAGACTCAGATTAGTTACCGGATATCCCAGATAGTGAGAGAGAGACTGGATTCAGACTGGCCAGCTGCCTCCGTGGCCAAGCTCCTACCCACACCTTGGGGTTTCCCTCTGACAGCCTTCAGGGCCCCCCTCTTTGCTGCCTTGTCCCTCTCTATTGCTTCCCCGACTCCCAGTGTCCCTCTATTGGCCTCACCAGGGCAGGACAGTGGCCACCACTGCTCGTTCCCGGGTTGGCTGGAAACTCCCCGGGGTAGACATGCAACAAAGGCCTCCTCAGGGACCCTCTCTGAGGGAGCTCAGCTTGAAGCAATCTTAGATTTGACCCGAGCCTCACAGTTTGCCTCGATCCTCAGCGACAGAGCCATTAACCAAAGCAGATTGGAAAAGGCACTGGCTTGGGGGCCTGGAAATTTGTATTTAAATCCCGAATCGAGGATTTAAATACACATGTAAATGTAAATGTAATCAGACCCTAATCTCTGAGCCTGCTCTGTTCTGCGTTAATGGATGTGGCTGGTTATTCTGCGGGTCTTCCCAGGGTGCATTTCCCTCTTCCCCGCTCCTCTCTGTGCCCCAAGGATTTACAGCCTCCTCCTCACAGCCTTGCCGGGATCCATGGCCACGGGGCGTCTGGTTGGCCCAGAGCAGTAGCTGAGAAGGTGGGAAGAAGGAGGCAGTAAGCTCTCTGCCTCCCCTCACTGTGAGGACGCCACGTCTATGGCAGCAGCTGGCTGGCCGTCCTCTGGGCTCTCCCTTTTCTGGGGCTCTGGTAGCACAGTTTCTACCCCTCATCCCTCAGGTTCTCGGGCAAGTAAGGCTTCCTGCTCTTGCCCACCTCTGGCCACTCCAGCACCCTCGGTTTGTTCCTTTGCCTGCCTACGGCCTCTGTGAGTAGCCCTTTCATCCAAGTCTCCCCGTCGAACCCTTGCAGTAAATTCTGTGTCTTGCTTGAAACCTGATGGGGACAGTGTGCAAAGGAGTTTGAAAAACTATAAAGCACCGTCTATAAAAATACGTTATCAACTTCATGTTGTTTATGGCTATTTGGCCATATTTTCACCATCAATGCCAACTTCTGAAGTTTCCAAAACTTTCCTGGTTATATCTAAATATTACGCCAGCCCAGAAATTAAAAAATCAGAAGCCAGGGGTCAAGGTCATGTTGAGTAAGTGCCCCTGGATCTGGTTTGCTTCCTGTTTGTGAATTAGGAAATGGTCAGAAAGCTGGCCACTTATCAGAATGGAGGGATTTCCACTCGGGATTGACGTCTCTTCAAGGGGTGGGTGCCTCGATGTGGAGTGAGTAGATCTTGTTTCTGTGCAGGTGTAAATGTGTGTGTGTCTGCACACATATACACACACATGGCATTTTTTAGTGAAGAGATACAGCTATTACAGCGACTCATTTTATTTCTGCTCTGAGTAGCTCATTGTGAGGTAGGAGTTTGTATCATCATAATATTTATTTGAACATTAGCAGTTTTACATAAAAAGGTTAGCCTACTCATAATTCCTTTTTTTAAAATAATGTTTTTTTAAGCAAGAATACCATTTTTCTCAACGCTTTGAGAAAAGTTATGCTTACTGCATATATATTTCCACTGTGCTTTTGTGCCTGCAGGACTGAATTTCTGCGTACCTGTTAAGGAAAACCAAAATAAATTCTCACTTTTGCCATTTTCGACAAATATATTTTCAAAGGTGGAATAATTTTTAAGATTACATTCTCCAATCTGGTTATGTGGGTGGGTATCTTAGGGTTCTTTTGGTCACAAGCAACAGAGATGAGCTGAGGCCTACTTAAGGGTCGGGGTTATTGGAAGAATGTAGTGGCGGCTCAGTAAAGCTGGGATCCGCATGGCGGGAACGCGGGGGCCCAGTCTTCAGGGCTCTGCCGTCCAAAAGTCCTGGCCCCGAGTCACCCTGCTCCAGATTCAGATCCCAGGAGAATCAGCCTGGCCTGGCTCGGGTCCCGGGCACTGCTTGGCCAAGGGAGGGGGCCACTCGATTGGCATTCCTGGTGTGTGGGGTGGACAGGAAGAGTGGGTGCTGGGCCCGGGAGGAGGGAGGAGAAGCTAGGCCGGCGGGAAGGACAGGCTCTACCACAAACGTCTTGGGAGCCTTTACGACACAGGAAGATGTTGGATAGGCTGCGTTTCCTTCTTTAAAGTCATTTCTGCAATTTGGACATTGGGACACGAAGATTGATGGAGCTCGGGTTGAAAGAAGGCCGCAGAGGTGACAAATTCGTGCAGAACCCACCGTTGGCTGCCCCAGCTGCCCTGAGGGGTGGCGCCTGGGAACTGCTTCCCGGACACCATCCTCCCTGACCGGGGACCCCGCGAGGGGAAGGAGCAGCAACGTTCCCTTGTCCCCTGAAAACCAGGTGACACTGGCTGCGGCAGCGACTGGTGCCCTTTCTCCATCCCTCCACTTGGAGGCAGAAAAAAAGCAACACAACAAACACCTCCCGAAGGAAGCCTTTATAGAGCAGCTATTAACCTGAGGGAACATGGCCTGTGCGCACGCACGCTTTTTCTGACCCACTTCTTGTCCTTGAAACTCTTGGGCGGATAGGAAACACCTGCCTGAGGGCCGGGCTTGTCCGCGCTGTGTCCTGTCACCTCCTGCTCCACACCGGCACTTGCTAGCTGCCTGGAAGGAATGGAGCAACCACGGCATGAACGTGCTGCTGTCAGTAACAGAGGTGGCGACTGGACACTTTCTTTGGCAGGAAACTTCTGTAAAAAGTGAGGAGTTTTGGCTCTGAATATGCAGACCTTTGAAACTTTTGAAAGGAAATAAAATAAACTTCAAACACTTCCTCTGTTTTGGATTTAGATTTATTAGTATTAACTATTTCTAACATACTATATAATTTACTTATTTATTATATTTCTTATCTACCTCCCCTTGCTAGAAAGTAGACTGCATAAGGGCCGAGATCTTTGCCTGATTTTTAAACTGCTGGGCTTCTAGTGTGTGCCCCATCAATGTTTTGACTGGATGAATACTATACACTGAGTGGCCAGATTGTGATGATCTCTGAACTCATAATAATCTGGCCACTCAGTGTATATCCTATATAATAAAAGGCTAATATGCAAATTGACCCCTCGTCCAGGAGTTCAACCAGTAGGCAGGCCGGCCAACCGTCCATGTCCCCTCCCCGTGGCTGGGCTGGCCGGACCCAACCCATGCACGAATTCATGCACTGGGCCTCCAATATATATATATTCATGCACTGGTATATATATATATATATATATATATATATATATATATATATATATATATAAAGTGGCCAGATTATTATGCGTTCAGAGATCATCATAATCTGGCCGCTCGGTGTGTAATTTACTTGTTATTGTACTGCACTGAGGGTTAGTTGGATCTCCCCCCTACAAGGCTGTCACCCCCACAAGGGCAGGAGTCCTTTTCTGTTTTCCTCAAGTTCCTTGAATTGGACCTGGGACATTTTTTATTTTAAATAAATACTTGATGACTGGATGAATGAATATATAAAATTTTAATAAAAGCCAATCCATCTCTACACCCAATTATAGAAACATATTTAGATCTTATTTACAATGCTGCTAAACTGAAGCTTTAGCATAATATTTCCTTATTAAAGAGTTGTTTTTTTAATTAAGACATAACATGCATGTAACATTTTTAAGTTTAAGGTATTTAAGTGTTAGTTTGATACATTTATGTATTGCAACACGATTACCACTGTAATGTTAGCTAACACCTCTCTTACATCACATTTCTTTTTCTGTGGTGAGAACATTTAAGATCTAATCTCTTAGCAACTTTGACGTTTATAATACAGTATCGTTGTCTATAATCACTAATCTGTGCTTTAGATCCCAGGACTTGTTCAGCCTCAGGTTGCAAGTTGGTACCTTAAACAATATCTCCCCAGTCTCTCCCCCCGCCTCCCCTCCCCCCCCACCCCCACCCCCCCGCCCACCCCACCACTATTCTACTGTCTGTGTCTTGTCTGCACACTTGGCTACAAATAGCTTTAAAGAAGAATAGATATCGTGGGATCATGTTCTTGGCTCTTTGCAGAGTCCCCCCAAGACTTGAGCCCTCCCGGAACCTCTCCCCACCTCCTGTTCCAAGAACAAGTCCAAGAGTGGGTGTTGGCCGAGCCGCTGCCTTCTCAAGTTCGCCTTTCAGAAGGTGACTTACAATATTTAGTAAAATTGTACAGGTTGCCTCTGCAGCTGCACTGTAACATAATACTTAAGTTTAATCCTTGTTAGAACTCAGAGTCCGCGGTGCCCGCATTCCCAAGATCAGTTAACTTGTGGAGAGTTATACATTCGCATGTCTGAGGAAAACCCAGGAGGCATTGCGGAGTAGGTGAGGCCGGAACAAAGAGAACCGTTCACCAGCTGGTTGTCCTTTGTCTCTGAAGGCAACAAGGTCAAAGAGGAGCAGAGGTGCTCTTTATAGAGTGAGCAAAGGCGGCGGGTGGGCAATTCCTGAACTGTTTCTGGAGGCCCCAGGGGTCCAGTGACAGCGTTATAATTGGGAGTCCTTCTCTGCTCTGCACAGTATCTGTTCCAGACGAAAAGAAAGGAATCTCATCTGATGTTTTGTTAGTGCTGTCATCAGTTTGCAAGCAAGAAAGCCAAAATAAAATGTATCTTCATGTTACCTAATTATTAGCCAAACATATAAAAGTGACTTGTTTCTATGTAAATTCTATTCTTGGGAATGAATTCTCATATTGGGAAGGCTGACAGATCTCGCTCGGGATATCCGTGCCTTGTTCCAGGGTGTATGTGATCATGCAGGTTTCGGGGAGAGGTTGCCATCACCCACTTGCTCAGCTAGTGCTTGACACCCGCCCTGTGCAGGCTCTGTGCCCGGGAGACCACAATAGGTCTCTGGCCTCACCGAGCAGAGGGTGTAATAGGGATACCCATCTTGCACAAAGAAACAGTATGATTTAATATGAGAGAGAGAGAGAGAGAGAGAGAGAGAGAGAGAGAGAGAGAGAGAGAGAATGAATACAGGTGAAGTGCAAGCAGGTAACCTGGGGCTTGACCAGTCAGGAGGGCCAGGGAGCGCTTCCCGGAGAAGAGCAGTGAAGGAGGAGCCTGGTGCTGGGAGGTGTCCGGAGGGGGCGCAGTTGTGAAGGTCATTCCTTATAACAAATCTGCATGCGCGAAGGCCTTGAGGTGTACAAGGGCAGGGAACATCTTGTGAAGAAAAGGAAGTTCCTTTGATGAAAAGAAAAGTGAGGAGGGAAAAGACAGAAATAGAGAGGTTGGCCGAGGGTCTTGTTGACCTTGTTCACTATTTTGGACTTCATTCCAAGGACAAGAAGAAGCTTTTGAAGGATTTTTTAAAAACACAAGTTACGTGTTTTTTAAAAAAAACTCCTTCTGTAACATAATACTTAAGTTTAATATTTCCTTATTAAAGAGTTGTTTTTTTAAGTAAGACACAACACTGGGATCGAGCCCGCAATCCGGGCATGTGCCCTGACCGGCAGTTCCGTTGGCTAGAGCATCGTCCTGATACAACAAGGTTGCGGGTTCAATCCCTGGTCAGGGCACATACAGGAATCAACCAATGAGTGCATCAATAAGTGAAGCGACAAATTGATGTTTCTCTCTCTCTCCCTAATCAATAAATTAAACAAATAAATTTAAAAATCTAAGGAAAAAATAATACGAATCCTTCACAAACTCAAACAAAACAAAAACCTCCAGTTGGAGGACTGGCATTACCCAACGTAAGACGTACTGTAAAGCTGTGGTAACCAACACGGTGTGGTACTGGCAAAAGAAGAGACAAGTAGGTCAGTGGAGCAGGAGAGAGCCGGAAATAGGCCATGTAAACAGTCAACGATCTTTGACAAAGGAGCGAAGGCAACACAATGGAGCCAAGACAGTCTCCTCAGCCAGTGGTGCTGGAACAACTGGACAACCACATGCGAGGGAATGAGTCTAGACACAGACCTTGCACCTGCACAACATTTACCTCCAAATGAGTCACAGACTGCAGAGTCACACACAAAACTCTCATGCCCCTAGAAAGTGACACGGAGGAAAGCAAGGTGGCCATGGGTATGGCGATGACTTTTTAGATACAACACCGAAGGCATGATCTCTGCGAGGAAACATTGATGAGCTGGACTTCGTTAAAATTAACAACTTCTTGCCTGGCTGGCATGGCTCAGTGGTTGAGTGTTGGCCTGTGAACCAGGAGGTCACGGTTTGATTCTGGTCAGGGCACATGCCTGAGTTGGGGGCTTGATCCCCTGTGTGGGGTGTGCAGGAGGTAGCTGATCAGTGATTCTCTCATCATTGATGTTTCTCTCTCTCTCTCTCTCTCTCTCCCTTTCCATTCCTCTCTGAAATCAGTAACAATATATTTAAAAAATTAAAAACTGGTTGACACTGTCCAGAGAATGAGAAGACAAGCCACAGGATATGCAAAAGACATATCTGATGAAGGACTGTCATCCAAAATATACCAAGAGCTCTTAAAACTCAACAATAAGAAAATGAACAACTCCATTAAAAAATGCTGGAAATCCTGAACAGAGACCTCATCAAAGACCTACAAATGGCAAGTAAGCCAATGGAAAAATATTCAACATCATATACCATTAGGAAATTACAGATTAAACAGCAATGAGATGCCACTGCACGCCTATTAGGTGACCGAAATCCAAAACACCGACAACACCAAGTGCTGGTGAGGACGTGGATAAACAGGCCCTCTCATTCATTGCTGGTGGGGATGTGAAGTGATGCTCTGTAGTTTGGCAGTTTCTTATGAGACTAAATACATGCTTCCCCTGTGGGGGAGGGGCGGGCGGGGGGCTCCCTGGACGGGACCGCTCCCTGGCAGCTCTGTGGGGGCGGGATGTCTGGCATTCAGCTGCAGGTTGCATAGCTCCTTTGTTTGTTTCTACTCTGTGGCCATAGACGTCTCACTCTCTGATGTTTCTTCGTTTCTCAAAAGCGGCCTTTCCGAATGTGGACTTTTTTACCTTTTCATTTGCATAACCGAAGTAGCCCAACTTGACGGTTTTTCAAGAATCAAAGAAAAACCTGACTCAAATATGTATCGAGTGTCAAATTCCCCAGAAAACTGCTTGCAGGTTTGAAATGAGTCTCTCCAGCGCTTTCCCTCTCTACAGAGGTGCAGTGACTTCGAGGCCACTGTCAGACCTCTGGGGCTCAGGGGTCGGGCTCTCCGTCCAGGGCTGGGCAGGGGACGTGCTCAGAGCCGGTGCCCAGGAGCGCACGCTCACAGGGCCACGAGCCAGGCTGATGCCATCACTGGGCTGGATGGGACGCATCTGTTCCTCCCTCAGTCGCCCTCCTACACTGCGCTGTGGGGACCAGGGGTGTTGTATCCTTAGCTTCAGCATACGGGCAGCCCCGGATGTTTGGGTGCTGGGCTAACGTACACATAAGCCCTCCTTAACGTCATAGAACAGCAAGCCGGGGAGGCGAGCTGTGCGGGGAGAGGGAAAGGCAGGGAGGAAGCCCTCTCTGAGGCAGCGGGTTTTCGGTCGGAGATTCTGCGCTGTTTTACCGGAAGTCGGGTCAGTGGGGATACCTGTCACCAAGCAACCAGGTGGCAGGTACCCCCTTGGACAGATCCCTCTCCCTGGATGGACTGAACTTCACACTTGGGTGGTCATTTCGCAGACTTCTCTTCTCCTCAGGACAGTGCATTGTCGGTGTTAGTGTCGTCCGAGGACGGCCATCAACACGTGTACGAAGGCTCCAGGTCTGAGCATTTGAGGGTCAAGGAGAGAGAAACGGCTCTAACTTCTTGTGATGTTCATTCATTCGCTCGGCAGGCATCTTGGTGACGAGGGTCCCAGCAAAGCGCAGTTCCCTTGCAGAGTTTACGCTCGGGTGGGGCCAGTGACGAACAGGTCACGTGCTGGTGATGATTTAAGGGCTTGAAACGAGATAAAGCAGGTGTGGGATCTTCAGGCAGGGACCCGCTGGCCTCCGAGGAGCTGACATGGGTCTGAGTGAGAGGGCGTGGGGTGCCTGATGGGAGCACACGCTAGACAGGAAGCAGCAAGTTCAAAGGCTGGGGCGGCTCGCAGTTGCTTTCGAGTGCATGGAAGTAACAAGTTTCACTTACTGTCCTTGTTATTTATTTTTTAAATATATTTTTATTATTGATTTCAGAGAGGAAGGGAGAGAGAGAAACATCAGTGATGCGAGAGAATCATTGATCAGCTGCCTCCTGCACGCCCCACACTGGGATGGAGCCCGCATGTGCCCTGACCGGGAATCTAACTGTGACCTCCAGGTTCATAGGCTGATGCTCAAGCACTGAGCCACGCGGCCGGGTGTATTGTCCTTGTTGTTACCTAAAATAGACCCTTCTTTCCAATAAGCAGGACGCCAGAGGAATAAGTACCAGGTGACCTTCCAACGCCCCCGTGTCCCGCAGTTCAGATTCAGCGACAGACACGCTCTGGAGGTCGGGAAGTGTGGGCTGCGCTGTGGGGACACACAAGTCCCACCTCTGCTTGTCCCCCAGCCTCTAGTGACCCCTCCCCCCCGCCCCCCCTCCCCCTGCTGCAGGAGGGAGCGTTTTAAACAGTACGAACGGGGAGCAGATGAGCGTTGGCATGGATGGGGCAGCACTCCGTGAAGAGGGAGTTAGGGGGCTGGGGAGCCGGAGAGCACTGGGGGGCTCTGAGGAGATGTGTTGGGGTCCCCAAGCACGTGAAGAGGTTACTGGTCCCACGCTGGAGGGAAAGAGGCCACAGTGCCAGGTGGTTTTGCAGGAAGCAGGACCGGGAAGGCGGTATGGAGTGCTGGGGACGGAAGGGACCTTGGAGGCCCGGAGCGCGGCGACCGCCTCTGGCCGCTGCGTGAGTCCCCCGGGACTAAAGATGTACAGCGCAGCCGTCGGCACGTGTGTGATAGAGAAAGCCCTGGAAGGAGGTGGGAAAACCCGAGAAAGATGAACGGACAAGAGGGAAGACCCAGATCACAGCATTTAAAGAGGCAGTGGGAAATGCTGGGACTTCGGACCAGCTACCTAAGCTTCTTCATCTGTAAAATGGGTTGTTGAATAGGACCTCACTTGTAGAATTGTTGAGCTAAATGTATTACCAATACAAAATGCTTATTTAGTACAGTGCCTGACACATAGCACAGGCTATATAATTACTTCCAATATATAAAAGGATAGTTAAGATCATATAAAAAAGAGACGCCAGTTAAGAGGCTGAGAAAGGGCAGTCCGAGAGAGAGAGAGAGAGAGAGAGAGAGAGAGAGAGAGAGAGGGCGAGAGCTCAGGACTCCAGGCGAGCAGAGTGGAGAGTGTTGACAACAGTGTCACGTGGTGCAGAAGGTTCCCCTAAAGGGGGCTGGTGAGAAGCCCCCGCTCTGCTGGTGAGGGAGCCCCGTGTGTCCTCAGAGAGGTCACGCCCGGAGTGCAGTGTGGCAGAGGCCAGACTGCCTGGGGTCAGAGGAGTCGGCAGTGACCTCAGTTCAGAGATGGCAGGGCGAACACTTTCACTTCCTCTCTCCCCCGCTCCCCCCACATGCCACAGACGAGGTAGTGAAGGGATTTGTTCTGTTTGTGTAAACAAAGAAATAAAGAAAAAGTGAGAGATGACAGCAAGGGAAATTTGGAAACTAAAAGCAGAGGGGTGAGACCTCTTTGACTTAATACAATTAAACACTGAAGGCGGGGTTGCAATGGGGGGGGGCACCCTGGAAAGGCCTGGCCTTGGAGACTTCAGGCATCTCTAAAAGGGGGTGAAAGTCAAGACGAAAACAGAAAGTCTGCGATAGAAGCAGGTAGACTCATTCTCTCCCCTCATCCTGCCCCCACCCCCACCCCTGGGCCATGACTTTCCCCAGCCCTGCCCGGCAGAGTGACTGATCTCCTCCATGGGCAGGCGACTTGGGGTGGCGAGGTGAACCCCACAGTCCAAACGGGAGGGTGAAGGGGAGATGCCCATGCTGAGTGATGAGAGCCCCGCTCCCTTCCCCCAGGAGCTGCAGCCAGGTTGGCATCTGCTGAAGGAGAAGAGATTTTTTCCTCTGGATAAATGAGCATCCAAAACCCCCAAACACTAAAGATACTCACAGGCATGGTCATTATAGACAGGATGGCTCGTAACAGTATGAAGTAACTGTGACGCTATCCTTCTATTATCTTATTTTATTATTACTTTTTATAACCCGACCAGGGATCGAACCTGCAACTTTGGCTCATCGGGATGATGCTCCAACCAACTGAGCTACCTGGCCAGGACACATATCCTTTTAAACTCCATCTAAATGTAGCCCAAAGTGAACTTCCCCTTAGCCAGATTCCAAAAATGCCTACAGCAACTCCCAAACCGCTCCCACGCAAGGGGAACTGAGATAGTGGAGGCTTCCTAGTGGCAGGAGGCAGTCATCGCAGCCAATCATGGCTGAAAGGCCCTCCTTCGGATATCCACACCGCCACGTGCACGCGGTGCGGGCTCCTGCCAGGCCTCAGAAGCAAGAGAGTCTGCAGGTTCCGAGACATCAGCTTCAACGTCGATTTGCCTCTGACAATAGCAATAACATTTTAGAAAACAAATTAATGTTTAATTTACCAATTAAAGTGTGCTAACAGAAAGGAAAACATTAACTGAAGAGTGGAACGATAAAGTGGAGAAATCTTCCAAAAATTAGGGGTGGGGGGAGATAAAGATGTAGAAAATAAAAATAAATAGAAGGAAATTAAAAAATCAGCCCAGATGGTCCATCATCCACACAGCGGGAGTTCCAGAAAGATAGGACAGAAAAAGAGAAGACGGGTTTCTTGAAGAATCATTGCAGGCGGCTTCCCACACCTCAGGGGTCATTGTATGTCTAGGAGGAAGCTCGGAAAATCGAGGCGTCTACTAGTACAGTTCAGTCCTGCAGCGCGGTGGGCATAGAAGATTCTAGAAACACCCCGAGGAGAGAGAAGTAGCCGTGGTGAAGTTCTGGAGTAAGAAGAGCTCTGGACTTTTCATCAGCGGCACCAGAAATCAAAAGACAAGGCAGCGATGCCTTCAAAGTTCCCAGGGAAAGTTACAACCTACAACTCTATACTCAGCCAAATTATTAGTCAAGTGTAAACACGGAATTTTTAAAATATCAGACAGGCATAGATTTAGAAAGTTTATAACACAAGCAGGTTTTTTAAAGGATAAGTGAATTAATGCCTCTTTAACATGGCAGAAAACCTATAGTACTATTTAAAATGCTAACCGAGAAAATAGAGGAGTGAAACACGGGGTTTAGGGATTTGCGAGTCACCACCAGAAGGAACATGGGTAAGACTTCAAAGTGGCTGGGAGGCTCAGCGGACCAGAGTGCCTCCGAGGACTGATGTTCTGCCTTGCAAGTTTTGCACTATTTGTTTGTTTTTAAACCATGTGCCTGTATTAATTTGATTAAAAAATAATTTAATTTGTAAGTCAAAAAGGCAGTGAGTGGAAGGATGGACAGTGGATAGAGGTGGTGGAGGGTGAAGCATTCCCTCTGTTCTGTGGAAGATTCTTCATACACACGCAGCTCTTTATTCCTCCCCACGACCGTGGGAGAGAAATGTCATTGTGCCACTTGAGAGATGAGGAAACCGAGGCTCAAGGCAGTTCCAAGACGTTGCTCAGCGTCACGTCGCTGGAAACCGGCCGTGCTCAGGCTGACCCCAAGTCTGTCATCCCCCACCACATAGTTTTGAATGTTGGCAAATAAGAGAAGAAAGAGATTATCTTGGGACCTAGCATACGGGAAGGCAGTGAGTTTTTGGTAGAAGAAACACACAGGTATTAACGTGAGTTGAAGGTACAGAGTCACCAGAAGCCAAAAACTGAAAATATGAGAGAGGGCAGGAATAACTGAGCTGAGTCTCAGGAAGGTGGGCAGGGGCGCAGCACAGCAGTATGGGGAGAGCTTGCCCAGGGCAGGAGACACTGTGGAGGGTGGTAGGGGGGAAGCTGTTACTGAGCTGGAATTTCGGGAGGGGGGTGGGCGTGTGACGATGATGGCTCTCGGGAAGCAGGAGGCCAGTGAGGCTGTGCGTACAGGAGACGGGAGCCTTGGGTCTACCCTGGGATTGCGGGAGCAGGGTTAGCACGCTTAGCAAATAAGAATACAGCTCTCATGCCGAAACCGGTTTGGCTCAGTGGATAGAGCGTCGGTCTGCGGACTGGAAGGTCCCAGGTTCGATTCCGGTTAAGGACATGTACATTGGTTGCGGGCACATCCCCAGTAGGGGGTGTGCAGGAGGCAGCTGGTCGATGTCTCTCTCTCATCGATGTTTCTGGCTCTCTGTCCCTCTCCCTTCCTCTCTGTGAAAAATCAATAAAATATTAAAAAAAAAAGTGTCTCTCTCACATCCATGTTTCTTTCTGTCTCTCCCTCTCCCTTCCACTCTTAAAAAAAAAAAAGAATACAGCTCTCCCGCCCAGCTGGTGTTGCTCAGTGGTTAGTGTCCACCCAGAAACCCAGAGGTCACTGGTTTGATTCCAGGTCAGAGAACATGCCCGAGTTACAGGCTGGATCCCCAGTAGGGGGTGTGCAGGAGGCAGCCGATCAGTGATGTTTCACTCTCATTGATGTTTCTATCTCTCTGTCCCTCTCCCTTCCACTCTCTCTAAAAATCAGTAAAGGAAAAAGACATTTAAAAAATACCGCTCTTCTAGTTAAATATAAATAAACAAGTCATTGCTTTTTTTGTTTTGTTTTTTAGCATCTGTCCCAAACGTCGCATGGATTTTCTCCGGCGAGCCTCACAGAGACACGGAAGCATGCATAAAGAACAGCAACGCTGCTTTGAAATCGAGATTTGGAGTGGGGCAACCCCAGAGTGACTTGGCCATCAAGCTGTAGCCGCGGCGCCATGGGAAGTAAGGTAGGCATACCGGGCGTGGCTTCCAGGCAGCAGCGGAAGGGGAGCTGGGCGAGCGGCCAGGAGATGGCTTGAGGATGAGATTCTTAGGGCCTCTCCTGAGAGTCCTGGGAAGAGGCATGTGTGGGAACCGGGGACGGGGAATTGGCAGGGAAGCCATTGCTGCAAATAGCCCTGCTTCCCTTCTCCTTCTGCCTGGTGGTCTCTGTATTTTCCATGCCGTCGGTGTGTATTAAGGGCGAGCGTTGCTAAGTATCATGTGCGAGGTTGAAATGCGGGGTCGGTATCAGTAACCTGGTCCTCTCCAGCGGTGCTCACAGGAAAAGGACGGACTCGGCGCCGTAATACTTCCGCGGGTGTGCGGTTGCACGTGGTGGTTTGGAGTGGTGGTTAAGGACCTGTAGCCCCGGCTATGGTCGGTCACAGCCCACGTTAACCAAGCTGCTTAATATGCCTGGACTCAGTTTCCTGGTTTGTAAAATTAGCACAAGAATAGCACTTAACTTGAGGGTCATTGTGAGGATCACATAAGTTAGTATGTGTCACACTTTGAATCTGGAATACAAATACTGAAAGCATTGCAGGTAGATGAGAGGTTTTTATAAAAAGTCATTAGTCGGCAAGACATTCGTGGGGTTGGGGCTAGATAAGTAGGCAGAGCACACAGGACTTTTAGGGCAGTAACAATACTCATGTGATACCATGTGATGGATGCGTGTCAGTGTACATTTGTCCAAACCCACGGAATGCACAGCGACCTCAAGAGGGAACCCTGAGGTAGCCATGGACTTGGCTGATGATGATGTAGCCATATCGGTTGTCGGTTGTAACAGATGTACCAGGTCTCTAGTGAGTGATGCTCACCATGGGGGAGGCTGTGTGTGGTGAGGGGAGGGGGTCTATGGAGGATCTCTGTACCCTCCACTCAATTTTGCTGTGAATCTGAAACTCTTAAAAACAAAATAAAGTCTTAGTAATTAAAAAAGTGGTAAAAAATAACATTTTGTAAAACATTTCATCCAAAAGAAAATGCTTCCTGGTGAAAAAAGGGACATTCATGAGTCTAGTTTTGTTGCAGGGTTTACATGAGAGGTTTCTGGACTACAGAGTTGGGAAGGCGGGTTTCCCAGGCCTTCCCTGGCCTATCTTGTGGTCCATTTTGCAGACACCCACGGTCCGGACATCAGTGCCCGTTAAACTGAAGCGGGAGGTGCTGCCCTCGCAGTTGCTTCACTGTCTGTTGGCGGGAGGCGTGGACCTGGGAGCCCTGGCGTGGGCAGCATTCACGTCTGGGAGCCCAGCTCCGCCTCTCACCAGCTGAGGTGTAGGCTGTCTGAATGACACTTCCCTCGCTTAAATGACCAACAGCGCATGCCTCCCAGAGCATAGCGTTAACTCAGACCATCGAGCATGCCCCACAGAGGCTGGACGTGCAATGCACTTAAATCCTTCCCTTTGAAGAACTCACACATGTGTGGGCGGGGTGGAGTTTGACAAGTCCCCACGTTGGGTTGTGCAGGGTTGACTCAACTGATCTGCCTTTTCATATGAAACCAGAGGCCCGGTGCACAAATTTGTGCACAGGTGGGGTCCCTTGGGGTGGCCTGCAGGGATCAGGCCCCAGCTGGTGCCCCCAGGCTCACAGCCCCAGCTCATGCCCCCAGCCCCGCAGCCCCACCTGGCACCCTGCCGTAGCCTGGTGCCACCCCTTCACCTGCTCCACCATCCCACCTGCAGGGCGATGGATGGGGGCTGGGTCCCCCCACCCAGTCCCTCAAAGCCTGGGAGCCGGGCAGCCCGCTGCCTCCATCGCTGGTCACTGGTTGCTGTCTACGGGGCTATCAGTCCTCCCCCGTCACACCCACCTTGTCCTGTACCGCCCGCTCACCTGCTCCACCATCCCACCACAGTCCCACTCTCGTCAGGGCCCATCCGGGCTGGTAGCGCCTCCACGGCCACCCGCTGCCAGCGCCCACCATGTTCCGTGCCGCCCCCTGGTGGTCAGCGCATGTCATAGCCAGCGGTGGAACTCCCGGTGGAATAATTTGCATTTTGGGCCTTTATTAGACAGGATGGGATAAGTCCTCAACCCAATCGGAGGCATCTGAGAGCCCCTGCTGTTTCCAGGTTGTGCGCACCGAGAGGCTGTTGAACTTGTGGGTAGGCGGGCTTTCAGACAGCTGTGAATTAACCGACACTTGGCTTCTTTTGCAAACTCATAAGATCCCATAAGCCAGGGGTCTGCTGTTTATTCACCAAGCCTCCTTCTGAGTCATTCAGGTACCGGGCGTGTCTGATTGAAACTGCGCAGCGGAGACCTTTTGCATTCACATCTGCAGGGATGGGGAGCAGTGTGACCCGGCGCGGGGTGGGACTGGCTTTGCCGCAGTGCGCAGGGCCCTGCGCTGGTCACACAGCTGAGCTGACCCGGGCCGCCTCTCAGTCTCGGGTTCAGAAGTAGCAGCTCAGAGCAAGGAAAGAGTGGGCGGGTTGTGAGCATTGAGGTTTGGGGGCGCCTCCCAAGTAGAAGGGGAGAGAAGGGCGCCGCCCCCAGCTGGGCGGCAGCAGGCCCCGCGGGGTTAGGGCTGGGCCAGGCCGGGCGGCTCTTCCCCTTGGAACTTCCTGAGCGGCCCAGGCGTTAGTCAACTTAGCGGGCCGGGCACTGCCCACTCCTCAAAGGCCTCTCCCTCTCCGCTGGCCAGAATCTGGGGCACACTGCCTGCCTGGGCGCCCAGCTGAGGGAGGGGAACCCCCCCACAGCACCTCGCCGGGCGCTGGCCCATTTCACCCTGCGCCCCGGGAAAGCCACTTTCTGCCCCTCAGACCACAAGTTTCGAGGCCGCGGGACGGGGTGGGCGTGGAGGGGGGGGGAGTGGAGGAACGTCCGGCACCCCGCTCCCTGGCCCCTCGCTCCCCGGCCCCTCGCTCCCCGGGCCTCTCGCAGCCCCATCCCCAGAGCGCGGCTCCTGTTTCCCGCCCCCGCAGCAGCCCGGGGCGCCTGGCCACAGCCTCGGACCCCATCCCCAAGGGCTGCCCGGGCAGGAGTGCAGAGAGGTGGCTGCGGGGCGCCTGCGGCCCCCTGCCCCCCGCGGCTTTGGGGAGGGCGGTCTCCACAGGCCTCCCCGCCTCCCCTCCCGAGCTGGGAGGTGGTCTCCGCCGCCGCGGAGGAGGCGGGCGGGCGGGCGGTTTATACGGAGTCCAGGGGGCAGCAGGCTCCGCCCCCGGTCGTTTTTCCTGGCGTCGGGGGTGGGGTGGGCGGGGCCCTATTAGCTTCTGCCCCAGATCTTTCCTGGACAGTGAGTCTCAGCCGCCGAGGTCCGAGCCGGGGGCCCGGCCGCCGGGGAGGGCGTGGGAGCTGGGGCTGCTCTCCCCGCCTCTTCCTTGGTTAGAGGTGCGGTGACTTCAGCCGGCGGCGCGGCGCGGGCTGGCCAATGGAGTTTGCTGCCGCGGAGGGAGGGGACCCCGACTCCACCAGTTCGTGCGCCGCGCTGTCAGGCTCCGGCAGCAGCAAGATGACGGGCGCGCGGCGCGGACCCAGGGCTCCCCGAACGCCGCTCCGTCCCGCCTGAGCGAGGTAGGCGCGGGCCGGGCTGGGGCGCCGCTGGCCGCGGGGCGCGGGCGGCCCCGACGCGCTGTCAGACCCGAACGGAGCAGAACAAAAACTTTTCAAACCCGGCTCCGGGCGCTGGAACCGCACCCCCGGCCGGAGGAGCCCGCCGGCTGCTCGGGCGCTAGTGACCGATGACGCCGGGAAAAGGCTCAGGTTCCCGCTGCAGAACCTCCTCGGGGGGAGGTGGTGGAAGCTGCCGGGGGTCGGAGGGAAGGGGCGAAGGCGCTTATTTTTGGAAATGCTAGAAACAAAGAGCATGGAGGTGGTGGGGGTGGGGTTAGGGCTTAAACTTGCACTGCGGGCGGGCGAGGAGAGTGGGGTAGAGTTGGAGGGACCTGGGGCTCGGGGCGCCGCGGCCTCTCCGGCCCCAGGACGGTGGGAGCCCGCTGCCTCGGTTACTCCACTTTTATCCGGTGCCGCGTTCCCTCGCAACACTTAACTGACAAGCAGACTTCTGCTAACCGGGGCCGCTGCGTTCCCCCACACTTCCCAGACCTCGGAGGAGGCGGCCAGGTGCCGGGGAGGAGGGTCAATAAAGCCGCCCGGTAGCTTCGTCTGGAGCCCGGCACCCCCTCCGGGGAGCGGCACCCCCTCCGGGGAGCGGCTGCAGAGCTCTGCACGGGCCGGGCTGGCCGCATGCCTGGCTATCCGGAGCAGGACTTCCCTCTGCATGTGGGCTCTGCCACCGGACTAAAAACACTCCTGCGACCGAGGGCACCGGAGCCTCCGGGGCTTACTGCAGCCTCACCGGCCCCTTGGGGGGTTCTTGCGTTGGGCTCCGGAGGAAAAGAAGAAAGAAGGGCAGGCGCCAGGTTTCCTGTTTGTGCTGGGCCAGGGCAGGCGCGGCTGCCCCTCGGACCCTAGACACACCTGCTCCCGAGGTTACTCATGGAGCCCCCAAATGACTTGCACTGTCCCGTGACTTCGGCCGGCCTGCTGGCACCTGGGCCGTGAGGGGCGGGCGGTGGGGGCAGAGGTGTGCATTTCCACCCTCGGTTGGGTCTCTGAGGAGCCCCCCAGAGCTGTGAGCCCCGCTGGGCGGTGACTGATCTGGGCGCCGCCTGGAAGCCTGGCGGGCTGTGGGGTGCGGGGTGCGGGGTGCGGGGTGGGAATCAGAGGGTGGAGTGGGGCTCGCTTTCCCACTTTCCCGTTTCCGTTGGAGTGAATGTGACCATGGGGAGAATTTTCATCTTGTTGAGTCGGAGTTTTCAGTTGGGGCCATTTTTTTTGTTGTTGTTCTCTCTCCCTCTCTTTCTTCCCCTTCTTCCTTTTAAAAGATTTTTTTTTTTGCAAGGGATGAGAGTTTGATTTTTTTAAATCCCTCTCTCTGCACTCTCCCCAAGTTTCCCTTAAAGAAATAAACAAAACGAGCAGGGCCTCGGCGAGGATGCCTTGTGCCTGTGGCTTTCCTGACTCTCTCTGTAACTCCTTTAAGGCTGCGGTTCCCGAGGCCCTGTCCAGCCGGGACACGCGGAAAGCCGGGACCTCTGACTTCCAAGCTCCCCGCCTCCGCCTCGCCCTCCAGCGCCCTCTAGCGTCCGCCGGGGAAGCGCCGCGCGGCCAAGGCTCGGGACTCCGGGGGCGCGCCATGGGGTCCACCAGCAGCTCCCTCTCCGACTACTCCAACTATGACGTCATCATCCGGCATTACAACTACACGGGGAAGCTGAACCTGGGCCAGGACAAGGACGGCGGCCCCAAGGTGACGTCCGTGGTGTTCATCCTCATCTGCTGCTGCATCATCCTGGAGAACATCTTCGTCCTCCTGACCATCTGGAAAACCAAGAAGTTCCACCGGCCCATGTACTACTTCATCGGCAACCTGGCCCTCTCGGACCTGCTGGCGGGGGTGGCCTACATCATGAACCTGCTCTTCTCCGGGGCCAACACCTACAACCTGACGCCCGCGCAGTGGTTCCTGCGCGAGGGCAGCATGTTCGTGGCGCTGTCCGCGTCCGTGTTCAGCCTGCTGGCCATCGCCATCGAGCGCTACATCACCATGCTGAAGATGAAGCTGCACCACGAGAGCAGCAGCTCGCGCTCCTTCCTGCTCATCAGCGCCTGCTGGGTCATCTCGCTGGTGCTGGGAGGCCTGCCCATCATGGGCTGGAACTGCCTCGGCCTGCTGCCCAGCTGCTCCACGGTGCTGCCGCTCTACCACAAGCACTATATCCTCTTCTGCACCACGGTCTTCACCGTGCTGCTGCTCTCCATCGTCATCCTCTACTGCCGCATCTACTCGCTGGTGCGCACGCGCAGCCGCCGCCTGACCTTCCGCAAGAACGCGTCCAAGGCGAGCCGCAGCTCGGAGAAGTCGCTGGCGCTGCTCAAGACGGTGATCATCGTGCTGAGCGTCTTCATCGCCTGCTGGGCGCCGCTCTTCATCCTGCTGCTGCTGGACGTGGGCTGCAAGGTGAGGACCTGTGACATCCTCTTCAAGGCCGAGTACTTCCTGGTGCTGGCGGTGCTCAACTCAGGCACCAACCCCATCATCTACACGCTCACCAACAAGGAGATGCGCCGCGCCTTCATCCGCATCATGTCCTGCTGCCGGTGCCCCAGCCCCGACACCCCCGGCAAGTTCAAGCGCCCCATCATCGCGGGCGTGGAGTTCAGCCGCAGCAAGTCCGACAACTCCTCTCACCCCCAGAAGGACGATGGGGACAACCCAGAAACCATCATGTCCTCTGGGAACGTCAACTCCTCTTCCTAAGACGGGAAGCTGCCAGCCCACGGGGAGTGTTCTTGCATGGCCACCCGCCGCCCAGTGTTTGGAAAAACATCTCCGTGCCTGGTGCCTGGACTGCTGCCAGGGAGCAGCTGCCGGAGCCGGAGCCGGAGCCAGAGGGGGTGCGGGGCGAGCAAAGGGCCCGTGACGCAGGGTGGGGTCGGAGGGTACAGTGAGTCCTGTGAACAATGCGCCGGGAAGGGTGGAGAGCGGTCCGCGGGCCTGGAGCCTACTTCCTCTCCCTGAGCTTTGATTTTGCACTGAGCCAGAGGTCAGCATGGCCAAGCTCCCGGCGGGGTCGTGCGACCCCTCCAGGAAGCCCGAGGTCCCCGGGGAAAGTGTCGTCTGGAGCTTTGAGGAGAAGATGTTTCTTCACTTGAGTTGCCAGCTACATGCGCACTTCTGCTTCTCCAGGGATGCTCCAGGCCCCGCCCCTCCTGCCCCGGCACACCCCTCCTCCGCATCCTCCGACCGGGTATCTAACCGCCTGGCGTGCATCAGCGCTGGGGTGGCCTGGTCCATTTCTCCAGCATCGGTAGCTGGTGGGCTTGTCCAGGAAGCAGACGGAGGAGCTGGAGCCGGTTCGGACATGGGAGGCAGTTTCATTTGCTGAGGCCAAAGTTTCCACGCAAGCTGGATCCGTTGTTTTTGGAATTTGGTTGTAGTCACTTGGATTTTTTTTTTTTTTTTACATCTTTACAATGGAATGTGTGACAGTATCCTGCCATTGTGCCTGAAATCTGCATGGGGAAGCCCAGCTTATCTAACGGTATCAGCCAGGACCCTTCACGTCCAGGAGAGACAAAGGCCCCACACGAGGAGCGCACCCACTGCCGGGGAGGGAACTCTGTCCACCAGGAGGGATTTCCTAACGAATTTGCCTAACAAACACATCAGTCCTGGGCACTTGTGTCGATGTTTCTTACGGAGTGTGTGTGAAGCATTTCCACCAGTGGTGGTATCTTGTTGTGTTAAAAGTACTCTTCATGATTGTTGAATGTATTGGTTTCAGCATTTTATTGGATTTTCCTAACCTGTGTTAACACCACTGAATGTGTATTTCTTAAGAAAGTGTCACCCTCTTGTGCCCTTAAAGCATTACTTTAACTGGTAGGGAACCCAGAAGTTTCCAGTACAGCTGTGTTTTAACGAGTTCATTGGGCATGCGTGTAAATGTTACAGAGAATAAAATGTATTGCTGTCTCTTTAGTATGGTTTCCAGTGCAATTAAACCAAGAAATGTCTTTTTTTTTTTAAAAAAATAGTATTTAATAGTTTTCTGACTTTTGTGGATCATTTTGCACATAGCTTTATCAACTTTTAAACATTAATAAACTGATTTTTTTAAAGATTCCTTTGTGAAGAGCATTTTAAAAATAATTAAAGACCTTCTATTTGACTCTGTGGCTCTTTAGAATCAAGGGTAAAGGCAAATGTCTGTTATTGTTTTAGAAACCACTCTATCTTTTTCAGGAAGAGAAACTTCAATATGTGAACACCAAAGAGCAGTAAAGAATGAGATGAAAAAAACTGCCAGCCTCTAAATGCATACCACATGGCAAGGAAATGACATTGTTTGAGTTGTAAATTGCATCCATGCCAAACTAAACTCAGTCCAATAGTTCTTTCCCAAAACATGGGCTTTAAAAGAAGTAACACAGAACCGTGTGGTTGTAAATCTAACTCAAATCATGAAACTCAATGGTCAGTTCAAATCCACCCACAAAAGCTTGGCTCTCTACCAACATGCTGGGGAAGTGGGGATATGAATATGGGAGATCATATCAAATCACGTAATTATCAGGATTGGTTTCTGTCTTGGTTTCTCCCAGTCTAACCTCTGAACAGTATGGAACTCTGGTATCATTGAAGGAGTGAGTGGTAGGCTGAGTTGCTGACGCCTTCTGTCTGAAGACTTTCAGTTCATCGTTCCTGAAAGCTTTAACGTCCTTGGTTATTAATTTCTCTAGCTATCAAATGAGAGCAAGGGTCCTTTACAAGCGAAACAGAATTCTTGCCCTCGTTAGTGCTCGGTTTCGTTGGGGATGCAATGGGAGGGTGTGTGTGTGTCTGGCTCCCCGGGGCTATTGTTACTTTCAGAATGTGTGCTTTCAAGTAGCATTGAGCAAGCACAGGACACAGTTGGGACGTGAAGATAAACCTCCCCTCGTAGCGTAGATGTCATTTCTGGGTAAGGCTCACTGTGGGAAACAGGAGTGTGCTCACGAAGGAAGCCTTGGGTCACAGCCTCCAGTTTCCTGAAGGAAATGCCAAAAATGCTCCAAAGACAAAAGGCTGGCAACCGGCGGGAAGGTCTGTCCATCTGTCTGCCGAGGCGGAAGGAATGAGTTCATGGTACACTCACTTCCTAGGGCTCTCAGGACAGAGCCCAGTGCAATGGGAAAGCAAGCCGGCTCTGTGTTTCTGTGGGAGATAAAGTGGTCCCGCTCGGGGACTTGTCTTCCTGAGCACCGCGGTGACTCCCTCCGGCGACCTGGGGGAGATGAGGCGGGCACCTGGCCCGGCGGGAATAGGGAACTCGGGGACAGGGAGGACAGCTTCACCTGCCCACCAGGGAGCCCGTAGTCAGTGATGAGAGGTGCCTGCTTTTGGAGCCCGGGACAGTGCATCTCATTCCGAGAAAGCAGGACAGCCGTGGACTTGGTTCCCTGGGCACACGTGTGGCAGACGCCTGGTCAAGAATCAATGGCTGCGATGAATCCTTGGTTGTATCCCAACGTGAATATCTGGTTTTACTTCAGTATATCCTGAAAATTGAGGATGGAGAAAACAATAAACAAACTAACTAAACCTCAGTAACTATATGTTTATACTAAAATAAATAGCCACCAAGTTTTGATTAAATCCTGTAGACTCTACAGTGTAGAGGTTTTCAAGAGGAGCAAGTCAGACAATCTGGGCAACACTTGACATATTCTTGTAAAAACATACCATTGGCTCATAAATATTTAGCAGAATTACAAAATGATGGCAAAAAATACTCTCTTCCCCAGCAGCATGGAGCCCAATTACAACTTCACAGACATTCAAATAGGAATCTTCTTGTTTTCTAGTCTCGTTATAAGTAGAAAAGTTTCTTTAATCAAGGTGGATCCAGTATTACTAGAATTCAAATTTTTTTTTTTAGTAATGGGGATTTTGCATTCATGTTCATTAGATACTGGATTCTATTTTAGTAATATCAGCACTTTGGTTGTGATTTATAGCATCTCTATTCCCTCCTCCATCCCCCAGTGTAAAAAGTCTTATGAAGATTTGAGCTGTGCATTTTTCAGAGAGGATCCATCTCGGCCCGGGAGATGGCCGACGTTAAGGATGTGCCCGAGGCAGTACTCCGGTGGTACTTCCGGTCTAGACTGCGCTTTGGATGGTTTGGACTCTTTGCCCATCCACTCAGTACATCACTGGGACACCTCGTGTTTTCTAGGCGACTCTGTTCGGGAGCTACTGCTCTGAAATAGTGACTTTAGCAAGACGATGGGCTCTTTGGGGGAAATCCTATGAAGACTTGACGTTTAAGTAGATCTAAATATTAGCAATCCCATTTCAACGGAGAAGCCAGTGATAATACTCGAGTGACAACATAAAACTGTTCTGACTCTTTGATCTTCTAAAGAGTCACTGGCTCAAAAATTAATCTCTAGCCAGGAACCGTTGTTTACCCACAGCATTTGCAGTAATGAGTTTCTATCATCTCTGTCTAATGTTGAGTTATTCTTTTTTTTAATCTTGTTTGCTCCACACTCAGCTGGAATGATGTTTGCTGAGGACACCTGACTGATTAGCTCAAACTAGATTGATCTCATTTGTCTCCCAACTAATTAGATCACAGTAGATAGGTCTATGTTTTTCTCTAAATAAGTCTTAAACATCTCGAGGCAGGCATCACAAATAACCAAAGAAACCTTTATAGGATGTTTTATTCTTAGCCTGTGGACACCTTAAGATCTCAGTGACGAGAAATCATAATAAATTGCATCATTTCCCCCACCCTATCTTCCTGCCTTTTTGATGTGCGCTTCACATGGGCCAGGCATGGGGACCCAAAATATTCTTCTTCGTCCACCATAGACTTCACTGCCATACTTACTAACTAGACCAAAGGCATCTCGCAGAACACCCAAGCAAGCGATGTCTACTTGAATCGAGAAAAGCCTTTTGATTGTCTAGAACGACAAAGGATTTTTAACCAGTGGCCTGAGGAGCAGCTAGGAGAGAGAGGAAGAATATAACACTGAGCGAGGAGTTTACTTCCGTGTTTTCACAGTCCTTGACCCGAGCCGGGACCAAGAGCAACCTTGGTTCGTGGTGAGACATCTCCCCTAACACATCCTGTGTCTGACTCCCTGTATTTTCTCCTTGGACTCGGACTTCCAAATGGCCCCTGTTTTCCCCATGCTCTCTTCTTCATCCCTTTGAGGACTGAAGGATTAAAAGTCAGATTTAGCTGTGTATAATCAGTTGTGTGGATTGCAGATTGGAGCAGGCGTTGCGACATTTTGTGTATTGTGCCCGCCAATCAGCTTCTGTGCTAATAGTGGATAGACACCTTGCAGTAAGTTCATACTATTCAGCAGTTAAAAATGAACTACTATGGATACTTGGCATCCCTTGCATAAATCTTAAAACCATTAAGTTGGGCAAAAGGAGCCAGCCAGCCACCAAAGAGAACGTAATGAATGGTTCCATTTATGTGAAATTCAAGAACAGTAGAAACTCATCTGTAGAGACAGAAATCCAAAGAGTGTTTGCCTGTGGGAGGAGGGTAAGCTAGAAGGGAACATGAGGGGATTTTCTAGATTGTTAGCAATGTTCTACATCTTTTTTTTTTAAAGGTGTTGTTTACTTGGGTGTATTCATTGGTCTAAACTTATCCAACCATATTCTTAAGACCTGTGAAATTTTTTTAAAAAAATCAATATGGTAGACTTGTCAAACTGGACAACCAATGAGTCCAGGCTGTCCGTCACTACTTGAGCCAATTCAGCAAAGACAGGGTTGAATCGTAGATGAGCGTTTATTCCAAACGCTGGCAAAGTGGGAGAGCAGCAGGTCACTCACACCTGCTCTGCAGCCCCGAGAAGCCGGCTGCTTACATAGGGTCGGCAAGGATTACATGGGGAAGCAGGGTTTACATGGGGAAGCAGGAGGCTGGGGTGGGACTCCATTGGGCAGCAAGGTTGTTAATCTTTCCCTGATAAAATTCAGTTCTTGCTTGAGAATAGACCGCATTCCAAAGTTGATTCCCAGGTCCCGGGGGTGTACAACTCCCCGCCAGGTTAGAATGGCCTTCGTTAACCAGAACAAGGCAATCATGGTTCACGGAGCATAATTAGTATTTCCCATAACCATAGCTAGTCCCCAATATTCTACTTTTGCCCTGAACACTTGCACCTTTGAGCATGCGGGCTACTGGGGACTTTCTCTGAGAGATTGTGGAACAAGGTTCCAAAGAGTTCAGCAGCGCTCCACGGAGGGCGCGAACAGTGGCAAATAACTGCGCCCTCTCTTTGCTTCTGTAGGATGAGAGTTTGGCTTAGTGTTGGTGTTTGTGCCTCTGAAGAATTTCTGTGTCTTGGGAGAGTCTCGGGTTGTCCTGAAACAATACTGAGATTTCAGCCTTAGCGCTCTACGGTGCTTTGTAACCGACGATGAAGAACGGACTTTTACACGCTGACAGGGGTTCCGACACACACTCGCCCTGCTGCATGTGCACTGGAGTGTTCCAGACCTTGTCTTCTCTCCTGGGCAAGTGTATGAAAGGCATTTGATCAGGTGATCACGCCCGTCCCGGGGGCAAGCCCGCCTTGTTAGCGGTAACGGGCAGGGACGCTGAAGAACTGGAAGACAGGCACGCCCTCCAGGGCTTCCCGGGCTTCTGGGGCCTGATGCCTGGCTGCCTGAGCTCAGCCCGTCTGTGGATTCCCTCCTGGGGGCAGCCCTGGCAGTCCCTGTGCAGAGGTGCCTGGTCTGGGGCCGGCCAGAACAGGAGAGAGGGCGGCTGCTGCCAGGCCTGGCTCAGGCGGGACGCAGTCTTATCTGCTTCGCTGGATCCAATCCCGTTTCCGCTGCCTGTTCTGCTTCTTGTTGGTACCAGGACAGAAAGAACAAGCCTTGGGGACGCCCTGGCTGGCTCCTGCTTCCTGCTCCCGCCCTCCTGGGTGCACCCAGCACCCACCCATCCCTGCGACAGGAATGCCGGTCCTGGCGGGGCGCTGTGGATCCCGGGCCAAGGACGGGCAAGGTCCTGTCTGCCCAGACTCAGGATTTATGCATCCCTCCCAGTCAGGGGCTCTTCTCTTTGGGGTCCAGGGAGCCTGATGTTGATGTAAGAACGTCCGAAGCGGGAAATAACTTCAGTAAGAGTTTATCTGAGCCCAAATGGTGACAGTTGCGAGGAAGCAAGATGTCAAGGGCGCCGGGGAATACGTTTTGCAGCTTCTTTTATGCATTTGATGTTAAGGAGGGAAGAGGAAGGACCATTACGGGAGCGGGGAGGAGGCAGGGCGGGGGTTGGATTGCTAGTACCTGCAGGGGTGGGAGCCTTCTTTGTGCCAGGGCCATTGGGTATTTAGAACATCGTTCTCTGGCCGTACAAAACCATCCACTTAAAAATCAGCCTGCTGTATTTGGGCAAACATTTCATTAACTCACCCCTAACTCACCCCTTGGGCCAGATGTTCCCCACCCCTGGATTACAGGACAGTTAACAGTTATGCGCTTCCTTTCAAAGGTGTGTTCATCTAGATGCACATGAACAACGCATAGGGCTTGTTTAAGGCAAAGAGAAACTTTTAGGTAAAAAAATGTCTAGTTCCTACCGACCAGCTGGCTCAGTGGTT
The DNA here is from genome assembly GCF_951640355.1 of Cnephaeus nilssonii. NCBI lineage: Eukaryota > Metazoa > Chordata > Mammalia > Chiroptera > Vespertilionidae > Cnephaeus > Cnephaeus nilssonii. The sequence continues at coordinate 3,045,355 of NC_137092.1, forward strand.
GAGCGTCAACCTATGAACCAGGAGATCATGGTTCAATTCCAGGTCAGGGCACAGGCTCGGGTTACAGGCTCAATCCCCAGTGTGGGACATGCAGGTGGCAGCTGATTCATGATTCCATCATTGATGTTTCTCTCTCCCTCTCCCTTCCTCTCTGAAATCAATAAAAATATATATTTTTAAAAACGCATAGTCCTGGGTGTGACTACCCACCATGATCCCCCACTTAGGGATTTATGATCCGATCACCTGCCAGGTCGCTTTCCCTAGAACCCCTTTTGCGCCCTCACTGATATGAAGAAACAAGTTCTTCTCATGAACTTGCCCATTGCCGTACGCATCCTCTAACGTGCGGAGTTCTTAAGCAGCGTGAGCTAATTTCATTGAACAAATGCGATCGGCGCTGGTTGCTTCTCCTCTTGGGCTCTGATAGAACCAATATCTCCAGCTCTAAGGAACACAACGGGAGTTAACGTTGAGATTTGGAGTGGAGGGCAGTCCTGGGTGTCAGTATCAGTATTTGCGTTCAGTTCTTCGGGCTGAATCAAGGCATTTTAGTTTTTGTCTCCCCCCGGCTGTGCTTGGCCTCCTAGAGCCCTGCTGTGAGCTCTGGCCAGGGAGCCACTGGGTTAAAATGGGCGAAGGAAGCCTGCATTTGAATAAGGCTTGGGCGGGGCCGTATTTGACCTGCTGAAAGAGAAGGGAGACAAACGTGCACAGCTCAGGAGGAAAGGTGATGCAAGTCCTTGGTTATCAGGGTCTTTATCAGCAAACTCATCTCAAGGTCAACAATCACCAGCATCTTTATCAGCAAACTCATCTCAAGGTCAACAATCACCAGCATCTTTATCAGCAAACTCATCTCAAGGTCAACAATCAGAAGTATCTGGAAGACCAGAGAGAGGTCTGAATAGGCCTTTTGTATGCTGTACATACACACCAGGGACCTGGGTGGTTGGTACCTGGAGCAGCCCAAGGACTCGGCACCCCAGGCTCGCACCCCGATCCCACGGAGCCCCAGGTGGCCCTCTCACATTGGAGAATGCCAGGAACTCGGATGCCCCCTCACCATGACCTGATCTACCCCCCAAAGGTGTTAAAGAGAGAAACCTGGACCCAAAATGGCGTCCCTTGTGCTAAAAACCCATGGTCCCAAACCTAGATTTAAGACCTAACTCCGTGGTCGGCAAAATGCGGCTCGCGAGCCACATGCGGCTTTTTGGCCCCTTGCGTGTGGCTCTTCCACAAAATACCACGGCCTGGGCGAGTCTATTTTGAAGAAGTGGCGTTAGAAGAAGTTTAAGTTTAAAAAATTTGGCTCTCAAAAGAAATTTCAATCATTGTACTGTTGATATTTGTCTCTGTTGACTAATGAGTTTGCCGACCACTGGCCTAACTCATTGCAGTCTCAGCCTCTCCCACGAGCGGAATGTCCAACCAGTCGGTTTGGAATGTTCAGATCCACCTTCGTGCAGTGATCTGTGTGCGGGGACCCCCTGCCTTCCTCTTCGCCTGAAGTCATCCACTCCAGGTCTCACCCCACCCTGGTTCAGCCTAACCTCTTCCCATGGTGCACAACCCGCGCAGAAATCAGCCTTGCAGTGGCGAGGGGGGGATGCTGCCCGGGTCACGGATCACTTAACGAGGCCGAGGAGGCCCTCCCTTTGCCGGGGGGAATTTTGTGTCCTCACCAAGGTGCACCGGTGTGGGGACCACAGGTTTCGTTCTTTTGTGCAAAGGAGAGTCTATTTCTTTCTTTCACTTGTGCCTGTCTAGACACTTCAGGAAAAAACAAATTTCGGTCACCAGTAGAATTACGTTCTAAAACTGGAGAAGACGTGCGCTAAACTGTTGATAAAGAATTAGCGATCACACGCCTGGAGCCTCTCCCCTCACCACGCTTGTGCGGATATTTCGTGGCCCCAGAAATAGCGGTTCGCCCTCACATGCTGTTCCGCCCGGCGAGCCCTGTGCGGCCACCTGCAGAAGTACTTCTCGGTTTCTCTTCCTCGTCTGCGTGCTGGTCAGGGAAGCATTGAGCAAAACACAGATTTCCTATTCCCCGCTCACGTGTGGGAAGTGAGTTAGGATAGCAGAGAATGACCGAGGCTATTCCAGCTATAAAATCATTGGCCTCAATTTCCTGAATAGTTCACGTCATTATTATGATGCTGGTTTTTATTGATTTTTAGAGAGATAAAAGGAAGAGAAAGAGTGTGGAGGGGGGGGGGGTGAGAGAGAAAGAAACATTGATTTTTTTTGTTTTTCCACTTATTTAGGGATTGATTGGCTGATTCTTATATGTGCCGTGACTGGGGGCGTCAAACCCCACAACCTTGGCGTATCAGGATGATGCTCTAACCACCTGTCCTACCTGGCCAGGATTATTTTCTCAATATTATATGTCCACATTTTTCCCAGCTGAATTATTATTTTTTAATAGTTTATTGGTTTATAGAGAGAGAGGAAGGGAGAGAGAGAGAGAGAGAGAGAGAGAGAGAGAGAGAGAGAGAGAGAAACATTGATCAGCTGCCTCCTGAATGCCCCCTACTGGGGATTGAGCTGCAGCCCGGCATGTGCCCTGACCAGGAATGGAAACGGCGACCTTACGGTGCACAGGACGGCACTCAACCAACTGAGCCACTCCCGCCCCAGAACGTTTTCTTGTTGAAAGCACGTTGACGTCTTCTCTGCTTTTATTAAATCCATCTGAAGGACAGCGAGCAATTTGTATTCCATAAAAAGAAGTCTTAGACAGCAGGGATTACTCCAGTTTTTGTCTTGTCAACGACCACATGCCTTAGACGCCCCACCATGAACTTGTCTGTGATTTGGAGGACATTGTTACATGAACCCCAATTCCAGAGGCTGCACCCCCTGCCTACAGCCGAGAAATGGCCCCTTTCCGAATGCCTTTTTTTGGTGAATTTAAGGAGGGGCACAGACTGAGGCTGCAGCCTCATTGGCACTGGCAGGGACTCCATCCTGGGCCGAAAGCACTTCTCCCAAGCCGGTGGCCGGGGACTAGGGAAGCCGGGCTTGCTTCTCCGTCACAGAGGGCGGCCAGGAAAAGTCCTGGGGACTCCTAATTGCCGACCCGTCCGTCCCAGGGGATCTGAGAGACTAACGCGTCCAGCCGTGGCATTTCAGGAGTATGAGACTTGCTCCGCACCCCTCATCCCTCTTTTCCCGGGTCCTGCTTGGGAATCTGAGTCGGGTTATCAGGAGCAATGACTGACAGACATGGGATATATGTGTGGCCGGTCATATTCCCATTTCTGTGCCTCCAGCTTCATTTCTTTTGAGACCCGGCCAGCTTTGCTTTAGCCCCGAGCTGTTGGCCCTTGCTAATTTTTACAGCAGAGATCCATGCCGTGCGGGCTGGGAAATTACAGGGATTCTGTTTCTGCAGCCTGTGGATGTCTGCTGGGCCGAGGGGAAGCCGCAGATCAAAGCGGAGGGCGGGCCAGATGTGCAGGCAGATGAGGGCGTCCGGGCCGAGGGCTGGGCCCGCACTGTCATTTAGCTCCTCCGCGGAGCCCGTGCGGTGGGTGACGCCACTGGAAACCTGGGGAGGGGCTGCGCCTTTCGGCCTGGTCTGTTGTTTATTGGGATTGCACGGAGCTCGGGAGTCCTTTTGACGTTTAAAAACGCCTGTTTCGGTTCAAGTACCGATGGAGTTGGATTTTCTTTTTTCCTTTCCTTTTTCGGGGGTTGCATTTTGGTTTCCCATGGTGCTCTTTCTTCTCCCCTGCGTTTCCTTTCCATCCAGATAACTGTCCCATTGGCCTCGTAACTTCAATACTGCGACGGCGGCGACAGCGTCACCTTCCCAGCGGCCTCGTGGTGGCTGTGGAGTCGTTTGGCAGGGGGAGTTGGGTTCTGGGAGAGAACCCCAGATCTCTCTTGTAATATAAAATGGGGGAGGGGGGAGGGCTTTGCACAGTGGCAGTATTGTGGCCAATGAGTTTATCCCAGGCACAGTTATTGCTAATTGGAAGAAAAGAATAAAATAAAGAAAAATGGGAGACAGGGATGTCATTGGGATTTCTATGTGGAAGTGTTTCCTTCCGCAGGAGGAAGCCATGGCGAGGTCCCAGTGGCCCCTCTGGCCTGTGTTTGAATGAATGCCTCCCCACCACATACCTCCCAGAAGTGACTCAACCTCCCCGAAGCCAGTCCTTCATCTGCCGAACAGTGTTAACAACACCGACCTCCACGGCTGCTGGGAGAGGGAGGCAGGATCATGTCTGACCTCGTCTGGCACAGGCAGGTCATCGCTCCAAAGCGTTTGTGCGCGCATTCCTGGGACACAGGCTTACGCAGCCCCTCCTACGCCCGGGGCCACGCCGACACAGCAGAGGGCACAGTAGACAACATCCCTGCCCAAGGACAGTTGTCTTTCTTCTCTCTCCCTCCTCAGCCACTTGGTCCTCCCCGAAAGCCAGACCACAGACCATGGATATTCCTGTCTCTCAGCGAACTCGTTCCTTTGGGCGTTCTGCTGGTGAGCAATTGCCTTTTGTGCTCAGGCTGCCTGTCTGCAGGAGACCAAAGGAAGAGCGTGATGGGACTACAAGGTTGGACCCGCATTACAACTTGGATGTGCGGAGAGAGGGAGTTTATTTAGTCTACACTATTGGCTTCCTTCCTGAGCCCTTACCTTCCGGTTGGAGGGAGACATAACGTGAGCTAAACACCTGGCTGGAAATGTTCAATAACCTAACCCAGTTGGATACCCTTCTGCTTCCCCTGGCTGGCAGACAACCCTCTTCCTCCCTCGCTTGTCTGGGGCCCCGGGGAAGGGCCGAGGCCGATGCAACCTCACGGTGCCATGGGTCAGGCTTCCGGACTGCCCAGACGGTTGTGCCTCCCCACTGGTGCTGTGTACTCTCCGTGTTTGCGGGGGACCTGTGGTTGGTGTCACTCTGGCCAAAGTCAAGTCCTAGTGCCCTGCCCTCGTTTCAGTTCCCTGCTGCTGTCCTCTTATCAAGTGAGCACTGATTCCTCACTGTGGTGTCACCCTTGCTCCAGGCTCCTGAGCCCCGCTCCTTGCAGAGATGAGGAAGGCCTGTTATGTTGGCTCTCTCATTTCGTCCTCAGAGTCTCCACTGTAGACAGGAAGAAACTGAGGTTCAGAGAAGTTTAAAAACAAAAACACAAAACACACGTGTGTTTGCCTCACTGGCGTGGCTCAGTGGTTGAGCATTGACCTATGAACCAGGAGGTCATGGTTGGATTCCCAGTCAGGGCACATGCAGGAGGCAGGCGTGCAGGAGGCAGCTGATCAGTGATTCTCATCATTGATATTTCTGTCTCTCTCTGAAATCAATAAAAACGTATTTTAATATATTTCATTGATTTTTTACAGAGAGGAAGAGAGAGGGATAGAGAGTTAGAAACATCGATGAGAGAGATGAGAGAGAAACATCGATCAGCTGCCTTCTGCACACCCCCTACTGGGGATGTGCCCGCAACCAAGGTACATGCCCTTGACTGGAATCGAACCTGGGACCTTTAAGTCCAAAGGCTGACGCTCTATCCACTGAGCCAAACCGGTTTCAGCAAAACGTATTTTAAAAAACAACAAGAAGAACACATGTGTTTGAGGCTACAGAACCAGTCGTCAGACTTGAACCCAGGGCTCATTGGTCCCAAGCCCATTCCACCAAGGCACACTGTTCAGAATAAAAATTTAGACTTTTAGAGCGAGATTTTGTATAAATGGAATCATCCCACCATCACACTGAGGAAAGGAAGTCGAGAATGAGCTTACGATGACTGGTCTAAAAGCCATTGCTTTGAAGGGAAGAATAGGGAACTCCTCCTTTTGAGGGATGATTTAATCTGACGCAGGCCTTTCAGAAGTGCTGACTAAAGGTCTGATGACCGATGTTGCTGTTTTGATCTCGGTGCAAGTCAGGAAGTGGAAAGACACCCAGATTTCGGGCCCTCAGAGTTGCTAACACTGGAGGTCTCCATGTTATTTTGGTTCCAGGGCTAATTTAACCACTTCTTCTTTTGTTCTCCCAGTTTGTTCTTGGATGACAAATCGTTTTCCCCTTTTCTCTCGAGGCTGCTGTTAATTTTTAAAATCCTATTTAATTTCCCGTGTCCTAAAAGCGTCTTTTACCATCCGTCCTTATTTCCTCCCCTATCTTGCTCACATTTCCCCTCTCTCTCTGGCTTTGTTTCCTGCATCCTCGCTCGCCGAGCTCTGCCCCATTAAGTTACTGGAAATAAAATATACTAGAACCCTAGGCTCCAACTAAAATATACTAGAACCCTAGGCTCCAACTAAAATATACTAGAACCCTAGGATCCATTAAGTTACTGGAAATAAAATATACTAGAACCCTAGGCCATCACGAGAGGGCCCTTTGAGGTTGGCTTCCCACCTCGGTTCTCGGACGGCCCACTAGGTCGCCAATCACACGTGTGCCGTTGTAGGGTTTGCAAGGGGAGTTTGCAGCCCTGCCGTTCTGTTTTCCACTCTGTGAGGTTTTGCTAAAAGATAATAGTGACTCAATGGAAAAAATTGATTGAGCATTCACTCTAGGAAAAAAAAAGTGCGTTGTGTGTACGTGTGTGTGTGTGTGTGTGTGTGTGTGTGTGTGTGTGTAACCTTTGATGGTGAGAGAAGGATCAATTCTATGTAACGAGTGGATAGTTATTTGCTACGAGCTAGTTCTCAGCACCCTCTTGAGTCAGGGTGGACTTTAGTACCGAATCAAAAGGATGACTCCATGTGGATCAGTGACTGCCATCTGAAGGATTTGGGAAGAGAGAGGACTAAAAGAAGGAGCGTTTTCAGAAAGACTGAGCCCCAAGTGAGTCTCCTTCCTCATCCACCCGCCTCCATTCCTCCTTTCCCTTCCATTTCCGTGACTGGCATGTCCCTCAGGGAGAATGAGGAAGCTCCGACCCCCTCTCATGTCTCAGAACAAAGACCCCAGTTTCCTGTCACAAGGAAGGGTGCAGAGCCGTCAAGGCCTGGAGGAGTCCAAGGCTAGGTCCTCAGGCCTCTGTCCTCCTGAGAGATGAGACTTTTATTCTCCCCACCCCCAGCTGACCTTTCCGGAAACGTCCCTACCAGTGGTGTCTGTGTCCCTTGGGAGAAATGAAGCCTACTGTAATCCCACAGCGACCGATGGGCATGTGGTGTTAGTGATTCAGTTATGAATCACTGAATTTTAAGAAACGATTTGTGTAAAGAATATCATTGAATCACATAACTTCTGTGTCCATACGTTTGTTTTGTTCATGTCCACGTCACTAAGCTGGTGGGTTCCATGAAGAACAGCATGTCCAGGTGACCCAGGTGACCCCGAGCCTGCAGAGCCGCTGGGTGTCCGTGCCCAGGTGACAGATGGGGGTGCATTTGTCTGGCTGAGGCTGTTTACTCTTAAAAAAATTTTTTTTTAGATTTTTCAATTATATTTGACATACAATATATTATTTTAAGGGGCACAGCATGGTGGTTAGACATTTATAGAACTTACAAAGTGATCCCCTGATAAGTCTAGTACCCACCTGGCCCCATACGTAGTTATTACAAGATTATTGACGATACTCCCTGCGCTACACGTGACATCTCTGTGACTATTTTGTGGCTGCCAATTTGTACTTCTTCATCCCTTCACTTTCTTCACCCAGTCCCCTCAACCCGCACCCCAATTTGGCAACCATCAGTTTGTTCTCTGTGTCTGTGCGTTTGTTTATTTAATTTTTTAGATTCCACATATGAGTGGAATCGTGTGGTATCTGTCTTCCCTGTCTGATTTATTTCACTGAACTAATACCCTCTGGGGCCATCCATGTTGTGGCAGATGGTAAGATTGTCTTCTTTTTTATGGCTGAGTCATATTCCCTTGCATACATGTACCCCTTCTTTCTCCATTTATCTATTGACTAGAGGCCCAGTGCACGAATTCGGCCCCAATCAGGGCGGATCAGGACTGGGCCTGTCGGGAGGAAGAGATGGCAGGAGGTTGGCTGGCCAGCCCACCTGGATCAGGGCCTGATCAAGGCCCGGCTGGCTGGGGGAAGGGGCCACGAGCAATTGGCTAGAGGGCCCTACCCCCTATTGGGGTTGGGGAGCCAATTGGGGGCGGGGCTGGCCATGGGGAGGGGCTATAGACTGTGGGCCAGCTGGCCCCACCCCCGCCCCCAAATGGGGTGGGTGGGGGGTTTCTATTGGGGGCCAGAGGCCTAGGGGAGGGGCCATGGGTGGTTGGCCGGCTGGCCCTGCCCCTGATTGGGGTGGGGGGCCGATCTGGGGTGGGGCCAGGCAGGGGGAGGTGCTGCAGGAGATTGGCTGGCCAGCCCCACCCTTATTGGGGTGGGGGCAATCAGGGGTGCAGCCAGCTGGGGAAGTGGGGGGGGAGGGGCTGCGGTCAGTCAGGATGGTGGGGGCCCATTAGGGGTGTGGCTGGCTGGGGGGAGGGGCTACAGGAGGTTGGCTGGCCAGCCCCGCCCCCTATTGAGGTGGGGTGGTGATCAGGGTGGGGCTGGCCAGGGGGAGGGGCTGTGGGAGGTTGGCTGGCCATCCCCGCCCCCTGTTGGGGTGGGGGGTGTGATCAGGGGGTGTAACTCAGTGGCCGGGGGAGGGGCTTCAGGCCTATCGTGGGAGGGAGAGGGGCAGGCTGATGGGGTGCAGCTGGGGGGAAGGGAGGGGGCATTTGGCCAGCAGGCCTGGCTTTTGATCAGGGGCAGGCTGGCAGGGGGGAGGGGCCGCCAGCCACACCCCCTGATTGGGAGGGGAGGTTCGCTGGCCACAGTGGGTGTCATAGCGACCGGTTGTTAGGTCATTACGGCCATTACGATATTTGCCTTTTTATATATATAGATGGGCACTGAGGTTGCTTCCACATCTTGGCTATTGTAGATCATGCTGCAGTGAACATAGGGGTGCAGGTATATTTTCACATGAGTGTTTTGGATTTCTTCAGATGAATACCCGGAAGTGGGACTGCTGAGTCATATACTAGTGGTTCTATTTTTAATTTTTTGAGGAACCTCCATACTGTGAAAGTAATGCTGATAAGATTCTACCAAGAATTGAGCAGAGAAGTGGGCTGTCATGAAGCATCTGCCTGTGGTACTTCCCCAGGTTGTCCGCTTCTTCACGTTCTTTGCAAGTGATGCCCTGTCACCCTTCAGAGTTGACAGGGGAGCAAGAAAGAGTGGATATGGTGATCTTCGTAAAGAGGATGTCTCCACCCTCCTGGGCGCAGGCAGGCTCTGCGCCTTAGGATCCTTGTTGTGAACAAGGCCTGGCTTTGGCCTTCCCCAGTCCAGCCCTGTCCTTAAGCAGTGGACAAGCACCCGCTGACGGGTAGGGTAAGCGGGTCCGGATGCCTGCAGGAGTGACCTGGGAAGTGAAAGGAAAACAACTGAGCCTCCAAGTGTGCTTGCTTGTAGTTTTATCTTCTTTTTTTTTCCTTTTTAATTCAAATGTGGGTCTTAGTCAAAGGGTCTAAGCAAGGAGGAGTAGCTTCCAAAAGAGAAGTTCACCCCAGCTGGTGTGGCTCAGTGGTTGAGCATTGACCCATGGACCAGGAGGTCACGGTTCGATTCCCAGTCAGGGCACATGCCCGGGTTGTGGGCTCGATCCCCAGTGTGGGGCATGCAGGAGGCAGCTGATCAATGATTCTCTCTCATCATTGATGTTTCTTGTTTGTTTGTTTTTTTTTTTAACATATTTTTATTGATTTCAGAGAGAAAGGGAGAGGGAGAAAGACAGAAACATCAAACATCGCACCTTATACCTGGCACATAATACTTAATAAATGTCAACTATCGCCCTAGCGCCCTAGCCGGTTTGGCTCAGTGGATAGAGTGTCAGCCTGCAGACTGAAGGGTCTCCCTTACTCTCTGAAATAAAAAAATATATATATTTAAAAATAAATAAATAAATGTCAGCTATCCTATATAATAAAAGGTTAATATGCAAATCTACCAAACAGCTGAACGCGGAACGACCGGTGGCTGTGACGCACATTGACCACCAGGGGGCAAACGCTCAATGCAGGAGTTGCCCCCTGGTGGTCAGTGTGCTCCCATAGCGGGGAGGCCGCTCAGCCAGAAGCCGAGCTCGCCAGCGGGCTCACGGCTGGCGAGTGCAGCTGCAGTGGTGGGAGCCTCTCCCGCCTCTGAGGGGACACCCCCCACCCCCCCAGTGCATGAATGTTGTGCCCCAGGCCTCCAGTTAAAAAATAAAAATAAATTTTAAAAATAGATATCTTTCCATACATATCTACCTATTGACCTACATTTTAAAAAGCGGTCTAGATTTATTGATAAACCATATATTAGGGATATATTTTTCATGTCAATAAATATGTTTTGTAGTTTTCTTTATTTTACCACTGATATTATGTGCTTGACAACATAAGAGAGAATGCTGACCATCTCGACTATATATCTGGGCACCAACAGCCCTTACCTCTGTGTGCAGGGAAACCCCTTCTAAGCCTCAGAGAGAAAGAGGAGTGGTCGCGATGGAGTGTGCACACACTTCCACGAGCACACGCAAAGGTGTGGGCTAAAGACAGGAAGATCCGTTCTGGGCCCAGGGAAGAAAGGCGAGCCCCTCCCTTCCTGGCTCCAGGACCCTCCCTCTACTCCCCCGCCCCTCTCCTCCCCCTCCCCCGCACCTCCCCAGATGTGCTCCTGCTGGGAGGAGGTCCCTCCAGGATTTCCTGATTATGATGAGGAAGCACAGCTGAGCGCCAGGGAGTTCTGATAGAGATCTCATCACCTCTGACCTTCAGCCCCACCTCTGTTTACTCGTCTTCGAGCCAGCGGCTCATGTAACTCAGTGGAGAAGAAAGAGGAGGGCAGAGTAGTAGGGCGGCAGGTGCCTGCGGCTGTCAGCTGGGCGAGCCACACCTTGCTCTCTCTTCCTGTGTCACAGGGCAAAGCAGAACCGGGGGCCATGCCAGTTTTGGGTGGGAACAGAGCTGCAATGTACGCGCAGCTATTTACGTGCTATTTCATTGAGAAAATGCAGGGCCGCCGCTGGGGCTGGGGCAGGGGCTGGGCCTGGGGCTGGCGCCGTCTCCCGCCACCAATCCACGCCGCCCACAGCTTTCCCCATCTGTCCTCGTGGGCCTGCTCTGGGCGAAGGCTGTCTTGTCCCCTCCGATTCTGCCCCCGGATTTTGGCCCTTCTCCTTCTTCTCTGAGCCTTTCTTTTCTTTCTTTTTTTAAAAAGCATTTTCTTGTTGTTGTTAATCCTCACCCAAGGATATTTTCCCATAGATTTTTAGAGAGAGTGGAAGAAAGGGAGAGAGACAGAGAGAGAGAGAAAGAAACATCCATGTGAGAGAGATACATGGATTGGTTGCCTCCGTCACGTACCCCAGCCTGGGGCCTGAGTTCAAGATTGCAAAGGAGATACGTGCCCTTGACCGGAATCGAACCTGGGACCCTGCGGTCCTCGGGCTGACGCTCTATCCACTGAGCCCAGTGGGCCAGGGCTCTGAGCCTTTCCTCAGCACCATTCCCTCAGCACAGAAACATGGTCTAGTAGCCATCGAGTTAAAAAGCACGCATATATATATGTTTTTAAGTGAAATCCTCCAGCCACTGGCTCCGCCTACTTCTGTGTTCCTCTGACAGCAAAGCTCAAAGAAGGTTTGTTCCTGTGCTGTGTCCCCTGCCTGAGCTCCAGCTCCTCCATCCACACCCTCCAATCTGGCCTCTGTCTCCACGCGTCGCTGCAATGGCTTTGGTCAGAGTTACCCGTGACGTCCGCGTTGACAAGCCCGCGGGCGCGCTGTTTCTCGCCCTCGCAGCCTCTCAGCACCATTCATTCCCCCCGGAGCGCCGCTCAGCCCTCCTCCCCGATCCCCCTGACGTTTGGCTCCCTGGGTTTCCTTCTTCCAAAGGTACTGCTCCCCCCACCCCAGCGTCTCTGCCCCAGCTCTGCCGCTCTCCCTGGCTTTGAGCAGTGCGACTTAGGGTAGGGTCCTGGGTCCCTTCCTCCTCACCGGGGCCAGGAACCAAAGCAGTGGGTCCCCCGGGGCCCCCAGGCCCACCGGGGGCTCATTTCTCAAGTCCCCAAGTGCACACCTGGATGGACACGCCGGCAGGGAGGGGAGCCTCAGGGAGTGATAGGATGTGGGCGAGAGACAGCAGCGCAAGGCCAGGTGGAAATCTCTGACACCACCCGCCCCCCTCAGTCAGGGTAGAAGACTCGCACCCTGGCGGGGGGGGGGGGGGGAGGCGGAGGGGGACATTCATGCTGCTGTTCTGCCTGAAGGACGCAGGGTGTATCTTCACGTGGCTCATCACACGCCTGCAGTAGGTCCCCGTGTTTCTGGAGAATGTCTGCAAGAACCACAGGCGAAAACAAGCATTTTCGATTGTGGCTACGGCGCTGGATGTGGCTTTTTTGGTAGATCCATGAGATGAAATCAGTTAATAAGGCCTCAGACACCGGGGCCGTGGCCGTGGGTTTGGGACATTCCAGTCAGGAGGCGGATCCGGAGCAGTTCCCGCTCCCGGGACACCAGCAATACTCCGTTGCGGCTTCGACCCAGGATCGTGCGGCTCTCCCCACTTCTCGTGATGGAGTCTGATGGTATCCGGGTCGCCTTGAAACCCCACGGAACATGACACTGGTTCGTCCCAGCAGCCACGTGCTGACTGGACAGTCCTCTGTCTAGAAGGCTCCGGAAGACACACGCGGGACAAACACTATGAAGATTTGGGGACCTGAGCCTTTGGGGACGTTTCCCTGGACGCCGTGGTCAGGAGCGGGCGGGGCTGTCCCCGCCGAGGGAACACGCACGCCCTGCGTCACCTCCAACGGGGAGGAAGCCCAGTGCCTGGCAGGCACCCGGGTTCCGGGCAGCACTCGGTCCACCCGGCCTGCTGCTGGCTCCGCGGGCCGGAGCAGGAGAGAGCTCTGGAGTCCGCGAGGCTGTGGTGCCAGCAACCAATTTACAAAGAAGCCAAAGCGGGAGGGCCCCATGGACCACGAGGTCCCCGGTTCGATTCCCGGTCCGGGCACACGCCTGTGTTGCAGGCCCGATCCCCAGTAGGGGGCGTGCAGGAGGCAGCTGATTGATGTTTCTCTCTCTCTCCCTTCCACTCTCCCTAAAAATTCAATTAAAAAAAAAAAAAAAAGGATATGATTCTAACTCCTTTGATGGCCTGGAAGCACCTTCATGATCAGGCCCTGCCAAACTCTGCAGACGCCCAGCCACGCTGACCGGTCCCCTCTCTGAGAGGCCTGTTCTGGGTCTTGTGGTTCCCCCACCGCTCCCTCCGGTGACCTCCTGGCTGGCTCTGTCACACCCGTCAGACCTCAGGTTCAAGTCCCTTCCTCGAGGGCCCTTCCCTGGCCACCTCTCCAGCAGGTCTCCCCTGTCCTTCTCCCCAGGACACGCCACCCGTCCCCCTTACAGCCCCCGACGCCCCTGTGCCGACTTCCCTGGACGGGGTGCGGACTGTCCGCTTCCTCCGTGCGGTATTCGCTCCATGGGGCAGGACGGTGAGAGTCCCGACCTTCCTGCGGCCCTGCTCGTGGCACGGTGCTGGGTTAACTGTGGGTTCGCCGACGCATTGACCGAACACGTAGGTAAGCGGATGACAGGCAATACCGAAAGGCGAGCCGGACCTGGGCTCTGGAGTCAGACACGGTTTGACCTAATCTCCTGAGCTCGGGAGGCATGTGAGACCCCTGGAAGCACATGTCACATGTGCAGGGAAGATGACAATAGCAGCCGCCTCACAGAGCTGTCATGAGGCTCAGATGAGACGGCCTGTCCCCGGGCACATGGTGCACACCCAGCGTGCCACCCAGCCACTACCTCACCCTCCCTGCCACGGTTCTTGCTGCGTCACGGGGACCCCCAGCCTGTGGGGCGACAGCCCCTGAGTCAGATCCTGGCCCTGCTGCCATCAGCTCAGCTTGGCAGGTGGGGCTGGACGAGGACCTTCGAGCTGGCCCCGGGGGAGGGGGGAGTTGTGTGTCGGGGGGCAGGTGCCCGGTTGTCGTGCCCACGATGGCCCTCCACTCCAGGAACAGTTCCCAGCGACCTTGTTGATCCCCTCCCCGGCTCCTCTCAGCCTTTCTCCAAGCCCCTCCCTGCCTGTGCATTGCTGGCCACACCAGCTGAACTGAGCCAGCCCTCGCCCAGCTCCCGCTCTGCATGGACGCGTGTCCTGGGGGGGGGGGGGGAGGCGTCCTGTCCACGGGGCGTGCTCCATGAACCAGGTATCTGCTGCTTTCAGAGGGGTGACCAGGCTGCAGAGCAGGCTGTGGCCTGCCGTGGCCCAGCACCATCACCTCCTGTTGTCTGTCTTCTGGGCCACAGGAAACTCCACCCTTCCCAGCGTGGTTGGCAGCCAACACTGATGTATTTACAGAGCACAGGTGGGGGTGGGGCAGGTAGGGGTTCAACTCTCTCCACCAGGGGAAAGCGTTGGGACTGGGCAGTAAGACAGGCAGGATAGGAAGCCTGATAGCTTTGTGTTTATTCAGAGCGATGGCTTCTCTTGGGATCGGCCGGAAAAGGCGCGCTGGAAAAGTACCGGATTATCCAGCCCCAGCTCGGGAAGACTTCCTGCCTCCGCCCCGCGCTGGCTGCGCCGCTCGGGGCTCATTGTCTGTCTCGCTGCTGTCCTCTCCCAGGAGTGGCCTCTCCTCTCCCTGCGCCCTTGACAACGCCCAGAGCCCCTGCCCCGTCACTGTCCCCCCACAACCTCGGCACCCGGCCCGGGCCCGACACGCTGGAGGCGTCCGCGTGTTAGCTGGGTGGATGACGGGCATTCGGAAGTGTCTCGGTTCCTAGAGAGAGCGCAGCGGGAAGGAGGTGGATTTGGGTGCATACAAAGCATGTCCTACCGTGGGGCTGAGTCTTGGGAATTGATGATCCCCAAACGTGATGAAGCGAATAAGGGGACATCATATAAGAAGGAAGGCCGGCCACGTCTTGGGGGACAGTTCCTTCCTGAGCAACAGGAGGAGGGGCTGGGGGTGGTGACCGGAGGCCGTGTCCTGGGAGTCCGACAGAGGGTGCGTGAGTGGGGGTGCTGGTCAGCCCTGTCGCTGCCAGCCCAGAGGTCCAGCTCCCTACCTGGGTGGGCTGAGGCGGCTCTGAGGGTGGGGACGGCCCTGGGGGTGGCTTTGGCCCGGGAGGAGCCATATATTGATCCTTTTGATGCTGAGGTTGCTCTGCATGGGCAGAGGGAAAGGGATTCCCCGTGAGCCAGGAGGGCGCTCCCCAAGTCCCTCCCTCTCCTCTTGCTCTGAAGGTCACATGAAGGGCTCTTGCTCTCCTCCTGTGCAGGCCTTAAAGGGGACGCGGTTGTCATCTGCTCCCAGAGGGCCTCAGCGAAGCTGGGCTCGAGCTGAAAGAGCTGTCCCGGCCCGTTCCTGTCTCTTACGACCGTCTGTGTGACCTGGTGCTGGCTTCACGATTTACATGTATGAATATTCATCTGTGCAATCAGCTTTGAGGATGGGGCAGAGGGTGTGTGTCGATAGGCTCAGTAGCCCGTTCACAATCACTTTTGACTTCACATTCTGAAGGGAATCCCAGGCCCCGTTTAATTAATCCCTTTGCTGAGCCGATTACTGCGGGGTGTGTTCCCACCTGGGCGCTAAGACAAGGCACTTGCCTCGCAGCACGGCGTGTCTCCCTGCCCCTCCTCCACGGCCTTCAGGGAAGAGAGGCGCGAGGGGAGGTGCTCTTACTGTTCCCAAGAGGAGGCTGTCTGAGAGCCACACGGCGCAGGGGAGGGAGACAGGCCAGGGCCACCCAGCGAACCAGGGGTCACCCAGCGAACCAGGGGCCACCCAGCGAACCAGGGGTCACCCAGCGAACCAGGGGTCACTCAGGGAACCAGGGGTCACGCAGCGAACCAGGGGCCACGCAGCGAACCCGCATTCACAGGACGAAGCTCCTCAGGACAGGGCCAGGCGCTGGCTGCCAACGCTGCTCAGTCCCCTCGTAGCCATGTGACCCGGGCGACTCCCGTCCCCGTCCGCCCAGCGCGGCCGGTTTAGCTCCGAAGGTCTCAGTGCAGGGCTCGCTGGGGGCCCATCGCCCCGGCTGAGGCCCTTGCACCCATCTGTAAGCCGGGAAATGGATTCCTGTTTGTAGCGTGAGTTTGCTGTGACGGTCGAACAGATGAGGTGTAAGACTTTGTCAGCTGTCATCTAAACGTAAAGCTCTGTCTGTTTGTTTGTTTGTTTGTTTCTAACACGGAGACCTGTGTGAGACACGCCCCACTCAGTGGCTCCCACTGTCTCCAGAGAAAGGTCACACTCCACGTGGGACCCGGCTCCTTGTGACCTGGCACCGGTGCCTCGCCAGCCTCCTCTCTCTCTCTCTCTCCCTCTCTCCCCCCCTTGCTTCCAGGTGCCAGTTTTACTGAATTATAAGTAGTTCCCCAAACAGGCCATGTGCTCACTGCCCAGTTTGCTCCACCTGCCCTGCTATCCCCAGTCCTTAGCACCTGGACACACACACACACACACACACACACACACACACACACACATGCACATGCACATCCTGCCTGGCCAGTCCCTCCCAGAGTTCCAAGGAACTCCCAAGAGGATGTGGGAGTCCGGGCGGGGTTGGGAAGATTTTGTTTCCACTGCAGGATCGGACCGGGTGGAGGGGAGCAGGGAGGCCCACGCCGGAGCGTGCCGGGCGGTTAGGACACACCCCAGAGGCTGGGTGGTAGGACCCGCCAGGACACACACCCAGAGGCGGGTGGATTACCTGAGAGCGCGCAAGGGAACAAGGGAGCGGGATGCGCCTCGGGTTTCCAGCAAATCCGTGCAGGTGCTCGCTGCTCGCTGCCCAAACCTCGCGTAGAGCCACTGTTTCTTGTCAAGAGGTCATGCCCCATGGAGAACAGACAGTGCCTGCAGGGACACTCCCTGGGGGTAGGGGGCGCTGGCAGGGCCACCCTGCCCACTGGGAGGAAGGGCTTCTCCCTTTTGACTGTGGAGAGCTCCTCATTATGCAAGGCTTCAAAGAAGGGCGGCTGGGCCAGCTGGCGGAGGAGGCCATTCAAGTTCCCCTGCCTCCTCCCCCACTGGCCTGGGCAGGCTGTGGGCAGCGAGGGTGGCACAGGCTGAAGAAAACCTTAGCAGGCCGGGGGTGGGGGGGGGGTGAGGGGGGCGGGTAAGAGGGAGGGATTGCTTCTGCTTTTTCCAGGACAGACCAGGCCGACGGGGCACAGACTCTGCTAGGCAAACCCCTCCCCTCCGTGGAAAAGACACCCCTCCTCACTCACGTGTAATAGCGCGCGTGCCCTTCCCCACCCGGGAGGCCGGGCTTATTCGCATCTGCCGATTGCCTCCTTCCAGACGACACTGCTACCGAAGACCTGGCTTCCTGGCGGGTGCTCGGTCTGACACCGGTTCTAGAGACGCGAATGGGGGCTGCCCGTGTGATGTTGTCCGCGTGCTCTGTAAAGTGAGCTCGCTCGTGCCCGGCCGCTGGAGGGCCCTTATCCTTGGCTGCCAGCTGTGAACGGAGACTCGGGGGAGGGGGGAGGGCGGCTAGCCCGAGGCCCCACCGCTTGTGGGGGAGCAGCCGGGCCGGCAGGCAGGCTCCCCTCGGTGGGAGGGGGATGCGTGGGCCCCTGTGGAGGGAGCCGCCAGCCAGAAGGGAGCTACTGGAGCCGGAGCCCGGGCAGCCGGGCAGCCAGGCCGCACGGGTGGGTGGCGCCCGTCGGTGAGAACGTGGAGGAAGTGGGTGGGCTTGCCAGAGTTCCGTGCCGGCCAAGGAATGGGGACGCTCGCGCAGTCTGTATGTCGAAGTGTGGCAATGGTTTGTTAAAAATTTATTTTTATCAATTTCAGAGAGGAAGGGAGAGGAGAGAAATAGAAACATCAATGATGAGAGAGAATCACTGACTGGCTGCCTCCTGCACGCCCCCTAGTGGGGCTCGAGCCTGCCACTCAGGCCTGTGCCCTGACCAGGAATTGAACCGAGACCTCCTCGTTCGCAGGTCGGCGTTCAACCACTGAGCCGTGGCAGCTGGGGAAGCTTCTATTATACCCGATGCAGAAGCAACGTCAGGTTTTGTTCTCCATAGTTTTTGGTTATTGCCCCCCCCCCCCTCCAGTGCACTCAGCTGATTGCCTGTGCGCCGTCCTCTTAGTGCTTCTTGAGTCCCAACGCGAGATCCGCTTCCGCACCTGGCGAGGGCGGGAGGGCTCGCGGGGTCGACTCCACGGTGCGCGGGTGTGGAGTGCAGGGTTCTCCGGGACGTGACCGAGACCGTGCCGGCCCCGCCGTGGCGAGTACCTGCGGCCCCACAACCCGGGCTTCCCAGGGGCGCTGGCCCCGCGCCCTCGGGCTCCCCCAGCCCGGGCCTTACTGTGTGCTTATGAGCAGGCGAGGTGAGAGTGAGGCTGACTACGTGCGCAGGCTGTGCGGTTCCCGACCTTCCTCTCAGTGTCCCATTGCAAACCGCGGAGACACGGGAAGGATAGCTCACGGCCTGGGCTGGAAAACAAGCCGGCCAAGGAGTCTGTGTGCTGGGAGGGGCGGGGAGGGCATGCCCTTCAGCCCGGGGCAATGGCAGGAGGTGACATTTCACCGGAGCCTTCCGGAATGGAAGGAGCTTGCGCGCGCACACATGCACACACGCACACACACACGCACACACACCAGGGCCTGGATGAGAATGCTCCCCCCCCGCCCCCCGCAGGAATGACGTGGGAAAGCCAGATGGAGGTGGGAAAGCCCAAGACAGCTGCGTGGACCTGTTAGA
The DNA here is from genome assembly GCF_951640355.1 of Cnephaeus nilssonii. Lineage (NCBI taxonomy): Eukaryota > Metazoa > Chordata > Mammalia > Chiroptera > Vespertilionidae > Cnephaeus > Cnephaeus nilssonii. Next base: position 3,064,107 of record NC_137092.1, read on the forward strand.
TGGCCACTGTGGAGTCCCCGTGTGTTCCAGAAAGACTTTCCAGCAGGGACTCCAATCCCAAAGGCCTCCAGGGGCCGTGCCGACGGTGGACGAGCCCAGAATAAGGCAGTGAAGAGTGGCGGGAGCTCCGGGAATGGGAGAGGGCCTGCTCCACCCAGAGGCAGTTTGGACGGGAACCAAACCACAAAACCGCCGTGTCCTCGCGTCCTCGGCGAGCAGGTGGCTGCGGGCCAGGCTGCCAGGCGCCGCGGGCTCGAGCCGGCTTTCGGACACACTCACGCGTGCTTGGCCGTCGCCGTGGAGGTCGTAGCTCATGGAGGGAGGAAGAGCTCTTGGGAATTTGTAGTAGTGGTTCTCTCTGGCCTCGGGCTGGGTGATGTTCAGTCCTGTTGCTCTTCCTAAGAGCTCTAGGCCCGCTGCGTTATTGTCGCCAGGACGCTGCTGCCACCTAGTGGTCACCTGGCCACACCGGGACACACTGCAGGGTCGCTTTCTGTCTATGGGGCTTCCATCTCCCAGATGTTTGCGCCGTGACTCATGCTGCCAAATGCCCAGTAAGCGCCGTCACCCTGTACATGGTGGGTTGTTAATAGTGTAAAGTTTCGCAGCCGGTGAGGGCTGTTATCACAGGAGCTGAGCTGCGTGTAAGCGCCGCGAGGGTGGGAACCGGGCCTTCCCCGGCAGGGAGCCGGCCGCCTAGCTCTGGGGTGCCAGGGCCTTGCTGGGCAGGGCCGCGATCCTTTCGTACCTGCTCTGTGCGTCTACAGCGTTAGCACCTCACCCCGCGGAGAGGCAGCGGGAGGGGCCGCGAGGACACGTTCCGATGCGGTGCCTTCCCTATGCTCCGTGGCCTGGGAGATTCCACAGGCGGTAGAGACCAGGCTTTGTTTCCCAGCGAGAACAGGTATGACCCCCAGGTGTCAGGGTCATAGAGGAATACGCCCACCCAGTTATGGTTTCTCAGGACCTTCCCCCACACGTATTTCTTCAATGCCCCGTCGGAGGCACTGTCCTGGGCCCTGGGCCTCTCCGAGTGTCTCCGTGAGACCCTCTGTCCCTCTTCCTCCTAGATCCCACATGTCTCCCCCTGAAAATTTTCCTCTTCCTGGTTTCCCCACCCAGTAACCCCCCGCTGAAATGGATCACTGTCCCCCTTCAGCTCTAGCTCTCTCTAATTGCTCCCACCGATGACATCTAACTGGAAGCAGGTGCCCGCATAATTCCTCAGGACTCGGCACTAAGCGCTGGTAAAGCGAGCAGCCACACCGGCCTGCTCTCCGCACCGGCCTGCTCTCCGCACCGGCCTCCTCTCCGCACCGGCCTCCTCTCTGTACCGGCCTCCTCTCCGCACCGGCCTCCTCTCCGCACCGGCCTGCTCTCTGCACCGGCCTCCTCTCCGCACCGGCCTGCTCTCCGCACCGGCCTCCTCTCTGTACCAGCCTCCTCTCCGCACCGGCCTCCTCTCTGTACCGGCCTCCTCTCCGCACCGGCCTCCTCTCCGCACCGGCCTCCTCTCTGTACCGGCCTCCTCTCCGCACCGCCTGGGAGGGAAGAAGCTGGTCACGGGGAGCCGGGGCAGAACACGCCTGCAGAGGCTGTTCAACCTCGCCGCCTGCTGCAGACCCGCCGCGTGTCTGTCCCACAGGGTGCGGCTTCCTTTGGGGCAGGGACAGTCTCACTCGTCTCCGTGTCTGTATTCCCACTGTGCCTGGTACACAACAGGCGCCTAATAATGGCCCCAGTGTGCAACTTGTCACACGTGGAAGGGGTGTCTCAGGCCAGGCCTCCCGCGGGTGAAAGCTGTGGTTGGGAAGTCAGGTTCAGCCCTTTGTAGCCGCTTCCCAAAGAGAAAACATCCCGGATCTCACCGAGGCCCGGGGGCCGATGACGCTCCCCGAGGAAGCGAGGACCGAGCTCAGGAAACGGACGGAGGACGAGATAAACAGCCCGGGGGCCGGATGGGCGGGCCCCCGGCGGAGGCCTCCGGAGGGACACACACGGCTCCTCTGAGGAACATCCTTTTCCTTCTCCGTCTCCATCCACTTCAAGCACGTTTCGCCTCCGTGTCCTGTCTCGCACCACCCCGGGGACCCTGACTGCTTCTCCAGGGACCCACCCCCGGGTCTCCCCAGACTGGCGGGAGCACCCCGGGAAGCGGCAGGAGGGACTCACACTGCTCCGGGTGGCACCCCGGGCTCGGTTCCTACCTGGTCACGCTCTAAAAGGACAGTGATGGCGGTGACGCACAAGCCTGCAACCGGAAGGTACATTCAAGAAGAGAAGTCAATACCGGCCGCGTGGCTCAGTGGTTGAGCGTTGATCTAGGAACCAGGAGGTCAGGGTTCGACTCGCGGTCAGGGCACATGCCCGGGTTGTGGGCTCCATCCCCAGTGGGGGGGTGTGTAGGAGGCAGCCGGTCAGATTCTCTCTCATCATTGATGTTTTTTTCTCTCTCTCTCCCTTCCCTTCTCCCGCTCCCTCTCCCTTCCTCTCTGAAATAAAAATATATTTAAAAAAAGAGAAGCCGAGCCCTTGCACACACCACCCCCCCCCCTCGCAGGGGCGGGATTTGCTCCTGCCCGCAGAGAGCTGCCATTCCTGGTTAGACCGCCGCAAGCGCCCATTCCTGAGCTTTGAGAGAGTGAGAATGTGAGGCAGGGCTCATTGAGAATCATGTCTGGGTGTTTTGGACACAGGTGGAAAAAATGAAAAGAATGAACAGACTAGATGGGTGGGGTTGGGAGGGAGTCTGAGCGAGCTGTGAGGGGCCTTCTATCCTGAGTGTCTTCATATGCCTCGAAACAGGGGTCATGCATTCATTCAACAAACAGGTATCGAGCTTCCACTATTTGCCATGAACAAAACGACAACAATCCCTGCCTCAGGAGCTCACTTGTGGGTGGGGAGGCCCTCCCCCTTCCTCTCCCCTTGTGAGCAAGAGACAGCTAGTCAGGCCCGAGGACGGACGAGAACAGCAAAAGCCTTGTGCGTGTTAACTGCGGGCCAGGCACCGCTCTCAGCTCAGCATGGCCTCATTTCATCCCCGCAGCACCACCTCCAGGAGGTGTTGTTATTATGAGATTAGGAACAGAGAGGGTAAGGAACTTGTCCAAAGCCACACAGCTGGTAAGACGCCATTCTGAGCACAGGGAGGCCGGTGCCCAAGAGCGGCTCTTCACTCCGCCAGGTGCTGAATGTCACGCCGTCTCCTCGCGGGCACCGGGGGCTGACAGCACGACCGTCATGGGGTCCTCTGGAGGTCAGACGGCGTCCCCACAGGTGGGCAGGCGACGAGTGCGGGCCTGGAGCTCCGGGTCACTCCAAGCAGCTGCCACCGGGGCGCCCCCGCGGGTCGGTGCTCCCAGCGCAGGAGGCGGCAGATCACCAGCCTCTCTCCAGGAGTCCTGAGGACGGAAGGCGGCTCGAGGCCGGCGCCCAGCACACAGCTCTCGCGAACAAGGCAAAAGCTCCTTCTAGAACCATCCACCGCCTCTTCTGTTCCGTCTGTTATAGGGACAGTGACTCAGCGCAGTGGGCTTCCTGGAGGTGAGTGTGCAGCTGGGGGATGATGGCATGACGTCCTCCCTGGCTCTCATTCCCAGGAAATCCCCCGCTTGGTCATCGCTGCTCAGATAAGGACGTGACTTTTCTCCGGCGTGCCGCGCTGAGGTTAGGGCCCGGGCCCTCACAGCGTGGGTCGGATGCGTTTCTCACACTGGGAAACGCCCCCCTGCGTGCTGGTCTCCTGGGAATGGTCCCGGATGTGGCTTCACCCCTACCTACGTGCGGCCCAGATCAACTCACACACAGTGTGCCGTCACCCCCGTGGAATTCCCGAGACGGCCTCGCTACCCGCTCAGCGTGTCGGGAATCCCAGCGCAGGCTCCCTCTGTTCCAGGCTCTTCCTTCACAAGAGCCCGGGGCGAGAACACGCCCGGCCAGCTGCCTGGGAGAGGGGGCGCCGAGAGCTTCTGGCTGCAGGCAGGACGTCCTAGGTCAGCCCCATGGACCCCATGGAGCAAGGGATGGCCGGGGTGCAGGCGGGGTTCCGGGCCACACTGAGGCTGACCTTCGGGAGATGCAGTTAAGGTGGAGGGCGGTCGGGCACGTGGCAGGCAGGCTGGCATCTGGACTCGGTGCCTTACAACGACCTGCAGCAGCGCCTGGCGGGCTGAGGCGATCCATCCAGTCCAGCGTGGCAGGTTCCTGGGGTTGCTTTTCCAGTTGGCAGCCAGAGGGGAGGTGCTGGTCCTTCCCCGCCCCCTCCCCCCAAGGATCGGGTGGGAGGGCCTGTGAACCCCCGAAGTGATCACGCAATGGCCTGGGAGGGCTGAGGTCCCCCGGGGGGCTGTGGGCACCCCACTGTGCGCCTACCCACCCCGGGGAGAGGGGCTGTCCCAGGGCAGTCCAAGGACGTCCAAGCTGGGCGCTCCGGGTGGAGGTCCTCAGACAGGGTGAGGGGAGGGAGAGGTGCTCCTCAGCAGGTGAGGAGGGGCGTCCCGGCCACAGGCTCCCAGGCGCCGGGGCTCCGTGGGCAGAGGAGAAGCCGCCATTGTTTGGAGTCTGTAGCGTCAGGTGAGGGGTAAGGGGAAGCAGGGCAGTGATGTGGGCCTGCCACGGCGCCGTCCCAAGGGGCCCGGGATTGGCTGAAGGGCAGCCACTAAGGCTGGGCTGCGGGCACCTGCGCCCACGCACGGGCAGTAGGGGGCATCACCACGCCCGCCCGCCCACGGGGCTCCTGGGCCCTAACCTCAGAAGACAGGGGTGCTGGTCGGAGCAGGCAGCAGGCGCGGGGGGGGGGGGGGCGGGGCGAGAGTGCGGTGGGTTTTCCCACTCAGCAGTGTTCTGGCTGTGTGTCGGCACCCCCCTCCCCCCATGCCACGGGTCAAGGTCACGGCAGGGGGCTGGGTCCGCGCTGTCATGGGAAGTGCACGGGCCAGGCGTGGGGAGGGGGACTCAGGTCTCATTCAGCGGCACCGGCAGGTGGGAACTTTTCTCCGCTGACTCAGCGCCCTTCCTGCCTCAGGAAAAGCCCACTGGTTTCCTAGGCGCCTGTGTGTGTGTGTGTGTGTGTGTGTGTGTGTGTGTGTGTGTGTGTGTGTTGGGGGCGGTGCAGCAGCTCTGGGGCCGCACCCTCCCAGCATCCCCTGGGAACTCGCTAGACATGCACATTATCTATCGGGCTCTGCTCAGACCCTCCTGAATCGGAACCTCGGGGTGGGACCCAGCAATCTCGTTCCAACCAGTTGGTGGTGACTGCTCGGGTCTGATCAGCACAGATGGGGAAATGGACAGAAACGGCTGCACCGACCTGGGGAGAAGGCCCTTTCCTTAGCCCCCCTCGCTGCAGCTGCGCAGCCGGACCGGCAGAGGGCGCCGGGGAGCCCGCCGGGGTCCGCAGCGCAGGGCCGGCTGGAGTGAGTCACACACAGGACCAGGCACTTCCAAGGGCTCCGCTCCGAGGAGGCCGCTGGGCCGCAGCTGCAGAGGGCGGCGGCCACCGGGGTCCCAGATTCCAGGCGCCTCTTGGGCTGAAGGTTTTCTTTGCAGCATTTCTTCTTTTGATGTGCGGGAGCCTCGACTTTCCTTTGTTCTGCCTTTTTTGTTTGTTTGTTTTCACACCTCAGGGTCAGTCAGGGTCAGGTCTGCCTGCTGCACTGCCTTCTTGTTCCTCCTCGTTCTGCAGCCCGGTGCAGGGGCGTGCGGGGGGGGGGGGGGGGGGGGGGAAAGAGGGGAGGGGAGAAGGGAGGCGACAGTGCCCTCCGCCCCTCCCACTTCCTCGCTGGAGTCCCCCTTGCATAGCCTTCCATCACAGAGCCCCAATCACATCAGCAAACCTGAGTCCGGGGTATTGGGCCCAGGGGGACTTGGGGCTTTGCCCGCCTTGTGTCTACCCCCCAGGAGGGTCACTGAGGACCAGGGGACCGTGACAGTGAGCGCCAGGGGGTGGGTTGGAAACCTCCCTGCAATCCCATTCTGCAGATTGCATCGAGGCAGCAATGACAAGATTGCGTCTTCTGGAAGAGCAAGTCTCAACACGAGGAGGCTTTCGAAGTGTGCTTCTTAGAGCGATGTTACGTTTATAACAAAACAGAGAGGAAGGCACAGAGGTTTCTCCGGGGGCACCCTCTGCCCCCCACATGCACAGCCTCCCACACTGTCAGCATCTCGCCCCAGAGGGGCACTTTTTTTTTTTTTAATTGAGGATGAACCTACGTCATAATCACGCAGAACCCATAGCTTCCCAGAGCGTTCACTGTTGGTGCTGTACATGCTATGCGTTTGGACAAGTGGATAATAAATGACACGAATCCACCACGATAGCATCTCCCAGAGTCGTGTCCAGTCATTTCCCTAAAAACCCTAGAGCCCTGCCTGCTCACGTCCCCCCTCCCAGCCCCTGGCGGCCTCACCCTCTTTACTGTCCCAACAGTCTTGCCTTTTGCAGAATGTCCCAGAGCTGGAGTCCGCGGTGGCCTTTCCAGACTGGCTTCCTTCGCTTAGTAATAGGCACTTAAGGTTCGGTCACGGGGACCCCAGTGTTTTTCTGAGTCCGTCTGCCTGCGCCCACTGACCCAAAGCAATGCACGCGCCGGAGTCTGCCTAGACTGAGAAAGGAAACAGTGTGATGCTGAATTGGCCGATACGGAGGCCGGAGCTGACGCTGAAAACCCTGCTCTGTGACGGTGTCGAGGTTACAGGTCGTAAGGGGCCAAGTCACAGGACACTGTGTTGGGGGGAGGGGACGGCTCTGAGGTCTGCTCCCCGCCCTCTGCCTGGTCTCATGGGCAAGTAGCCAGGGGTCGTTCCCCTTAGGGCTCAGGACTGAGACAGACGTATTTAGGTCAAGGTGTCGCCGTGAGCCGGCCAGCGGTCAGACTGTGACCCTCAGGTCTGGGCTGCAGTCTCTGCGGCCTCGGGGTGGCTGGTTATCCAGGACAGAGGCCAGGCCTCTGGGGCATGGGGACAGAGAGATGGTGGATGGATAGGGATGGTTCTAGAGCTAGGATTTAAAGCAAAATTTAACCAGAGCCATAGGGACCCTGGTTTCAGCTCCCCCGTGTCCTTCTTCACGAGTTTTCAAGTGTTCCAGGCGTCACCCGCTTTGGGGATCAGGGAAGGGGCGTGGGCAGGGGCCTGTGCTGGGAGACAAATGCCTGTACAGGTACGAGGCATGTTTTGTAACTGTAAGCACATCCCTGGGCACCCTGGCTCAGTGGACGCCGAGCTACGCGTGTATCTATTCCAAACAGCACGTTCAGATGGAAACTCCCCCCCCCCCCCCCCCCCGCTCCCCGGGAGGGAGGAGGGAAGGAGAGACAGAGGAAGGGCGGGGTCACTTCCCTGGTGTTTTCCACACACTCAGTGCGAGGCACCAGAGGGTGTTTGCTCCTGGCCAGGCTGTCGGCAGGGGGCGGATCGAAGGGAGGTGTGTGAGGGCACGGGCTGCCTTGACCGGAGTAAGAGAGAGAAGGGGAAGACGCACAGCGACGCCACACGGGGCCTGGTTTGTGCCATGCTGGACCTGAGCTTTTTACAAAATTTGGTTTTTGGTTTTTGCCAGTCCCTGACACAGATCCTCTCTTTGACCAAACTCAGTAGGAGCTCAAGAAATATTTGCAACCCAGGGCCTGTGCTCTTTATCTTTCCCCAGGCAACACCTCTGGGTAGGGCCCCTCATGAATCGTCCAGCGGTTAAACCTGCTCTCGGGAGTCAGGACCCAGATGGCTTGTGCTGTGCAGCCCTCAGCAGAGGTTCCCGTGCCTTCTCCCGACTGCCCACGCCCCTGGGCAGCCTGGACGGTCTGCTCCCTGCTCCTCTCCCTGCTCATCTCCCTCCCCTCTCCCTCCTCCTCTCCCTCCTCCTCTCCTTCCTCCTCTCCCTCCTCCTCTCCCTGCTCATCTCCCTGCTCCTCTCCCTCCTCCTCTCCCTCCTCCTCTCCCTGCTCATCTCCCTGCTCCTCTCCCTCCTCCTCTCCCTCCTCCTCTCCCTGCTCATCTCCCTGCTCCTCTCCCTCCTCCTCTCCTTCCTCCTCTCCCTCCTCCTCTCCCTGCTCCTCTCCCTCCTCCTCTCCCTCCTCCTCTCCCTGCTCATCTCCCTGCTCCTCTCCCTCCTCCTCTCCTTCCTCCTCTCCCTCCTCCTCTCCCTGCTCCTCTCCCTCCTCCTCTCCCTGCTCATCTCCCTCCTCTCTCCCTGCTCCTCTCCCTGCTCATCTCCCTCCCCTCTCCCTCCTCCTCTCCCTCCTCCTCTCCCTGCTCCTCTCCCTCCTCCTCTCCCTGCTCATCTCCCTCCTCTCTCCCTGCTCCTCTCCCTCCTCCTCTCCCTGCAGACCCATGACCAGCCCAGGCGTGGCCTCTCCGGGCCCCTGCAGGAGGGGGTGTGCTCTTCCTCCTCCATCCTGCCCGGGATGGGCTTGTGATGCTGCCGCGGTAGCAGCCCCTGTGGCCGGGCGGCCAGGCCTCAGCGAGAGGGGCAGAGGACAGCCCCAAGGCGCCCGGTCCCTGACTGCCCCGCTGCCCCGCTGCCCGGCTGCCCACCTGGGCCTCTGCCGGGCTCTGCGTGGTTTTCCATCTCACGCGGCGACCCCGATCCAGCTCACCTGCCGGGCGATCGGTCCTGGTCCCCGCAGGAGTGAGCGCGGGGCCTCCCCGGGCTGCTCCGGGAGTCTGGACGGTGCCAGCCTGTGGCAGTTCCCTGGCCTTGCTCGTGGGGACCCTCCGACCTCCTGCTCCCGCTCAGGCGGCCTCGTGACCTTTCCCCAGCGCTCCGGCGTCTTCTGGCCGTTGCTGGGCCCTGACCCCAGCCTGGTGACCGGTGACAGACCCACCGCCCAGCTGTTTCGCCACCAAGCCCTGTGGTCCGCCCTGCCCTGCTCCTCTGATCCCCTCAGCACTCACAGCAGCATGGGGGGAGGGGGAGAGGGGCTTCTAGAAGGCCTGCGTTGTCACATGAGCTCAATACCCACCAGGTGGCGTGCCCCATTCGGTGGATGCCCTCTGGGCTGGGGCTGCTGGCATCGGGCCTCGCGGAGGCTGGGCCACGGACGCGTGCTGGTTCACGAGGGAAGCCGTCTCCGCGAGGCCACACATCGAGGGGCAGCACGGCCACCTGGCCTCGCTCACGGTCGGTCCTCGCCATCCCTGGCCTCACCCTGGGGCCTTGCCTTTCCTGGTGCCGACCGTAAGGCCAGCTTGATGGAGTCCCCCAGACGATTCCAGCGTTGTCTGACGCCCCGGAGCCCTCGGGCTGGGGCTCGAGCCTTGCTCCCAGGTGCCGGGGCCCAGGGTTGCAGTGGCCGCTCGGCCCTCCCGGCGGAGGTGGCGGGGGGGGCGGGGGGAGGACCTGAGGTTGAGTGGCGTCTTTCTTTCTCAGTGTCCCCACACCCAGGTCGTACTTCACTGGCCTTCTGTCCCAGGCAGACAAGCGACAGCACACTCCAGGGGGCCGGATGGCTTGTCTGCCAGAAATTCAGGGGCTCCACCGTGAGCCTCCTATCCGCTCCCACCAGGGGGCACACAGCGCTGTTGTTTCTATGACAACAGATGGCATTTTTTTAAAAAAAAGTCATCTCTGAAAAGCTGCCTGTGTGGACGGCAGCATGGGGGATAAACGAGCGAGGCGGTGACCAGCCTGGTGGGGTGCCCACGCCAGGGCCACCCCATCTGATGTCTTTCCCGGGCCGGCCCTCCGTCCCCGAGTCTGCTCAGTGTTTGCCACGCGGGTCACGTCCACGCAGCTGGAATTGCTGCCCGGACGGACGGAGAGGGACCGGCCACTTGCGGGCATCTCGTTGGAACTGCCGTGTTCCCGAAGGCTCTCTGCTGCCTCGTTTTCCGACTTCCTTTTAAAACTGCTGGTCCGAATCCTGCACTTAATGAGGCCATTCAGGAGAAACAGGCAACCAACCAACAAGAGGCCTGCCCTTTAAATTTGTTTTTGTTGATTTCAGAGAGGAAGGGAGAGGGAGAGAGATAGAAGCATCCATGATGAGAGAGAATCATGGATCAGCTGCCTCCCGCACGCCCCACACTGGGGATGGAGCCCGCCACCCGGGCCTGTGCCCTTGACTGGAATCGAACCTGGAGCAACAGACGGGAAAGAGGGGCTTCGGAGGTCTGGGCGTCCACAGCAGGGCTCTGTGCCTCCTCCATGCCGCGATTTAAAAAAAAAAAAGTCAAGATGTAAGACCTACGCGTTGTACGTTCTGCAGTGTGCATGCCCCGAGCTGGCCAGTCCTTGTTGTGTGAGTTACTTGTAGATACTAAGGACACCTTCCACTTGCCCTCACCCTCTCCTCATCGATGCTTCTCTCTGCGTCTCTCCCCCTCCCTTCCACGCCCTCCAAAAGGCAATGATTCACAAACACAAACAAACACCTCCTGTGACGGGGGAGTGATGGAGAGCGAGCCGCGGGGGTCTGTCTGACGAGTCAGGTTGGGAAGGCGGCGTTGGGAGGCCTCTGAGTGCTTCATCAGGACCCGGCAGCCAGTGTGAGGTCTCAATTTGCAGATGCTCTTCCCGCGCGGCCCCCTGTGAAGGCGGGATGAAGCCGTGGCACGGAGAGGACGCGGGTTTGACAGCACGGTAAGTGGCGCGCCGCCACCCTGGCCTCTGCCGCTGGCCGCCGCGGTGCCACTCATCATGCCACACACCCACTCGCACGTGTCCAATGAATGCAAAACACGCCCGTGCCCTGGGCGGAGCAGGCCGTGGGAATTACCGCACAGGACTCGGAGGAAGACGCGTGGGAAGGTCCTTGCTCTCCTCTGGGACCTGCAGACGGGGGACAGCGACCCGGCTCCCCGTGGCACCGCCCGGCAGGAAGCAACCCGGAGTTGACTCTCAGCGTCCCCGGAGACGGCTAGAGTAACCTGTCCCTCAAACCAAGCCCAGGTGACTCCTTCCTGAGTGGGGAGGGCACCCCTGGGAGTGTCTGGGTCTCAGAAGAGGTGGGGCAGGAACTGGTAGGGTTTAGAGGGCCGCCGGAGAGCGGGATGTGATCGGAATCGGGCAGATTCGGGTTCTCATACTCTCGGCTTGGTGGGCCAATGTCTTCCGGTCTTTATACTGCTATCTTCCTTGGCAAGGATTTCCTGGGGCGAGTAGTGGAGGCGTTTTGCTAGAAGAGCCCAAGTTCCTAGTCCCGGTTACTCAGCTGAGCGAGTGCGGGCCACTGGGTCTCTGATCCAGTTAGTGCGGCCCCCACACCGGAGGGTCTCAGGTTCGTTCCCCGTCAATGGCACACACCTGGGCTGTTCCAGCCCCAGCCCCAGTCAGGCCTGTGTGGGAGGCAACCAGTCCATGTGTCTCTCTCACATCGATGTTTCCCTCTCTCTCTCTCTCCCCTCTCTCTCTCTCTCTCTCTCTCCTCTGTTTCTTTCCCCCTCACTCCCTCCCTTCTATTCTCTCTGAAAAGCAATGGAAACAATATCCTCAGGTGAGGATTAACAAAACAAACAAACGAAAACGCGCGGTATTTGTGCTCAGACCTCAGTTCCCAGAGTAGAAGCAGCAGCCTTGGGTCTAATAGGCACGGGAACCAATTAGACCCGCAGCCGCGTTGACAGCAGCTGCGGTTTGGGGCCGGGGCCGAGGAGGGAGAAAATTGTGTTGTTTCAAACACAGAAGACCTCCATCCTTTGTGTGGGCTGCGTCTCTGGCTCGCTGAGATAGGAAACCTGCCTTGAATGCTAACTACCCTCGTGTCCAAAACACTGCCAGGTGCCCAGCCGCACAGCACGATTTGCAATTTGATGGCCGTGCCATTGATCCGCGCCACCGCAGGGGGAGCCATTCTGTTTCCAAGACAACAGAGTCGGACTTTCCAATGATGGAGCCCCGTGGCTTCGACCACCCTCGGGCGAAGCTAGCTGCGGGCACGCGGGGGGGGGGGGGGGGGGCGGGGGGGAGGTGCACACGACCCTAAGTCCCCCCAGGGAAGGCGCCCCCTTCCTGCTGCGCCTATTCCTGGGGAAGGCGTCTTCATTCCCACGTCTCCTCTCTCCCACGTCAGTGTCTGAACAACAGGCTGCCACCGCGGACTCGGGGAGGAGAGCGCCCCACCTCGCAGCTTCTCTTCCTCTTCATCTCGACGCCCACAGTTTCCTTTTAAAAAAATGACCGACAGCAAAAACAGTTTCTCAAGGAGAGACCCAATTCCATCCCCTTCCTCCTCTTGATCAGCCGAGCGACACGGTTCCGGAGAGTTCATCAGTTGCTTTCTTTCTCTCTTTAAAAATATTTTTATTGATGTCAGGAAGGGGGAGGGAGAGGAAGATAGAAACATCAATGGTGAGAGAGAATCATGGATCAGCTGCCGCCTGCACGCCCCCTACTGGGGATTGAGCCTGCAACCCCGGGCCTGTGCCTTTGACCAGAATCAAACCCGGGACCCTTCAGTCCACAGGCTGATGCTCTATCCACTGAGCCAAACCGGTGAGGGCTCTTTCTTCTTTTTTAAAAAATATATTTTTATTGATTTTTTAGAGAGAGGAAGGGAGAGGGAAAGAGAGAATCACCAAGTCTCCCCCAGGCACAAGTCTTCTAGCTTCTGAGATGAACAACTCGAAGGAAAACCCAGGAGTTCCACGAAGCCCATTGCTCGGGCCTGGCCTGAGATGTCCACTGTCTGGGTGGGGAGGAGGGCCTGTTTGGGGGGGGGGGCAGGTCAGGAAGAAGTAAGGGGTGGAGAGCGGAGGGCTGGGGTGGGCTTGGAGGTGAGGGGTCGGGGGGGGGGGAGTGAGCAGGGAGGGCGGGGGGCATCCTTCTCCACCGGCCCCTCCTGTGCCCTTGGGAAGGTCTTCTGTCTCCTGAGAATTCAGATCCCCTCTCCTCCGATCCCAGAGGACGCTGCTTGCTTTAGGGAGGTGGTGAGACGGGGCCCAGCAGGCCAGCCGGTGTTACTAGTGCCCAGATTTGTACTCCTAAGGCCGTCCCACTGGGCTGCTGTTGGTCCGCTGGTTAGATTTGGGGGCGGGGGATGTCTCCGAGGCAAGTAATGAATAAAAAAGTCATAATGCGCACGGACCGCCTGCTGCCCTGCAGACTATAGTTACAGTCCCCCCGTCATTTCTTCTCCATTAATCCCCTCCCTCCCGAGGCTGCCTTTGGGAACTGCTGACTGGGCAGCTGGACATATTTTCTTGGCAAGTCCTCTGAAAGTGTAATTGTATTAAAGTGCCTTTTTGTTATCTTTGCCTTTAAATAACTCTCTTTTTTTGTTCTCTGTTGGAGAAAGGAGAATAAAATAAATGGTGTATCGTTATTCTCCACACATCGTTATTTTTGAGCCTTTGGAGACCAGTGAAATGCTCCGTGGTGGGGGGTTTCAGCCACAGGTCAGCAGCGTGCCAGGAAGCCTTGGGGAGGCCCCGGTGCGTGGGCAGTGGGGGGGGGCGCTGATGGCCCCTGCATGGCCCCCTCGGTCCCGGACCTGTCGGCAAGCACTCTCCAGAAACGAGATTTTTGATAGAAATTATTATTAAACTGATTAGGGTAACACTGGTTAATAACATTATCTAAATGTCAGGTGTACAACTTCAGAATACAGTACGCTGTTGTGTGTTATCTATCCGAAAAATTTGGAAATGCTTTTTCGTAAAGATACACGTACCCCCGTGTTCATGGACACAAGCGCTTTTGATCTCCCCTCCCCACCCCGTCCCCACCCCGTCCCCACAGGTGCAGGCTCCGGGACAGAACCAGCCTGCCTCTTACGGTGACCCTCGCCGCCCACAGCTGCTCAGGGAACACAAACGGGCACGTTTCCTGGCGCCACTGCAGGGTTTTTCTCTTGCTGTCCCCGGGGGTGAAGGAAGAGAAAACTGGAGGTCCGTGCCCAGTGGGCCTCGAGGGCTTGCCCAGGTGTGTGTGTCTGTATCTGTATCTGTGGTGACAGAGCGAGGACCATCGGATTCCCACCAGAGTACGGAGGGTCTGGTGGCGTGCGGCTTCCACGTAGAGATAAAGGAAGACCCAGCCGCACCTCCGGAGCATCGGACCCCTTTGCAACAAGACTCCACGCACCCGAGGGAGGCTGGGGCTGAGGCTGCTGCCCGCCGCCTGCGAGGCTGCCCAGCAGTCAAGGTCACTCGGCAGCAAGGTCGCAGGGCCGGGCCTCAGTGACGACCATCCCACCTGTGGCCGTTCTGTCTGGTCGTTGCCTCCGCCCACCTGCGGGGCCTCGTGTCCTCTCCGCGCCGGGGAAGGTGACCCGGGGCTCACTCCGGCAGCTCACCCCGCGCCAGGCTCTGTGCGTGAGGTCACGGTCACTGACCCCTGCTTCCGTGCCTCCTCATGTCCTCCTTCAGGTCGCTGACCAAGTGTTGGTGCCAGGAAGATGAAAAGAAGGCCGGTGCGCCCTGGCTGGTGTCGCTAAGTTGTTAGAGCAGGTGTCCTCAAACTATGGCCCGCGGGCCACATGCAGGTGTTTTTGCCGTTTTGTTTTTTTACTTCAAAATAAGATATGTGCAGTGTGCATAGGAATTTGCTCATAGTTTATTTTAAACTATAGTCCGGCCCTCCAATGGTCTGAGGGACAGTGAACTGACCCCCTGTTTAAAAAGTTTAAGGACCCCTGGGTTAGAGTGTCGGCTTGCACACTGAAGGGTCGAGGGGGTCACGGGCAGCGACCTGGATTGCAGGTTCCATCCCTGGCCCCGGACAGGGTGCATGTGGGAGGCGACCGATCTCCCACATCGATGTTTCTCTCTCTCCCTCTCCCTTCCACTCTCTAAAAACCCAGTGGGAAAATATCCCCAGAGGAGGATTAACAACAGCGACAAAAGGCTGGTGTGAGCCAGAAGAAGAAGCTGCGTTCCAGGAAGACGGGCCACGGGCGGCCTCGGAGAAGTTAGCGCCGGGAACAAGGACAGTCTCGGGATCAAGAAAACAATTCTTTGGGTTAGCTGTGAATATGCCTCATCTGTAACAGAATCGGGGCTCCTGACTCAACTGCCATTCGTTTGCAAACTGTCCCAAGATATTTCTCCCCTTTGCTTTAGTTTTTATATTATATGATGATGTCACGGAAAAGAAAGATGTTAATGTATCCATTTAGAACAGAAGCCGTGTTCAAAATGAGAAATTTGCAAAACACGGGGCCGTCTCATGCCTTGGTTTCCTAAAGCCTTTTCTCCCCAGAATGACTTTACATGGATCGAGTCTCATAGATGGGGGTTTCATTTATGGCTCGTGAAGAAATAGGGGGTGGCGGCACAGGAGAGAGGGCAGAGAGAGGAACTGTTTTAGGAAATCGTAGTGATGAAAGAGCCATAACAATGAAAAGAAAAAAAAAAGCCACTTAGGAAATGGTTAGGCCGACAGGCAAACATCACCTTCATAGTGAGCGTGGGACGGACGCGGTACCCAGTGGCCGCCTCCTCGCTCGCTCAGAGGAGGGGTGAGTGCGGGCTGGGAAGGCAGCCCGCTGTGCGGGGGAAGGGCAATATTTCAACCCGAACCCCTGGGCGCAGCTGCCCTGTTGCAGGATGGGGGTGCCACCGGCTCCATTACCCGCTGCGCACTTGGCAGGCGAGCATGACTGCAGCGTAGAGAGATGGTCTCTGCGTTTGTATGCGGATGGCGCGCAGTCCGGGTGCGCTCGGCGAGCTTGTAAGAATGCATTCAGCCCCGCTTGCCTTTTGGCCTGGAAGCAAATGAAGCGTCCACAAGGCCTGTGGCAGCAGGAGCCGCCCCCCCGCCCCGTGGGCAGCCCCCCTTCCGCCCCCCCCCCCACCCGCTCCGAGGGCAGCCGCACTGGCTGGGCTCTGGGGGGACCATTTCCTGCTCCTTCTGTGAAATGGCTGCAGTGCAGGGGCTCGGGGAGCCAGGCTGTGACTCAGCGGGGACACGGAGTTAGAAACCTGGGGGGTCCAGCTTTGGGGTTTTTCTGGAGCCTGGGAATGGGGCGTGGCCTCCAATGGGAATGGAGAGAAATGAACCCAGACTGCTCTCCCATATGGGTTAGGAACCTCCCTCCTTTCCTCCTTCCCTCCTTCCCTCCTTCCCTCCTTCCCTCCTTCCCTCCTTCCCTCCTTCCCTCCTTCCCTCCTTCCCTCCTTCCCTCCTTCCCTCCTTCCCTCCTCCCTCCTTCCCTCCTTCCCTCCTCCCTCCTTCCCTCCTTCCCTCCTTCCCTCCTCCCTCCTTCCCTCCTTCCCTCCTCCCTCCTGCCCTCCTGCCCTCCTTCCCTCCTTCCCTCCTCCCTCCTTCCCTCCTTCCCTCCTCCCTCCTTCCCTCCTTCCCTCCTCCCTCCTGCCCTCCTGCCCTCCTTCCCTCCTTCCCTCCTCCCTCCTTCCCTCCTTCCCTCCTCCCTCCTGCCTCCTGCCCTCCTGCCCTCCTGCCCTCCTGCCCTCCTTCCCTCCTTCCCTCCTCCCTCCTTCCCTCCTTCCCTCCTCCCTCCTTCCCTCCTTCCCTCCTTCCCTCCTCCCTCCTGCCCTCCTGCCCTCCTGCCCTCCTGCCCTCCTGCCCTCCTCCCTCCTTCCCTCCTTCCCTCCTTCCCTCCTCCCTCCTGCCCTCCTTCCCTCCTTCCCTCCTTCCCTCCTCCCTCCTGCCCTCCTCCCTCCTCCCTCCTTCCCTCCTTCCCTCCTTCCCTCCTTCCCTCCTCCCTCCTCCCTCCTGCCCTCCTTCCCTCCTTCCCTCCTTCCCTCCTTCCCTCCTCCCTCCTGCCCTCCTGCCCTCCTCCCTCCTCCCTCCTTCCCTCCTTCCCTCCTCCCTCCTTCCCTCCTTCCCTCCTTCCCTCCTCCCTCCTGCCTCCTCCCTCCTCCCTCCTTCCCTCCTTCCCTCCTTCCCTCCTCCCTCCTGCCCTCCTCCCTCCTCCCTCCTTCCCTCCTTCCCTCCTTCCCTCCTTCCCTCCTCCCTCCTCCCTCCTGCCCTCCTTCCCTCCTCCCTCCTTCCCTCCTTCCCTCCTTCCCTCCTCCCTCCTGCCCTCCTGCCCTCCTCCCTCCTCCCTCCTTCCCTCCTTCCCTCCTTCCCTCCTCCCTCCTGCCCTCCTCCCTCCTCCCTCCTTCCCTCCTTCCCTCCTTCCCTCCTTCCCTCCTTCCCTCCTCCTTCCTGCCCTCCTCCCCTCCTCCCCTCCTGCCCTCCTGCCCTCCTGCCCTCCTTCCCTCCTTCCCTCCTCCTTCCTGCCCTCCTCCCCTCCTTCCCTCCTTTCCTCCTGCCCTCCTCCCTCCTTTCCTCCTTCCCTCCTTCCCTCCTTCCCTCCTTCCCTCCTTCCCTCCTTCTCTCCTTCCCTCCTTCCCTCCTAAAGGGCAACAGCCTACGGCCCTCTCCTCCACCCGCAGGAAGGATGTATGCGCTTTGGGGGAAAATAATTCCGCACCAAGTAGAACGAGAAAGTCTCTCCAGTGTCCGCACCGCCCAGGCGTCACCCATCGTTCCCATCCCGTTATGAATCGTTAAGAAATCATTCCAAGTCTTTTCTATAAAGATGAACACAATTTTATTTTTTCTGAAACAAGCAAACAAAAACAGAGTGCTTTTCATTTCACAATGTGATCTTTTACCTTCATGCTGCCTATTGGGTCTCCTTCTGGGTCATTAGCTACAGACCTACAGCGTGTCCTTCAACCAGCCGTTCTCTTCTTTTTATTTAAGAGATCCTTCAGCAACGGGCATTGCCCCAGTTATTATTATACTAGAGGCCCGGTGCATGAAAATTCATGCACTGGAGAGGGGGGTCCCTCAGCCCGGCCTGCCCCCTCTCACTGTCCGGGAGCCCTCAGGAGTGGGAGGCAACCCAGGCGATCAGGGGAAGGCGATGCCCCCATCACACCCCTGCTGCTGCCACTGCTGGCAGCACAAGCCTTGGCCGGCCCTGGTTACTTGAGCCTCGGGTGGCCCTGGGCGGCTGGGCAGCCACCATCTGAGGCTTGCCTGCGCCTCAGGTCGGCCCTGGGCGGCTGGGGGGGCTGAAGGGACTGGGGGACTCCGGAAGCAGATGTGCGGAGCAGGCCCCCCCACCCCCCTGCTGTGGGCGCCACCATCTTGTGCCATTTCGACAGTCAATTTGCAAATTACCTCTTTATTATATAGGATTTTTAAAATTTTTTATTTGCCCAGATAGTGGGGCTCAGTGGTTGAGCATCGACCCATGAACCAGGTCACGGTTTGATTCCCGGTCAGGGCACAGGCCTGGGTTGCAGGCTCGATCCCCAGTGGGGGTCATGCAGGAGGCAGCTGATCCATGATTCTCTCTCCTCATTGATGTTTCTCTCTCTCCCTCTCCCTTCCTCTCTGAAATCTATAAAAACATTTAATAAAAACAACAAAACCCCAAAACAATCACATACACCACACTGTACACATACACCCAATCTCTCTCTCTCTCTTTCTCTCTCTCTCTCTCTCTCTCTCTCTCTCTCTCTCCACACACACACACACACACACACACACACACACACACTGCACTCCCGTCACACTCCCACTCCATATGTATGCTAGAGAGGCATCGTCAGTCAGTGAGAATGAAACGAGTGTCTGATGGCGCAGAGGACGTGATGGCCCCCGGCCATGTCAAAGCCCCCGATGACGGCCTTCCCGGGGTGCCAGCCCCCTCAGGTCCCACCTCCGGCCCCTGCCTGGCTCCGGGGCTGCTCCCCAGGCTGAGAGCGATTTCCTCCAGGGCGTGGGGGGCAGGTGGGGGGGCAGGTGGGCTCTGCCACGGCGCAAAGGCTGCTGGTCCAACGGGGCACAAACTCACATTCACAAGAAACGGGTTCAGCCTCTTCTCTCACTCTAGCCCATACATCAGACCCCCTGCATTTGGTCACGTGGGTTTTGAAGAACGACGGCGGAAAGGCATAAAGTGGATCCAGTTCCATCTGGTTCCTGCTGAAGACGTTCTGAGCTCCCATTAGCCCGACGCCCTCCTAATGCACCGCTTTCCGTATCGATTCCCCCCTTTGTCACCAGCGCGGCTCAAAATGGGGCGGCTGAAATGTGCTGACCTCTCTGCTTTGCTCGGAGCTCCTCAGCACTAAGATGTACCCCGACGTGTCCGTCACATCTACATGTAATAAAGCACAGTTAGATCGGGGATGGAGAGGACAGTGCCCCTGAGGAATCTGTAGATGACGCTGCTCCTCCCTGTCATTCTCACTGCACGAGCCTGGGCCTGGCTACTCACAGGGGTTTGCATCACGTGGTTCTGAGCCAGCCAGGCCCGGGTTTGCATCCCGTGTCTGCGAACGCAGGACGGGTTCCCTTTCTGAGCCTTGATTTGTGTGTGTGTGTATGTGTGTGTGTGTGTGTGAGAAATGGGATTAATGAAAGCACCATTAGCCATGAGGATTAAAAGAGTACTTTGGCCCGGCTGGTGTGGCTCAGTGGTTGAGCATTGACCTATGAACCAGGAGGTCACGGTTCAACTCCCCGTCAGGGCACATGCCCGGGTTGTGGGCTCGATCCCCAGTGTGGGGCATCCCGGAGGCAGCTGATCCATAATCCTCTCTCATCATTGATGTTTCTCTCGCTCCCTTCCTCTCTGAAATCAATAAAAATATATTTTAAAAATGCTACTTTGTAAAATGTAAGACTTCACTGAATGACAGTAACACTGTTCTTTCTGTTCATTCAAAAATAGTTATTGAGTATCTCCTATGTACCAACATCGTCTCAGAAACTAGGGGGAAGTGGGGATTAAATATGGCGATAAAGTCCTTGGTCGCTGCTCTCAGGAAGCGCTCTCTGGATGAGGAAGGCTCAGGCAAGGTTTTCAGCGGATGGTGACAAGGGCGTGGTGAGGTGTGCAGGGGGACAGGCACACGGAGACGACCTCCCGGAGCGGGTGGCCGGGCTCCCCTGAGGGTGCAGGCGCCCAGGGAGAGGTGTTGGGGTCCACATTTTCGTTTTCATCACGATAGCGAGTCAGTCAGCCTTCAGGGAGCCCCTCGTGTCCACGAGGCTCAGAGGGAACCCGCCGTGAGTCTCGCTCTCAAGGGGCGGTGGAAGCGTGCCTGTGTGCACAGGTGATGTTTGCTGCTAACACGCACCGTCTGTGACCCTGCGGTAATTCCTGTGCGAATTACTTGGCCGGACGAGCTCATTCACTCCTCACAGTCAGACGTGTGAGGAACACGCCGCCGTTATCCGCTCGATGGGTTTATCCAGGTGTGCGCCGGGAGGAAGAGGGAGGAGCCGGGGATGGAGTGCGGCGCCCCCGCCACTGCAGTGCAGGCGGGCAGGTGGGGCGGCGGCCAGTCCTGCAAGGCCCCCTCTGCCCCCAGCTTTAGCTTCCCTCTTTCCGAAGCGTGATTCTCTCAGAGTGTCTCCTCCTCTTGCTTTTAAGGGGTTTTACGCTTGTCGGCATGTCAACACCACTGGGTGGGGTTTCCTGTGGGAATCAGAAGTCTCTGATGGTTTGCTGGGTGGTGTTCCTTCAGGTGACATCAGGGGAGCCAGTGTCCTGGTCTTCACCAGCTCCCGGAGGCTGCCTGCAGTCATTGGCTTGTGGCCCCATCTGCTGTCACTTTGACCTCAGCCTCCGAGGTCAGATCTTCTCTGACTCTGACACTCCTGGCTTTCTCTTATAAGAACAACTAGAGGCCCGGTGCATGAAAATTCATGTACTGGAGGGGGGGGTGCCTCAGCCCGGCCTGACCCCCCTCACAGTCTGGGAGCCCTCAGGGGTGGGAGTCGATCAGGGGACGGCAACACCCTCATCACACCTCTGCTGCTGTCACTGCCAGCAGCACAAGCCTTGGCCAGCCCTGGTTACTTGTGCCTCAGGCCGGTCCTGGGTGGCTGAGCAGCCGCCATCCGAGGCTTGCCTGCACCTCGGCCGGCCCTGCTTGCCTGAGCCTCAGTCAGTGGGGGTTGCAGGAGGACCCGAGGCCCCTGGTGGGGCTGAGGGGACTCCGGTGGCCAGCTTGTGATGGCATGATGGTCAATTTGCATATTACCTCATTATTATATAGGATTGTGATTCCCTCGGGCCCACCTGGGATAATCTCTCCATCTGGAGATCCTAGATTTGATCACAGCTGCAAAGTCGTTTTCGCCATGTAAGGTAACAACCTATTCAAAGGTTTGAGGCATTCAGACATGGGCATTTTTGGCAGGGGGTCATGACTCTATCTACCACCGATGGTAGATGTTTACTTTCACCCCTGCCCACACATTCATGACAATTTTACTGATCGCCAAGTAAGAGGGGATGGGATGCTAAGATAATTGAAACAACCAAGCAGTGGTTGAAAGTTCTTCTAGGTTTTTAACTGACATTCTGAATGGAGTGGGAAATGCATTTGGTGCTCCAAAGAAGACAGTAAGATACTTGGGAGATGATTGCCTCTTGATTGCACTGAAAAACAAATGAATTATTTACTATATAAGTACAGCGCACATTTGCATCAATAGAGTACTTTCCAAGTGAGCATAATAATTTCCGCTGCATTTTCTGAACAAAAGAGACTGATTTCACATTTTCCAAATACAAGCCCACTCCAGGCCGACGCTGGCGGTAAGGCACTCTTTGATGGTTACCGTGTACACATGCAACACATCTTGGGGATCAAGCACCAAAACGCACACTTGTGGGTAAACATGTTCCCAGGAGAGGCTGGTGACTGACTGTGCCCCTTGTCCTGGGGTCATCCTTCTCCAGCCTCCGAGGGGGACCTGCTTTTTGGCTGGAGTAGGGTCAGTGGGGTGAGTGCAGTAAAAAGGTCTGTCCTTAGCCCACACACACCTTCAACCAGCTGTCCCCTGACTCACTGGGGACCCGCTTGCAATTTCACATCCTGGAGCAGTCCCTGGGGCCTGAGCGGTTTCGGCGTTTGTGGGTGAACTTGTCACCTCCCACAGGGTCCTGCGCTTCAGCTGAGTGTCTTTGCAGCACTTTCCCCCCATCTCCACGTGCTCCCTCACCCTCACCTCCACCACCAAGTGCTCCGTGTGCCTGCCGCTCTCTCGAGCGCGGTTACCCATTCTGGGTTGACCACAGCCCTTTCCTTCTTGACGCTTGGCCGCTGTGTCTTTGAGTACTTGCTCCTCTGCACCCCAAAGCACTTCTTTTTAGTGCAGCTCTCACTGGGCATTTCCTGCCTCGCCAGTTACACTGGGTGGTCTCGGAGGGCAGAGGCCGTCGCTGTGTGCCCTGAAGACTTAGCGTGAAGCGTAACGTCCCACGAGAGCAAGCTCTCAGACCAGGGCGGCCGGCGAGGGCATGGTGGTGCTCACGAGTTTCCTGTCCGGCCCAGTGCGGTGGTGTTACTCTTTCCCCGCTTGTCTCTGATCAGATGGAAGCCACGGGTGAAATGGCTGAGACTAGGATTTGGCCCTGTTGCTTTGGTTTGTTTTCCCTCCTCCTTTCAACTGCCTGTTGACTGTCAGTGTGCATGAACCACTCTCTCTTCAGCTGGACACCAAGCCCTCCGCCTCTTACTGTGTCATCTGATTGTCCACCCTTCCTCCAGGAAGCCTTCCTGGATGTCCTCTAATCATTTTCATCTGGCCAGCACCATCCGGGGCCAAATTCATCTCCACCTCAGTCAATCCTATAGCAGCTCCTTCTCCTATTCCTCCTCCTCCTCCTCTTCCTTCTCCTCCTCCTCCTCCTCCTCCTCCTCCTCCTCCTCCTCCTCCTCCTCTTCCTTCTCCTCCTCCTCCTCCTCCTCCTTGCTTTTTGCTTCTCACTTCTCCTTCTTTCTTCTTCTTCTAGAAGACAGTGTTCATGTCTGTGGCTGCAGCTAAAAAGCGAATGTTGGACAAACAATTCTTGAAATTGTCCTCGGTCATCTCGCTACTTCCTCTGGGTCCCAAATGCTCCTCACGTGTAGCCTTGTTTGGAGACGGCTCTGATCTGCACGCTATAGCTGGTTATCTCTCCACCCACCATTAGAGCTTCAGAATTTAGAAGAAAGCAGATGGACACATCTCTATGGCGAGCCAGCCCAGGCTGGGGGCCATCTAATAGCAGAGGATGAGCCGGAAGTAGGTTTCCAGTTGTTCCTATGGGAAAGAATACAATAATTTATAAATAATAGCAAAGGATAGACTCTGTGTTTCACGCACTCACAACTGTAAAACTACTTTTGCCCCACCCAGTAGGTACTAAGAAACATTGGAAACGGGAATAAAACGGTCTCTTCCGGCGGCAGCCATGGGTGCCTGGTGAGGAAGGGCTCTTTCTGTGAGCACGAGCTGCTGTGCGCAGGTGGCATGTAGCTGTCCGCTGGAGCCACCGCCAGCCACGGCTCCCTCAGCACTAACATGCGTGCCTCGTTCCCGAAAGCAGAGGCTCCCGCGGTTAGGAATGCTCATTGCTTAGTGCTGTGAAATGCCCCAATAAAGCCACGTAGCATGCATTACATGTGGAAAAAGTGTTGATAAGAATCTGGATGATTTAGTTGCATGAACCGGGCAGGGTAACCTCGCTGTGCCTCGGTGTTCCGTGCTGTGAAATGGGGATAAGCGTGGTGGACGAGCCTCTAGGCCCTTTTTCTTTTCAGTCATTCCTGGTGGTTCCGCCTCTACCACAGCTTCCTGGGCCCACGCCAGGCACGGTTTAACGCTCCTGCCATTCCCAGCAGCCTCTACAGGTTCCCCCTGGCCATCGGCAGCCGCTCCAGCAGACAAAGGGCAATTGATGCACAATGAGGCCGCCAGCTGGCCGTGCCCACGTGTCCCTGGTGTTTTCCTGGCAGTCAGGGTGGAAACTGGCGAATCAAGGTGAGGCAACCTGTCCGAGGGAGGGAGAGCAACGTTGTCGATGTCGTGGCAATTGAAGTCATTCTTAAAAAGGCAAAAGATGTGAAGTGAGGCCAAGATGTCGATGAGCCGTCACACTCCTGGGTGAGCTGTGTATCGTGGGTGGTACGGAGGGGGTTCACCGGGCTTAGGATACCTGCGGGGCCTGACCCAGGCCGGCCGAGGGCCAGCGACGCTCCAGCGGCTCCTCGTGGGGAGGGGCATCCATCGGCAGCTCCTGGATGCCAGCAAGGGCCCACACCCCTCTCGATTGAAGCCCACAGGTGCCAAGATGTGGGTTTCAGTTCTCCCCTTCAGACCTCAGTGAGCGCCCCGTAGGGGTACCATCTGCGGCCCACGGGGAGGCGTCAGGTCGAGCACACGTGGGAAAGGAGAAGCTCGGTGCGCAGTGCCTCTCGGGACCCGCTGTGCTCGCTGAGAGCTTCCCCTCTGTGCCCACCCTCCTCCCTCCCACCTGCGCTGCAGGGCAGCTGGCCTTTGCTTCTCCCCCACCACCGGTTCCTGGTTCCTGTGAGAAGTACAGATGGGCGCGGGGAAGGTAATGGCTCGGAGTCTTGCCCGACTCAGGGATACATGAGCACCAGGCTATGACTGATGTTAAAAAATACGTACGCTTTTATTGATTTCAGAGGGGAAGGGAGAGGGAGAGAGGGATAGAAACATCAATGACGAGAGAGAATCCCTGACCAGCTGCCTCCTGCACGCCCTCCACGGTCCGATGCCTGGGTGGTGGGTGCCAAGAGGAACTTCACATTGAGCTTCCCCTTTCCCACGTGTGCTCGACCTGACAGCGCGCCCTGTTCTCTTTTTCTGAATGGGATGCATGGTTTTTAAAAGATGATAAAAAATTAGCCCCTGCATTAAGAAGGTGCTTATTTAATCTTTTTTTTGTGTGTCCTGACCTTTTCTTTTTTTTTTCTGAAAAATGATGGCTCATTGGTTAGAGCGGCAGCCCATGGACTGAAGAGTTGTGGGTTTGATTCTGGTCCAGGGCACAGGCCTCAGTTGCAGGCTTGATCCCTGCCCTGATTGGGGCGCATGCGGGAGGCAACCAATTGATGTGTCTCTCCCATGTCGATGTTGCTCTCTGTCTCTGTCTCTCCCCCTCCCTTCCACTCTGTCTACAAATTAATGGGGAAGATGCCCTGACCGGTTTGGCTCAGTGGATAGAACGTTGGCCTGCGGACTCAGGGGTCCCAGGTTCGATTCCGGTCAAGGGCATGTACCTTGGTTGCGGGCGCATACCCAGTAGGGAGTGTGCAGGAGGTGGCTGATCGATGTTTCTCTCTCATCGATGTTTCTAACTCTCTATCCCTCTCCCTTCCTCTCTGTAAAAAATCAATAAAATATATTTAAAAAAAATTAATGGGGAAGAAAAAATCTTTGGGTGAGGATTAACAAACAACCAAAAATGCTGTGTTTGCATTTAGTGATAATCCTAATAATTAATTATATCCAGGATCACCTGGGTGTTTAGCTTCTATCAAAGGGCCATCATATGATTTCACGAATAAAATTTGTGATCGGGTTATGACTGTTGGGGCCAGTAGAGTGTCTAAAAAATATTAGCATTTAATTTTTAGTGTTCTTTTGAAACTTGAGTTCAAAGACTTCTATGTAGAATTGCCAGGTGAAGTGCAGGAGGCCTGATTATATTTGCATTTCAGATAAGCAATAAATAATTTTCCTATATAGGTATGTCCCAACTATTGCCTGGGACATACTTAACTAATCATTTTGTTGTTGTTTATCTGAAGTTCGAATTTAATTGGGCCTCCCATATTTTTATTTGCTAAGTCTGGCAATTCTAACTTTGGGGGTATATTTCCTGAGGCCCAAGGCTTGTCAGACTTGAAGGCGTTGTTTGCGTGCATGTGTGTGTGTGTGTGTGTGTGTGTGTGTGTGTGTGTGTGTTTGAGGCAGGTGGAGGGTGCTTCCTGCTTCCTGCATTTTGTCATAGTTACCTCCATAGTCTTCACCCCCTCGTTCATCCACCTCGGAGAGATTTATTGACGCCGACCAAACTCTCGGGAGCCCTCTTTGTAATTCAGAAAGTTAATATTGATTTACAACAGCTGGTCTGTGGGGCGCATTGTAATTGAGGTTTCTCTGTGGCCCGATTCACGCAGGAAACCAGAGGATGTGAGAAAACAGAGCTTGCGGAATTCAGACTCAGAGCCAAGGGAATTGATGTTCTTCAGGAATAACTGGTCGATGCAGTCTAGCTGGATAAAGTCCCCCTTCTCCCCCAGAATGTTTAAATTTCATCACTGGGATTGAGGAGGCAACCACAGGTTCTCTCTTCGGTGGGCCCGGCTGAAGGCGCCGGTCCACTCCCTCCCGCTCCTTTCTGTCGTCCCTGCTCTGGCCCGAAGCTCAACTCCCGCTTCCGTTTTCAACCTCCCTGCCGAACATGCACCTCTCATGTCACAGCGTCCGCCGTTCCAATGGACCGCAGCGTCCTCCCTTCGTGTGGCTGGCTTGCAGTCTCAGGGACGGCGTCCTCTTCACCCCCTGCCCGCTCCTCCTGTCCTCTAACTGTTAATGCCCCGAGTTAATAAACCACAGGAGGGCAGCTCACGCTTGGACCGTACGCGGTCACTCTCTAGTCTCCGGGGACGTAGTGCGCATCCTCCTCCGGCCGGCACCATAGCTCCGTGCTCCGTCCACACAAGCCCCGTGACCGTCTCAGAACCCGGGACCAGCGCATGGGCCGAATTGATTCTGCAGCCGCAGAAAGAAGTCCGTGTCTGTAGCATCCACATGAGAAACACAGGACCTGTACGTCTGGTTCTTTTGAGCGCTCCCATCTACCAAGAATCCAATTGGCGGGGAGATTTAGAAGAATGGAAACGGTTAGAGTAAAAGCAACAAAAATTACTGATCTCGCCAAAACCGGTTTGGCTCAGTGGATAGAGTGTCGGCCTGCGGACTGAAAGGTCCTGGGTTCGATTCCAGTCAGGGGCATGTACCTTGGTTGCGGGCACATCCCCAGTAGGGGGTGTGCAGGAGGCAGCTGATCGATGTTTCTCTCTCATCGATGTTTCTGGCTCTCTGTCCCTCTCCCTTCCTCTCTGTAAAAAATCAATAAAATATTAAAAAAAAATTACTGATCTTATAGAGAAGGGGTGAGAATCCCAAAAGGTTTCTCATCATAAACACAGAGTAGGTCCCAACACAGCATAGGAAGCATGAGGTAGTTCTCCCTAAGCACTTGCATTTAGTACGCAGACATTGTCTTTTATTGCAGGAGGTGGATTCCCCCCCGAGTTCAGATTTAACACGGAGGGGGTTCCTTCCAGAATTCATCAACCAACTGGAAACCGTGTGCGGGGTGAAGGGTCAGTAAAGGTGATGCCACCGGAAGTCTTGTTTGACCCAACTTGTCTCTCATATTGTTACACACACACACGCTCACACACACACATACACACTCACACACACACACACTCAGACACACACACTCACGCACACACGCACACACGCACACTCACACACACACTCACACACACACACACACACACTCATTATAAAACCATCTGAAAACTGATAGTTTTTAAAAAATATATATTTTATTGAGTTTTTACAGAGAGGAAGAGAGAGAGATAGAGAGTTAGAAACATCGATGAGAGAGAAATATCCATCAGCTGCCTCCTGCACACCCCCAACTGGGGATGTGCCCGCAACCAAGGTACATGCCTTTGACCGGAATCGAACCTGGGACCCTTGAGTCCGCAGTCCGACGCTCTATCCACTGAGCCAAACCAGTTTCGGCAGAAAACTGATAGTTTTAAAAGTCTTGCTAGATAGGACAATTTATTGATGAAATTGAACAACTTGAAGAGACTTGCCCAACCGTACTTTTTAGACCTTCAGCATTTTTAAAAAAAATATGTTATTGAGTTTTTACAGAGAGGAAGGGAGAAGGATAGAGAGCTGGAAACATTGATGAGAGAGAAACATCGATCAGCTGCCTCCTGCACACTCCCCACTGGGGATGTGCCCGCAACCAAGGTACATGCCCTTGACCGGAATCAAACCTGGGACCCTTCAGTCCGCAGGCCGACGCTCTATCCACTGAGCCAAACCAGTTTCAGCTAGACCTTCAGCATTTTAACTGTTAGTTCACGCTGTGAAGAAACATGTCTGTTTGCAAAGGCCGGTGGTTGGAGTGGCACCCTTGGCTTTGGTCCCCTCTCTGCCCGGGGACCAGCATGTCCCAGCCCTCGGTCACGGTGGGGCTTGATGGTGCCTGTAGAGTTAGAGGAGGGGACCCATGACCGAGGAGGCTGCCGTCTCCGAGAACGCCCGAGGGCTGGGAGGAAGAACCGAGATGATTCTAGCCGTAAACGTTATACTGCGTGTTGAAAGTATGCGCTGGATGTTGTGGATCTGTTTGCATGTTTAACTCCACGTGGAAGGGACGGCCTTGAACGGAGGGAAGAGCTGTGAGGACACTGAGCGGCGTTGGAAGCGATGCCTGGGAGTCGGCGGCCCCCTGAGCAAAGCAGCCACGGCGCCTGCAGGGGCAGCAAGTCACGGCATTGCTCTTGTCAATAAGACCAGCCCCCCCATCTCAAGATAGAAGCTACGGGAATCAATGTGTCTCGCCTCGCTGGCCCCGAGGGCAGCCCGGAGGATCTATCCGCCAATACCAACTACAGCCGACACCCCTCATGTCGCCCACCCCTCTCCTCCGTCCCCCGCACCTCCCAGCCGCAGGAACAGAAGCCTGGGCGCGTGACCCCTCCGTGGGCCTGCTGATCGGCCCGTGGACTGTGGCAACAGCCAATTCACATTTACTTATTTATTATTTTCAAAAATGTGTTAGTTTGTTTTTGTTAATCTTCACCCAAGGGTATTTTCCCATTGATTTTTTTTTTCCTTTTAGAGAGAGTGGAAGGGAGAAAGGGAGTGAGGGGGAGAGAGAAAGAGAGAGAGAGGGAAACATCGATGTGAGACACTTGGATTGGTTGCCTCCTGCACATGCCCTGACCCGGGCTGGGGACTGAACCTGCAACCCAGGTACATGCCCTTGACAGGGCATCGAACCCGAGACCCTTCTCTCCGGCTTTACCTTTGAGTTTTTGTTTTGAAAATATTTTGATAGGATTCTGTTCCAACAAGATTTTGGGGAAAGGGTTTATAGTGTGGCTTTTGTCTAAAACAGTGGTTCTTAAAACGTCTGAGCTGCCCGGCGGCTGGCCCCAGCCCCGAGGCTGTGATTCCGGGGTCGGTGGGGAGAGCTGAGAACCTACATCTCTGACAGATCCCCCGCGGTTTCGGCTGCTCCTTGGAGCCCACACTTCGAAAACCACTTCTCTAAAACCAACAGCTTTGCATTTTTTTAAAAGCGGACATCCTGCTCCCCTAAGCCTGCAACTTTATTCTCACGTACGGAGACCCAAGTGAAAAACACAGTTTCAATCAGAAAAGGGCTTCGGGAGAGACACTCCGGGCTCGCCCCAGCCAGCACGTGCCCGTCCCTCGGCTCTCCTCGTCCCCTCATACCCTGAGGATGGTGACGGCCGCTCTCCCCGAACAAGACCGTCCCAGGCTGCCCAGGTGCCCAGCCAGGACGTTGGCTCGTTTCTATGGACGGACTTGTTCCCCAGAGAGGACGCCCCGGGCGCTGCCCACCCGCAGGGAGAACCTTAGTTTGCCGGGAGGCAGCGCCCGCCCAGCGAGTTTCAAAGCAGCGCCGCGGTGGCCGGAGGGTCAGCACTGCACCCTCAGGTGGTCCCGCAGCTCTGTGGCAGGTCACTGTGTGGCTTTGAAAGCCAACGCCCGTGCCTGCCTCTCCCGTTCTGAGTGGAGTCCTGTGTGCAAACGTGGGGAGCACCATCCCACAGGGAGCATCATCCCACAGGGAGCACCATCCCTCGGGAAGCACCGTCCCCCGGGAAGCATCATCCCATGGGAGTGGACTCTGTTCTGTCCCTGGTCGGCAGGGACGTGGCCTGGCTACGGCTGCCGGCTCCCAGGTGACAGGCAGGCTGGGACGGTGGTGTGACCATGAGGAGGGGGGACATTCACTCCCAGGCAGTGGGCGCTCCATCGCGCACAGACGCGGGTTCCAGCTCCAGGCACCGCAGCTGGGGGGACGGGGGCTGAGAACCAAATAGGACAGTGTCTTGGCGGGTGCGGAGGACACCAGGTTAGACCTGCCTCAGGCTGTGGCGACGCGAAAACAGCCCACGTCAGACGAACCCCTTCCCCAAGTGCAGGGCGCGGACAGCGCCGACGTGGGCTTCCCAAGCCGCAGGGCCCGGGCTCCGGGGCAGAGGCTGCGTGACCACATAGCGGGTGGCAGCTGGCACCTGAGAGCGCCTGCTGGTTGAGTGGCCCCTCTGTCCTCGTGTCCTCGTGTCCGAGCTGTCTGACTGTCCGAGGTGTCCGAGCTGTCTGAGAAGAGGCAGGGCGGGCGTCAGGGACGCTTTTACACGCATTTGCCCTCTTAGGTCAGGTCTGAAGCGTGTCACCCGTCCCTGCGGTCCTGTTCCGTGGCTGAAACACAGCTCCGGGCCGAGGTGGCATGGAACTCTGTGTCACAGCCTTGACGTGACCTCAGTCCACATGGCCTCTGATTGTCAGCCGAGGCTCAGCATTTGGCCCAAAGCATCTTGCCCGGAGTTCCCATGTGTGTCCAAAGAAAACGTCCGTGAAGGAAAACACGACGTTATTCTCACCATGTGCCTCTTCCCAGGCATGAGCGCCTGCCCCGGCCACTCTCACCTCGCACAGGGCACCTGCTGCGGCTCAGGTGGCAGCACGAGGGGCCGGCAGCCTGGCCATGAGCGTTCCCAGGGGGAACTCGCAGCTGCCTCCAAGGCGGCTTCATCCCAACGAAGGGCCATCTGCGCGTGACCTTGGCGGGGTCCTGGTCTCGCCACGGCTGGTCATTGACCCGGTACCTGGACGGCTGCTGCAGCTCTGCCCGTGGCGGTACACTTCTCACCTCCCTTTTGGAAGAGCTGCTAAGGATGTTCAAGTTCTTAGGAACCCTGCACCTCCCCGAGCCGAGGCAGGCACTGCCTTTACAACATCGCCCCCTAGTGGTCGCCTCGGCCATCTGGAACCACCTAATGGCAGGGAGGGAAATCCAGACTCCCAGCACCCAGCAGACAGTTACAATCCGGGGTCACCCCTCCATGCGGTTGTTATAACTACAGTGAGCTTCTATTTGCGGACCTAAATATACAAACAGATCCATCACATAAGATGTGGTCACTGCTATGATAGAGGCAGGAATATGTTGTTCAGAAACAACTAACCGCGTGGCAGAATCTGGGAAAAGTACTCAGAGGGGACATTTGAGTTTGTCTTGGAGGAGGAGCAGATGTGTGTGTGTGTGCGTGTGCGCGTGCGCATGCGTGTGTGTGCGTGTGCGTGCGTGCGTGTGTGTGTGTGTGTGTGTGTGTGTTTTGGGGAAGAGTATTCCCACAGAAAGGACACCAGGTACAGAGCTATGGCATCTAGAAGAGGCGGGTGGAGAGCTGCTGAGAAGCACAGAAGGCGGGTGGGAGTGTCAGAGGCTGCGTGGTGAAGGAGGAGGCTTCGGCCGAGCTGTGTGGGGCTCCGCATGCCGCTCAGAAAGTGTAGATTCCGCCCCGCAGGGAGAGAGGAGACCACCGGTGGGAAGCCTGGGCGTGACTTGGCCAGGTCTCCATCGCGGGAAGGTAACCTCAGGGGGGCGTTTGGGAACCCCTTTGATGGAGGCCAGACTGATGCCGGGTCCAGGTCGGATGTCCGGCACCTGCCTCGCTGGCCGCCACGTGGGCTGGACCGGCGATGGACCGAGTTCAGTGCTTTGCCGTGTTGAAGGGCATGCTGTGTCCTGGATCCTCAAATAGCTCTGAGAAGCAGGGGTTCTCATCCCCACTTTCATGGGAACGTGAGAAACAGCTCCGAGAGATTGTGTAAGCTTCTTGCTTTCTCAGGAGCAGGATGTGGCGTGGCTGGGCCTGCAGCCCACGTCAGCCTGGCGGCGACTCCCGTGTCCTTCCCACAACCCTGTCCTGGCTCCCGGCCGGACGGCCCCGGGGGACGCTCTCTCTGAAGCCCCCGTCCTCAGAGGATGCGGCAGGTCCTCTACGGTTTGCTTCTCGAGTTTCCCGTGGTTCCATGGCTAGGGATTGTTTACCCCAACCCCACAGAAGCAGATTCCAGTCTCGCTCATTTCTACTAAGAAATGACGCGCGCTGGGTTTATATTTGCAGCTGCAATTTTAGAACCATGTTTACGAAACAGCCCTTCCTCAGGGCTCTGTAGAACGCAGCCTGGTAACCACAAGCCCAACTCAGCCCAATAAATACATTAACCGCTGGGACGTGTGTGCCTCCCTCGTCATCTCTTCTCACCTTGAACTCTTGACCTTCTGGCATTGACTGAAGGTCACTCCTGAGCTCGGGGGAGGTTTTGAGAGCACAGCTCCGAAACCAGGATGAAGCTCGCGGCTTGTGGGTTGTAGGAATCTGGCCTTGGGGCGTCGGAAGCTCCAGTCCCAACGTCAGTGGGCAGAGTCCCTGCCCTAGGCAATAGGCTTAGGAGCGTCACTGTGGGTTGGGGCTGCCTTTCTGATAGCCACACGGATGCAGATTCTGTGGGGTGAGAGAAAGGAGGCAAATCGAAAGAGGGGCGCAGGGGCCTTGCTGGTGGGACCCTGAGAAGGGCCCACCCCTCCTTCTAGGCTCTCGGGACCGAATAGTTTTAAATAGGTTTTAAAATAAAAATTGTATATATTTATGGTGTATAACAACAATTTTCTATACGTCTACATAATGAAATAATTAGTACCTCCACGCGAATCAACATGTCATCTTCTCACATGGTCACCGTTTTTTTTTTTTTTTGTAATGAGAACACCTGCCATGTACTCTGAGCACATGCTCAGTATTGAGTGCAGTGCTATGAGCTACAGTCGTCATGCCTGTGAATCAGACCTCTAGACTGTTCATCCTACACAACCACAGCTTTGTACAGCATCGCTCCCTTCCTCCACCCCGCGCACCGCTCTCCTACTCTCTGCTTCTGAGTTCGACTGAGTGAGATCATACAGGATTATTTTTTATGTCTGGCTTATTTCACATAACATGATATAATGGTTCATTCATGTAGTTACAAATGGCAGGATTTCCTTTTTATTCATGACTGAATAATATCTCTCTCTGTGTGTGTGTGTGTGTGTGTGTGTGTGTGTGTGTGTGTGTGTCTCACATCTTCTGTATCCGTTCACCCATGGATGGACAGTGGGGTTGTGTTCGTGTCTTGGCTATATGAATAATGCTGCAGTGAACACGGGGGTGCCAGTATCTCTTTGAGTTCCTATTTTCATCTCCTCAGGCTGTCTATCCAGGAGGGGTATTGCCGGATTGTGTGGTAGTTCTGCTTTTGATTTCTTCAGGATGCTCTGTACTCCTTTTTATAGCAGCGGCACCAATTTACAACCCACCAACAGTGCACAAGCCTCCCTTTACTCCACATGCTCGCCAGCTTGTTACCTCTGATCATTCTGAGATAGTCATTCTGACAGGTGTGAGGTGGTATCTTATCATGATGTTGGTTTGCATTTCCTTGATGATTAGTGATGTTGAGCATCTTTTTATACACTGAGTGGCCAGATGATGATGATCTCTGAACGCATAATAATCTGGCCACTCAGTGTATATCCTATATAATAAAAGGCTAATATGCAAATTGTCCCCTCGACCAGGAGTTCGACCAGCAGGCAGGCTGGCCAACCGCCCATGTTCCCTCCCTCTGGCCAGGCTGACCGGACCCGACCCATGCACGAATTCATGCACCGGGCACTGAGAGTTAGGATTCTCTCAGTGTTTATCTACCGGCCAATTTGTGTGTCTTCGTTTGAGAAATGTCTATTCAGGTCCTTTGCCCATTTTAAAAATCAGGTTATTTGTTTTCTTGCTATTGAGTTGACTTCATTAAAAGTAGTAAAACCACAACTAGAAGCCAAGAGGGGCTTACAAAATGATAAAAGTTTAATTTACTGGAAAGATAAACAATTCCACATTGTACTTGCCTAATAACAGGGCCCTGAAACATACAAAATAAAAATTGACATAACTATAAGGAAAAATGAACAAATTTATAGTCAGAATGGGACAGTTTAATATAGCTCTCTCAATAATTGATATAACATGAAGATGAAAAGCCTTGCAAAATCATAAAAGATTTGAATAATAAAATTGACCTATTATAAATAATAATACATTATACAATACACAATATATTGGTATGATAGAATGTATAACATAGCATAATATATAATTTTTAATTTAAATTACTTAATCTTATAACATTCTTTTATACTATATAATTATGCTACATGTTACATATAATATACAAGAGGCCCGATGCACGAAAATTCGTGCAAGAGTAGGCCTTCCACCCCCGGCTGCTGGCACCAGCTTCCCTCCGGCCCCAGCTTGTTCAGGAAGGACATCTGGAATGACATCCAGTCTAATTAGCATATTACCCTTTTATTATTATAGATAACTTGTTATATTTATATACTATTTATTTTGCGTAATGTATATAATAGACCAAGTTTTTTATATTTGTTATTCAAATTTATGCTCAAATGTGAATATATAATAGTGAAGTTTACTAATTTTATTTAATAAGTTTGAAATAAATATATACATGAAACAGGCCAAGTTACTAATATATGTACACACACATGGAAATCTCTGTGCTTCTTAACTGTGTAAGACAATATTCTTTACCATGTTGCTATGTTACACTAAAATTTGTGTTACCATCATAAAACAAATATCTTAATTATTATTAATTTAAAACAGAATTTAAAATAGCGTGCACAATATCAGCTCATTCCCCTGTGACATAATGATATTCCACAAGCTCTACTCTAATTTCTTTCTTCTTCTTCTTAATATTTTATTTTTTCATTTACAGTTGACATTCAGTATTATTTTGCATTAGTTTCCGGGGTACAGCATAGTGGTGAGAGAGTCACATACTTTATGGAGTGCCCCCCTGATACCTTCAGTCCCCACCTGGCACCATGCCTAGTTATTACAATAGCATTGACTATGTTCCCTGTGCTCTACTGTACATCCTTTACTCTAATCTCCTGAGTTGGATGAGAAAGTCAAATCGTTATTGGCAGTAACTTCATTTCTCTTTGAAGTACCTGGAAATATGCCTGTAGAACTGGGGTCATCAAACAGTTTGCGAAGTTCTGTTGCTGCCGATGGAGCGAACACAGCCCCAGCGGTTGCTTCGCCTTTTCAATGCGTGTGAGGAAGCCCGGACTTCAAATGAGTGACATTCGCAGAACATCTCGTAGCAGAAAGGGCGTCGGGTTCCCAGGGCCCCTGTCAATGCCCTTGTTGCAGCCGCACAGGTCGGACTGTCCTTTCCCCCCTCGGCCTCCTCACTGCGCCTGAAGCACAGGCCCGCGTCCGCCCCTGCCATCCCCGCAGCCTCCGGTGCGGATGGTAGATGTTGCCAATTTCTGCAAGTGACACAGCCATCCGGAGCTTTCTCGGAGACAGATAGGCGGCACTTAGGCTTGCATTAAGCATGCAGTTCCAGTCTTCTGGACCCATTACTGCCAGCAGGGTTTATTGTAAATTGAAAAGTGCCGAAACATAATCCAATCAATCGTTATCCATTTAGGATTCGCCTGGAAATAACGGCAGAAGGACTGTGGCTGGTGCGTCGACTGTTCTGTGCGCTGCCTTGGGCCTGTCACCTGCTCAGCACGCATCCCATGGACCTGACCCGGAGTTTTCATTGCCCACCACCGCGGAGGGGCGGGCAGCCTGCGGCCTGGTGCCCATCACAGCCCAGGGGGCGGCCGGGCAGCCGGTGGCCAGAGCGCTGTCCGCTGCACCTTGTGGTTCTGGCAGGGCCCTCGCT
Source organism: Cnephaeus nilssonii (assembly GCF_951640355.1). Taxonomy (NCBI): domain Eukaryota; kingdom Metazoa; phylum Chordata; class Mammalia; order Chiroptera; family Vespertilionidae; genus Cnephaeus; species Cnephaeus nilssonii. The sequence continues at coordinate 3,099,718 of NC_137092.1, forward strand.
TCATCAGGAAGCCCCGTGCTGTCCTTGAAGGGCAACGTGACTGCCGTGGTGTCGGAGAAAGAGTTGGACGAAGAAGAAGAGGGTGAATGCTGGTCGTCTCCCTTCTGGCACGTGCCTCCCGCCACACACAGCTGGATGCCCACGATGGACGCCCACTAAACACCACGGCCACAGGAGTTTATGAGACACGTTGTCAAAAAGGAACTTCCATTCCATTCATTGTCCAGATCTCCCTTTCTTTCCCCCCAAGACTGGTCAAGGAAAACAGCGGGAGTGTGACGAGTCATGACCAGGCGTCCAATGGAGGATGCTGTCACAGACGCTGCAGGTCAGAAAAGACGACCTGGGGGACTGGAACCCCTTTATGACACAAATCTGAAAACGTGGGTGAAATGGAGACACTCCTAGGAAACCATCATGGACTGAAATGGATAGAAAAAGAAATGGAAAATGGGATTGCTTGTTGAACTATTAACCAAGTTGAAACACGAATTTAAAACGTTTCCTAGAGAAAATCTCATGTGGAGATGGCTCAGTGATTGAGTTGCAGGAAACTGGGACACAGGCGACTCCGGTCTCCCGCTGACACCTGCAAGGATGGAGACACTGTGTCCCCATTCATCTTGTGAGGCCATTACGACCTAATCCTGAATCTGAAGGACACGATGGAAACCTAAAAGCTAGGCAAACCTCTCTTGGGAATAGAGATGAAAATACCTTAACCAAAATATGAGTAAACCTAAGACAGCAGTAAAGAAAGGAGGTAGCATATTAATGACCAAGTTGAATTTATTCTGGGAGCAGGCGGTTTACCAGAAAACTAATGAACTGTATTATATTTGCAGAGTCACAATGGGGAACCATTCTATAGTAATTTTAATAGATGAATAGAGATATTTGACGAAACTCAATATCTTTATTAAGCCTTAAAAGAACTCAGCAAAGCAGGAATGGAACAGAATGAATCTTGATTTGATAGAAAGTATTTGACAAGCACCTACAGCGTCTGTGTTTCACATTTAATCGTGTTTAATGCTGAAGCCGAGCAGGATTTTCCTGGGAGTTTGGGAGCAAGGTAGCTTGGCTCACTGTCACTACCTCTATGCAACATTTTTCCCTCTGGAGGTTTCATCTGGTACAATAAATGAAAAAGCCCAAATCAAACCCATAAAAACAAACAAACAAAAACCCACCAAAACAACAACAAGACCAAATAAACTTTATATGCATTGAAAAGAAAATAATCGCATTATTTTTGGATTATATGATAGCATTGTAGTTAGAGGATTTAAGATAATATTCAGATAAACAATTTTAATTAATCTGATAATTTAGCAAGTAGTTTTAGAAAATCGCATGCAAAATTATATATACTAGAAACGGAAGTTTACATAAGACACTATGTGGGATTAAAATATGAAGTACATAGAAATAAATCTATAGAGAAAACTATAAAACTTTATTAAAATAAACTAAAAAGGCTGAAATAAATGGAGAGACTTTGGCCATGGATTGGAAGATTTAAATTTGCCATAATGTCACTTTTGCCTAAATGGATCTATAGATTTAATTCAAATCGAATAAAAATTCCAGTAGGGTTTTTATTTGTTTTGTGTGGAATGTGAAAAGTTGATTTTAAAATTTTAATGGAACTACAAAGATTAAAGAGTAGCCAAGTTAATGGAAATCAACCTTAACTTATACTGTGCGGTATTGGCGTAAGGATAGGAGGGAATGAGCAGAATAGTGTGTCTAAAAACAGAACCAGGCACCTATAGACAGACACTCGATTTATGATAAGTGACACTCCAGAGCAGTGGGGGAAAGGCTGCTATTGTCAATAAATAGTGCTGAGACAGTTGGGCATCTTTATTGTAGAAAATGAAATTGGATTCCCTGTCACACCTGACACAAAAATCAATTCCAGGTGGATTAGAGATTACATATAAAACAACAACACAATAAAACTTGTACCAGATAATGAGAAGATCTTCAGGACTTTTGGTAGAAAATGACTTCTTCAACATGACCCCAAAGGCACTATTTTAAAAGAAGATTTATAATCGTATTAAATGAGATGTATTGATCTCATTAAAGTTAAGAAATTCTGTTCATTGGCATGCACCATTAAGTTAGTGAAAAGGCAACCACAGGGTGGGAAAATGTATTTGCAACAATTTTAACCAAAATATTCGGAATATGTAGAGAATTGTTCTGAAGAAGAAGGAGGCGGTGGGTGAGGAGGGGGAGGACAATGAGAAAGACTGCCAATTCCATAGAAAAATGAGCAAGAGACTTCCAAGATGGGGGAATCTAAACACCCAACGCTCGGCCCACACGGTGCTCAACCTCCCTGGGAACCAGGAAAAGCCTATCGAAACCTCAGCGAGACACCATTGCACACCTGCTCGACTGGAGAACATTGAAAAGCCAGATGATCCCAACGCAAGAACATGTTGCAATAACAGCGTTCAAAACCTGGTGGCAGTGAGCACTGGTCCCAGCACCGTGGGCATATAACATGCGGATGTGCACAACCCCACGTTCCCATCTCAGAGACGTGTGTTCGCATAGAGCTGCATACCTATGAGCACTATGCTACCCTGGACACGCGTGTGCAATGCTGCCTATATAAGCCCCGTGCGGGATCCCACCCGCACATCCATGGGCAGTGTGACAAACTGTTCATTCGTGTCCTGGAGCAACATTCCGCAGTGGAAATGTAAAAACGACAGCCGTGTGCAGCATGTATAAATTCTAAAAACATACCGTCAACAAAGAAACAAGACAAAAACAGAGGACAGCACACCACATTGATGAGGGGTTCCTGCTGCTGTGGCAAAACTCTTAGACTCTCGGTTCCAATAATTACCGGCTGTTGTTCCTTGTGATTAAGCCCCTATCCCAGTGGTTGGTAAACTCATTAGTCAACAGAGCAGCAAACCGCGGCTCGGGAGCCGCATGTGGCTCGCAAGCCATGGTTTGCCGACCACTGCTCGAGAGCAAAGCGAGGATGGATGATCACAACCGTCAGGGTAGCAGTTACCCCAGGGAGCGAGGCGCGAGGGGCGATATAATAAGAAAAATACCGTGACAAGGAAGGTCTGATGGCAATTATTATCCATAAGCAAAGGTGAGGTCTTATGCCAGCTGAACGCTGTCTCAACAGCTGCTGGTATTTGGAAGCAGGTGATTTGTTCAATATTTGCCCAAGAGAGGGGTGAGCGGGGATTTTGTAGATTATGGCAGACATCCAATCAGTCTTGCCGCTGGACGACACCATCATTGGATAATGTCACCGGGTCGGTTAGGATTGATGGAGGCAGAGCGAAAAGTTAGGCGAGTCTTCAGAACATTCTATCCGTTAAAAAAGAGGCCGTAAAGAGAAGATACGGGTGTACTGAGCGAGGGAAAGTACACGAGAGAATGCAGAACGGAGCTCCCATGACACGTTCTGATCTTTCCCCTGACTGAACAGCCGTTAACACAAGAATTCATGGTGGGTCCTGGCCCTTGGCTCCGTTGGAGCATCGCCCCCATGCGCCAGAAGGTCGTGGGATCGATTCCTGGTCAGGGCACATACCTAGGGTGAGGGTTCCATCCCCAGTTGGGCAGCCTTTGAGAGGCAACTGATCAAAATTTCAATCCATGTTTCTCTCTCTTTCTGTCTCTCTCTCCTCTCTCTTCCTCACTCTCTAAAATCAGTAAAAACATATACTTGGGTGAGGATTTAAAAAAATCATGGTGGTAGGTCAGATTGAGAGACCTGAAAACATCTGTGTTCCAAGCACGTGTCCTAATATGAAATGTCCCATCATAAAACAGAGAAAACCGCAGCATGATTTGTGAAGGCCTAGAGACCACGAATCTCCGTAGAAGCCCCGTGTCGTCCAGCTCCTCTGGTTAAACCTGGAGGAGCCAAATGTGTGACGTCTCAGTTTGAACGAACCCTTGACATTGCTCTCAGACAAGATTACAAGCTGGAAGTCTGTAAAAGTCGGGTTGTAATTAAGCTGTTTTAATTGAATACTTCGTCTTTTTTAATAGTCCTGCCTCCAGTTTATTAGCAAACATGATAATAAAGTACTCCATTGTGTAGGAAAGTTCGAGCGAAAGGGAAATTGTTTGGGGAAATGAGTCAGCAATGAATAGAATCTGAAATAAAATGCCGTCTCCTCGCAGCCAGGCAATTACGCTCCTTCGCAGAGTAAGTGCTGAGTGTGAATTCTGTGCGTGTGGAAGGCGTCTCCAGCGATTCCGAGGCGATAGGGGGGCAGTTTGCTATCAAACGCTGCACTGGGAGGCTCATAAACACCGAGCTGGCCGTTTAAAAGGCGAAGTGATTTGTTTCCTCTTCTGGCCGTAAGATGATGAACGAACGGGGCGATGCTTGGGGTCACCGTGGTTTCCGGCCTTGGCTTGGTTGCGCTGTATTCTGCTGGGTGGCCTTTGTGGTCTGGAGCTTACGCAGCTGAGAAAGCATTCGCTGCTACGGGAGAGGTCTCCCTTCCCACACGAGGGGTCAGAGGACCTCGTCTCACAACCCCAAATCAGGGTCCGTGTTGTGAAAAGTAAGGATGTACTGAGTATTATGACTAGGAGTCTCTATATATTAGTTCCCTCTTGCTGTGTAACTTATTATTCCCAAACTTGGTGGCTCACGACAACCAACATTTATCGTCTCACAGCGGGTCAGGAGGGCTCAGTCGGGTGCCTCCGGCTCGGGGTCTCTCACAGGCTGAGGTGCAGGTGGCCGGGGGTGTAGTTGTCTCCAGGCTTCCCCAGGGTGGGTCTGCCGGGCTCCCTCAAGTGGTTGTGGCCGGACTCCGTTCCTAGTGGCTGTTGGACTGAAGGGCCCGCGTTCCTTGCCACGTGAGACTGTCCACAGGACGACTCACAACGTGGCCACTGGCCTTCTTCAGAGGGAGTGAGCGAGGCGGGCGGGAGGTCAGCCAGAGAGAAGCCCCCGTCTCTGTAACCTAATCCCACAAGTGACACCCTCTCCTTGTGCTGCGACCTCGTTGTTAGAAACCAGTTATCAGTCCAGCCCACCGGTCTCAGTCCAGCCCTCCCCCGGGGGCGGGTCCATGCCAGGCCATGAACACTAGGAGGAGGTCCCTGGGCCATCAGAGAGGGCCCCCTGCAGGTGGAAAACCCGGTAGGGGTGACCTTGAAGGCCCCTCTCCAGTCAGTCCCTGCAACCACGATTCCCCATATCCTCTCTTCATCGGGATCCCTGGCCTAACCCTCCCAGTTTCTTCACTTTTCAGGGAAGTTGTTTTTTGAAACTATGACGGAGTGTTTGTTCCCCAAAGCCCTTCTCAATGGCCTTGATGAGGCTGGTGGCCTGACCCCACAGATGCTGTGCTAGCTGGAGCCTGTGTCCTCCTGACCTCGCAATGTCAAGGCCTTAGGAAAGCTCGGGAGCCCCCTGAGACAGTTCACACGTTCACCATCCATTGTAAATGTGGGGGATGTGGAATGTGGTGAGAACAGCCCAAGGAATTGGGACGATGTCACCTCTGGCTTTTTAAATGTTTTAAAATTTTTTTATTGATTTCAGAGAGGAAGGGAGAGGGAGAGAGAGAGAGGAACATCAATGATGAGAGAGAATCATTGATCAACTGACTCCTGTACACCCAACACTGGGGATGGAGCTCGCAACTTCGGCATGTGCCCTGTCTGGGAATCGAACCCCGGACCCTTCACCCCGGAGTTCGACGCTCTATCCACTTAGCTAAACCAGCTGGGGCACCTCTGGCTTTGTTTGATTTCAGATGAAGCTCATCGTCCTTCAGATCACATCACCCTCCTTCCGGAAACGCGGTTGGTGGGGGGACAGCCCATGACGAGGAGAACTGTCTTGAACTTGCGTCCCGCCGGCTGCTCTGTCTTTCTGATAAATCCCAGCCCGCGGTCTCCCGGGAGCATTGCCCTCATGAGGTTTGGGTGACGGATGGCCGGGGTTTGCTGCTTTCTTTTGAGAAAGGGGCCGTGCGGAGACCACATTTTGTAAATAAAAGCAGGTCACTGCATCCGTGTCGAGAATTAATGCTCGGTTTCAGAACTGCAGATTGGTGATGGGTTTTCAATTTGTCTACTGGGTTATGAATAGAGCAAGGTCAGCGGTTTAATTAGTTCAGTGTTTATCAAACACGGAGCCCAGCCAAGCAGATGCCAGGCCGGGGAGTCCGAGGATGAGTTATACCCGGCCCTGCCCTTGCAGAGTTCTCCGTCTATTGGGAGGAACAGGCAGGAAAACCAATAATAACAACACGATGTGATGAAATGGAGCTGCACACACACAGCGCACAGGGAGGGCGCTGGCGGGTGTGCCTGCCTCCACCTGGGGACTGGGAGGCCTGGGGACTGGGGATGCCTGGGGACTGGGGATGCCTGGGGACTGGGGATGCCTGAGGACTGGGGAGCCTGGGGACTGGGGATGTCTGGGGGCTGGGATGCCTGGGGGCTGGGATGCCTGGGGACTGGTGGGGCCTGGTGGGCCTGGTGGGGCCTGGTGGGGACTGGTGGGGCCTGGTGGGGACTGGTGGGGACTGGGATGCCTGGGGTCTGGTGGGGCCTGGTGGGGACTGGGATGCCTGGGGACTGGGGATTCCTGGGGACTGGGGATTCCTGGGGACTGGGGAGCCTGGGGACTGGGGATGTCTGGGGGCTGGGATGCCTGGGGGCTGGGATGCCTGGGGGCTGGGATGCCTGGGGGCTGGGATGCCTGGGGACTGGTGGGGCCTGGTGGGCCTGGTGGGGACTGGTGGGGACTGGTGGGCCTGGTGGGGACTGGGAGGCCTGGGGACTGGGAGGCCTGGGGCCTGGGAGGCCTGGGGACTCGTGCTCCGTGGCGTCAGAGAACTTCTACCCCAGAATGTGCGATGTTTCAGAAGGAGCGGCAGGCAGCTTGTCGGCTCTGCAATGTCGTTGTGTTTCCAGCTGCTCTCTCCTCAGAGGGAGAGGATTATGTCCTCGCTGAATTTTCAGGTTTTTTAATAATTTCTAAAGTAACCTCTCTAGAAGGAGGAAAATAGTTTAACTGTACCATGATAGTTCTGTCTTTGAAACCAACTTCTAAATGACCAATCAAATCCACTTCCTCACTAAGCCAGAGCAGGAGCCCTTTGCCCAGCAGGCGCCTCGTTTACGTGCCCGAGTGGCCCTGACAAGAGCAGAGGCCTGTGACCGGCTCCGGCGCTCCGCACAGTTTAGGGCGCTCACGTCCGCCTGTGACCCCTGTGTGGACAAAGGTCCGCAATGGGAGCTGGGCTCGGATTTGAAGGGTGCCGCCCGGACTCTGGACGGGGGAGTGCCTTCCTGGTCCCAGGGTGCCCTGTCTCCAGACGCCCATCGCTCTTGTCACCTGTGTTCCTTCAGATGGCTTCCCCCAGCACCCACAGGGCACATTTCTAGAAACTTCTGCTGTCACAGTCTCCGCAGCTGTTCTGCCGTCCACTGAGCCACAGCTGCACCGTCTCTGCGAGGTCTGGCTCAGCCCTGGGGGAGACTCCTCCGGGGGCGCGGGGGGCGGGGGGCACCAGCTCAGCCCTGAGGGCAGGGGCACTCCTCTCATCGGCCCTTTCTGTCTCCCTGGCCAGGCCCCTGCTGACGTCCGTAAACAGCTCCATTAAGCATCCCCTGCTCAAACTCCTACCTCATTGCTGTCTCCCGCCTGGGTCCGGGCTGATCCAAATGGCACCTAATCTTGTTGGACATCCATAATTAAAGAACGTCTTCCCCATCCGTCTTCATTCGAAGAGAGAAGAGCCACGTGTTGTAGTGTAATAAGGTCGTGTTATTAGCCCTATTTTTCTCGCTGCTGGGAGCAGCAGGAGGGACATCACCCCCTTCCGAAGGCTGCCCACCTGGGGCGCTTCCTGAAGAAGTCCTGAGAAGGAGGCGGCGGCAAAGTGACATCGCTCCGACGCCTTTCCTGTGGGTGATCCAGGGCGATGGGAGTTTCACGGATTAATTCCTCTGGTCATTCACCCATGTCTTTGTCATCAAGTGACACTTTTCTTAGGTTACTGCTGAAATCCATCTGGGATCATGATCCTCAGGATCTCACCATCAAAGTAAATGTTTACACCCGCCCACTTTAGGAATTTTATCCGCGAAGCATCAGGTACCGTATTTTCATATGTTTGATGACATCCCTGTAGACCGTAAGGTCTGGGAAGGCCATAGACTTTTGAGGTTCACTCACTTTGTCCGCAGACTTGTGCTTAAGTACACACATTTGCTTGAAAAGTGTTGCATAGCTGAGGTTTGGCTAGATTGACCAATACTGCAATATGAATATGCACTGGAAATATCAGTAAGTTAGTGTGTGTGTGTGTGTGTGTGTGTGTGAGAGAGAGAGAGAGAGAGAGAGAGAGAGAGAGAGCGAGCGAGCTGGGCAGGAAGGAAATGTGTTTCTTTGTCTTGTTTCTGTAATGACTAAAAACAGCCCGGCTTACAGGTTAGTGAATTTAGCAACATTATGTGCTTATTAATAAACACGATGATACCAATGCTGTAATCAGGGTGAAAGCATTTATGTATTACACATTTATAGTTCACAGGCGTTTATTCTTTACCAAGACACCGTTCTGTGCCAGGCCTGATGGAATGGAGAAGTAGTTACTTTTCCTCCTGCCTTTTAAAGAGCTGCATGCCGAGCTCCGGACCCTAGAGAGCCTAAGGAATGCTGACGTGGGATTCCAAGGTTAGCAAGGAAGGCAGAGGTCAAGGAGGCTTTCTTGCTTTGTTACAGCTGCTGCAGGGAATGTGGGTGATGTTACCCAGCATGCTTGCTAGGTGGCGCTAGAGCTCACGAGTCTTATCTCCACACACACCTCTGAGTGTATTTGGAGAGCAGCCCTTTATTTCTTAGTCATTATTGTCGGATTTAAAAACGTACTACCTTAAAAAATATTACTTCTTAAGTACCTACAGAATGTTACTTTGTCTAACGTCACTCCCCTCTCACTTCTCCATGACAAGATTTGACAGCACGGTGTAAAATGTTTTCTTTGAATATTCATGTTTAGAGAGTAGAAGACTGAACAAGTCCAGAAGGATTTCCCAGAAAAAAAGATTCCTGGCGAAATTGAGCTTTCGCTCTGCCTCTGGACTTGACAATGGAATAGGGGAATTGGGTAGTGCATGCTTACTTTAAGCTTGAAAACCATCTTTGCCTCAATTACTTCAGTGTTTCCGTTGAAGGCCTCCTGTGACCTGCATGTGCATGTAAACTCCATCTCTGTTGGTGAGGAGAGGGGTTCGAAATGACTTGTGGGAAGGGTTTCTATAGAAGTTTGCAATGCCCTGGGAATGTTCTCCCCTTCAGATATTTTTGGGCAAGGGGGTAAGATTTGCGTTACTTTTAATTATTTTCTTGCACTCCAGACTCTTTAAAAATGTGATCAGATAGAGGGCAGCTGGGAATACAATAGTAACAATTGTATTTATAGACAGATTAGGAGATAATAGATAAAGAAAAAAAGAGAGAATCTACAAATATTAAAACATACTTATGTTTAGAAAAATATATTGAACAAATAGATATCAAACCATTATCAGTGGTTACCTCTGTAAAGTCAGACAGGTTGAGGGAGAAACAAAAATATGGCAGGAGGCTTTTTTATATACACATATAGGCATCGTTGTGATGTTTTGTTAACTGGAACAATGGACGAAAATAATAAATGTAAGATAGTACCTTTTCCAAAATGTGGCATTCTTGTATTTATGACTGTTAAGTAAAACCATCTTTAGTAGGCAACTTGTTTTTGCTACATAACAGATTGTTATTTAAAAATATATAATTTTTTATTGATTTCAGAGAGGAAGGGAGAGAGAGATAGAAGCATCAATAATGAGAGGGAATCATTGATCGGCTGCCTCCTGCACGCCCCACACCAGGGATCGAGCCCACAATCTGGACATGTGCCCTGACCTGGAATCGAACCGTGACCTCCTGGTTCCTAGGTCGACACTCAACCACTGAGCCACACCGGCTGGGTCGATTGTCTGTCATCTTGAAAACATATCAAATCAATCGCTGGGGATAAAAACACGAAAAAAATATAGACAAACAGAAGCAACTGCTCCAGACTGCCTGTCATCATGGCCTGTCATCGCTCGCTAGCCTTGACGTGCACGGGCCTTGCTTATTTCCCTGTGCTCTAACGCACGCAGACTCTGAGCCGGCACTTACCGTGGGGAGTTAAAATGAGAGGTGCCTCAGCTCCCAGAGTGCCTCACATCCGTCAGCGTGAGGGGGGAGCCACACATAGCTTTAGTGGTGTGTGTGTGTGTGTGTGTGTGTGTGTGTGTGTGCGCGCGAGCGCCCACGCACGCACACTTTTACTAAACATATGCTCCTAGCCGCATTCCGCTTGGCAAGATCGCAAGTGCATAATAGCTGCAAGCTGTAAAGAAACTAATAGAAAGGGAAGTTAACCAGTCTTTAAGAAAAGCTCAATAAGACCTCCTACGCCACCCTCAGCATTCACGTGCACGTCCTCGGAGTGTGTGCATGTCCGCTTTCCTCGCGTCCCTGCGTGTCTGCTCACGCCTCCCGCACAGAGACCGTACGTGATGCCAACAGTGGAAGTCTGTGTTTACATTTGTGTTTGCAACCGAATATGCTAATCGTGTTTAATCAGTAGCGATGCTGCTTTATATCAATGTTTTGTGCCGTTTACAGCCTCAGAGATAATGTTGTGATAATCAAATTTTTCCCCACAACCAAACTTGGAGACGATCCCAGTTTTATTGAACAGCCACTTGATTCCAAAAAAATGCTGAAATCCTTTAATCTTCCTCCGGATTATTTCCGTGTTTTCAGGAAGCGTGAGCTCCCCGCTTTGTTTCATCAGGGGGTGAGGAGGGAGCCTGGAACAGCTTACCTTTGCGCGGGTCCCGGGGTTTTGGTTTTCCAGACTCACCTGCCGGCCAGGACCACCTGCAGGGGACGCCCCCAGGTCTGGGATTCTGCAGGAGAGGCGGCTGCCGGCTGCTTCCAGTGCGATTCGGGACGCTTATGGGGAAATCGAGAAGCACCCGGCCAGGAAAATAAAGACACAGCAGCAGTTGAACGCAAACAAATTTGCTAACCCTCTAATCATCTAGCTAAAGGAGGTACAGCCGGTGCTGGATTTGTCTCCCCCTCCGCCTTCGGCAAATGAAGTGCTCCATAGACGAAGAATTGCAGTTTGAAGTTGGGAAAATTTTTTTCTTTAGTATCTGAGAACCCTGCTGTTTGTTTGTTTGTTTGTTTACAGACACATGACATACTTGTTAGGGCATACTGACATCTGGGCAGTAATCCACATTTATTTTGCATTTTAACCGTAATTAAACTGCATCCAGAGTCTCTCTAATGCTGCTGCCGCCACGGGTCACCTTGTTTGGGACGCCGTGCTTCCTGGACCGGGATGTCTCTTTCTTTCTCAGGTCAGGAAAGTTCTCAGCCATTATTTCTTCAAATACAGTATGTGTTTCTTCCTCTCTTTCTTCTTCCTTAGGGATCCCTATAACATCCCTTGATGTTATCCCAGAGGCCTCTTCCATTATCCTTGTGTTTTAAAAATTCTCTTTTCGTTCTGATGTTCTGATTGGTTGATTTCACTAGCCTGTCTTCCAGCTCGCTGATCTGTTCTCCTATGTTAGTTGATCTGTTGTTGGTTCCTTCTAATGTGTTTTTCACTTCAGTTCTTGTATTCTTCATGTTGGCTTGGTTCTTTCTTATACTTTCTAACTCTTTGTTGAAGTTCACCCTAAGTTCCTCTCTCTATTCCACTTTAAAGGTTGGTGAGCATCCTGATGACCATTTCTTTTAACCCTTTGCACTCGCTTGCTTTTTTCTCGATTCCTTTATTCTAATGCTAACTGTGTTGAGTCACACTCGATATCCGAGTGCAAAAGGTTAATTCTTTATCAGGCAAATGACTTATCTCCATTTCTGTAGGGTTTGTTTTTGTTTTTTTCTGGAGATTTTTCTTTTTCCTTCTTTTGAGAGATATTCTTCTGTCTTTTCACTTTGCCTGACTTCCTGTGTTTGTTTATATGGATGACACAAAATGGCTGTCTCTCCCGGTTTGAGAAAATGGCATGATATAGAAGTGGCCTCTGTGTAGACTGTGGGAGCCAGGTGGCTTTGACAGGCATGTAGGAGCCAAGCGGGTGCCTAAGGCATCCAGGTTCTGGCCCACTGAGCGGGAGTGGCTGTAGGTGGGAGGGCCATGGGCCTGTAACACTGCCCTGTGGATCCTGCTTGCTGTCCTTGTTCAGGGCTGAATTGGGCTTGGGCAATTCAGGAACACGCTGCAGTGACCTTGCAGGTAAGCCAGAGCACCCGGAGTGATCCCCCGCCCACCCTGTGGGGTGAAGGGGATGTAAACAGTGATTCACTGGCTCTGCCAGCTCAGAGAGTTCCGGCAGCTCCCTCGGCTCCCCAGCCATCTCCACTCAGTCTCTTTCTCTTGTTTGTTGCTCAGAAGCTGTTCATTTAGCCCTCAGTTGTCTCGCAGGAGTAGCAGTTCTGTATGCACGTGTGTATTTAAGTTTGCTCGTGGGAGGGAGCACTTCGGCGTCCTCCTACGCTACAGTCTCGGACCTCTCAGAACAGAAAACGTTTTGTTTCTCAAACACTTAGGAGAGGTACACGCTTGAGATGCACAGAGAGCTTCCACTAGTGCTCATGGGAGTTGCACTGCTCACCAGGAGAAGAGAGCCGAAGATTTTCAGTTATGCTTCCCGATGGAGTAAATTATGAGGGCTGCGTAGGGGGAAAAGGCCTAAAGCCCTAGTTTAATAGCAAAGCGCTCCTTCTGAGAAACGGAGTGGAGGCAGGAGTAATGGCTTTTCAGCTATCACCGCGCTAAGTAGCTGATATCGACTCTCGAAAATTCTTATTGGATTCGTCCTGCACTTGAATTCCATTGTTTTCCAAAGGCCCTGAAAGAGTTCTCTACCCCGAATCGTCCTCTAAAATGGATTCAATTTAGTTTGGCTTTCAAGGCCATTTAAAAAATTATATTTCGTTTTTATTGTTGACATTATTACAGATGTCTCTCATTCCGCCCCCTCCCCCTTTACTCCTCTCCACCCAGACCCCGCCCGCCCTATGGGTAGAAAGGGGTGAGGGCATAGGAGAGAAAGCAAGATGTCGCCAAGAGAAGAAGGGTGGAGACCTAAAGACCTAACCGGTGAATGTCCTGTGGTTCAGACGCCTCCCAGTCGGTCAGGTCCCAGTAGTCACTGGACTCGCGTACGCAGTGTCCATCACACTTCACGGAGGCTGCAGCCGACAGTGCAGACGGACAGGCTAGGCATGTGCAGTGGGTGGTGTTGTTTCCTAGAGGGGGTGGTGCTGCCTGCTACTCAGGGTGCTTCTTTCACCTCCGGAATCAATAGGCCCGAAGCCAGATGAGGAACCGGAGGTGGGTCAGTAAGCACGCCCTCTGTGCCCGGGAAGGTGGGATAATGTAAGGCAGAGTTCACCCGCGCCCGTGCCCGCGCCCGGTGATGCCCAGGAGTCCAGCTACTCCACAGCAGGTTCACCTGTGTGTGTGGTCGGGGGGGGGGGGAGGGGGGGGAAGGGAGAGGACGGTTCCTATGCCCCAATGCAGCTGGAAACCACTGCCTATGGCTGGGATACTGGTAACTCTTTATTTTTGTTTTTAAATCTGACCATCCTTCCTCAGTCGGTTTGGCCCCTTTTTAGACCTGGTGTATAATTCAATTGAAATGGCTTTGCTTACCAAATTACAGTCACTTTGATTTCTGCTTTGAGCTTTTTTGCAAAAGCGATTCTCTTGATCTGTGAGTCAAAATCCACAGATGGCCGGTGCCGCCGCCAGGCACGTGTTTTTGTAGCTCAGAGGACATTCGTCTCCTTCGGGCCTGGCTCCCGGGAGAGGAGGCCTCGCGCAGCCAGCACCACGGAGCGGCCATGTGAGGCTGGAGTCATTTACGTGCTTATGCTGTGCCGGCGACTGCACTGGGATCGTCTGTTACCCCCAAAGCATCCCCTTTCCCGGGTGAGGACGCTGAGGGTCAGAAAGGCAGTGGAACTCGCCCGAGCCTCCCGGGCGCAGAGGAGTGGCGCCCAGCCGGGCCACGGGGGCCCTCCCGCTGTGCCCCGCGGCGTCCCAGGCCTTGTTTTCCATGGTTTGTTCGGAGTCACTGAAACAGAGAGAGGCATGACACGCGGGGGAAGTCACTGCTTTGCGGCGCTCTTTCTCGGGGAATGTGTGTCTCTCTTCCCTGGACCCTGTGCCCTTGGCTTTGGTTGGTGTCCGCAGCTGCAGGGGATGAAAATGCAGCAAAAGCCAGGCTTTGGGGGAAACGTCAGTGAATATCGGGAAGTGGAAGAGGCTGATCTGCAAAGGCTGCAAACCACGTGAGCCCAAGGCCATGACGCTGGGGAAGAAGCCAAGTTCTGGAGCCACTAACACGCTCGGTGGTCGCGGGGGGTGGGGAAGAGGATGTGAACGGCCATTCCTGTTTGCCCACACCCCAGAAGCACAGCCCGGGAGCGAGCCCCGGCCAGACTCTGAGCTCTGGGTGGTGATGCGACAGAGCAGGCTTATCCGTTGGGACAGGTGTGCCACTCGGGCGGGGGTGTAGGTGCTGTGGGGACAGGAGGCCCATGGGCACCGTCTGTGCCTTCTGCTGGTTTTGCTGTGAACCTAAAACTGCCAGACAAATAAGATCTATTTTTAAGAACCGCCGCGGGAAGCGCTCGGGGAAGTGGGTCTCTCCGCAGGCCACCGGCTCCCTGCAGCAATCTCTTTCCGCCCTCGCCATGCCAGCCCGGCTTCCTCCTTCCCTCCCCCGCCGTGCGCTTCCTCACGAGCCTCAAGCAGGACGGGGCGCATCTCTGAGTGTGTGTGTGCCGATCTGCTCTTGAGAGAGAGAGGGAGATGGGGTGGCCGTCTGGCTGAATGAAGGAGCCACGTGCGGGTCTCCGTGGAGTAGGGGGCGGAGAGAGGATTGGGGCGCAAGGAGCGTAAGGATGCGATTCCGCAGCACCTGTGCGCGGCTCCGTCCTCTGTCACCTGGTATTTTTCTATGTCACAGCACCTGCTATTTTTTCATAAGCATTCATCATCAAGATATATAACTACTGGGAAGGTGCTTTTTTTTTAAACCTCAAACAACCCAGTGCTGGGATTTAAAGGCGCTGTACAACATTTTATATGTCAGAGATCCCAGCTCCGGAAATCCATCACACAGACAGCTCCCCCTGTCCCAGGAAGGGACATGCGCATTCGTGAGGCGGCCTCGTGCCCCTCGCGCCTTTTAAGACTATAAATGGACAGCTTTTCGCATGCCCGCGGCCAACATGGCATTAGCAGCGCGGAGGGTGAATGGCAAAACACTGACACGAAATCCCGGGGGGCTGCCCCTTGCGCGGTGGGGAGGGAAGACTCCACGGGAGGCAGCGCGAGAGAACTGGGCTGAGCCGCCTGCTGGTGTCCTGGGGGGCGTGGGAGAGGCCGGTGGCCGCCGGATGGAGACGGGAGGAGCGGGCAGGTTTGACTTCCTGCCGCTTCCTTTGCAGAAGGTCCTCCAGCTGGCTCCCTGCCCGCCCACGGCCTCTCCCCGCTCCGGCCTGGATGCGTCTCTGTTTTGGATGTTGTCTGTCAGCCACAGCCACTGGCATGGAGTGGCTCATGTGCTCAGACAGAATTCGCTCCACAAAGAGCAACTTCCCCCTGAAAAATAATGGAGGGAAGGGTCGAGTGCTCCGGAGGTTTCCCTTTATTGCGATATGATATGTCAGCCCGGCCAGTGTGGCTCAGTGGTTGAGCATTGACCCATGAACCAGGAGGTCACGGTTCAATTCCCATTCAGGCCACTTGCCGGGGTTGTGGCTTGATCCCCAGTAGGGGGCGTACGGGAGGCAGCTGATGGATGATTTCTTCTCATCATTGATGCTTCTCTCTCTCCCTTCCTCTGAAATCAATCAATCAATCTATATTTTAAATTATATATAATAAAAGAGAGGGGGGTGATATTTCAGTCTTGCTGCAATGACACCCGCCTCTCACGTCAAGGCAGGTGAAGGACATTCTGGGGTAGACAGGATGGATTTGAGGAGAGACGTGGGATGTAAATGTGTGCCACAGAATTTACACAACCGACCCCTTCCAACCCCATCGCTTGCTGGCACTTTGTTAAAGGCGGCTTCTGAGAGCGGCTGCCGAGCCAGGGATCACTGGGAAGGCGCCGTCCCCCGTCCGACGGTGATGCTCATGGTGCATAGCCTGGCTTCTCCCAGGCTTGATGAACACGATCCGAAGGAATTGTTCAAACAGGGTTGGATGAAACAGCTGCCACCATCTGCATTCCATGAGAGGTGCTTAGGAAATCCTGTGTGTGTGTGTGTGTGTGTGTGCGCGTGTGTGTGTGTGTGTGTGTGTGTGTGTGTTGGTGGGGTGATTGGAGAGCGAACATGACAAGTAAATATGATACCACGATGGTGGACTGTTTGTTGAAGGGATAACGGTGCTTGCACATGGTTAGTGGAGAGCTGTCAGCATGCTCACGGGTGGGAATAAGACCACAGATTCAGGCAGTTCTGAAACGTGGCTTTTTTTTTTTTTTTTTTTTTTTTTTTTTTTTTTTACCATTCCCCTGGTACTTGGGACCTGCGTGCAGGAAGCCAGAGGGTCCCCCACCAGCCAGAACCCAGCTGCCTCGACATGGCAGCTGTGAACGTATCGGTTTTGCAGATTCTCGTTTAGGCAGGAATGCCACCCAAGGCCACGCCTCCCCCTGCCCGGAGGTGCTTCGGGGCCATAGAAGAGGGGTCCTGTCCTCACAAACAAATTCAGAGTCGACTTTGCGAAGCGATTCGAACTTCCATTTTGAAAACTGGGGGGTGGGGGGAGGAGGCGGAGGCAACAGTAAGCACAGGTAACTGATAATGCACCTGAGACATTGGAAAACGAGAGCAGTCACCTCAACGGGGTACCCATCTCTGACTTAGAAATGCATTTGGCAGACAGCGAGCCACGGTGTTCGCTTAGAAGCACAAAGGGAGGATGGCATCGAGGCTGTAAATCTCTGGGGATAATTTTTATTCGCTGAGCTTTTAACTTTCAGACTATACCGCACAACGGTGTGGGGGGAAGGGGTGCGTGTGTGACTCCCTTTAAAATCCACACGGACTGTTTGGATGCTGGTGAAATTGAACTCTATGATTGAAAAGACCGTGATTTATTTGTCTCCCCATTTTAGACCAGTAGATCAACACGACTGCACCCGGAGCTCAGGTGGCCTGTTCCAAGCCACCCTGTTAGCTGGTCCCAGAAACAGCACAGGACCAGGTCTCTCCCAAGAGAAGCTCTCAGTTGAAACTCCACTCTGTTGCCTCGATATTAGCTAAGCCAGCTGTAGCCTCATGGTTTCCTGCACGTTGAGCTGAGAGCCCACTGCTTGAGTAAGCTAGAGCGACCAGCACGGGAGCATGACTGTGTTGCATTGAAAGCCCTCCCTCAGTGTCCTTAGACAAGAACCCATGAGACTATGTCAATCAGCTTAACAATAACCCACAACCGTCGGACCAACTAACTCATCTAGGGGAAATAATGAACAACATAGACTGATGAACAAGAACAGACCCAGAAACAAGGAGGCATGGATCAGACTGTCGGGCCTCAGAGGGAGGGTAGGGAAGGGTGGGGGTAAAGGGGAGAGATCAACCAAAGGACTTGTGTGCAAGCATATGAGCCTAACCAGCAGTTAAGGACAACAGGGGGGTGGGGGCATCTGTGGGGAGGGGTGTGGGATGGGAATGGGGGGATGAGGACAAATATGTGATACCTTAATCAATAAAGAAATAAAAAAAAAAAAAAAGAACCCATGAGACTACCTTCAGGCGCCACAGCTCCGTTTACAAAGGGCTAGGCATCCAGCAGGTGGCAGTAGTGAGCAATGGTTAAGAGTAGGAGCACATGCCCTAGCTCAGTGGTCGGCAAACCGCGGCTCACGAGCCACATGTGGCTCTTTGGCCCCTTGAGTGTGGCTCTTCCACAAATTACCACGGCCTGGGCAAGTCTATTTTGAAGAAGTGGCGTTAGAAGAAGTTTAAGTTTAAAAAATTTGGCTCTCAAATTTCAATCGTTGTGCTGTTGATATTTGGCTCTGCTGACTAATGAGTTTGCTTACCACTGATAGCTGGTGTGGCTAAGTGGATAGAGGGTTGGCCTGCAGTCTGAAGGGTCCCAGGTTCCATTCCTGGTCAGGGCACATGCCTGGGTTGTGGGCTCGATCCCCAGTGGGGGGCGTGCGGGTGGCAGCTGATCAATGATTCTCCCATCATTGGTGTTTTTTTAAATTACTTTATTGATTAAGGTATCACATATTTGTCCTCATCCCCTCCCATTCCTATCCCAAACCCCTCCCCATGCATGCCCCCACCTCCCCTGTTGTCCAGCGTGGGAGCATGACTGGTTAGGCTCATATGCATGCACACAATTCCTTTGGTTTCATCATTGGTGTTTCTATCTCTCTCCTCCTCTCCCTTCCTCTCTGAAATCAATAAAAAAGAAAGAAAGAACGAAAGAAAGAAAGAAAGAAAGAAAGGAAGAAAGAAAGAAAGAAGGAGAAAGGAAGAAAGAAAGTGTAGGGCCCATCCCTGGCGGGGAAGATTGATTATCTTTTCCCAAACAAGAGGCAACTAAGTGGCTCAGATGCCGCAGATGCGTAAAGCCATTGAAACAAATGAGAGACATCTTTCACGGGTTGATGGCTCTGCAGTCAGCTGGAGGGGCTGCATCTCCCCAAACCCTGGACTGGCTCCTTGATTCATGGACCAACAGGACTATTTTAAAACATGACCTCATGGAGATATTTTCTGACATCGAGAGACAGGGGAAGGCATGACAAGAGGGTTGGTCAGGCCAGATTTGTCTCACATTCACCTTCCTGGGGTGACATTGCAGCTGAATTCAATATTGTCAAACGGTCATTCTGAATACACTTGAGTGTGTGTGTGTGTGTGTGTGTGTGTATTTTAAAGGAGTATTTGAAGGGAGATGGTGGTCAGTGAAGTTCCCTTTGGGGATCAGGCAGTGGGTAAAGGCCATAAAGGAGAGAATTATGATTGTGTGTGCATTAGTTACCCATTGCTGTGTAACACATTGCCCCCAAATGTACAGGCCTACACACAGCCTGAACGTGTATAAGACGCCCCCTGTCTGTGGGCGAGGAGTCTGGGAACAGCGTGGTCTGAAGGCTCTCGTGAGACAGCAGTCAGATGTCAGCTGGGCCTACAGTGGCCTGAGGTTGACTGGTGGTGCAGGGCCCTCCACCAGGGTAACTGATTCACGCTGGCAAGTGGGAGCTGACTTGGTGGGAGGTCTCGTTTCTCCTCCCTGCAGGCCCCTCCACAGGTCTGGCTGACTGCCTTGATGATATTGTGGCTGGTTTCCATCAGAGTGAGCCATCCAGAAAATACCCATTGACAGCTTATCCTTGGAAGTCACACATGGTCACATCTGTGTTCTTCAGTCGTCACACCGGTCGCCTCTGAGTCAGGATGGAAGGAAACTAACAAGGGGCATGAACACCATTGATGAGGCTCATTGGGGCTGTCGGGAGGCTGGCGACCACAGTCTGAGGATTCCCTTTCCTGGCCGGCGTGGCTCAGGGGCTAAGCATTGACCCATGAACCAGGAGGTCATGGTTCGATTCTCGGTCAGGCCACATGCCCGGGTTTCTGGCTCTATCCCCAGTGTGGGGAATGCAGGAGGCAGCTGATCAATGGTTCTCTCTCGTCATTGATGTTTCTGTCTCTCTCTCCCTCTCCTTACCTCTCTGAAATAATATATATTTAAAAAAGAGTTCCCTTTCCTTTTGCAAATAATTGGGGTCGAACATGTTTTCACTAGAAAGTCCTCGTGAACACTTGCCATCAGATTATGTTGAATCTCAATATTACATGCAGAGGCGCTGACCAAAGGCAGGTGTGCACGGTGAGTACTCTGTGGGGTCGTTATGCTGGAGTTACTACTAAATAATGGTAGGGAGGAACCCTCCCTCTCCATTGTATCATCACATTAAAAAAACAAAGCCAAATGCAAGCAAACACAACAAAACAGAGGTCCCTGGAGGAGCTAAACGGTCTTTGTCACTGTCTTTGTAGTAGAGACCAACGTGGAAAACCTGTCCTCGTCGGAGAAACACACATCTCCTACCTGAAGAGAGAGAGGAAGAAGCCGGGAGGCTCTGGATGTTTGCAAGCAGGACACGAGAGATCGCCAAGAGGGTTTCTTCTGCTTTCGGCCGAGCACACCCGGGACTGAGCTGTGCCTCGTTTGCGTTTACTGGATTATTGAAACTGTCATGTTCAGCTACACGGAGCCATTTGTTTCCCCACACTGGTCGATTAGTGTTGTAGGTTGGCCTTGTACTTGGCTGACTTATATTCAAGTGTGCGCTGACTGATGGGCCTGAACTCGGATGAGGGAGAGGTGGGCGGGGAGTTGTGAGTGGGTAGCAAGGCGCCAATCCACTGTGGCCAGCCCCCACCTCAAAATTCCTTTTTTCAGCTCTCCTGCTCCCACCCATCTCAACTCTCCTGCTCCCGTGGCACCTGCTTGCCATCTACACCAATTTGGTGACCGAAGGCATTCTGATAGGTGAACATTCATTTGACAAAGTAGAAGAATATTGGACCAAAATAGATCCCAGGAGGGATTCTGATCTTACAAAAAGGATTGAACAGCATGAGGTCCACCTGTGTTGTTGAAGCGACTGTGGAGTCCAAGACAAATGTGGAATTTTTGCTCATCTTATCAACTTAGTGACCTTGTCTAACTCACGCTTCGTGGCGGGTGGGGTTGAACTCTTACCTCTTTTATGTCACTATCCCGAGGGTACCAATGACAAAGGCACTTGGGGCCATATTAGAAGTGCTGATAGATGATACACTAGATGAGTAATTTAAAAACAAAATTAGATTTTCTCTTGTCATAGAAAGCTACAGCATCTCTTCTCTGCCCACACAGACAAGAGATTTCTGTCATCATAAATGATGACATAATTGGAAGACATCGTATTTCAGCAGATGTGCTGGTGTGGCGCTGTCTACGCAGGCAGACACGCTTCCACCGAGTCTGGTGTTAAAGGAGGTCCCGACCTCAGACCGTGTCCCCAGTGAGGATTGCTTCCTGCTTTTTGTTTTGTTTTGCTTTTCAAAAATTTCCTTTTTAAATGTTGCTTCGGGCGAGCCACGATTTCCAGTGTTTCTGCAGCAATCCAGTTGGTTATGGCCTGGAGACTTATTAGAAGAAAACATTAGCGTTTTATGTTTCGCTGTGATTTTCATTGGATCAACTACATGTGATTGGACCATATTTGTGCTAAGTGACTCCCTGATTAGGGACAGTCACAGATGTTGCTGCTGCATTCTTGGAATCACTAGACGAACAGAAATAACGCTAATGTGCTCTTTTTTTAGTCATAATACATTCTTAGGTAGCACACAAATCATGAAAATAGTCAACGACGACAGATGTGGCCAATTACTTTGTGGTTAAGTATTTGTGGGGAAAAAAGTTGGGGGTTGAGTGTGCATATCAAATAGAATTTCTCCCTTCTCTTAGATTTAAATTTGTGAGGAAATGATTGCTGAAGGAAGTGGAATAACACAATATTATGGCACCATGTGTGGAATTATTGTGCCAAATACCTTGATAATTCTGACGTTATGGGGAGAGTTGATGCGGCTGTATTACCTTGGGTGATTATGACTGATGATTATGTTTTGAGAGATGTGATTCGCCTTTGAGAGCCAGACGAATGTCACAAAACTTCCCCCGAAGGAAAGGACATTCTGAGAGTCCTCTCCACCAGGCTGTGACTTACTTGCTTTGAACATTGAAGATGCCCGACGTTCGTTTTGTGTAATCTCATTCCTTCTCTAACTAGGCACCCGGGTCTCTTTCTCTTGTCATGGAGTCAGTCAGTCTGATGACTCTAAAATGCGTTCAGTTCGGTGCCATATCTCATGTAATTAGTGAAAGTGTTTTCCTGCTGTCTTTTCTGTGATGCAGAGTGAAACTAGTTAGTTAGTAGAGAATACTGTCTTATAGCTCCCGGATAGGAAATGTTATACTATGGAAGTAACTCAGGCTTTCTTCCTTCTAATCCTTCTCTATCTTTCCCCACATAGAATGATAGGCATCAGAAAGAATAATAATTATTCTCATTTTACTTTTTTTTAATCCTTAAGAATTTAAAAACATATAACCTGCCCTAGATGGTTTGGCTCAGTGGATAGAACGTCGGCCTGTGGACTCAAGGGTCCCGGGTTCGATTCCAGTGAAGGGCACATGCCCAGGTTGCCGGCTCAATCCCCAGGAGGAAGTGTGTAGGAAGCAGCCAATCAATGATTCTGTCTCATCATTGATGTTTCTATCTCTCTGTCCTCCCTTCCTCTGTGAAATCAATAAAAACATATTTTAAAAACTAAAAACATATTACCCAACCTTTGAGGGTGGGAATGAGGAGAATGATTAAGTGAAGTATTCCAAGGACTAAGAAAAGCTCACCTGAAAGTTGGCAACTACTTTTAGAAGGAGTGACTGGGACAGCCACCAGGCAGGATGGCCCAGGGGTCCCCGCCTCCTGGTATCCACGCCTTTGTGTAGTCCCTTCTCAGCTGCATCAGGGTGGGTGAGTGCAGCCAGTAGAATGTGGTGGAAGTGATAGTGGGCCACATCCAAGGCTAGCTTGTGAAAGACTTCTGTCCCCCAACCCTCCTCTCTCTAATCATGAACCTGATGCAGGCCAGTGGCCATGCTGGGGGGCGGGGCCCATGTGGTGAGGAACTGAGGCCTCCAGCCAGTAGCCAGTGAGGGATCCAGGTCTCCCAGCAATGAACCATCTGGGAGCGGATCCTCCGGCCCCAGGCAAGCCTTCAGATGACTGACTCCAGCCGAGATCTCTCTCATCATTGATGTTTCTCTCTCTCTCCCCTTCTCCCTTCCTCTCTCTGAAATCAATAAAAACAACAACAACAAACAAAAACCTATCATGAAGGCAAAACCCACATGATGGAAAAAACATCCAGTTAGATATCTGTTTAAACCGAGACCCCACCCCACCCCACACAGTTTACAAGGACATTCTGGATACCTGCTGAGCCAGCAGTCAGACCTGTGATTACGCTCAAACCATCTCCAACTTCAGACTCTCATGTCCTTTGTAAATCGAATGTGCTATTTCCAATTGCAGGTCATTTGCCCAATGTTTGCATTTTATTTCTCAACTTCTTATGCTAACACTGAAATGGGTCATGTTTATCACATTGGCGACAGGTACTTGGCAAAAAATGACCTTAATAATGTCCCCCATCCTGGCGCTCACAGCCCAGGGTCCCTCGGGCCCCCGCCCATCACCATCGCGTGGGGAAATCCTCCTTTCTTGCACAAGCAATAAACGCTGCAGAGAGAACGCTGCAGAGAGGATGCTGGGTCACTTCTCAGCCAACTCCGCTCTTGCCCTGCGAAGCTCCCAGCTCCCTCCTCGAGGGCTGACATGCTCTAGGATAGATGTGCAGTGAACATGAGACATTCTCGCACGTGGGGCAGGATTAGAAGTAAACGGAGGTGATCCATCAATATTAGGCTTAGTTGCTAGGGAACCATGTCAGGGAAAGAAGAAGACTGGCCATTCTGAAGGAAATGATGTGGTTTGATTAATAGCCTTCATGTTCCGTCTTCTCTCCTAAGAATAATAAGTAATGTACAATTGATGAGTTTCCCCATATAATTCTTTTAATGTTAGTTAAGTCAATCAATCCATCAATCTATTTAATTTATTTATATAATTTAAGTTATATGATATTTATATGTATTATGTATACCGGTATAATTACTGTCAACTTTCAAAATTACCCACATTCACCCGTGAGTGGTTGCCAATTAGGGGATTGTTATAAAAGGGTCTCAAGTAACAAGAAGGACAACCTTTTTGTTTCATAATTTCTGTTGGTCATTTTCATTCCTTCTTGTCTTTTTCAAGACACGAGTTGCCTCTGGGCCGATTGGGAGCCCTTGTGTTGATGGGAGCTTCCTGCTGAAGCGGAGATGCGCCGCGTGTAGGAATCTTGATGCTCTTTATGGAAGACTAATCACAGCAGTGGCCTCAATTTGGTAAATTAAATTGATTGGGGTGACATTGGTGAATAGGCTCATATAGGTTTCCAGTGGACAATCCTATGATACGTGATCTGTATATTGCATGGGGTGCCCACCACCCAAAGTCAAATCATCTTCCATCACCATGTGTTTGGCCCCCTTTACCCTTTACTACCCCTCCCCCCAATAACCACCATACTATTGTCTGTGTCTGTGAGTTTCAGGTGTATATCCCATATATATGGCCTCAATTCTTTACCCCCTTTTATCCATGGCCTTTGCTTTGGACTCTGTTGTTCCTCTCATCAAAGAGGCGCTGTTTCTTTCTGTCCCTGGGTCCCGAGTTTGGCTGGGTTACTTGCAGGTCCGCTGTACGCAGATGTTTGGAAAGTGCTCAGACACGGCTGCTGCTTCTTGTGTTAGAAATGAACTTATTTCTGCACGCGCTGTGCAATTACAGCTGACATGCAGGACTCTGTTAGTTTCAGGTGCACACCACGGTGTACCTCTCCCGGGCGACTCTCCGGGCGGCCTACGGCGGGATGGAGGACCGCGTGGAGCAGCCAGCAGGACTCCCAGTGACAGCAGCCGCGCAGGTGGGTCCAGCTGGTGCCACTAGGCCCACCGCGTCTAAATCGCTTATGCGCAGACGTGTGACCTAAACCAAGGCTGACTTGGGGGTCAGGGGAAGTTTATTGATAGTATTATTGTGGCCACAGGAGGCGGACACAAGGCTCATTGAAGATTCGTTTTCTTTGGGGGGCAGGGAGGATTCCGACCGATACCTGTGATAGTGCGGAGGGTTCCCCCTTGGGGGACACTTTCTTTTTCTTGGCTTTGAGGGTCCAAGGACTGGATTCCGGAGGTGTGTATGTCGCTAATATTGACAGGATTATAATGGCCAGCTCCCAGGTGAGGGTCAACTGGGCGCGTGTTGGAGGGGCGCAGGGTTCGTGGCAAAGTGTTAGGCCAAGTGCAGAGTGTTGATTTCCAGAGAGCACGCGCTTAGGCGGAGAGATTTGCTAATGGAACGCAGTCAAACCGGTGACAACAGGTCCCACTTAGGGAAAGAGGCTGTGTGTGTGACCAGTAGAGTATGATGGTCTGCCTTAGGCCAGGAGGGATTGAAAAGCTTCCCTCCATCTACAGATGTTCTTGCTACATCATTCGTTTCAGCCTGGTCTCCGCTCACTGGAGAATCCAATTGTTTGCCCTCTCGGGAAAACGTTAGATGGCCAATTTTCTTTTTTTCTTTCTATTTAGTTCTTTAGTCCTACCACTATGACTTTGGTGTTTCCTTCCCTTTAAAAAAAAATACTGAAGTGCGACAGTGAGCAGTGTTTTAAAATTTAAATTTTATTTCTCATTTGCCGTTTCCATTCAATATCATTTTGTATTCATTTTAGGCGTTACACTCTGCAATGCTACCCTCCGCTTTCAAAATGAAAAAAAAAATCATTTAAAATTCATCCTAGGCACAGTATGTAATGGTTGTCTGATATTCAGCTGCACGAATACCTTGATTTAACTGTTTCCTCGTCTCCACGCGCGCACTGTTCACCATGCCACAGCCCCAGTGTCTCTGTGCGCCTTTCTGATGATTTCCTCGCGGTGACTTCCTGGAAGTGGGGTGACCAGTTCAGACGTTATGAACCTTGTAGAGGTTTAAAGGCCTGAGTCCGTTTAGCCAGACTTTTAAAGAAAGGTCGTGCTGCGCCCGGCCGCGGTTGCTCAGTCGTTGAGCGTCGACTTATGAACCAGGAAGTCTCGGTTTGACTCCGGGTCAGGGCACAGGCCCGGGTTGCGGCCTTGCTCCCCAGTGTGGGGCATGCAGGAAGCAGCCGATCCATGATTCTCTCCCACCATTGATGTTTCTGTCTCTCTCTTCCTCTCCGTCCCTGAAATCAATAAAAATATACTTTAATAATGGAAAGCCTTATGTTTAACAATGATGTAAGAATGGCTAGAGGTAAGGTGTAATGAGACACATGGTGTGAGTGTCTAATGCCAATAGGCCTGCTCTAGACCCATATTTTATGCTCACAAGACATGTGGAACGTGTGTTGACATGGAATGCCACATTTGATTACTTTTCACCATCATTAGGATTGCCACTAATTCCTGCAGTAAAATTGATTGTGGGGACGTCGATGGTTGAGACAGGAACATTGATGTGTCAGCTATTCCACAGGCGAATCATTTCAGCTCAAAATAGAAGGCAGCCTGTGAGATCATGCAAAATGCTCCCAATCAAACCTCCTCTTACCACTAACTCCACTTCAGTGGCCCATCGTGATGAGGAAAGGGACTTCGGTTTCCCCCACGAGGAGTCTTCTACTAATGAGGATTAATTTGAGAATTAGAGAGATTACTTGGAATCAGAAACCACTGAGAGGAAAAGGTTTTAAAGATTTGAAGTGGGTTGAATGACCGTGGCTCAAAAATTGGAGTTGTTCTCTCTCGGTGAGAAAAGTCATTAACCCAAACGGAAGGATTAGCAGAAGATTATAAAAAAGCAAATGAGGCCATTCTCATTAAGCGACGGTTTTTGAACCGAGTCAGAGTGAACACAGTGTTCTTGTATCGCTCATTGGGAAATGTTAGTTGGACAGAAAGAGACCCGTAGATACACTATGTTTAGTTTTTCTTTTTTTCTCTTCGATGATATGTGTAGTCTTCACCTCACAAGGGGACGTTCACTGACGATGACACAGGAGTAACAGAGCCGCCCACTTCTGGTGGGCTTTTCATTTGACCTCGTGCCCTATAACAGGCCCCCAAGAGTAAGTTGGTAGAATAAATACAGTCGAGGGGAGTTGGGGAGGTCAAGCCTCAGCCATTTTTTTTGCTGCCAGCACCAACTATTAGGAAGCTCTTCCTTACGGAACCAGAAAGGGTATAGCTGCTCCCGCCCCGGTCCGCTCTGGCTACAGGGGAATAGCTTCCGTTTCCTGTCTGCTCTTGGGCTTCCCGGACAATGGTGATGGGGAGGAGCACAGGGACCACACAGCCCCCTTCTAAGAATTTGACCGGAAATTTGTGGAGTCCTCCATACAACTCAGAATTTAGGTTTTCAGATGGTCCTCCCAATGCTGAGACGGAAGTCTGGCTAGAAGGCTCTGCTCTTCAGGAGAACGTATTTTGAACAATTATGACAGCGAGGCCCAGGAAGTGCTGGAGAAGGGGAGGGAATGAGTCAAGGGGGTCACACTCAATAAAGGAACCAGGATTTGGCTTCGATCTGGCGGCGAGGTGAGCTGGCGTTTGGGGTTCTGGGACTCAGGGCCCGATGAGCCCATAAATGTCGTGATGGGCAGATCAACTCTAAGCACATGCGGCTGCTGATGTTTAAAAGCAGGCTTTTGAATTTTGTGTTACGGTTTTGTGCTGTAGGGTACTCAGCAAACCAAAGGTTTCGTTGAGAGCCGGTTACACAATAGGGTTGCAGCGTGGTGTTCTGTGAAACGAGAGGGAGCAGGTTGGCATGAAACCATCGAGGACACTTGTAGGAAGAGGGCGAGGTGGCCAGAGCAGCCGCCAGGGAAAGCGCGTGTAGAATGCAGCAGCTGCCTTCCCCCCAGGAAATCATGAGCCTGGGGGAGAGGGGAAGAGGAGTGTCGTATTGTTTGGATGCTAAAGGAAACGGTGAACGCAGAAAACTAGAGGACTTGGGGTCCTGTGGGCCACAGTGTCCAAAACAATTCCAGTCCTAATTGCTTTTAGTTTTCAGGCCGAGTTAAATCCTGTGTCCCCAGGACATGGCTCCATCATTTGCCAGCAGCTCTGGGTCTCTCCCAGACGCAGCTCTAACAAGCTCAGCTCCTCTGGCCACCTCGGACTTGGTCGCCCAGACATGCATCCGCTTCTCAGTGTCTCTTAAATGTCGTACCTGCGGCAGAGCTCGGTGTCCCACCACTGGCTTCCGCAGCGAGAGAGGGAGACGGCGGCCTCCCTCTCTGAGCTTCGTTCTTCCGGCTTTCCAAACTGAACTAGAATCATTGTCTCTGGACTCATCCGCCTGCTGACTCCCACTCAGCACAGGTTTCGCCAAGCACCTCACTGGCTGGTACAGGACACGCGCTCTTCATAGCTCCCTTATCCTATAGCTGTGGAGTTCATCCCTTTTTTAAAAAACTGAATTTTGTTATGCACACATGGTCCATCTTTATTGTTTCCCGTACTCACTAAGGGCACTGATTTATGTCCCGTAAAAATTTAATAAGGTTGCAAGATGTATGTCCTTCATTCTTTTTAAATCATTTTTGGCTGTCCTGAGGTATAATTAACAAATAAAATTGCCAGATAGTTAAAGTGTACATCACGGTGATGTGATATCTGTACATGTCGTGAAAGGATTCCCATCACCTAGTTAATTAACACATTCATCACCTCATATAATGATATGTATAAATATATAGAATATTTTGGTGATAACATTTATTCATCCAGAGACTCTGAAGATGAACGCAGCCTCCATAGTTAACAGAACTTCCTGTCACACATTCTAACAAGGAAACGTCGGGTTTTATTCAAATGGAAAACACTGTAACCTGTTTACGGATCTTCCATGCTTTAGCTTTCTTTTTAAGTAGCTTTACATTTTTGTCATTTTCTAGCTCAGCCTTGAAGGTTCCTTTGCTTTTCTCCTGAGTAAGGAGGTCCCACCTGCCCTACCTGAGTGTCATGTACATCCCCCCCAACCCCACCCCCACCCCCGTCCTCAGCACAGTTCTCAGAAGGTGCCTGAGATTGTGCTTTCCAATGAAAGAAGCATGCGATTTTGTGGGGAACTAAGATTTGGCATTTGCCCAGCTTCTTCATTTTATCTTGCGTGTAAGCCTTCAGTAAATGACAGAGTCGTATTTAAAAATACGCATATTTTTAATTTTAAACTCTTCCCCCAATCATTGTAGTAGGCCAAGAGAGCATTCTGGCTTGTTTGATGTACATTTACTCTAAGCTTCATTTGCATTTATATCATAGTATATATTATCATAATAATTGTGATATGTTATATATTACTGTATAGATAAACACGGTCTTGTTGTAGCAGGTTAATAGAAGTGCTCTATCAGAGTGTGGGTCTGTCAGAGTGTCAGCTATATTTACATGACTATCTTTTTAAAAGATTATTTTAGAGAGTGAGGAAGGGAGAGGGGGAGAGAGAGAGAGAGAGAGAGAGAGAGAGAGAGAGAGAGAGAGAGAGAGAGAAACACGGATGTGAGTGAGAAACATCGATCTGTTGCTTCCCATACACAACCCGACTGGGGATTGGACCTGCACCCCGGGTCTCGGCCCTGACCAGGAATCGAACTGGCGACCCTTACGTGCACGGGATGTCACTCAACCAACTGAGCCACACTGGCTAGGGCACTGTCCCCAGGTATTAGTCAGTGTTCTCTGCTATCGTCAGATTCACTCTGGCTAGTTTGTTTTTTATTATTGACACGGTTATAGGTGCCCCATTGTCCTCTCTGGCTGGTTGAAATGAAAAGGAATGAGCCCAGAGTAGGCGTTGGCTCAGAGCACGTCTGGCTGAGCACGGAACCCAGGCGGTGACGCAGACGCGCAGGGGGAAGGCCGGCCGCCGTGGCACCGGTCCAGGAGAGAGCAGGAGACCTGACTGCAGCCTGCGTGGCTCTCTCCCTCCTCACCCACACCTCCCGAGGCTGCCATGGAAGGCCCGCCCTCAGAACCTCCTTTCTCCTTAATTTCTTCTGGCAAGGCCCCGTCTCCAATGACACATTCCGAGGTGGGGGGGTCAGGGCTTCTACATACGCACATGGGAGGGACACGGTTCAACCCAGAGGCACACGGCCCAGGCCTCCCGCGGCCTGGTGTGGGGCCAGGGACGTGGATGGCAGCAGTGTTCCGGAAACAGTCCTGCAGCCAGTGCCGTGGGAGACCGTGCGTCTAGATCAAGCATGTCCCACTCAAAGGCGAACACGAGCCAAATAAATGAGGCATGTGGCCCGCGGGCCGCGAGTTTGACATGCTTGGTCTAGGTGGCCTTTGGCATTTCTGAGGCTGTGAGCGGCCACAGGTTCTGTTCCTCCGAGGCTGTGAGAGCCAGCATCGCTGTTCTTTCTTCGTTGTCTGGAGCTTTAGGTGATGGCAGTATATCCACATGAAAAAGTTACCTATTTATTTAGTCTGCAATAAAAATAAAATAATGTAATCTGTAGTAATTATGATTACTTTTGACAACGTTTTGCTGGAAGAACAAGACTGAGTATATTGGGGAATTAGTCTGTCAGATATGCCACGGGTCTTGTGTTTTAGGGGAAACGAATTTGTAAAATCTAAGCCGTTTTTCTAGTTACAGATCTAATAACTCCCAGATGGGCTTTTTAAAATTGAATTTATTGGGGGTGACATTGGTTGCTAAAATTATACAGGTTTCAGGGGTACAATTCAATAACACATCATCTGTATGTTGTACTGTGTGTTCAGCACCCCAAGTCAAGTCTCCTTCCATCTCCATTAATCTCCCCTTTACCCTCTCCTACCTCCCCCACCCCCTTTCCCTTCGGTCATCACCATGCTGCTGTCTGAGTCTATGAGCTTTTTTCTTCTTCTTAACCCCTTCACCTCCACCCAGCCCCCAGCCCCTCCCCTCTGACAGCTGTCAGTCTGTTCTCTGTATCTGCGCCATATGTGCCTTTGGGTTTACCACTTATTTGCTTCGGCATTTCTGAGTGGTGTCTGGGCTGGGCGGTTCCCGCCTCCACGCACACGTCGAGCCGGCGAGTCCCAGGACAGGGGACGCTGTCCTTCACCAGGACGGCTGGGTGCCATCGCCCCACGCACTTTATTGGAGAGTGTTCCATTCACGGAGTCCAGTAAGTGTTCGCCTCCCCCACGGCTTCCTCAGAGTCACTGACATGGTGATTTCCCCATGAGTCAGTGCTCTGCCCGCCCGCGTGGGGTTGGAGCGAGGCGGGGAGTAATGGGCCGTGCTGTTTACCCTGGTGCTTCCCGTGGCGCGTCCGTCCGAGGAGGCAATGAGCTGAAGCCGAAAGCATTTCTCCGGAGGAGCACCGTTATGCGTGCCACTGGCTGCCTGTTGGCTTTCTCCTCCCTGGGGAGAGAGGGTCCCCCCCCAACCCCACCCCCCCCCCCGGCTCCCCATCATTGCATGCGGTTGGCACAATGGTCACGACAAGCCTAACGGATGCTGTGAGCACTCCTGCTCCCGGGCAGGGTGATTGAGTGGGAATGGAGTCCCCGTGCTCCCCCTGGAGCTGTGATGAGAGGACCCGGCCGCGCTGACTCCTGTCCCAGCGGCCCCGGCCGGCTGCCCGCCGCAGCGCTTCCTCTGAAGTAGGCAGTGCTGTCTAAACCGAGCTCACAAAACTGCCCGGAGAAGGAAACATTTTTGGCAAAACCGATGCAAGCCCCGTTTCCGGTGTGGCTTTTCAGCAGACAGTTTCCCTCCGGGGCTGGGAGAGGAGAGAGCCTGGGGTGGGCAGCGCCCCGCCAGCGCCATGGGGCCGGGTGGGGAGCAGCCCCGGGCCCTGTGTGTGCGTGGGAGGCATCCCGGTCATCGCCGTCGGGGATTTAGGACCTGCATCTGCCGGCTTCACATTGTCCAGGGTGCACGGTGAGGACGCTTTCCCGACAGCAGTGAGGGGTGGGAGGGGCTCTTCCAATAGCAGCTGCCCCCCCTCCCCCCCCAGCGCAGCCCTGGGCGGCGAGGGAAATACGCTCTTTTCTCTTTTTGTGCATAAAGACCATCAGTGATTGCTGGACTCCGACACCTTACTCGTGCCCTAGGGCCACCCAACATAATACTCTAAAACTGCCAGTTCTAATCCCCTGGACTGGGTTATGGATAATTGTTTTTAAAGGACATTTTCTGTAACTGAATGCCATAAATAACAACAATGGTTTTTTGTGTTGATGCTAGTCATACTTTTCCTAAAAGGGTTAAGAGTTACCCTTTAGGGAGTCGCTCTTTGCTGGGCATTTTACATATGCTAATAAACCCAACCCTCACGTGGTGAAGTCGGAAGAGTTTAAGGAACTTGCTAACTGAACCGCGGCCAGCAAGGGGCAGAACCTGAGTTTGCACTCCGCCTGGTCTGTGCAAAGCTACCTGCTCCATGGCGTCTCCAGTGGGTTTGTTACAGGGAACTGTCTGATCTCGTGGGAAACAAAGAAATGCCCACGGATTCTGGGAGAGTTGGGTTGTTGACTCTGACCCTGCGTGTGAACATCAAATAAACTGCAAAAGCAAGGATCTCCTACTGCTCCGGGCCTCTGCCACGCAGACAGGATAATGCCGCTAAATTCTTATTTAATAAGAAAATAGTTTATGTTAAATGAACCACGATGGGTAGAATCTCGGTAGTCAGTTTATATAGGATGTTGTACATAGTCATATATTTAAACCATTATGAAAAATAGAAAAAATAATTCAAAAGAAAAAAATAACAGAAATAATAGCCGGCATTGAACACTTAACTTTGTGCCGGGTACTGTTCTAAGTACTTAGCATGTTTTAATTCACGTTCCTCCCGGTGACTGTGAGGTACTGGAAGTAGCCACACTGAAATCACCAGTGGTTGTAGCAGGGAGCTTCCATAACTTGCCTGAGTGGTCGGGGCCACCTGACATGGGCTCTGTGATTTCAGTGGGAGCGATGGGTCCTAGAGTGGCAGAGGTGGTCAGGTGTCTGCGACAGGCAGCAAAGGTAGAGTCACAATCAGAATCATATTATCTGCAAGCATATTTGGGGGTGCCTCATGAGTTATGGGGTCCCTGGGTTTGAAATAGACAGGTAGCCTTTGACGGAAGAAGGCAAGGCTTACAAATAGATTCATTAATGCAGCACTGGCACGGGCTGGAAGGGGGCTGGGCGGGGCTCTGAAGACCCGGAGGTGGGACATCCTCCCAGTGGGGAGCTGGTTGAACAGTCTGCCTCGTGTGCGCTCTGCTTAGAAGGACAGGTGCTCGAGGGACGCATTTACCACGGTTCGTGGGCAATGCCAGTACTTTACCTCAGTCGTCCAAGGAGCTTGGAATGAGCAGACAAGACGGTTCATGAGAAGATGGGCTGAGAGGGAAATAGGGGGTATTCTCTGATATTAGGTAGTATGAGGATATCTGAATATCTGGCAGATACCCTCCATTGCAGAAGAGCCTCCTGATAGGTAGTCATCCGTGACGACCATTTGTCTGCGGCCTTCTCCCAGCCACGCCAGTGCGTTCCCAACGAGGCATAAACAAAGTGGTCCTGGAGGCAGCCGGCGGCAGCCCCTCGGGCCTACTTGGCTAGAACGCTCAGTTTTCTTGCAGCAGAAAAAAAATCCTCGCTCCTAGGAGCTGATTGTTAAATATTTAGGAATTCGTATTAACTAATTTCCTTTATTTCCCTCTAGGGTTCCCTTGCTGTGTTACCTATTTAACTTCACGCTGCTCAGTGGGGATGGCTGCCTGCTCGGTTTCATCCTCTTGATGTAGATGCTGGGGTGAGGTCGGCTGGCTCTGGACTTGGGGCTGATGGGTGACCAATGGCTTGTTAGGCAGTCCCCCTTTCAGAGAGAGAGAGGGTGCATTTTTAGAAAAGAATAGTTGCGTTAGATATATACATTTGTTGTGGTGGGTGTCAATGCCCAGGTGCAGGCATAGGGAAGTGGAGTCTGATGCTGGGCAGAGACCACAGTGAGCATTTGTCTTGTTTGTGGCCGTCCTTGCACCCCCTGAACAGCCCTCGTAAAATCTCTCACCTTCGGACGCATCCCTCTGAGGTAGAAGACAGAAGTGCCTTCCTACTTCCCAGCAGAGCTCAATGCCGGCGCCAGAGAACCCAGTGGGGCTCAGTGCAGAAGAGAGTGACACGAAGAGGACACATACACACACATACACACACACACACACTCATACTCATACACACATACATACACAATACATACACACACTCATACACATACACACATACATGCACACAGTCACACTCATACACACACACACACACACACACACACACACACACACACTGTTCGGCAGGCAGTTTCATGCTCTGGTGACTGTAGCCTTCTTCCTGGCTGAGTAGTGTGCAGACCAGCTGTCTCCGCCTTCCCTGGTGTTTGCTGACGGACTTCTAACCCTTGATGTATACCTTGGACAGAATGGGCTCTGTTGCTTACAACTGAAAGCAATTCCTGGCACATGGAT
Source organism: Cnephaeus nilssonii (assembly GCF_951640355.1). Classification (NCBI taxonomy): domain Eukaryota; kingdom Metazoa; phylum Chordata; class Mammalia; order Chiroptera; family Vespertilionidae; genus Cnephaeus; species Cnephaeus nilssonii. Next base: position 3,134,049 of record NC_137092.1, read on the forward strand.
ATTTGAAATACCCAGAGGGAGGAAGGCGGGCAAGCATCTGCTCAGCCATCACGGAAGGGACTTACTTTTATAAAGCAGTCTACTCAGTGTTGGAAAGATTGAGCAATCTCACCAAAGTCCCGACCCACGGGACTAGAATCTGTCTTCAGTTAAGCAAATCTCATGCACAAAATCTTAATTTATAAACAGAGAGAGATATTAAAGGATTCTTTTTTTTTTAAATTTACCAGAAGATTCACCAAATTAAAGGATTTCCTATATAGTTACTCAAATGGCCAATTCCCCATTTGTTTAGGACACTCTGTCTTTAAAGAATTCTTCAAGACCCTATCTGCTACACAAATGGAGACCGGCCTTGCCTAGGATTGAAGTCTGAGAATTTGAATGCTTGGCTGGGACATTGTACAATCGCTCATCCCCAAAGCCCAGCCTAGGGCTCCAGCCAGCCCTTTCAGACTTGGAATGCCTCTTCACTATCAACATTATGAAGAGCGTGCCCTACGGAGGAATGCGGTTATTATGGAGGGTTCTTAAATGAGGACCATAAAATACATATCGAACTAAAAAATTCAATAGTACAAAACAGCATGCCATTCAGTTCCTACGTGTTTTTGTGTTAACGTGCCTAGCTGTTGATTTTGTCCAGTCACTCTCATCCAATTTGTAACAGTTCTTTTTGTCCCATTGAAAATTTTAAAATATTTTTTTTAAGGCCTCTGACACAATATAGGTGTCATTTACAGAAATGACAGACAATGACTACCTGCATTAGGGGTGTGTGTTTGTGTGTGTGTGTGTGTGTGTGTTGTTGTACTACATGGCATCACACTATAAACACCCCTAAATTCCACCTGGGTCCACAAGTTCATGGCTGGTATGAAACACCTATGGGAGCTTTAGGAGCATCACAAAAAGACCATCCCTGGAGGGTGGTGCTCAGCCTGGGACTAGATCCCCTCCCTGGCAAGGATTCGACTCAGCCTTCGAGCTGTTTCCTGTCCTATGAGGGAGCCATGGCAGAACTTGGCCGCTGGTACATAACACGATGATGTACATGCAGAGATTTCACAGTGAAACAAAAGATTTACCTTATTACCTTATCCTGCTATCCGGGACAGCGGGGACCCCTGAGGGCCACCTCTCTGTGAGCTCTCCTGAGAGGCACTGATGTCTGATGACGGAACACACTCTGCTCCTTCAGCTCTGTCTTCCAAGCAAGGGCTGGGTGTTTTCACAGCCACAGAGGTTCTTGTGTCATAAGTCGGAGGACCGCACGAAACACTGGCTCCAAGGCAGAGACCACTGGCGGGCTACACTGGGTAGAACTTTACCGAATTAGACCAGCAACAGCAAACAGCTTATTCACCGTATTTCAATATTAGTATTCCAGATGCCACTCAAGCCATCCAAATTCTGACCCCGAGCACTCCTCTTCTCGGTTCATAATGTCCTAAATGGCTTTACGTAATGAGCCTGCCTGAAAATAACTAAGGTTAGTGGGAACGTGTTGAGGAGGAATTGAAGCACCCACACTGGGCTTCATGGGGGAGGAGACTTTGGAATTGACCTTGTCAAGTGTGTTTAGTCTGAGTTTGACGCTAGCGCCAGCTGAATGTGGAGCTCAGTGCTTTTGTCTTCATGCTGCTTGAGCTGACCCAAGAGCAAGCTGCCTCAAACCGGAAGGCTGCATCCTTGTCTCTCCTTAACTCTTCTAGTTTACCGCCTCAGTTTCTATCCACCCCTCAGAACACACCCGCCAGCATCCATCGTGGTGCCAGACCTCATTAAGTGCCCCTCCTTCGGGCACCTGTGGAACCCTGTGTACAGCCTTACCATTGCATTACACGTCGCAGTTGGCCCTGGAGAACAATTGGGGGTTAGCACCCCCAACCTCCAACATCGTGGAAAATCCACATAGAACTTTTGACTCCCCCCACACTTAACTACTAATTGCCTACTGTAGACCAGAAGCTTTATCACTAACATAGTTGGTTAACACATAATTTGTATGTTATGTGTATTATATACTGTATTCTTTTTAAAATATATATATTTTCATTGATTTCAGACAGGAAGGCAAAAGGAGAGAGAGACAGAAACATCAATGATGAGAGAGAAGCATTGATTGGCTGCCTCCTGCATGCCCCACACTGGGGATTGAGCCCCCAACCCAGGCATGTGCCCTGACCAGGACTCGAACTGCAATCTCTTGATTCATAGGTCAACACTCAACCATTGAGCCATGCCAGTTGGGCTATATACTGTATTCTTACAATAAAGTGAGCTGGAGAATATGAAATGTTATAAAAATCTTAAGAGAAAATACACTTACAGTGCTTACTGACAAAATCTTCAGCTAGGTGGACCCGCGCAGTGCAGACCCGTGTTGTTCAAGGGTCAACAGTATAGATGTGCTCATGCGGCCACCTTGCCTTGGAGCCCTTCTTCATTGCTATTTCTGAACCATATCTGAGTCATGGTAGAGACTCTATAAATGTTTATCCAAGCGAATTAAACTTGTCTTATTTCTTATCTTCCTCTAGTCTGTTTAACTCTCTCTCTAATTTTTCTCATCCTGTTTTTCTTTTTTAAATGACACGAAAAACATTCTTTGAATTTATTTTTCCACCATCGTTGACATTACAGTGTAATTGCTGGTGGTTGATTGATCTGTTTATGGTGACTCTGCCTTACTATATGCATCTCTCCGTGTATATAAACCCCCTGCCTGCTCGTCCCTTCCTCCGTGTGATGGCCTCAGTTCCATTAGGCATTCCTGGAGCCAGAGGAAGAATGTGGGAACGTTTTCTTTAATGAGAAACAGGAGTCGAGAAGTTTCGAGGAGCCCAGCCATGTGCAGGTGCTCATGGCCTTTCCTGTTAGGGTCCTCACAGGCATGCCGAGGGTCTACCTGGGATGGAGCCACAGAGGGGGGTTTACAGAAAGCCTTTTGAAATTAGGAAGCTTCTGTCCTAAGGGTCATACTGTTCTGGTTTGAACTAGTGTGAGAATGAAGACTGAACGATTGACATAAAGGGTTCGGTTTTTCCATATTTCGTCAGCCCGAGTTCCCGGTAACGTTGGAACCAGGTCTGAATGGAAGAGGGCTTCTGATTTTGAAACCGTCACTGTGCCTGCTATGGTCATTTTCAGACACACATAGCTCCCACTCAATCTGCAATGCAATGTCTAAAATCTTTATAAAAAACTGCCCGATAAACAGATTTTTAAAGTTAAGTTTTGTGACATCTTCTCCCCCAATCACCTCCTCTGCCCTAATTTGCCTAAATGGTATTAGGCTCTCAAAGACATTTGACCCGAGTCATGAGCAGTCAGTTCAATAGCTCTTGATGGTGAGCTGATGAATTTTTCATGCACACAATGGACTGTAAATTTAAGCAATCTCCACTGAATGGCCATTCCGACTCCTCAAGTGACAGTGAAATAAAGGGTGTTGCAATATTGCACATTCAAAATGTAACACTCCAGGAGTGAAGTAATAATGCCTATTTGTGCAATGGATCCAAACCAGTATTTACCTTGGAGAATACCTCCTCCCATTCTCTTCTCAACTCTCTTGCTCACACACGGCAATTTGATTGCATTGTCTTCAATAGATGACAATAATCAATAGATGCCTGGTATCCATGCCCTTTGGGCTCTACTTGGTAGTCTCTACCCACTCTGACTCTGAGATGGACTTGGACTTACTTTGGCCCTCATGGTTGTGAGAGAAGTGATGGTATGCCCACATGTCCAATAGGAAGACAGTACTTAAACACAGTATGATATGGCCACCACAGGGTAGTATTCAGAGAATGAATGACACATACATGAAAAAAATGGATGCATTATAGAAACATATCCTTAAAGGAAAAGAAAAAAATCACAAAGAGCAACACACAGGATGATATCATTTTAGTAAAACTCCAGAATAAGGAGTCTAAAATATACATTGTTACGAGCCAATATGTGTGATGAAAGCTATTCTTTAAAAAGCAGTGAAGTGATAAATGCAGTATTCCTACAAGAGACTTAGTAGAGCTGGAAACAGGCATTTGGGTTTTGAAAGAAGCCAACAGTTTAAAGATATGTTCCAGTTGGTGCTGGGTTTACAGTTTATATATATATATATATGTGTGTGTGTGTGTGTGTGTGTGTGTGTGTGTGTATAGTATATGTGTGTGTATATATATATATATATATATATATATAGTATGTGTGTATATATAAGGTATGTGTGTGTACACACATACAAATGCGCATGCACACACACACATTGAGAGAAAGAGACAAACAAGCAGTATAACAGCACGGCTTTGTCTCACGCATGTGCTGCACGTGGTCTGGCCCCACCACTCGGGACAAAAGCAAAGGCATCTGTGAGACATGTGGGAATAAATCATTAAGGAGATCAAGTTAACAACAAACGGATGGGTGCGGTAACTGAAGTCGTCACACTAGGCGCCCGCTCTGTCTCAGTGCACTGGGGAGCACAGGGGTTGTTAAGGGCAGTTATGCTCCAAACAGCTGATTTTTCATTCTCAGATTTGCGTGTTATTTTTCTTTCCAAGGACTAGGGCTGCCATTTGTCCTCCTGTACTCCAGAAAAAATAATTTGATGGCAAATTATTTTAAGTCAAAATAATAAAAGTCCTACCCTGTGATCACTACCCAGTTGACTGGGAAACAAACCCTTCTCTTTTATGGAGAAGGTGTTGCTGACGCCCCCTAGTGGCCGGGAGGCGCCACAGGCAGTGCTGCGATCCCACACACTCGGTGTTATACAATTCAGCCTACTGCTGTCACGGGGGAGGAGGAGCACGTTTAGATGCAGCTTCCCAGCTTGAGAGTTGACATTCTTCCTCAGACTGATTCCGATATTGCCTTTCTCCCCGGTGCACACTTTTCTTCGCCCACGAGTCTCGGTTCATTTTTACTGGAGCTCTCGGCCAGGGCAGGGAAATGGGATACCCGTCGTTACACCATCTTATCAATTAATCAATGCCTTGTGTTTCCTGGAATTTAAACTTTGTCATTGTACATGGGCGTTTTTTTCAGTGTTACATAACACAAACCTTGAACCCAAATGGGGGGGAGAGGTTTGGGTGGCCCACGGTCTCTCCCAACACACGGTCCAGGCTGGGGCCACTGCGCTTGCACTTCACACGGACTCCCGCTGCCCTGGGAGACCGAGCTCAGTGGTGTTTTGACCCCAGTTAAGTCACATGAGGCCCAGAGAGGTGAACAATTAGGCCGAGTCAACTGTCTAACGCCGTGGTCGGCAAACCGCGGCTCGCGAGCCACATGCAGCTCTCTGGCCCCTTGAGTGTGGCTCTTCCACAAAATACCACGGCCTGGGCGAGTCTATTTTGAAGAAGTGGCGATAGAAGAAGTTTAAGTTTAAAAAATTTGGCTCTCAAAAGAAATTTCAATCGTTGTCCTGTTGATATTTGGCTCTGGTGACTAATGAGTTTGCCGACCACTGGGCTAACGCATTGCAGGGTTAGCATTAGATCCTGCTCTCTCGACACTTGTTCTCTCGACAATGTTCTCTCGACTTGCTCTCTCGACAATGTTCTCGCTGAGGGTAAGGGGTCCCAGATCTGGTGCTGGCTCTCCGGGGAGATGCTGGGGGCTGTGAAGGGGGGAGGGGACTCTAGGACACGCAGCTCTGCTTCCAGGACTTAGCGACTCCTGGGCCTTATAGGACCTCTTTCTTCCACCCGCAGCCAGGCTCTCGGTGGCTGCTGGGCCAGGACACCCTTCCTGCTTCTTCGGTTCGAACACGTGAAGGAAGCGTGTCTAGACCCCGGGGTGGAGGTCCGGGGCTGCTTTCCTTATCTTAGACGCTCACACAGTGATTGACTGCTGGGGGTGGGGGTGGAAGAGGGCACAGAGGGGGTAATGGTGGTGGAAAAAGATTTAAAAAAATTTAAAAAGGAACACAAAAATAAATAAAATATAACTTGGAATTCCCCCCCCCCTTAGAGTGAATATGGATATTAGTATACTTACTAATATGGGGGCAATAGCCCCGTCTTCTGAGGTCCTTGCTCACCATTTGGGGGACTTTCCCCATTTACTCTCACCACTGTGCCCCTCGCTCTGCTCGTCTGCTTGGCCTTGCTGCCCGCCCCCTGCCTCTGTCTGGTGTCTGGAGGGGAGCTATCCATTCCTCTGTGTGTCCTGCTTCAGGGAGGAGCCTGCTCTGTCCTCTGGGATCAACTACTCTGGGATCCCTCCGCTTATCTTGTTCATATTTGATGGCATTTACTTTTTAAGTGACTTTCACACTTGGCCCGAGTGTTTGCACAAAGGAGGCTTCCTAATGCGAATCCGACCAAATGGAAGGTTAAAAACAACAACATGGGCCCCGATAAGACTGCCCTCAAAGTCAAACCTCAGCCATCAAAGCCGCTATTCTCTTCTTCATTCATTTGATTTGTTTGTTAATTAAGTGTTTGCGATAATTTATGAAGCTGATATTTTCCAAATCCCTGTGGTGGCTGTGGGCACCGGTCTGGGACTTAGCATTTAGCAGGGAGCGTGAGGAGATGTGTGAAAAGTCACAGCACTGGAAAAGGTCCAGCTGTTGGTGGAAAAGCGTTGCCCGAAGGAAGGAGGGGAGGACCCACCAGCCAGGCTCCGGGGAACACCACACCCGTTTCTGACACACGGGGAGTGAAAGGCGTCCTTTTACACGCACCAATAAAGGACCCTTTCCAGATGTGCCTGCGGGCCCAGGAGAGGAGGGGCTCAGGCGCGTGGGAAGGGGGGTGAGAGATGGAACCGGCAGTGGCGGGAAGGTGGACTCCCCATTCCTCAGTGAGCTGCAGGCTGTTCGAGAGGCAGACCTTTGCGACCCAAATCTGGAAGACAGCATTTGAAATACCATCCTGGTCGCAGTTGTCTAGTAACACATGAAGGGTTCATGCAAAGGTTATAGAATTTGTGCAGGAGAGTAAAATATTCTAGGTCTATGAAGGGATTTCGGTGTTTGCCCCCCTCAGGGGGAGGGGGTGACACATTAATGAAAGATGAGACAGAGGGCCGAAGACCAGGCCTACAGGCTTTATTAGAGGAGAAGGACCCCTGCCGGGCTGCCTCCCAAAGGAAGAGAGCACACGTGTAGGGGTGAAGACGCCTTTTGAGGGGAGGAAAGGGAAGGGATGGGGCTTAGGGTACTCGGCACGCGCTGATTGGTGGTTTCATATAAGGCACATGATTAGGCACTTAGGGACTTAGGAATCGGGGGCTTAGGGTATTTGGCAGGTGCTGATTGGGGGTTCAGTGTACAGTCCATATAAGGAGCCTGGTTAGGTGCTCAGGAATGTCCAGGCTGCAGGTGCAGGTTATGCCATACTCCGTCCATCAGTTGGGGAAGGGAGGATCTATCAGTTAAGATCCTCTGTGCTAGTTGACACCTCCCCGTTTTAGAATATGGGACGGGAACTGCTGTCCATGGGGAAGAGGCCGATTTCCTGGCCCGTGTGTCCCAGAAACCACACGGCTAAGAGCAGAGGGAAGAGGCAGCCGGGGAAAAGGGCGAGGAAAGGCCTGGGAGGCGGAGGCGCAGGGAGGCCCGCAGGAGCTGCTGCCTGATCGCACCGAGGAAGCGGGAGGTCTGAGCAGATGAAGCGAGGGAGACAGTTCTCCGAGAGGAAGTTACTGCTCCTGAAAAATGTTGACTGAGCCATTCCTGTGGGAAAACGTGCTCGTGGTGGAGAGGACATAGAGACGCACACACTACAACTGAATCGGGTATACAGCCGACACACAAAGCGAGAGGTAATCATTAAAGATAATAGCAAGCGGCAGAGTGAAGGAGACGGGAAGGGGATTTCTGTTTAAGGTTACATGGGGGGTGGTTACACTCAGCTAATATGTGGGCGCGTTCACTCCTGTCTATCTATACCACATTCTCATGGGTTCTTCCATGATGAAGCGCCTGGCCGACTACCACTAAAAATGCAATTAGAAGACAGAAGCTCTCATAAAGTGCTAATAACCGAAGCGAGCGGAATCTTATTATTACAGCATATATGCATTTAAATATTCTATTACATCGGGCTCACCATTCCTCCAGGATCTGCACACTCAGACAAGACACATTTTAACTTACTATTGAAAATGGTCATTAACGCATAGAGACGATGAGGAAGATAAAACATTTCCACAGAGTGCAAATGATGGAAGATTCAAAGAAAGACTGCTGGAGTGGGTGGACCAGCTGCTCATACGGATTAGATAAATCTGGGCGTCAGACGACCGGAGACAAACAGGAATATGGCCTAAAAAGAAACCTGAACCAAGTGTTCATGGGGAACCTTTGTCCGATCATTTCTGCTTGTGACCCATATAGCGGGCAGCCGATTAAAAGCTGTCACTCTCCGTAGATACATTCGTCTACCAAAGCGATCATCTTCACCGTAGTTAAGAATGAGCAGCAGCCTTACCCTAATGGCTACGAAAATCAATTAAACAATTTGTTTGATGTACTACAAGCTTCTCGAAAGTCTAATTGCGTCTCAGATTTCCTTGCTGTCTGTTTACATAAATTACTTTTTCTAAAGATGTCTGTGATGCCTCCCCTAAGCCTCCGTCAGAAGGAGTGAACTCTGATGGCGTCGAAAGCACTGGGGAAGGCTGAGTGGTGTCTTCTGGAGTCCAGGACTGCCCTGGCACCAGGCTCGGACCTTTATCTTATGGGGGCACCAGTGCCACCGGGAGGCATTGCCATGGGGCCTGGTCCCCGCTTTCTCAGAAGGGACTCATACGATGTTACCACCTGCAGCAGGTGCATATTATCTTCTCCACGCCTCTTGGTCTTAAGACATTGAACACGGACCACTCACTCCTTCCCTTTCGCTAACCCTAATGGGCAGGCTCTCTGTGGCTCGTGGTTTCCCTGGGCCCTGTCTGCGCTCATTCCGGCTCAGTTTCTGTGCCCCGACAGGGAATGGGTGTGCGGGACGATGCTGCAGCCAGCTGAGCCTCCCGGCGGGGGCAACGTGATTAGCTTTTTAAACAGAATATTCTCCTGTATCTCAAAAAGAAGACTGAGCAAGCTTGAAAGCAACACAAAACGTTCGTTTAAGACCAGAGATATATACTTCTTCACCTTTGGAGACCAAGGACCCCGCCCACATCCCGGCCGTCCCATGTCCCGCCTGAGTCACCCCGGGACGTCAGTAAACCTCCCTGACGCTCAGTTTCTACGTCTGATCATGAGAAGAAAAGATCATCTGTGAGGCCTGAAGCTAAGGTTTGAATTTAAGCGCTTCCTTGGCCCCTGGTGAGACTGGAAGGGCCTCAAAGAGCGTAGCTCCAAACTCCCCCTCCCCCCCCCTGCTCTGCTCCCACCGATGAGCTCCCCTAGCTAAGCCTGCTTCCTCGTCAAATGGCCACATGTCCTTTCTGCTCATTCCTGTGGCTTCAGTTCCCTGCCAGTCTGCAGGCTTATTCAGATACGTCAACCACATCCTCCCACGGGAACCAGGGGCTCCCCGCCCTCTTGATACTACAGCACCCGAGTCCCACAGCCCCTGGGTCACTCTGTTCCTGAGGGCACCCCCCTGTGGCCTTGTATGGCACGTGGAATCCTACACCTCCCCACCCCCCACCTCCTGGCTATGAAGATACGGGACCAATACACTGCTGTCCATCTCATCTACCAAGTATTGGGTGTTGTGTGTTCAGCCATCCCTCATAACCTTTGGATGGAAATCCCTTCCTTACCAATGGGGTGAAAAGGAGGCAGTTGAAATAAATATCTATTTCATAGAATTTTTATGCAGTTAAAACTTGTCTGAGGTATGCTAACCTCTCAGCAAAGAACTTGGACAGGCTCAGTAAGTGGTAGCCATTATTATTATCGTGACTACAGTGTCATTGTCCTTGTGTTTTTAAATTGCCACGCTCTACCCTTGGCACATGTTGAAATGATAGCTTTTCTAACGCTCCAAACAACTGTGTTCCAGAGAACGGAGGAGGCAGCTGCTTACGAAACACACCAGGTGAGCAGAGTGCGCTCTGGAGTGTTACTGGTATAAAGACTAGTTACTAATTTGCCACTTCCAAACCCTGAGGATACCGTCCAGGAAAAATACCTTTTAAAGAGAAGATACAGTTGTGTTTGTCGGAGAAATGACAATCCTCCCTTGCTGGATGTAAATAGACTTCAGGGGTGGCTAAGGAGCTAGGCACCCTCGACTTGCCAAGAAATAAATGAATCCCAGCGTGGGAGGCGGGATCCTTCTATGGAATGCAGCGAAAACCGGCTCCAGGCGGAAACGGGCAGAGGAGTGGAATGTTTGGGGTGCGGTGATTTCTTGTGTCCTTCGGTGATGGGTCAGCAGCATCATTTGCCAGAAGAGAACAACAGGCTGGTTTTAAAGGTACGTGCCACTCCTGGACCCAAACTCAGAAAACGAATTTCAAAGGCGAAGCGTGGAAAGCACCTAAAAGAACAAGGCCGCCATCAGGGGACCCAACTGTTGCTAGAGTGTGTGTGAAGAACGTTTTCTGAAGCACCGAATGCAACTGGCAAAGAAACTATTGGGGGGCATGGCGCGCCCAGCAGAGCTTCCCAGAGAGGCCCCGTGGCTGCGGTTGTGGACTGATCCGCCTGCCCTCCTGGTGTCCCCTTTACTGCCTGAGCTCTTGGCCGAGTACCCCGCGGGCTTGCTTGCCCCCAGCTCTTTCCCTTGCAGACTGCTGAGGACTGGCTGCTCCCTGACTCCGCAGCGCAGCAAACTCCACTTCGCATTCCATCCCCGCAGCCACGTTTGACGGCAGCCCGCCACGTGTGAGCAGAGGCCCTCCGCTGCGGCAGCCCTTTCAGATTGGCTTAGCTCCGTGGTCGGCAAACTGCGGCTCTCGAGCCACATGCGGTTCTTTGGCCCCTTGAGTGTGGCTCTTCCACAAAATACCACGGCCTGGGCAAGTCTATGTTGAAGAAGTGGCGTTAGAAGAAGTTGAAGTTTAAAAAATTTGGCTCTCAAAAGAAATTTCGATCGTTGTACTGTTGATATTTGGCTCTGTTGACTAATGAGCTTGCCGGCCACTGGCTTAGATGGAGAAGCATTTTGAGCAAATGGCAGATGGAGCAAAATCAGTTTTTGACACAACACATGTGGTTTGCTGTCTTTGGATGCCAAGACCAGAGCGATCATTCTTCAGAAACATTATAGGTGTCCCGGGAACAGAGCTGACAGACCATTAGCTTTCCTCTTTAGAGCAGAGTTTTGCTTTTTTTTTTTTTTTTCCTGCCTCAATGACCTGAGGAAGTATGAGCTGAACTTTTAGGTTCAAAAGCTCATCCCTCTGAAACACACACACACACACACACACACACACACACACAAACACCCAGCAGTTAATGATTAAACAGGTTAGAAAAATAACGTTGACACAGCCTCAAACTCTCTTCTCCACTCCACCCCCACCTATCCAACTGCCAACCAACTACCCATCGGTTCTCTCCTCATGGGAACGCGCCTGCCTCCTCAGGGGCATGAGGCATCCTAGGATGTCAGAATGTCTAAACACCCCTCCTCCTCCCCTCGCCTCCTCTGCTTCTTGGTTTCCCAGGAAGAAGCCCTGCCATTGACGCAGTTGTTGCATCCCGACATCTTGACTTTCCCGTGTGCAACTCCTGCCCCCTCCCCACTGCTTCCCCGCCACACACACCCAAGTGAACCCCCAACCACCTTTTTATTCTCCCCGCACCCATCGTTTTCACAGATCATGTTCCTTTACCCCAGGTGTCTCCACCCCGGGCCATGTCTCCCTCCACTGCCTTCTGGATTGACACGACTCTCTTCCGCCAGAAGTCTCTCCCTTCTGTCTGCTCCATTGCAGTGCATTCTCCAAATGCAAGCGAAATCATCGTTGACGAGTTCGTCAATTCTGGTCATGCCCCTCTTTGATTTAAAAACCTTTTATTTGCTTTTCGTTGCTCCACAACGAAGTTCAGACTCCTTAAAAGATCCTTATTTCCTTTCTTCTTGTGCACGTTGTACTGAAGCTGCCAATTCTGACAAACACACCTTCTTTCACTTTCTGAAATACGTGCTGCCTTCACTCAGCCCTTTCTCTACGGGAACAAGCCGCTACCTCCCCCCCCCCCCCCCCCCCCCCCCCCCCCCCCCCGTTGACCTGGGCAGCTCTTTGCAGCTCTTTAGTCCTTTTCCCTGCCTCCTGCTCCACCAGCGAAGGCACCTCCAAAGCTCCCTGGAACTCCATTCTCAGAGCGCTAAGGTGGTTTGTTGTGATTGTTCAGTGCTCTGTCCCTCCATGAGACCTTTGGCTCCAACACAGTGTGATTCACTCTCCATCTTCAGCTCAGCCCCTACCAGCCCCGTTCGAGTGACTCAGACGCGGCTCTTCACACGCATCGGTGGGATGAAGCTCTGTCTGTGCAGGCAGGTAGCCACGTGCATTGTCGCCTCTGATGCTCACAGCTCCTCTGTGGAGCAGGCACTGCCTTCCTTGTACAGACCAGAGGGTGGGGCTCAGAGAAGGATGGAGTTTGCCCAAGGTCACAGAATGGGGCCAGCGGTGGGGCGGGAATAAAAATTCAACCTCCAGTTTTCTGCCCGAGGTTACACATGAAGGTTACACATGAAGCTTACACATGAAGGTTACACATGAAGCTTACACATGAAGCTTACACATGAAGGTTACACAGGAAGCTTACACATGAAGCTCACACGCACACGTTTTTCGTGAATGCAGAACGTTAGGTGGAGATGACAGAGAGGCTGGTAAAGAGACAGAGAAGTTGGGTACAAGGGAGATCACGCTGGACAATAAGAGGAAGAGATGCTGAGGGTGTCTGCTTACCTTCCCGGACCCAGAGCCCGGCCTCCATCCGGAAGGCGGGGATTCTCAGTGGTCACGTGTGACAGTGACTCCCCACCTACCTCCTGCCTGCCCCGTCTCAGTCTCAGCGAGGTCCGCTGCTTGCAGAAGGAAGGCAGGTGAGGACAGGTTCCTCAGCTCATCTACCGGGTCCGAGTCATGGGAACCTTCCAAAAGCTGAATGGCCTGCTGTTTACGGCCTCGCCACCATCCCCCCATCTCTTTGTTGGACCAGCTGAGTAAAAACCTGTTTGGTTTAATTTCTTACCGTCTTTGCCCCCAGGGACCCCAAACGTTGACTCAGGGAAATGCTATTAGAAGAGCTTATTTGCAGCCTGCTATGTAGGCCTGCAAGGAGTTCCGCCCACACAGTGCTGGCTCTGGGTGGAAATCTTGGTAATTACCAGGGGAGGACTTTGTGTTTGGCAAACACGGCCCGGGATTTACTGCTCAAATCTGTGCCACACGTGAGGCCCCAGGGAAGGCCTGAAACAGCACATTTTCTTACTTTTCATTCCATAATATTGTGTTCGAGTTTATGAGTTTCTGAAAATGTAGTAGACAGAGAATGATTTAAAAGGAGAACGTTGTCAACATTAAAAATTTTTTTTGTAGTGATCTCACTAATTGAAAAAGGAGAGCAAAGCCATCTGAAGAAATTTAGAATAAATCATCATTAACCACACATGACATGTTGTACAACAACCCAGTCCCGATGCACAATTAGTCACCTAATTAGGTTTAAAGCTCATTTAAATAGACGGCTCCCATCCCTGGCCCACCCACTTGTTATTATGGCTCCCACTCACACACTGAGTCCAACTCCAGGCTCATGGTACAGAGCTGGGGGCCCACGCACAGATGCATGTGGGATGGGAGGACACGGGGCTTGTCTGGATGACTAATGAATCAGGTCTGTTGAGACCCGCGTTTCACAGTGAGTTGCACATGCTCTGAGCAGTGTTCATCGGGAAAAGTGTCTTTCTGGAGAGTTTCTCACCTACAGAATACGAATCAGGAATAACAGATGATACCACCATGAAAACTACCTTCTGTGGAGGCGTGGCTACCAGGGTCCCATGTACCGTATTTTCCGGCATATAAAACGACTGGGCGTATAAGATTTTCCTGGGTTAAAAAGTCGTTTTATACGCCGGAAAATACAGTAGTCCAATATGTCTAATCCATTATATCTAATCCCATCAATATAGTCCAATATACTGTATTTTCCAGCGTATAAAATGACTTTTTAACCCAGGAAAATCTTATACGCCCAGTCGTCTTATACGCCGGAAAGTACGGGTAATAAGTTTCCAATTTCGTTGGTACCGAGGCACACACTTCTCCACTTTTTTAGTTTTGTTAATTCTCACCCGAAGATATGTTTCCATTGCTTTTTAGAGAGAGTGGAAGGGAGGTGGAGAGACACAGAGAAACATCGATGTGAGAGAGACATCGATTGGTTGCCTCCCACACATGCCTCGGCCAACCGGGGCTGGGGATGGAGCCTGCAACCTAGGTACATGCCCTCGACTGGAATCGAACCTGCAGTCCTTCAGTCCGTAGGCCGACGCTCTATCCACTGAGCCAAACCAGCGAGGGCACTTTTCCAGTTTTTTTAGCATCCTTTCAATTGGGGTATATCTCACAATGGTGGCGTCCTATGTCCGTCCCAGCGTTTTTATTTCATGGTGATGCATAAAATCATGGCGAGCCCTGGACTCAGCGGCCCTGTGGATGCCATGGACCATGACCTATTGCTCCGCTGGCAGCGGTAAGTGGAGCTTCTCTGAGTCCCTCATGTACCTGAATAAGCTTACTTATTAGACCCACTGTTTATGCTTTTATTTCTTCATCTCAGCACGCATAATTCACACTGTTTTCGGCACCAGCAAAATAAAGGGAGACCCTGACCCTGCTCTCTAACAGCCACGTGGGGGAACAGCCACGTAGGGGGAACAGCCACGTGGGGGAACAGCCACGTGGGGGAACAGAGCCGTTGAGTATATTATGGTGCGGAACCACGTGGCGAGTGCGGGGCTGGGGTAAATGCAAGGTGCAGGCGGAGCAGCAGGAGCACTGCGTGTTTTGTCCAGTCCCCCTCTGCGCCTCCGTAGCGTATGAAATGTCCTTCCTCGTGACGGCAGTTCCTAGAGGAGGGTTTTGTGCTGGTTTGTTTGGGTTTGGGCTTTTTTAAGGGAGGAAGATGTTCATTGAATTGACAGTGCGTCTCAGACTTCAGTGCATAAGGACCATGGGGTGTTTATCAGCAATGCAGATTCCTATGGCCCAAGACCTGGGGATGCCCAGGTGGGGGCCCAGGGATTTGTTTCTAATCATCTGCCCCTGACCCCAGGGGCAGGTAATCCTCACGTTAGAATGGTCTTTCGCCCACACCTTGGGAGACGCTGGACTAGACAGAGAATGCTAACACTGGAGCCAGTTATAATAATAATAAAAATTAATATGACACTTCACTTGCAGCTGTTTAAATACCCCACGTCTGATACATTTAAGTGGGATGTTCAGATGGCAGGTAGTGGGTTTATCCCACTTGCTTACAACGGTTTTATTTGGCAGCCAAGAAAACAATATTGTAACAAGTCCCCGAAAGTGCTTTGTGCTTGAGCCGGGGTTTGGCCAGCTTCTCTCTGCTTTTCTGCAATGAGGAGGAGGTGGCATGGAAGGGAGACCCCAGTAGGTGGAGCTAATCTTGGGGGTAAGGAGGGACAGAAACGAAGGGAGGTGTGGGTAGGACTGGAGCCACACAGTTGCTTTACCCATCTGCCACCTGCCAACCCTGGCACTCACAGAAATCGCCAATGCCGCGGGGGCCGGACTGCCGGGGGGGCATCTTGAGTAATGAGGGGCAGACCCACTAACAGCTCAGGCCCTTGATATGAGCAGGTGCCCTGAGTCCCAGCGGCTGGCTAGCCGGGACTTGGACCAACTTTCATTGGGAACATGTCGCTTTCATCTACTGTCAGGATTCAACCATCGTTATCGCCTGTGGCCACAGAAGAGCCTAGGTAGACTTTTGACCTCTGTAAGTTGATTGCTTTTGCACCTGGGTAGTTGTGCGAGCCTTTTATACTGACTTCAAGGTGATGGGTGGGCTGTGGAGGGCTGGATTCAGTTAATGAGCTTGCTGAATCATTTACGGGAATATCTGGAATGACCGTCCTCGGTCATTTGTTTTTATGTCCTGGTTTAGGCACCATAAAAAACACCCAACCAAAAAGGCCCCGTTGGTAAGAGCCAGCAGCGGCTAATAAATGTTGCTTGCATTTCAATGGCTGGTTCAATGGACAGATTCGAGGAGGCCTCTTTGATTAGCCTTTGCTCATTGAACACCTACCTCATTGAATACACACTTTTTTTTATTAAGGACTCTCAGCTGCTGAGTAATAGATACGAACCAAGCAAGGTTAACCTGTTCTCAAGAAGGCCCTCGAGTAGGCGTCCCAAGGACGAGCAGGCTCTGTGCGCCTTTGTGTAGTCAGTGATTACACAGGCAGGCGCTCTTCAATCTCGTTGGTGTCAACAGGAGCGAACTGCTGTGAAGTGTGGCGGGAAAGGAAGGGGGTTTCCTCATTACCAGGCATCGGCTGCTTCGCCCCGCCTGCTGCTCACCCCCCAGTCGCCCTCGGACCGGCAGCCTCTTCCAGCTGCAGGCCTGCGTGACCAATGCCAGCGTTGAGCTCTTCTGTCACTGGCTTAGGGCTCATGATCGAGCTCTTTCTGTCTAAACAGGTGTTTGGTCTTCTGCAGCCTAGGACCTTCCCCGGTTGGTTAGTTCCACTGGCTGAGGCGGTGTGAATGGATTTTAATCGCCCAGAAAATTCGGCGCCGATTCTATCCGGATCCCCCAGGAGGTGTCTGCGCAGGCCCATTTGTTACCGCGGTGATTTGTGAGAAGGCTGGCAGGCTCCTGTGCCAGTTAGGTGCTTTGGGGCAAGGCGGGCTATTACCCAAAATGAATAAAGGGACCTGGGGATTTCCCTACATTCAGAGGTAGTTCCGTTTCTCTGCATTTCTGCGCTTTCTTTCCAAAGCTCTGAATTTCATGCTGCTCTTTATCTGCGTGCAGCACGGTGATGTGCGGGAGCTAATGCAACTCCAGAGAAGTTCTCTCCGTGAGCCCGGGGCTCCCAGCCCGGCCTTCAGTGAAGGGCAGCCCTTTTTCATCAGCTGATAACTTGTTTTTGTCACGTTTCCATAAATGGTTGACAAGTCAGCGGGCTCGTTCCCTGAACTGGTGAACAAAGTTCACTTTAAAAATCACTTTCTTTAATTTAAACTCTCGGAGCCCGAGACGCCTGATTTCTGCTAAGAGATTTACATCGCTTAAAGTCTCCCACACTGAAAACGATAATCAATCACCAGAGCGCGCGCTCTGAGGAATTAATTGTTGTCAGTTGATGTACTTAATGGGACATCACACTTCATTAACTTAGCTAACTCATTAAGCCTCATCAGAGATGTACGATAAAAAGTTCAGGATCAAAGTTACAAAAGAAAGTCTGGGCTCTATAGGAAGCCTTTACTTGCAATCCAGTACCCTGAGTTCCACAGAAGTGGGTGGTTTATTCTAGAAGATTCTTTTTGCCGTCTGTGATTCCATGCCAAGACATCCCCTAGGGCTTATTTCCACGGGGGGTTCGTACTGCATGCACTGCAGTCATGCGCTGTTTAACGGTGGGATGCTTTCTGAGGAAGATGTCATCAGGTTTGTCGCGTGCCCGTCACCGAGTGCACCGACACAGACCAGGGTGGTGCCGCGTGCTGCGCAGGGGGCTGTGTGCGAGGGCCTGTCGCTCCCGGGCTGGGGACCTCGACAGCAGGCGGCTGTCCTGAACACCGTAGGCAGTCATCACGCAGTAGTAAGCACATGTGTATCTAGACATACATAAACATAGGAAAGGGCCAGTAAAGATATGGATTAACCCAGCCAGCGTCACCCGCGGAGCCACGCCGGGCTGAGAGGTTCTTGAAGTGGCTGAACCACCCAGAGCCAGCATCATTGGCAGTAAGTCCAGCATCATTGTCAGGTGTGGCCTTGGCTTTCACATCGCAAACAAACGTGTTGCTTTGGCCTCGACCATGACGGCATGGGGAATGCCCGCCTCCCAGACTCTCCGTCTCAGGGAGCGCCACCCCCTCGGCTCAAGCCCAGAGGAGCGGCGGCCGCAGGGACACGGCCTCCCCCCGGCCGCACGTGGGTGCCAAACCCCTCCGTTTTCTGATAACACGGAGCAGCCTCTGCTTCCCACAGAACCGGCACGGCCATCTGTGGGCGTCTTGGGGTTTTTCTGACAAGTTCAATGACTCTTTCCACCGTGTTCACATCGAGTTTTCTTATCTTCTCATGCGTTCTCCCTTCTGTTGGTTTTGATTGTTTCCATATTTCACTCTCCCGAGTTCCTGACATGTCAATTTCATTTCTCTTCTGGGTTGTGCGAGGTTCCTGCTCCGTTGAAGATTGTATCTTTCCTTTGTGCACATTTCTCTCGGCAGCTTTCGGAAGCACGCTTTCTGACGGCTACCCCGTGGAGGATTCACCGTCTATCTTTTAGAGGTTCGCAGATTTCGATTGCACTTCAAATTACTTGGTCGGGGTCTATGGTAGACTCGGTCCTTCCATGTAGTTATCATCATCGAATGCTTATATTTGGCCCAGCGTCACTGATTTCTAGTGGGTATCTCAGTACTGACATTTCTTACCCTTTCGTAGCATGCATGTCTCTGCTCACCTTCTGTTAATTCTGTTGTCAGATATAACCCCCTGGTCATTTTGATGGCGTTAAAATGACAGGCGGTGTAAAGAACGGGTATAAACTGAAGGTGTTTATCTAACATCTCACTCAGCCAAGAGCTACGTGCTGTGTTGTGATGTGTGCATCACGTGGCTACTCTCAGGAGTCTCAGAGGATGAAACCAGATGTCTCCATTGTTACACTCACATTCTTATTTTAGCTGTCTCTCCAGTGATCTATTTAGTTATTGACCTGTGGCCTTATGATTCCAGTACAAAGGAGATGGGCATACAAGAGTTTATTGGGGAAATAATTTAAAAACAAAAGATTGTAAGTAGTACTATAACAGGAATCTGTATCTCCTCCACCCACTGTCAGAATTGATACCTGTGGATGTTTTGCTTATTTTGTTGTATTTTATTCCCTTCTTGTTGAAGAAATACATCATTAGGACTGGAATGCTTTGAAACTTTTACCTCCACTTGTATTTCTCTCTTGCTCTCCCAAGAAACATCCAGCAGTTTAGTATGCGTATTCCTTAGCTTTGCTTTTTTAAAATTCTGAAACATTTCTTATGAACAAATTAAGATATATAAATTATAAAGATGAAGAACAAAACTAACATATATGTCTTTTCCACCCAACTTAAGCAAGAGAATGTTACCAATACTCTTTTTTTAAAAAAAACAACATTTTTTTTAAAAATTTTGTTTTCAGAGAGGAAGGGGGAGAGAGAGAAACAACAATGATGTGAAAGAATCTGATCAGCTGCCTCCTGCACGCCCCACACTGGGGATTGGCCTGCAACATGGGCCTGTGCCCTGACTGGGAATTGAACCATGACCTCCTGGTTCACAGTTCGACGCTCAACCACTGAGCCAGGCCGGCTGGGCCTCTTAACTCCAACCCTCTGCCTCCCCGCTCTGCCAAGGTAATCAACACCCGCAATGTTGTTCTTGTCATTTCCTCGGTTTACCATGTGGCCATGCACATTGAAACAGCACGGTGTTTAGTTTTGCTTTAATTGGCTTTTCAGAAGTCATGTCATCCAGGAGGCTGTCTTTTACGACAACGTCACGTCTCAAAAGTTTCTCCACGTTGTTTCATGGAGCTCTAGGTCATCCTTTGTCAGGAATGCATCCTGTCCCATCGTGCACACCCACACCGTGCATTCCGCGTGAACAAGGCTCCCGCAGGTGGAATGGCTTCCGGGATTTTGCTGTGAAGAACGATGCCGCCGTGACGCTTCTGGTGGGAACAGGCACGCGGGAGCGGGTGATGTTTCAGCCTCTCCCTGGGAGGGGGTTGCCGGCTGCCCGACATGAAGACGTGAACCGGTTTTGAAAGGTGATGAACTACGTCCTCGCAGATCGTGTTTTAGGAGGGCTCTGGATATTTTTAGCCTCTCAGCTCTTGCACAGAATATTAAAATCACTTTCTTGACATCACTGTTATTGAACATAATACTAGAGCTTCCAGCTACTGCAGTGAGGCAGGAAAAAGAAAAAAAAAAAAAGACACGAAGACTGGAAAGGAAGATATAAAACTGCTCTCCCTTGCAGAAAATGTGAGGTTCTGTGTAGAAAATGCCAAGGACTCTGAAACAAAACTCTTAGCGGTAATAAGTGTATTCAGCGAGGGTTGCAGAATGCAAGATCAATACCAACATCGATCACGTTTCTCTCTGCTAATGCAGAACATGTGGAAACCAAAATTACAAAATAACGCCATTTATAAACCGCTACTCAGGTCCACGCTTAACAAAACACATGGAGGATCTCTGTGCTGAAAATCACAAAACGCTGATGCAAATGGGGGCAGGAAACCCACGTGCTCACAGGCTTTGCTGCTGGCCTTTGGGACTGAAACACCAGGCTCTGGGACATGGTGCTGGCCTAGGGTATATCTTTGAGACACAAATTCTCTGTGCGGTACACGCCTGGGTGAGTGTGTTTGTGTGTGTCTGTGTGTGTGTGTGCGCGTGCATCTGTGTAAAGAAAATATGAGCTTACCCAAAAGTAGTAAACCAATAATAGCACATTGTGTTCTTTTTCAAATTGAAACATAACTTATTGGTGGGTTTATTTGAAAAGAGAAATAATATGAGTCAGAGCGTGTGAACGTAGGAAAAGAGAGTGTGGCTACAGGGACCGTGGGTGCAGCACCTGTTTCCTGGATTGCAGCCAGCGTTTGTTTTTATCACGGTAGGTCGCAGTCAAATCGCTCAAAAGCCATCAGCCTAATGTAACTTCAACCTCTTAAGCAATTTACTTCCAAGGGTTATTATAAGGTTCCTATGTAAATGGGCACAGTATGAAAATCACCTCTAATATGAAAAAATACTTGGTCATAGATGTAGTGCTTTATATTTGAACTAGGGGCCCAGTGCACGAATTCGTGCACCTTGAAAGGAACTGTGGGACTGGAGGCTGCGGTAGGCACAGGGGTGGGTCTTGGCCCATCCTCTGCACCCCTGCCCAGCCTCTCCCGCAGCGGCCCTCCGTCCTCTGTCTGCCCGCTGCCCCTGCTCCCACACGCTGACAGCGCTGGCCCCTCTCGCATCTGCTGATGGCGCAGAGCGATTGGGGAGGGCGGCATCAGCCGGTGCGAGTGGCAGCTGTTGCCCTGATCACCCCTCAGGAGTAGGGGGAGGTGGAGAAGCCCTCAGGGGCCATCAGGGCGGCAGCCACTACTTGCACCCACTGATGGTGCAGAGTGATTGGGGCCAGCGCCGGGCAACGGCAGCAAGTACGCGGCTACAGTGCCAGCTGTGGGTGTGAGTGGGGCCGTCGTTGGCAGTGGGTGCAAGCGGCGGCTCTGGCTCCAGCAGTGGGTGCGAGTGGCGGCTCTGGTGCCAGCAGCGGGTGCGAGTGGTGGCTCTGGTGCCAGCAGCAGGTGCAAGTGGCACACGGGAGCAAAGAATTTCAGTAACCACCAGAGGCTCAACCTGATGACAACAACCAGTGCCCCACCTTGGTGTGGCACCCCTGCTCACCTGCCACAATCCTGCCGAGACTGACACCAGCCATGTTCCGTGCACCCCCCCCTGGTGGTCAGCACATGTCATAGCAACCGGTTGTTCGGCTGTTCTGCCGTTTGGTCTATTTGCATATTAGCCTTCTATTATATAGGATTTCCTACAATAGAATCATGTTATTTCATAATACAAGTTTGAAAAGTGAAGGCTTGCAAAGTATTGAGTCCTTTAAACTTTCAAATATGAACTTTATTATGGGGAAAATGTTATGTTTAAGGGGTTTTGAGATCCCTGAACTTAAGGGACACAGAATGACACCGCCCCCTCCCTGAGGGAGGCGAGGAAGAGCCGTGGGTCCCGGGCCAGGCGGCCGCAGGTCCGATGGGGATTCCAGGCCTTGGAACCTGGTCAAGAGGGATTACTCTGAGTGCCCTGAGGAGAAGTCAGCGGGCCTGAGAGCGGAGGCTAGGAAAACCAAATCTGTCCTGGAGTCTAAGGATCCAGGAGGACAGCGACGATGTAGGAGCAGAGCATCCCTAGCCAGTTTGGCTCGTGGATAGAGTGTCAGCCTGTGGACTGAAGGGTCCCAGGTTAGATTCTGGTCAAGGGCACATGCCTGGGTTATGGGCTTGATCCCCAGTGGGGGGTGTGCAGGAGGCAGCCAATCAATGATTCTCTCTCATCATTGGTGTTTCTATTTCTCTCCCTCTCCCTTCCTCTCAGAAATCAATAAAAATATATATTAAAAAAAAAGAACAGAGCAGGGGCAAACTTAGGGACTATGGAGCCCAGTGTTCTTTTAAAAAATATATATATTTTATTGATTTTTTACAGAGAGGAAGGGAGAGGGATAGAGAGTTAGAAACATCGATCAGCTGCCTCCTGCACACCTCCCACTGGGGATGGGCCCTCAACCAAGGTACATGCCCTTGACCGGAATCGAACCTGGGACCTTTCAGTCCGCAGGCCAATGCTCTATCCACTGAGCAAACTGGTTAGAGCCCAGTGTTCTTGTTTCATTGTTTGTCTTTGAACCTTTCCAAGGTGCACGGCAAATACAGCACTAGCGCTCTGATCAGGTGACCTCATTGTTGATGCAAGTAAAATGCTCCCAATACATGGTGTTTTAATTTATTAGGTGAATTAACGAGGAGTTGCAGAAATGGTTTTCCCTTTATATTCATTCTCCTTCTTTCTCACGTCTCTACCTTTATCCTGGATGCCAGCAGTGGCCAGGGCGTTGTGGAACTACATTTAAGGAGAATATGCTGTTTATGTGGAAATGTACACTGTGGTAACTTTTGTCCATCAGCAAAGCCCAGGCGCATTTTGGACAAAGTTCAAGCACTGTGGGTAGTGACGACGGAGACAGGCTGGCGCAGACCTAGAACTTGACGTTGGGTGGGGCCACTGGCAGCCATCACCCGTGGGCAGACACTGGGGGCTTGTGCTGCTAATTATTGGCGAGAAGGAAGGGCTAGTCTGGGAATGGGTTTTCTGGCTGTTTTTCCATGTGGCTAATTGCATTTTTTACTAACGAACCAAGTTTTTGACTTTTATAAGCACTGTCTGTGCTTACTTTGGCCAAAGACTGGAATTCGCTCCTCTCCCCAGGTGATCCTTAGACTGGCAGCTGGAATCCAAACACAGAAAGACAGCGCTTAACGCCTTTACTTAGCAATGACGGTAACAAGGAGACAAGAGAACAGGTCACGGCTACTTGCGTCCGGAGTCCCGCCTTCACTACCCAGATTCATTTCATCCCATGTGGTGCGCTGACGTTTTCACTTAAAAATGGATCTCTTGTTTTGTGATGATTTCACTTTTTGAAACTTTGACTGTCTTTGGTGAAAAATAGTCCTTGCTCCAAATATCCTTCTGCTCTGTTTAATTACTTGTGAGAAGCTTAGATAATAAATTACAAAATAAATGCATCTCAGACACATTCCCTCCTCCCCGCCCCCCCATGGGGCTCGCATAGTATTTCACATTTGGCTAATAGCCCTGAAAACCACAAGGTGCAAGCATTGCCAATGACGTATTACCAGGGACAGTGTGTGAGGCCGACGGGCGTCTCGGGATGAAGGCGGGAAGCATGTGAAGACTGGTTTTCCATCCGTATGGGGCCAGGCCAGACGGAGGCTCCCCAGATGGCATTCGTGTTGCTGGTATTTTTGTGAGCAAGTATATGTGCGGAGATGACTTTCCACGTGGCCTTCTCTTCCAAATGAATTCAACATATTGGAAAAAAAGTTCCTTCTGGGATGAAACTTTTTCAAGGACGTATTTCTCATGTATCTCTGTTATGCCTCTCAAAATTAATCACCCAGGAGGACTATTGTCACTTTTGTTGGATCTGCGAGTTAAGTCTCCGTGGGGTAGGTAGACCTAGAATGGGATAAGAATCTCCCACAGACCAAAGTCATTTCTCTGGTTTCAGGAAAAGGGGGTATCATCTCATCCCCAACACGAGGGTATTCAAAGCTACTCCCCAAATTGCAAGGGCAATGATACCATGATTTTTCCTCCCTATTTCTGGCCCGGGGTTGTTCATCAGTGATGACTTGGGAATGTGAAGGTTTACCTTCAGCTTCTCCAAGGTTTCTCTGATTCTCGCGTTACTTGTGTCATGATGACTTGAGGTCCATGGAGTTGCCCAGGAGGCTTTACTGACATAAAGTTATTAAAAAGAAACTTGGATGGTAACACACAGTAGGGTACACTGGTACAGTGTGAGCTATAGAGACACAGAGAAACGACTTGGATTAAAATTTTAGGAACAGCTGTGATTCAAACACGAGATAAGAAATAGCATTGTAAAGCTCCCAGAGGCGTGAAGAATTAAGTGAGTAAACATGGATTTAGGGCACTCCGTGTGCCAGAAATTATGCTCGTGATAACGATAATAAAGATATGACCTAGTCCCTACCCTAGAAAAATCAGTCCAGTCTGGGAATGTAAAATGTATATTTAGTGTATGACATGCAAAAAAATCACTGCACTTGAACAATCATAGGCATGCAATCGGAACATTTTTGGTGAACGAGAGAATGAAATTTTGTGCCAAGTGCAACAAATTAGTCTGGGGGTCTTTTCCTACGTGGAGTAAATGCTCCTCTCACCTCCTCTGATGTCTTTAGAGAATTGGTTTCAACTCATATGTTCAGCTGGTCTTCTATTGTCAATTATAGTCATTGTCCGGCTTAAACTTCTTCAGTGGCTGTCGGCAGAGTTGGGCAAATTCCGAGTCCTTATTATCCAAGACATAAATATACACGTTATTTTATATTTATGCCATTTGCTCATCCTGTTTCTTCTGGAATGTCCTTTCTTTATCTCAGGTTATTTCCATTCACATGTCAATGGCTCAATGCACCTTCCCTGAGAGTCCTGTGCCCACAGCATCCTCTGCTTACCTCCCACCACCACCCTGTCCGCCTCTTGGGCGCAGTCTTTGGAGAATTAAAAAAAAAAATCCTCACCCAAGGATATGTTTTTAATTGAGTTTGAGAGAGAGGAAGGGGGAGAGAGTGAGAGAGAAACATCAATCAGTTGCCTTCTGTGCGCCTCAACCAGGGATTGAACCCACAACCTTTGGTGTATTGGATGATGCTCCAACCAACTGAGCCACTTGGCCTCGGCCAGACAGTATTTGATGCACATTAGGTTTCAGAAGAGGTTTATTAAATGAAGGAAGAGTGAAGTGCAGAATTAAAGTGATTATTTTTATTTATTGAGTACTTTTTATGTCCAACACTGGCTAAGCATTTTAAATATATTATCTCCAATTATCACAGCGCTTCTGACAGTAGCTGTAATTTTTCTTCCTCGAGAGTGAAAGAGGTTGAATGAATTTTCCTGTGCCTCATAGCGAGGCTGTAGCAGAAAAGGGAGTTAAAACCTAACCTGTCTGACTCGAGACTTAAAACTCCGACCTGGATTTTAACAACCTTGTTGAACGTCAGTGAAAATAAAGTTAGTTTATAAGGACGATTACAGTTTAATTTCCCAGTATGAACATGTAAACATGAGTATATAAGATATAGGTGTTACATATAAAATATATGAAGTTCTACTTACTGTAAAAGATATACTATTTTAGTACTATAGCTTACATTAGCTATAAACATAATTTGCAATAGCTATATATATTCGTGCTCTATGAAATTATATGTAAGCATGTAGTAATCTAAGTTTCATGTGTCCAGAGTGTAAAACGATCAAACGGAAGAACTGGAAACACAATAGCAGTGGTCCTCTGAGTCAGCCTTTCCCGTCCCCCGTCCCCTTTCAGGAGAATGTCACCCAACTACTTTTTATGCTGGTTTCTCGGGTAATTACCCTCAACTCAAAATGAGATCCTTATCCTCCCGTCTCCTAATTTGTCCCTCTGACGCCTCTGATGAAAGATGAACGTTTAGCTCATCGATCGTGCTTCATGTCACCTCTCCACGTCTCCTCCCCATTTCGAAAGCTCTCCAGTTTCTCTGAATTCCGTTTGGCCGATTTTGCTTCTTTATTGTCCTTAAACGTCCACGGCCCCCTTCAGTTTCCTGCAGTACTTCTCAACTTCTCTTAACGGAGAAATGGTATTAGAGCCCGCCCTTCCTCAGATGCCTCCTTCGCACTCAGAGAAGCAGCTCTGGCTACGTGTGTCTTTCCCGTTAGCGGAGGTGATGACTTCGCCCTTCTCTTCTCTACTTAACAATCTCTACCTTGTGGTGTGGTGTGTGTGTGTGTGTGTGTGTGTGTGTGTGTGTGTGTGTGTTCACTCTAGAAATTACAACGTGCACTTTGACTTTCCCTGGACATTACAAGGTCATTAGAACATTTTAACTCATTTACGTTGACTTATACGCCATGGATTTCTTACATTTTCTAATACATACATCTACACTTACATATGCAAATAAAGGTAAGTATAAATGAGCAGTGGCTATATAAAACAACAAATCATAATATGTAAATGTATATTTAGTAGTATATGTTTTAACACAAGAGTCTTGTTATGCTTTTATTCATTCACTGCTCATTTAGAACCTCCACTTACGTACCACCTTGCTCTTCATTCCTTCCTACATCTCTTCCTCTTCATATTTTATGCTGCCTTTGGTTGTATACATTGAATTTTAAAATTCTAACAGCCCAAAATTTTCTTTCTCTTTTTTATGTTTTTATTGATTTTTAGAGAGAGAGAGGAAGGGAGAGGGAGAGAGAGAAACATCAATGAGAACCATCAATCAGCTGCCTCCTGCACTCCCCCTACTGGGGATCAAGCCCACAACCTAGGCATGTGCCTGACTGGGAATTGAACCAGGGACCTCTGGGTGCATGGGACAGCACAACCAGCTGAGCCACACTGGCCAGGGCCATTCCAGCATTTCCCTAGCATTTTCATTTGGTTCTTTTAGGTTATAGTTCCCGGCCAATGTTTTTAAGCTTCACTTAGAACTGATTGTTGATTTTCTCCACCCCCACCCCCTTCAGGGTTTCTTATCCTAACATGTTTCTAGTTACCTTAGCTTAGCTGGACATGGTAGTTTGAAAAATTAATTGTTGAAATCACTCAAGGTGGAACATATGTCACCCACCTCTAAAGAGGATTTTTATTTGCCTGTCAGTATACCTGGGGCACTAGAAATTAAGTTCAGGCCCAGATGACAAAGGCTGTGCTTTGGACAATATCTCTATTTTGCCGAATTGATAGATATCCCAGTTTTCCATCCCGAGTCCAGACAAGTGCAGTGAGGGTGATTAAGGAGCTGAAAAACATTGATGTTATTATTGAAGTAATTTTTCCTGAAGAAGACAAATCTAGGTGTTGATTTTATAGGTTATTTTTTGAATCACTACAATTCTATTCTTCATATCTACTCAGCAAGGAATAAGAGAAAATAAGTTTGAAATCTCCCAGTGGGGACAAGTGTAGATTAGATAAGTGACTAAATCAATTACTGAGACACAGGAAATGTTCCTGCATTTCTTCCTTCAGGTACCACCCCCAGTGGACCTTTGTGGGCCGTTCTCACTATACGTCTTGCATTGTAAGTTGATGAGACAGAGACCCTAGCATTTCATTTGATATTTCTTGTGTTGTTTCATGTCCCTCGTGAAGGATTAGAACACCCAGCCATCAGTTCCGAGTTGATTGCATTCAGGTACAAAATGATACCAATTCCCTTTACCTCTGTATTGTGCTTTGTACTATTTCACAGTGCTTTCTTATCCATTATCTTACCCGGCACAATATTTAAAAAGTGTGAGGTACGCAGGGTGGTTTGATTAATGTTCATTATACAATTAATGGAACTGAATCCCAGAAAGGTTATTACTTAAATTTCAACAATTTCTGATAAAGAAGTTTGATTAAATAGGGGGTTTCTAGTCTTCTTTTCAATGGACTTTAATGTGGATGAAACATTGCCATGTGAATGTTTTCCAGAATTTAAATACCAAGCTTGTTGATGAAGGCAAGGCCATGTGCACCCCCACACCAGCCTCGCTGGCTTTCATCTTCATGTTTGACATGAACGCTGCGCATACTCGTCCTCGCCCCCCATTGCTATAATCTCTCTGTGCACCTTCTCCCAGCTCAGGTACTGCACTGCCTGTATCTTCCTTGGTCTTTGACATTATTATCCTTCCTGAAGATTTATTCTTGAAATATTCTCTCTCTTTCCCGCACCCCCCCCCCCCGCCCATCTTTTTTCCTTTGGATTTCCATTTAGCTCTCTTTGCCCAATCAGAAGTAACCAGGAGTTATTCCTCCAAGCACTCTTCTATTTTCCCTCTTCCTGAGGGCTGGTAGCTGTGTAATTAGGAATGTTTTCTCCTGCTAGCTTAGGAAAAAATATGCATAGACTATTTGGTCTCTGTTGGAACATTGAAATGTGTGAGATTCTCAGTATTAAGATTACTATTTCCCTAAATATTCAATTTTTAAGTTTATGGACAACGTGTGTAGAGCATTAACATAATGTTTGGCCCAGGATAAGTACCCAATCAGTAAGAACCATTATCACTATTTGTACTATAGTGACCACTAATACTAATAAAACCTCACACTTCCAAACACAAATCTGGATGTTTCTTTCCTACTCTCTTGGGCTGAGGTGGCATTGTGGGCAAATGAAGCAACATGATGCCAACTTAGAGGCGCGCCTCTGGCTCGGGGTTGGCTGGGCACCCGAGGTCTAGGTGCCCTCTTTTAGAAAACAGTCTGTGCAACGAAGATATATATCACCACTAACATGTCATCAGTGCTGAAGGACGACTTGGCCATAGCTGTGACTATCAGAAGCATGACTTTCTGGTGGGATTGATTTCTGAAATGACGTTCTCAGCGGGGCACTTCAACCTATCTATCTCACATTTATTTTGGGGAATGCCTGCAGAGTGCAGTGTGAAATGAGGGTTTCCTGAAAAAAAAAAAAAAAAAAAGGGAGGGGGGAGATTGAGTTTCAAGATCATTTTTTAAATAGCATGCGGAGGAGGTTCTGCAAGAGTGAAGTTGAAACTATAAAGAGAACTTCCTGTAGAAGACATTTTTAAAAACAGAATCACAATTTAATTTTTGTCTGGAGTAAGCTGTCTTTATTTCGTTGACCAGTTTTGGCTGGGGTGTGGGGGTGGAGGGTGGAGTGGTTAAACATAAGAAACCTTGTCTTTTGTCTCAAATGTTTGATAAATGGGTTTATGAAGGTGAATTCGTTGGGGCCCATTGTGGCAGGAATGTAAAGGTGCTGAACTCTATTTGGGGAATACCGCTACCTCTGTTGTTTAATTGAAGGTTGCTGCATCAGCCAGAGATCATCTACAAATCAGACAAAGAGAAGAAATACTATGATGAAGACTGTCCTGTGAGCATTGACATTGTTGACTGTGGAAGGAATTAAACGATGCATTAACTGATACAGGATGGAAATTTGAACAAAGTCACCCTATTATTTATGAGAAAACTCATAAATAAAAAGGCAGGACTCAGATGCTGGCCAACAGGAGACACGTTTGCCCTATATCACTGATTTGCTCTGTAAATATTTCTAACTCTTGAGTCTGTGGCATACTGAAAGTGAAAAACAATATATCTGCATTATCTGAGTTATGAGAACTCTACCCCATCATGCTAAAGAGGCTTTGAACCCAGTGGTGTGGCTCAGTGGTTGAGCATCCGCTAGGAGGTCATGGTTCAATTCCTGGTCAGGGCATATGCCCGGGTTGTAGGCTTGATCCCCAGTGTGGGTTGTGCAGAAGGCAGGGGCTCATGATTCTCTCTCATCATTGATGTTTCTATCTCTCTCTCCTCCCTTCTTCTTTGAAATCAATAAAAGTATATATTTTTTAAAAAGGCTTTGACCATGATTGTGATGCAAACAGAGATTTTAGAAGATGAGCTACTTCTTAAGGCTGTTTTTTTGGACTAGGGCCGAGCAGGTGAGCTCTTTCTTTTTGAAATCTCAGAGCTATTGACCAGGAGTGGGAGAGGGCTTTGATTTACACTATCCAATAGAGGCTAGATTCAGACTAGATGTTCTTCCTCAGAAAAGCGAGCCTCTATGTGGTTGGCTAAGGTTTCCTCAGATGACCTGATGCAAAAACTGCCTCAGGAGACCTGGCCAAGTCAGAAATGAAGGTAATTTAGCTGCAGGGGATATTTCAGAGCATCCTGAGCTTCCTGAGTCTTGCAAGATCTGAATCATCTTTTGTTTAGATGAATCAGAGTTTTATTTTCTGAGCTTCAACAACAAAGCTCCATGTATTTGAAGCGTAATTACCAATATTGAAGATTATAGCCACCTAACTTGGCAGACGATTACTCTTCCTCTGGCTCACTCCTTTAATCAAGGGCATTTTAGGGGCCAAATTTGACAGCTGCAGTGCTGGAGACAGATTGGGAACAAGGTTCTGGGATAAGTTACATTTTCACCAGCTTTTGTGTCAAGGCAATTGGCAATCTATTAGGAAGTTTCATTGTCTGCATCACAGCCAGGAGGGTGTAAGGCATTATCTCTTTGGCAGAGGTAACACTAGAATAAAATGGTTTTGATGAAATCTCATTATAGTCACATCTACAGGATCAAAGGAGGAGAAAAAGATCCTATTTTAATTAAATTTATTGGGGTGACATTAGTTAATAGGATCAGTTTCAAGTGTACATTTCTATGATACATGATCTGTATATTGCATTGTGGGCCCACCACCCAAAGTCAGATCATCTTCCATCACCATGTATTTGGCTTCTTTTACCCTTTACTATCCCCCCTCCCCCCACACACACCTTCTTCCTTCTGGAAACTGCCATACTTTTGTCCCTGTCTGTTTTATATCCCACATATGATTGAAATAATATGGTTCTGAGCCTTTTCTGTCTGACTTGGTTTGTTTAGCATGATATTCTCAAGGTCTATCCGTGCTGTCATAAATGGCAGTATTTCATCTTTTCTTATGGCTGAGTAATATTCCATAGTATATATGCATCATATCTTTTTTTTTTTTTAAGATATGTTTTCATTGTTGGTATATAGGAAGCAGTGGATTTGTTTTTACATGATCTTGTATCCTGCAACTTTACTGTATTTGTTTATTGTTTCTAATAGTTTTTCTGGTGGAGTCTTTAGAGTCTTCTATATATAGAATAGTGTCATCTGCAAAGAGTGACGCTTCTGCTTTTTCACTCCCAGTTTGGATGCCTTTTATTGCTTTCTCTTGCCTGGATGCCCTGGCGAGGAGAACTTGGAGAAATGTGTTGAATAAGAGTGGTGAAAGGGGGCATCCTTGTCTTGCTCCTGATTTTAGAGGAAAAGCTTTCAGTTTTTACCATTGAGTATGATATTGGCGGAAGGCTTGTCATGTATGGCCTTTGTTATGTTGAGGTACTTTATTTTTTCCTCCATTTTATTGAGTGTTTTAGTCATAAATGGGTGTTGTATCTTATAAAATGCCCCCCCTTTTTATTTTTTGCATTGACTGATAAGGTCATATGATTTTTCACCCTTTGTTTTGTGGTGGATTACGTTGATGGATTTGTGTATGTTGAACCATCCTTGTGCACCTGGAATGAACCTTACTTGATGGTGATGTATTCTTTTTTAACGTATTGTTGTATTTGATTTACTAGAATTTTGTTTGGGATTTTTGCATCTGTATCCATCAGAGAATTGGTCTGAGTTTGGCGACATAATGAGTAAAATTCAAAACAGAGGCCTGTTTTTCTACCCTGCCCATCCCCACTTTGAGGACATTTTTTCTCTTGAGTGAGAAGAAGGTTCATGCTAATTCTTTATCATTCAAAGTGGCAGCCTCATGTTGTAACGCAGCATCATGTACTGGGACATCCCTCATCTAACGGGACTGGCTGACTATTACCATACTCCATGTTTTCTCCAGCTGCTTTCTTTTTGAGAAAACAAATCGCCAAGTTCAACTGGCTCCCATGTGCACTTCATTGCCTCTTGACAGCAAACACTTGGCAGAAATGTGTTGCCTCTGGGTGTTGATGGTCTCCAAGGGCAGAAGAAAGAACTGCGTGCATCATTTCTCGAATTCAAAACGAAGACCCACCCTCCTTAAGAATCCAACCCACTTGAAAAGTCTCACAGAGCATTCATTTCTAGACTTCATAAAGCAACATGGTCTGTTCCTGCGTTTCTATCAGTTCCTTAACTAGCCTTTTGAAAGATGTTATTTCATTAAATGGAAGAGAAGGCAGCATCTTTAGGGAGTCGGACCACCATTACCAAGGACACTACAATACTATGGTATGGAGACCATCTCCATTCGGGCCGAGCAGGGTTACAGGGGGGAAGAGTGGAGAAGAGGAGTGATTTATTTTCCAGTCGATTCAGTTTGGTCTGTTTCTATTGCTTCAGAGTCTGTGGAAACGGAACCCCAAGGCTGCACCCATTTTCGTTCTGACCCAGGTGTCTGAGGAGCGGATGTGTTAACGCTCATCGGAAGTGCGTCAACTTGGCCACTTTCCCCAGCTCCATGAACAGACTTGTGGGTAGAGACTCAGCTTGTTCTTGTCACGACTCAGGGGAAGGATGGCACGAGGTCGAGTTTAACATGCTTGACATCCAAGAACGAGATTGCGAGAAAAAAGGAGACGGAAAGCATGTCTTGGGCTGGCATTCTCTTCTTTCTTCAGATGAGAAGCTGGTTAGAAGACTGCTCTTGGAAGCCATACAAACGTGGGATTAGAGACCAGGCCTGCCCGTGTCCAGCTCCGTGATGCTGGGCTAGATACTGGCCTCTGGGAAGAGTGTAGCTCACGGGTCGCTGTGAAGACAGTGTGGATTAGGGCACGTGTCTGCATAATCCAGACCCTGACGCGGAATAAGGCTACAGGAATTGTTCCTCCTCCTCCTCATCACTGTTGCTACTATTAGAAATCGTTATTACGTATGCAGACTATACTATGCCCTCACGGTAAAATGCATACCAGGATTTTCTTACTGTTAAGTTATTATGTTAAATCCTTACATGTCCACAGAAGGGGTGTCGGAGGTATGAACCACGAGTGTCTCCATGAAGTAATGGATGAGATGACAGCACCGGGCGGACTCAGGGAAAACCTTCCAGCTGTGGAGAGACAAAGGCTCATCTTAACGACACGAATGAGAACTCTTTCGGTCCATATGCATTTGCTTGATTACGATTATCTTGCTAGTTTAAGTAAACAGATTCAGAGAGGTCAAATAACCTTCCCAAGATCACATGATAGGCAAAGCTAAAATTTGAACTTGGGTTTGGTTGACCCCAGTGAAAACTGTTTTTGTTTTGTTGGTTGTAATTTTGACATTAGAATTTTTCTGATTAGTAATATAATACTTGTCTATGTCTGGTAAGTTGGAACATAGGAAAGTATAGTCACCCAAATATTTTGGAGTTTATCTGTCAAAAACACAGTTCACCGATTGCTTCCTTCTGACACATGACCCTGCCTGCATTTAAAGGAAGCATTTTTTCACCGCCCTGGGCTTGTCTAGTCCCCCTTCAGGAAACGCTTGTGTCCGGGCCTTAGTTTCTGCCACAAGCATGTTTTCAGCTCGTAGACCATCATGCTGGCCAGTGTGGGAATGACTTGGGATCTGAGTATCTATATTTACAGGGTAGACTCCCAATGATCCCAGCGATGCCCGTGAAAGATAAAAAATTCTCTGCCAGCGACACGCAGGTCTCGTTCAGAGCTGGGCGGAAGGAGGAGGAAGTGGCCAGGAACCACTGCACTCCAGTCTAGATCCCCTTCCGCGGCATTCACTTCCCTACAGCTGGTTTCCGACTCCCGGGATTAGCCGATGACAAGAGGGCCTACAGGCAGGTGGGGTGAGCAAGTGCAATGGAAAGGATGGTGCCTCCATCATCTGTACTCAGATGAGAGATCGTTGTAGACACTGTTTAGTGTGACTGCCACCGATGACCTATCTCAATCCAGGCTGGCCTGTGGACCTGATTTTATTTCATGGTCTCTGATCATCTACTGCAGGGCAAGATCTGGGTGTGTGTGCTCGTGTGTGTGTGTGTGTGTGTGTGTGTGTGTGTGTGTGTGGTCAAATGTGTCTGTAATTCCATTTAGGACTCTGGTATGTGTAGAGGGATTATTGCTACATTTATGTTTATTCCTGGCTTATTAAGAACCTCTTGGGGATGGAGGTAGGTGTAAACCAAGCACTCTGCTTTTAAAAAAGCAATTTTAGCATGTCCCCCTCACTTGCATTTGTATCAAATGTGCTGTTTTCTTTTTTTTTTTAATTTAGAGAATATCCAAAGTCATTCTTTTCAATAAAATTTATGTATTTTCTTTTAAATATGGTCTTAAGGGATTTCTATACCCAGGACTCCACAAAGCACACTGCTGTATTGGATTTGGGTTGTACGCCCAATTTTTCATCTCTTGCGCTTAGCTGCTAGTCTTCCCTCTTTCCAAATCCATAAATGCTGAATGCCAGAATTTTTACACGGAATTGACCTTGGGTCCCTGCTCACCCAGTGACACTGAAACAGCACCCAGGGACATGGGAGCGCCGAAGGACGGGGTTAGATGATTAAAAACTGTGAAGAAAGAAAAAGAAGAAATGCATGATGATGAAAATAAAAAATATAACAATTTATTTTCTTTCACCATCAGTAGCCTGTGGTAGGACCAGCGTGGGAAGAGAAAACGGTGGTGGCCACATCGGTAAATCACGCGTGGCCTCCTGGGGTTCGGTTAGTCTCTGCGTTTGTGGGGAGCCTGGGCCTCAGCCGTCCTGGGGACCAGCAGCCCCTTGATGTGTGCGGTTTTCTCACCTCCCAGCCTCCATCCTCTTTCTATAATTTCACTTGTTTTTCAAAATGCAACTGGACAGCTTTTCTGAGAAGCTTCCCTTGTCATCTTCCTTCAGACTCTCAGTGTCTAGCGTCAGGCCAAGGGCTAGGTGTCCGATCGATTTTGAAACAATGGGTAACTGATATAGGGATCAATACTGCTGGTGAGAACGTTCTCTTCCTTTTCCTTAGAGAAAGGCAGTAGGAGGAGGCACGGTTCCTGAGCTGAGGGGGAGAGGAGGGAGACGTGAAGAATATAAAATTCCTACACGTGAATTGATTTTTAGAGTCACATAACAATTGAGTTTCTGATTTAAAAAAAATTGGAACTAGGTGAATGAATGCTCAACAACATATCTACAGCTGTGTCTGCGTGACTGAATAATACATTACATATTTGCATCAAAATAATAGATACAAGTTATTCCTGCTTTCTTTATCAAGGTTTTACATTTATTTTTGGAACAGGAACTACTTTGGATTTAATTTTTTAAAAATCTTAAGATTCCTACTGAGGTCTGGGGACTGAAGAAAGAGGTAGGGTGGTTATAAAAACAAGCTTGAGTGTATTAAAATTTTTTCAATCTAAAAAAATAACTCAAAATGATGAAATGAAGCCATTTGCTAGAACAGAAAAAAAAAACAAGCATTGATTGGAACTTGGTTCTGTCTGAAATTTGAGTCAGAAAATAAGTAGCAAGTATTTTTCAGAACTTATGGCAAACTGCTTTTCTATAAAAGACAGAATGATGTGCTGGAGAAATATTGTTTCCAAGCCCGAGACAGTAGACAGAATACATAAATACTCAGGTTTATCCCATTTTAGAATTCAGTTCTGCTGATTGCATTGGATCGGCTCTGAAGCAAGGCCCTCGGTTCCTGAGAAGTCAGGCCTGGCTAAGTGATTGCAGAGTTCAGAGGAGGCGGACCTCGGAGCTGGGATGGATGTTATGAATAATCTAGTCCGGCCTCTTTATTTTATAGTTGAAATTGAAGCTTCGAGAATGAAATGAATCGTCTGGGGTCGCGGAGGGAATTATTAACGGAGTGGAAACCCGGACGCAGGCCGTGGGAGCTCAGCCTGCAGCCCATCCTTGGGTGACCCTAGGTGACGGATCGGTGGCTCCTGTACAAGGAGTGGCGTGTGGACTTGAACTGCCGCCTGGGCCGGAGAGATTTCCCTTCCCATGAATGACGAAGCATAATGCCATTCAGCAAGCACTTACTCAACTCGGCCCTGGGCTTGGTGCTCAGAAAATTTGAAAAATAACGTAAGCTCGAGTTCCTGCTCTAGTGACACATGGAAGTGCGAGGACCTCATAACAGTGTGAAGTGGTCAGGGCCCGGGGCCGGTTCCAGTGATGTGTTCTGAGCAGGTAGGGAGGGCCTGGCACATAGCAGATGATGGGACACTGCCGTGTGCCACCCCCTGGAGACCGAGGCTTACCTGTCGCCGCCCAGTGCTGGCCGCCGAGGGTAGGACAGCTGATTGGAGCAGCTGCATAGAAGAGGGGGCGTGATGGCAAGGTGCCCCGTTGTCTAAGCCACGGGAAAGGTTTTCAGATGGTATCCAGTTCAGCATTTACCTTCTTATAAATGTAATTAATTAATTATTTACTTACTTAATCCTCACCTGAGGACATGCTTAGAGAGAGGAAGGGAGAGAGAAGAGAGAAACATCGACCCGTTGCCTTTGGAATGAGCCCCAGCTGGGAATCGAACCCACAACCCGGGTCTGAGCCCTGACCGGGTGTCGAACCAGCAACGTTTCGGTGCACAGGATGATGCTCAACCAACTGAGCCGCTCCAGCCGGGCAGTTTTCTTCGTTTAAAGGAGGAACACAATGACCTGGGAAAACACTCAAGCTTGCCGGGTGCGCAGCGCTGCAGAACACTGAAGTGGGAGGCAGAGAGAGAAGTCACCCCCAACAGCAAAGTCTCACGAAGTGTACTAAAAGCACCCACGAAGTGTACGTTACCTCTCAGCATTCCTCCCAGCTTGGGTGAGGGAGCTGCTTGCCCATCCCAACACCAGCCCTTGGCTGAGGGCCAAGGGGGCCGGGGCACCGCGACCTCCCCGGGGTGACCAGCTCTGTGTCTGCAGCCAGGGGGTTCTCACAGCTCCGGGCCGCCCTCCAAAGACACGCACAGGAGGGCAGTTAGAGGTGAAAGCACGCGAAGGCCAGGAGAGGGGCGCTCAGAATTGGCCCCGAAAGGGAGTCTGGGAAGAGCACTGGCGGCTTCTATCCCGCTGGACTCAGCAGCCTGTCCCTGCAAAGGGTCAGGTGGTAACTGGTTCAGGTATTTCGGGCCACACGGTCTCCGTGGTAACTGCTCCGGCCTGTCCTTACGGTGTAACAGCGGCCACAGACGATAAAGCGTGTCTGTTCCAATAAAACTTTACGATGGACACTGAGAGTTAATGTCATGGACCTTTCGCGTGCCACAAGGTGTGATTCTCGCTTTGACTTTTTTTTCTCCCAACTACTTAAAAATGTAAAAGCCATTTGAGCTTCCAGATTGTGCAAGCATGGGCAGCGGGCCGGCCAGGTTTTGCAGTTGTACTTTTTAATCGTCCGATATCAGCAGACTCACCAAGTTCTGGGCACTATATTTTTTATATATATATTTGTTTTAATTGATTTTTTAGGGAGAGATGAAGGGAGAAGGAGATAGAAACACCGTTGAGAAGGGAAACATTGGTCAGCTGCCTCCTGCATGCCCCACTGGGGACTGAACCCGCAACCTGGACATGTGCCCAGACTGGGAATCGAACCAACAACCTTTTTGAACTAAAATTTTGGTCCTGGCTTTGAGGCCGGTGTTGTAACACTTTGGAAATAAAGTGTGCCTTCTGTCACTGTGCAAATTACCCAAAGGGTATTTAAGGCTAAGATTTTTTTATAATTAATGAATGGTGTTCTCTAATTAAAGGATTTGGCTATTTGCTTTGTTTTTGACAAAGGCCGGTGTCAGTAAAGGTTCCAGTCTTCACTTGGTTCCTGGGAGGCTAACTTGGAGGAGTTGAATCTTTCTCAATGACAGCCTCTATTGAGGGCTATTCTGAGGGAATTTAAAATGCAACAAACTCCTATTTTTATCAGGAAAAAAATCCTAGAGCTCTGATTAGAAACCCAAAGCCCTTAAAAACCCAAGTGTCTTGGATTTTAGAAGAAAGACGATGACTTTTCTGCTGAAGCTATGGTAAAGCTCGGACACGCGAAGACTGGGCGCCTAATTTGGGTCAATTCTAGTCACAAATCAAATTTTATTTTAAAGAAAGCCTGGAAGTCAGCTGAAATGAACGTAGTTTATAAAGCAGCAGTGTGAAAACTCACTGTTCCTCTTGCAGTATTTCTCACTGTGCTCTGGGACTCGGTTTGCTCAGCTATGAAATTTTTATTAGAGTGTTTCTTGCTTTTGCTTGGGAAACTAACAAGAATATGACACGTTAGGGGTTACTGGGCGGAAAGGAAAAGAAAGTCTTTAAAACCTGCTGAGGCGAGCTGTAGCTCCCGCACGCGTCACCGACGGAAGCTGCTGCTCGCCCTGTTCATCCTCTCCGAGGCCCGCTCTGTCGATGGGCAGAGGCTTGATAAAGACAGACCTTTAAAACCTTGCTACTCCACCAACACTAAGTGTTCCTCATACTTGGAGCTTGCATACCACGGCTTCTGCAGAGATCTCGAAGTACTGATCCCTGAGACATTCTGCTTTTTTAACCATCATGCTCTAGGAAACCAGAAATGCATGTTTGCATCTGGATCCAACAATAAATACTCCGGGCTTTTAGTTCAGTGGTCGGTGCTGTGACAGTGAGAGAACGGGGATGTGATGATGGGTGAACGGGATTGAGACTGAGATTTCGGTGAGTCCTGCCCGCGCAGTGCGCTCTGAGCTAACGTTGAAGCGGTAAAGGAGTTAGTTAGTTATACACACTTCCCAGCATTGAATCTGCATCGACTCATTTTCCTTCCACATTTAGCTTCTGAGTTAATTATTCATAATTTTCCCAATTAGTACACGAGGAAACAAAAGCACGATGACCTAGTCAAAATGTACAACTTGCCTCAGGTAAGTCGCTAGTAAGTGGCGAGGGGGCTTCGGACCCTGATCGGATGCTTGTGTTTTAAAACCACCAGTGATTTCAACCTGTTTATAAGCCAGCCTGCCCGATTTAATAAGAGATATAATCGTGAGGAAGTTTTCCCTTATGTTAACATGGAACCTGGCTCCCAGAGAATAATGCTCCTTGTTTTTTGTGTGGCTTCTTGGGGAGCAGAAGAAAAAAAAAAATCTAATTTCTCTCTGTCGTAATATATGAGGTCAATTATGGAGTCCCACACCCGCCTCCCCTCTCCGTGGGGCCTGGATCACAGCTCACAGCCATCGCACCGAAGTGTCTCACCCTCCAGTCTCATGCGTTCTAATACCCAGGACTTCCGTGTGTCCTGATGAGCTCAGGGTAAAATAGGGTCATCTCTCTTGTTCCGGTACTTTATACCCAGCGATGCAGATAAAGTAGAATCATTCTGGGCATTCTCGACATTTT
Organism: Cnephaeus nilssonii; assembly: GCF_951640355.1. Lineage (NCBI taxonomy): Eukaryota > Metazoa > Chordata > Mammalia > Chiroptera > Vespertilionidae > Cnephaeus > Cnephaeus nilssonii. The sequence goes on from NC_137092.1 coordinate 3,173,506, forward strand.
AAAGATGAATTAAAGTTGACCACACCTCCAAAACAGGTTCCATGTTAGCATGCAAAAAAGTACACGTTGGTTGTGGATCCTTATGAATCTTGTAGGAAATTAAATCTTCAAACGGTTAAGTATGTGCAGCTATATTTTCGGACTTGTGTCTAAATTTACTTACCCAGGCTAAATTCTAGTCAGAGGCAGCCCACGATTAGATTTGATGGAATCCTTTGGGTTCCTAGCTCCAGCATTCAGCGTATGCGCTTTCTCTCTAGTTTCACGTTACCCACCAATTTGATTTCCCTGCTATCAGTGTTGGCCTGGATTTGAAAGAAAGCCATATTCCTGACAGGACCCCTATTTCCATGGCGGGACTTGGACCTTCCTCCGGGGCCCTGACCTCAATCCTGGGGCCCGACCTCTATCTCGGGGCCCAGACCCCCATCCTGGAGCCCAGACCTCCATCCCGGGATCACGCCTCAATTAAAGAAAGAAAGAAGTTAGTGCAAGGGCCAATGCATTCAATTGCTAGGTGATGGGACTCATTCTACCAATAGCATGCAACTCCTCAGTTCTAGATGCAAATACTGTTACACTCATTCATGCAATATATTATATAATATCCACTTTGGTCCTCACAGCAGCCTGGACATAATTATCACTAGACCCTTATGGCGACTGAGAAACTGGCCAAGTGAAGGAATGCATGCAAGGACGACTATACTAGTGAGCAGTGGGGCTGCTGTTTGCACGCGGTCTCACATCAAGACTCGGGTACTTCTCTTCGCCACTCTAGTACTTCCTGAGACGTCGGCAAGTTGATAGAGTATATACATCCCGAAGAAGAGCTCATTCCCATTATGTTGCCTGCAGTGGGGCCGGCCGACAGCACAGTGTCCCCGTGTCTGACTGGTGTGAGGTCACCTGACCCGGATGGGATTTCGACTAAGCGTGGCCCTGGAGGAGCTTTCCCAGGAATTGTCAGAAGTGTTTCTCCTCTAACACCCGATCCTGTCATCCTCACCCCCTCGGGCTGCACGCCCCCGTCCCTGCCTCAGCTACACTGCTCTGTTCTGGAAATGAAGCCGCCACTGATACCTTGATGGGAACTGAGAGACCATTCTCACTGCTCCCCCAAAGCGAAGTCCACATGGGAACATTCTTTCCCTGACCGACGACTTTTCATTTATTAGGGAAATGGAAGCCTGTCTCTTCTCAGCCAGTGTCCCTAGCTCGACTTGTTAGGTGTTCATCGAGAACCAGCCGGAAAGTATAGTCATTCGAACGCTCTGGAGCCTTTTCTCCTCTGTCTCAAAATAGAAGGAAATAATTGCCTTCCAGGAATGAACGCCTTTCGTCTGGCCATGTGAGTAGGAGGTCACTAGACCCTCACAGTATATACATCCCGAAGAAGAGTCTACCATGGACTTCAGCCTCTTGAAGACAGAACGAGGCCACCAGGCCCAGGCTCAAGATCCAGCAGCAGCATCTATTCTTTATATGATGTCAGGCCAAATATGTCATAACAGCTCTGAGTGTCACCATCTTCATCTACAAAAGGATGGTACTTAATACTTACCCCATTCAATGGTAAGTGGGGCTTCCAGCAGCTAATGTGTGTATGGTGCTTAGCGCGAGGCTGGCATAAAATGCATGGGTTCCAAAATATTAGTGCCCCTCCCCATATACCCTTTTATTCGTGCAAAGTCAACATACATTTCTTGTGTTTCCAGTCCAAAGCCATCACTTCGCTAAATATTAGATTTATTTTCCAGTTGATATTCTTTGCTGGAAGTCTTGAAACATTAGTGGAATATTTAAATTGAGGTCTGATTCCTGGATTGGGGTCTGGGCCCCGGGATGGGGGTCTGAGCCATGGATGGAAGGTCTGGACCCAGGGATACAGGTCCGGGCCCCGGAATTGAAGTCAGGGCCCCAGAGGGAGGTTGGGGCCCCGGATGGAGGTCTGAGTCCAGCCATGGAAAAACAGATTCTTCCATGAAGGCCTAGGCCAGTGGTCGGCAAACTCATTAGTCAACAGAACCAAATATCAACAGGACAACGATTGAAATTTCTTTTGAGAGCCACACTTTTTAAACTTAAACTTCTTCTAACGCCACTTCTTCAAAATAGACTCGCCCAGGCCATGGTATTTTGTGGAAGAGCCACACTCAAGGGGCCAAAGAGCCTCATGTGCCTCGTGAGCCGCAGTTTGCTGACCACGGGCCGAGGCACAGATTGAAGTCTGCACCTATGATGGAGGTCTGGGCCCGGGATGGGGGTCTGGGCCCGGGATGGGGGTCTGAGCCCAGGGATAGAGAACGTGACCTGGAATTGGCATCAGGACCCTGGGATGTGTGTCTGGGCCCCGGATGTAGGTGTGAATTCTGCCATGGCCTTCTGGGTCCTGCCACAGAAGTAAGGCCCTGGAGGGAGGTCAGAGTCCCGCCATGGAAATAGGGGTCCTGAAATGAATGTCTGGGACCCCAAAAGAGGTATGATTCCGGGATTGGGGACTGAGCCCCTGTATGGGGGTCTGGGATCCGGAATGGAGGTCTGGGGCCCGAGATACACCCTGATGTAGGTGAAGGCCCTGGATGGAGGTCTGATTCTCGCCAAGGAAATAGGAGACTTCTCATGAAGGACTGTGTCCCGAATATAGGTCTGATCCCCGGATGGTGGTCTTGGCCCTGGGATGGGGGTCTGGGTGTCTGGATTGGGGTCTGGCCTCCTAAAGAACTCTGTGTCCCGGGATAGAGGACTGGGCCTTGGGATTGACTTCAGACACCCGGATGTAGGTGAAGGCCCCGGATGGAGGTCTGATTCTCGCCATGGAAATAGGGGTCCTCCCATGAAGGTCTGTGCCCTGAATTGAGGTCTGATCCCTGGATGGACGTCTGGGGCATGGGATGGGGGTCTGGGTGCCTGGATTGGGGGCTCGTTCCCCGGGTTGTGGCACCGGCCCCGGAATTGAAGTCAGCACCCGGGACACAGGTCCGGGCCCTGTGGCTGTTCCGAGGCCCGCCATTTAAATAGGGGTCCTCCAAAGAAGGTCGGAGCCCAGAATGTAGGTCTGATCCACAGATGGAGGTCTTGGCCCTGGGATGGAGGTCTGGATGTCTGAATTGGGGTCTGGCCTCCAGAAAGGACTCTGTGTCCCAGGATAGAGGACTGGGGCACGGGACTGACTTCAGATACCCGAATGTAGGTGAAGGCCCCGGATGGAGATCTGATTCTTGCCATGGAAATAGGGGTCCTCCCATGAAGGTCTGGTTCCCGAATATAGGACTGATTCCTGGATGGAGATCTTGTCCCGGGAGGGGGTCTGGGTGTCTGAATTGGGTCTGGCCTCCAGTAAAAACTCTGTGCTCCGGTATAGAGGTGTTGGCCACGGGATTGACTTCAGATACCCGGATGTAGGATGGAGGTCTGATTATCACCATGTAAATAGGAGTCCTCCCATGAGGTCTAAGCCCTGAATGGAGGTCTAATCCTTGGATGGACGTCTGGGGATTGGATTGGGGGTCTGGGTTCCTAGATTGGGGGCTTGTTGCCCGAGTTGTGGTACTGGCCCTGGAATTGAAGTCAGCACCCTGGAGACAGATCCCGGCCCTGTGGTTGGTCAGAGGCCCGCCATGTAAATAGGGATCCTCCCATAAAGGTCTGAGCCCTGAATTGAGGTCTGATCCAGGGAAGGATGTCTGGGGCATGGGATAGGGGTCTGGGTTCCTGGATATGGGGCTGGTTCCCTGGGTTGTGGCACCGGCCCCGGAATTGAAGTCAGCACCCAGGACACAGGTCCGGGCCCTGTGCCTGGTCCGAGGCCCGCCATTTAAATAGGGGTCCTCCCATGAAGGTCAGAGCCCAGAATATAGGTCTGATCCGCAGATGGTAGTCTTGGCCCTGGGATGGGGGTCTGGGTGTCTGGATTGGGGTCTGGCCTCCGGTAAGGACTCTGTGTCCCGGGATAGAGGACTGGGCCACGGGACTGACTTCAGATACCCGAACGTAGGTGAAGGCCCCGGATGGAGGTCTGATTCTCACCATGGAAATAGGGGTCCTCCCATGAAGGTGTGGTTCCCGAATATAGGTCTGATTCCTGGATGCAGATCTTGGGGGAGACAAGGCCTGCAAGCGGGGCGTGCAGTTAGGAGCAATCAGACTGGCAGGGGAGCAGTTAGGCATCAATAAGCTGTCAGGGGAGTGGTTAGGGGGTGATCAGGCTGGCAGGTAGAAGCAGTTAGGGGCAATCAGGAAGGCAAGCAGTTGGGAGCCAGCAGTCCTGGATTGTGAGAGGGATGTCCGACTGCCGTTTAGGCCCAATCCTATTGGATTGGGCCTAAATGGGCAGTTGGACATTCCTCGAGTGGTCCCAGATTGGAGAGGGTGCAGGCTGGGCTGAGGTACCCCCCCCCACTCCCCATGCACAAATTTCGTGCACCATGCCTCTAGTATACATATATCAGGGAAAAATGTCAACCCACAGACTGTAATTACCTGCTTAAGTATTTTGTATATAACCCAAATATCTTGGGATTATTATTATTTTTCAAGATTTTTATTGATTTTTTAGGGAGAGAGGAAGGGAGACGGAGAGAGAGAAACATCGATGTGAGAGTGAAACAATGGTCCACTGCCTCCTGCATGCCCCTATCAGGGATCGAGCCCGCAACCCAGGCATGTGCCCTGACTGGGAATGGAACCGGCAACCCTTCCGTGCATGGGGCAGCGCCCAACCAGTGACCCACACTGGCCAGGGCTCTGGTTCTGAACAGCTTATGCACAAAGGAAAATCGAGTCACAGGATTCATAGAAATTGTAAAAAAAAAAAAATATTTTTTTCCCTTTGGCAAAAGTACAATTAGCAGGCAATATTAATATTCTGACCAGACAGCAATCTCTCCAGAGAAGTGCTTCATAAAAAGGACTTCTTGTGATGTAACAACGAAACTCTGTTACCAATCCTGAAAATGGATGCGACTGTGAATTTCAGGGAACTGTTTGCTATGATCACCTTCTATGTGATGGACGGCCATACACAAAAGTGCGGTGAAGTGAAAGTGATCCTTGTGGGGGCCCGGGATGCTGGGACCCGGCTCCCAACCGTTCTGTCTAGATTCTGGAAACACAATCAGATTTATGCTTAGCACGGTTGAAAGTGATTTTCTGTAGAATCAATAAAATATTAACAGTAGTCGGCATGTTTGACAAGCGGTGACCTTCTCACATCCTGATGTAAGTCAAATGCTCCACTGAAAATGGCTAATTTTAAAATCCATTTCAACAGCTACATGCATTGTATACAGAGAAGAAGAGAGAAGAGGGATTCACCGGCTAGAGCAAAAAGCTCAAGAGAAAATGAAGATAGAACATTTCCATCGGCCCAGAATCTAGAGATTAGGTTTAGTGATGAAGCCAGAGAAGAACTAGACGCTGAGCAGCAGGCAGGCTCCCACAGGTGTCCGGGGGCGGGGGGGGTGGGGGTGTTGGGGGGTTGCATTTACATTTACAGCTTACAGCCTCGGGAGTGAAGCAGAATAAAATTTCCAGAGAATTTCATTTTGGAAGTGTTTGAAAGCTCTCTCACATACAGACTGACCTCCACTCGGCTCCTACGGAGACCTCGAGGGATCATTTTTCTTAACTCTTAGCTGTACAAAACCAGAAGCAAACTCACACCATGACGTTCCTCTTCTCTATCCAGGCTACGTGCTTTTTCTGGCTAGAAGTCGAGTTTTTCTTGGTAGAAGTAGCTCAGTGACCAGCCCAGTGAGTACTTTATAGCCTGGCGCGGCGGCTAATGCTCTAGGATACGGTTTCTTCGGCCTCCCATGCATAATCCGTCAAGAAGTCTTATTGGTGCTGTCTCGAACGACTTCCCAAATCCGATTACTTCTCCACCTCTTTACTGCACTGGTGAAGTCACCGCCATCGCTCACTTTGACCACGTCAGAAGTCTCCAGCTGATCTTTGAGCCGCCACACCTGTCTCCATCCCCAAACCCCAAGGCCATTCTCCAACCAGCAGCCAAAAGGATTTTCATAAAAGGCGTATCCAATTCTATCATTCCTTTTTGTATGACCCTCCCAGGACTCCCTTTTGTCACTGGGACACAATCCCCAATTCTTACTGTGTCCCTCAAAGCTCCGCCCATTGGAGAGCCTTTCCCATGGGTCTTTGCTTCTCTCCTTCTGTGCCTCTACCTTGTCCTTCACTCTTCTCCCAACAGGCCGAGCGTGAGACTTCTCAGAGCTTTTGCAATGGCAGTTATCTGCACCCCAAACCCTCTCCTTCTTGGTATGTCAGGCAGTTTTTCCATTTGGGGGTCTCACTCAGATTGCCAGACCCTTGGAGAGGCCTCTGCTGTAGCATCAGCATCTCTCCGTATTTCTCTCTCAGTGCTGTCCTTTCCTTACGCTGCATTTCAACTTGATGGGACTCTCTCCCCCAGGGCTGTTGCAAATGGTTGTGCAGTCTCTGTGCCACATGGAAGCAGACAAGGTGAGGGGGCTGAAAAGCAGCCTGTACCCTGGCCTCACTGGATGCTTTTGGGGTTGTGTCTGCTCAATGGGGTGCCTTTTTCTAATTTGCACAAAAAATGAGATATGCCACAGATGGCCCTCTTCATATTCACCGAGCACACCTTCCTGTTTCCTGCGTCTGTGTCTTGGCTATGCTTATTATCTTCTCCAGACTCCTTACCTCTTTTTCCACCCCATAAATTTCTTTTCATCTAATCCACGGAAGCTGTCAGACTTTACTAGGGACCTCCCACTGAGTCTTGATGTTTTTTTGTTTTGTTTTTATTTTAAATATATTTTTATTGATTTCAGAGAGGAAGGGAGAGGGAGGGAGACATAGAAACATCAATGATGAGAGAGAATCATTGATCGGCTGCCTCCTGCACGCCCCTTACTGAGGATCAAGCCTGCAACCCGGGCATGTGCCCTGACCGGGAATGGAACTGTGACCTCCTGGTTCATAGATTGACCCTCAACCACTGAGCCACACGGGCTGGGCAAGTGTTGATGTTTTTAATCGTTTCCATGGTCATTTATTTGTTGACCCTCCCTGTGAGGTCTCTCTTGGTTTTTCTGTCACGTCCACTTCTTTTACGTTTCTTCCGAATATCTCATGTCATGTGGGCTTTTTCTGGGTTTCTTCCGCCCCACCTCCCAGCCTGACCCCGACATGTTATTATTTCCCACGTTTCTCATCTTTGTCTCTTTCTGCATTGGCCTGCCTGGTCGCTCTCATTTTGTAGCATGCCTTCAACTCTCATATATGTCCTGACTTTCAAATCTATATAAACAACCCTGACATCTTTTTGGAGCTCTAGACCTTACTTGACCATCTCTTCTCAACAAGTAGAGTACCTGCTCCCGACCGCCTCTCCCACCCGCATGGCTTCTGCGTGGATGCTGGATGGCCTCCTGTGGGGCCTCCTGTGGGGAGAGCTTGACTTAAAGAAAAGGAAGGTATGAGGGGTGGACTATTTTGAAGAAAGATAGCAGACTCCCTCAAAACCGTGTCCCTCTTCCCAGAATGTGTTGTTGTTGCTGGGATGTGATTTCCCAGCAAGCGAGTACTCTCACCAGTTTATGACTCACCTGTAGGGTAGTAAGTGTCCTTTACACTTGTTTTTTTCATCTTTCACCAGCTTCGTCCAGGGGAACATGACGACGTTGGAAGCCTCCTATTGAAGATTGCAGAGCCATAGGGTGGAAGGCGTCTGTGGCCTTGAATTGGTACTTGAAGGTGAGTTTCTAGCCAATCAGGAACACCTCTAGTCTTTACTGGAGGCTGAAAGAAAATCTCAGGGCCTTGGAGCTGTCTTTAGGTTGGTTTGTTATCGTAAGCTAATAGTACTTAACTAATAAACTGAGTATGATTTTTATATGAATTTGCTTTTAATTACACCACACTAAAGAATGAGATAAGGAAAAATGGAGCAGATAAGAAAGGCTTTGGTGATATTTAGGTGGTTAGGTCCCAAGGTGAAGGGCAGTTTCTATGGGATCCCGGCCTGATGCGTACAACTTGTTTGTGATGACTTTGCCATTTAATTGCCTGATGAGGAGACCCATAGAGAAGGCCATGGTCCAAAGACCTATCGCCGTCAAAACTGAGTACAGAACAGGAATAAACACTCTATTCTCAGGCAAGAAGGGAATATAATTACATTTAAACGAGGGGAAAAAGGGAAATGACCGTCTTTATACTTAACAAAATGAGTCTTTGAGAAAGCCAGACTCACAGAAACAGAGGGGAAGGGTGGGGGCCAGGGGCTGGGGGAGGGGGAGGGGGAGCCATTGGTCCAAGGGCACAGACTCTGAGTTCCCAGATGAGTGTATTCACAGGAGCTAAGGTGCAGCGTGGTGACTGCAGGTCACCGTCCTGTATTGTGGGCTTGGGATGTGCTGAGAGACTCGTGCGCATCACATCACACGCACGGTCACTACTGAGGTGATAGGTGTGTCGATCAACTTGGTTATGGTGATTATTGCATGACATGCACAGATTAGCCCATTGCGCACCTTAAATACATACAATTTTATTTGTCAGTGTCCCTCAGTAAAGCTGGGAGGGGGCAGGGACATCAGTAGGGCGCTGTCCCTGGTTGGAAGCTCCAGGACAAGGCTGGGTAGACGTGGCAAGAAAGGGCATCCTTGTGGCCTCCTGGTCCGAGGCAAAGAGCTCCGTCTTCTACGGTGAAGCAGCATCTTAGCCCCAGGTCTTTCCTGTAGGCGCCTTTTCAAGAGGGAGAGCCCCCCTCTCCCCATCTGTCCTAGGGTTTTTATCACGAATGAGTATTGAATTCTGTCAAATGCTTTGAATGCATGGATTGATGTGATCATGTGAGCTTTCTTGTGGAGCCTGTTGATATAGTGGATCGCATTGACTTTCAAATATTGAATGAGTCTTGCATGCCCGGAATCAGCCTCCTTGGTCACGCCAGGGGGAATGAAGGACATGGGAGAACTTTAAATGTGTATTAAGGGACCGAAGTCCATCTGGAAAGACGGCCTCCTGTGTAATTCCAACTATGTGACACTTAGGAAGGCAGGACGATCGGGGGCGGGGGGCAGGGTACAAAGATCAGTGGTTGCCAGCAGCGCGGCATGTGGAAGGGATGAGCAGGTAGAGGATTTTCAGGGCAGCGAGACCATTCATGCCACAGTACAGCGGTGCACACCTGTCATCAAACACCTGTCAGAACTCCGAACGTAAACCGTGGGCTTCGGCTGATAATGATGTGTCAGTGTAGTCCATCCTTGTAACAACGCACCACTCTGGTGTGGGATGTCAGTAATAGGGGACGTTGGCCTGTGTTAAGAGAGAGGCTATATGGGAATTCTGTACTTTTCACTCAGTATTGCTGCGAACCTAAAATGTCTATAAAAACAATGTCTTTTAATTAAGAAAACAAAATGAGTAAGTACAGGATGAAGAAGTTATGGTTTGATTCTATAGATGTTTTATATAAAACATCCAGAGGTTTTTCATGGACCACAAATTCAATGCAAACAAAAAATACAATGAAGTTGCTAAGGAAAAAAGAAAAAAAAAGAAAAGATCCCTCTATTCTTGATTAAATAAAAATGGAGGAAATAATAGACACATTGTAATAAGCTTTGATCCCATTACATCTGGCATTCAGTACTAGGCCCTGCATTTTAAAAAGAGTCATTTTCATGTAAATGAGATGGCTGCTAACTTGTGGAAGGTTCTTGAGCCTCCTCATTATGGAAGCATTATGAAGGGGTTGAAAATGGATGCCCTACCGAAGCAATAACGGAAGAAAGATGTAATGTCTGTATCTCAGGATTCAAAACTATCATGTGAAGGTGTATCTGCCGTAGCTCCAAATGCTACGGATTGCATCCATTCACAGAAGTTAGAAGACGATCTTTAAAAAGAATGTTTTTATTGATTTCAGAGCGGGAAAGGAGAGGGAAAGAGAGATAGAAACATGGATGAGAAAGAAACATCATCCACCAGCTGCCTCCTGCACGCCCCCTACTGGGGATTGCAACCCCTGCATCATGTGCCCTGACCAGGAATGGAACCGGTGACCTCCTGGTGATGGGATGATGCTCAACCCACTGAGCCTCAGCAGCCGGCAGAAGAGGGTCTTTGTAACCTCTTTCTCAGGAAGATCTTTCAGACGAGCTGCTGTTGTGAGTGCTGGGAAACCTGGCCCCGGAAAACATACACGCAGAGCTCACATGCCCCTGTGCCCGAAGGTCAGAGCGAACACTTCTTTGGGAGTTCGACTACCCGATCTCCAAGGCTGTGCGTGGGTCCCAACCTTGTGGGCGCTGTGGCACACGAGAGAATGGTATTTGTGTCACCCAGCGTGAGTAACTGCCAGGACTGCTTAAGGCTGGAGGCGTGGCTGGAGCCCCATCCACCGCCTTCCCAGTTGGCGGGACCCTGACTCCGGTCTCCTCTGGCCTGTTCCGTGTGCACCAGGGTGCTGAGAGGCACACGAGGTGAAAGAACGTGGCTCAAAAATCACATCCAACTGGACGACTCCGTGGCTCCTCACTGCAGGGAGGAAGGATCTGAAATGGACTTCTCTTTCTTCAGCAAGCAATGGCTTCCCCATTAAAAAGTAAATGCTAGAAAATAGAGCACACGCAGGTGAAACGGTCTGACGTCACTGCTCTGCCCTGATCCTAGAACCTGGTGCTGGGCAAAAGGTTTGGTATTCTGGTCATCCTGGGAACTTACTCCCAAATAAAAAGTCAATTTTTTAAATATATATTTTATTGATTTTTTACAGAGAGGAAGGGGGAGGGATAGAGAGTTAGAAACATCGATGAGAGAGAAACATCTACCAGCTGCCTCCTGCACACCCCCCACTGGGGATGTGCCCGCAACCAAGGTACATGCCCCTGACCGGAATCGAACCTGGGACCTTTCAGTCCTCAGGCCAACGCTCTATCCACTGAGCCAAACCGGTTAGGGCAAAAAGTCAATTATTTTATTCTTCTTATTATTTTTTTGTTAATCCTCACCCAGAGGATATTTTTCCATTGATTTTTAGAGAGAGTGGAAGGGAGAGGGAGAGACAGAGAGAAACATCGATGTGAGAGAGACACATCCGGTGGGTTGCCTCCTGCACACGCCCCAAGCAGGGCCAGGGCACCTGCAACCCAGGGATGTGCCCTTGACCGGAATTGAACCCAGGACCCTTCAGCCCGTGGGCCTACGTTCTGTCTACTGAGCCACACCGGCCAGGGCCATTGCTTTCTTTTGAATCAGTGTCAAGAAGCAAGGAGAAGCGAATCAGAACATCGGGCCTGTGGCTGAGAGCCCAGGGCCTCTGCAGATACGAACGTGCTGGAAGCAATGCCAGAATAACGCGCGCTAGTGCTCTTCCCGAGGGAGGAAGCCGGAGGCCGGAGCTTGGACTCCGGGCACGTTAGCTCCTTTATCTCAGTTCTGCACGTGGAGCCGTGAAGATCTGTTTTAGTTCAGCCGGGAGGATTAGGACTATCCATGTCACGGTCAAGATTTCACGTGTGGCGGCCAATTTGTGGCTGCACATCAAGGGGGACTACACATGCAACCGTGAGCTTAACCTCAATGCACCAGAGGGAGTCCTCCTTGCTAACGCGCCCCCGTCTTTCCCCCCAAACAGGGCTTCTCGGAGCTCAGTTCCTGGGTGGGGTCTTTTCCAGCGAGGAGAGGCGAGGAAGCAGCTTGTCAGAAGGAGGAAACAGCGCTCCCGGCTCCGGTGCCTTTCTGTTGGAGTCTCACCATTTAAACCTGCTTGTTCCACAAAAGGGGTGCGAGTGAGCCAGCGAGCCTCAGCAGCGTCGTGGTGGCCGCTGGTCCCCCCTTTCCTCTTCCTGGAACGGTTATTACGGTCTCCATGTCTGTTGAGTGACCGTTCATTCATTCGTCAAACATTCGCTCAGAACTCGCTCTGAGCCCAGCACCGCACAGGGGCTGGGCAGGAGAGGAGACCGGGGGTAATCCCTGCCCGGCGGCAATGTAGGCGAGGGGATGGTGCACACGCCAACGTTTCCCACGCAAAGTAGCAAGTCCTCCGACCCTGGTCTTTGGGACGGGGCCCCGGGTGCTGAGGGACTTCGGGGCTCGGCCTCGCTGGGACATTGTCAGATTCCTCCTCCCCCAACCTCTGAGCCTGCAGAGCAATGCCTCCTTTTCCTGGATGGTCGGTGTCTTTTCAGAAACCTCCTGACCGCTGTCCGCCTCACGCAGTCACTGAGTAGAAACTGCGCCTTCTCCAGCCGGTGGGCCGGCCAGGCTCTCGGGTCCCAGCCTCCCGCTGTCCCCGTGCCCGCTGGCACCCGGCCTGAAAGGCGCCGTGTTCTCAGCGGTGGCCGCTCGGCCCTCCTGGAAGGCTCGTTTCCGCTTCCGCCGTGGCACCTTTGCCTCCGGAAGTGCCTCCTCTTCCACGGGCAGCCCTCCCTGATAAGGGACGGACGTGTGGCCCAGCGCACCCTCTCCCTGCCCTCCCCCTGGACCTGCGCGCGCTCCCCTCCACGCACTTGAAGCCACCAGCGCACCGTATGGGCTCCACCTGTGGCCGGTCTGCCTTCCAGGTAACCCCGGCTCCACCCACCCGGCCGGGCGCCGTGGTCAAAAAGGGGAGCGTTCAGAGGAGAGGCCAGTGCAGAGGCCAGAGCAACGCCCGGCTGCTCTTCCGGAGACCGGCCCCAGGAACAGCGGCCTGGTGTCCTGGGACCTGGCACGAAGCTCCCCGCTGCTGCAGAGGAACACCTGCCCCCGGACGGGGCAGAGGAACGGCCATTCCGGGTGCTGCGCGCTGGCCCCGGGCCGACGAGGATCAGGGCGCATCAGGCCTTCCTGGGCCTCTGCCTCCTGGACGGCGGCAGGCTTGCAACCTGTGCATGCGCAGTCCAGGCCCCTCTGGCCTAGGGCCTTCCCGCCCTGCGGGGCTCTGGGCCACCCTCCCGTCCGGGACAGCTGTCTGGGACCCTGGGACAAGGCCCCTCAGAACTGGGGCGTCCTGGGAGGCGCCGGCCAGGACTGGGGTTTGCTGGCGAGGTGGCGTCCGCCCGACTCCTTTCTGATGAGTGGATGGGAGCCTCCAGCACCCGGGCACCCAGGTGGCGCTCAGCCCGGGCCTCACCTGCCGGCCCTCAAAGCGCCGGAGACCTCGTGAGGGCTTATCCCCGGGAAGTGGGGCTGCAGCCTCAGGGGCAGACTCCGCCGCCAGAGCCACGTGCTCCGTGGGCATCAGCAGCCACCGAGCCACCCGCCCTGCAGGCTCCAGCCGCGCCGTGTGCCCACGTGGGAAGCCCGCCCGCCACGGCCACGCACCGGACCCGGCCCGGAGCGGCTCGCGCTGGAGAAGGTAAGGGACCGGCGCTTCTATCTTTGCTTCACAGCGTTCTTCTCACGTGAACAGTTCCCCACGCGGCACACACAGCCAGCGGCTCAGGGGTCACATTGCACAGTTACCTTCTGACGAATGTGGGACCCCAGGTGCGAGAGGAGGTGTCAGGAGAACCATTGGATGCAGGGAGGCGACAAGTCCGTTGCCCAGTCGGTTTCCCTGCCATCCGCCCTCTAACCTCCGCAGCTCCCCGGGCCTCGCCATCCGAGGGGAGGAGCAAAGGGCAGGGAACCCCACAGCCACCCCGTGTCAGGGAAGCGGCTAGAAGCTCAGTGTTAGATGAGCCTTTGTTAACCACTTGCTTTGCCGGGGGCCCGTGCTGGGAGCTTTACACGTTCTCCTCCTAACAGGGCCATAAGAGTAAAAGTCCTATTTCATAGGTCAGCCTGCCTGTGGCCCTCCTCACTTGAGTTAATTTAGCCACATTCTCGCGAAGAACAGATTTGCTTGGTTAATGTTGTGGGCAGGTTTGAACCCAGCACTGAGAGTGGGGGGGTGGGGGTGGGGGGCGTGGGGCGTCCGTACGCAGGCCCTGTGGCCAGACCGCCTGGGCCCACAGCCCACCGGAAGCTGCCCAGCGCCCCAGCAGGCTCCAGCTGCACCCCGTTTGCCCACGTGGGAAACACCGCACACCACGCGCCTGGACCAGGCCCCGACCCCAGCCCCGGCTCGCACTGGAGGAGGTAAGTGACCAGCGCTTCTCTCTTTGCTTCAAACGTTCCCAGTTCCTCACGCGGCACATACAACCCGCAGCTCATGTGTCACATGGTATCTGAGAGTTTTGTGCAGCTGTGAAGGGGGAGGGTCTGATGGGGGGCACCCCGAGAGGACAGGGTGTCTCACTCCAGCGACTGTAGCGCGGGGGCGGGAGGCCCGTAGCAGGCCCTGCAGCCCCACTGCCTCGCCGGCTCCCAGCTGTGCGCGCTGGAACACAAACACCCCGTTCCGCACCTGCAACTCATTCTCTCTTCAATGAGAAGAAAACAAGGTGCCGACCTCATAAAGCTGGGCTTGAGGTTGGAATGAGTGTGTGTGTCCTGTGTGTGTACTGTGCATAGATATGAATAGGTATGTGTTGATGTTATATGCAAATCCTGAAAAAACAGGTTTTGGAATGTGTCCAGCCCAAGGTAAGTGCCTGCCGTTATTATTATTGTTGTTGTTATTGGTGCTGTGACATGCGTTTAAGGTGAAATTGCTTTCTAGAGACATAGAGTGTCTGTGCAGAGACAAGGAAGGAAGGTTAGATTACACATGATAAGGTAGGCCATCATTAGAGTCACCGAATGAGACTCTAATGTCACTGTTTCTTTATGGTTTTATTTTTGAAACTAGAAAAATCTGAATTGCTAGCAGGGAGCTTTCCTTTCTGAACTGTCTTGTATTTCTAATATAACAATATTTTCTCCAAAGGATGCACTTCAGGAATCTTTCCTTGCGCCTTTTCTTTGAATGTGTTAAAATCCCCTTTGGTGTCTGTGGTAAATTCAGTGTATCTGGGTTTTTCTAGAAATGCTTTCGGGCCTTCGGGGAGGCGGGCAGGAGAAAGGCAGTTTTCCTGCGTGAGCGGCCAGCGCACAGCAGCCTTTTGCCGAGTGACGGGCTGAGACTCGCCGCGGTCCTCCGGGGCTCCGGCTGCAGTCCGGCACAGCGTCTCGGCAGGAAATGAGAATAAAGGGGAAGTGTGAGCCTCTTAGCTCTAGGACACCGCCATCTGCTTTCAGAATCATCGTAGGTGGGGCTGGAACTGGGGACCTTCTCAGTTGTCTCAGAAACGCTCACCCTCAGTCCCAGCGGCTAGCGTGGGACCCTGTCAGCTCTGTCTCGTTCAGCTGTTTGTCCGTTTGTCGGGTACCCCTTGCTCACCCCAGGGCTTCGGGTGCGGCCTAGAGCAGCCATCGCCAACCCGTGGTCCGCGGACCAGTGGGGGTCCGTGAGGTCCGAAAGGTTGGCGCCCGCTGCTCTAAAGGGTTCAGATACGTTGACCAAGGGATGGTTGTCCTGACAAGATACATTCCCAGTCTCTCTCTCACTCACACACACACACACACACACACACACACACACACACGAAATACAGACATGAAATGGACATGAAGCACATGGATTATGGGATACAGCGGGTCTTCAGTTGATGACCTTTTGCTCGGGGCCCTTTGTCATGTTGATGAGATGCCTCAGGGACGTGTCAATCAGTCAGCCTAGGTGAGGTTGGTTTCCTTACAGCCCTTTTGCTTGAAGTCGCAGACTCTGTGGACGGTTTCTCAGTGAGGACGTGGGGACAGAGTGAGGCCTGCTGGGGGGAAGGACCTTTTCCCGGAGAAAAGGGCTCGGTGGGAGCTGGGAGGTGTGCGGGGTGAAGGAGCGGGGTGGGGAGGGAGGGGATGATGTCCCGGGGAAGGAGGCACTAGATTGAAGGCCTGCAGGCGCGATGCGGCCCGGCGAAGGCAGGAACCAGCCTCGCGGTGATGCTGAGACGTGGGAGCAAGGCCTGGCTGCCTCCTGCGGAGGGAGGGCCTCGGTCAGACCAGCGGTGGGAGGGTAGGCAGCAAACATGGATTCCTTCTTGGACTGTTTGCCGCTCCAGTGACGAAAACTTGCTCATAGACACAGAGTAAAATCATAAAATAAATTGAAACACAACCACATAAATGTATTTTTAATACAATTTTGTTTCGCAAAAGTCATGAGCCACCTAACAGGTGGCAGGTAGAGACCTGAAGTCCTTGGTGTACATTCCAGGCTGTTCAAGGTCAGGAAGGGGTGCCTGTGCATGTAGCTTCCGGTCCTGCACCTGGCGGGAGGGGTCTTGTCCGAAAACTCAGACCCTGGGAGGGCCTCTCTGCTTGGCCCGAGTCTGCCTCTCACCTGCCGGCAGCTGCACCGTATCCGCTGGTTATGATCATAGCTTTCATAACGTGCCCCGCGCCCAGGGCAGGAAGCAGCAGAGAAATAGTGGGAGCCGTCTCATCTCGTCTCTTAGCTTCTCTTGTCCTCTAAGCTAACTGATATATGTAGGTGATGTAGACCAGTGGTCGGCAAACTGCGGCTCACGAGCCATATGTGGCTCTTTGGCCCCTTGAGTGTGGCTCTTCCACAAAATACCACGGCCTGGGCGAGTCTATGTTGAAGAAGTGGCGTTAGAAGAAGTTTAAGTTTAAAAAATTTGGCTCTCAAAAGAAATTTCAATTGTTGTACTGTTGATATTTGGCTCTGTTGACTAATGAGTTTGCCGACCACACTTAAATATCAAGTGTGGGCATGCTAATGAAGAAGTATATATAGGGTGGTTGTACATTAGCCATAGGAACCACTAACTATGCCTCTAACCTAGAAAGATTCCTTGTTAGGACAACGACCTTCCTCTCAAAAATATTTCTTTTTTGGAAGCAAACATTTTGACATTTAAAATGGAGGGTAACGTCCTTCGAAGGTTCCATTCATCTTGCCAATGGATGTCAACTGACTTGTGAAATTTCCAGAGTGAAATTTTCGCGCAGGCATTGGGGAGGTGTTCGGATCCGACCTCATCTGACGCCGAGGCGAGCTCGCCCGTTCGCATGTGTCACCCAGAGGGAGGGAGGTGTTCCCCGTCCTCACACCCAGCGCATGGTCCAGCTGGGCCGCTCTCTTCTGGAGAATGTGCACTTCCCCGCCCCCGCTTCCCCCCTCTCCCCCGCCACCCGGGCTCTCTAAATATTGCGGTCAGGTCAGCGTGTTCTCCTGGCGTAGAGAAGGCGCATCCTGCGTCCTCATGGCAACATCGGTGGTCAGACCTTCATTCCTGTCTCTCTACGTTGGCTTCCTTTTGTCAGGTATTAGATACACTTCCGTAAAGGAGGCAAAGGAGGAAGGGGCATGAAGGGGAACGGTACACCGTGTTCTATGCACATATGGCATAAGCTGTCCGAGTCCGAGTCCCCAATAGGGGGCTGGGTCCCCGGGCCCTATTAGAGAACACAGATTGGGGTGGCAAACTGGAAGAACCTGGCCATGAGTTTGGTTGACGTTTGGGAGTTTAACTTAGTTGCGAATTTTCTAAACCAGAGTCAATTCCATTCTCCTTCTTAGCAACAACAACAGAAACAAACATGTATTTGAAGTCTTCTTTGCTTGCTGCGTTTTAGACAGGTTTGATCAAAGTGGTTAAATTCCTATGAAAAAAAAGGGGGGGGGGTAATTTAAAAAGGGAAAAACAAAACAACAAAAAGCAAAACAGACATGTTCAGCTGGATGCTGCTTAAAAATTGAGGAGACCGTCTCGTCTCCAGAATATTCCTAGGCTTTGCTGAAGGAAAGCTCTGGGGCTAATACAGCTACAGCGGGGAAACGGTTCTTAAATGCCATCTATTTGCTGGGCCTGAACTGGGGAAGGATTCAGATTTGATTCATTCAATTACCGTTCCCAGCAGGGCTCTCACCAGCATATTGCTTTTTCGGCTGCTCCGCAAAGCTGGAGGAAGATTGGGCTGCACGCGAGCAGGGCCTCGAAGAAAGGGAGGGTTATTGGCTTTAAAAACGGCCGCAGTCCATTTTGTACCTCGTGTTGTTGGAATGAATGGGAACAGGATGCGGTTTCTTTTAACCTCAGAAAACAAAGCTTATAGAAAGAGTCATAAAATGGACACAAAGCCCAAAACATGTCTCAAATCTGGTCTTCTGTGCATTTCAAAATATAACAGTCTAGTTTTATGGTAAATGTATATATTCTGTGTCAGGTGATGTAGGAAAATAGGCAGAAATTAAAAATTAGTAGAGCGAGGTAGACATAGTTTTCCTCAGTATTATGCCCTTTATTTTCTCTGTATAAATCAAATATTTGTAAAATGACTCATGCATCAAAGCTAAAATGTACTTTAGTTGCTGTGCTACCGGAGAGCTACCTCGTGAAGGGATGTTGTTGTGAATTGTTGCGGGCTTTGGGGAGGTGTTCGGGAGGCATTCTGCAGCGGGGCTAGGCGAGGCCAGTCAGCCGGTGTGGTAACCTCTCAGCCAGTGCGCGCTGAGCTGGGAACATTTCTGACTGAGACGTCTAGGCGTGTGTGAAATGTGGAATGAGCACCCGAGCAAGACTTTCTTGAACGTCATTTGGAAATTTCCAAAAACAATTACCTAATATGAAATGATCGGCGTCATTACAGACACAGACGAATACATCCCTGGGCACCTTTCCCCGCAGGTCCTGAAATATTTGTTGGAAAGAATTACTCACCTGCGGTCCCAGAACTTGGAGAGTCTGTCCCCAGGTGGCTGTCGCTGACCCTGCAGCGTGACAGCTGAGGCCGAGCCCACTGCCCTCACCGCGCTCCCTGGCCCCTTGTTCTCAACACTTGCGGACAGAAGCGGGCGCGTGTTTTGAAGGAAGCGGGACCCCTCACTGGGGATGAGAAAATGCCTCCTCTGAGTCACGTCCTGTTCTGTGTGTTTTTGTAGTGAGTCTTGGAATTTCATCATGTGAATGAATCTGTTCACAGAAGGGTGTTTCCTCAGACGGTCATGAGTGATAGATAAGGATTCCACCACTTTCGATAAATAAGCTTAAAAAATAAATACGAGCAGCCCGGCTGACGTGGCTCAGTGGTTGACCATCGACTTGTGACCTAGGACAGTGGTTGGCAAACTACGGCTCATGAGCCACACGCGGCTCACAAGCCGCGGTTTGCCGCTCTGTTGACTAATGAATTTGCCGACCACCACCTAGAACAGTGGTCGGCAAGCTCATTAGTCCACAGAGCCAAATATCAACAGTACAACGATTGAAATTTCTTTTGAGAGCCAAATTTTTTAAACCTAAACTTCTTCTAACGCCACTTCTTCAAAATAGACTCGCCCAGGCCGTGGTATTCTGTGGAAGAGCCACACTCAAGGGGCCAAAGAGCTGCGTGTGGCTCGTGAGCCGCAGTTTGCTGACCACGGACCTAGGAGATCATGGGTCAATTCCTAATCAGGGCACATGCCCAGGTTGTGGGCTCGATCCCCAGTGAGGGGAGAGCAGGAGGCAGCCGATGGATGATTTTTCTCTCATCATTGATGTTTTTATCTCTCTCTCCCTCTCCCTTCCTTTCTGAAATAAATGAAAAAAGTAAATATGGGTAAAATGTATTATTGACAGATTTTTCTTTTTTCTGCTTGGTGATTTTAATTGGGTGCCAGTTACCTAACTCAGCAATGCAGTTCCATAGGCCTAACGCGCATAGATGCTTACCTTGTTCTTGT
This sequence comes from Cnephaeus nilssonii, assembly GCF_951640355.1. NCBI lineage: Eukaryota > Metazoa > Chordata > Mammalia > Chiroptera > Vespertilionidae > Cnephaeus > Cnephaeus nilssonii. Next base: position 3,193,106 of record NC_137092.1, read on the forward strand.
TTACCTTCTTGTATACCTTCTGATGAATTGCAGCTAGAATGACATCTATTCAAACCAAAGGAGGTTTAGTAAAAGCCCTTACAAATCTCAGGTAGACCATGGAGTGAATCTTGATCTTCGCCAGCGACTGATTGATCAAGTGGTACTATTTCCCCACCAAGTTCTCAGGAAAGACGCCTGCTCTCCCCCCGAGAGCCCCTATGCCCGCCCCCCCCTGGGGCCCATTGCTCTCTGAGGTGCTGCTGCTTTGCCTTGGGGCCCCAAGGTAACCGTCCATCATTGGTTATTGTGACTCGTACTTTCCCAGCATCCCACAGTGTATTACATTGACTCAGCCTAACAGAGTAGGAGAAAACAGATTTACTTACCTGGAAGAATTCATGAGACTCCATAGCAAACCTGTGTTTATCATCCTTTGCCCTGTTGTACGTCACAGTTGTTACTCTCTGTTTTGCAAAGGGAAGGCTAGACCCTCCACCAGCAAAAAGATGACTAGCTTTATTCTGGTGGCCATCTTTATTGCGCAGCTCGCTTTATTCAGGGGCTGGGGACTTGGTACCTCTGAGGAATGCCTGTACCTCCTGTAGCTCCGGGAGGCGGGGCGTGCTTCCCCGCTGAGGTCATCAGCCTGGGACTGGAGGGGATGTCTTCAATGATGTTTGAAAGTCTTGATGAATTTTACGGCTTCCCAGTGACACCTAACACTCTCACAGACGGGCCCCGAGTCTGTGTTCATAACCGCAGTGACTCCAGGTCTGTGGTTTCGCAGGACGAACATGACTGCAGATGTTCGATCCCTACAACTGTTCTCTAAGTGTCTTCCAGAGGAGTCATGTCAGAGAAGGCCCTGAGGTCAGACAAGTTTGTTGTCGGGGGTTGTTTGACTATTTTGTCACAACAGCCGAGAGCGTTATTATGTGTACATGATGCTCCAAACCATATTTGACTATAGCTCTTTATTTTATTGATCTTGTTTAGCTTCTACTTAAGGTGATTCACTCACTTTGGAGGTTCACCTATAAATATTCTTTTCTGCGTTTGATGTGAGAAATAGGGTGGCTGCCCACATAGCACACTTCCTCGCTGCGGATAGCCAAGGCGTCGGAAGTAAAGGATTCGCGGTCCCACGTGTGGACGGAAGCCACGCTGGTGCCTCTGTGGCTCACGCGCTGCACCCCACAAGGCTGGCGGTGGGTTTTCCGCGTGAAAGAGGGTTTGGTAGTGAGCCGCGTGGTGCAGGATACTGCTGCAGAGCCGGCTGTGTGCGTCTCCCACAGCGTCGGCCTTATCCCTTCCCCGAGGCCAACCCCCCACGGGAGGCTGGCAAAGGGTCGCCATCGTGCTAGGATGTGGCTGTCCTTTCAGCTGCGCACAAGGCGGTAAACCTGGCCAAGGGTCAGCACAGAGGTCACCAAAGCCGGGGACACAGGCCCTGTGGGACCTTTGATTTAAACAAGGACCACAGCTCCGCAAAGTCGTGTTAAAATCAAAAGCACATTTCCTGGTTGGAAGGGCCTTTTCCGCCAAAGGGCGCCTTAAACCTCTAAATGTGCTCTGACCCCCAACCTCCCGGCAACAGACGACCCTGTCAAGCTCCGGCCTCCCTGGCTCCGCGCTCACCTTTGCCGGAGCTGCCGGCAAGCACATCCGCTGTCTCTGCGGCCTCCCAGCGCGCCCGCCGCCTCCGGCCTGCAGCTGCCCCTTAACGTGCCCCTGCCGCTGGCAGCAGCCGCCACGGTGCCCAGCAGGGACGGAGATCCCGATCCCGGGGAGCTGAAGGCCTGAGCCGCGTTGCAAACATCCCATCGCACCGGCCAGCACCTCTGCGGCCTGTGGCGGGTGGGCCTGAGCCAGGGCTGCTGGCCGCTGTGCCCGGGAGAGGGGGCTGCCGTCTCCCAGTGCCTGTGGGCAGCCTCCTGGCCACCTGACTGTGCTCAGGAGCTAGCTGGGCACTCTCTCAGACTAACGCACTGACGAGCCCTCGAAGGCGCTTCCCAGGCGCCGTCAGGCATAGCCGCTGGTCTGCCAGGGAAGGGAGGGCGAGGGTGCCAGGAGGCGCAGAGGAGCGAGGGGTGCTTGGGACCTGGTGTCTGGACCAGGCCGCCAGGAAAAGCAACCCCACCTTCCAGTCCCCTCCCCTCAGCTCCTCGGCGCCCTCGGCTCTCTTCTTCGTCATGTTACAGTGCTCACTAAATCTTCCTGCTCCTTGCCGAAACCGGTTTGGCTCAGTGGATAGAGCGTCAGCCTGCGGACTGAAAGGTCCCAGGTTCGATTCCAGTCAAGGGCATGTACCTTGGTTGCGGGCACATCCCCAGTAGGGGGTGTGCAGGAGGCAGCTGATCGATGTTTCTCTCTCATAGATGTTTCTAACTCTCTATCTCTCTCCCTTCCTCTCTGTGAAAAATCAATAAAATATATTTAAATCTCCCTGCTCCTCGTTTCTCCTGCCCAGATCTTGTAAATACATGTAGACAAGAGGAACGTAAGACCTGGGGAAGGCGGCCTCCACCCGGGAGGCACGCGTGACCCGTTTGTCACAGAACTAGGCGGGCCCGCGCTTCCCACGGGCACCTGGCAGCCAGCGGGAACTCCCCTAGGTGCTCGGCACAAGGCGTGGCACACGCCGGTCGTGGCAGGCAGACTCCACGTGATCGCCGGGAACCCCACCTCCTGTGCGCATGCTGGGTAAACCCCTTTCCGAGGGTCACTGGCTCCTAACCAACGCTCTCCCTCAGTGTGGAGGGGAGACCATTTCTGCCGGTAGATTCCAGAAGATTCTCACCTTGTCTTGGCGTCAGACTCCCTGCTGGCTTTGATACAGAAGCCACACGGAGAGCTGCCACGGGGCGAGGGCCGGGGTGCGTCTCTGGCCAGCGGCCAGCCAGGGCCCGAGGCTCCTCATGCTTCCTTCGGGCTCTCAGCCGAGAGGCAGCGCTGGCTGACCCCGGGGGGGGGGGCAGCCACGTGACAGAGAGCCTGACCCAGAGACACTGACCCCTCCAGAAGCTGAAACGTAACAGATGTGCGTGGTTTTAATCCTCTAAGTTTGTGCTAATCTTTTTTTTTTCCACAGAAAGATGTGACTAATATACCTCTGATTTATTCATTCCGCCATCTGTTCTCGGCGCAGCGTGGATGAAGTATTTATCCTGAGCTGGGAATCATGCTGGCAGTGAGGACATCCCGGGGAACGCAGCAGGCAGGGTTATTGTTGTCTAGTGAGGAAGGCATGTCATTAACGTGGGATAAGAGGTACAGAACAGGGGTCCTGGGACCCCCGGGCCTTTACGGGAGGAAAACCTGAGCCGTGATATTGGCCCTGGGAGGGTTTATCTAAGGAAGGGATCTCTCCTCTGAGGTCTGAGGAAGAAGAAATGCGTTAGATGAACGACAAGGAGAAAACGCCAGGGAAGGGGAAGGTGTGCTTGATGACGGGATGGGAGAGCGTTTGAGGAACGGGTAGAAGTTCTCCGTGTTTGGGTCCGAGAGAGAGAAGCCTGTGTAGATAAGTTGAGGTCAGGTGTGAGGGTCCGGTGAGCAATTTTCAAAACTAGGACTTTATCCCCCTGAGGGGGATGGGGCGCGGTTAGCAGGTAGCGCACGTGACCACCCTGGGCCCCTGGGCCACACTCTGGCCTCGCGGTGAAGATGGTTTGGGTCAGAGGATACGGGAGGAAGCAGAGCTGTGAGGGTTCTACGGGACTCGGGTTCTGTTGGAAACAAGCCTGACACAAAGGTAGGGGAACCAGCGATGGAAAGATCTGGAAAGGGAGCTTTGCATGGGAATCTGAGACGCCAAGCACACCCAGCTACGGGAGAAAGCCTGGAGGTGTTGCTCATGTAGACGGGGGGGGGGGGGGGGGGGGGGGGAAGGGCCGTGGGGGGGCCTCCGTCTGTTGTTCCCGCTGGGCCTGCCGGTGAGGATCTGAGGGCCTGCAGGAGGGCAGGTGAGCTGGACCTCCGCTCTGTTGGACGGTTCTTTTGTCCGTACCACTCATCGCTCGCTAACCTGCCGTATACTAGACTCGCTTTCTTTGTTTATAGTCCGTCTCCCGGTTAGAGAGGTAAGCTCCATGAGTGTAGGGATATTTGATTGTTTTATTTATCCATATTTTCTAAGTCTAAATATAGCCTAAGACAGTGCCTGGCTCAGAAGATCATAATAACAAATAGTAAAATTACATCATTTAAATTCTAAAGTGCATGTGGGGGTTTTGTAGATGGTAATTCTCCAAATTCATTAATTAGCTTTTTTTTTTTTTGCTTATGTTAAAAGGATAAAAAGTTGTCTTAAACATGATTACACACATTGAAACACTCCTATGTCATCGTCGAAAGCATTTCGTTTTACTTCTTATTTTACCTGGACGACTACACAATTGAAAACCAACTTAATTTGTCAAAATAGATAATTTTTTTAACTTCAAAACTTCAGGTGGTGATCATTGCATGTATGAAAACGAGAGGGCAGTCCAGTCCTGAGTGAGTAGTCCTGGCCGAGCATGGATCATTTCTCTCGGTGCAGTATTGATGTTCAGCTCCCAACTGGTGAATTTATTTGGGGCGACTCGCTTTCCCAAACACGAAGCTCTCCCGGGGCCCCTGCATGCTCGTGTTCTGAGATTGATTCAGCAACGCCGTTCTCCCAGTCTAAGCCCCGTGAAAATTTCTGTGCTTGTCCCGCTTATCCGGGCAAAATCAGGCCGTGGGAGACTTCCGTTTCCGTCAGAAATGCTGTCTCGTGAAGGTGGACTCCACTTCAGGAACGTGTACTCCTGAGATGACGCCCCTTTGAAGTTTCTCAGTAACTTGCCATTGCGTTCCTCACGATGGGTCCTCAGCAGCTTGTCGGTGTGGACGCCTTTGCCATATGAATGTGGCAAAGACAGGCCTGGCTCTGATCCGTGGACACGGGCTTGGTGGTTTTCTCCTGCCCCCGGGGAACCCACTGAGAAAGGTCTGTGGGGCACGAGCTGTGCGCATCGTACACATGACCCCGTGGGCTGTGCTGGTGGAAATGCTGCTGAATGAAGGCAGGCGGGTGTGTGTGTGTGTGTGGGGGGGGGGGGCGGGTAGGGAGGCGGGCATCGCATGGAGAATATGGATTCTACTTACCTTTCATATCTTTTTCATTTTTGCTGTTTCTCCTTCACCTCCTGCCTCCATCTCGCTCCACCTGGTGCTGTGCCAGGCCCGGAGCATGAGACTGGCACTGCAGGGAGAGGGGGGAGGAGGCAAAGTTTCGGGCAAATCCTATGTCTGCCAGCGCCGCCACTCACACCTGCATGGCGTTGGGCATTTCACTGAGTGCCGTCGGCCTCGCCTTTTCTCATCTGTACCAAAGATCATTTCTGCATCTCAGTCCCACCAAGTCACACTTTAGCTGCCCATCGCTGTTAGAACAAAGAGCAGGAGACTTAGCATTTCTCCACACCCCCCGTGGCCTGGCATCTGAGTTCTTCAGACCCGATTGCGACCACATTTCCTCCCGTTCTCCCCGGAGCAGCCACGCCAGCCGGGAGGCCCGACTCCTAAAGCGCAGGTTCTCGCCTCCCAGGCGGGTTCCTCGTCTGCTTCGCTCGCCCTGAGTCCGAGGTGTGACTCCCGCTGTCGCCACTATGACTGTGCTGACCTTTTGAAGAGACTGATTTCCAGGTGTTCAGTTGTTACATTGACAATGACATTTGATCACCAATCGATAAGTCCTGACAATAATTATTGATACTTGTCTATGCCCCACCTTTCACGAGAGCTTCAACCCAAGCTGCCAGCTTTTCCTCAAATAGGGGTGTGTTTTTTTCAGAGTTTGAAGTGATCCAAAGTGTTATTGATTCCAAAGTCCACCTCCTTTATAATATCGGGCACATTGACGCCCAGCCTTGGGTGACACATCCGGGGATGTGGAACTCGAACAGTATATGTGACTCAGAGCGCTCGCGCTCGCTCTCTCTCTCTCTCTCTCTCTCTCTCTCTCTCTCTCATAATCGGCCTGTTCCTCTCCTTTCTCTCTCTCTCTCTCTCTCTCTCTCTCTCTCTCTCTCTCTCTCTCACATAATCGGCCTGTTCCTCTCCTTCCTGTGGGCGTGATGCATGCACGCCGTAATGAGCCACCTGTGAAGAAAACTGATGGGATCTTAATATTAGCCGCGGGACCTGCCTGTCATGCCCGAGGAGGGAGAGGGGAGCCCGGTGGGCAGGAGGGAGTGAGCTGGTTCGAGCTGTGCCTTTCCCTCATTTATCTTCGGGCTCTGCAGGCAGCATTTGGAGTAGCTTCTCCATCTGGGGAGACTATGCCTGCAGCTCATGGGCTCATAAAAGGTCAAAGAGTGTTTCTGTTGATTCAGTTCAGTCTCTCTCTCTCTCTCTCTCTCTCTCTCTCTCTCTCTCTCTCTCTCTCTCTCTTGCTGCGAAGGCCAGGATTAAATAGCCTTTGGGATTATGCTCATGTAGGTTCGAGATGTCTTATTGACTTACCCTTCCCGGCCCGCCCCGTAAGCAGGTGTAGGGATGAGCCTGACAAGGTCAGGTCGGTTACACAGGCCGATAGTTTTGCTTCTTGTTGTGTTTCCCTCACAGTGGCCTTTTCACTGCTTTGTCTGAGACTGTGAGGACGAGGAGTACGGACTCTGTTTTATTTCGATGCTTCTGGCATAGTTTAAAAACCCCAGAAAACAATCAGGGAAATTGTCTCCGTGAACAATTACGAAAAAAGCTATTCAAGCTAAATGCCTCTAAAGCGAGGCTTCAAGAATGATGTGAATTAGTTGTAAGATACGTTTCTGATGAGAATGATTATAGAGGAAGGAAGGACGGCATCCCAGCGTTCTAGAGCCCTAGAGAGGCGGGAAAACGACTTGGCAGCCTCTCTCCCTCCTCCGGAGCGTGCTGCGCACCGCAAGGAGCCTTGTCGACCCCTGGCTGGCTGAGATGGGCGTTCTGGGGGCGGTGGCGGGGGAGGCAGAGCGCACGGCGAGCCGGCTCCACGATGGCTCCAGACTGAGGGAGCCAAGAGACAGCATCCGCGACGAAGGTCCCTTCCCCCCGCCTCTCTCCCCCCCCCCCCCCCGCCCTGTTTCAGCACACGGGGAGAACCCACGTTCTCCATTCCAGCCCTCAGACTTCCTATTTCCTGGTGTAATTCTCTCTCATTTCTCAAGGACCAGCAACACTGTTGGGTGGCGCTGGAAAACCATTTTTCCTGACAAGTCCCCACTGTTTATTCTTGAGAAGTCACACTGATGAGCATTTGCTCACGAATGCTTTAAACATCTCTGAAGTCTGGAGCTGCACACCTGCGCCTACGATGGCCTGTCTCCCCGTGATGGTTCCCCGGGGGCCAGGTCTTGATTGGAACCCCTCATCTTCCCATGGACGCGGCCGGCTGCACCCTCCCACAGCCTCCCCTCATCAATAACCCTCTCGCGTTGTCCCTTGCCTGTGGATCTCCCCGCCTCCCCACGCCGACCTGCCCTCGGTTCCTGCGGCAGCGCCCATGGCTCCCCACCACCCGCCCTGCACGCTCCCCTCCCTCAGCCTGGAGCCCACGTCTCCCTCCGGGCCCCATGTGACTCCCGCTCGGCCTTTGGGTTCCCAGCCCTCCGAGGAAGTGATGACTACCAGCTCTCAGTCCAGGACAAGAGACAGGCAGATACAAGAATATTTCAACCTAGAGAAATGTGCTGTCACAAACTCTAGCCTGTCTGGCGTGGCTCAGTGGTTGAGTGGCGACCTATGAACTAGGAGGTCACGGTTCAATTCCCAGTCAGGGTGAGGGCTATATCCCCACTAGGGGGCGTGTAGGAGGCAGCGATCAATGATTCTCATCACTGTTTATATCTCTCTGTCCCTCTCCCTTTCCCTCTGAAATCAATAAAATAAAATAACTCTATCACAGTAGTTTTTCTGTCTCTCTACCCTCTGTGTTGTGAACTGTCTGAGGTCATGGGCTCTACCTGTTTTGTATCTATAGAGTTCAGCCTCATCATCGGTACATACCATTGTATGCTCATTGCTGCACACAGGGGACTGGAAGGCGTGGTTCTCACACCCGTGTCCCAGCATCATGCTGTTTCCTTCCTTCTCAGAAAGCTCCAGGCAGCAGCCCGCTGACAAGATTCCGATTTACACGAGCTCATAAATCCCGAGCCAGAATCCCAGGTGCTTTCCAAAATTAGCAGAATACATCCCTCACATCCCCCACAGCCCGTGCCCTAGCAATGCGAAGGTACAGGTCCCGCAGCCAACCAAGAGGAGGATGAGAACTCGGAAGGAATCTTTGCAGGAGAGAATTCTCTCCCCTCACCCCAGGCAGCAGCCATCTCCCTCAGCGGCCTCCGTGTGGGACGCGGTTTTGCTGTCGGTCAGAGGACCCGCAGACCTGGCCAGCCCCGCTGCTCTGTGCGCCGGCCACATGCTCTGTCAGACTTGCTTTGGAGGCTGTTTCACTCCCAGATGCGGGTGATTGTATCTGCCCTGATGGCCCCGCATAGACATGGCGACGCTCAAACGAACCAATGCACACGAAGGGACTTGGAATCACGTAAGTTGCAGTGAGAGCGTAACAAAATATTATGACCTGGCAAACTGTGTTTTGTTATGAAAATCAAAACAGAAGGAAGTAAATATCTTAGTGTAAAAATATATTTCTGGATTTATTTGATAAAAACCTTCTTATCAATACTTATCAACACTGTCATTGCCAGAGGACTGGTTGATTTATTGCTAGAATTCATGTGGATGACATCATATGATTCTAATCCTAGATGTAGACAGTAGGAATGCTTGTGACCATCCTCTTTCAGGTAAGGAAGCTGAGATGACAGATACTAAATGAGAAGGTCGCTGTACACTTTTGCCGAGTCATAGCATCCAAACGCATGTCACTCCGATTTTTAAAATGGTCATTGTAAAGAAAAGTTAAAGCTCCAAAATGCAAGAGGAAGTTCTTGCTAGTCTGTGAGTTACTCACTTTTCCCAGGATTATTCTAAAGTGACCAGCACACGATTACTCGGAGCATGTTTCAAAAGCAAAGCATTCCCGTCACTAAGCACAGCGCAGCGTGTTTGCTAGCCGAGGAGAGGAAAGTGTGCGGGAGAAGGGACCTGTGAGGGGTGCTGTTTCCTCTAAACGCCCATCTCCCAGCTCTGAGGTGTTTCTCTCTGTGCGAGGTCAGTTCCTGCCTCGCTGAAGCCCAAGCCCTTGGAGTTAGTCTCTAACCTTTTCCTCCTCATCCGACTTCCTGTCCTCGTTCCATTATCACGTCCTGCTCTTCCACCGCGTACCTCTTTCTTCCTTCCGCGTTCTCCTCTCCCCTCTGAGGATGTCCAAGCCAGGATGGTACTTGGCCTGTAACAGAGCGAATGTCTCTGAACTGGGCCCCTTGAGTCTCCTTCTTACCCCGTTTAATTCCTTGCTATGACCTAGCTCAGTGGTCGGCAAACTCATTAGCCAGCAGAGCCAAATATCAACAGTACAACGATTGAAATTGCTTTTGAGAGTCACATTTTTTTAAACTTAAACTTCTTTTAACACCAATTCTTCAACATAGACTCGCCCAGGCCGTGGTATTTTGTGGAAGAGCCACACTCAAGGGGTCAAAGAGCCGCATGTGGCTCATGAGCTGCAGTTTGCTGACCACAGACCTAGATGGAAATGCTGCACTTTGCTTAAAATAGTTGGTGGATTCCAATTGTTCTTTGAATCGAGTTCCAAAGCCTTGACCTCGGCTTTGTGTCTGTGTGTTACCTGCTTTTCCTAGTCTCGCCCAGCTCTGCTCTCCTGCACGGTTCCACAGAGTGTGGCTGTGGCTTGTTCATGGGCACAGGCCTACACTCTTCTTGACTCTCCCACGGAGTGTGGCTGGCGGCTCATTCTCTCCCGTGTCTCTTGTAAGAAAAGCATTGCGGCCTGAACTTGGCAGAGAATGGGCGTGCCTCCGGCATCCCTGGAGTGCGGGGATAACCTTCCCGGGTGTCGGAGCCGTTGCCGTTTAGGGTTCAGTTTTCCAGCGGTTTACCAAATGACCAAAGTAGATGCAGAAGCTCAAGTGACTTCCTCAGGCCACCAGGTGGCAGCCAGGCCGAGACTGCTTGGCTCCAAGACCATCCATCTCCAAGGACTGCTCTGCCAGGGACATCATTTGGAGGTGGCTCTTTAATCGTGCACCTACTTAACCCTGGTCATCTATCCTACTTCTTAGGTGATTTTTTTCCTCTCCATTGCCCTTTTTAGGTGTTAGCTTGTTTCAATTATTCATTCAGTCATTCCTTCCATTAACTTTTCATGAATGCCTACACTTTCCGGAGGTGACACGGAGAGTAGTTAAATAAAGCCCTGCTCTCCAGGCGGTCCCAGCCTGTGGATGGCCAGGAGGAGCGGTGAGGACTGTTAATAAATAACGAGAACACGATTTAAAATGTGGCGCCTGCAGTAGAAATGAAAACCGGGTTTAAATGCCGCGCGGAGGAAGGGCCTGCGTCTAATAAATAATAGCTGATGATTCATTAGCCCGCATCCTGCCCACTTCATCCCGCCCTGCCGCTCAGCAAGATCTCTGTTCAGAGCAGCGTGGACGTGGACTTGGCAGAGGAGCCTCTGATGAGGGTCTGGCCTTCCGTCTCCTTGGTAGCGCCTTCTCCTCGGATCCATCCCGTCTCCTAGTGAGATCTGAAGGGCGTCATTGGGCAGGGAGTTTGGTTTCATTACTTCCCATTCTTCCAGCGGCTAATCCTCCCAGTTCGCCAAGGAAAGTCACCGCCAACCAGTTTGGTAACTGGGCCGATGAAACCAGTTACTCAGACGTGATTGGTTTAAACCACAAGTTGGTTCCAAAAAGACTTCAGGGGAAATAACAGTCCCAAGGGACGTGCGTGGACATGGACAGTTGTAAAAACAGGTCTGAATTGTTGGGTTCATCGGTCTTGATAATCTGCAAGGCCCTTTCCTTCCGCGGTGCCGTCGGGATCGTCAGGAGAGCATGTGTCCAGCCACGCTGCATTTCAAACACATTCGTTTTCTTCTCTTAACATGGGATTTAAACCTAAAGCTAAATGTTATTTCATTTAAAAAGTAGAAGCAGGAGTTTAATGTCAACTGCCTGTGGTACAATTCCCGGTCTCCATTATTTTTCACAGGAGAGCATATCGGGGTTGAATCCATAGAAATCGTCTGCTTGATCGTAATTCCAGAGACAAATGCGGACATGGCCTTGGACGCTTCAGGCTGTCCTGAGGCTGCAGAGCCTCTAAGGACAGTGGCTCACAGAGCGGCCTCAGTGAGGCCCGCGGTCACTCATATAATAGACTCCGTAGGACAGCCAGCTTCTCTTGCTATGAAAACGAACGCCTTCTGTTGCTTCAGCATTTATGTACGGCAGGGCACCATTGACTGGTAGGAATAATTTATTACTTGGGCATTAGTTTTGAATTTTTCTGGATATTCTATAAATACATGAATGATTTTAGATCTTGAGTCCTTTCATGCAACTTGAGAGCAACAAGTTTCCGACTTGAAGCCCCGTGCTGCTTGTGTTTGCTTGTTTATATATGTAATGTGAAAATGATGACAAATGCTACCGCTCATCCCACCCCACCCCATCCCACCCCACCCCACCCCACCCCATCCCACCCCATCCCATCCCATCCCCATTCCTCCCCATCCCACCCCACCCCATCCCACCCCACCCCACACCACCCCACCCCACACCACCCCATCCCACCCCATCCCACCCCATCCCACCCCATCCATTCTCCACTTTCTATGGGTTGACTTACTTCCTTAAATCTTACTGTCCCACTACTATTTTTAAAGATTTTCTTTTTTTTTCCCCAATCACAACTTACATTCAATATTATCTTCTCTCAGACTTGGATGTACAGCGTAGTGGCCAATCATGTACTTTGTAGACCCCCCACCCCCCCGTATTTCCAGTACCCACCTGGCCCCACGTGTAGTCGTGACATTATGATTGGCCATCTTCCCTACACTATAATTTGTATCTACATGACTGTTCTGTCACTACCAAGTTGTACTTCTTAATCCTTTCACCTTTTGCACCCAGACCCCTCCTCCTGTCCCCTTTCCCTTTGGCAACTTGTCCGTCTGTTCTCTGTATAAAGGTGTTTCTCATATAGTCCTCATTTTCCACATGTTCTTCTGTTGCAGTTACAGGGTATTATCATAGTACACTCAGTCTCATATGCCTATACAGTGTTAAAGTTACTTTCTCTAGAAAGACATTTTAGAATAAGGTCTTCAATACCACCTTCGACTCATTTCGGTCTAACTTTTTGAGAGTCAACAAGTTGTTATTATTTTTGGAGCAGAATAAACCAAAGGGCATGGGTTACTTACCTTGTATTACTTAAATGCAAGCCCTCTGGTCTTACCTACCTGTGTATGCAAAGATGCTGTATGTCCTAAACGTCTGTGCAGAGAGTTAGAGATGATTAAGAGAAAACAGAATGTAATGCTATCGAACGGCAATTTCATTAAGAGGCCTGAAGTCAGACCAAGAGATGGGAGGGGAAGTCCTTCCAAGAGATATATTTATGGGGATTTGAACATGTTTTAAAAGCTGAGATGAATAATTCTCTTAGGAAAAATGCATCTAATAAATAGAATTACGAATTAAACTGTAATGCCGACCTTTAAAATAGCACACATGATTAAATGCGTATCGTCAGACTTGCCTTCCTGTCTCAATGTGAGGCTTCGAGGTGTCTCCTTCCTCTCTGCTTATTGACCGTGGTTAATGTATTCTGTGGGCTTACGCCTGATGTATTTGGGAAAGTAGAAAATAATTAACCACTACTTAGGTTATTGTCAGGAATGATAAAGTAAGAGGTCCCCGGTTCCGTGGACTGCGGCCTCACATTATACGGTAAATCTGTGGGATCTCACCAGTGGCACCTGCAGGACAGCATCTTTGAGGAGGAGTCTTATCTCCACTGTAGGAAAGGGACACATGATGTCTTGTACATTTAACCTGACTGGAACAAACTTCAACAAAAGTAGGATTTGATTGACAGGTTCCAGCTAAGCACTTGAGAAATACAAGCGACTGAACTCCAAGGTGTGAATGATTGGTAGAATGCTACAGTTTTGGGAACCCAATTTGGGAGGAAGAGGGTCTCGTGACTCTGCTGTGGAAAGCAAGTTGACTAATGATGTTGGTAGAGATGTGCTGTAGAGCAGGGATATACATGTAGCCAATAGAATTCTCAAACAACCCTATGACGTAGCAAGTACCAGTTCTCAACTTTGCTGCTGGGTGAGGTTAGATCACCTCCCCCAAATCACAATGCTGGGAATCCAGTACAGGTTTGTGTGGCTCCAAATGGACACTCAGGTCAAGGTTGTTTGGCAAACTTGGCAATACATTTTAATGGGTGAAAAAGAACAGCATTGTTGCTTGATGAGCACAGAGCATGGGGATTAAAGGGACAAGGAGAAGGAACGACTTCCACAGGGCAACGTGGAGCGGGAAGGCTGGGCCCCTGGAGGCGCTTTGAGGCTCAGGTACTGAGTGTGGGCTAGTTTGTGAAGAGCCAAAGACACATTTCACGTGTTCAGCGATGCCCCATTGTAAAGATGCAGGAGAAAATTGGAATAGCTGCTTCCGTTTTCTACTCAATGATCTCAGAGGAGACACAAAGTCGAGGGTCAAGTCAGATATGAACCAGCCTCTAATTATTTTAGATATTTTGCTAAAGTTCCTTAAGTTGTTTCCTACTCATTGCAGGAACAATGAGTAGGAAATGAGTTGTTTCCTACTCATTTTTAAATGAGGAAACTAAGGCCCGCAAAGGAGGAATGAATTGCAGGACTGAGCCTTTCTGCTTTTTATATAATTAAAACTAGCGTTCCCGTTGCAGGAAAAATCCTGCAATAGGGTTTCCTGCTGCACTCTACCCTGCCCTGCCTGCTCTCCTCCCTTGTCCCCCGGCCCCGCCTCCGTTCCTCCCGTCTCCCCCGGCCCCGCCTCCGCTCCTCCCTTCTCCCCCGGCCCCGCCTCCGCTCCTCCCTTCTCCCCCGGCCCCGCCTCCGCTCCTCCCTTCTCCCCCGGCCCCGCCTCCGCTCTTCCCTTCTCCCCTGGCCCCACCTCCGCTCCTCCCTTCTCCCCCGGCCCCGCCTCCGCTCCTCCCTTCTCCCCCGGCCCCGCCTCCGCTCCTCCCTTCTCCCCCAGCCCCGCCTCCGCTCTTCCCTTCTCCCCCAGCCCCGCCTCCACTCCTCCCTTCTCCCCCGGCCCCGCCTCCGCTCCTCCCTTCTCCTCCCCCTGGCTTGCTTGCTTCTCCGCAGCTTTGCTCCCTTCTGCAGCTCTTGGCTTCTTTCTACCGCTGTCTTGATATGCAAATTAGCCGCCATCTTTGTTGGGGTAATTTGCATATTCATCCTGATTCGTTGGTGGGCGTGGCTTGGCTGGTGGGCGTGGCTTGGGTGTAGCGAAGGTGCAGTCAATTTGCATATTTGTCTATTATTAGATAGGATAAGATTCACTATGAGGCCCATACAACCAGCACCTTCAGGTGTTAATTAAGAAGTCATTACATTGCTACTGGGGACATCTAAACACACTGTGCCCTATTTCAAATGGGTTGTGCAATAACATGATCTAGAAGACAAGGGCAGTTTGGTGTTCAGTTCAGGCGAATCCCACACATGTCCTGAGAACTGGTTCGGGTGTGACAAGAGCATTCCATATGGTACTTTCTGATGGTGTGAACACTGGAATGCTTTGCCATCAATCTGCTGTTCCTTTGCTCTGAGGTGTACTGATTAGGAGCAGAAGAAGTAATTGTGAACATTGCCTCAGCCATAAATTGTATTCACAGGCTCATAGTTTACTCACAGTTGGAGATGCTGTCAGCACAAGAGCTCCATGAGAGAAAATAAGAAGTTTTCGCTACTTTCACCGAGGTCAGGGGGCAGCATACTCTCTTGTAAAATGCCAGGTAGCAAATGCTTTCCATTTCCCACCATTGGCCTCTGTCACTCCCACTGGACTCTGTCACTGGGGGGAAGAGCAGCCGGAGACAATGGATGTGACTAACGTTCTTGACAAAAAGAGGTGGTGGGAGATTTGGCCAATTTTTAACTTAGACCAACAGCCTGCTTACTAGAAATATGTGATTGATAGAAACTGGAATTTTAGAAATAGAAGGAATTTTAGACGTTTTCTGAGATTCCCCCAATTCGTTTTTTAACATTATTTTTATTGTTGACACCATTCTGGATGTTCCCATTTCCCCCCTTTATTCCACCTCCACCCAGCCCCTGATCCCCTCCCTCTTGCCATCACCACACTGTTATCTGTGTCTCTGGGTTATTGCATGTATGTTTTTTGGCTAATCGCTTTGCTGATTATTTTTAAATGAGGAAACTGAGGCCCACAAAGGAGGAATGAATTGCCTGGGGCAGCACGGGTACTCCCTCCGTCACAGAAAACAGGTCACAGGCCCTGCATCATTCACGCCTGGTTGCCCGGCCAGCCACAGGCAAATGCGACCTACCTGAGAGAGTGGAAGGACACCTTTTGGGAGTCTGACTGCATTTTCCTGTGTGTCAACATATGCAAATATATGCTAATTTAAATGGGATATTTGGCAGGCCTCGGGGAACCCCATTTAGCTGCTACTAAGGAAGCTATCCACAAAGAATACAAACTAGAAGAAAATGGTTCCAAAGCCTGATTAATATTTTGCGGTCTGCGTAGAGCTGCCTGCTCACTTATCCCATTCCCTGAGCCGGGTCTCCTCTGTGATCCGCTCCTCGCTTCTGCAAAGATCACATGACATACATGCTCAGACTCATCCCTTCCTTCCCACGTGTAGCCCCCACGGCCACTCAGGCCTGTGGTCCCTGGTGTGGACGCAGATGCTGGAGCCCTTTCAAGCTGAAATGTTTCATGTCTGGCGATAGATAGGAGCTAAGCGGGTTTTTTTGTGTGTTTTTTTTTCACTCGGAATGAGTTCTGGGGATGAAAGCAGGGGGTCAACTTTGGAAATAGACTTATTTTAGAGCAGGAGACTAAAAAGCAGGAGCAATTTTCTTGCAATCTGTTTTTGCAAAGAAAATGCCTTGAAAATACTAAAGGCAAACTCCATGTTTTGGTCATTTGAATATGAACATAAATCAGAGCAACATGAGGGAGAAATTCTTATAAAAGGAACAGTACACATGGCTCTGATAAAGAGGCGGGTGGTGATGATAACTAATGAGTGCAGAGGAATTAGGATGTGACAGATACAGTTCTAAGTGCTTTACAATGTATTAAATAATTTGCATTGTTGTTAACCCCAAAAATAAAAAGGTGAGATGAGGGGCAGTATTTATCCCACAGCATTTATTTGGGATTAAAAAGAATTGCAATTGTGGAAGCACAGATTCAGGCAGACACCCAAGGGTGTCCCAATTATAAGGCGAGGGCAAGGGTTTTTGTGAGAAAAGGAAGGGAATGTTTGTATACATAGAAGAAAGAAACGTCTGTTGGTGCTAACAAGCGGAGTTACTCTGGCGCTATACATGGCTGGGGGGCCCTAGGGGTGAATACAAGGAAGTAGGAACAGGGAGCAAAGGAGCCCCACAAGCTGAGAGTCAAGCACAAGAGTGGGGAGCAACCAGAGAGAGGATTCCTTTGTTTAAGGGAATTTCCATGAACTTGCAGTGACCACTCCCAGTCTAACCAACCATCTCTGTCACGGGTTTGATTGACAGGCAAGTACCTTCCCTAGTCCTCGGGGTTTCCTGGGCATGCGTCTGTCTTCCTTTTGTTGGGTTCCTTCCCCCACTGTTTTATAGGGGAGAGGCCGGTGGTTCCCTGGGGAGTGCCACGTTGCAGCTTCCTGGTGAAGCTGCCCAAATGACATGCCTATAATGGCTGCCCGCCCCCACCCGCTCCCTTCCTGTTATTAATAACTAGCTAATGACAACAGGATCAGTTTGGTCCCATCCAGAGATTGCTTTGCCCTGTCCAAAGGTTCATGGAACAGGTGTCCACATTTTGTTCTGTATGAGCACCCTCAAAACTCTCCCTTACATACAGAATACATCTGCCATTCTGAGCATGTAGCGCAATATTCCCTCACATACATTTTTAGTCCTTTTATTTTTCTCCTCCATATACCATATGCCCTAGACATTTGGACTACTTGCTATTTTTATAAAGCTTTTTATTATCTTCTCTGGGCCAGACGCTGCCTCGGTGCTGTGAATACCAACACCAGGAGCAGCTTTTCACTTTGGAGCCGCTTACTGTCTAGATGGGGAAGTAGCTGGCCATGGTTTCTAGACCCCATGAGCACAACTGGAAGGAATGGGGTCGATAAGCCTTGTTGTACCCTCAAGTGGTTAACTGGTTCATCAGAGCAGCGATATGTATTACACATTTTGATCCTCTCATTTAAATCTTAGATTCCACTTATTACTTGAATGCTCTCCAAGGTGCTATTAAATAAAAGACTACGTGTCAGGAAGATATTAGCTCTTATTAGCTTATCCACATTTGGAGAAAAGGGGGAAGCACATCAGGAGAAGTTATTCTAAATGCAGATGGAAACCGGGATTGAGTCTTAGCATAAACTAAAATCAGAATAAAAACATTTTTTTTTTAAAAAAATCGGGTATTGAAAAGGGTCAAGGAGAATGAGGACAGAGAAAAGACCCCTTAGTTTGTCAAGAAAGACCCTCAAGAGAGCGTTTTTAATAGATTGGGAATGACAGAAGACTAACGTCTCATAGTCATAGAAGAAACGCGTGCGCATGCATGGAAGGCGCCCAGCAGCAGCGGGGGCGGGAGAGTGTCCAGACTTCCAGCGTGTCCATCGCTTCCTGTGGCCTCTGTGGGAGGGTCAGCAGGCTCTGTTCATGTTAGTGTTTCTATGGGAAGCATTGGCGTCTTGAAAATGTATTGTTTTTATATCGTGAAGACACGATGCTCAACAGATAGAGCGTATGTTTAAGGAAATGCTCCCCACTGGGCCTTTTAAATCATTTCGAAATTTCGGTTGATGATCCAAAGCCAGCGATCTTAGGGGATATGCGAGAGGTTGAAGCGCTCTGCAGAAGACACAGGAGAGCCGTGGGGCTATTCTGAAGCTCCGCTCCGGCTCCTTCTTCAAGGGTTACTCTCCATAAACTCTTTGCACCAATTTTCAGTTACAAATATAGTTTTTAATAAAGGGATGTCCTTCATTTTATTAAAATATTTTTTTTTATTTTTTATTTTTTTAGAGAAAGAGGAGAGAGAAACCTCAATGCTAGAGTGGAACAGCAATGGGCTGCCTCCTGCATGCCCCCGGGCACGTGCCCTGACGGGGAATCTAACCACAACCTTTGGGTGCGTTGAATCACACCCAACCAACTGAAGCCACAGCGGCCAGGGCTCTGACTCAATTCTTAAAGAGCATCAGAACTCTAATACCTTACATACCAAACCCAGAGAGCATGCAGGCTTCAAACAATGCCGGGCCTCTACCTGGGATATCTTTGCTCAACTCAAGTGCAGTCTGATTTCAGAGGCAGGTAGCCCGATGGCTGACTCTCTCTCTCTCCTCCATTCTCGCAGTTTTGATATGAGTAAATTAAAATTTAGCCCATAGACAGCAATGCTTTTAATAGCTCGGTTGCCTTTGTACTTCCGAATTTTGAGATGCGCTTGGTGTTAGTGATGAGAAATTGGATTTGGAGCTGTCTAGGTAACTGACTAAAAATCGGGCCATAGCACACCATTTGCTGCTTGGAATCCCACAGACTCCTGTGTGACTGCTTCGGAGGCATGATGGAAGAGGACTCATTAGAGGACATTCATGCAGCACTTTCTAGCTTGGGGGATGTGAGGGTGTTCTCACCTTCTTGAAAGACTCAGGGAACTGGTATAGCATTGTTGAGGCGTGAAAGGCAAGACGGGTGGGGAGCTGATGTTTTTGCTTAACTCGAAATTATCTACTTTCTCTGTGTGACCAGCACCCTGTTTTTTTTAGGGGGAGCTCACCTCTTCCTCATGATGACTTCATTTTGTTCCTGAGGGTCTGGCCCTCCCGTGGGATTATGGATGGGCAATTAGACCATTGTATCCTCTGGCTACGATGACTGGCTCGGGGTTAGTCATGTGACTGAACCGCAGGCAGGAAGACTTCTCTAGAGCTAGTGAAAAGAGAACCATTTTCTGCCCACTGGTAGGGTTAGCAGGGAGGATGATGTACCAGTAAACTTGAATCTTGAGACCGTCGTGAAATCTGAGAAGAAAGCCTTTAAAATATAAAGCAAAGCCAAGGCTTGAAAGCATGAGTTGAATTCTGGTTTCAGCCACATCTGAATCTCTGACCACGGAATTCCTTTTTTAATTCCCTGAGCCAATAAATTCCCTTAAGGCTTGAGTCAGGCTGAGACCTGTGCACAGAGGGAGTTCAACCCGTATACCAAGAACGGCCATTTAGAAATACCAAGAGCTGCCATTTTTATCAGCATTTAATTTCCAAAAAACCTTTTCGCCAAAAGACAGGACAAAGAAAAGGCAGTCCTTTAAAATAGAAACAATTTATGTTCTCTTTTCTTAGCTGGCCGGTGAAAAGCCTCGTCGCCGGGCGCCTAGCAAGGCTGGCCCAGGGGGAGAGTGCCAGGGCTGACACCCAGCAGACAAAGACTGGCATTTGCTTTATGAGTAAGCTCTGCCGAGGAGCAGGGAGTCACTGAATTGTCTGTGGCCCCTCAATTAAAAAAAAAAAGATAATTTATATTGATTTCAGTGAGGAAGGGAGAGATAGAAACATCAATGATGAGAGAGAATCATTGATCGGCTGTCTCCTGCACGCCCCACACTGGGGATGGAGCCCACAACCCGGGCCTATGCCCTGACCGGGAATAGAACGGTGACCTCCAGTTCATAGGTTGATGCTCAGCCACTGAGCCACGCTGGATGGGCCCCCTCAGTTTTCAACTGGAACAAATTCCTGCACAGCCTCCCCCATCTGCCAGTTCATAGAATCACGTGCACAATTCAAGCCGTCCTAACGCACATCTATTTCCTGCCTGCGATTAGGACTTGAGCAGTCTCGCTTCAGCATCAGAGACTTGGACACACGGGGTAGTGTCTGCGTTCCTGTAGAATCCTTCAAGATGAAAACATCTGCAGCCGTCACCACAATAGACGGTGCCGACGTCTCACTAACACACGGGGTGCGGTTTTATGTCCATGTTATAAAATGCACACCCATCGTGTGTGTTCGAGTCAAATGAAACACAGTGATTGTTTTCCCCAAGAACGCTCGCTCACATTGTGTGAAGGAATGAACATCTGCTTATGGGCTAATGATGGGATGTGTGGAGCGCTCTCTATTGTCGTTCGTGGCTGGGCCGTGAGGACTTGGCCAGCAAGCCGTGGCGTAAACACTGTGACAGTGGGGTTTGGGTGCGTGAATACATAAGTTCTTTTCTGCACTCTCAGCAGATGTTCTTTAAAAACAAAACAAAACACAGACTGGTTTTTAGATGAGTTTTATAACCAGAATCAAACAATCAACTTCCGATTATCTTAGCAGGCGAGACGTCGGCTGCAGTGAGGTTCGGGGCTGGTTTTGTCTGTTTGTTTTTCAGCCAGGAGGCTATGCTCTTTGGTTTTATTAGAAAAGCTCTGGGCAGGAGACTGGGTTTCTGTGAACTCGGGACCACAGGGTAGAGATGCCAGCGTGTGTTTGTGACAGAGAACCTGCTTCAGAATGAAGGGTTCGCGTCCCATCCTGTCCCACGTGGCAGGAGAAGCGGGGGGAACAGGGAGGCAGAGAAAGCAATGGCTCAGACCCCTCCGGAAGCTGGGGAGCCCCCCACCCCCACCCCCCCAGTCCTGCCTGCCTCTCCCTTGTCACTGTCTGCTCCTTGGCAGCTTGCCGGTCAGGCGAGCGTTTCTCCTCCGCCTTTGGAGTTTCCTGTCGCAGGGACCCGGGGTAATGGGCCATTTGGTACAATTTATAGGAACAAAGTGACAGCAGCAATTTCTCCAGAAAGCTCCTGAAATGCCACCTGCAGTGAGCGTGGGTTTCTGCAAAAACAAGGTCACCTACTTGGCCCTTTAAGCAGATGGATCAGCACCGGGGGGCCCGGGTTTCTGTGGGGGGCAGGTTTCCCGAAGGGCTGCAGTGTCGGTGGGGTGTTATGACTTGGCCCAGATAGGTCAGCCCCTTTCCCAGCTGGGGTGCTGTTCATGGAAGCGTTTTCCTGACTTGAGCCGAATGTCTTCCGTAGCTGTGGCTATGCCGGGTGACAGGGCTATAGCTGCTTCTAGAAGGACCCAGCTCATTAATGACCAAATAAGGTTCCCACACTTTGTAGGCTATTCAAATCCATCAAGGCTGTTAACCTTGGGGGGGGGGGGGGTGGTTAGCAGTAAAAAAAGCAACCGCCCGGCATTCCCGAGGGACCCTTGTTTGGTGCACACCACTCAGGCCTGCGTCAGGAGGCCCAGCCTTCATTGCCACGTCGGCTTACCCATCCTCCCATCCTGCTAAGTGATTCCAAAATGGCTCGCCATATTTGAAATAATGACCATTTCGCTGGTGAGGAAAAGATCTATCCTGATGCCAACTATAACTCATCATGATCATGTACCACTATCTCTTAATACATATGCTGAAGTGCTCGGAACCTTTCATCAGAGGTATTTCTGAATCTGGTTTAATATTAAAAATTGAAGCCGGAGGGGAAAGAGGTTAGTGCACTTCTTGAGATTACTGTGTCTTCGAATGTCAGAGCCAGGACTAAACTTCAGATCACTTGATTTATAGCACGAGCGGGTGTCTGCTCTGTGGTATCGTTTCCATCGGGAAGTTGACATGGAGCTGAGCTTTGGACCTGCTCGGAGGCCGAGGCTGCAGAGAGGGGTCTCCGAGCCCTGAGTGGCAGGTGTGTTGCTCAGTGGGTCTGGGTGGGGGGATACATGTTTTGAAAAGTGGACATGAATTTAAAGTTTAGCAGTAAACCATGGAATTAGCTTCCTTTTAAGGAAGTAAAGACTTTTTTTGGGGGAAAATGCACATATATACATATATACACTGAGTGGCCAGATTATTATGATCTCTGAATGCACAGTAATCTGGCCACTCAGTGTATATTCTATATAATAAAAGGCTAATATGCAAATTGTCCCCTCGACCAGGAGTTTGACCAGCAGGCAGGCCGGCCAACCGCCCATGTCCCCTCCCTCCTGGCCAGGCTGGCCGGACCCCACCCATGCACGAATTCATGCACCGGGCCTCTAATATATATATATATATATATATATACACACACACACACACACACACACACACACACACACACACATATATATATATATACACACACACATACATACATATGTACACACACACACACACACACACACACACACTGAGTGGCCAGATTATTATGCATTCAGAGATCATAATAATCTGGCCACTCAGTGTATATACAGGGTGTCCCCAAAATGTATGCACACTTTGAATAATTATGAATTCAAATGGAAAGATGAAAAGAAAGAAACATCAACTGAGTTATCAGCTATGAAGTGTGTATACAATTTTGGGGGATACTATATATATGTGCGTATATATGTATGTATGTATATATATATATATATATATATATGCATACATATATATATATATATATATGCATATATATATATATATATATTTAAATTCTTCCTGTTTTAGGATTATCCCTGTGCCTGTGTGAGGGTGAGCTGGAGGGGTGGGCAGGTTCCTGGACATAGCAATGGGTCTTTTCTTCTGTGTCATTGACTAAAATGAAAATTGCTTGTTGTGGACTGAATTTTGTCTCCCCTCCAAATTTGTGGATTGAAGCCCAAACCTCTAATCTTCTAAGGAAACTATTTGGATATAGAGTCTTTGCAGTTAAATGAGGGCATGAGGTTGGGTGCTAATCTCATAAAGAGGAAGAGATTGCTCTCTTTTCCTGTGTGTGCACAGAGAAAAGACCACGGGAAAACACAGCGAGAAGGTGGCCATCTGCAAGCCCAGGAGCGAGGCCTCACCGGCAACCAACCCTGCGGGCACCTTGGTCTTGCACTTCTCGTTTCCATAATTAGAGAAAATAAGCTCCTGTTCTTTAACTCACTCAGGCCTTGGTATTCTGTTATGGCAGCCAGAGCTGACCAGTATATTCCTTAACAGTAAGAAATAGCATATCCTGAGTTTACCCATTTGACCTTATTGGTCTCAGCATCTATACATGATGTGCCTAGATAAGACTGGAAGTTACTTTTCTCCAAATAGATGTTTCTAAAGATGCTATTTTTTGAAAGGGCTTATAGGCCCCTTGGTTGAAAGGTTAGCAAACAGTGGTAAAAAACCACCTTTGACAAAGATGGGCCGATTCCGTGGAGTAACTTAATATGACGAAGGCCTTTTCGCCCTTGAAAATGTCTAAATATTTATCCCCTGGATGATGACTACTTCCTGGGGTCTTTTTAACGTTGTTTGCTCGGTACACTTCTTAAGCCATGGGCGGCGTGTGCGGTGGCTAACGCAAACAGAGCAGCCATCAGATTCCTTTCATTACGGAGAGATTAGAGGAAGATCCTGCAGAATTTCCCATGAAACTTTGATGCACAAATTCAGTCCTTAATTAAAAGCAAACAGCCTTGCTTTCTGAGATTAAGCCACCTAATTATGAGAGAGAGAGAGAGAGAGAGAGAGAAGAGAAGAGAAGAGGAGAATGAATATGTTGGCAAAGGGAAGAAAACACCACCAGCATTTGCTCCAAGTGAGAGCCACCCATAAAGCGGGCTACAAGAATAAGCATCAGGAGCATGTTTGAATAATCTGTGCTTCCCTTTCCCCAGCTTTTGAAGGAATAAGCGCGTCAGTGGCCCAGCTCCAGGCAGGAGCTGAGGTGACGAGACTTGGGAAAAAGTGCAGGTAGCGAGAGAGACCATTGATCCGGGCTGCAGAGAACCATCTGCCCCAGGTCTCAGATTTATTCTGACCCCCTCCACCAGCTCACTGTGTCACCCCTGGCAAGTGAGTTAATCTTTCTGTGACTCCATTTAGGCCTTTGTCAAAAGGATATAATCACACCTACTTCCCGGGAGTTTAATTAAATTAGTGCTTTGAGCTTCTTAGATGGAAGTTACTGTAGAAATGCAAAGTGCAACGATTGAAGTCATTTTTCCTTCTCCTGTGTGCAATGTGATGACTGAAACACATTTATTTTAATTGGAAAATTGACTAATTGCCTTCCTGGTGGCATGCGATTCCTGGGACAGTCGGCCAAACCTCTTTATAATAAATTGGCTCGTAGTCTAATGCTTTATTTAGCAACAAGAGAAATCTGATCTGTGGCAAAATTTTAATTATTTCAGGAATCATTCAATATGTGAACATTCTAATACCTGGAGATAAAAGCAATGGAATCTGATTCAGAAATGCGGTGTCTCCGTAGCCTCATCTGTACGGTTGATTCAGTTCTCACGCTCTTCTTCTGGAGAATTGATTACTTTTTTTGGGGGGGCGGGGTTGCAGGAAGAGGAGGTTGGGGAAAGCAGTGCTGTTTAATCAGGAGGATACCAACTCCCTGAAGAGAGAAAGTTTCCACTAGAGCAGCATTTTGCGTGCATGCACCGTATGACCACATGAGCCGGTTGCTCAGGATGAAGTCACGGGGGAGAGGAGGTCAAGGACAAAGCTCACACGCAATGGGGACATGGGCACAGGGCCCAGGACACGAGATTGAATGAGAATCGATGCTGATGTCACATAGAGCCCTGTGAGCCGGTGCCTTCTTCACTCAGAGGTGTTCTGCCCCCTTAACCCCTTAACCGAGGTATGGCCCTCGCAGTCCCTCCCTTTTCCGGCCGAAGCGGGATGTGGGCACCATCCCGGGATGTTCCGCGCAGCCTCCAAAGGCAGGTTCTTTAGGACGGCAGCAGATGGTGCTGGCTTTTAGGGAAATGCTAATTGGATGCCGTGAGTCTCGGTCTCAGGGAAAAACGGGGACTTCCAATAGCCTGCTAGCGAGGAGAACAGAAGGACTAAACAGCCTTCAAGAACACGTGAGCACGAAAGCTCTGACAAGGAAGAAAGTAATGAAGCTATTTCAGTTCCTATTGGAAAGCAGATCCTCTCTCAGTACTTCATCGTGTGGGGATGGCTCCACAGATGTGCTTAAAGGAAGAGAGACAAATTTTAACCCCAAAGTCCCCAAATACGTTGTCTCTGTTATCTTAGTAAAAGAAAGGCTGAGTACAGAAGGGCAACGAGACACTATAAATTCATCTTCCCTACTGCTGCTGGTCTAGCATGGCTAGTAGTAGTATGGGCAGTAGTAAGAGTAGTTATAGGAAGTCATAATGAGAACGCTTCAACTGGCACCTCTCGGCAGGCAAGAAAGTCAAGTTTTTAGCTTGGGTTACTACAGACTTAAGACTTGAAGTTTCTCTTAAATTAATCACTGTGTTTAAACAAACAACTAGTTAGTCCTATTACGAAGACAAATGGAAAGATAACTAAAGCAATTTAAAAGCCAGTGAGGAATGAATGACTTAATAACATCAGAGGTTGAGCTATTCGCTCGGGAGTTCTGACTGAGATCATTGCTGAGTTTTTAACAATTGGTTGCTTCATTCGTTCGGTCAGCAGTTATTAGGGAAACTGCTCTCTGCTAGGCAGGCGCTCACGTGGGCAGCGGAGGCACAAACAAGAGAAAGGCAGCGTGGTCCCCGCTGGGATGGGGCATATTTGCTGTTTGGCATGAGTAAGCAGGTTCAAGGGCATGACATGGAATCTTGCCTGAGCTCCATCAAGAAGCGTTTAAGGAAGGGGTCAGTGCCTACTCCCTGCTCTTACCAAACTCCCAGCACAGCTTGTTAAGTGCTGGGACGGCAGAGTTCCCCGCAGTCCTCCAGTCGAGTTACTTTCTGTCCGCAGCAGCCAGCCCCGTTGATAAACAGGCCCGCCTGGTATTTCGTAGGCACACTGTAAATATTTGCCAAAGGAAGGAACGGGTCGTCTCTGCTCAGGATGAACTCCCTGCATGCTATATTCTGACCTCAACTGGCCTCCCTCGTTTTGGTGGAACTGCAATGCGAGGTTTTCAGGGGACCTAGACGCTTTGAAATCGGCTGGAGAAAGCCCTGGGGAGGTTGTGGTGCGCGAGGAGGAATGTCAGCATCGTCCAGGCCTGTTTCTACCGTGATACACACTCCACTTTCCTTTGGGGATTCGTTAGTCCCGCTGTTTCTCAGAACCACTAGAAATGGTGTGGTTCCCCAGAGAAGCACTCAGTGGGAGCTGATGCAGTGGAACGCTGGTCCAAATGTGGGGTTCATTTGAGAGGGTTTTAAGCATCATTCGTTAGCTGCTGACACAGGAGTGTAAAGAGGAAGAAACCATGGATTTTGAACTGAGTTATGCGAATGGAATATTCCTAGTGAGGCAGCAGGGTTCAGTTGAGTGATAGGACAGTATGAACTGTTCGTCTTAGCTCAAGCCAATTAGTAAGCTCACTTTCCCCTCTCTTTTCCCTATGGTGTCTTCCCTTCATTCGGAGCGACACAAGCATCTGAGTTCCCATGCATGTGCGTCCTTTATTGACCTTCCCGAATCACAGCTCAGGAGAAGTTAGAGCCGAACCCTGGGGACAACCTAGATAAATAGTTTTTATACTTACAACAACAGAAACGCTTTCTGACAATGAAAACGTGTAATAGAAACGTTCTAGAAAGTAGGTAAAAGGGAGGAGGTTGCTCTCGTAGGAGGTGGTGAGGGCAGTTGGAGGCTTTTGCCTCACCTCCGTTAAGTTCTGCTGTCCCTCTGGTGACTCTGAGGGGACCCTAGAATGACCTCAAGCTCTAGAGAGAAATGTTGGGTAACTACCCATCCAGCCAACACTCTCATCTACAGAAACCGAGAAACGTGCTCCAAGACGGATAGTTAGACCTAATTTTAGAAACAATACACTGCCTTGTGGAAGAGTTGCTTGCGCTCCTATATATGAAGATAGGGTCCTCACTAGTGCTAGTTAGAAGGCGTTACAAGATGCATTTACTTAGGAAAAAAGGTTGATGAGCATCACATTGCTTATGGGCGCACCCCTTGCAAACCCAGGATCAGGGAGGAGGATGGCAGGTGAGAGGCCACTTTAGCACATGCTCCTTGGGTAAAACCCAGTCTGATCTACCAAAGACAGAGTATATATCTACGGAAGTCTTTACTTACAGGGGTAAAAAGGCAAAATAAGGAACCAAGAGTTGGGTGGGCAAAATGTAGATTTTTTTCTTTTCTTTTTTTAAATATATTTTTATTAATTTTTTACAGAGAGGAAGGGAGAGGGATAGATAGCTAGAAACATCGATGAGAGAAACATCGATCAGCTGCCTCCTGCACACCTCCCACTGGGGATGTGCCCGCAACCAAGGTACATGCCCTTGACCGGAATCGAACCGGGGACCCTTCAGTCTACAGGCTAATGCTCTATCCACTGAGCCAAACTGGTTTCGGCAAGATTTTTTTCTTTAAAAAATGGGTGTCAAGGAGAGAAATAATGCAAATAAGGACGGTAGCCCCTTTCAGCTACTCTGTTCTGCAATGAAATTGACCACATCTCCAAGGAACAACTGACCCAAGAGAGCAAAGGAAGCCCATTTCTATCTGCTTGACAGTCCCGGTCTGTGCATTAGGAGTGTTACCTTAGGACCTGATGGACATCTATTCCCAAAAAAATACATTGGGAAAGTTAATTTCTCATGACCTCCGAGTGGAACAAAGTTTGTTTAGACATGGGAAGGTGGTGACTCTATGACTCACTCTTATGCTTCTTTGGTTATTGGCCTTGGCTGTGGGATGATTCTGTGTCAGACCCTGTGCCAGGATATCTGAGGACAGTAACTCAGAGCGCAGGCAGACAGCTCTGGTGGGGGCTGGGTTGGGGTGGTGGTGGAGGAACTGAGCAAAAAAGAGAGAGAGAGAACTCATGGGCGTGGACAACGGTGTGGTGATTGAGGAGTGAGAAGGGGAGTGGGAGGTGGAAGAAGGCAGAGAAGGGATAAATAGTGATGGGAAAAACAAAAGAATTTAAAAAAAAAGGCTTTCTGAGCTTGGATTTCTTTACTGATTGGATTATGTGAGCAATTTATAAATGCTCATCATTTCCCTCATAACATTTATTTTATTTTGAGATTTAAAAATAAAACAGTGATTAGAGTAAGTTCTTATTTATTTCAGGCACAAAACTGATAATTTATGAAGAAAATGCTTCTGAACTGTGAGTGTTTAATGCAGATCACATTTGCACGCTCACGGTCCCGGTCCCAGCGACAGTCCCGGCGCCTGTTCGTCCGCTGGCTGTGCGCGCACTGGGGGTCGGAGAAGGTGACGGAGCCGCACGCGGCAGGCGAAGGGCTTTACAAGCCGCGTGTCTCACAAAAGGCTGCGGCAGTCCAGGGTGGGCATGTACGTGACACCATATCCATCTTTTTAAAAAATAAAAGCGAGGAATGACAACCCGGCTGTTCGGTAGAGGCCCTCGACTTAAAAGTTCGTTCATCTCTGCAGTTGACTTTCTTTTCTTCATACGAACTCTTGATGTTCAAAGTATTGGCTGATTATTCTTGTTGCGAGTGTATAACAACAAGCAGATCCCCTAAACTTTCTCACGCCCCAAAGCAGAGGAGAAATTAGATAAATGTTTTCAAAGAGAAGGACAATATCACCAAAGGACCACAGGAGGCAGGCAGACAGAGAGAGGGAGGGAGGGAGGGAGGGAGGGAGGGAGGGAAAGAGAGAAGGAGGAAGAGAGGGAGGGAGGCAGGGAGGGAGGGAGGGAGGGAGGGAAAGAGAGAAGGAGGAAGAGAGGGAGGGAGGGAGGGAGGGGGGGAGAGAGAGAGAGAGAGAGAGAGAGAGAGAGAGAGAGAGAGAGAGAGAGAGAGAGAGAAAGCTTTGCTAAACTTGGACACTTTCAAGATTGGGTTATTTTATCCTGCGTGTTTGACAGTGAGCTATTTGAAGATGATGGCTTACCTGCGACAATGGAAATGAATTTCTTAAGCATTAGCATTTCTTTACACAATGCTTCATCTGAATGGTTATATCCTTACTTTACGAAGGAAATTACAGTAGGATTTATGTGCGAAACTAAACATTTACAACCATTTAAGTTATATCTTATTTATTATACTCTATACTTTTTAAATTTTAAAACCAACCCATCCTAGTTTCTGTAAAATGGCGTTAGGTAAGGATGTTTGATATACGGAAAGTCCATCCAAACTCAACGACGTGTTCGATATAGTATATTGAGTATATGTTTGGGGAGTTAGTGACACCAAATCTGATTCAAGCTGTCTTTTTTGGCTGCATTGTTTCTGCACACAAAGAATCTGGGTAACCAGGGGTTGCCTTGCAAATTGGTCGTTTGCACATTTAAACGGCACAGACAACTCCCAAGCCTTCCCATCATTCTCTTTTGCACAAATCTTGCCAATAACTGCTCCCGAGTTTATCATGGGAATCTAGATGATATTACAGAACTCTTTTAAAGACTTTTTATATGTGCTTCATGTACTTTTCTAGTGCTGGCACAAGGAATTACATTATTGCAAGTTGTGTATGAAATATAAGTTAAAACACTGAGATATTTAATCACGAAGAACAAAATTTGTTTGGTCTTATCATAACTGAGTATAGTCAACTCAAGTTCAATTTGTGTGACTAAGGGTTGCGTTCAGCAGGGCGAGCAGACTGACTCGCCCATGCCGAGTCTGTGTGGCATTGCGTGTCCGTGGTCCAGTGTGTGTCAGGGGTCAAATAAAGACCGGATGGAAGGGGCCTGGTTTGCTTTCCTGTTGAGCTTACACTACCATGGGAAGGGGAAGCCGGGAAGATACTTCCTCTGGACCACACTTGGACATGGGCCCAGGAGGATCACTGAGATTGAACTACAGTGTAGTTTATAAAAAACATCACTTACTGTCACAGAAGTGAAGAGATACAATTGCACAATGGTGGTCACAATGGTAGAAATACAGGTTGCCAATCAAATGTTAGCAAGAGATTTAAAAATGGCTGTACAGCACCGCGTCGGAGGGCCGGGGAACAGCGAGACGGCGTGTTCTCTCCCGTGTAAAGCAAATCCTGACGTCTGTTTTAGAAATGAGTGGGGAGAAAGTGCTTTTTTTTCCCTTTTTCTTTTGATTCCTACCAGAATGTTTTCTGATGTGGAGCTAGGGACAGTAAGAAGTGGCAGAGTTGAAGAAGAGAGAGAGAGAGAGACATTCATGCATTGAAGCTACCACTAGTCTCTGACACTAGGATAAGGCAGACCATTAATCTTTTGCAGAAGTATGACTTTAGCCACGTAAGCTCTCTTTAGTGCTTCCCATGACAAGGACATGATAGGCCTTGTGAATGGAGGAGTTCCGATGTGTTTCCATCGGGTTCATTGAGGCGGGCTCCGCGGAACTCCCACGTTGTGATAGAAATGCTTTGGAGAAATGGTGGGGAGGCTCTAATAAAGAAAAGCAAAACAAAGGAGGCCTGGGGAATGGGTCACAAATGACACTGTAGCTCGGCGGAAACGGGTTACACTTGCTTATGTGTCGTCCTCGGTCTTGATGATGTGGAAGAGGGTGACGTTGAACAGGACCTGGTGGCCATTGTTCCAGGCGTAGAGCGCCCTGTCCCTGGCGTTGTAGTCCAGCATGGAGATGTGGAAGTACTGGTTGTGAAAGGGGATGTCCGTGTACTCGTAGCTGGAGGTCTTGGTGGAGTAGGAATAGTACACCTTGGCTCCGGTCAGGTGGGAGTTGGTGACATACAGGGTCCCGCAGATCATGAAGGACTCCCCGGCGCTCCTCTTGGGGTAGCCCGTGTTCCAGCTCTTCACCACCTCCAGGGTGTCCGGGTTCAGCTGGCTGATGACGATGTTGCCCGCGTTCTGGTTGGTGGCGTACACGGCCCACAGCCCGATTTCATCGGCCATCAGGTCGATGTCGGAGAACCCGCCCCAGGTGTAGGGGTAGACGTTCTGGAAGCCGGCGTACTCCAGGCTGCGCTGGGCCAGCACCCGGCCCAGGTCGAAGCTGTACTTGATGACGATGTTGCTCTGGTACTTGTTGAAGTAGAGCGAGCCGTTGTAGACCACGTGGTTGGTGCCCGCCCACTTGAACGGGAGGTTGTATGTCCTTGATTCAGCCCCGCTGACAAAGTCGGCCATGGATTTGTACTCACGGACTATTTTGTTGTTAGTGTAACTGTCCATGTACCAGACCTGGGAAGATGAGGGGAGAAAATAAGTAAATGGAGCACCTAAGTTCTGGACTTTCCTGAGAATTCCAAAATAAAGACAGTAAGAGGCAACACACATCGGTATCAGGATGCTCAGGCTCCGGAGACCACTTTATCTTAGGGCGGACGGTACGGCGGGCTTTTGCAAAAAGAGTGGCGTGGACTAGGTGGAAAGGAAACAGCTAAATTTGCTGCCTTGAAGTTGATTGGCTTTTTGTCCTTTCTTTTTTAGACCATTCAGTGCCCATAACTGAGTGAGCCAAACATGTGTCAGTACTAATCACATCACTTTGTTTAGTCACCTGATCGATCCATGCGATCAATAACTGCAAAAACACCGCCTTCAGCAAATTTATTTATTCTGCAACTCACTCTGAAAAAAATGTGTGGTTTAACTTTACACCGTTGAACGTATTTCTCCTTTATGGATGTCACAGAACCTTCTAGTTAACTAACCCTTGTTCATTGAACCTGCTTCTAGGTACACCTACCTCTTAACACAACCATTTCACTAATTCAGCTACAAATATTATTTGGATGTAACCCTGTGAATCTTAATGTATAGTAAGTTCTGTAATAGCACATGCCAGAGCTATGGTAAGTTTGCGGTATATTGATTTACATAATATAGGTATTGCTGATTTATGAAAATACTTCCCCAACCCCAAAGTTTCAGTGCTATTTCCCTTAAAGTTAACTCTAAACTCCAGGAATATTTCAGCTTGTTTTGTGACTTGGTAAGCTCAAGTTTTTCCCTTATTTATTTTTTGTGTGTGTGTGTGTGTGTGTGTGTGTGTGTGTGTGTGTGTGTGTTTCACATTAAGGAGCACGTTTTAGTAGAAATATAGAGTTTTGTACTCTTATAATTTTTGCCTTGTGAAGTGCAAAACAAGGCTGAAACAAATAAAAATTAGATTCACTCTATTGGATAATTACAGGACAGAACATTATACTAAAATAAATTTGCCTTATATCTCTGTAGCTGTGTTAATATTATCAAACTGAAAATATTTACAGTGATGTAATCGTTTCCAAGTTGAAACTCAGAAAATGAATAGTCCAGTAGACAAAAAGGTATAAATAAAACATAATTCTATGCAAAGGCATTGGTGGAGGCCACATACTCTGTTGTTTTTCTCGGATGCTAGAGGATCAGTCATCCAGGCACCGAATCGGGTTCCAGACGTCTTGACTGTAATTGGGCCTGTGATTTTCATCAACTTGCCACATGCTGAAATTAGAGAAACATAAACACACGAGGTGACCACGGGCAATGATTCCAACACAGAGACTCACAAGAACAAAACAAGGGCTACTGAATCATGGGGTTGACATCACGTATTCTGAATGAATGATCATTCGTGTCGGGTGTCGTACCTGTAACTGCAGTTTGAACCATGAAGAGCTGTTTTCTCCATACTCTAAATCAGAATGGGGAGCCTTTTTTCTGCCAAGGGCTGTTTGGATATTTATAACATCATCCTCAGGCCATACAACATGATCAACTCAAAAACTAGCAAGGAGACATAAAGCTCCTATTTCCCTTCGACCTGTGCATATTTCAGGTGTTGATTGGTTTCCTGGGTTTAAATGGTCTTCTGGATCCCGTTTATGTAGACGTAACGTCAACAGGAGTTGAGTTGGATGGGTTAGTTAAAAATCTGCCTCAGAATTCTCTTGGGCAGTTATCTGTGCCACGAAATCTCATATAATCAACAATTTCAAAAAGTGACAGCACGTGGGTGGCGTGGGTGTCTCGGCTTCTGTGGTGTTTGGGTAGAATCCAATGTTGTGTCCATATGGCAGAGGGGTGCTGCTGAGCCTCAGGCTGTTCAGACCAGGAATGGAGACAGGAATTATACCAGCGGTATAATCCTGCTGGTACCTAAACTGACAATGGCAAGGGGCATTTCCTCTGAAATAGGTCAGCGGTGAAACCAGCAGTTACTATTTAAATGTAAAACAATATATTCACTGAGCAATCATTTACTGAGAACCTGTGCTGTATCAGGACTATGCTAAGTGTTGAGGTTGACAAAACAGGTTTATATAGATAGAGGCATGGCTACTCATGGTTACTAAATAGATTAAATTACCATCTCCTTGTGGGTTCATTTATGGTTTATATACAAATAGGTTTATATAGTGTAACTATTTTTTATTGTTTAAAGTATTACATATGTCTCCTTTTTCCCAGATTGACTGTTCCCCCCCTTCTGGCCACTTCTCCCCTGAGGGCAGGCCCCCACCGCCCCAGTGTCTATGTCCATTGGTTATGCTAATATGCACACATATAAGTCCTTTGATTGATCTCTAACCCTCGCCTCCTGCCCCTTATCTCTGGATCTATTTTTGTTCATCAGTTATGTTGATCATTAAATCCCACATATGAGTGAGATCATGTTTATCTTTCTCCGACTGGCTTATTTCGCTTAGCATAATGCTCTCCAGTTCCATCCATGCTGTTGCAAATGGTAAGAATTCCTTCTTTTTTATAGCGGCGTAGTATTCCATTGTGTAGATGTACCACAGTTGTTTAATCCATTCATCTACTGATGGGCACTTAGGCTGTTTCCAAATCTTAAATATGGTAAATTGTGCTGCTATGAACAGAGGGGTGTATATATCCTTTCTGATTGGTGTTTCTGGTTTCTTGGGGTATAGTCCTAGAAGTGGGATCACTGGGTCAAATGGGAGTTCCATTTTTAACTTTTTGAGAAAAATCCATACTGTTCTCCACAGTGGCTGCACCCGTCTGCATTCCCACCAGCAGTGCACAAGGGTTTCTTTTTCTCCCCATCTTTGCCAGCACTTGTTGTTTGTTGACTTGTTGATGATAGCCATTCTGACAGGTGTGAGATGGTACCTCATTGTTGTTTTGATTTGCATCTCTCAGATGATTATTGACTTTGAGCATGTTTTCGTGTGTCTCTCAGCCTTCTGTATGTCCTTATAGTGGAACTTCTTAAACTACCACTGCTATGTCCATCCTTTCCATTTCTTTTCTTTTCTTTTTTGACTCAACTGGCACAAAACATTAAGTGAGGAAATTATTTCAGACCAAGCCTGAATCCTTAGGTCACTTGAGATTTATTGTGTTTTAAGCCACGTTTACCCCTACTCATCTACAGACATACCCATAAATTGTCAACCTAGAAAGAACCAAGCACATTCAACTAATCTTCTATGTTTAGTTTTCTATAATCTCTATAATCTAGCTCTCTATAATCTAGTAAATCATTATAACTTTGCAAAAATTCAACCGTTATGCTGATCTCATTGTTTAAGAAAATAATGTTTGCCTTTAGGAAAAATGTAATAGAGAGGGAGAAACTGATGATGTAAAAGAGAGAATAATTAAATAAATGAACTCACGAGTAGATGGCAATTTAATCTATTTTAGTAACCATGAGTAACATTGCCTCTGTCCTTTGATATGGTCTTTTTTTTTTGTCTCTCTGTTCTTCCACAATTTCCCTGGGAATATTCTGTGTGTAATACATCCCGTCCAGGTTAGAATGCTCAGGTGGGTGTTAGGAGAGCTGGTTTCTAATCTAAGGCACCACAGTCAATCATCCTATAATATTGGATTGGGCAGTTCTTCTCTGGGATGGTTTCCTCATCTGTACGATGGACAGCCTGGGCCTTGACATTTTGTTAATCTCACTGAGAGAACGTTGAATGGATGGGGGATCAACACACTTTTAATATGCTGATGGGGAGAAGGTGCTATTTGTGGTTGTACTAACACACACACACACACACACACACACACACACCCCTCAGGATGATAAGATCATGGTCATCACCATCATCTACTCTTACTCTCAGGAAGCAAAAACCAGAATCATCTCTCATTGTTGTTGAGAGAAGTTTCTCCTTACTAATAGTTACTGGATTCCTAAGGTGAAATTCATCTTGTCAACTGAAATTAGTAAAATTGAAGTTTCAGGAATTTATAAACACTGGCTGTTTTTGTAGTTAGAATCTTGTGGATCTCTGTGTGAAGTAAACACTGGTCTTCTCAGCTGCTGATGAAATGTAGAGATTGTAAACATGAAGTCAAATAAACAGTAAAAGTCATTTCTGCTTCCTGGATCCCCCTCACTGGCTTTTGTTCCAAGCCATAATTACCTTTCTCACTTCCCTCTCGCTTTCCACGCGGACACGGGGAGCCAGGCGGAAAGGGTGATTTTCCCAAGCGCTGGGAAGACAAATGTTCGGCAGAAATGCATGGCAAAGAGCGAAGTGAAGGGTTTTGCTTCACTGGGTTTTCTCCCGCTCTGCTCTCATTGGCAGTGAGACACGTGAACATATTAGCATTTTATAATATATTGCGTGTGCATGGTTCGGTTCTGTCTATTCAGAAAATATACTGACTAGGCAGTTGAAGAACGTGGCCATTTTATTTCTCCGATGCCTTCTAGACATTGGACTTGGTAATATCAGTTACAGCCCGTGCTGACCCAACGGTAGCTCAGGAAAAGGTGGCATTTGGAATTCAGCAGCAAGATCAGTTGTTTGGATCAACGAAGCATGGAGATATCTGTCTTCTCTTTTGTTTCTTTCTTTAATATATCCTTGTACCTTGTGATGGCCCAGACTAATGGCTTCCGACTTTGAATCCCCAGGCCATGTCCATATGAGTAAATTAAATGGAATCGTGAATATTTCTCCAGAATCTCATTTCTTTTTACTTACGGCCATTGGAGAACTCGTAGCAAGAAGTAGCTTTGATTTGATCTTTAACGTCTGTCTTTTGAAGCTACTTATAATAAGTTTACCTCTACCACACATTTGGTAAAATCTGTTTCTATTATTTAACCTTTTATTTTCATGTCTAACTCACCAACTGTAGTGCTGGGGGAAGGTGGTGATAGGGAGAACATAACAGTTGCCATAATGGTACGGGCACTAGAATGAGTTTTCAGTGGGTGTGTGGCAAGCGGGACCAAGAATAACATGTGTCCAAACCCGTCTGTTTTCCAATAAATTGCAAATGAGTTTAAGCTGAACAATCTGTGTGCAATCAATTGCATAATAAGGCCTCACCCAGAGTTCTCGCGGCGATTGGAACGACCACATGGAAGAGGCTGGCACGGTGCCCGTCGTGCAGCAGGCTGTCAACACGGCTGCACTTATCTGCTGCGTGCTTGTGTCCCCACAGAACGCCACCTCCCTGGCGGGGGAGGGGGGGCTGTCTGCTGCTCAGCCTTGTCTCCCCAGTACCTGGCCGAGGGCCCGCACACACCAGGGCTCATTCAATATTGGTTGACTGTGCAAACATGACTGTTACCTCCTGGACATTTTGTTTTCCCTTTTGAAACGATTTTGGCATGAACATGGCAAAGATAACAACCCAAGTGTCATTACTTGGGATCTGGAGTTTTGAACGCTGCTGATACCCCAAAGGCCGTGTTAATGGGGGGATGCACAGAGGACTTCACTCGATGGCACCGAACCATTGCCCTGAGGTGGAAGTGGCCGGAGGCGGGGAGGGGCTGGGAGCCCGGTTATCAGCGACATTAAATGTCTGTCGGTGATCTCGGGGGTTGTGAAGGCTTTAACCGTGCTTTTCAGTTAAATCCTCACATGCATGTAATTACAGTTTGCATGTCTGGGAATACAGTCCGACTTAATTAAGCACAGGGGACTTCTCTATTCGGGCTCTTGGGGTAGAAAACCGAGCATTTAGGAGACCATGTCTGTCCCCCGTTCAGGCCACGAGGGTGCACTGCCGTGGGAGAATTTTTCTAATTTCTATTTTTCGCCCAAACTTTAATTCTCTAGTAAAAGTAAGCGAACACTTTATTTACTGAGACCCTGCAGGTGAGGAGGCTCATTTGTTTTTTAATTATCTTAAAATTCGCATACTCACCACTGTCCACCTACTTTTGCTCCACCCTGCATATGTTAGAGGTGAAGTTCATTTCTAAAAAGGAGCCAAATCCCAAGAGTTTTCCCATGTTATTCCCACAAGAGTTCCACGGGCCCACTTCAGGTCGGGCTTACGGTATTCACCAGGTACGACCCTCCCGCGGCCTGGCCTTGCTTTGGTTGAGTCGTTACGTCGTGAACAGTCCAGGAGAGAAAAGCAAGGAGGCCAGCACACGCCTGGGCTCAGCACACGCCTGGGCTCAGCACATGCCTGGGCTCAGCACACGCCTGGCTCAGCACACGCCTGGGCTCAGCACACGCCTGGGCTCAGCACACGCCTGGCTCAGCACACGCCTGGCTCAGCACATGCCTGGCTCAGCACACGCCTGGGCTCAGCACACGCCTGGCTCAGCACACGCAGCCCAGGCTCGGGTGGATGGCAAGATGCAGGAGTGGCAGAGCGAACTGATGAGTGTAAAATGTTCTTGTCACTCATGCAGATTTTATTTTAATACTTGAATGCTACTGATCAAGTGTTACATGTATCCTTGGAGATTTTCTTGACCAGAAATTATTTTTCTCAACTTCTTTACTCCTCCAGAAAGTGTTCTTGACCGTGAGAGAGCACTGTGCTGTGGTTGAGTTGCCTCTTACCCCCCGTCATGTCAACTACTAACATGCTGTTCCTGGATGGGCTCCCAGCCTCTTCAGTCGGTTCCCTGCCACGGACTCACGCCGCGCTGGGTTGGACTAGTCCCCCGATGCTTTAGCTGGATCACTAGCTCATGGGTCCAGGCTGAGTCAGGGACTGCAGTCCAGGACCCACACGCATGCGTGGCCCTTCCTCACGGTGCGTAGGTGCCGGTTTGGGAAGGTGC
Organism: Cnephaeus nilssonii; assembly: GCF_951640355.1. NCBI lineage: Eukaryota > Metazoa > Chordata > Mammalia > Chiroptera > Vespertilionidae > Cnephaeus > Cnephaeus nilssonii. Next base: position 3,231,133 of record NC_137092.1, read on the forward strand.
CTCCTTTGATCCCTTCAGTGGGTCAGAGCGGCCGTGGGCAGCCCTGCACGAGGGGCAGGTGTTTGGGTTTGCTCTCAGCACTGTGGCTTCACGTTTTGGCCCAGGGCCACCTCCTTTCCTGCAGTCCCTACCTTTCTCCCCTCCCTGCAGTGCCTCCCTCCGCCCTGGCCCAGCAGTGACCACGCATCACGCACCGCCTGTCTGTAATAAAACGCATCTCCACTGGTGTAGCCAGTGGAATCGGCTCTATGGCCAGACTGCTTATTTCCAATGTAACAGGCTATCGGGGAATTAGGCAACTGTTAGTCCAATGCCACTCCGTTCCCAGGGGTGTGTATGCCATTGAGGAACACTTACCTTGCACTTGGAAAGCTGGCCCTGGTTTCCCTGACACGAGGCACGGTCTGACCATTCCCACAACATAGGATCGCACGGAACCGACTTAAACACACAACACGGATGCCGCGCTCTACTCACTGAGCTTCTTCATGCAGTCGCGGAGCCGGGTCTCCAGGCTGAGCACCCGGAGGTGCAGCTCCTCGTAGTCGTAGGCGCCCAGCTCCTCCTGGATCCCCGTGAGCACGGCCGACAGGTTCCGGATCTCCTCCTTGAACTGGGTGATGAGCCGCGCGTCCGTCTTGTACTGCTCCAGCACGGGGATCAGCGGCAGCAGCTCGTCCATCTTCTCCTTCAGGTCCTGCGGGGAGAGCGCGGGCCCCTGAGCGCCGGCACCACCCACCAGCGCCGCTCTGTCCTCGGAGACTCATGGGAGGTTATTAAAACGGATTCAAAATTCCCTATTGATTTTCGGTTGAAATTAGGTATTTTGTGAAAATGTAAGTGGCTCCGGGGTCATTAGTAGTGACTCCACTAATATTTTCAGTACAAGAACCTCTCCTTAAATGGCTATGAGCTTTTCCAGGAAACTGATCGACCACCATAATCACAGGGCTTCCTACAAGAGCAGTATGGGTTAATGTATTATCCCACTTCCTGGTGGTGTTTCATAAAGTCAACAACGGCTTCTTGAGTTAGGAAACAGGAGCAGGGCCCATGTTCTAATGAGGAATGATGAGAAATAGGTCAAGCCCGGCCGGTGAGCCTCAGTGGTTGAGTGTCAACCTATGAACCAGGAGGTCACGTTCAATTCCCGGTCAGGGCACATTGTCGGGTTGTTGGCTCGATCCCCAGTGGGGTGTGCAGAAGGTAGCCAATCAATGATTCTCTCATCATCATTGATGTTTGTCTTTCCCTTCCTCTCTGAAATCAGTATGTATATGTCCAATACCCCATGCCTGTTTACTTAGGTCTCATCACTCATTTACTGACTATTCGTGTTATTCGGGCCCTTCTAGGAAACAGGAAATTTGGGGTCCTGGCACAGCTTTTCCATAATGGAGTTTTCCAGTTAAGGCCTCCTGCCACTCTGCCAGCCCATTACGCCAGGTGTCCTCACTCTTCCTAATGTCCATCTTATCAGAGCATCCTCAGGAAGGTGGTTCAGCAAGCATGAGCATTCTACCCTCTCTACACGCAAAGAAAGGGGTGTCGCTGTTTCCCATTGTGAATTAGGACCCCCACTGGGACTTCCCTTTCCTTATGAAAGACGGGGCAGCTCGCCCATGTGTGAACGAGCTCCTTCAGGGACCGAGGAACTCAGCTTATGTAACAGAGAGCTGCCCAGTCGCAGTTATGTGAGACTGCTATGTTGACTCTTATCTAGACAACAAGAAGGACCTGTTGCCAAGACAGAGTCCCTCCCACCTGGCATCATGGGGCGGAGCCACACCTGGGACACAGCCACACCTGCAGTTTCACTTTTATTTCCTAGACCTGTCGCCTCCCCTTGTCCTTGAACTTGGATGGTGGCCAGTGGAGTTTGCCTCCGTTGTGAGTTTATTGCAGATGACCTCGTTGGTGGAAGGAACGGTCACTGTTAGGGTCATTTGAGAATAATCCACAGGGGGCTGTTGGAAGCCATGCTGCCCACCAGCTCACTTAAGGAGCTGCAATTCGCATCTTAAAATTACTCGGAGAAGATGCCATTAGCATAAATGCATTAAAACAGCAGGTGCTCCCATTGCTGCCCTGCTTTATGGGCTCCTGTTTCTTGGGGGGCAACTTCTACCTGCCCTGGCAGCTCGGGATTCTTTGAACTGGCCTGTGTGTCCATGCGGAGTGGGAGGGGACAGAGCCGTCCCGATGAGAAAGATTCATAAATATTACCGTCAAAAGGCAGAGCTGCAGAGCTCTGCTCCTTTCCCAGGCTCATTGGAAAGGAACGTATTGGGCCGGGCATCCTGCGGCCTCCCTCCAGGAGAGCACCACTGCCTCCTTAGGACTTCAATGAGAAGAGTGCGTTCTGCTGGTCCCACGTGCTGCCGATTATATACAGCAACTGCCCTAATGAAGGGTTTTCCATTCTACCGTGGGAACACGTAAAAGAGAACAATGCAGTGTCCCAATTTCGGTGGCAGTTTTTTTCCCCTGAACTTAAAAAAATAAGTATTTATATTTTTGGATCTTTTCAAAAAAATTTCTAATTTGATTCCTAGCAGCCAGTTTGGAAACTCTGCATTTGTCAGAGAGCAGCCAGCATGCCTATCAGATATTTAAAAGGTTGGAGCAGAATAGTACAGATCTGTGCTCACGACTTCCTCCTAGAATTGCCCTTCCTACGGTGTTGCTCTGACAGCAGAGGCTGTGTTTGCCTCTCTTGCCCCATCCTGTGCTCCTCACGTGACACCGACAGTCTCAAGTATGATACCCAGAACAACTGTCACCTTCCAGGGCAGGGAGGAGAAAACCTCCTTAGTGGTTTAAACATTTATTTCCCTTTGTAATTGAATTTATTGGGGTGACATAGGGAGGCACTAGTCCAAAGTGGCTTTCTTGAATATTCCCTCTAACTCTTCTCTGATCTTCTCCAAACAAAATTAAACAAAGTTCTTCTCTCTGTGCAGCTAAGCAATGTTTATGCCTCTAATTACTGTCTGTCTCGCCTGCCTGTTGGCTAGCTGTCTTTCACAGAACTGAGATTACGTACTGCACCCCCAGAGGGCCAACCCTGTCTTGCTCACAGGACCTGCTCAATAAATGTTGGTTGAAATTAATTCATTTGCTCTCCAGCCTCTATCTTTCTCTGTATGCCATCCCCCACACCTCCTCTATTCTTCAGTTCATTCTTTCTCTTATTCCCAACAATCTTTTAAGTTCCTGGTAACTTCCAGGCTTTGCTCTAATTTGTTCTAATTCCTTAACCCCCTTGGCCTTGCGTACATCTTTCTTCCACTGAAACCTCATGCGTCATCCCTTTAGCCCATTCTCCTGCCAATACCCTCAGCCTTCTTGCCCTCCTGTCCTTTTAGGTGAAATTTTAAATGCGGTTCAGTGCCAGATGGTTCCCTCTGCCCTCTGCCCAGGCTTCTGGTAACCCATGTGAAGCAGAGAAGAGGGCCAGCTGCGTGTCCCTGGGCCGCACCCGGCCCGCACACTGACCCGTGGAGAGCTTCTGAGGCTCGGCCGAGAGCTTGTGCTCAGACCTGCTCCCTCACCACCAGCACGACTCTCGCTTCCTGACTGGCAGGGAAACCGGGCTATGACCTTTATAAAACCACAGCGTGTTTCATAAACGACGTGCCGTGTCTTTGCAACGTGGACTGTTCCTTTTCAATAGAGGTGCAGACGGCATCATCCCAGTCAGAGTTTATTTTAACCGATGACCCTGTCATTCATAGTTAATAAAAGCTCACATGCACCTCTTCTCCATTTCCAGTGTTTCTAAAAATTGCCCATAAACCACTGAAAGTAAAAAAAGGTCTTTGGGTCAAATCATAAAGCAACCCTCTTTCTATGGCTATTAATAATGGTAGTACTGCCTCATTGAATATTTCTCATATTAGGGCATAAAAAAACTTCACCAGGGGGAAAACTTTGCTACATTGAATTATTACTTTTCCTTATGGTTTCCCCTTGTCATCGACATTGAAGTGCCTGTACGTCTATCTGGACACTCCCCGCACTCTTGCAGGATTAGCTTTGTTATAACCAGTCTCCTGTGCATCCCCACAGCTAATGGCAGGGCCAGTGGGGAGATGCCGGGCGTCCCCAGCGAGCCCTGAACCTGGCACGGAGGGGCCAGCGCAGTTATTTCTAGCCGAGCCATGCCGGCTGCCCCACCCACTCAGTGTCGCCCGTGGCTGGACAAGCTCGCAGGAGCGGAACCTACCTGGAAGTGCTTGGTCATGAGTGTTTTCCGGTCATCCTCAATCTGCCGGAACTTGGCCTTGAGCCCTTTCATCTGGGTTTCCATCTTTAGAACGTACTGGAAATCTCTCTGAGTCCTCAGGTTTAAGACTTCAATGGACTGGGACATATTCTGGACCTGTTTAACGAGAACACGGGCCGTCAATTAGCGTCTGTGCACAGGTCTACGCAGTCACCCCCGAGACAGCCAGAATGGCATCGGCATGGAGAACTTGCGTCCCAGGTCCTTAATCGTGTTCCCACACAACACATTTCTAGAAGGACAGTTCTCCCTGATAAACAGTCAAAGAATTCAGCAAAGAGGCAAGTAGATCGAGGCAGCAAGTAATGAAACGGGTGCCCAAACATTAGTAATGACTGGGTATAAGCGAGGCCTTAACATGTCAGAAAAATACGTTTTATGAAATAGATTTTTTATTCCAGTGCCCCATTTTGTCGAAGGTTAAAATGAGTTGTTTCTGTAAGTACTAACGCTGACCTCTGACCTCGAGATCTGGGATGCTCTCAAAACACTTCTCAGCTTCACCACGGTTAAGCATGAATAAAGAAACGCCATTATATTAAGGGAAGTGCACGCGTGAATACGGCGTTTGCATGAAGGCCCGCCCATCACTGCGTGGCGAGCCTCTCGGGGAGGCCGTGCCCGGGGAGAAAGCCATGGGCAGGCGCGGGGTCTGGAATGGACACAGCCTCCTGTTACTGTGCCTCTGACTCGCCCCTCGAGCTCCCGGGCAGCTTTCCTTGTGCTGCGGGAAAGTGCACGGAGAGAGTGTGTGCCGAGGCCTGGCCTGGCCTCTGCACCGCAGAATCGTGTACGATCACAGGAGCCGCCGGGACATGGCTAGCGATAGAGCTGTCCGAGGGGACAGGTCCTGGCTCGGGCTGCCTTCCGCCTCTCCCGCTGGCGGTCCCCGGGACTGGTTAGCTTCCCACTGGTTACGGGGACCCACAGAGAGACTGGGTCCCCGGGATTCCGTGCGCAGGGAGGAGAGCCATCTGCCGTCCTGCTGTCCATCTCTCCACACGCGTCCCCGTGCCCACAGCCTCTCCGCAGGGCTTGGCAAGCTCGGGGTCCCCCTTCGTTGATAACATGTTGGAACTCTCCATCCTGGTTCTTTGTGTGAATCAGATGTCTGAGGGCTTTCAGACGGCAGTGCAAATTAACTTAGGTTTCACTCTCCTTCATCAGTGTGGCAGCTACGTGGGGAGAAGAGTCCAACCGTTTCGTATGTTTAGATGGCGCTGGGTGAACACAGATAAACAGGTTCTTCACTGTGGGGCTTCACAGAGCCTTCGTGTGACCTGCGAGGTGGAAATCTTCAGAGCAAAGAATCGTGTACAGTGTCTCTCAGAACCATTTCATCCTGAGGACGTCGCTGGCATCCTGTTCCAAACCCACACTTGGGGAATGAGCGAGCTGGACAGCACAGGCGTGTTGACCTGTGCAGGGAACTGCACGCTGGCAAGCTTTGCTAAGTGAACAGCGTTCGGTTGGGCACGCTAACACCCGGAACATGTGAAGCCCATGCTAACACCCGGAACATGTGAAGCCACTTGCAGTTCTCCTAGGCCAGTGGTCGGCAAACTCATTCGTCAGCAGAGCCAAATACCAACAGTACAACGATTGAAATTTCTTTGGAGAGCCAAATTTTTTAAACTTTAACTTATTCTAACGCCACTTCTTCAAAATAGACTCACCCAGGCCGAAAACCGACTTCTGCGCATGGGCCATGAAGTTTCAATTGCACTGTACGTGCGCGCCCGCACGTGGTATTTTGTGGAAGAGCCACACTCAAGGGGCCAAAGAGCCGCATGTGGCTCACGAGCCGCAGTTTGCCAACCACTGTCCTAGTATTCACTGATACAACGCTGTTCAGCTTGCTGGGCTGCTGGGCAGGGCAGCACTTAATTAGGCGAGGGGCCCACCAGGGGCGTCTCGGGACACTCGCGGGGTATTGAGGAAACGCAGAACTGGGGGGGCGTCGCAACACCGTCTGCCGGTGAATGATATCACGCGGTGGTTTCACCTCAGAAAGCACCAGCTTCCTCTTAGGTGAACCGAGAGAGGCAACCACGTCTGCCCTGAGGGTTGAACGGGGTGGACACGGAAGAACAGATGGGAGCTGTTGTTATGAACACTGCTGGTGGGAGCAGCGTTCTCGTACCATGTGACGTGCTTGGTCAACGGGGAATGCGAAGGTCGGGTCCCGTGTGCCATCGGGGATCTGGGAATGGCAATCATGGGGATGCCTGTACTCAGAGATTCAGCGCTTTCATTTTTCTAGCTTCTCTTAACTTTCTGTGAAGCTCCCATGGACGTCCAATTGCGTGGATGGACATGGCACCGCGTGAGTTGTTGAGAGGGATGTCCTCCAATAGCTCGTGCCATCTGATGCATCGCATCGCCCCCGATGGCATTTAAACTTGTAGCTGCTGCCACCTCCCCCTCTCCCCCCATCAGCCTGGCCACCCCAGCTGTGCTGCTGTACCAGGGCCCCGCTCAGACAAAGTCTGAATGAGAAGAATGGGAAGAACCTTCCATTGTTGCTCTGTTTTGTTTTGTTCTCCCCACACTACACATCAATAACCTCTCATGAGCTGACTGGTGTCTGTAAAAGAGGAAATCAGGGCCACTCAGCGGTTGATTGTTAGGGACCGGCTTCAGGAAATGACACGGCAAACGCTATTGAGTGAAATTGAAGAGCGTGATGCTCAAAGGCATGCCTTAGAGAGTGATGGCAAATACTTGGAATTGTTCGTTATCCGTCCTGAGAGCTTGCGCAGTGCATGCCATTAGTTAGCTTGCTTGCAGGGTTCCTAATGGAATCCCGAAGTAGGAGCTCAAGGAGCCTGGTGTGATTCCGAGAGTCGAGGCTCCATTTCTGGCAGCGGAATAAGACTTCCTACTCCACCCCCCTCCGCCCCCCTTAAGGAGACACCAACTGGATATGAAGATAGATGTCAGAGAGCCAGTCTAAGCAGTGAAAAGCCACCGCAGTAGAACAGAGCAGGAAGCTGAGGGACTCCTTCCGGGAAGGGGCAAATACTGGGAGGACCCTGATCCCCACGCCCCGCCTCCCCCCACTTCCTTTCCAAAGAACAGTGGGTTTCAGTACACACGTGCCCGCGGCCGGGACTCCTACCTTTTCCAGCAGCTGGCGCAGCTGCCTGCTCTTGGCATCCCGGGAGCACAGGTTCTGCTCCGGAGCCACCACCGTGCAGATGCATCGGCCGTCGGGGTCCTGCGCGGAGCTGTACACCTGCCACCCCTCCTTGGGGCTGACCTGCGTCTGGGGAAACGGGGAAGCACACCACACGGACCCGTTAGAGCGGGGGGAAGGCCAGTTGGTAGCATTTGAAGCAAAGCATCTTTCTGACAGTGAAAGTCTGGTTTTACTCTTTACAGTTAAAAAGCAAGCGAGGAGACAGGCTGCATGGACGGCACAGCCTCCTTAGCAGTCCTCTCCCTCTAGGCTCCGTGTGATGGATACTCACCGGCCTGCCCCCTCCCCAGTGCTCTGTGGACAGATGAACGCTGCTTTAGGAGCATCCGATAACCACTTAGAGACAGACACACACACACACACACACACACACACACACACACGACCAGTCTTTCTCTGTAGGATCCGACAGCTTGCCTTTCTCAGCCATAGCGGCAATTAGTAATATATTCTTTTCTGTTTTACTCATGTGCGATATTCGGAAGCAAAGCTTTATCCCAAGGAGCTGCCCTTGCATTAAGGGCCCATTATTATTTTTTAAAATACATTTTTATTGATTTTTAGCAAACGAGGAAGGGCGAAGGAGAGAGAAAGAGAAACATCAGTGATGAGAGAGAGTCATGGATCGGCTGCCTCCTGCACGCCCCCCACTGGGGATCGAGCCTGCAACCCGGGCCTGTGCCCTGACCGGGAATCGAACCGTGACCTCCTGGCTCCTAGGTCGGAGCTCAACCGCGGACACACCGGCCGGGCCAAGTAACTGTTTTCAAAGGTCAGTCACATGATGTAGGAAAACCACCGACCGTCCAGGTTGCCTCTGACTGTGTTTCCTGCGGAAACAGCTCCATGGCCGCCTTTAGTGAGCGCTGGCTCACCCCCACACCCGGGACCCGACATTCCCAGAGCCCTTCTCCGCTTTCCGGGACTCAGCAGGCCGGGAGGCATTTCTTTTCTGGCCAGGGAAGAGGAGGATGGATGCAGTCTAGAAAGGAAGGCGTCTATATGGATGTGGAGGGCCGAGGCCCGGGAAGGCTGGGAGAAGGGCTGGGTGGGCCGCTGAGACGGGGCTGGAACAGCACGTGAATGGAGGCCAGCAGAGCACGGCCTTGCAACATGCCCAGAGTGACTGGGCTGCTCGGTTTGCCTCTAGACATTGGCAGCCAGTTCTTAAAGGGACAAACCAGGCAGGCTGCTCTCTCCCAGAGCCACCAGAGGCTGGCATCTCTCTCTGGGGTTCTCGGCTGTCATCTCCTAGTTCTTCTGTCCCAGGCCCCAGCTCCTCACGTACCATCAACCAACACACAGTTCTATTTCTTTTCAAGGGATTTAGCGACACGCCCATCTTTTGGGGCTCCTTTCGCAAACGCCCTTTTTGGGTAGTTCATAGAAGTCTCCTATTGCCTCGCCTATTTCTGGGGCATTGGATTTATGAGTATTTCTATCTTTTTCATCCTCCCTCACTGCCGCCTCCTAGGATTTACACCTGAATATCCAGTTGGGATAGAAAGCTGTGTTCAGAATTATATATCATTACAGTCAGATAGGATCTCAAAGAATATTCCTTTTGTATGAAAGGAGAAAACAATGCAAAGAGATTACGTACGAACCGGAGATGGAAACAGCTTAGCAGTGGTTTCGCTGATATGATTAAAGGTTTAAGCTTAGGAACAGGATGGGATTAATGTATCCAGACATAGGTTTTGTAGATGCGGCTGGGCTACTGGCATTGGACTCAAATCTCAAAAACTGTCAGAAAATTCAGGCTTGTCACTCGAATAAATTTAGCTTTCGGATGAGGAGCAAGGGCCAGCTCAATTATAATGTTAGAACACTTTCAACAGCAGCGCCAACAGCAACCATGAAGCCTGGCAGCATTCGTATTGCTGTCCACCTGCCAAGTGTTGGGCTGACGAGTGAGGCGCTGATCACGGCCGGGCAGGTCAGGGGTCAGGCGTTGCCTGGAATGAGGAACGTGGGGAGGTGCATAGGTTCGGTGTTCACTTTGCATTTCCCCGGGGTGTCGGTTTCATCAAAGCGCAGACTGCAGCCTCGTCTGTCCTTCCAGTTGTCTCCCTGTAAGAATCATTGTAAAGAGCCACGACCTTCTCTACTACGGAGTGAGTCTAAAGGATCCCAATGCAACACGTCACCTCCCCGGCAGCGAGAAGGGACCTGGAGCACGAGGAAGGCTACTCTACGAGGAGACCCCTGTTTCGGGGTTTGTGATGAGTCAAGGGGGTTGCAGGAGTGTCGCCTCTAGGGCACCCACACTCGCGTTAAAATGAGGGTCCAAACGAAACAACGAAAACCTCCCGTGCAACGAAGGATCTGGGTGGTTTTGCAAAACGATTGCTTCCGTTGTAACTTGTAGGAGCAAGCATTCAGGTGTCGGTCACACGCGTGTAACAGTAACAGCAGACTTTCCCGGAGCTCTAGCCATTGCTTGGCAGCTCGCCGGTGCTCGTGCCTTTGAACACGGCAGTAACCTTGTGGTCGGCAAACCACGGCTCGCGAGCCACATGCGGCTCTTTGGCCCCTTGAGTGTTCTAACAGCACTTCTTCAAAATAGACTCAACTAGGCCGGAAACCGACTTCTGCGCATGGGCCACGAAGTTTCAATTGCACTGTACGTGCGCGCCCGCACGTGGTATTTTGTGGAAGAGCCACACTCAAGGGGCCAAAGAGCCGCATGTGGCTCGCGAGCCGTGGTTTGTCGACCACTGTTGTAGACCAGGGGATGCTATTCTGCCCATTTTATAGACGAGGACACTGAGACTTAGAGACAGGAAGGATCTTGCTCCAAGGTCACAGGGGTCATCAGCAGAGCTGGGGTTGGTGCTTGCACAGTCTGAATTGGAGCCTGGAAGTTTACCAGGTAACCACCAGTCACCCGAACTTCCTGTGCCACGAGCATGGCCTTGCTAGCATTTTCTGAACAATTGTGATACCCTGCACTTGGACCTGGAGGGTGTGTGGAGTTCATTACCTTCCAAAACGCCGCCAATCACAGTGATGGCTGATGCAGTCCTTTGAACCTTGTGTTAATTAGAACTAAATGAACTATTTAGCAGTTCTTAATATTACAGAAGTCATGAAATATTTAAGAGTGCTCTAAATAGGAGAATGAAATGATCATTTCCACAATCGGGTTTTAAGTCTGCATTCCTTGCTTATAATCTAATTGCAAAGCCGCCTTTGTAGATGTAAAGCTACCATACGGAAGTTACCTCCAAACTTCCGGGCTCTGCACCGGAAGGAGGGTCCCGGAGACCCGGCTAAAAGGAGAAATTAACTCAATGTCTTGCATGGCAATAGGTTTTTCTGTTTAGAAAGCTTCTCACCTTGTGTTAGCTTCATTTCTTTTGAACCAACTTCCTTTAGAAACAGATGAGAAATAGTATCTTATTTTACTCCTCAGGAAACAAACTCAAAAAACGTAAGCACCCCCCGCAAGTCACCCATTTAGTAAATGTCACACACGTTTCCTCCAGCTTTAGGCCCAGAGCTCATTACATCCGTCTCTGCAGGTAGATGCCGGGGTGGTCCGAGGCCACAGGTCAGTACCCAGAAAGGCCTGTGCTCCGGGGGAGGCGCCCCACGCAGGTGGAGGGCATTCTCCAAACAGCACGAAAGCACGTGGACTTGGCAACCCAGACGAGACGCTGGCAGTGATGTCCTGGCGACACAAGTGGGGTTTTCTGCACGGCAGTCACTTATCGGGGCCCGGGGGAGGGCCAGGATTCCCATCCTTGGAAGGCCCAAAATCAGTGGGTGGGACATTGCTGGGTCTTACGTTTTATGCTGAGTTTCTGGGCATTTTCCCTCCCATTCTTCACCCGAGGACATGCTTAGAGAAAGGGTGGGGGAGGGGGAGGGAGAGAGAGGGAGAGAGAGGGAGAGGGAGAGAGAGGGAGAGGGAGAGAGAGAGAGGCTGAGAAGCCACCCTCCACATGCCCCAGGCAGGGATCAAACCCGAAACGCAAGCGTGTGCCCTGACCGGGAATCAAACTGGCCGCAACCCTTTGGGGCACAGGATGATGCTTAAGCAACCGAGCCACCCCCTCGGCTGGGCCTGGGCCTTCCTCAAAAGTGCCGACGGAGACGAAAGGAGCAAGCACCCTGGTCCTGGGAGTGCGGGTTAGGGACACGTACGCCCGGGAAAATCCACTTAAAACCTCTCCGATGGAGAGCGGGGGTGACACCTGAGTGATGGAAACCCCTCCCGGTTCTTCTGTTTGGGATGGTTTGGCCTCAGAGTGGGATGTGGTTGGTGTGCTCAGGGCTCTCGCTGTGGAGGGGGGGGACCTGTGAGGACAGGACTGGGAGCGAGGCTGGCAGACGGCGCTGAAGGGAGCTCTGTTTTGGAGGACGTGTTAATGCAGATGTCACTGCGCGGCAGGTGGCTTCCTCTTCCTTAGGAGACTAGTTGGAAAGGAAATGCAACACGTTTATTCCTCATTCGAGAACCTTCAGGCTCTAAGGAAAAAACGCGCCTGTAAAAATAACAGAAACTCAAGGCATCATCACATCCAGGCCGGCTGGTCCCCTGTGCTTGCCGCCTGGAGGTGGGAAGGACGCGGGGGTCTAAGGGGTCCTGTGCCTGTCCACAATGACGCTTGTCCTGTGTCCTCCCCCCCACCCCACCCCCGGCCGTTTGTCTTTGAACTCCGCCTGATGGGAGTGTCCCTGCCTCCTAGGCGGCCCTCCCACCCGCCTTGGGTCCTGCTTCTGCTCCAAGCACTTACACAGGAGCCAGTGCACCCTCCCTCCCAGCCTCAGCTCTTCTCTGAAAAGGCGGTCGCCCCATTCTCCGCGGCGCCCAGGATGTGCACTCTGTTCTCTCGTTCCTCTCTCCACCCTTAACTGGGTGAGTGGCTCCTTCACAAAATGGACATTGTGTCTGAGGACTCCACTCGGAAGAAAACCAGTCCTTGCAAAGCAGCGCCCCCGGGCCCCTCCCTCCGGGAGTGAAGGAAGGAGCAGGGAGATGTTGGGGTTCGCAGCCGGGCATCCTCCTTGGTTTGTGGCCCTTCGGGCGGACTCGCTCACTGGAGTCGCTATGTAAGAGGAGAAGCCAGCTCAGTATCTGAAAACGGAGCAAAGCAGCGCCAGTGCCCACAGGTGCCTTCCAGGCCTCGGGCCCCCCAGCTGGCTGGCCTTCCTGGGGACAGCGGGCGTCTGCCCATTTGCTCTTTTTCAGGCCCTGCCCCCGTGGAGCCCCCAGCAGGGGCAGTTCTCAGAAGCTCAGCCGCAGGGGAAATTACTGGCACCCGGAGCAGAGTCAGAGGAGGGCGAGCTGCTGTCCGCCCAGGCTCAGCCCCCGCAGGCACCAGCTCCTCCAGGGGTCGGGCCCAGCAATAGCTCAGAAGGGGGAGAAACAGGGACAGAAAGGAAACAGGGCCAAAGGGGAAGGAGGAGGGGGGTTGTTCCAGGGTCTGAGAGAAACAGGAGGGAGCTTATTCTCCAGGTGAGGAGCGGGGTCCAGCTACTAACTAATGAACGCATCCTGGACTTCACAAACCTCACCCAGCTCTTGAAACAATCCAGCGGGCACTACACGGCCTACTTCAGAGACGCCTTCATAACGTATTTCATTGCCATTTCCTTGTTAATAGCCTGTCTTTCTTACTTAAAAAAATGTTTTTCAGGTCACTTAAAACCATCCTTCTAAAGAAAGACTACACTCACATTAGTGTAGACCAGCTATTTTTTTCTATCCGCATATTTCACAAACACTCCTAAATCAAATTTTAAGACCTATTTTTAATTGTTATTATTTTTATTTTTGGTGTACACACACTTTCAGGCTCATCCCATTCATTCTCTCTTAAGTGAGAACCTTGAGTGAGAAAATTGGGAAGGGCTGGACCTCATAGCTCGGCCTACTGGGAGGGGACTGCCATCCCTCAATCTAAGAAAAGGGGGCCTGGAGTCATGGGGAAACCACCTCAGCAGGGCAGAAAGTGCCCAGGGTGGCGCTGGGGTCCAGGAGGGCAGGGATGGGCAAACCCCAAGGCGAGGGTGCAGTCAGGTGCCTAGATTCCACCCTTGCCTCTGTCACTAACCAGCTGGGGAGACGGATTTAGTTGCTTACACGTCGGGGTCTGCCTCCCACTCGTGGAATGAGGAAGCTGGGCCAGCTCACCGCATTTCCAGCTGCACTCTTGCGAGCTCCAGGGTTTCTGAGGCCCCATCTTGACTGGGCCAAGGGGTTGATTGTGGGGGAAGGGGGCAGAGGGTGTGGGCCCAGGAAATGTCTTCTCCCATCATTAATTATTTGTGGGACTGATGACCTGTTTTACATATTGGATTTCCACTCCAAGTTTCATGCAACAAATACAGAGTGTCTCCCCCCTCCCCCGCCAAAGATGTATACACACTTTCACAGCTGGTAAGCTCAATTTTTAAAATGAAATGTGTTTTGATAAGCACTGCCTTTATACTCATTCAAAGTGTATATACATTTTTTGGGGACACCCTATATTTATTCAGTATTCAGCTTATGTAGGATTAGAATAAAATAGCCAGATAGCCGGGCATTGCTGCCAAAAATAGTGTGAAAATTCCTGGCTTGGATGGTTCCTAAGAGCCGTTCCAGCATTAACATTTGATGATCTTAATCTAGGAAGTACAGATTCATTCTTTTTCACCACGGGAATTCTAAAGTATGAGCAATTATCTTGAATAATTAAGGTGGGGAAAGGCCATCATCGGACCTTGCTCTTGGGCAAGGTATGCCACTTCTGTAAAGGAGAAAAGGACCTTTGCAAGCTGGTCTCTCCATCCATTCTAGTAAATACCAGAGCACAAACTTTCCAGAACTTTCTGAGATTTTTTTTTTATCCAAACGAATATTTGGTTGTGACGGCACATCCATAAACCATAGCGATGCTTTATTACTTTTCAACCAACAGATGACCAACCAGAAAGTAAAGAACATAAACTTTCTTTAAAATGACAAAAGAGAGGCCCTAAGAGAATCATGCATTATTTTGGAAATTCAATTCTTCGCCATCAACATTGGAAATAACCAAGCCAATGTCTTGTCTACACACAAGTTGTCCATCTCGGAGGCGAGGTGCCGAGTTTGAGGGGCTCAGTGCTGACCTCCTCAGTTCAGTTTCACTCCCGGACGGAGTTTATTACACAGCTGAGCTGGCGAGCACCCCGGTGCTCACACGCACAGTGAGGGCATTTGGCTCGGGGATTAGGAAGTGGTGTGAGTTTCTTTGTTTTGTAATTATTTGTTGGTGACAGAATGCTTTCTTTTTTACAAACTGTTTTTACTGACTTCAGAGAGGAAGGGAGAGGGAGAGAGATAGACACATCAATGAGGAGAGAGAATCCTCGATCAGCTGCCTCCCGCAATGCCCCCTACTGGGGTTGAGCCCACAAATGGGGCCTGTGCCCCAACTGGGAATCGAACCGTGCCCTCCCTGGTTCAGGGGTAGATGCACAACCACTGCGCCACGCTGGCCGGGCTCCTGTGCTTTCTTTCTAACCGCACTCTTCGTTCCATCCCTCCAGCCACACACCGTGCAGCCAGGGGGGGGGTCTCGGCACCTGGCGCTGAGGTTTCTTACGTCAGTCAAGGGCGGAGGGAACGTAAGGGCAGGTGACAGTGGGCCTCCCGTGCGCTCTGCTGGCGCCCAAGCGCCTGGCCAGTCAGGCTAATTATGTAATTAATTTGACCCCCTGGCTCTACTCAGTTCACTGCACATGGATTGATAGGTTAATTAGTAGTAGTAGCTGCAAACAAGTCTTGAAAATAGAGGGTTACGTGCCTTTTTTGCTGGCTTTTTCTGGTTGTACTGCGGGAGTCCCGTGGTAAAAACAGATCAGATGAAAACATAGACCTTCAGGGGCAGCAGGAAAACTGTCTCTAGAACACCCCCTCTCCTGGGTTTCTGCACTTCTATTTGCAAAACCGATAGTTTTCGTTTTTGTCCGGAGGTTTGAGAGGATTGCTAACTAAGGTGGGCTTCCAGCTATCCGAAGAGACGTGCTTCTCATCTGGGGAGGGTGAGGAAGCCATTCATTTTAGGGAAGGGAGACGACAGGAGTTACACTTGTAACGGGAAAAGTCTTTATAAAAAATTAAACAGTACAGAGAGAGGGTTTTTATCAGGCAAGTTATCTGTTCTTGGCGTTTCTTAGCTTCTTAAGGTCTTTTTGGCAGGCTTTAAATTGCTGAGGTGTTTTTTTATTATTATTCATTTATGTTTAAAAGAGGTTGGTTTCTCTGGCTAAATGCATTGCAAAGTCACAGGGAATTCAAGTTCAAGGAAGAACCTGCTATAGCACAGCTAGGTTAGAAAGACTAGACTCTGTAGGGACAATTAATGGGATTTTACAGGCATTAAAAGAAGATTTAAAATACAAGAAACAAAAATTAAATGTCCTTCCAAACCTCAGGTTAATATCATTAAGTGAACGCTGTCTATGCTGAAGCATTCAATGAGTCTAGTTTTTCCTTGCGCAGGTAATTTCTGGGGAAATCTATTTTTTAATGTAAGTTTTACGTGTTCATTAAAAAAAGGCTAACGTTACCACCACCCAGAGAAGCAAAAATCTCAGCCTTCTCAATCCGCACAAGCCAGCCCCCTGGTTAATGCACTCACTTCCCCAGAGGCCCAGCCCACCCGCGCGCACAGCACAGCGTGACTTACTAAGGCGTCTGGCGTCCACAGCCTCGTGGTGTTGAGCCCCACCAGGGCGGGGAGCGTCTGGGACATCCAGTTTGAGATCATGGCCATGGAGCTCAGCAGCGCGCCCAGCTGCAGCAGGGGCGGGCTCATGGCTGTGCAGCTAACGAGTTTTCCAGGGAACTGCCTGAGCGGCTGGTGCGGCTGGCAGGGGGGAGGCGTGCCCACAGCAGCCACATCTCCGCAGGAAGAGAGATCCACTCCCCACTCTGAGGCAGGACGAGCTGCCCTCTCCCCCCCTCCCCCCCCCCCCCCCCCCCCCCCCGCCCGGGAAGTGCCTGCCCTGCCTTTTCCTTGCTCCCCAGACACTTGGATCTCTCATCCCAGGAGTGCTCCGGGCAGGGCCGGGCTGGGCTGGCATTTACTGGAGCAGAGGTTGCAGGGAGGGGAAATGGAGCTCCCCCTGCCCTCCACCAGGCAGCCAGCATCCAGAATCCATTTCCTCCAGGGTTTCCGTGCCTGTAATGGGCTGCTCTTTATCCCTCATAAAAAATGCACCTTCCCAGGGAGGGCTGCCAGCAGGCCATTGCAGACACCACGCAGTACCTGCAGGTTGCTCCGGGCACAGCCAGGGCAGGAGAGCAGGCCTGCAAAGGAGTTCCAAGATAGCAGAGGTTTTCTTAAACAGTCACTTAAAATGAGCTTTGTTGCCTCTAAAAAAAAAGAGAGAAAAAAGGAAAAAACACTCAAAGAGGAATAGCTGTTGCCTGTGGGTCAGACAGCCTTAGCGGAAGGCTTCTGCTGTGGGAAGTTCACGTGTGCTTCCAGGAGATGCTCAGGCACCAGGCAAACTCAGGTAACTCTACGCTCTCCCTGGGAGGCATGGCCACGGATGCCGGAGAGAGAACACGTGACTTAGCGAAACTGCACAGAATCGGAACCAGGGAGTTTGAGGCCTAACCTTTGTTCCCATGTAGTTTGTTGCGTGACTGGCCAGTGACTTAAATCTCCTCGGCTTCAGGTTTTTATGTCTCTACCATTTCTCCCTGCTCTCCCAGGCTCCCTTCAGATCTGTTCATTAGGGTTTTGTCCGCAAATGTGCAGATGGAATGAGAGCCCCTGGGTCACTTCATTCTGTTCTCTGCAAATACCACAGATTGCCCACATCCAAATCTGAGACCCCAAATGGAATAAGACTGTCAGCATAATATATATGGTTTGAAATAAAAATAGAGAGATAAGACATAGGGAAATATGACTGAATGAAAATGACATGAAAAGGAATCTGTTATAGAAAGAAAAAAATACTGTTTTCCTTAAGAGAATTCTGAAATTGTTTGTAATTGGAAATTTCAGCCAAAGATCTATATTTTTTCTGAAACAGTTTTGGCAGGCGAAATAAAGACAGTGGCTTTAAGAAAATGGAAGGAGATTCATGTTTATGGAGGTGTGTGCCCTTTATTCTTAACAACAGCTTTAAAGTGGGGTGATGGCTGAGATACCCCCAAATCCTCCTTGCTAGTTCATAGGAACCAGGCTATGTTTTTCCCTTTAAAATACATCCAGAGGATTTCAGCTGACTCTTATTTTTTAACCAAGTGTCCAGAAGACAAAATGTTACATCTCTTTGTCTTTCAAAAATCATACCATATATGAGAAAGCAATAAGGATAAAAGCACAATCATTTATATACTGAACTCGGCGTTAAAGAACGGAGTATTCCTAGACAGGACTGTGAAATTTCACCTTATGAGTACAGTGTGGCAAGAACAAAACAGCCAAGTGGATTTACAAATCTAATCCTGTTGAAATGCACCTGTAACTCTATCTGACTCTAATAAAGGAGGGGAGTATCTTTTCAAGAGATTAATTCCCCAAATTGAAAACTAATATACATGCAATTACTGGATAATTTAAGATGCAACATGGCAGATGGTAATTCTACTTATTAATGAAACTGTCAGTTGACAAAATAATAGTCTCTTTAGAAGAATATAGACTTTAATGTCAGGAGAAACCAGACTCTTAATTGCAAATCCAAAAGAAAGGAAGAAATAAAAATCCAACATAAAGGGAATGCTTCTTGCAATTTCCCAGAGATCAGAGATGCAAATCACCACACTAAAGACGGAGAGAAAACAACAGTGAAGGCTTGTGATTCGCTGATGTTGATGAACAACATAAAAGCGATAATGTGTTGTTTTTAGAGCAGGTTTAAATGGCACATGTTGAAATAGAAAAGCTTTCATTCTAATGATTATTAGTTGTGGGACATAAACGTAGCTACCATTTGTAAAGACCTAAATAGTTTCTGATGCTCCCAGACTCGAGTGAAGTGATCATCATTCTAATTTCCATTTTGAAAGTTGAGTTCTAGTTTGCAAACAGGATGGTGATTATTCTTTGTTCAATAACTATAAAACCTACAAAATGCATTATTGCTAATGGAATGCTGAAAGATATTGACCAATGCACTTATTTATTAGTTTTTTTTATGGTAATCTATCTTCCTATTATCCAGAGAGTATTTAATGACAAACCTATATAATAAATAACTAGTAAGCAAATAAATAATGACCAAAAAAAGACTTATAGGTGATCCTATGTGATAGTGACGTGTTCCGTCACTGGAATTTTATTTTCCCCCTTGATTTGGGGCACAGAAGTTGAACATTGCTTTAATGCTCAATGCACTTTCTAGTTTGGGGGCTATTTGCTGGTAGATGAGTATGGATTTCTGGGGCCACTCAGCTGAGGCAGATATGAAAAAAGTCAAATACATGGAAAGACCCTATGGCCACATAAAAATATGGTAGAAAATCCCGAAGTTTGGCCTTAAGCAAGACCAGAAAAAGAGAGTGGGATTACTTGTTAAACAACAGAATATTAAAGAAGGAATCATCTACGTGTGCTTTATTGTAGTTTAAAACATTTAAACTTTGTGGGTGGCTTGAGGAAGAGAGGAAAATGGCGTATTAGATGTAGTTGTGGAGACCAACTGAAAACATTATTGGAGGAGGAGGAGGAGGAGGAGGAGGAGGAGGAGGAGGAGGAGGAGAATAATTGGGTAGAATAATGACATGAATTGTGGGTGGACTCAACAGTTGAACCCAAGTGATGTCAGGGACACCTCTTCCTCTCCCGCTCGCTGTCTCTTTCGAGCAGACCTTCTGGGAAGAGTTGTCTGTGCTCACCATCTTCGGTTTTTCTCCTACTCAAGTTTTTGTCAGCACTTCTCTACTCCACCGATCGATACTACTTTTGTCAAGGCTGACAGCAACCCACATGACTAACGTTAACAGCCAGTTCTCAGTCCTCAACCTTCTTGACCTCTGGGCAGTATTCATCAGACTTTTACTTTCTCCTCCTCAGAATAATTCCTTCACTTGGCTTCGAGGACACCACATTCACTTAGTTTTCCCCCGACTTCCTGACCCGTCTTTCGCAGACTCTTTTGTTGATTTTTCCCCTCATCTATATGCTAATGACTCCCAAATTCATTTCTTCCTCTCAGACCTGTTCTAGCAATCCAGACCTGTACATCCAATTATCGACTTGACATCCCAGCTTGGATGTTTAATAGACATCTTAAATTGAACACGTTAAAAAAACTGAGCTCCTAGTATGCCGTCCCCATCTCGAGCAAACAAAACAGAACTCCAAAGAAATAAAAACAAAAACCATATACATGCAGTCATTCCTATGTAATCTTCCCCCTTTCAACACCAAGGTTTAGTTGGTCAGGCCAAAAGGTTAAGTTTCAACCTTAACTTTTCCTTTAAAAAGAAATTACATCTTGGTGGAGGGGTTGAGCAAAACAGAAAAGAAAAAGAAAAAACTCATGGGTGCTGATTGCCGAGGAGAAGGCGGGTAGTGCAGGAAGGTATAGGGGGGATAAACGGTGATGGAAGGAGACTTGACTTGGGGCAGTGAACACGACGTACAGTGCACAGATGATGTGTTGTAGAATTGTGTGCCTGAAACCTATATAAATTTGTTAACCAGTGTCACCCCCATCAATTCCATAAAAATGAAAATAAAATAAAATTGTATATCTCTTACTGACTCCATCAGCAGGTCTTCTAGTCCCTACTTTAGAAACATATCCAGCGCTTGACCACTTCCTCCCACCCCCACTGTCACCATGCTTCTCCCGGTCACCACCCTCTCTCCCCTGGCTTACTGCAGAAGCCACCAGTTATTGACCATCTGTTTTTAGCCTTCCCACCCCCCATCCGAGTGGTTCTGTTACAATGTAAGTCAGATCATGTCATTTCTCTGCTTTAAACTCTTTAACAGATTCCCATCTCACTCTTGGTAAGAATCAAACTATTTAGCATGAACTGGAAGGTTCTAGGTAGTCTGGCCTCCTCGTATTTCTCTGACCTCATTTCTTACTACTCTTCTCTGGAGCCACTGTGGCTTCTCACTGATGCCAGATAATTTTCCATCTCGGGGCCTTTGGGTTTGCTCTTCTCTGGGGGCATCCCAGTCTCCCCAGTATCTCCTCACATCCATTTCGTTTGAATTCCAAGATCCCCTTCTCAGAAGGTCTTGGCTGATCACACCATGTCCGGTTTCTCCTCTTTTCATCTGGCTGCTTCATGATGCCCTTTGCTGCTTTACTTCTCTCCTCCCCAGAGCCTATTACAAGTTGGCAATCTGTACATGTTATCTATTCATCTTGCTCACCCTTTGTCTCCTCCTCTAGGAACAGAGCTTCATGAAGGCAGGGACCTCGCCTGGCTGGCTCCCTGGGGTGTTCTCAATACTTAGGAGAGTGCCTAGCACATAGTAGGTTCTGCATAAACATTTATTGATTTAATGACTAAATCAACACGTTACTGTTTTGCTCATGACCTAATCTCAGTTTAAAAAGGAGACCAGCCCTGACTGGTTTGGCTCAGTGAATAGAGCCTCGGCCTGCAGATTCAAGGGTCCCAGGTTCGATTCCCGTCAAGGGCATGTACCTTGGTTGTGGGCACGTCCCCAGTGGGGGGTGTGCAGGAGGCAGCTGATTGATGTTTCTCTCTCATTGATGTTTCTAATTCTCTACCCCTCTCCCTTCCTCTCTGTAAAAAATCAATAAAATGTATTTTTTTAAAAAGGTTTCAAAATATTTTTTTTTTAAAAATAAAAAGGAGACCATCCTCAGTGCGAAATTACAATATAACCCTATGTTTTTCCAAATGGGCCAGTGTAACATGTTGCACTTTGCATGTGTGTGTTTGTGTGTGCCTGGTGGATGTATATGTGCATGCAAAATATTGAAACATTCTGCTTATGGCTAAGAATGCTTCGCCTTGCAAGTGTCAGAGTCAGAATGCAAGCAGTTGGGGTCTAAGCCTAGAAGTACTGTCTCCACCTCTTGTTCTGTGTTCTCTCGATAAGCCTCAGGTCATCAAAACCTCCAATACACGTGGAAGCAATCTTCTCTGCCTGCTGCCTTTGGCTAATGAAGTTTGTCTCTAATAACGGAGGGAAGGCAGAAGGGACCGCAGGCGATGGGAAGGATGGGTTCCAATAAAAGGAGTTAGAAGAAGGTGGCTGTCTGTGTGTCCAATCACCAGACTCCCCTGGTCTGGCCCTGGGCAGCTAATTAGGGACTTCGGACAGCTCCTGGAACTCAGTTCTTGCCTTGAGGTTTCATAAAAGCGTTCACTAATGAAAGAAGGAGTTTAGAGTGAAAAACATGCGCAGAGTTGTTTGGAGGAAGGATTTCTGTCTTCTCATCTCCACCTTCCTCTGCGAGGCCCGGGGGGATCCTGCGTTGGCAGCGGCTGCTGCTTCAAAGGAGGAAAAACGGGTGTGTGGGAGGAATGTATTCAGGGCAAACAGTTTCTTCCTTTCCCCTGACGTTCTTCTCCAAGCTGAAGACGTGGGAAGACATACATTGAGGATTAGGCCAGAGGGAAGGAGGGGGCACAGGGCTGGGACAGAGATATCCTCAGACCACAAGGCGAAGGATGTAGACTTGGTATCAGTTTAGCCCCCGCCTTACTCTGGGTTCTTCAGCAGGAAATGAAGCTGTTAAAGCGAGTCTCCTATGTAGCCCTTTTCCCCGCTATGGAGTCACACAGAGGAGCCACCTGTGTCCCTGCAGACCCACAGACACCTCCCACTCTGCCCTGACACGCTGCTGGCCGTGCAGCCGCCCAGAGCCTCGGGTTCCGGTGTGGAAATTGGGGTTAACACGGGAACCCAGTTCCTTAGGCATGGGTAAGGGTGGAGTACACGTCTACCTACGAAGTGCTTGTCACACACAGGCCCTGGCAGGTAAGGAGCTGTCTGTCCCTCAGTGTTGGGCATGAGTCCAGCACCCCGGAGGTGTCTGGGCCTTCTCTCATCACCGTGGCGGAAAGGAGAGAGGGAGACACTGCGAGTGATGGAGAAGGCCGTTAAGCTTCGGGGTGGAGTACGCATATAAAGGCTTATCTTGAAGAGTTTTAGACGTGCAGCATATTCTTGATTCTAATGTGGTTGGTTCATAGGGATTGGCTGCTCACAGCATCCTAGGGCAGGTCTAAGCCATGCCCCTCCCACAGGCCAGCCTAGGGGAGCGGCCTATTGCAGCCTGTCTTCCCAGCACGTTCTAAGGACTTCACTTGTAGGAACTCATTCAACTCTCACACAAACCCTAGGAGTCGGTATTGTTGGCACAACCAATTTATACACGAGGCACTGAGGACCCGAGAGGTCCAATGGGCTAGTTGAGGTCACATAGCTAATCAATGGCAAGGCCAGTATCTGAACCCCAATAGTCACATCCAAAGAATCTCCTTATTCACGTGCCCATGTGCACACAACACACATACAGACAAGAGCAATGTGATCATGGCAAATATTGATTTCAAAGGTTGTCCTTTTAAAGTAATTGGAATTACTTGGTTATGATTCAGCCATTGGCACGCTCTCGGATGCTTAAAGCTGAGCACAAAAAGTACAAGTAAGGTGTCTTCCGTTCCCGAGTTTATCTTTGCTTGTGACAGGGCAGAGCAGTCACTGGGAGACCCCAGGTGAGGGCTCGGCCCCTGCTTCACCTCC
Source organism: Cnephaeus nilssonii (assembly GCF_951640355.1). Lineage (NCBI taxonomy): Eukaryota > Metazoa > Chordata > Mammalia > Chiroptera > Vespertilionidae > Cnephaeus > Cnephaeus nilssonii. The sequence continues at coordinate 3,254,312 of NC_137092.1, forward strand.
AGTGGCATCTGTTTTTGGGTTTTTCTACCTTGCCCACCTCGCCAGGGCAGCCCGAAGTGTTAAATTATTGCTGAAAGCTTTTCGGAAAGACATTGCTTAGAAAGAGGCACCTCAACGCGGTGGGGAAATTGCCTGGTGATGGGGAAGTGGGCCATCTCGTGGCAGCGTGGAAGGACACCCTCGCTTCAAATGTGCAATTTTCTAACAGGGTGTTTCCTAAAGCTTATCTCCCTCGTGAAATTTGAAATGGACGTTTAGCAGGAACCAAAGACCTGTTGGTAGTAAATAACCCCGAACATCAAAGGACGGAAGAAGAGGACATTTGTAGCCCGCTTTTGAATAAATCTATGTAAACAGCCTAGCTCTGCAGGGTTAGTTTCAGGTAGCGGCCTTCGCTGTGTCATTTGTCTGCACGGCCCCTCGCCAGCACGTGTCGTCAGGGTGGTTCTGTGATCCCAGTGTCGAAAGATTTGCACTTGTAGCAAACCAGGCAAGCTTTGTCCCGGGAAGGGCCGTGAGAATGACACGGTTTTGTAAAAGGGAGTCAGAAAAACAGTCAAGGCCGGTCATGAGAGCAACCACCACGTAGACGAAGTTGCACAATGCTTACCGTATTTTCCGGCGTATAAGACGACTTTTAAACCCAGGAAAATCTTCTATATGCCCAGTCGTCTTATACGCCGGAAAATACGGTATTTCCTCATCCCCTTGTCTTTCTGTTTCCATGCAATTAAGGACTATTAACCTTATGAACATAGTTTTAGTAACGACATAAGTAGCGATACCCGAAAGAGATCCAATGACATATAGAATTACGAACTTGACAGTGGATAAGTAAAGGAAAAAGTTTTGACAATGGTTGTCTAGCGTTATTGATGATTTTTTTTTCCTTTTTACTATCTTTTCTTCTCCCTACATTTTTCAGCTTCGGTATGTGTTGTGTTTTGCTGTTAGAAAAACACAAGCAGAAGTATGTCATTACCCTCTCATTGACCTATAAAGGCACTGATCTATGAAACATTTATTAAGTTCGTTCGCTGGGCCAGAAACTGTAGTATACTGAAAAATACAAGGCTAAGATGGCACGGCTTCATCTTTTGAGGAGTTTATCAGTCTGGGAACGGAACAGACCAGAAACAACTATGGCCATTTGAGCCGCACAGTCCCAGCCTTACCGGATGCACAGCGGAGGCGAGAGAAGGCGGGGCGAGTGCCATTGGCGAAGTGATGGGGAAGGACTTCATTGGGAAAGTGATGGGGAAGGACTTCATTGGGAAAGTGATGGGGAAGGACTTCATTGGGAAAGTGATGGGGAAGGACTTCATTGGGAAAGTGATGGGAAGGACTTCATTGGGAAAGTGCTGGGGAAGGACTTCATTGGGAAAGTGCTGGGGAAGGACTTCATTGGGAAAGTGATGGGGAAGGACTTCATTGGGAAAGGGATGGGAAGGACTTCATTGGGAAAGTGATGGGGAAGGACTTCATTGGGAAAGTGATGGGGAAGGACTTCATTGGGAAAGGGATGGGAAGGACTTCATTGGGAAAGTGCTGGGGAAGGACTTCATTGGGAAAGTGATGGGGAAGGACTTCATTGGGAAAGGGATGGGAAGGACTTCATTGGGAAAGTGATGGGGAAGGACTTCATTGGGAAAGGTGCTGGAGCTAGTTGTGCATGTTCAGCCCTAAATGCTCTTCATTTTTAATCTGCTCAGGGCAGTGGACAGTACCGTGGACTATGGGCCCAACAATGGGACGCCGTGTAGGTTGTAAGGAATTGGGTTCTGCGCGTCTGATGGTAGAGATTTATATTCTTTAGCCCTTTCTGGGTCCGTGTGCACCTCCTGTCCCTGTGTGTCCCATGTTGACCTCTCTTTCTATTAATAAAGAAAATCGATCCTAGAGGGCAGCTGAGGGCAAGGAGACTGTGGAGCGGAAGTGAATGTTGCTGTGAAAACGGCCTTTTCTCGGGAAGGAAGGGAGCCGAGAGGAGGACCGGAGCTCCCAAGGGCCCGCGTTTACCAAGAAAACCGGCTTCCACAAGCACACGTCACGTGAGCAGGGAGTGCGGGACTGCGAACACTTAGCTGCATGTGAGGCGGGAGGCAGGCGGCCAAATTAACTCCAGCGGAGAGCTTCCTGTCAGGCTTCTGCACAGAGGTGTGCAGGCGCAAATGACGCAGGCGGCTGAGAGAGAGCGGATGGCTGTCTGCAGTGCATTCCCTCTCTCTCCCCCTCTCAGCCACACCCCCTCCTCTCTCCCTTCCTTCCTTCTTTCCTTCCATCTCCTTCTTTCCTTTCTCTGTCCCCCTCTCCTTCCCTCCCTTCCTCCCTTCCTCCCTTTCTCCCTTCCGCATCTCCTTCACTTTCAGCAAACCTGGCTGAGCCTCCTAGGAGCCCGCACCAGGTGGGAGCTGAGAAGGGTTGCAGGGCTCCCAGGAGCTTTGTTGTCTTACGTGACTGCAGCTGGAGCGTGGAGCACCCTCACAGGACACTCACATTCTGTGTGTTCCTCTCCCTCACAGGACACTCACATTCTGTGTGCTCCCTCTCCCTCACCCAGTGCTGTTGAAACAAAGCAGAACCAACAAAGGCCCCTTGCCCGCATTCAGCATGCTGCTTAGACTGGGATTCGCCTTCGCCTCCAGCCCGGGGGTTCCAGGCAGCTATTGGATTAGCGCTGGGGCTGCTCGGACCTGCTGCTCCATAATGCTGGCGCCCCGCTCCTGTGGACCCCACGAATAGCTTTCTTCCAAGACGGATTCGTAAATACGTCCGTGAGAGATGATACGCTCCCTCTCATGTATTTTTGCCTTTCGATAATATGTTAGTCGAACGTTCCCCACAAAAATTAGATTTAGAGCCATCGGAGGAGCAGGGTTTGTTTCACGGGGATCACTTGTGCGTTCAGCAGGATTTATGGATCATTCTCTCCGTGCTGGACACTGCATGCAGGCCATCGGCAATGAATAAAACTCACTCTCACTCAGCATCTCACGTGCTGGCGGGCACTGACAGAAAAAAGGGGAATATGCCGGTGAACGTAATTCCAATAGAACGAGCTGTGCCGTGTGCACAGAGGCAGCGGGACATGAACAGGTTACGGCTCATTCTGTATGGGGGGGCGGGGGAGCAGGCAGGGCTCGGGGGACAGCGGTGTTGGGTGGGCCCACAGCGGGTGTGAGCGACAGGGCAAGCAGGAAACGCTGCCCATTGGCAGTTGAACAAAAACAAAACGCCCCCTGTGATGCATTGGGAGGTCAGGATACCTGGATGCGGGTCCTACTTCTTCGCACCTTCGTTTCCCTTCGGCTCCCACTTCCCCTGACTCTGTGCTCAGGGTTCAGAGCGTGGGTTGTGAGGCTCATTCTGTTGTTCACCCTGTGGCCCTGGGTGGGCTCTTTGTGTTACTGATGCTCAGAGGGAGGAGGATGCTCCCTCCCCATAGAGCCCACCTGGTGGAGAGCGCGGGGCCGGCCCTGGGGTCCAGCAAGGGCAGCCTGATGCACCAGTGGCACCAGGAAAACCACAGGCACCTCGGAGCCTCTCAGCAAGCAGAGGAGGAAGCAGGGTTACAGATGGGACGGGGCAGGGCGGAGCTCAGACAGCATTCAGACAGAGCAGAATTGTGAGAATGTCAAGACGTGCAAGGCTGGAAGGGAAGGGAGTTCACCAACATCAGGCCCGAGTGGTGTCGAGTGTGGATTCTGTTTCCTTGGCAACTGCAAAGTGAAGAGCGATGTGGAACAGGACGCGGAAAAGCCCTCACCTGAGTGCGGGCACCCGGCCGAACCTGGAGGCCGCGTCTCCGTGTCAAAGTGACTCGGGTCGTCCAGGCAGGAGCGGGCTGGCCCATTCTTACGGATCTGCTTCCCCACGGCGACGTTTCTGATCGTGGATGACTGCAGAGGGCACCGTCTCTCTCCATCCTGCACGTCAGGTGACCAAAGCAGCACCAGAGGCTGCCCACCGGCCTGGGCCTGCTGACCGGAGCCGGAGCTGGGCGGTGCTGGGCACGGCGCTGCCCACTCGGCCGCCATCGCTGAGGCTGGTGCTTCCGGCAGTGGCATTGCTTAGCTGTCCCTGCACCGGGAGATCCCCCGCAGCACACCTGGCTGGTGGGTTAAGGCCCCGCCTTCACTCACTGAACAGGACAGTTTGTTTTTTTGTTTTTGTTTGTTTGTTTTTAAATATATTTTATTGATTTTTTACAGAGAGGAAGAGAGAGGGATAGAGAGTTAGAAACATCGATGAGAGAGAAACATCGATCAGCCGCCTCCTGCACACCCCCTACTGGGGATGTGCCCGCAACCAAGGTACATGCCCCTGACCGGAATCGAACCTGGGACCCTTGAGTCCGCAGGCCGACGCTCTATCCACTGAGCCAAACCGGTTGCGGCTGAACAGGACAGTTTTGAAGACCTAACCAGTCACCGTCCTGACTCGCGGGGCTCCGGCCTCTGAGCAGTGGTCTGGATGCCACACGGTCACCTGTTGCCTCTGAGAAGAAGAGACCTCCGGCCCCCACGTGACCAGAAATGCTGCCCAAGGGGCTTGCAATGGGACATGCGTTTTCACGTGTCAAAAGCTCCTGATGGCGATGGGCAACCAAATTCCAGACACGCGTGTGCAACCAGAGGCGCGTGCGGGGGCCTCGCCGCGGTGCATGTGGTTCCGGGGTGAGGAGGACGGGGTAGAGCATCGGGGAGCCTGGCTCGGGGCCTCCAGGCCAGCCGTCACGCAGCAGAGACGCAAGCTCAGCAGCAGCCCCGACACATCGACCTTTCAGCTGGGACACCTCCCCCCACATTGCTAAGATCTACCCCGAGCAACTCGATGCTTTGATACCGGATGTTTCCAATCACGAGTGAGTCGTGGGCACGCGTATTCCGTTTGCTGTCCTCGTCCTGCCCCCCGGGGAGCTGCACTCCTCTGTCACGTGACGGCCTTTACAAAGGCAGGCTCCCCAGACCGTGATTTTCCAAGAAGAATATGCCCAGACCTGGGGGACTGTCCCCTCTCAGCGTGCGTCCGGGGCGCCACCAGGCCCCTCTCGTTGGTCAGTGCTGCCCTGCCCGAGCAGAACGGGGTCCTCTGATGTGCTCCCGGGGGTGGGGGAGGGACTGGTCATTCTAGCTCAGGAGGAAGTGAAAGGCTCATCAAAATGAGACTCTGTGACCGTAGAGGATTCACGACAGTCACCGCAGTTGCAGTAGGGTCCTTCTCTCAGGTGGGCTTGGCGAGGTTCCTTGTCATTCGCTCCCGGGTTTGCATCGGGGCCTCTCTGGCTGGTTCCCTGTTGCTCCTGTCCTCCCTGCCCCAGGCCCGGCACGATGGCGCCCCCCCAGCCAGGCTCTTTGCCAGCGGGTCTCTGGGTGGAGCAGCTGTCAGTCCTTAGCAGTTGATTTGGAACGTCTTGGCCGCGGGAGCACGTTGAGAACCGGGGAGCCTTCCAGCAGGACTGGGCCTTTTCCCCTTGGTACGCGCTTGAGGACTTCAGTCCACACTGCAGACCCCTGGCCTGCGGGTCTTCTGTTATAGTGTGTGTGTGTGTGTGTGTGTGTGTGTGTGTGTGTGTGTGTGTGTTTATATCCTGGCAGATTCTCCAAGTATGCGATCTGATGCTCCGGGGAGTGGAGGGGAGAGGATTTCAGCCTGGAAGGGAAGGCACATGATTCTCCCAGCTCAGGGCCACGGGAGGGGCTGGGGTCCCTGCGCCACAGATCGCTGCCTGTGGTATTTAAAATCATTAGTGTTTGTCCTGGTGTATCCAACAGCCTCACCGAGCCACAGCGGCAGCCCCGGAGCCTCTGGCTGCGGTGCCATTGGTCCCGGGCTGAGAATGGCACGCGGACTCAGAGTGCGCAGGTTCAAGGGCAAGCAGGTCGAATTAGGGAACTCGGAAACATTCAGCTCTACCAGATGTGCTTTTAAAAAGAAAAGGAAGAGTTGGCAGTCAAGTCTTGAAGAATTCACGTGCCATTTCTAGTCAGCTCAATGTCTATTTGGTCAGAATTTTTCTCAAAGAGAAAGTTAGTGCGGTGATTTGTCATTGTATGTAACAAAGCCATTTGCATCTCCAGATGCACACATAAGAAAAAACACAATCATATTTCATCAGCCGAAGAAATCTATCCAGATGTAGAGCACCAATTTGCTTATTTAAAATATAGCCAGATGAAATAGAATGTCCCGAGTTCTCAGGAAATTGTTTCATCGGCCAAATGCATTTAAAGAAATACGATTAAGCAGCTTGGTAAATATAAGTGAATATGATAAAAGTTATTTCTACTTTAAAAATGTAATTGCTCTTTCGGAAGTAGAAGCTCAGTACTTCTCTGTTCTACTCAATAGAATCATTGATTTGGATTAAAATGTATTTTTTGTGTTGGTATTAAGTTGAATAAATTTTATTTATCCTAGTTCTATTTTACCAAAATTAAATACTTTCAATATCATTGTTCACATACTGTAATTTGCACATTGAATCAATAAATAATAAAAATTTAAAGTATATACTACCACATCTCTTTAGATTATAGTGATTAGTATCTAAATATGAATAGTTGGCTTCATAAAATCGTAAGTAGTTTGTTAAATATCCCAGCATATTAGGAACGAAATCTGCATTATGAAATCTGCTGGATGGTAATTTTTTAAACAGCCATAAAAGAATGTGGTGAATTAAAGAACATTTAACAGTACTTAATGTGAACTAAGTTAGCTTATGCAAATAAACATTCATCTACTCATATTAATGTTTTCGGATATGCGTTCTGCATAAAACATTTTTGCAAGTTAGCTAATCATTGAAATGCAATATGTAATGATCACTTATCATTTATTCAAATATTTGTAGGTTTTAAAATAAACAATAAACATAGCTCAGTAATGGAATAGAGCTCCACTAATTTTAACTTGTGTGTGTGTGTGTGTGTGTGTGTGTGTGTGTGTGTGATATAAAATATTTATTTGGCTTTACTGTGTGTTGTGCCTTAGAGAAAACAAGCTAGAACATTACATTTTGATGATGTTAGAAGATGAATACCATTCTTAAAAATTCAAGCACTCGGCTCTTTGCTGACAAGGTCTGTGGGGACTGTGGTCTGTCTGTCCCTCCAGCCACGGGGACAGCAGTAATGATAGGCCCTGGCCAGCCTGTGTGCTGCTGGTCTCTTACAGCAGGTCTTGTGGTTGGTTCGTATTGTTAAACCTCCACTCACGATGAACAATTGGAGGCTGAGAGAGGGTAAAAACACCGCCACGTAGCAATGCGGCAGAAAAACCCACTTACACTCTCTCTACTGAAATGCATAAAACACTACTATCTCAAATATTGTTTTTTTCTGTCTGTCATTAGACCATTTGCCCCCCCCCCTCATTTTGAAGCTATAACAAGACACCCTCCCCCCCCAAATGGTTTGCATGGGAGGGATTTAGAAAGTGTCCTCAATTCTTCTTCCTAACTTCCCATAATCGAGCGAAAATGGTCTTGCCAACTTAGGAAGAACTGCAAGGGGAAACTTGACCCCCATCATTTGAGCGTCCCAAACCGGGTTTGAGTTGGACGGCAAAGCGATTTAACTGAGCTTGCAAAGCAATTTGCGCAAAAAAACGAGGAAACCATTTACATCAGTGACTGGTTTCCCGTGCTGAAGAGCATTTATCAGACTTCGCCGGCAAATTCAGTGTTTCCCTCCTAATGTAGCTACTGTACTTCAGATGAAAGGCTTTCAGAAGGAACCTGAGGAGGCTCTAAATACTTAAAGATGGTGCACTTCCGGCGTTTCTCCCTGTGTTTAAGGTCTGCTTTTCCCTTACACTTAAACTGAGGATTGGGGCTGCTCATAAATATTCATTTCCTGAGGATCTTCCCACAACTCTCTGCTGGCAGCGGGAGCCACCTGCTCCCAGCAGCCTCAGGGTGCAAAGCGGATCAGAGGGAACTGGGGAGGCCAGAAGGCCTGGGGCCCAGTGTTGGGTGGGTCCCCGGGCCCCGCCCCTCGTCCATCAGCTCCCAAGGCGCCTGGGCAGTGAACGCCGAGGGAAGCCAGGGCTGCGGGGCCACTGGAAAACGTCACGCCCTCCAAATGCTTTTACAAACTCACGTGGGCTGAAGCATTTCTAGGTCCTCTGGGGCGAAGAGTGGCTGAAACATCAACACTAGCTTCCGAAATTTAGGGCAGGCCACTAAATAACTCGAGCGCTGTTGTTTTGTCTGTGTTTGTTTAAGAATGAAGACAAGTTTAAGCCTGGCCAAAGGAAGAAGTGATTTTAACGTTAAAACTCCAAGTGGAATGTTGACATCGATGTAGTTTATTCAAGTTTCTTGTAGTTTGGCTTCCCATGTTTTTTCATAACCGTCCTACCTTAATGCTGGATGTCAGAATTTTTTAGAGGACAGCGTGGGTGGGCTAAGGGTTTCAGTGTGGGCCATACACATCATTAGAGCTCTTTTTAAAAAATATATATATTTTTTATTGACTTCAGAGAGAAAGGGAGAGGGAGAGAGAGATACAAACATCAATGATGAGAGAGAATCATTGATTGGCTGCCTCCTGCATGTCCCCCACTGGGGATGGAGCCTGCAACCCAGGCATGTGCCCTGACCAGAATCGAACTTGGGACCCTACAGTCCGCAGGCTGATGATGCTCCATCCACTGAGCGAAACCGGCCAGGGCCATCAGAGCTCTTTAGGGAAATACTAGGTCCCTCTCATTTCATCCACCTCTCTCCTTAGTCCTGTTAGGCTTCCTGACATGGTTACGGTGCCTGGACCCGTGTTTTATAAGCTGGCGATCAGCAGATGGAAGTACAGAGCACGTATTTAGTTCCTGTTAAGTTTGTTCAGTTTATTGATGCTTTTATCACATCTTGGAAACCCGTTTGTCAAAGAGAAATTTGTCCAGCACACTCTGAGGAAATCTAAACAGCCCTGAGACTGTGCTGCTGTGAGTCCCCCTGGGGCAGGAGGAAGCAGGTGGACAGCAACCACCGAGAGCCCATGAGCCCACAGGCATCTGTGTATGCTGGTCCGTTCCCTAAGCTACCACACCAAGGCCGACCCATTTGTGTCCTGTCCCAACCAAAACGAGGACTAAGGATGCAGCCTGGGCACTGGGCCTCTGACATGGCTTCAGGTCGCTGGTTGTGGGTAGCATCAGGGGTGGAAGTACTAGAGGTAAGATTCCAGTGCCAACCCGGGCTCCTGCCAGAGCCGCCACCTGTGGGCTCCCAGCCGTCAGTAGCAATGCCCCTTCGAAGCCTGTCTTTCCATCAGTGGCCCCAGAGTTGTGGGCAGCAAACTCATGATAGCAGAGAACGTCACACGGTATACAGCGTTAGAAAACAAGGCAACCAGCATCCCCGAAAACTCATCAGAATTAGCCTCAGTCCATATCTGTTGGCGCTTTGAGGATCAGGTGCAGTTCAATGAGCCAAGAGCAGTGATGCCACCTGCATTCAGATGGACCTCATTGTAGACTTAATCAGTCATCACTGTCCCTTAGAGAAGTCACACGAGCTGCAAATGTATATGCGTAGGATTTGATCATATTTGTTGACGTATTCCCCAGCAATGACTGTGCGAGTTCTGCGGAATGGCCCGAGGGAGGGAAATGTGGAGGAGTGATCTGGAATGAGCTGAACCATCCCCTCAGCCTTGAGGTTCTAACAGAGTTAAAGGAGAGCCCTGAAAGTTCCTCAGAGGTCTCCGGGGTCCTGGTAGACCATGGACCCTTCCTTTTGCCAAGGGCTAAAGCACAGAATGTATATCTCAAGATTTATCTATTAGCCTCACTGGTGTGGCTCAGTGGTTGGGCGTCAACCTATGAACCAGGAGGTCATGGTTTGATTCCAGGGCACATGCCCAGGTTGTGGGTTTGATCCCCAGTAGGGGGCGTGCAGGAGGCAGCCGATTGATGATTCTCATCCTTAATGTTTCTATCTCTCTCTCCCTCTCTGAAATCAATAAAAAAATATTTTTAAAGAAGATTTATCTATTAACCACTGTATTTTCCTTTCAGAGTTCAGTTTCATGGTTTTATTTGTGTGTTGCCAACTATACAACATAGTTTGAGTAGTGACCTTCCAAATTTATTCTTCTTACTTCCTATTCTTGATGATATCTCTGTCTTACATAAACGGAAAACTATTCCTTAAAGTAATCACCAAATTCAATGTTAGCTGTGTTGCTGTGTCTTAATTATTTAATGCTGTGCTCTTCATGATTTCATCTCTCTTTGTAAAAGATTGTTTGATATTTGTTAGGTGTTTTATGTCTTTCTTGACTTTAATGAGCTGTTTTGCTTTTTGATGCAACACACTGTGTCTGGTTCTAAAATCCTTTTCTTCTATCTTTTATCATGGCTGGAGTATTACTAATTCACACAGTGAACTTGGGTTTATATAGAAGCCTAGATTTATCTATGGGCTGACTGAATGCTCTTTTAATAAATGCAATTCTGAATAGAAAATAGCCAGTTATCTTCTATTTCATATTCAGAAAATTTTAATTTATGGAAGAATGATACAAAGACCCCTTGGTACATGCATTTTCTGAATGTCTGAAATATTCACAGAGTCAGCAGTAGAGTGAATTTGTAAGAGGCAAAAATCAAGTTTCTCTTCAATTATGTGCTTACTGGAAGGAATTAAGAGTTTTACAAATTAGCATACCTTTTATCTCATGAGTTTAATCTATTAGAGTCTCCCCAAAGTAAATAATTCTATCCAAGAACATTTTTAATTGCAAAAATAAAAACAATTTAATTTTCAATAAAAATGGATTTGAATAATTATATTCACATATGTTCAATGTGTAAGTAAATAATTTAAACTTGGGAATTTATTTTTATGTACAAGGTGGGGCAAAAGTAGGTTTACAGTTATTTATATGGAAAATAACACAATAATAATTCAAGAATAAACTCTGTGTTTCACATGCAACTGTCAACCTACCTTGCCCCACCTTGTATGTTACTTAACATTTAATATGTTCATATTTTATTTATTAAACTTCATTCCCATCTTGGTTCTGTCCAGATTACAGGGATATATTTGAGGAGTGAATGAATTCTAAGAAAGTAGGGGCATCAAGATATGCTCCATTTCCATAATTTTGGCACCAAGGTAGGGGGGCAGATGGTGTGGAAACTTGAAATAGAGGCGTCACAGAGAGGAAATGAGGAAATCGAGCTTGCTTGTTAGCCAAAGAGGAAGGGACCTGTGGGACAGAGGGAAGGATTGAAGGTGGAAATGGAGCTGAAAGGAACTAGGAAGCTTAGAATAGACAGAGAGCAGAGTACAGGTTAAAGGACAGTATTGCAAGAATGTCTCAGTCGTCATTGCAGAGAGAAGTGGGAATGCCAGTGAGAACCGAGGCGCAAGGAACCCCTCCAGTCCTTTGGTCCTGATGGCAGTAATAAGTGAACAAGAATGCCTACTGTTTGTTTAGGGGCTGCTGTTTGCGCTTAATGGTTCACGTGAACCCCTTTTATCTTTCCAAGAGCTCAGGGCAGGGTGGGCTGCAAACACTCTCATTTTCAGTGTAGGGAACGGAATCTTCAGGGAACAGAGCTTGTTCACGGGTCTCAGTGAGAAGTAGGTCTGTGAGTCAAACCTAAGACTCTCTGGCTCCGAAGCCCATGACCTTGACCTGCAGGTCAGGTGGGTGGATTGGGGAAATGGGAGGATCAAAGGGATTTCCCAGCAGCCCTGGTGATTCACTCAGACAGCCTGGCTCTGTGTTGTATTGAGTCTGGTTTTGGGACATCTCCCAGCAGAACCTGGCAGCCTTAGGACAAGAAGACAGTAGAGAATTTGAGGCATGGCAAGGCAAACATTGCACACAGACAAAGGAGACAGAAGTTGTGATGTGAGTGCTGACCTTCTTGGGAGAGAAAGAAGAGAAGCCCATGAGGGTCGCTAATCGGAAGCTCAGGGCATCACCAGGGACTTGAACTTCACAAGGACAGGGACAGGGTTGATAGGTATGAGAGGAGGAAAAACTGGTTTCAGAGAGGAGTTTCATTCCTTCAGTAACATCGAAGCCCCAAACAGGCGGCAATGTGATGAGCCCTGGGTATCCAAAGGCTGACGAGGCGTACTTCTGCCGGGGGGACGGGCTTTAAGGTGCTGAGATGTAGTAGAGATGGGGTCGCTGCAGCCTTGGAGCTGAGGACCTGAGACCAAGGATCGGCAGGGACTGTGGTCTGGAAAGGTTGGAGAGGATGTATAGCACTTGATGATCAGTGAAAGGTTGGACAGGATATACAGCACTGATGATTAGTGAAAGGTTGGACAGGATGGACAGTACTTGATGATTAGTGAAAGGTTGGACAGGATGGACAGTACTTGTTGATTAGTGAAAGGCTGGACAGGATGTACAGTACTTGATGATCAGTGAAAGGTTGGGCAGGATATACAGTACTTGATGATTAGTGCTGCCTACAATTCCTGTTAAAATCTATGCATTCACTCATGTCCTAACAAAGCAAAACAACTCTTGAAACAATTTTGAACTTAACAGTTTGATATCTTTTTGATGCATGCCCTTCTTAAGGGAATTTGATATCTGAAGAACTCTTTGAAACAAAATATTATGAAGAAAAAGTTTTTGCACAATAATTTTTATTATTAGAATAATAATTTTTATGTGTCCTAATAAATTATTTCTAGTTATTATTTTGAAATGATTCTCTGGTTACAATAAAGAGATATGATTGCTTTATTAGCATGCTGCTGGGCATATCTACTTTTTAAGACACATCTTTGGGTTGAAATTCCTTGTTATTCAGAGGGCTCTGGATACAAGAACGAGATGTCTCCTCAAGCCTTCGCCTTTGTATAACGAGTATTACCTACTGGAGAATAGGGGTGGTTGTAGGGTATTTTTACTGTTGATTCAGGCATCGGTATAGTTTGCCAACTTTTCATTCTTTATGTATATAGCCCGCCGTACACACTTGCTTGAAGAAACCATTAGGATCATCCAAAAATAAATGGGAGAAGTTAGGAAAGAAACAGTCTCCAGTGGCTGAAGACAGGAGAGGATGTGGTTGGGGCAAATTGCAACAGAGCCTCAGAACTCTTCATGTCAGGAAGGAGAGAAAAAATCTTGACTTGACGTTAGGAACCAGGCGGAAGTTACCCGTGACCCTGAGCAGGAGGGGAGCAGAGGGCCTTCTGGTACTCATTTCTGAGGGTGCCGCGCGTGCTGGACTGAAACCTGGTCCTCAGTTCTACGGGAAGAGTGGGCGAGAGTGACTTTGCCAATTTCTAGCTTGTACGTAACTTGGGACATATTTATCTTTTAATATGTGGGGGGAGCCGAGTCTATGTGTGGGGAAGCTGAGTCTATGTGGGGGAAGCTGAGTCTATGTGGGGGGAAGCTGAGTCTATGTGGGGGGAGCTGAGTCTATGTGGGGGAAGCTGAGTCTATGTGGGGGGAGCTGAGTCTATGTGGGGGGAGCTGAGACTATGTGGGGGAAGCTGAGTCTATGTGGGGGGAAGCTGAGTCTATGTGGAGGGAAGCTGAGTCTATGTGGGGGAAGCTGAGTCTATGGGGGGAGCTGAGTCTATGTGGGGGAAGCTGAGTCTATGTGGGGGGAGCTGAGTCTATGTGGGGGGAGCTGAGTCTATGTGTGGGGAAGCTGAGTCTATGTGGGGGAAGCTGAGTCTATGTGGGGGGAAGCTGAGTCTATGTGGGGGGAAGCTGAGTCTATGTGGGGGGAGCTGAGTCTATGTGGGGGAAGCTGAGTCTATGTGGGGGGAGCTGAGTCTATGTGGGGGGAGCTGAGTCCCTGCTAGCCCCCAAACACAAGGCTGATGCGTGCAAACAGCATCGCACAAGACACCTGCCCAGAGCTGGTGGCCAGCAGCACAGTTCAGTGATGACAAATGACTCTCCCGGAGACTTTCTTGGAAGGTGAAAATGGATGGCCAACAAATCAGGGCGAGTTACTTCTCCCTGCGACTGAAAATAACTTACAATTTTAGAGACCAGCCATCCAGAAAACATGAAACTGCTGACATCAGTCCTGCTCGGACCTGCCCCACAACATCCAGATCACCACCAGCCCCCGCCATGTCTCTCATAACTCACTGTCAGCGTGTGGTCACGCACACACGCGTCATCTGTGGACATGGGAATGTAAAGCAGGAGGAGGGCGGAGGGAGTGTCTGTAAAACATTCTCGTGCTACAGGAGGATGAAAAGGACCTTTCCCAAGGTTTCTAAAGATGGTTTGGGTTGTGAGGTATGGCAACTAGGGATTTGATGGTGCGCATGCGTCAGAAATACTTGGCATATTTGGGGGGTTTTGTTTTCTACTGGGCAGCCTTCAACCATCTACATTGTTCTCTGTTGTACCCAGAATGGTCTCCTGCCTTATTGCAACACTGGAGTGCAACCCTGGAGGGAAACACCTCCCCCAGTTTATAAACTGGGAGGAACCTAAAGACCACCCAGCGTTCACCCATTGCAGCTGACTGCAGCTAAACTTCCTGGAACATCAAAATCTCATTAGCTGCAGCCCCTGAACGAGAATATCACTTAAGATACACTCAATGATGGCCTCCGGCCAAGTGTAATTTAATCCAGACTGGGTATGGGAAGCCGTTAACTCCCCTGGTGTTATGTTGCCCAGAGTTATTTTACTCTAGATCTGTTGACTTGTGGGGGTGGGAGGTGGGGGGAGCCTATGGTTCCCCTGCTAGAATTTAAGGAAGTTGTAAGTTAGTTTCTCAGTGGGGAGTGATGCGGGAGCCAACAGCGGATTTCCAGGGAGGACCTCAGCCTCTGAGCTGGCACTGAGGACCAGGAGGAGGAGGCGGGGTAAGCACTGTGATCACCGCCTTCAGAACTGAGAAGGGCCATGAACGCCTGCTCGGAGCTGCAGTCAGGGTCTTCAAGGCTGAGTCCCAGGCAGCCGCCAGGATCTACGAGGACACTCAACCGTTGGCTGAGGTCCCCTTTACGGGCTAATGAATAATTCAGAACCAGCAATAATCCGGCTCTGGCTTGAGCGGAGGACTCCATGTCCCAGCAGTGCAACCCGGAGGCGATCTGTTCCCAGCACAGCAGCTTTGCCTGGGCTTCCTTTGCCTTAGCATCCAGTTAAATCCAGAGTGGCCAGTGGGAGGAGGGAAAGCCCGACCCCAGCTCCTCCATTTGTCAGTCGAGTGGGGGTGGGGCTGAGTCAGACTTCCTTCCCCCTGAGCAGTCAGGGGAGGAAGCCCTCCTTCCTCCTCTAAGTCGGAGGTGTTTTCCTGATTGGCAAACCCTTCCACAGAAACCAGGGCGTAGGCCCCTTGGAGAAATGACTTATAGCCACAGTTTCTCCTAACACTTTGGTGTTCAACACACTTATAAAAATACATCTGATTGCTTACATCATTGCTAAACTGTTGGTTGAAACGGATGTACATTTACGAGGGACATGGGCGAGTTTAATTCAGAGCCTAGCGATAGTGAGAAAGTTTAAATATTTGAATACACAGCGTGGGTTTTGATATCTCCAATTGTGCATCCCTGGTTTAATGTCCTCAGAGTTTCTCTCACGTGCTTTCCATCACCACGGAGATCATGTTAGCGGTAATGTATTTCAGTGCCCTTATTATACATGGGAGACAATGCCTTTCTATTTTCAGCTGCCAGGTTTGTGGTCATTTGTGATGGCAGCCACGGCAAGCCAGGAGAGGAGGGGAGCAGACAATCTTTGGGTCCCGTTTCTACATTGCCTACCTCTTTCTTCAGCTGCCGGGTAGATGTGCTGCCTCCATTCAGCTGCACAATCCATTTTATTTTGTCCTGGGGTCTCCCTGCTGCTGGTGGTGGGTTCCACTCCTCATGCTGATGCTTCAGGTGGCTGCCTGGCAGTTGGGCCATGGGTCTTGCAGATTGAAGGATAGTCCATATTATCCTATATAATAAAAGCCTAGGTGGCGTCACATGATGGCTGCTGCGATGTCATCACAAGATGGCCACCACAAGATGGCCTGCAGGGGAGGGCAGTTGTGGGTGATCAGGTCGACAGGTAGAAGCGGTTAGGGGCAATCAGGCAGGCAGGCAGGCAGCCGAGTGGTTAGGAGCCAGCAGTCCTAGATTGTGAGAGGGTTGTCTGACTGCCAGCAGTCAGACATCCCCTGAGGGATCCCAGATTGGAGCAGGTGCAAGCTAGGTTAAGGGACACCCCCCCCCCCCCCCCGTGCACAAATTTCGTGCACAGGGCCTCTAGTATATACTAATATATATATATGAAAGCCTAAGTGACTGACAACTGAATGACTGGTCAACTTGTTGCTATGATGCATACTGACCCTAGGGGACAGACACTCAACATACAGGATTGGGCTCCCTCCTGTCTAGATCGGGCCTACGGGGATCAGACTTCCTCCTGTCTGGATTGGGTCTGCGGGGATCAGGCCTAAATCGGCTATCCAACATCCCCCGAGGGGTCTCAGATTGCGAGAGGGTTCAGGCCATGCCGAGGGCCTCTAGTTAAAAGTAATTTCCTGGATCCCTCAAATCATTTACACCTTCGAAAAGACTTTAACATAGGCAAGAACTCCTGTTTATGATTAGTTAACCCAAGAAAGCACATTATTTTCTGGTATAAATGGAAAATGTTTTTAATAATAACCAGGTTTTCCAGGAATATATTCACCATGTAATTGAAGAATGAATTTTAGTTGGTTTGGAACTTTACCAAGATTATTTCACCCTTTTTCAAATTGTCCACTAATTAATCCAATGTGTTGTGTTGGCAACAATATGTGAGTTGTTAATACCACACATTCGGTGACTCTTCATTGTAATTTTCATACTTAGGAATATTATACCCATAGAAGCAAGCACTTGATTACCTAATTATGTCTTTTAATATTGAAAGGCCCATTATTCCATTACCATTACTTGTCATATATCTCAACTAGAATACAGACAGCTCATTATATTGAGTTTTTAAATTCTTGGAATTTTTCAAAGCACTGCTTTGGGAGCATTAAAAATACTTCTAATGAGAGGGGTATATGTTGGTTTGGAAAATGTTAAGATCCCGAGCTAGATGGATGTTTTTAAAGGCAGAGTTGGTGTCGGGTACAATATGGAATTGGCCAGTAAGATGTTTTGTATCATAGAAACAAAGCACATCCGGGAAGACTAGATCTGATCTCCGTGCATGTCATTATGATTTTTTTCTTTTATCCTATGTCCCAAGGAAGCTTCAACTCTACAATGAAAGAACCCTCTTGATCATCACTAGGTGTCTGTTGAGTACCTACCATGTGAAAATACACCCTGAACAGATTACAGCAGCGATTTTCTGCCTTTTTCATCTCATGGCACACATTACTAATTTCTAAAATTTTACGGCACACCAAAATATATATATATATTTGCCTATCTTTATAAAATAGGTGTAATTTTGATTTGATTTACAAAAGAAATAATAATAGTAACTACCTACCCTTCTTGCTCCAAAGTGACTTTTAAAAAAATCATATGCCTATACTTGTACATAAGGATTTCTGGTATCAAGAATCAACCAATCAGACGTAAACTCAATATGTGACGAGACCAATAAGAGTCAACTCTATTATATGGACTATATATTTAAGGTTCAAGACCGGCCATTCACCCCAGATGGCTACTGTTGTGTTGGCTGTTGTCTATTTTTTATTTGACAATCTAAGGGAAAAGAGGTCAGTGCCCCCGACTAAAGAGTCAAGTCGTGCATGTTTTTAAAAGTCTGTGGCACACTGGTGTGCCGTGGTACACCTGTTGAAAATCGCTGGACTATAGAATAAGTTCAGCCTTCTGCCCTCAAATTTATTGACAACATGAACTGTAAGACATATACACAGAACCTGGACTAAATTCATGGCCATCTGTATCACTTTCCGGGCTTTCTCCTCTGGTTAATATTTCACATGTCTTTTTATGGTTTTTCTTGCCAGTGTTTCTTAGACTGTGGAGTCCTGAGGGCTTGGGACCATGTTTAAATAATTCTCTTTGTACAAACCCTGAAATAGCACGGTGCAGAATTAGCACTTTACAATTCTTTTTGATGAGGGAGTGCAATTATGCCCAAGTCCCGGATAGAAATCACCGCTATTTCCAAATTACATAACTGCGGTATTTAAAGCTTCTGAAATGGAGCAATTAGTAAAAACTAAGATTCGGTGACATCTTTGGGGAACTCAGAATTCCAGGGAGTGATTTTTTTCCCCTCAGTCACCACCCAGAAAGGATGTTCTGTCCACAGAATAGTTGGCATTGTGTTGTTAAAATATTTGAAAGGAAAACAGTGCAATAGCATAGCAACTCCTATGGGTAATATTTTATGAATCTCATTATTATTTCATGTGTAGCTGCCCCATGATTAGAGGCGTTATAAATCCAGTCAATGATTTACTAGGAATTTGAGGGGGGGGGGTTCTCCTTTAACACAGCGGAAGCGGATCTCTGCCACGGCAAGGGCATAATCTCCTGCCATTAATAAATAAGCTTATATTTGGCGGTGGCAATAGACGCTACGGTGGGGTATTACAGTGGGATTTTTAATATAAACAAAGAATTAATTTTAGAAACCGGGATGGCCAATACCAGAAGGCTAAAGTGAAAGCGGGAACGGTGAGTCCAGGCCTCCTGGCAGGTTCAGGAGGAGTGGACTTGTGTGGACGCATTGCCTGCCTCGGGAGGGAAAGATGGCACTTTTGACGATTGCCTGCTCACTCATTGTGACTCGGCGGCAGGATCAGAAGTGAAATGAGTGTGCGCTGGGTCTTCACGCTTAACCCCTGTTCCTCGGTTTAAACTCGCAACGGTCCCCCACGGCTGTCAAAGGAGGAACCAAGTACTAATGGGGCATTTACTGTAAAGGGACAGTGGTGATCTATACGGAGACCGTTACTGTTTTGAGGCGCTGCTAAAGCAATGCCATTGCCCAGTTCTTAGAGAGGGGGCAACACAGCCTATGTCCGATGAAGGAGCCAGCACAGGACCACCTGCCTGTGACTTGCCGAGGGAGGATTTCATTCGAGTCTAGAGTTTTATCGGAGTCCACACACGAATATTTCACATTACTTCCTTGAACTCTCCCCCACATTTTGGCTTTCTACTCTTGCTTAACTAGGTACTTTCAGAAGGTATGTTATTGAAAAGTTCAGTGTTTTGTTATTTCATATTGAATACAGAAGTTATTAATATTAAAAAGTCTCACAAGTAGAGAAGCTTTGGCAATGAGGCATGACAGGAGGGGGAGAGGGATTATCACACACCTCCTTGTTCTGCCTGGCGTTCTCCTGCCCCACAGGTGTTTTCTAATTATTCCTCTGGCAGTGAGCTGTGTGGGTGCAACCCAAAAGCACCTGTACCACGTGACTTCTGTGGCTTCTCTGCTCCTAGCGTTTGGATCGCCTATGGGGACCCACCCAGACATTTGCACTCACATGTGTGCAAATCCAAACCAATGGGGGACCCGAGCCATGGCATGGGTCCTCCTCGCTCCATCCCTTGTGTAAGCTTGGGAGGTGCGTTCGGCATGGCTTCCCAGAGGGGCTCCAGCCAGGTGAAGTCCCAGTCGCCATCAATTTAATCTTGACAACAATCCTATGGAGGAAGTTGTACTATTACCCCTACTTTATTATTTTTTAAAAATATATTTATTGATTGTTTACAGAGAGGAAGGGAGAGAGATAGAGAGTTAGAAACAGCGATGAGAGAGAAACATCAATTCAGCTGCCTTCTGCACACTCCCCACTGGGGATGTGCCTGAAACCAAGGCACATGCCCTTGACCTGAATCGAACCTGAGACCCTCCAGTCCGCAGGCCGACGCTCTATCCACTGAGCCAAACTGGTTAGGGCTATTATCCCTACTTTAGAGATGAGGGGACCAGAGTTTAGAGATGTAGAGCAGCATGCTCACAGTCAGTTTCCTAATGGAGTACCTGAGATTTGAACCCATGACCATCTGATTTCCCAGTAAACAGTCATTCCCTGAAGCAATGCAGGAGGGCTGAATCATCTGTGTGAAGAGATTTAGGTCAGAGGTCAAGAAAGCCTTGGGAACGCATACAGCGAGAGAGAACTGTGACTGAGGTATGCCAAATCTTGTGTCTTCCAAGTCGGTATAATTTGAAGAAGATCCAGGTGCTATCTTCTCCCTGCAATCTCTCTTCTGCCTCCTCCCATGATAATACACACTCCCTCCATTAAATATTTATTCAAGCTTCAAGATGTGTTAAAATGCAAGTACCTTTTGGAAAGTCATCGCAACTGAATCTCTGCAAGGAGCTAGTTGTCAGCTCTCTGAGAGCAGTAGCTCTGAGACTATGGAACCCTTAAGAGCATGGCCAGGACGCCAGGACACAGGGAAGGGGCTGAAACTAAAAGGAAGTAGGAAGCTACAAATCAAATTTCCTTTTCCTTCATCTTCTTTAAGGCTTGTCCAAACAGTGACTACAGGGGAGAGAAAATTCAAAGCAAAGATTCCACTGAAAGCTCTCCCCCTCCCCCCGCCTCCCTCCTCCCACGCTGTAATGCCAATCTGAAGATTAATTAGTAGGAAGGCCTTCTCATTTGAACAGTCTTGGAAGTATTTGAGCGAAGCGATTTCTAAATCAGTGCTCTGAGTTTAGCTCTCTAACTTTAGTTAGAATATAAAGAAATAATTACATGTCTGGCGTCCTCATAATTGCACCATCTTCCCTGCCATAAAAGGCTACAGATTATATAACTGCAGCGATTGATTTTCTACATCAGACACTTTAATTGAAAGGTTAAGAGGAAGCTGGATCAGCAAAGTTGGAGGTTACTAATTCTGCATTCGATAATTTGGGACTTCAACGCCCCTCCATGGACTAGAGGCCAAGAATTTTATAAGAATAATTTCACTTCTTGGAAATGGTGTATCACTGTTACAAATGGACAAAAGCTGTTTATATGCCCCATCAATGTGGCTCAGTGGTTGAGCATCGACCTAAGAACCAGGAGGTCACGGTTTGATTCCTGATCAGGACACATGCCCGGCTTGTGCACGCTATCCCCAGTGGTAGGGCGTGCAGGAGGCAGCCAATCAATGATTCTCTCTCATCATTGATGTTTCTATCTCCCTCTCCCTCTCTCTTCCTCTCTGAAATCAATAAAGATATATTTACAAAAAGAAGATCATATTTACAGCCTGGTCAAAATAGAAGACATGAACTTTGTATAACTTTATTGCTGTTGCTGATTGTTTGGGTTGTAGACTACCAAAGACCCTACCTACCGCCACTTCGTAGCCACCATTGCTCTTCACTGATGATGGCATTTGGGGTTCTCAGGTGGAGAAGATGATGGCAGGACAAGCGTGGAGGAGCTATCGGCATCCAGGGGTTACAAAATTCAGTCCTAAAAATTCTGCAGAAAAATACCACTAGCTCACTGTCAAAAATACTGATACCCTAAGACCGTGAAGCAGCAGTAGAAACAGTAATTTCCATAATCATTGGAATTGGAGATCCACTGAAAATTTATCACCAGAATAAAATGATCTCCATGCTTCACGGGAAGAGAAACAGTGAATTGGATAAATAAATGTAAAATGAAAGGGGCTAGGAAAGGTCAAAAGATGACTAAATCTAGACATTGCTCACAGGACTTATTGTGGAACTCTAGATATATTTATTCCTTGTATATTGGGTTAATTAATGCTATATTTGAGGCACAAAACTAAAAACCAAACATATAAAATATCCTTCACAAAGATGTCCAATGAATTTTTGTCAATATTTCCCACATAAGCTGTATACTAGGTCATTTCCAAAAAAACATGGGATCTACATACATCCCATATAATAAAAGGCTAATATGCACATTGTCCCCTCGAGAGTTCAACTGGGAGACTGGGAGTTCGGTCACTCGCTATGATGTGCGCTGACCACCAGGGGGTGGCGTAGAATATGGCGGGTGACCAGCGGCAGCAGTGGGGTGGGGCGCTGAGGGAGCAAGGGAAGGAGGAGGCGGGGAGGCAGGGAACCTGATCAGCCCTGATTGCCGGCCAGGCCTAGGGACCCTACCTGTGCACGAATTTCGTACACCAGGCCTCTAGTAATGAAACAAATTGCTTATTATGGATGGTGGTGGAAGAACATCTACCAGCTCTAAGTCACTCTGCAAGTCTGCCCGCCCAGGCAGTGTCTTGATGCTGTTCTCGATGCCTCTGTCCAGTTGGGTTTTCCATCCTGGCTCCCAGGGCCTGCTGCCATGTCCAGTGTCTTAGCACCTACCACCTTGTTTTCAAAATTGTCTCTTTAGTGTCAGTCTCCCCCCCAGCACACGGGGCACATAATTGAGGTTAATGACCATGTTCTGTGTGCTGTGTCAATCTTGCTTGTTGGATGGCAGTGTCTGACATCCCACAGTCATCATTAAATTGGGCTGAGAGTCACACACTCAGGGTCTAACCCGCCCAGTTCCCCATTCCTGACTACCCAGTTTGGAGAAGACAATTTTGATAGAATTGGGTTAGCTCATTGCTTTGGGGTGATATTCCAGGGGCCTGTGCCACCACAGGTATCACTTCAAATAATGCCAGCGCGTCAGAAACTGCTCGGGTGAGAATGTGCTGAGGCAGGATCAAGGGGCAGGATTTAATACTGTGTAGGTAGCCAAAGGGTGACGCCTGCGTGGGGGCGCCTTCCAACCTTTAATTTACTGTAGTTGTCAAAACGGTAACGGAATTTTCAAATGATCTGAAGCAAAAGCATTGACGTGCCAACAAGAAAAGCACACATACCAACACTACATAAACTAGGTCCATACTACGTGGTAGGCTGTGTGTCGTCTATGTGCACAACACATGCTCTTGATGAAGTAATAGAAATGTCGGAATACAAAGTACAAAGTTGCTTAAAAGAAAGTTAATTTTGATTTTGAGTGCATTGGGCTGATGCTCTAACCAGCTGAGCTACCCAGCCAGGGCTAATTTTGATTTTTAAGTGGCAAGAAATATAAGTGAAGGTCAATATTTTGCGTACAGTTAGGCCAGTGTATTATCAGGATGCAGAAAATAGTTGTATTTTTTTTGGTGTCCTTCCTTTAAACACCTGAAATCATTATTTTCTAAAAAATGAGGTCTAGTTTAGTTTTTTAAAATTTCCTTTGAATAATTTTTACACTGTAATTCTCTTGGAATTTGAACTTCCCAAAAGAAAGCATCTTTAAAAGAGATGCTGGTAAAGGGGGTTGTTATCTTGACGTAGATGACAAGGTATGTCCTACAAACAATGGAACCCTTTACCTTAACATCTATGCTTATTCTTTAAAGCTTGATTCTCTATTCTTGAAGAACTTAACGATAATGATCATAATCATTTGATAGAACTAACAATACAATAACCCTCTTCTCTTAGAAATAGCTCAAACACCCTCCAAGAAAAGTAAGTTGGCAAATATTGAGGACAGGAAGAGATGGGTGGATGTAAAAATAACGATCGTCTTTGCCAGGTAGATTGGTTTCCCTTCCTGTGGCTAGAGACTGCCAGGAGACAAGGCTATGCCAGCTTTGGCTGCCTTTGCGAAGTCTGGTTCTACACACTTGCCAATTCATTGGGAACTTTCTATCCTGAAAATAGATCATTGTAATATCCTCAGTAAAACAGCCCGTTGTGGTGAATTAATGCCAGATTTATCCGTGCTATTAAAATTGTTGTGCGTATTAGCAGAGCCGTGAATAACACCCCTCTGTAGTGTTCTAAGGGCTTTCGTCTGCGTTGCCTCATTTGACCCTCTCAGCAACTCGGAGAGGTACAGAGGGCTGGTTATTACCCTGCGCTTTGTAGACGCGGGAACTGAGTTGTAAGGACTGAACGGTCGTAGGCAGGTTCACCGCTGGAGACTGGTCCGTGGGCCCAGACTCTTTCTAATTTACAAAGCGATGGAAGTATTGATCAAACATTTGTTCTGGGCAGTGACTGCCACCTCCCGATAATAATAGCTGAGTACGGTGTTTACTTTGTCTCGGACACTTAGGCATCCTTTGTCTTCAAAAGTCCAAACACATTTCAGAGGTAGATAGTGCCGTCCTCTTCCAAGTCAAGATGCGGAGGCCCAGAGAGGTGTCGCCATGGCTTCTAAACTGAGGTCTGTCTGAGCCCAAGTTCAAGCGCTTCCCTCTGGGGAGTATTCCATTTAATCCTCTCTCTGCCTCTCTGAGGTGGGCGTGGTGCCTCTCTTCTTATACATCTGGAGGTGATCTCCGGGAGAGAGACAGGGAGAGACTGGTTGGGGGACTGGCATTCTGGCTGGCTGAACTTCTAGTTTTTGTGATTGTCGACAATGCTTTTGAGATACATAGTTAAATTTCCTGCTTTACTACATATATTGAGAGCAACTGGAATATTTTGTTGATGGTGGTTACATTTCAATTCCTAAGGACTGTTAGTTTTATTCATATTTTGCATTATTTTGGTAAAGCTATCAAAGGGAGCAATTTGGCTTGAACCTATACTGGCTGTCATATATTATTGAATTTTGTTTTTAAAACAAATCATTAATGTCAAAAACTTTTTGAGAGATATGGGTAATTGGTATATTATTGAGCACCTACTACAAGCCAGATATTAAGCTAGATACTGAGTATACCTACCTACCGAGATAGTACTGAGTATACCTACCTACCGAGCATGTACTAAGTATACCTACCTACCGAGTGTGTATTGAATATACCTACCTACCGAGCGTGTACTGAGTATACCTACCTACCGAGCTTGTACTGAGTATCTCTATCTACTGAGCGTGTACTGAGTATACCTACCTACTGAGCGTGTACTGAGTATACCTACCTACCGAGCATGTACTGAGTATCTCTATCTACTGAGCGTGTACTAAGTATACCTACCTACTGAGTGTGTACTGAGTATACCTACCTACCGAGCGTGTACTGAGTATACCTACCTACCAAGCGTGTACTGAGGATCTCCATCTACCCAGTGTGTGCTTACAGATGAGAAATCTGCACTTCTGAAACTAAGTGGCCCAAACAAGCAAAGTTATAAAACCTGACTATGACCCAGGCCATCTGACGACTGGGCCCTGAAGCTTAACCATGACCCCGAGGGTTCTGCCCAGCACCTCCTGGGTGCCAAGCAGCCTCCTGTAGCGGACGGCGCCCTTTATTTCCATGGCGGATTTCTGTAGAACGACTGGCTTTAACCTCACTGCCCCCCTACGAATGCTAATTTTAAAATTTACACAAGGATACACTCCTTCCTACGCGACTGTTCCTTTATGTTTGAATATTTGCTCCTGAATATCATATAAGGAGACTTGGTAGAATTTATAAGTACGTCAGGATTCTCCCGTGGCCATGTCCTTTTAAATCTGTGCATTTGTAATCTCAGTCTAATGACTGCTTTTCAACTTTATTCTTGCACTAACCTGCAGGGGAATTTCAGCGTTTCTGAAGGCTGAACACCCTGGCAGTAGAGTGTCTGAAATATATTCTCGGCCTCATTTTATGAGCGGGGTAATTAAAGCAGGGCTCAAATCTGTTTAACGTTTATGCAATTAGCAGCACGTGGTGGTGGGGGCAGGGGGAGTCCTATGTCAATCTAGCAACTGAAATGAGTATATTTTTGAGGTAGTCATAAACAAGGAAGAGAAATTGAGTCAAATATCAAAAAAACCTCAGACTATAAAAGTTCTTGACATCATTATCTTGGTCTTCTCTACCTGCAATTCCCTAGACAGTTCCTTTGATTTGCTAATTCAGTTTATGCCTCTACACACAGCACTGAGGAGCTCTAGTTATCCTGGTTTCCCTTCCAAGTAAGGCTGGGCCTGTGTTGTCTGGCTGTTATACACAAAAATATTTTCTCTCTCCACATTTTCATACATACTTAAAAAAAATCTGCAAATTTATTCCTTTCTTTTCTCCACGTACAGATAAAACTAATAGAAATTTTGAAAAATACCAGTTGCATTTAATTAAGAGTCAAAATTTCCCCCTTGATATCTTTAATGTTAACCACCTGTGAGGTCAGAGTATTGTACCAAGTGCAGTAAAAAACTGCTTGGAACTGAAAATTATTTCCACGAGCTAAGAAATATACCCAAGGCAAAGCATAACATTGCATGCATGTTCCCGTTGCACATATGTAACTTAGAGAGTCAACCAGCTTTGTTAATGTGAAACATCATGGACAGGAGTCTATCGCTTTCGCATCGATGGTAAGACTCCTTAGAGGAGGGGGTACCACGTTCCTGCACTGACTTTCCAGCCAAAGTTGACTCAGAACCAAAGAGGAGTTCACAGTTCTTCCAGCTTTTCTTTCAGTCCAACCTGACACTTGGCGTAGCCCGTGGCGGATGCCTAGTAAATCTTTGGTGACTGTGTAATCACATTCGTTAGGGCAGTGATCGGCAAACTCATTAGTCAACAGAGCCAAATATCAACAGTACAACGATTGAAATTTCTTTTGAGAGCCAAATTTTTTAAACTTAAACTTCTCCTAACGCCACTTCTTCAAAATAGACTCGCCCAGGCCGTGGTATTTTGTGGAAGAGCCACACTCAAGGGGCCAGAGAGCCGCATGTGGCTCGTGAGCCGCGGTTTGCCAACCACTGCGTTAGGGTAATACGTCTGACCCAAGTGTCAAGGATGCAGAGGAGTGAGGGACACGGTCATCAAGGAAATCGCAAAGTCTGGGTTGACCCTGCGTGGTTACTTTGTAGAAGAGGGTCATAAATATACTACACTCTTGCTCATAACAAATAGGTCAATATTTAAAGCCTTAGGTTAGTTCGATGGAACCACACCATAAAAACAGACATTTCTAGCTACTGGCTTAAGCTAATTAAACCATATATTCAACCACATTGAACTATGCAGTCATAAACCTTTTCTCTATGGCATTAAGATGGCACTAAAATCGAGATGATCTCTTTTCATTATGTAAAAGGGGAGTCTCTATCACAGGCAAAACCCTGTTTATAGTAGCTGGTCTTAAATCTCTTATTTTTGACAGTATGATTCAGTTCCTCACATCCTTTCTATTCAGGTTGCCATATTCAGGGTGGGGTTTCCAGTTGTATTTTTGTGTTCCACACGAAAATACAATAATTAGACCCACTTTTGCCCTGCCCTATATTCCTGATATGTCAGCGATACAGGCAGCCGGTGTAGCAGGAAGAGCTCTATATTAAGAAAGAAGTCTCCAGGCCTGACCTTGGCTTGGTGGGTAGAGCATCGGTTCAATAAGGCAAGGACACATTGGTCCACGGACTGAA
This sequence comes from Cnephaeus nilssonii, assembly GCF_951640355.1. Taxonomy (NCBI): domain Eukaryota; kingdom Metazoa; phylum Chordata; class Mammalia; order Chiroptera; family Vespertilionidae; genus Cnephaeus; species Cnephaeus nilssonii. Next base: position 3,281,582 of record NC_137092.1, read on the forward strand.
GAGTCCCGGGTTCAGTAAGGCAAGGACACATGCCTTAATTGCAGGCTCGATCCCCACCAACCAATTGATGTGTCTCTTTCACATCAGTGTTTCTCTCTCTCTCTCTCTCTCGTCTCCCTTCCGCTCTCTCTAAAAGTCAATGGAAAAATGTCCTTGGGTGAGGATAACAACAAAGAGGATAGAAGTGTCCAGAAAAGGTCTCAGTTTCACAATTAAATCACCTGGTGACGTTGGACAGGTCATCATCCACTGGGCCTGAAGCCTCCGGTTTCAAGCTGGCTGTCAGATGTAAGTGGGGTGAAACAGGGAAAGCGCCATGAGAGTAATGGACACACATAGGGGCACCCGCTCCTCCTGGCAGCTCCCCAGGTTCCTTCACTTACTCACATAGGAGCATTATTTGTGACCATTTTGGAGTCTTTATGAGTCTTTCAGTCTATAAAGGTGGGTTTTGAGTCTGTCTGGTGTGGCTCAGTGGTTGAGCATCAACCTAGGAACCAGGAGGTCACGGTTCGATTCCCGGTCAGGGCACATGCCTGGGTTTTGGGCTTGTTCTCAGTGTGGGGCACGCAGGAGGCAGCCGATCCATGATTCTCTCTCCTCATTGATGTTTCTCTCTCTCCCTCCCTCTTCCTTCCTCTCTGAAATCAATAAAAAATACATTTTAAAAATATGGGTTTTAAAACTAGCTGTTTACATTTTATACCTGATAGACATTTATCCCAAGTCCGGTAGAACTTAAAAAAATAAAAGCTGAGCACAGTTTTCCAACTTTAGATCGAAAGGAAGTTCACCCATTTTACTGCATTTTTAGAAGGTTGTCCTTCAGTTCCCTCGTCGCCTTCTACAAGATGACAAGGGCCACAACCGGAGACTTGGACACCGGCCGGAATCGCGTTTGCCCATTGACAAGTGAAAGCCACCACGTGCCTTGGGATTGAAAGGCATGCGAGAGGCACGCTTAGCCTGAAATCTTTAAAACATTACGCAGCCTCATTTCCATGGGAAAATGGCCTTCATTTTTTACATATAACCACTTTTCAATTTTTATTCAAAGAGCTAGAAGGACCGAAAATGACAGTCCTCGCTAACCCAACGCTGTAAAAGTCTGGAGAGGAATTGTGAGAAAAGAAGTAAAAACCGCCTTCCATGGCTTGACATAAAACGGCACTTTTCTTCTAAAATGATTTTGACTTGTCTTTCCATTTCCTTTGAATGAGACAGGGAGGAACTAATCTAGAGTGGGCTTATTTTTTTTTTAAAGTCCTTTGAAAAATAATCCATTCAGATGGAGGAAGATTCATCACGTCGCTGGGAGTCTCCTTTAAGAAGCCCCGTCTGATCAAGTCAGCCCATCTTTCAAGATCTGGGGAGTAATGGCCATCCGGTAGGAGGATAATCGGGTCGGAACTGGCAGCTCTACATAAAACCTCCTTTCACGATTCCACAAAGACAGTTGGACTTTTTTAAAACCTGAAGTCTTGTTCCCAGCCCCCCTATTTTCAAGTTAAAGTTAATTCGGGGCTTGCAAACTTTATTACAAGGAAATATATTGAATAACTACTGTGACTCAATCATTATGCTACATATAAAAGATTGTGTAATATACTACTTTTGAAAAAAGTAGTGATCTATGAATATATGTAGAGAGAGAAATTAGAAAAAGTAGAAAAAACACATACCAGGCTATGGATGGTGGCAATTTTGTGGAGACTAGGATGATAACATTTTCATTCTATTCTATATCTTTTGAAATTTTTTAAAAATATATTTGTATTGATTTCAGAGAGAAAGAGAAAGATCAATGATGACAGAATATCATTGATTGGCTGCCTCCTGCACACCCCCCACTGGGGATGGAGCCTGCAACTTGGGCATGCGCCCTTGTCCGGAATCAAACCGGAGACCCTTTAGTCCACAGGCCGATGCTCTATCCACTGAGCCAAACTGGCCAGGGCTATCTTTTGAATTTTGTACGAGAAAATAATTGTCTTACGTAATTAGGAAAAGATGCCATTAAAACATCAGAGGCCAACCTAAGTAGCGAGTAAGAGATGGAGGAGAAGGTATCAACCCCTCAAAAGGCAGGGCTCTCTCCTTTCACCATTGCGCCTCCCAGCGCCTGCCTCGCAGAAGGCACTTAATGCCTTTTTCTTCAACGAATAAGGAAAAACACTAAAGGAAGCCGCTGCCACTAATTTCAAGGCTGCCTTAGGGACCACAGAAAGTCTTGGCTCAGAGGGGAGCGCTGGCACCGTTAGACCAGAATCCCACATCCGTGGCCATTGCCATGGGCAATCCGCACGGCCAAATGCTTGCAGGTGCGAGCCTTTGGAAAGGCAGCCGTGCGGCGGGAAAGAAACAGAACGCGCGTTCACGGCGTTGGCTGGAACGGCTCTTCCTGCAGGATTATGGAGGCTTATCCCGCACGACTCAGCACACAGTGAGCTCGGCAGGGCCCGCGGATCGAGGGGGCCAGACCGCCTCCTCCTCGCTTCCCGCGTCTCCCTTTCCTGGGGACTGTCTCACTGCGTCTGCCCAGTGCCATCGGCATGGCCCGGAATGTCCCCTGGGTGCTCCTGAATGCCCCCTCGTCCTCCGGCTGGATGGGAAGGTCCTGTCTGCTCATCATGAACAAAATGCCCACTACTCAGAGGGTCGCAACTCCAGTAGCTCCTCAGGTCCTGCCCGTGGTGTGGCCTGGGTCGCGCGCCCTCCAGCCCTCCTTCTCTGCTCAGATCTGAGGCTCCCCCCAGCTTGTCTCCAGGGCTGCATTCTCCTCTCTGTGCCATATCGATCCTAATGTGGAACAGACTCCTACCCCCTTCAGCCGCTCCAAGCAACAGGAACACAAAGCTGTGCTGATGAGAGGCTGGGAGGAGGGCTGAGGAGTACACACCCCTCAACACACAAAACGAGCAATGCAACTGAGTACCAGACAGTTAGCTGCGCGTCTCTAAACTCCCACAGACCGTCTACGCTCCCAGGGAATTTCTTTTGTTTCATGTTCTCCGCTGGATTCAGCTGACGGACATCTTGGACCACCCCCTCTGCAGCCTTACATCTCATATCCCTGTCTCCCCATCCTCTCTCATGCTACTTGGATTCAGGTGCCAACTCCCTAATGTGTGTCGTCGTTCTCTACTGAGAAAACACTTCTTTCTCTTTGTTTCTCTCTCTACATATGCCCAAACCATGCCTTAGTCTCGGAAGGTGGGGGAGTTGAAGAAGAAACAAATCCAGGAAAGCTATGATAGAATTTTTAAAATAATATTTGACATGTAACAGCTACTTAAATGTAAAACGTTGGTGGATCGATGGATGGGCATGTCCCCATTTTCTATTACATGTATAATTTTAGCAGATATTTATTATTGCAATGAATTGCATTACCCTTTTTGCTCACCTTCATCCCTGTAATGGAAGCTTTGGGTTGCTTTTTCATTATAATAATAACTAGAGGCCCGGTGCAAGAAAATTCGTGCACTTGGGGGGGAGGGTGCCTCAGCCCAGCCTGTGCCCTCTCGTAGTCCAGGACCCTTCAGGGGATGTCCACCTGCCGGCTTAGGCCTGCTCCCCGGGGGATCAGGCCTAAGCTGGCATTCAGACATCCCTATGGCAGCCAGGGAGCCCTTGGGGGATGTCCACCTGTCAGCTTAGGCCCGCTCCCCGGGGGTTCGGGCCTAAGCCGCAGTCCAACATCCTTAGCGCTGCCGAGGAGGCGGGAGAGGCTCTTGCCACTGCCACTGTGCTCACAGCTGTCAGCCTGGCTTGTGGCTAAGCGGAACTCCCCCTGTGGGAGTGCATTGACTACCAGGAGCAGCTCCTGCGTTGAGCATCTGCCCCCTGGTGGTCAGTGCATGTCATAGCGACCGGTCGTTTGGCTGTTAGGGTCAATTTGCATATTAGCCTTTTATTATATAGGATATTAATAATAATAATAATAACAGGTAATGTTTATCGAGTGCCCACAGTATGCAGGTACTTTAAACTGATTTATGTCCTTATGACATGGGGCTCTCACTCCCCCCCTTACTCATAGGAACATGAAGAGCAGAGGTTCAGCTCTCACCCAGTGTTACCCAGACAGTAGGGAGCAGATGGTTTGAACTTGGGAAATGAGGTCCTGGACTCCCTGTTTATAACTTCATGTGCTCATCTCCACACGCCTACCTCATTGCTGTTGCCTCCCCGCTGGCCTGCTTGCGGCTCAGCCTTTCCCTGGCCGCCGAGGGCTGACCTAGGTGTTGCTGGTCCCATCAAAGTCATCGCTGCGCGCATCCCAACACCCGCTGCTTCTGCTGGAACAGAGGGAGGCCTGGGCCCACTTACGTGAAGGGTTATTGGGGCCCCTGCTGGGCGTTCCCGCTCACTGTTCTTATGCTCCTCCCCGGCACATATTAGAGGAAACGTTTACGAGGCCCACACTCCCAGTGCGTTACAGGTCCCCCCGAGGCTGCAGAGAATTGGAGTGTCTCTCTCAAGTGCTCCCCCTAAGCACCCTCCTGAGAACCGGCACACCTGCCAGGAGAAGCCCCAGCTGCCTTGTCTCTCTATCTGGGTGAACCTCCGCCACCTGGAGTCCTTGTGTGAGAGCAGGACTCGGGAGAGGGGGTTCTTTCTGTCCTTATTTTAGTCTATACTCCCAATTTTACTATTTCTTGTAAATTATAACGCCAACATACACCTTGTTTTGTAAAATTGCTGCAATGTTTAAAAAAATAACAACAAAAAACCCAGCCTGGCTGGTGTGGCTCAGTGGTTGAGCATCGATGTATGAACCAGGAGGTCACCAGTTCGATTCCGGGTCAGGGCACATGCCCAGGTTTCAGGCTTGATCCCCAAAATGGGGCATGCAGAAGGCAGCCGTTTGATGTTTCTCTCCCATCGGTGTTTCTTTCTCTCTCTCTCTCCTTTCCTCTCTCTCTAAAAATCAATAAAAAACATACTAACAATTTTTTTTTAAAAAAGAGAGAGGGATGAAATAACACCCTAGATCACATAAGTATTTGGTTTCCAATCACAGCTGCTTAGCTCTGAGTAGAGGCTTATGCCCACATGCATCTGACTCATTTCAGGGCAATAGAATATTTGGGGAGCTAGAGGAAATGGTCAACCGTCTCCCCAGGAAACCACACAGGCATGCACATATGCAACAGTGGAATATTCTTCCTGAAGCACTTTCGGGGGTACCTCACATACCTAAAACCCCCAGGAGATCAGCGCAGACTAAGGTTAGTGAGGTTCTGAGGCGCTGTAACCGTTAGCTTTCGTAAGTGGGGAGTTTGTGTGGAAAAGCAGGACAAAACAACAGAGACCTTTAAACCCTTCCCCACCTGCATTCTCTCTCCCACACCCGGATTGAAATCGACACACGCGATTTTGCAATCCAAGTCTGGGATGTTGAGATCCAGGGAGCTATTACCAAGTGCTGCCCCCAATGCGGTTTCTGCGCTCACACTGGGGCCCGGGGTTTCCTGCATCTTCCTGTGTCCCTTGTGCGCATAGCCCCCCCCCCCCCCCCATCTTTCCTCTCCCCTCTGTTCCCGTGGCAGTAACCTGCGCGCTCACTCCAGGGCACCGCCCTCTGCAGTTGCGCTATTTCATGGACCTGCTGTGATTTTTTCCAATCACGACTAGACAATTGCCCGTCATAATTGGTAGCCACAGGGTGAACTGTTCTTTGATGAATGCGGCAGAATATGAGGACTGAAATTATTTTCCTCCCACAGTGGGTGAATAAATTACTGGCGAGTGATCTTTGACTAACAGCACCGCCTCGGAAGGAGCTGCCGTTCCATCCGTGCTTTGTTCTCGGGAAAACAGAGGGAAAGGAAAACCAAGAGTGACCTTCTGTCTCTTAGCAATTAGACCACGGTTCTCTCTTCAGTTCGGAGCAGTGGCTGCTGCAAACAGCTATTTACAGCTTTGATTCCTACATAGCACCTTGGGCCGGCCATGGCCTGTGGATGTCTAAGCTCAGACACGCACAGCTTTCTGTCCCGTGCCCCGAGCATGGTCCCTGGATCCTTTGATGGTCTATAGATAGATGTGTCAACTCAGCGAGGCTGCGGGCCCTCAAGTTTCAGTCAGACACGGACTAGGTGTTGCCGCGAAGATATTTGGTAGATGTGATCAGAGTTCACCATCGTTGACCTTAAGTAGGGAGGTTATTGCAGGTCATCTGGGTGGGTCTGAATCGGTCAGCAGGGAAGGCCTTCCGTAAACACAGAGCTGAGGCTTACCTGCGGGAGAACTTGCACCTGCCCATGCTGGGCATGTCGGGCTGTCCTTCCTCACAGCATGTCCTACAGATTGAGGACCTGCTCCGTGACCGTGTGAGATAATTATGTGCGATACATCTCTTACCTACCTCCAGTATTGACTGACCCTAAACCATCCATGCATGAGTCAACTGAAGTAGAGCAATGGCTTCAGGTAACGCCTTAGTCCTTGAGAAATACCCAAACTCCACATAAGGGGTGACCCCATGTTAGAGGGGAACATAATTCCCAGGTAGTTTTCAAAATATTGAACGGGTCTGGATTGTAGATATCCCGTTTTCTATTATTCTCACTCAACTTGCAAATAGATTATTATCAGTCTTAGTTATACTATTAAGTATAAAATATATAGGTATATGTATCTAAATCTATAAATCTATAGGACATCTATTATAGATCCATATATATATATATATATATATATATATATATATATATACACACACACACACACACACACACACACATACACACACACACTCATACACACACATATATATATCCAACACCCCTCAACATGTGTTTGCCTCAGAATGTCCCAGGAGAATAATTGCTAGTGTGCATTGGTAGATTTGATAACAGCATATCAAACTAAATTCATTTGCATCATGTCACTACCTTAAGCATCTGACTGAGAGAAACATTTTGCCGGGAATGGAGCTTAAGCCGTCCAACACCCATCTTCATTGTTCTTAAGTATTGAGGCTTTTGCTTTCTGATGCATACCAGTCAGCCCATCTTGTATTGTTATTTTGAGCATCCAGCTGTCTTCCAAAGAAGTAGAAGAAAGAGGAGGAGGAAGAGGAGGAGGAGGAGGAGAATAAGAGAGGAGGTGATTGCCTCTTCAAATACATGTATGCTACAGAGAGGGCATTGGGTGAGACAGTGAATGTAAGGGAGATGGCCATTTTTCTGAAAATCCCAGAGGCCAAGGGGCATAACTCCCCCTGCAGAAGCAGTTTGCACAGGTGTCCAGCAAGTCAGGGATGCTGGTCCTTCATTTGGTGCCACACCTTTCACTACACAGTCCAGAAAGGAAGCAAACAATAAAATTTCCTTTTGAAACTACCTGAGTCATCCCACCTCTATTTTTAAAGTAGCTCTACTTTGAAAGGCTGACTTATAGAGATCATAAATGCCAATCCTTTACTCAATTAATTCTATATTCTCAGTTATAATCTTGGCTCTACCTTCAAAATCTTTTAAAAAATCAGAGCCTTCCTCACACTTTGACTGCCATTCCTCTGGACAAGTCTGTATTAACACACATTTCTATTTCTTGACCCGACGTCCCCTTCAGATCCTGTTCTCTGCAAAGGAGAAGGAGGAATCCTTTTAGAATGAAAGTTTGGATGAAATCACTCCTGTGTTAAAAGCCTCCGATGGCGGCAGTTTTGCTGAGAATTGAGTCTACGTTCTGCTTACTATATTTAAGACCCTTTGGGATCTGGTCCCGCTGACCTTCCTGCTCTCATCTCTGATCACTCTCCACTCCCCCCTGAGCATGCTGGGCTTCTCGGTGTGCCTGGAACACACCAGCAGGACTCGCCACCAGACCGCTTCCTCTTTCTTTGTCCTGGGACGGGCACTCTTCTCACGTGCTTTATATTTCTGCTCAAATGTCATTTTAGCAGAAAGACGCAGCATGAGCCAAGATTATAACTAAGAATATAGAATTAATTGAGTAAAGGATTGGCATTTATGATCTCTATGTATGAAATCCAGACCAGCTGACCCCTTCACCCTTGATCTTGACCCAGATGGATTTCTCACTTTACCACCCTCTATTGCTACTGATACTGTTCAGTTGTGTTTCTTTTTAACTGACTACCTCTGTTGACCCGAGTGTCCTCTCTCTGTAAGAACAAGGGCTTCGTCTGGGCTGTTCATTGCTCTGCCCCTCACAACGAGGTCAAGCTCAAAAAGGAACCCAATGGATATTTATTGACTGAACAAATAAATGAATTCCAGATCTGCCACTTAGGCAACTTGGTCAAATTACATGAAAGCTCTGTGTTCCAGTTTCTTGATTTGCCAAACGAGGAGAGAGGAAATCTAACTTGCAGGCTCTATTTTAGGCCCAATGACTGTCTATGATATGGGGATAGTTAAGCATATAGTATGTCTTGATAAATGGGTTATATTACTATGACAGCGGGATCGGGACATATTTGAATTAGCATAGCTTCATAGCACCTAATTTTTCCCATTCTAAGTTGCTTAAAATGATAAAAAAATAATGACCACCACACACATATATTTTGAAAGACCGAGTGAGACCAGTGAGTGAATTTTGAATTGGTAATTGTGAATTCTCTGTGAGGATTTATAACTTATTTCCGCCGAAGTTTGTTTATCCATGCAGTGGGATAGAGACACAGGGAAAATGGAGGTATTCATCTACATTTCTGGCAACGCATGATTGTAAATGAGCCACGTGGTTTCCTTCCTATCTCCATATTCCAGGTGCACACAGGCCTCATTACAAACTGGGGCCCGACTTAATGAATCATCACGATTGATTTGAGCTGATCATCGGGATGATCAGACGCTGGCAGGGGCTCCTGCCCCGGGGGGCGGGGGGGCGCGGAGGGGTGGGAAGGTGACACAAGGGCCTCAGAGTTCTGGAGGGTCTTGGCTTCTTCCTCCCCCACCCAACACTTAGTCATCCTCTGCAGCCGTCTGTCTTGTCCAAAAGGAAAAGCCATCCAGATCCGAGGCTGTAAAGGTGCCATTTCTTCCGCAAACATGCTCTGCTCTTGACCGATTTTGAAATACTCTGCATCTCTGAAGTGTTCAGTCAGAATTACAAGCTCTTCCAGTCTTTCAGGTCACCCAAACCATTCAAACGCAACCATTTTTTGTCCCAAACAGCAAGTAGGTTGACAGTTTTGAGTACGTGAAACAGAGTTTATCCTTGTCTTATTATTAATTATTGTATTATTTTCCATATGAACAACTGTATGCCTATGTTTGCCCCACCTCATATCCTGTCCTTTTAAAGAAATGTTTTCCTTCATCAGCAAAAACCCTACAAAGACTCGAGAGGAGGGACATGGAAGGGGAGTGAAGATGGAAGGGAAGGGAGATGGTAAAGGAGAGGGTGTCGAGACTGACTTCCAGTCGTCTGGCTTGTTCAGATGGAGGGATAGTGACAGTCACAGGGGCAGGAACTATTAGGCGAAGCCCATGTTGGGAACTAGAAGTCCCTGGACGAATTTTCGGACGTTATTAAATCTTAGGTACTTTAGACGCGTCTACAGGGAGCTGTCAAGTAGATGTTGTAAATGATGGCTTAGAGCTCAGAGCAGAGTCAGGAAATATGACACATTAATTAGCTAGCTGGGTAATTAAAAAATAGCATCCCGGTGTTTGAATTGATTTACTGTAAAATGATTGATATTGAAAATTTATGAGACCTTATCTGTGTCAGGGGTAAAAGATGGCTAAACTAATTCCATCTTTTTAAGAGCCCATAATCTACTCGGAGAGGCATATACACATATGCAAAACATAAAGGTAGTTACTTAGCCATGTCGTGTCAGACTGGAGGGATAAACCAGGCGCCATGAGGCCACAGGGCAGGAAGCGGATAATCTGTTGAGTAGATGAGTCTGCAATATAAGGACTAGAAAGGGGAACCGAAGTTATGAAATTGTAGTTGGGTCTTGGTAGAGTAGTGAGCAATGTCATTCGTTTTGATTTTTTAAATATATTTTATTGATTTTTTACAGAGAGGAAGGGTGAGGGATAGTTAGAAACATCGATGAGAGAGAAACATCGATCAGCTGCCTCCTGCACACCCCCTACTGGGGATGTGCCCGCAACCAAGGTACATGCCCTTGACCAGAATCAAACCTGGAACCCTTTAGTCTGCAGGCCAACGCTCTATCCACTGAGCCAAACCAGTCAGGGCAGCAATGTCATTCTTAACCGAGCGAGCGAAGCGAGTGCCTTCGCAGGGGCATTAGCTCATGGCACACCTTGTGGGGGAATGTGGACAGGTGGGTGATGCTTCTCCTGCCTCTCTGGTTGCTGGGAGGAGGAACCTTTCAGAGCACTTCTCATCGGTTTTTCTCTTTCCGACCATCTTCCCACTTTGCAGTTCAACCAGTTCTCTCATCATCATGAAATTAGGTTGATAAGCTTCTAGACTCAATTATTTCCTTTCGTTGTCTGCACTTATGTCTTCGTAAGTATCTTGTGGTTTCAGGCAGTCTAATTGTGTCCAATACAAAAGGCCCATGTAGTGCTTTGGGAGGCGTGCCATCAGAGCAGGTGGTTTTCAGTGGGCAATCCACGCCCTCCTGGTCAGGTAAGACACGGAGGTGTGCACCCGGAGGGCGGCTCCGGCGCTAATCACCCCCCTGAGAAGCTGTTGTTCCAGACCTGAGGCAGCTCGATCCAGCTGTGGTTACAGACTCGGAGTTTCTACTCCAAGTGCAGGAAGTAAAGCCTTTTACTTGGTGTTTTGGTTGCTGTTTTGGTGTTTGTGTTTTGTGGAGGATGTTTGGAGAGCACTTAGACTGGAATACCCATCTAATGCTCTTCACCCGGGCACCAGAGACAGTGCCAAGTAGATTAAGAAACACCGAAGGGACAGTATGAAAGCTACCCAGCCAACTGAATGCAAATGGAAATCACCATCTCTGCAGTAAACCACACAGAGGAATTCATAGGTCACAAATGTAAAAATCCGCCCAGCTAGTGTGGCTCAGTGGTTGAGCATTGACCTAGGAACCAGGAGGTCACAGTTCAATTCCTTGTCAGGGTACATGCCCGGATTTCGGACTTGATCCCCAGTAGGGAGAGTGAAGGAGGCAGCCAATCAATGATTCTGATCATTGATGTTTCTATCTCTCTCTCTCCTTCTCCCTTCCTCTCTGAAATCAATAAAAATAAATTTTATAAGATGTAAAAATCCAACCTGATTTTCTGTTAAGAGCATAACTTAAAAATCGAATCGTTCCTAATTTTATTGCCAAGTATGGCTGAGATAATACATATGACTTGCTGTGGCACCAAAGAATGGCTACAGAAATGAAAGAGTAGTTAATACTTAAGTTTCATGGACTCTCTCTTTTCCCTTTGACATTTAAGAAAATCATAAAGGCTCGATGTTACATAAATGAGGTCTCTCTGGGAAGAAACTGAGTAATTGGGAAGTGAAAGGATCACATTGTGGGTTCTTAAAAGGCTAGAGACTATTAACATGGACAAATCACCAGTTCCAAGCATCATATATCAAGGAATGGTAAGGAAGTGAGAATGGAAATTGGAGAAACTTTAGACAACACTTTCTTCTTAACTGTGTTTAATGCAGGAAATGTCCCAGGGGAGAGGAAAGATGGAAATACAATGCTTGCATTTAACCAACAACCAGATCAAATGTGAGCGCCCAGCAGGAAGGGATACAGTGACTATGGAATTAAGCGGTGATTGATGGGGCTAAATGAATGGCCTTCAGAGTGTTGTCACATTCAGGAGACGGCATCAGTGACCGATGGTTTAGATGGGCACATTCAGGAGGTAGCGTTGTAGGCCGATGGTTTAGATTGCTCCATTCAGGAGGTGGCATTGGCGGCTGAAGGGTTTAGATGACCTGTTGTGCCTTGGATTTTTGAGCCTGGAGTGGCCAACCTGATTTCCCTGGAACATGGACACTTTTAAAAGTTTGATGAGAAAAACAGACTTTATGCTCTACTTAATACTGACAATTTGAACTACATGTTAATTTTATGTACTGCTTTTATTAGCTTGGAATTTTTTTTATTGAATTTCACATCAAAAAATCGTTACCGTTTTAGTACGGTGATACACTCTTCCGTTTATGTAGCCCATCGTAATGGATTACATTTTTCACAGTGGACCTTCACCACACTGTTAAGTAGTAGGCATGCCTGATGTTACCGGTTCCATTTTACTCAGAGAAAATGGGCTCAGACAGGTCTACTGGTTTTCCCAACTCAGACAACTTACCGGTGTTAATATCAAGAGGATCTTACCAATTCAGAGTCCTTTGAGAATACTACATTATAGGTCTTGGGGTCAGAAGGGCATAAAGATGAGATGAATCTCAAGTTTTCTTCAGGACGTAAGCTCTTGATCATCCCAAGTTTAGAATGTGGCCCCATTTGCTCTCTTTGGGCAGGCACTGAAGATTGGATTGGGAGAAGACATAGGAAGATTCCTGGCTAAAATCTATAGGCATGAGAGTAGACTGTTGGAGAAAATTGATTTTTAAAAATCTTGAATAGAGCATGCATTATCTTTTAATTAACTTAAGAATGAAAATTTGGATAAGGTAGTTATAAAGTTTTCCACCAATACGATAGCCCCAGGAGGTGCTCTGGACCCCTAAGAATTACCTGAGGCTACAATGTATATTATTGATACCGCTTTTCTTTTCAGCAATACTACAGAAATAAATTTCATTTACTGTCCAATATTCTAGGAGTTAGAAATATAAAGCTGAATAGGTCTTAGACTTCAAAACCACATCCTTCTAAATTCCCAATGCCTTCTTCCTTCCTTCCTTCCCCCATCCCCCTTCCTTTTGCTTGTTAAAGCTCTGTTGACTTTGGAGGCATTTTGGTGGGAAGAGACTGGCACAAATGGGATGCATTGCCATCAAGAACTATCCTAACGGGTGTACTTTACCAAGCACTGGGCACTCCCAGCACTGTGCTGGGCTTATGACACATTCACAGCAGCCCTGTCAGTGGTACCTAAATATCATTTCTTCATGCGGAACATTAGACTTAGAGAGGTTAACTGATTGGTCCAGAGTTGGGAGTTTGAATCAAAGATCAGTCTCCATTGTGTTGCAATACAGAAATTAGACATTTACAAAGGTTGCCTCGCGAGGTAGAAAGGCGGGCCAGTCTCAGACGAGGCTAGATGGCTGCTGAGTCACGACCTTCTAAGGTGGTCTTAATCTCACTTAGTTGCTTGGAGTTCAGAATCCAGTCGTCAGTGTTTTTTTAAGCATAGAAACTCAGTCTTGTTAGTACTTAGAATGGATGGAACTGTTGTTTGCTGATATGAGTTAACCAAACTCATAAGAGACTGACATATGTAACAAAAATGAAAATTCACAATTCCTCATGAGAACTATGACAAGGGGATTGGATGTTTGCATGGGACTGACCAATAATTATCAAAAGTTGCTTCAAGCAAAGGAAATCCAAGCAAGAAAGACTTAGTCATAATTCAAATAACACCAGTGTATGTACCGGTAATCTCTCTACAGAGGTTACTAAAAGTATTATAACATGATACCTGGATTCTTGAAGAACCCCGTGTTCTGCAAAACTGTGTACCCTATATAATAAAAGCCTAATATGCTAAGCGTCCGACCGTTCCTTAGACTGTTCGACCAGTCACTATGATGCGCACTGACCACCGGGGGGCAGACGCTCCCACCGGTAGGTTAGCTTGCTGCTGGGGTCAGGCCGATCGGGACTGGGCGAGACGGGCTGGGCACGCCCTGGATGAGTACGTGCAGCGGGCCTCTAGTTAAAAATAACAGTGCTTATGGGGACAATGGGTTTGGGACGACACCCCAAACCTACATAATTGTGTATCCAAAGCACTAACAAAACTTGGTACCCAGAGAGCTTACTTGGGGAGGCAGCTCACAGTAGCTGGGATTTGCACCATGAATGACCATAAACACCAAAAGCAGCAGAGCGTACCTGCTGACTGATGGGCCAGGACCGCGCAGATGAGGCGCAGTGGTATATAAATGCCCAGGTGACAGGAACTACCTCTCGGGGCAGGAAAATGGTCAAGAAGGATGAAGGCTGTAAGATTAAAATGTGAGTGGCTGCACAGGGCAAAGATTTTGAAGGGAAGCAAAAAAAAAAAAAAAAGTGATATTTCTGGAGAATTAGCTATTAAATCAGGCACATTTATTGCAGCCCGAGTTGGCAGTACAACTCCTGGTAGAAGCGTGTCAGAGGTTTCAGTGTAAAACTCCTATTAGAAGCAGTTATTGTGTAAAATTAGCCGCCCAGATCTCCGAGCATCCGCGCCATCTGGCAGACGCGTACCGGCCCAGATGTCCTGTGTCTGTGCTGCCGAGTTGAGAGTCACTGGGTCCCACACCAAAACCCGTAACTATCTCATTCTGGGGAGGAGCTCAGGGAGTGGTGATAGTTTCAACGTACTTTCTTATTAGCTCAAATAGCACAACATCTGTATTGAGAGTACTCCTTCGCTCCAGTACACCCCAAATCCTCATTTACTATAGCGGCACCTGTATTTTTGTTCTGTTTTGTTTTTAATCCTCACCCCAAGATATGCTTGATTGAATTTTAAAGAGAGTGGAAGGGAGAGAGAGGGAGGGAGGGAGAGACAGAAACATTGATGTGAGAGAGAAACATCGATCGGTTGCTTCCTGTACACGCCTCCACCGGGGATCGAACCTGCAACCTAGGTACGTGCCCTGACCAGGAATCGAACCTGCTACGCTTTGGTATATGGGACGATGCTCCAACCAGCTGCGCCACCCGACCAGGGAGGTACCTGTTTGTAATGTGCACCTCCAGGGCCTTGCTCCACCCCCTCCTCCTGCAGAGTGTTTGGGGGAGGGGCCTTATCTGGGCAATGGAAGGTACTGGAAGGACCTCAGGAGCAGGAGGAAAGCCAAGTCGATATATTTGTTCCTCCAACTCTCTGCCTTTACCCCAAGTCTCCGTTTATTTGGGGTGAACCTCTCCCACAGGTGTGTCTCTCCCTGCGGGGTAACTGCTAGCCCCTCTTCCCCCTTTAGGCTGGGGCAGGAGCTGCTTGCTTCGGTTACTACCCCAAGGCCATGGACCATCTCTCGGTTTCTCCCAGGCAAACAGTTGCTGTTTGGGACAGTGGTGTGGCTATTGTCAGGTGACATTCAGGTGGATATTTAAAGTGACACAGCACACCTCCCCAGTCCCATGGCCAGAAAGGAGTGACCACACACATGGTTTCAGTCTTTAAAATGAATGTGAGCTTATTCTCTGTGTCCCGATGCTTTCGACTGTATGGGGCCACAAGCGTTATTCTCTGGGTATTAAAGAATTAATAGTAAAAGCATGTTTAAAGCCTTTATGTTTTTGAAATACATCTTTTTTTTTGCTGTAGATGGAGGAGTTCACAAAGTAGCTGAATTAATTTGCTTTTCCTGGTGGCTTTCTGACTTGAGGTCCTTCCCCCCCCCCCCCAAAAAAAAATATCACGGTTTCTTGAGGATAAAAATGGCTCTTTTTTTGTCTTTTGTGACCATTGGCACAGAAAATGCAAACCACTTATTATTACCGTTTGCAAAAACAATAAGAAACACCAACATTTGAGATAAGAGCTTGCTATTACATAGAGATGGAAGTTACCGAAAGCTCGAGGAAGAGAGCGGAATGTAGCTCATTGCATAGAGGGCACGGTCTCCAGGTAAAAACATGTAGAACACAAGAGGCAGCACACGACACAGACACGGAGAGCTGGAAAGGGAGGGACCGCAATATGTAAAAATGACAGAAAGAGCATTTAAAAAATCCGTGTAGGAAGGCAAGTCCTGGAGGAATGAGAGGCAAGCTTTAAGGATTTGCTTCGTGTTCACAAAAGCATTGTTGTCGCTTAACGGACATGTTTAAATTCCAGTGGGGCATTTTAAGCTCCTTGAAAAATTAATAGAGAGAGGACAGAACAAAGATTGAGATAGAAGTCCCCCAAACGCTAGGACGCAATAGAGTCGATTTGCAATTAGTGACTTGTGTGTAGCCTTTTCGTTCAGCTTTTAAAATAAACGTACCCAGTCCATAAGCAGATAGCTGCACATGGCTCGGTTTCCTGGTTAAACCCCCGGTGAGGCACTCTGACCTGGTGGTACCTGCAGGCGAGTTCCAGGCGCCCCGGTGCACTGCAGGGCCATCTGCTCGCTGGAGGGATGCCCAGCAGTGGGCGGATTACTGATGGTGAGCTGCGCCCACGCCCTTTCCCTCTGGTAAAAAGCACACATGGAGAGGGCTTACATAATCGGTAGCCTAAAAAGAGACAATCGCGCACTCAGACAACAGTACTAATACCAACAATAGACTAGCTATCGGGCTATAATTGGTGTTAGCGTCTGTACTGATTGTCCACGTCTTACCGTGTTCCAGATACTGCCAGGAAGTATCCTATCCTATGCTTCCCCAAACAGTCTCAGGTTTCGCTTTATCCTGAAATTATTTATATGTAAGGAAATTGAGGTTACCTATAGCAGTGTACATCCCTAGCCCCTGGACAGTCTGATTGGACATTGGTATATAGGGTGTCCCCCCCAAAATTGTATACACACACTTTGAGTAATTATAAAGGCAGTGTTTATTCGAATACATTTCAGTTTCAAAATTGAGCTATCAGCTGTTAAAGTGTGTATACAATTTTGGGGGACACCCTGTATTTAAACAACCTTCCCTGAATTATTTGCTCTCAAAAATGCTTTCAATAAAAACTGGGTGACAATAAACTAGAAATTTTACTTTCTGGAAATCTCAGTGGTGGTGATGCAAACTATGTGTATTAACAATTGTGCTAGGACTAGAATTAACACCTTTTACCGGCATGGGAGAGTGCAAAGGATTTGAAATGAAATAATATTCATTTGGGAGTTTCAATCAAGGGGGTTTCCTCATCCCCAATACTTTCCCTGTAACCATTGAAAGTTCTCAGATGATCCATGGACTGATTTTATTCTCTTCTGGCATCTTGAATGACTCTTAGTTCTTGGAGATACCTTAGGTTGCTAAAGAGCTGGACCACAAGTCAACTGAAGTTTAGATCTGTTTGTATTTCTCTTTCCCTTGAGCATTTACTAGGGTTCTGGATAAATACCAAATGGGACATGATTACAAAAAGCATAGCAAATTGGAACACAATTCTTAGCAAAGATTTGTTGAACTGAAAAGCATCTCTGAATTGGAGGGGACTTTAGGGATCATTTGTTTGTCCAATTCTATTCTACTCCATGGGAAAGAATTTTCAACACCAGCCTGTCACGTTCAAGCAATGAGAGAGGATCTGTCAGGAAGTAAAGACAGAGAATAGAAAAGTGCCTCCTTCCACCCCCATTTGTTAACCCTCATGGTAAATCACCGGTTTTATTCTTTAAAAATATAGTTGAGAGTTGTGCTGTCGATTTGCTCCCACAGATGTAGCCTTTTCTGTTTTGAAGGGTCATTGTTGCTTTCGTTTTCTTATATTTCCTTAAATATACTTTCACATCAGTGTTCCAGAGATTTGAAAGGATGGGGTCAGGAGCAGGTAGAGTGTTCTGAAAGGAATATCTTTTTTATTTTCATACTAGAGGCCCGGTGCATGGATTCGTGCACCAGTGGGGTCCCTCGGCCTGGCCTGCGGGGATCAAGCCAAAACTGATCTCTGGGTCTGGGGTGTGGGTGAAGCAGATTCAGGGCTGACAGTACCCCAGCAGCACCTAACCCACGGCCAATTCCATGAGCCAAATGAGTGATGTCAGGTTATACAAATAGCACAGTAGGTAAGAAGTAGAATGTATGGCACACACATTATATTTTGAACACTAATTTACTGAAAAATAAGCTGTCATTTATTTAGCACTTACTAAATGCCAGGCAGTACTTGATGGTTCAAAATGTTCCCTTATTTAAACTTCACCTAGACCCACAAGGGAGGTCTTATGTTCACCATTTTATTACTGAGAACCACATGATTTCACATAGAAGTTACATGCTTCAAGCAAGACAAGTAATTTATTATAATTTCAATCAAGAAACGTTATTTATTGCATTTTTTTTGGTCATTTGGACCATATACTAATTGTGACAGCGGTCAAATATGATGGGTTTTTTTTGTGGGGTTTTTTTTGCATAAAAACCAAAAAGGAAGAAAAGAAGCAAGTAAAGAAGGAAATGAGCTTACTTAGTGTAAACTGAATTTTCGTGGGAAATTTAAATCACCCATGTTCACTTAATGGACAGGATAATTTGAAAGTCATCTCATCTGTTTTACAATGAGTTCTAAGGACCTCTATTAGGCTTCACTTTTCAAATGCAGTTGTAGGACGAACTTAGCTTATTATGTGATTTGGAAATAAGAGGCATTTAAAAATATTTTGTAGCTCATGCTGTTCACTTCTATAATTAACATAATTAGTTTGGATGGTTGAGATTTACTCTCGTAGTTTTCAGATGAAACTTTCCCTCCTTCACATGCGTGCACACACACACACACACACACACACACACACACGCACACACAGGCACCTGCTTTGATTTTCCTATTTCCAGACTCTTAGCTCAATGCCAATGTTATAGTACCTCACACATTCCTTTTACTCTCTCGTAATGTCATCCCATAGCAAGGGAAATGAGAAGAATGTGAGTCACATAAATCTTTTTTTTCCTTGCTTTTGTCACATAAAGCTAAACTTAACATTTTTCTTCTTTTACGTCTGTTGGATGATTAGAAAGACCTCATATAATAGATTGAGAGCCATATGTGAGCCATGTCTCCTTAGGCGTATTCTAGACGCAAATAAATTGCCAAGTATGACAAACTACAGATTTCTTTTCATTAATACAGCACATTGAAGTAAGATTTTCTTTTGATCTCAGGATTAATTGCAAAAACAAACACGAACCCTGTTTTTCCTGTGCGGCTTTGGTGGAGCTGAAATGATATATTCTCTTGGACATGGGAAGTTGCTGTTCGGCACTGATAGCCCCATGTCAGTCAGCATACAACTTTCTTATATTGCTTTAAAGAATTCTCAGAGTAGAGTTTTGCCAAATATGGTTAAAATATACAAGCCCACTGGCTGTCAGCCAGCCCTCCTTTCCTCGTTATATGATACTAGAGGCCTGATGCACGAAATTCGTGCAAGAGTAGGCCTTCGCAGCCGCGAGTGACTGCCTGGATCCCTCCCTCGCAGCCATGGCGGCTGCAGCCCCAGCTTAGTCCGGAAGGACATCTGGTCTAATTAGCATATTATGCTTTTATTATTATAGATTGATTTCCAAGACTCAATGAATGAGTCCTTCCTTGAGTAGGATGTGACTTCTTAGGTAAATGAAGCCCAGGCTGAGGGGGTGGGGAGTGGCACACCTTTCCACTGTCTATTCTAATCTGGAGAAATTCGAAAGATACAGGGAAAATCTTTCCCCATTCTCCCCTAGTGATGTGGGTGTCATGCAAACTGGTGATTGGCCCAAACTTCCGTAACAGACTGACAGTACTCATTCTGTGATCTTTGTTGTAACATGGCTATCCATTTCATGCAGTTTGAACTTTGGGGCTCCAATTTTAACATTATGATAGAATTTTATTGCATTTTTGAATGAATAGAAGAAAGAAAATGTGAAAAAGAAAAGGCAGAGAAAAAATAAGAAAGGCAAAAAAGGAAATTTCTCTTAATCCAAAATGAATAAATTTACATCATTAAAAGAAACCCACTTGTCAATAAAATTTGAAATCAGTATGCAATCTGAGTAACAGTTTGAGGTGATGCCAAATTCCAGGCCAATTGAACTAAGCCAGAATTATCTTGTAACTCGATGAAGATCTAGAAGAAGATTCTTTATTTGGGAAAAACCATTCCAACCACAAATTTGCTATCAAAGGATAACAATAGTTTTAGTAATTGAGTAATAATGTTCATATATGATGGTGGTGACAAAATGCACAATGTAAAACATCTTCAGTCATGACTTTCATGGGAGACTAATGAGCATGACGTGGATGAGGCAGGGACACACAATCACAGTGACATCATAGGGATCTTGTGTTAAGATATGTGTTAGGATTCTTCTCAGTAATTTATGTTCTGATTATTAAAGTAGGTAGTGGTTACAAAACTACCTAGGTAGATAGAGATGAGAATAGATAGATAGATAGATAGATAGATAGATAGATAGATAAAATACAGAGATATTTATATATATATAGCTCTATATATGTACATATATGTGTATGTATACATTTAAATCTTTATTGTTGAAAGTATTACATAGGTCCTCCTTTGAGACTTCTTGCCTTTTAATGGAATACTCCTTCTTCCCTTCACTGTCAAACTGATCTTCCTTTAAGCATCACCTTCCCCAAGAAATGTTCTTTTATTCCCCCGTAGATGTCCATTGCCGCTCCCCTGCTTGTCTCCTAGACAAGTGTCTGTTGTAGAGCAGCATACAGTAGAACAATAAGTACACCTGCACAAATCTTCCAGTAGAAAATGCTAAGGGCTTTGGAGAGTAATAACTGTTACTCCTTAAAAATTCTCTTATCTCCAACTCCAACAATAGTGCCAGGCATGACCATTTGTTGAAAAAAACTATTACAGTATGACTGTCAATGGACGACTCTATCACAGGTGATAATTACGATCATTGGGAATCATCCATTATTTGGACTAATTATTTTCTTTACATTGCAAATTGTTGTAAAGCTAAGAACAAATCTCCGTTATTTTAAATTAAATAAGTAAACTCAACAACACAACATTTCACCCCCTCTACTGCACATGAAAGGGGGTGGCTCCGGCTTGTCTTTTATGGAATGTCGCCGAGCCCTCATCGTGTTTGACGGCGCCTTTGTTGTGCACCATGCATTGGTTCCCTCAACAAAATTGCTTTCATCTGAAGACATGCCAATGCCTTCGGCGGATCAGATTTGACTGATGAAAAAGAAGGAGCCGTCATCCTCGTTTTACTGAATCAGAGCAGCCAATTTATTTGTATTTTCACTGCCGATTACAAATCCAGTATAAACATTTGACATCCAATGCTTTCAGAAGTCCAATGCCGGCAAGTAAGTGAAATGACAACCGTTTAGATTGAGGGCGAGGCTCTCTAGGCGGACTTTACCTAATGGAAACAACAAAAAGGCTTACCGTGCGTCTTACAGATGTCACCTAGGGACACCGTAACCTGTCATGTAGATCGATTAGAGTTATGTGGAATCTAATTAGTCTTCTTTAACAAGCAATTCTTATTTCTATTTTGCCTAACCTACTTGATAATTTTTAGACCTCACTGTAATTTCCAGGTATGGTCTCTTCAATCTTAACTCCGACAAGCACAGACACTACTGTTATTTGGCTAACTTATATTTTGTGCTTATTTACACATTAATGACTATCATCCAGATCAGCGATTTTCAACCAGTCTACCATGAGAATTTTTAAAACATGCAATACATGACTAATCATAGGCACTGACCCCCTTTCTCTTAGATTGTCAGATACAAAAATGTCAACAGCCAGCACAACAATGTTGGTGTGAATGAATCAAAATTATACCAGTTTTTTCGTCAAATCAGCAAAAAAAAAGAAAAGAAAAAAGAAATTTTTTGTTGTGCTGCAGAATTTCAGTAATTAGTAACAAATGGCCATAAACTTAGTGGTTTAAAGCAACACAAGTTTAGTATCTTACAGTTCTGGAGAGCAGAAATCTGAACTCAGTCTTATGACATTAAAATCGGTGTCAGCGAGGCTGTATTTCTTTCTGGAGGCTTTAGCGAATCCATTTTCTTGGCTTTCCAATGTCTAGAGGCAGCCCACATTCCTTGGCTTTAGGCCCCTTCCTCCATCTTTTAGGTGTTTCTCTACATCTGATTCTGTAGAACAATTTAGTAAGTTGCCCAAAGCCATACAACTGGACATCTGAAGAGCTGATGCTACTGCCCAGCTTTTCTCCTAATTTAGTTCTCTGTCCAGTTTCCTCATTAGTGCATAATTTGCCCCGATTTGGTATGCTTTCTCTCTTTCTTGATCTTTATTTTGCATGTTAAGGTAATATTAATTCGGTTGAGTCCCTTGAGCGGCAGCTTTTCCAAAAGCAATGATTACATACAAATGCAATCAGGTTCCTATTGCCTCTCCATGTGCAAAATTGAGATGCAAGTAAAGAAAGGAAAAGGACCTGATTGAAGCTCTTATTTCTGCCTTTTCCTTCCTTCTAGTTCTTCTTACTAAAAGACATTAAACATTAGTGAACTAATTAGAGACCTTGTTCTAAAAGTGAATGCCAACACAACAGTTACTAATAGAAGGGTAACCAGGTCTCAGATGAATGGATACCATCATTGTGTGTGTGTGTGTGTGGTGTTGGTAGGGAGAATAAACTTCACTTGCGATGCTTCAATACACATTGCCAGATATTATGCCCCATCTCTAAAAGCTCCATCCCCTACATGTAAACAAATCATTATTTCCCCTCAACCCTTCTTTTTCTTTTAACTATCTTTTGTTCACATCCGAGATGCACATAAGCTCATTTATGATTCCATCACTTCTTCAAGTATTATTCCACTGTAGTTTCAGGATGAATATTTGGACATGGAATCTTTTCTTGCTTTGACGGATGGCAGGGGTGGGGATGGGGTCATGAGGCTTTGCTGCCTATGAGAGACACCGAGTAAATTCAGTCCATCGCATGCCCAGTTTCGAGGCATCACGTGACAATCACTACTTCTTTGGCATGAGCTTCTAACGCTCCATACACTTCCTCCTGCACATCCCCAGGGTGCTTTAAGGTAGATGGCAATCACACTGCCGTCCTCGCACTCTCTGACGTTGTCTATCACTCAGCTTGTTGTCAAGAGTAGAATATATCTGTAGCAGGACATAAATAATAGATACCTCCATCAAAAAGTCTCTGGTGGGTCCTGAAGCACACAGGATTTTAGTCTGTTCCATACTGGGGTGCTAGGCACTAAAGATGGGGTCATCCTGCCACAGTGCATGGAGGTGTAAAAAGACTCGCCATCGGTGCTAATGCAGATGATCCCCCGGGCAGCCATTGGCGCCCATCCTTCCCGGAAGTGACGGTGTCTTTTGAAAGCAGCGTTTCACCAGGGACACCGGTGCCAGTGGCTGGCACTTCCAGCAAGGATGCTCTGTTTGAGGCATTCCTGACATCTGGGCTTGTGCCCTCCAGGAATGCTAGTTAATCATCGTGGGATAACGCGTCTTAATCCCCTTCAACGTAGTTTGAAAAAGAAAAAGAATCACCTACTCCATGCATGCCCTCTCTTGGGGGTTATCTCGGTAGCTGTTGGCTTGAGATGGTGAGACAATTTTATTGCTGACATTTCCTTCCAGAGCATTTTAAGCTACAAAATGAATTATTTTTAAAATTTTGAATTTGGGATTATACTTAGAAGTTATAATTCAGATAAATCGAACTCCACTGTACCTGTGTTTGCTTTTAATCATTAGATGTCATTCTGTAAGGTGATGGTATGTTCACCTAGCAGTACAAATCCAGAATGGATATTACTTTTTCTATGGTACCAGTGTAAGAATATCTAGTAAGAGAATAATTTCAACAGGATATTTTACATCCTTAAAAAAATAACACAGTCACTAAAAAAAGAGAGAAATACAGATAAAATACTAATTTTTCCAATAAGGCAAGACATGGCATCCAATAAAGGTTGTGAAATAGTTAGTACTCGTTGATATTCAAACTTATAAAGCTAT
Organism: Cnephaeus nilssonii; assembly: GCF_951640355.1. NCBI lineage: Eukaryota > Metazoa > Chordata > Mammalia > Chiroptera > Vespertilionidae > Cnephaeus > Cnephaeus nilssonii. The sequence continues at coordinate 3,305,339 of NC_137092.1, forward strand.
GCAAACAAAATGGATACATACATACAGCAAGGAATACGAGGATAATACGAACTTTGCCACAGAGTGCCATGAAACACAGCAAGTAATTCACAAGAGGATCAAGGTCCTAGCATCCCAGAGTTACCAGATGTAATAACACTAAAGATGGTGAGGTAAGACAGGAAAGTAATCAAAAGTTTAAAAAGGCATAATCTTGCAGCATTCTTCAAGATAAATGGCCTGATAGAATCATTTTAAGCCCTTGAAACCAAGATTCTTAAAATCAGTCGTACTTCTCTTCTCTGTTTATCTGGTATGAAGGGAGCCTGGGCCAAACCAAGAGATTATTTCCACGCATCATTTATCACAGGATTTTAAGTTTTTTAGGGCTTCCTTGACTTTATCTATTCATCTGTTCATTCAACATTTCTTGTTAAAAATCTTACCTGAGCCGGGCCCGTGTGGCTCAGGGGTTGAGCATCAACCCATGAACCAAGAGGTCACAGTTTGATTCCAGTTCAGGGCAAATGCTTGGGTTGCAGGCTCGATCCCCAGTAGGGGGCATTCGGGAGGCAGCCGGTCGATGATTGTCATCACTGATGTTTCTATCTCTCTCTAAAATCAATAAAAACATGTTGTTGTTTTTTTAAAAAAATCTTACCTGAATAGACACTGTGCTAGTTGCTAGGTAGGGAAGAATAAGATAATGATCAAGATACAGAGCCTACCCTCAGCCACAGTATAATTTAGCAGGGGAGACACAATACATTAAACATCTGATTAAATATAAGAAAGGGATATGTATGATTAAATATAAGAAAGGGATACGTATGACAAGAGTGATTAGAAATAGAGTATTTTGCAAACTTGGGGGGGTGGAAAGGAAATCCAATTCAGTCTGTTCATTGAACACCTACTCTGTCAGACACAGCGCCAGGGGCTGCAGGTGCAGAGACAAATAGAGCACGATTCTTTTCTTGCAGGAGTTCTCAGTTTATCAGCGTCACCTCCTCTCCGGTGTGAGGAGTGTCAGGGAAGGATATACGGGGGAAGTGACATTTGAGCTGCATCTAAAATGTAGGTAGACTTGTGACATATGGAGAAGCAGAAAGAGCGTTGCAGGGAGAGGCAAGAGCAGGAACACCAGCACCCGGGATCCTCTTCCTGAACTTATTTCTATTCTTCCGAAAGCTTGCTGTGACAACGACAGAAGGCACAGCTTTGCGATATATGCTTCACAACACCTTATATTTAAAGCATAAGAAAAAAGATAAATGTTCCTAGAAAACTGTATTTTTAATAGTTTCAACACCTTTGAGTACTTTTATTAGCAAAATGACTGGCATTATCGATAGAGATGGTCTAAAACTGTTCCTGTACCTTGGACAGCCCTCCCTTAAAAAATTGCAATGAGTAAGAAAAATAAGGCAAATCTCACTATAGCATGGCAAGTATTCTTGAGATAATACAGTTCTTAAATATTAGTTGTTCATGAGTAAGGTCTATCCTAGGCATTATATACCTGCTCTCCTCTATTTTTTTTTTTTTTACCCTTCATATTATCTATATGGGTTGAACTCAGAAAAGAATCAATTTTTGAGTTACTCAGGTGGACATGCTTTTTTTTTTAAATCTGATTTTATCTTATTTTATTTTTTGTATTAAATCGATTGGGGTGGAAGGGGTGAGCTAGATCTCCGGGGCCTCTTCTCTAAGGGCACTAATTACATTCATGAGGGACCCATCCTCAGGACCTAATCACCCCAAAGGCCTCATATCTTAATACCATCACTTTGGACAGTAGGTCAACATATGAGTTTTGGGGGAGGGGGAGGTGCAGAGTCAGTCATTCTAAAGTTTAACAAAGAAGTTTTAAGAACAGACGGACCCCTCGTCTTACAGGCGAAGGCCTGAGATCACACCTCCCCCAGAGTCATTCAAGGATATATTGTCTTGATGGCAAAAGAGGGATGAGACATGAGGGGCCGACTGCACCCTGCTTTCACTCTCAGCGGAGCATCAATAAATTGTCCCAGTAACATTGTTTTAAAGAGAATAGTTGCAAAATACAGGAAACAGTAATTTTAAAAATAAAGGAAAGCAGTACAATTCTAACCTTTTCAAGTTGCCAAGAGAAAGAGGGGGAAAAAGAATAATTTCTGCAAAGTAAAAATGGAATAGGAGCCAGGAGGATGGGAGAAAATGAGAGTAAAAAGTCACTTGCTCTTTCAAAACATGGGTGGGCTGCCCTGAGCTCTCGCTTCCTGCCACATCAGGGTCGCTGGGGTGTGACCGTAGGCCTCACCACGTGCCCTCGGTCCGGTCCATACTTGCTGTTCTGATTTGAGTCGATCCTGCGGTAGAGAGGACCTCCCTGGCACACCGTGGGTTCAGGAGAAGAGAGACCAGTTGAGGCGCGTTTTAAAGGAGACTGGTACCCATCTCAGTTCGCTTCTCTGGCTGCTCTTGCTTTTTCTCGATTTCATTAAGAAATGGTAGGAACCTTAACCAGGCTTGTGTACAAAGCCAGCTGTAGCCAGGGTAAGCCCGATGCTTCTCTTTTGCAATTCTCTAACACGGAGGCACTTAGACACGGGGCATTACATTAAGGAGCCCTTGGCAGCATAATTACCCCCGTGCTCTTAGTTCCCCTCGTGTTTATATGGCTCCAAAGCAACCGTCTCGCGCAAGGCGAGTCCTGAGTGCCTGGGTTCCTTTGTTCAGAAAGAGCCGTTTGTGCCTGGAGATTATTGCCGCGTCATGGTTACGGCTCAGGTCCCTGGTGGGAGCGAGGACTGTGGTGGGAAGTTCTCCCATCTATTTCTAGGCAAGAAGATAATGAAGGCTTCCTCCCCGTGAGCAGGCGGGGGCATTCTGCAAGGTAGTTTTTCACAAAAGTATGACCGCTTAACGCTTGCGGGCCCTGCCACGCGTGACGGTGGCCACGGGTACTCCCGTGTGGGCCTCGGGTGTAAATGTTCTCTTAGAAACCTGTGTACCCTCCTTTCTTCTGCCTCCAGCCCCGCAGAGCGGAGAAACGCATGGCGGCGATGAACGGCAGCTACTATTTTATTATCACATTCAAATAACGGTCTGCCAAAACTCCTGTACAAGGGGAAGGCTCACTCTCTTACTCTCAAGGTCATTACTGGACTCATTTCCTTCCCCTGAAAAGCACAGAGATGCCATCTAGCAGCCGCCCTCAGCAATTTCCTGCACAGAAATGGTCCTTTCTCTCTAAAAGCAACACCCGAATTCCGACAAGCTTTCACTTTCTGAAAGAACTTACGGGGAGAAGGATGGCTTGGCACGCGGCCTGTACTTCAGACGCTCCATCACAAATGAAATTAATTAATATCTCCTCAATAGGCAAAGTGATAGACCCGTGAGTTCCAAATGGAACTGGAAACTCGTTAATAAGATTTTAATTAAGAAAACATAATTCTCATCATTGTCCTGAGAGGAAAATTGATCGTCTGTCTGCATAAAAATACAAATAATTAGCGGTGAATTGCCTTCCTTTGTCGAAAGAAAATACTGATCTTGCCAATTTTCTGATGTATTAAATGAGAGGAAAGAAAGTAATCAGTACATGCTGAAAGTGAGTTCATCCTATCAATCTAGAGGTTTGGGCATTTTTTTTTTTTAACAATTTAAAGATAAAATTGAGTTTCAAGTAACTTATCTTACCATAAGATGGCGATACTTAAGCACTTTATAAAATGTCATAGAAGATCTATAAGTTTCAATCTCAGGTAAAATGATGATAAGCATTAATACTACATAGTGTTTATGAAGTGGCACTGGTAATGTTGTTAGAAAGCCTTTTTGTTTCCAGGTAAATTAATATGCAATGTGCTCCCTCTACGATTTAGATTTCCAACGTTTGGCATATGTGGTATAATCCTACACATGAAAAAAAACCTACTCCATTTTAAGAGCTCTCCCGGTTTGTCAGTGTATCCATATGTGGACATACATATGCTTACTGTAAACATAAACATAATAACACACTTGAATAAATTTATTTTAAAATGTTATTATGAAAGATGTCAGTCCTAATATGTTAGCGTTAACAGACCAGCTGTTTAAAATGACTGTGCGTCCCAGTGTCATCACTTAATTATTACTAATTTGTCCCAAAACTGTGGTCTTGCGTGGTATTATTGGATTTTTCATTTCGGTTTTACTAAACTTAATTTCCATCATCAATATTAATTTTATTAAGTAAAACTTTAAGTAGTTAGTATAATAATCAATAAAACCTGAGAGAATTCCTAGGTTGACAATTACTTTGAGAATTGAATGGTGCCATTTGTGATGGGAGATGGGGTGGGGTGATAGATTGGCGATCAACAATAGTTTGAGAAAACATACAAAAGTAGCTTTTATTCACTTTTTAAGCAATATTTTTCTCTCCCTATCCAGAAACACTTAATGACCATGCTGATGTTCTCTCTAATGTCACATGCGGCCTGGGACAAGCGGCGTCTTCTCCTCTCTGCACACTGTGGGGCAGTGTCTAGAAGCTGAAAGGGACAGTTTGGAAAGTTAATGTGTGTTCCTCTCCTCCCTCCCTGAACTTCTCACTCATTTGTACCAAACCGCCACAGTTAAATCCACAAAAAGCTTTATATTGTCGCACACCCAGAAATAAGCTTATCAATACTAGAAAGGCTCGTATTGACTAAAAGTGGGTCATTTATCTGGAGGCATTATCTCAGTATTTAATAGAAGCTTTTCTTTGTTTATATATATTAACGTGGGAAAGAACGGAGGACAAAGAAGTGAAGATGCTTATGCATTAAAGGTATCAAAGAAATAGCACATGAGTTCGTTTTTAAAGAATGACAGAATTCAGGTTAAGTCCAGTGATTTTTTCTCTCCCCTGCAGTAATTCAGTGATTGGGTTCAGTTTTAAAAAGTGTTTTACCAAGAATATCTCAAGTGAGGTACATAATGGAACGTATTTAAAATTTTAACCAACATAATACAGTGACAGTGGGTACGTGTCACTGTAGATCCAGAGGCGAAAAGAAAAACCAGATTTAGAAAATACGAAAATAAAGCCGACACTTTTTGGTTAGGTGCAGAATGCCTTAACGCCGTCCATTAAGATCACCAAGGTGGAATTCACGCTGGAGATTTCAGGGGCAAGAGAACCACAACCAGAGCTTGAAGATAAAATGATGTGATGCTCATCAGGTCTCTCTAGACACAAAACGAGCACGCAAATATCTACGCGTCTACAGGACGTGACTCTAACTTTTCCCTATGCGCTACCTTGGGCCTACAAACATGGCCCGCCACAGCAGTAGATTATGCCTGGTTACATCTTAATTAGTTCTCATTCTATTATGAAAAGAAAACGAATCTCCACCACAGAGATTGATGATGCAAAGCTTTAAATAAATAACGTCCCAATATCCCCAAAGACAGCTTCAAATGGCATCATTTGTCCAGTTGTGTCCAATTGCTCTCGGCCAGTGAAATAAGCGGCATCCTTTTAAGAATTGTAGCTCTTACTCTTCGTACCCAGACGCCTAATTTCTTAGTATAATGAAGATGATCGCACCATGCTGACGCTCTCCAATGCTCTCACTTTGTCATGGAGACTTTTCCCTGCAAACATTTCCCGGGATTTTCCTCCGCTTTCCCTCTCCTGGCCAGAGCTGGCTCCCTTTCAGAGTTCAGCAGCCAGACAACACCTCCTCCCCGCCCCCCAACCCCAGGACTCGCACTTCCTGCCTCTTATCAGCGGTAATCAGAACTTCCTGGGTGCCCCCTCGTTCCTCCGGGGAAAGCAAGCAGCCCATGAACACGAGCCCCTGTCACCGCCGCCCGCCCCCCGCCGCGCCGCCTGCGCCCTGGGCGCCACCAGCAGCATCGCGGGTGCTTTTGGACACGAACCGCAGCACGTCTGCCAGGGGAGTCTTCCCCTCCCGGATCCGCCGGGAAAAGCACACAGCCCGCCTCGGCTCTCCACAGAGAGACGGTTCCCTTCGCCATCTCCCCGTCCGTGCTGACACATGTCATGGTTTCCGCCGCTAACTCCCTGGCATGACCCCCGCGACTTGCACCCACCAGCACGTTAGCGCGCTCGGACCCCCGGAGAGCCGCATTGCCCGCTGCCCACCCTCATTCCCTCCGGTCCTGGTCCCTCCCCCCTTCCTGGACTCTACCTGGAGGCGCTGTTCCTGGGCAGGCAGGCAGGCAGTTCACCTTGTTATCTATCACCCAAGCCCTGGGCAAACGCTGGGCATCTCAGGGTAGCCAGGACAGACGTCTTGCATGCCGGTTTTTTTTTGTGTGTGTGTGGTTTTTTTTTTGAGGGGTGTGTGTGTGTGTGGGGGGGGTGTATTTATTTGCATTTGGGGTCGGTTGGTTTCCCATCGCCCATTGATTCCAAGCCCAGAGGGAACCTATGGTGCCTACCTTGGAAGGACCCAGTCCAGCCAGCAGCGACAGCAGCAGCAGATTGAGCAGGCGGGACGTCGCCTGCATCCTGACCCGGGTTCGGTGCCCCCTCTTCACTCCCTCTTCCGTGGCCACTCCAGGGTCACTGCGGAGACCGGCACCTTCCCCTCCAGCTGCACCCTCCGCCCGCCAGCCAGAGCCGCTCGGAGACCGAGGAGGCGGCGGCAGCAGCAGCCCCAGCAGCCGCCCTGGGGGGCGATCATTCCGCAGGCATCTCGGCGCTGGGAGTCCGCGCCGCTCGCCGCTCACCGCGCGCGCAGCCCGCAGCTCCTGGCGGGGCGTCTGCAGCGGGCGCTGGCCGCGGTGCTGAAGTGCCTCCCAGCTGCGCGCCCGCCCGCCCCTCCTGCCCTCGCCTCGCCTCTCCTCGCCAGTCCACCTCAAAAGTTTGGACCCAAGAAAGAGACCCAGGGAGTAGGCGCCGCCTGGAGAGGTGTGGGGACCTGGACGACGGATATGACATCACTACAGCTCCTGGGGGCGCGGGGCGGGGCGGGGGCGGGGGCGGGGGCGGGGGGGGGGTGGATATTTTGCGGGGAATTTGTTAACCAAAGGAGGATGGACTCTCAGCTCGGGTGCAGCCTGTGCAGGTACCTTGAGCCGCAGGGAAGTAAGCGTAAGAGGGACGCGGGATGATGAAACCAGCCGCGCCTGGAACCTTCTGCCGTCATTGACAGAGGACTTGATATCCTATGGATCGCTTTCAACTAAGTTTGCAGGGCGGGCTCTCCCGTGTGTGTTTTCTGTCCGAGGCACCAAGTCCGGAGCTGTTCCATGGGCACATATGCACTGTCATGTAGGAATAGCCTATTGGAATAATCTGTCTGGTTAGTACAAATGTGCGTTTCTCTACCTAGGGCGTTTGAGCATCTGGAAATGCTATTTGCATACATAAAGGAAGAGGCTGGCTTTTTTATTTTCCCTTATAAATGGGATACTGCATTAGTGACTCCCCACAGCTGAGATCTCTCCCCTCACGCACCGAGATACCCAGAAATATAATTTCCCTGTCGATTTGACTCCTGTTTACGCCTGAGGGGGAATTCAGTGATGGATGGACAGTGGAATGGGAAAAATGATTATCCTAAGCTTCCAAACACTTCTGTTTTCTAGAGCTCAAGAAAAGAGGCAGAATAGCCGCCTCCTAGGAGCAAGAGAAAGAGTGAACGGCTAACCCTTACACCCTGCACCATTTAACTCCTCTCAAGCAACTTTATTTCTTTGAAGCTGGAAAAATGCAAGTGTTCTACAGGATAACAAGGTGGGCAGGAGTTGGCAACCGCTCTGACGCCTCCCTCTCAAACAGCGACGGCCTTAGAGCACTTCTTGAGTTTACGTCTTCTGTTGATTTTTCTGGAAATGATATTTCCCAAGGATTCAAATATGTGGATTGAAGCTATAAACATTGCTTCCATATTAAAAAGGTGACACATTGCTTGAGATATCAGACACGTTCTATGCATAAAACCTCTACCAATCTCTCCCTGGAAACTTCATATTTTTAATACAAGAAATCTCAATTGGGATCCAAGACTTCTGAAAATTATAATTGCCAAGGATTTGCATCAGATTGCATCTAGTTTAGCCTGCTATCATATGTGTGAATTAATAAGAGGACAGATTCTATGAAACTTTGCCAGAGAAATGTGATGGATGATCATACTTAAATACTGAAGTAAGCAATGTGTGGTAATTATGCTACAAATGAAAACAGATGATCTTCGAATACTTACAACCTATTTGCCCTAAGAAAAGCTTAGTCATTTGTAGAGAACAATCAAGTTTAGTAATAAACCAAAAAAACTCCCATATACAGGCCACTGAAAAACAAAAGCTGTAACAACACAAATTCACCAATACCCTAATACTTCCTCTGTCATTCTTAAAAAATAAAATAAGATTGCACAGTTTTTCTGAAACATAATTCTGACAGTGTGTGTAGGAAGCCATTTGTTTCACAGTAAAGCTGTCTTATGTTTGCATACAATCAACTTGATGAGATTATGGACCACAGCACATCTTCTCTGTTCATAGGCATTTACACAACCTTCCTCCTGGAAGAAAGCCCATGAAGCTCTTGGTAACTTGAGGCCTATATTAGCGATTCCAAAGAGTTCTATCACAGAAAGGAAATGGTGTGTCTACTTTTGTGTTCACAGTCACTTCAGCTAGGTCACTGTAACTTAGATTGGTGATTGCAACTTAGAACAAAATGAAAGAAAAGGTGATGCATAGCATAGATTTAGAAATATTGCGTTTTCCAATACATGAATGAGAAAGTATTTGATATTTATGTATCTAATTAAAGTTAGCCTTCTAGGCCTACAATGGGTACAAAATTGCTTTGAAATATATAAAGTCCTGCACAAATTTTAGCCAGCACTATCTACAGAGGCATACAGAAAAGGAAGCTGATATGAAATGGTGTACATATACAAAAACACCAACAAAGGGTGTAACTTTTTTAAACATTTATGCCCGGTATTACAAAAGTAAGTTCTTAATTGTATAATGAATTATATTTTAGCAGACTGTGTTGAGTGTGTGTTCATCTTCTTTTGATAAAAGACTGTATGGCATAGTTCTTTATATATTTCATACTGCACCAATATTCCAGGGATGTTCCATTTTGTTAAAAAAATGCTGTTACTTATTATGACTTTCATCAATCATTTAACACTGATGGACTTAGTTGTTTTAGAGGGGAAAATAAGATTATCCAGCAGGTTATATAAACCCTTGCATAAATGTTCACCTTTTGTTATATAAGTGAGGATAGTTTTTCATTTATTTTCTCATGTACTTGACCTGCCACACTTTCTTTTACTTGTTCCTCTTCAGTTCTCACTGGAGGCGACTTTTCTATCTTGCTGGCTTTTAAGCCATGCCCATTGAGATCCCCTACCTCTCGGAACTACCCTGTCTAAAATAACACCCCCACTCACCCTTCGTCTATTTCCTGTTTTAAGTAGGTTGGTTATTTACTGTCTGCCTCCCGTATTAGAATATATTTCTAGGAGGAAGGTCCTTTGTCCATTTGCTGTTCTGCTGTAATCTAATCACCCGGAGTAGTGCCTGGCACCTGGCAGTGACTTAATCAATAATGATTTAATGAATGCATGAATGAGTGAATTTCCAACCCTAATTCCTTCTTGCAGGATATTTATATGCCCAAGGTTTGCTAGATGTCACTCAATTTCTTGCAGGCACCTCAGACTCAATATTTCAAATCGATATTTTTTTTTCCTCAATCCCATTAGTTTGTAGCACAATTTTTCTCTCCATTGCAAAGCAAGAAGCGTGAACGTCACACTTGATCCCCGCCACACACACCATCTTCATCCCTGCTTGAAATCTAGCAACACTTCTGTTGACTTTTTCTCTATAATATCTCCAAATCCATCCACTTCTGCAGATAGACCCAGATCAGACCCTCCTTGTACATGATCTGAATTATTCCAGTGGTTTCCGCCCCCTGGCCTGGCCACCAGTTTTGCTTCTGCTTTCAACCTTCAGTTGAAACACTGATTTGGTCCTGTTACTTCTTAGGTTGAAGGCCTTTAGTGATTTCCCGTCTTTTAGGTGATCCAGCGTGGAACCCTCAATATGGCTTATCCAGGGCCCTGAATGAGTTGCCCCCTTGCCTCCCTCTTCCATCGCATTTCTGACCATTGTCTCCCAATAATTAGAACCCAGTAAAATTTTAATGCTCATAGTTCCCTTAATACTGTTCTCCTTGGTCATGACTCACTTTTCTTTTGCCTGAGCAATTTTTATTCTGCCTTTCAGTTTCCTTTTAAATGTCATCTTATCTGGAAAGTCTTTCCTGGGCCCCCAGTACCCTCTCTCAAGGTTCTCACTGACAGCTGCTGATGCAGGGGACTGGAGTCATCTCACCCTAGACCTGGCTCGATGTCCAAGTGGCTTACCCACGTGGCTGCAGTTGCTCCTGGCTGTCAGCTAGTTGCTCAGGTGACGTGGTTGACCGCCATGTCCTCTCTCTGTGTGGCTCATGTTTTTTTCAGAAGAGCAGCTGGGTTCTGAGCAAACCGCCCGAGAGCTGGTATTCTAAAAGGCCTAGGCAGAAACCATAAACGTTCTCCATTAGCTGAGTCAAGAGAAAAGTACAGTAGCTCAAACAGCTCATTCTCCAACACATCCTGTCTAGTTGGATTTGGTATTTTTTTTCTTTTGCGTGTGTCTGTTGACAGTGGGAAATAATGATAGACATTCAAGATAGCAGACTGGGCGTCTGTGTTTATTGCTTCTCCCTCTCGCGATCCTCTCCACTCTGTAGACTGCGAATTGTTAAGGATGTTGTATAAAGTCAGGGGGGCAGAGATAGCAAGGAAATGAGGTTGCAGTCAAATGGTGCAAGGTCAGAGTTAGCAAAGAGTGTGAATGACGGAAAACAGGTGAGAAGACCCCAGCCTTCGAGAGAGGGAGCGAGGGCCGTTCCATGTGGACGGAGGGGGCTCTGCCCAGAGGCGCTCTAGCAGAGGTGGCTCCAGGGGGCAATGACAGGGTTGGCAGAGGAAGATCTGCTTCCTAGTCCTCTCACACCCCCCTGGCCCTGGGAGCAAAGCAGCCCGAAGGTCCCTCACAGGAAAAGAGCAAACAACAAAGAGTGTTGTCTTAAACACGCAAGAAGCATCTCAAGAGAAAGGCGAGTCAATGTGAGGTCTCCTCCTAGGAAGTCGGTAGATCAATTGGAGCCGCCTCCATTTAGCCCTTCACGCCCCCCATCCCCCCACCCCAGAACACAACCAACCACTTCCTCCCTGCAGGGGCTGCTGCACACGGAACGCCCTGCTCTCCTAGCTCCTTATTTTTCAAAATGATGTGATTTTCATAGCATATTGGATGTGTGCAAAATAATAAATACAGTGCAGATAAATAAGGGGCGACGGATACCCCCTAATTCCAATCAGTGGCCCCAGATTTGCCTTGACCTTTGGCTTGGTTTTGTCCCACACTTTGCTTCGGTCTGTGTCCTTTCTGAGTGAGAACATGCCAAGAATTTACTTCAGTGGCTGGGGCAGTCACATACAGGAGAGGGGTCAAAGTGCATCCTTAGGGGTAAAAATCAACTTGACCTAATTTATCTAAAAACAGGTGCCCCTGGGGAAGCAGGGCACAGACACAGGAGGCTTTGTTTTTTGTTTATCAAAATCGGCAGTCCTTGAATTTGAAGCTGTTCTCTCCGGTGACGGGAGCGGCATGGAGTGCACCAGGAGCTGTGGTTGAGTTAGAGCGCCTGCAGGCCCATGGAAGCGCACACATCTCATGATATTGAGCTTTCCCAGCATCGGTGTTACCTCTGGGATCTTACAGCTTCCACTCATTTGCGTTCTTAGCAGCATTATGCTTCGTTGTGATGTGTGTGTGTGTGTCTCAGGGTCGAACTGAGAATCGTTACACCAGTCAAACCTTATTAATACCACATCAAATAAGCGGGGATTAAAATAAGAGGAAGACACCCTACTGCATGGAATAGAGGCTCTTGCTTTCTCTCTGTGAAACCACTTTTTTTACAACTCAGCATTCTGAAATGAAGTGCTATTATAAACCTTTTTGCTCATGCCTATTAAAGTCGCCATTGATGCTGAAATGACAGTGATTACTTATTGACACTGGCTGGGGTAATTGCAGTGAGCAGCCTTGCTGTGGGCCAATTAAGCTGGAAACCCTACGTACAAGGTGAGGTGAAGACTCTCTAAACGGCACTAGAAATAACTATAAAATGACAAAGACCAAGAAAGAAGACATTCGTTGACAAATAGAATAGCAAAGGGCATGTTGTAATGTAGACATAGTCAACGGAGCAAGTCATTGTATATTTGAATTCCTCCTCCACTGGTGCTGATTAGTTTTGAAATGTAGTCTTTGAAAAATGGCAAGTAGAATGTTACATGGCTAGCCATAAAGATAGTGTACATTTTTAGTCAGAGAGAGAAAAAGGGGTATACCTATTGAGCTATAATTGAAAAGATAGGAGAATATGAAATTGTGTCCCTGTCATTTCTTTTGAAAATATATTCATATCTAACAAATTAGGATAGCTATAACCTAGAGTTCTAATTTGTGGTTGAGAAATACAGTTGACATTTTTCCTGGTGACACAGAGCTGCTGATTTAGGAGAGATGTCTACAAAAATTGTCAGAGATATTTCTTTTTTATTTAAACTTAACAAAAATTAACTGACTTTTTTCTTCATAAAAAAAGCAGTAAGTATATAAAAATGCAGAAAATGTAGCAAAAGTCATCAAAACAACAACAACCTTACCATTCAAAGATGACTAATTTTAACATATTAGTGCAATTCATGTAAGTCCTGTTTCTAAATACTTTGCACATCACACATGGATTCAGGTATCCTAATTTTATACAAATAATAATAAAAGCTAAGATTATTGACTGATTTTTGTGTTAGGCATGCTGTGACCACTGCACATGCAATACTGCATTCATTGCTCACAGCAGCCCATGACATAAATTGTATAATTTTCCTCATTTCACAGAAGAGGAACCTGAGGTACGGAGAGGTTAAGTACCACCCACCCAGCATAGCCTAGGCAACCAGTGGTTTGGGGATTAGGATCCTGCCCCAGAGCAGAAGTGTGGAGCTGCCATTTAAGTTACGTTATAGTACCTCCTACTTAAAAACACCTGAAACCATTGTCATCCTATATGTCAGGTATACCTCAGTGAAAAAATCTTGTGTGTGGAGAAAAGGAAAGGACTAAAAATATTTTCATGTATTTTGTGTCAGGTAGTACTTACTGTCAGTATACACCTAACCGGGACTTTGTTATTGAATATTTAGGCTATTTTCAATTTACCTCTATTACACGCCAAAACAGATATTAGCAAATCCATGTACAAAAAGCCCTTAATTTTATTTTATCAACCTTTTTAAACAAGTTTTGTTGGCTGGTTTCCTAAGCCCTATGAATATGTGGCCACCTCTCCTTTCTCTGCTCTACTCTGAGACTGGACTGTATTTCAATACACAGACACATCTCACTCTGCATACTGAGAATAGCCGTTTGTGGTATTCCAATACTATGCCTAAAGGTTCTTATACACGAGGCCTTTTTCCTCTATGGTGATGTTTGAGGCTTTGGAAGGGAAAAATAGAGTTGTGGTTGGGATTTGACTGGTTATGAGGCTATAATGAGAGAATTTAAACCAGAAAGAAACATACTCATGAATTATAAACTAGAATAGAAAGAGCACAGTCAGCACCTTCTTTGGATTTGCTTTGTTCATTGTTTATCTTGGCAGGACTCAAAAGTGTGGTATCTAAACGATGTAAAGCCTCGGAACCTCAAAAACCATGTGGCCAGACTTTTAATTTCTTATGACAGTCCGTGGAAAAATGAAACTTACCCCAAGGATTCTTTCCTCCCTTCAGTAGATCAGGCTCCTTTCTCTTTCTCTTTCTTTTTCTTCTCTTTTCCCCTAAGACACTGATGTAAGAATGCGGACTCCTAGGTAACCTTCAGTGTCCATCTGCACATTTTTTGTGACTCACTTCCTAACATGTGTCTCTCGAGTTTCGCTCCCACATCTTTATTTCCTTTCAGATGTTCTTGCATCTGTCTCACCCACAGGAAATTTCAGCCAGAGAATTTTGGTTCATGGAGGGTAAGATAGCCCAAGATCAATAACTCAGACATTCAGCAAGTCTGGTTTCTGCCCCCGTTACTTAGGTAAATACTGCTTGGTATTCTTTTGTGTAAAACACTATGATAAGCATGTCCACGTTAGGCCATATGGGGTCTGAAAAACTGACTCCACTCTTCCACTTACACAACTAGAAATCTAGACGAAATGTATGGAACGTAATACCAGCTCTCAGATATGGGCAGCAGGTGGCTCAGGCCCGTGCTTGGGGAGGGAGGCAGTGAGGGAAGGAGGGAAGGAGGGAGGGAGACCAAACAGCTGTGTGGCCCATCCCTGCAGCTTGTTGCCCAGAGGAATGCAGGGCGGGGCACATAAATAAGGATTGGTGGGGACAGAATCCTAGTTTGGGGAGATCAATTTGGGAAGAGGAATACCAGAGAGCAAAGAGTTCCTGAGAGAGAAAAAAGTGATAGGTAGATACATAGATGGGTAGATATCTGGTAGGTAGACAGATGGATAGAAAAATAGGTTGAAAACTAGAGAGAGCGAGAGAGCTCAGGAGACCTGCGGGAGGGTCCATGGGACGGGAGCGGGTCCTCTCCTGTGAGCAGACACTGGCCAAGGCGGAAGGAACCACCAGGAAACGGACTGACAGCCTCCAGGGCTCTCCTAAGCCTGGGCCAGTGTGTTTACCCGCCAGCCGCGTGTAAACATCACAATGCCAGGGCCTCATGTAGATTCTTCCCGAAGATTATTGCCTGCCAGTGAGGCGGAATGAGCTGTGGAGTAAGACCGCTCTGGACAGACCTATTACAGCTTCACATCAGGCCCGAAGAGGACCAAGTTGAGTCCAAGTAACATAAACATGACCGTGGTCCCAAGTGGAATCCAGCAATATTTCAAGGAATACACAAGGAGTGCCCAATTGGGTTAAATTTCCCCATCTGACAGCCAAGTCAAATATTACCAGGGATGGGAAGAAGCAGCAAAAGGTGACCCACAACCAGCATAAATCCAGTCACCGGAAATGGACCCAGAGGGGAGCAAGATGATGGGCGTAGAAGATGAGAACGTTGAAACATGTATGGCTACGTTCCATATGTTCTAGAATGGGAAGGAATATGGTGAGAAAGGAGATGCGAAATGTTTTTGTAAAGGCAAGTAGAATCTCTAGAGATGAGCAAATAAAATAGGTAACATTAAAAAATGCACTGGATAAGGTTAAAGCAGATTAGACATGGCAGAAAAAAAGGATTAGTGAACTTGGGAGACATAGCAGTAGATACGATTCAAAATCAAGCACAGAGATGAAAACGACTGAAAAAAATTGGACATAAGTGAACTGCGGATCTAAAGTCGTCAGAACAAACACCGTGACAGGCATCGGGCTCCTCCCCGGTGCCGGGCCTGTGCTAAGCACCTCACCTGTGTTACGGCATGTACACAGCATGTAGCTCTAGGAGGCGGGGACTGCCTTCGTCCCGATAAGCACAGGAGGACAGCATAACATCCAAAACACAGTGACGCTAAGCAAACGTGTCATTAGAAAACAGAGCCTTTGTTTGGGAAACACTTGAGAACTTTCGAAGATTTATTTTCATGTTACCAATTCAAAGCCCTGTATCTCTTTTGAAGCTCAAAATAGAACCGAATGTTACGCCGAGTAATTATTAGCTACAAAACAGTGTGTGTACTTAAGCTCATACACTTAGTAAAACCAAGGACATAAGTCGCATTTCCTACCTCTTTCTTATTTCCTGTTCCATTTCTAGGAGAGCTGCCACGGTCACAAATTAGCAAAGAGAAGGTTTTTTCCTAAGGCCAGGGTAGCCTCACAGACGAGGTCGGACAAGGACCAGGTTTTCAAACACAAACCGGGGTTGCACAGGCCGGAGAAGGTGTGTCCGCTACTGTGGGCGGAGAGAGCACGCGGGGCACGAGGTAGGCAGCAGGGGCAATGGATGATGGAAGGCAGCACCCATTCTTGAAATGGTGAGCTCCCACTTCTTCAAAACGATGGTCAGACGTGTTTCAGGGGACCTAGGA
This sequence comes from Cnephaeus nilssonii, assembly GCF_951640355.1. Taxonomy (NCBI): domain Eukaryota; kingdom Metazoa; phylum Chordata; class Mammalia; order Chiroptera; family Vespertilionidae; genus Cnephaeus; species Cnephaeus nilssonii. The sequence goes on from NC_137092.1 coordinate 3,321,468, forward strand.
TGATGGGTGCAGGCTCATGCAGAGGAGTTTGTTTTTTACATGGGGGGTGTAAGTCTGACGCTCTTTTAAAATATGTATTTTTTTAATTGATTTCAGAGAGGAAGGGAGAGGGAGAGAGAGATAGAAACATCCATGATGAGACAGAATCATGGGTCGGCTGCCTCCTGCACGCCCCACACTGGGAATCAAGCCCACAACCCAGGCAAGTGCCCTGACCGGGAATCGAACTTGTGACCTCCTGGTTCATAGGTCAGCGCTCAACCGCTGAGCTATTCCAGTCAGGCGTAATGCTCTTTTGAATGGTGCTCAAGAGTTAGAGAACATTTGAGAAAGCCATTTGGAGAAAGACAGCGTTAGCCTTTGATGAATTTAACCTGATGGAATACATACACACACACACACACACACACACACACACACACACACACACACACAACTATTCTATAAAACTTAGGAATTTATGTAACTACATACATCCTCCAATTGACATCTTGAAGACAGAAGTTCAAAAAAAAAAGAGGTTGACATCTTTTTGAAGAAATCAAGTTGCAGTTTTGTGTAGTTGCCTTGCTTTTAACCTCATGCACAGGACCATTTTCAGCTGAGCCATTACATAATGACCCATTGGCGTACACAAGGATGGCTACCTACACTGCAGGCACTGAATTATAAAGCACAGCATAACGCTATCCTAAGTTATTTGGACTTCCCCTTAGGAAGAAAAGGAAATGTGGAGTAGATTTGGCCATGCTTTCTCCTCAGCATCTCAAGTGAGTCATTAAGGAAGGATTTTGCATTGCCAAGATGCTGCTTTATATGTCACTAAATGGCTTCATTTACTTCTAGTCACTGGACACCAAGCCCTTAGCTATAGATTGGTGCCTGTTCTTTTCACAGCTGGGAGCAGAATTTTCTCTGAAATCCTTTAGCATTTTATCTGCACCTCTGTAATGGCCCATGTCAGTTTAATCTTAGAATTTTAATTATTTATGTACCTGTCTTCATTTAAACAGATACTGAGGGAAAAGATCCTTTTGTTTTTTATATGTGTATTTACATAGTACTATGATAATATATTATGCACATTATATTAAACTAGAAGCCCGGTGCACGAAATTCGTGCACGGCGGGGGGTTGTCCCTCAGCCCAGCCTGTACCCTCTCCAATCTGGGACTCCTGGAGGGATGTCCGACTGCCCGTTTAGGCCCGATCCTGGTGGGATCGGGCCTAAATAATATTTTTTACTGTGTAGCTCTTGTTATTTGTATAAATTATTTTATAGCTCAGTGTTGAGTCTTATAAACTGTCTATGTACAGCATATGTAATAAGTGTTTATTAAATTCACAGACTTGGAAATTTCAAAACTTTACCCAGTTATAACATGCTATGTATTTTTCCCTATTTTAATATAATTAGTAATTCCCTTTTTCAGAAGTCTAAATGAGGCTAAGTAACAATATTGTAGATTTAAACTCAAAATCCAATCAAAGATTGAGACTTTCTAATGCAGTTGGAATTAAGTTTTCACCTTAACAAATATCTAACAGCACCGGACATATTTTAATAGACTTTAGACCTTTGTATTTTAATGACTCAGTGGAGTTAAATCTGCAATTCGGTAACTAATTACTAAGATAAAAACTTTCTATTTAAAAGGCACCTAACAGATTTCAGTATCAAGAGGCATCATTTCATCATATTTGGGATCGGTCTTTATTTTATTTTCATAGTTACCTTCTTCGTACCCATTCAGGCTGTGGAATTGTTAGGGTTACGGAGAATGAAAAGCCCCAAGTCAAGGCCTTTCCCATTTCCCATCATCACGCAGTCCCAGTGTGGTGGAGCCAGGCAGCTCTCCCTGTGAGCCTCCATTCGCAGGGACGCCCAGCTCAGGTGGAGAGTTCCTCCGGAGGTCAGTGGGGGCGCTGCAGCTAGACGGACTTCCTGAGGAAAGGCGGATGGTGCATCCTCCCAGGTCTATTCAGACACGGTCGGGTCCTTCCCCACCCTCCTGCCGAACCAATACCTCGAGTGTTGGTACTCCCAGGGCCGTGTCCCTTTCCTTCAAGATGATGGCGCATCTGGGTGTCCCCTTTCATCGGAGGATACGCTTGTCGCTGAAAGCAGGGAGTGAGAGGCGTCCTTCTCTTCCCTTGGTAGAGATTAGGGCTTGCCAACTCTCTAGCTTCTCCAGGGCTCCGATAGCTGAAGAGCTGCTCATTGGTTTGGACAAATTGGATTGTAAAGATGGTGATTTGATTGACAGTTCTGAGAGCTTCATGCTTCAATTCTCATAACGTCAAAATAAGTGTAAGGCTTCTCCACCCCCAGCACAACTGAGGTCACTTCATTTATACTTGGCAATTCTTATCTCCCTAAATCCTGTGGTTAAGCAAGCAGGGTAAAAGGGCTCTAATTCAATGTTGGAAGATCCAGGAGAGCCAGCCACTTGGTCACATTCCCAGGAATGACCTTTGAGAAGGAAGTGTCATGCCAGGAAGAAAGGCATTGGCTTGGAGATGAGTGGACCTCTTTCCAGGTGCCTTGGACTTTCCCCTTAACTTCTCTCCACCTGTTTCATCATCACCACAATGGTGGTAACCATACCAATGGTGCAGGGAGTCAGTGCAACATAATCCTATATAATAAAAGGCTAATATGCAAATTGACCGAACAGTGGAACAACCGGTCACTATGGTGCACACTGACCACCAGGAGGCAGCTCCTGCATTGAGCGTCTGCCCCCTGGTGGTCAGTGCACTCCCACAGCCAACCTCCTTGGTCCCTCTCCCTGGTTAGCCACCCCGATTGGCCCTGATCAGCCCCGATTGCTGGCCAGGCCAAGGGACCCCACCCGTGCACAAATTCGTGCACCGGGCCTCTAGTCATACAATATGTTTTCTTTCCCATTTCAATCCTTTGGGTTGTTCAAGTCCATGGTCTTGGACCCCACATAAAACCTGTCAGGAAATCGTGTTGGTCTGCCTTTCACATCTGTCCATCATTGGATGGCTTCTGGCTGTCTCCACCACTGCCATGTGGCCCAAGACTTTCCTTCTCTCCCCAGGTTCACTGGGATGACCTCAGGGTATTCCCTGCTTCTGCTCTCTCCCCATAGCTTGTCTGTTCAATGACAGGCAAAGCTGTTTTTAAAAAACCTAAGTCAGGGATTCCACATCTCTCAAAATCTCCCCAAAGCTTCCTTCCCGTCGCACTTCGAGCCAGATTTCTTTAAATGTATCTCACAGCCCTCCCTGATCCGGTCATGTTTCACCTCCCTGTTCATTCTCTGTAAAATCCATGCACCCTTTCCTATGTCTGTCCCCTTTCTTGTCTCATTTCTGCTCCATAGCACTTATCACCGTCTACCTACCAAGCTGGGCATTGTGTTTTGTTTATTGTTTACCCTTTTCTGCCGTCAACCACTGTAGTGCGCCATCTCCGATGTGCTCACCTGTTTTGCTTCCCCCACCCCCTCCTCATTTGTACCTCCTGGATTATACTCCACAGTGGATTACTTGTACTCAAACTTCTATTTTTGGCTTCGTTTTGTTGGGAAATTCAGGTTGACAGTGGCACCTGAGTTGCCCAGGAAGCAGAAATGTTATGGGTGGATGACGAATCGGTCATGTGACAGTAAGAAACGTGCTACTGTTAAGTGGGGTGTTGAAAACCCCTGGGATGCACCCCAGCTTTGTAATCCCCATAGCTCTCAGATATGATGCGTTGGGATGAAGGAAAATGGAAGTAAAGCATTGTGTCCCGGGGTGACTCTGATAGTTGGGAAATAGAGGCAATAATTATTACAAAGATTACAGTGGATGTGTAACATTACATTTATCAATGGAAGAAATGCACACTCAGAGAAAACTGCCTTAACAGTGTCAGTTGGGAAGAGACAAACAGCTGTGTGAAACAGTATTTTTTTTAACTTTCAAAGCTTGTACACATTCACTCTATGCACAGCTTTTCTTTATCCTGATAATAGGCAATTGTTTGCATATAAACATGAATTTAGTTATACTCATACATCCTTCTCTCCATTAGCAAATAGCATTGACTAGGACGATTGAGCAAAGCTGTTTATATGAACATGGCTAATTTAGTAAAATATACTTTATTTCAGTAGCATAGACAAATACTATTTCTCTTCAGGGTTATAATACTTTTCATTCTTGTAAAGTATTTATTTTTCATATTTTAATTATGAAAACCTTTTAAACATCCATAAACATTGAAAAAAAATTTAACTGAACACGTTCTTGATTTTACAGTTAACATTTTTTAACACAGCCTGTTTATGGTATACAGTATCTATCCATCTTACCATTTTCTGTTCATCTACCCGTCTGTCTTCCTCAAGCAGTTATAATTATGTCGTAAATTCTTTCCTGTGTCATTTTATTATTGGCTACCTCTGGTGTTGGTCTCTATTGCATTGATTTGTTTTTTTTTTAATCTGAAGAATGGGTCACACTTTCTTGTTTCTTCCTATGATATGTAATATCAAAAGTCGTCTCGGACAATGTGAATTAATTCTGCATTGTAGAACATTTGAATTAAGTTAGGTTCTGCCAAAGAATAATTTACAAAGCAGCATTTAACTTTCATAAGCACAAGTGCAGTCTCTGACCTAGGGGTCTGCTTGGAATCTGCCCTGTGCGTGTGTGGTTCAAAGGTCCCTCAGATATCTGGTCAACCCCGTCATGTGACCTTCCCCTTCAGCGTGCCCTCTCCTCAAGGACTTCCAGCTTCCCTCTCTAGTGGCTGTGACGCCTGCCATTGCCCGCTAATTCTGCCAGCCAGGGTGACCTCTACTTCCCACCAGAGGCTCAGCCCACCCACGTGGTGGCACTGGGGGGCCTATCGTTTGGCTAAATGTGGTGAAAAACATGAAATCCCCAAGCTCTGTTCTCTTCACAAGTCTCAGCTGCTCTGCAGTTCCGCCTATACCTGCTCACCCTCTGGTGCATTCAGGTAGCTATTGTGTTTTATGAATTTTTAAATATTTTGTCCAGACTTTAGAGTTATTTCCTGCTTGGTAGTTGTTCTTTCTGGAGTTTTTGGCCAACCTAAGACTCCCACAGTCACCTCCTAACTCACTACATGCAGTGATTGAAAACCTTGTTGTGTTTACGAGATTTATAATAATACATAATAAGAATAAAATCACGTAGCTCATCACAGGTGAACACTGGAATTTTTCTATGCCCAGTTAAGCTGGATCTCTTCTCATATCACACATTTGGCCCAAATTTATGATCATCCAAAGACCCGATCAGGAGCTATTCTTACATTTGATGTGGAGTCTGTGGCAAATGCCAGGGAAGGTGCTCACAGCAGCAGAGGGGAAAAAACACTTCCTAGGTCAGAGTAGACACCGCTCCGTGGACAGCGCGAGGCGGGGAAGATCATGCAGTGGGTGGCTGGAGTGATAGAACCCAATAAATTCTTAAAGAGAAAACAGTCAATTAGGTCCAAGAAGCCACTTACTGATTTGCCCACATGTCATTCGGATGACCTGGCTCCCTGCCAGGAACACCACGGGCATGGTGGCCCACCAGGCGATCGCTTTCTCACCCACATTCAAAGCCCAGCTCACCCGTGGAGCCAGCGGAGGAAATGGTTAGCGAGACTGTCTCTATTCTGATACTGTATGCTGACATTTCCCAACCAGAATAATAAGGCTGCTTGGCCATTTTTTTTCTCAAAAGTTAAGCAAATTATTCACTCAATGATACAGAGAGAGTGTATTTTAATCATTTCAAAGCATGCTGATTTATTGTCCTTCATGGTGCTTTATTTACATAATGGAAATCCAATATTTTAACATAAACTTTCTGAGGAATTGGGAAGCGGTGACCAAGGCCCGGGCTGGCCCACCAGGCGAGAGCATTTACAACCACTTGGTCTGGAGACAGACAGCAGCCTGGCAGGGGAGCATTTCGGAAACGTGTCCGGATGGCTATTTGAAAAACTCACTCGCTGACAGGCTTGCTGATGAGTACGGACTGTGGGCACAGGTTTGCTTCGCCATATTCTAAACGGCGACACCTATCCCACAGAAAACCATCTGTGTCCTGTCACCGTTTACTAATTAAATGTCAGTCCTTTTCCAAGATCTCGTGTCTGATCAACAAAGACCTCGATAAATGATGGCTGCAGGTGCCCATCATGGGGAGTCCTTGCTGTCCCTGTACTATGAGTGACCAGCCGGGAGCCAAACCTGCCACTCCCGCTAGAAATCCCAGTGACGTGAGCCTTCTAAAAAAATTGCATAAGATGACCCCTGGGAGAACAATGATTTGCATGTGCACATATTAATGAAAGCAATCCCTGTTTGTTATTCAGATGTATTTGAATGCTGCCATATCATCATTTGGGGGGCGGGGGGGGGGGGGGGAAATGTGGACTATTTGCCAAGATTCCCTTCCTTAAAAATATAATTTGCCCTCTAATCTTAGAAATAGAATAGACCTTTACACTTGGTTCATGCTCTGCACCTGAGAATATTATGGCAAGAAGTAAGGTTTTGTGAATGACAGACTTTTACCTCTTTTCTGCACTTACATAAATGTTAGGCTCGATTTTATTAAAAGTGCTCATTTTACTATGTGTGAGAAGATACATGTCTAAAATTTTCCCAACACCTGGAATTGTTGGAAGGCATTTTCGAGCAATGAATTTCTATGGAACGCTTTACATGTCCATTGGCACGGGCAGGTATTGTACCTGCATGGAGAGAGTTTCTGGATGACGCAAATAAAATAATGATGTTGAAAGACAAGGGTTTTATTTTTGTATCAAACACAAACTGGCTGCGTATTTCCTTGAATTTCTTGCAATCTAAAAATATTCTCCTTGAACATATAGGCACTCTGTGGGTACAATAGCAACACACTGACCACAGAAAGCCACGTTTTATCTTTCAAACGTTATGATTAAAGGGTTACACCTACTACCTGGGCCCGTTATCCTTTCTCGGGTGTGATAAAGAGGCTCTTTTCCGAGAGGTTAATTGCCTCTCACGGTTGCTGTTATCAGCATCTGAGAATGTACAGAAAACGCGTCTCTATTTTGGTTAAAAGAAACAGAAGCAGGGAACTCAGGAGCGAGGTCATGCCGTGCTGGTGTCAAGCAATGTCAGGTGTCTGAATTAATACATATTCTATTTGGAAGCAATGTGAGCGTAACGGTACATAATAATAGGTCTCCCTTATATTTCAGAGTCGATGTGGAATTTGCTGCAGACCATAGTAATTCTGTAGAGAAGGCGTTGCGCTCTTAAATCATATAAAATTTTTATTGCTTGTCTCGACTAATATTTCTTTTGCTCTCAAAACACTATCAGCTTAAAAACAAGAAAAGAACCCTGCACATTTCTGCCACCCTGGAAATTGAACACGGGCTCCACTCAGGGCTATAATCGCTCCTATTCCAGTAAAATTCCTTAGGCAACTGTAATTGAAGGAAGTGAAATACACAAAGAAAAATCATTAAAAGGAAGCCTCTTTCAGAACTGTAATTAAGTAGATTAGCTTTGTGGGATAAATTAAGAGCAAAGAAAATTAAAATCAGGATAATATTGGGGGGTGGGGGGGGGGCACACAACAGAATGCAAACCGGGCAATCAAAACGATAAATACCCTTGGCCCATGTTGCTGCATTAATAACCATGTATTTGTCCTAGTGATTTGCCCTTGGAGCATGTCAACACGGTGGGGAGTCGCTAGCTTCCGTGGTCACATTCTCCCTAGAAGGAGACGAAGGAGACTGAGGGGATTGAAGGAACACACTCCTGCCAGCTTCTTCCTTATAGCTGGGCTGCAGAGGTGGCGGCCAAAGAGCTGAGTCATTGCCAGTGCTTCCTCTAGACCAGAAATGGCCTCACCTTTGCCGTGGCAAGCTTCCTTCTTTACCCAGTGCCCTTCCCGCGGCCTCACCTGTGCTAGGCGTGGAGGTGGGTGCAGAAAGCAAGGTCTCAAAGACATTTCTCCACCAGCATATTTTTCTACCGCCTCACTCAACGGTGATTTTTTTCCTATAGAAAAGCATTCTGTTTTACATGAACAGGTTGTTATGGAAATCCAACATGTTCTTCATGGAAATGTTTATTGATTTTTACCCCCTCATGGCATCACCTTGAGAAAGGGTCCCTGTAAGTTTTAGCCTCCATTGGTCAATGCTGGGACCATAACCTATGACTTGGCTGAGACCCACACCCCTTTCCTGTCATGCAGTAAATCCTGACAATAGTATTCCTTTTATTCATTATTTTCGGAAGTTACTTTATTAAAATAGTCCAGCAATTATATGACAAGGATTTGTCTTGTTTTCCCACAGAATTGTCAGAAAGGACTTACATTGTACTTTCTCACGCTATTATTAAGAGACATTTCTGGGTTATTGGATTTGGGAATTGATTTGCAAGTCCACGCTGCCCTTTCCTTTCTGTGTCATAAATTGATATATAACTTAATGTGCCTGAGGTATCATTATCTCTGGCAAGATGGCAAATGATATTCTACTGCATTACTTCTGTAAAAATGTCATAGATTAGTTCTGAAATCAGGTGATACAAGACACATCAAAACGTTAACAATTATGGAACTATTTTCAGCTTTATTATTTGGATGGATATGTAGATGTTGGATGGATGGATAGATAGATGATAGATGGATGGATTGATAGATTTAGGTCATGTGGACACAAGTTTGGGGAAAGAATCTCCTCTGATTCCACTGGCATCAAGTCCATTGATTGTATTTGGGGGGATATTTGTTTATGCACACCATTACACGACTCATCATTTCTTAGGACCACACAGTGTCATAAGGGCCTGGTTCCACTGACTGAGGGCACTAATGGCCCTTAAAAATGTCCTCTTCAAGGCGTTGCTTCTGAGCGCCTGGCATCGTTCTCATTGTGTGAAGTTTTATAATTTTCAGTTTAAAGGAAAAGTATATCCCCATCTTCAAAGGAGTACAGCAGACCCTAGAGTGGTCTGATCAGGCCGTCAGACTAAAATAGGTCACATTTCAGATATACACTGAGTGGCCAGATTATTATGATCTCTGAACGCATAATAATCTGGCCACTCAGTGTATATCCTACATAATAAAAGGCTAATATGCAAATTGTCCCCTTGACCAGGAGTTCGATCAGCAGGCAAGCTGGCCAACTGCCCATGTCCCCTCCCCCTGGCCAGGCTGGCCGGACCCCACCCATGCACGAATTCATGCACCGGGCCTCTAATATATATATATATATATACACACTGAGTGGCCAGATTATTATGTGTTCAGAGATCATAATAATCTGGCCACTCAGTGTATATTGAGTGTATGCTCTTCAGTTAAACTGGTTCATTGATTATATGAAGAAAGTCAACATCAATCTGGCTGCTACGTGTGTCCACCTGGTGCTTCCGAAGACTGCCTGGGACTCTTAAAGCCACATCCTTTGCCATGGCTATCAAGACTCCATTAATTTATATTCCCATGGTGAATAAGAGTTAACACACAACCGTGTCATGTGTATTAAAGGCAAGCCACCGCAAATGCCTAAAGCTATTTGGGTATTTATGGTTTGTCTCTTACCTGAAGTTCTTTAGTTTTTAAAATACTACGGAGATGCCCCGAGGGGGGGTTCTTCTTGCTGGGTTAAACACCTGCGATAAAATATTCATGTGACCCACACAGGGATACCCGAGAGGAAAAGCTGGGGAACGCTGCATTTCAGTAGAATGAGAAGTCCCTTTCTCCTTCCTGTAATTTTCTTTTGTGAAATGTTCGCAGCATTGCTAAGGCAGTTGGCCTCGCAGATTGATGAGCTATTTTTATGCAGCTATTGTCTTCAGAGACAAAGCACCTTGATCGCTTGCCCGGTAACTCCTCCAGGCTCCTTTCAACACCCGTTACTCCAGCGCCTTCAGTTGTTGTTAATTAAGTCATCATATTACCAGGAGTCTCTCCTTGTTTTATGACATGAGAAACGGTTCTGGTGTTTGCGAAATGGGCAGACATGAGAAAGTGTATAGGTAGGGGATATTGCAGAGAAATGGGCAGACATGAGAAAGTGTATAGGTAGGGGATATTGCAGAGACCGCTTTCATCAATTGAAAGAAAACAGGAAGAAAGACTGGACTAATCTCTTCCCTTAGAAGCACAACCTCCCATTTCTAACACGGTTCCACGTGAGCGTTCTCTACTAATGACGGCCAATGCGATTCCATTGGGTTCAACCCAAGCAGAACCTTTTTAAAGAATTCTGATAGAAAGAAGTTCAGCTTCAGAGAGAAGGAATAAGATATAACCTCTAATTTTAATTGGGATGTTCTTACTCTCTGGTTAAAAGGCAAAACATTAAACCAAACCAGCCAAACAAACACAAAACTCTTGACTTGATGACTTTGTGATCAATAAGCTAATTCTTGCTGCAATGAAATTACCACAGAAAAATTTTAGAATAAGCCAATACAATAAAGGATTCGGGTTCGTAAAGTAGAAAATTATGAGGGAAGGGGGAGCAGAGTGAGATAGAAGAGGGTAGAGGGGGCATAAATGGTGATGGAAGGAGACTTGACTTGGGGTGGTGAACACTTAATGCAATATACAGTTGATGCTTTATAGAATTGTACACCTGAAACCTTTGTAATTTTGTTAAACAATGTCACCCCAATAAATTCAATTTTAAAAAGATACATGAAAATGACAAGTCCTGAAATTAAGAAGAAAAGGGCAGTTGGGCTTCGTTCATTGTTCGGAGCACTCCCTGGTCTTATAGAAAATGAAAGAGTAATAACAGCACAGGAAAGAAAAATATGAAAATGCCCTCAATTTGTCGGCAAAACTCTTAAGTTTTGCAACTGTCTTAGGCGCTAAAAGAGTTATCAGTGTAGAAAAGTCATACACAGCTTGAAAATAAGACAAAAAAGGTGGGCAGCGTGCCTTCAATAGCGTAAGAGGACAGGCTACACAAGGACTGTTGGGAAAGTACTAAATGCCTTAGTTACTATTGATCAGAAGTCCCAGGTACAGTTGAGTTATTTGGTAATGTGTCGCTGTTTATCCAGTAGAGATGCAAATAGTGTCTGTGCAGTGTTACAGATAATTCCAAAAGCTTATGGCCTGTTTTACATTAAAAGCTTTATCTGTAACTGGGCAATCTTACCCTAGCATTTCCCTTTTATGTGCCCGTGAACAGCCTACCTTTGAACCATAATATCTTCTTGTTCCCTTCACTAATTAACAAATTATTTCAAATCTAAGAGACTAAGAGGAAAATGGAAAAGTAAAGGCATTTTGTTATCAAATGGAGAATATTCTGAATAAGAATATTGATGTACCCACTAAAATCTCATGAAGTATCATCTTCCAAATCAAGACTAAAACCATATGGCTCACTTGACAAAGAAAAAACAACAGGTTGAAACAAAAAGTAAATGTTTAATTCAAGAGATTTCAACTAAAATGCTACAAGTTTTTTATATTTTAAATCTTTTTCCATGAAAGAGTGTTTATGCCCTAAGAATTAATTCAGTAAGCAGTAATGCATTTATAACAGGGGCCATGTCTAGGAAAAGAGCATACAGAATCCAAAACAATTCACGGAGGTGATTCATTGTATTTAAGATTATTTGAACATGAACTAAATCTCAATATATATGGCAGATTATCTTTTTGGTATACAGAAAGATGGTGATGTACCTTAATAAATCCATAGCAAGAATTTTAAAAACACATTGCATGATACATTGAAATGAACTTTACAAATGATTATTGTTGATTTGTGATTCCTAACGTTATCAAATTTTTTAGCTTAAAATACCGCTGTATTCTAAGGGGTAACATTTGTGGTGTAGAAAAACTGTGACTTATGCATAACCCATAGACACAGACAACAGTGATGTGATGGCTGGGGGAGGGGGGGGTCGAGTGGGGGGGATGGCCCGTGAGGTCTGGGTGGAGGTGGGCAAAGGGGGGGTGTTGAATAGGGACATTTGTAATCATGTCAATAATAAAAAATAAGGGGAAAAAAGGAAACATGATTTTAAAACATCAGTCTGAAAACCCACAAGTAAAACAATGTTTACAGTAACACAATGTGCAAAAGTATTTTTGAAATAGCATTCTTTTTCATTCTTCCAAAGAGGAGGTTCCATAACAACCTCCCTAAAACAGCTTCCACCCAAACTGAAAGCAACAGAAGCCTAATCATTGGAACCTCACTTGACTGTTTCATTAAAACTCAGTTTTCACAAAGCAAAGCCATTAATAGGCCGAGGCTTTTTCAAAAAGTTTAACTAATTAACAAATTATTTCACTAATTAATTTGGCCCCTGCAATTGTTGTTCTAACCCCTTGCAACCTTCAATGAACCAGAAATTTGAAAATAACCTTAAATTAACATTTTTCAGTCAAAAAGATGAAAGATAAATTAGTTGTGCAAGAGCAAAAACTGTGGAGGTTGAATTCCCCAAGTGAAGGAAAGTGCCTTTTGGAGCCTGGTTACTTTTCCTCTAGTGTTTCTGTGGGGAAAGCCTCCGTATTCTACCACGTTCCGATCAAATGACGTTTCTTAAAGGTTTCTCTGATTTCTTCCCCTCAAGAGCAGAGGAGAGAAACAGGCCCTGGATAGTCCCACAATGAAATGCTTTCAGTAGTTACACATGAATATGCTGGGACCAGAGCAATGACTGTGAGTGACTTATAGAACCACGAAGTGAGTTACATAAGGCAAGGTGCGCATTTCATCACCACAACCACCGTCATCATTCCCGTTTCACCGACGAGGCCATTGAGTCTCAGAATATTATGTGCTCTTCAATATCTAGTGGACCTTGTCAATTATGTGCATCTGTTCCTGTCGTGAAATAATGGCAGCAGAATTGTGAGGCATTTGGGTAGTCACATTTGGATGGAGATAATAGTACTTGCTAACGGGTTGGATGGGCGTGTGAAAGAGGAAGAGGAGTCTATGATCCCAGGTTCTCTGCTGAAGCAATCTGCGTTCAAGTTGGGATTACTGAGCAAAATTAGAAACACACTCAGGCAGGAAGAGGTTTGTGAGGGACAATTCATATCTTGGCTTTGCGGGTCATAAGCGTGATGCCTGCTCGACGTCCACGTGAAGCTCTCCTGTAGGCTGTCAGGTAGCCCAGTCTGGAATTGAGGGTGAGGGTCTCAGGCGGACGTAGACCTGGAGGTCATTATCGTTGCATTGCTATTTAAAGTCAGGAGATGGACTTATTCACCCAGCAGATGACTGGTCAGAGGCGGGAAAAGGCTCCAAGAAGGGACACCACAGAGGAAGAAAAGCAGGGACGCTGAGTACCGCAGAAGTCAAGTGAAGGGAACGTCTCCAGCAGGAGGCAGTGGTTATGATTAATTTATTCAAATGGGGCTGAGAAGATGAATAATTGAATGTCAGATGGGGTGATGCGGAGGTGACTGGTGACATTGCCTTCAGCAGAGAGGGATACAGTCTGGATTGCAAGAAGAGGGTGCCTTTGGAAAAACGCTTGAAATGTCTCCCTCTCGGGAAAACAATCCTCAGAACCTCAGACAGGAAACAGCCTGTTGCCTTTGAGTTTCCATTTTTAATGACTTCCTTATGGATTCTCAGGAGAAATCTTCTGCTGTTCTCTCCAACCCTAGCATGCCACCAAGATGCTATTTCCATAGGGCCTTTCACTCTTTAAAGATATGATTTGTGCCCTGGCTGGTGCGGCTCAGTTGGTTGGGCATCGTCCCGTGCACTGAAGGGTTGCTGGTTCGATGCCTGGTCAGGGCACAGGCCTGGGTTGCAGGCTCAGTCCCTGGTAGGGGGCATGCAGGAGGCAGCCGATGGATGTTTTCTCTCACGTCAATGTCTCTCTCTCCGTCCATCTCCCTTTATCTCGCTCGACAATTATTAGTAATAAAACATCTTTAAAAAAAGATATTTGCGGTGCTGTTAGCACTGGGGAGGGGAAAGGTAAGGGGGCGTCTCTCTTGGGAGCCATTTGTCATCGTTCTCATAGTTCTTGGCCTCCTTATACTAACAGCCTCATGAGCCCCTTGCGCTCAGACTTCCTGAATCTGAATAATTTCTGGAACTGCTGTTACCTTTGTGGCAATTTTTTATGCGTATTTTATCATTACATTGATAACTTTATTTATGTCTATTTTAGGCTCTAGAATTCTCTGAATTTGTGCCTCCATCAATTTCATCCAATGAGTTTTCTACACTCATCGAACTTATCAAAATGGAATTTCCTAAAGCCATCCTTTCTTGCTATTCTGTATGTCACTAAATTATTTTCATTTATTATAATTCATTATATTTTATGATCTTTTGAGGAATTTGGTTAAAGGAGAGAAAAGACAAAAATTCTCCTTTAAAAATAGTTAAGATAAGCATCATATTTGTAACAGCTTGACTTATAAAAACATATACAATGCAATTAATTTAAGTGATGAATAGATTATACCTGAAGCTCTAATCCTAATAAAAAGCAATGTAAGAGAAATAGATGAATTCACTTACACTGAAAAAAAAAATCTGCTTACTCATGCCAAACCATAGGTTTTATTTAGATTGTTATTGAGAGGTCAGTGGGCTCTGCATAGAATTATTGCACCGAATATGAGAAGCAATATTATAGGATGCAATTCTGATTATACAAACCATAATTAACATTGATGATGAATAAAAAGGGAAATTTTGGTTAGCTCTCTAATCAGGTCAATGTTAAGGCACATGTCCAAAAAACACGCCAGGGAGTGTGAGACAAATGCCTGATAGAATCGTTTCAAATAGTTTATAATAATGCCTACTATTTGTGTGGTAAGTCAACACACAACACAAAGGCTAACTAGTTTTATTATATGTAAATACTAAATATGTAAAAGGGGTATTAAAAACTGTGCTTGATTAACATTGACATAGGAAAACAGCTTGGGGGTAAAGTCTCTAATGTTGATATAAAATGGTAAGAATGACGTATATGAAGCATTTTATCACATCCTTATATTCTCTCAACACTTGGAGATGTGCCGTGCAACTCCTCTCGTTTTTATAGAGGAGAGGGCTAAGGCACAGAGCTTTTAGGTCACTGGTCCCAGGCCACCCAGCTGACTGTGGCAGAAACAAGATTTGACGCATGGGCATCTGGCTCTAGGCTCCCCACTTTCCTCTCAGAGAATTTAGGATGGTCCTTTAGATAGTTTTTTTTCCTGTTCCTAAGCAACAGAGGATTCATTTCAAGCAGAGATGATTAATGCTTAATTAAGTGATAAAGAGTGGGGGAAAGTATAGTCATTTACAAGTAGTTTATAGACAAACACAGATGAATCACATACCCCAGAGAGGGTGGAGCTTTCGATGTCACTATGGGGCCACCGTGCTTATGTCTGAGAAGCTATAAAAAATCAGACAGTTGTCGTGAGACTGGAGATACCGGTAGATGAGTCCGTGCCTCTCCTATTATAAAGAAGCGACAAAATCACCAACTGGAAGCCAAGAGTGTGAGGTGAGCCTTTGACAGAAGTCGAGGCTGGTGACAGCACTTGGGGAACAAGAGCATAGACGAGGCGTCACTGGAAATTCACGAAGAAAGACGATGCCAACCAAACAGAATAATTTTTAATATCCTCTGGTTGCATTTAATACTATGGATAGGTGAGCCAGAGGAGCCCACCACATCATCAGTTACACCTCTAGAATTTTAGGAATTATTTAACTGGAGATATTATGGTTATTTTTCTGGTCATGGTAAAACAAAATTATGACTCATATTGAGAGTTTTTAAATATATTTGCACTTGATTAAGCAAATCAAAGATATGATGGGTGAATAAGGGAATGTTGTAGTGCGCCTTCACTTTTCACTGTTTTTTATAAATATCTCAGGAAAAGGATTCTCAACTTTGCTTAATTTGCAATCTGACAATTTTTTTTTAAATCAAGAATCTGCTTTTAGAGAAGTGTGTGTCAAGGAGACGGAGAGGAGTGCGAATGCAGCCCTATCCATGACACTTGCCTGTCCTCTTCGATGGCTTGGGATGGAGGAGTGAATGAATGCCTTAAGGGCCAGTGCCACTAGGGACTTGACTGTGTGAGGAAGCCAGGCAGGCCACCAGTCAGGGCACCGGGTAACCATCGGTAACAGAGGCGGGAGGGGGGAGTTGTCGGTAGCCCCGTGTAGGTCTCATGTCAATGGTGGGACATTTGGAGTGGGTGGTAGAGTGACGATAAAGATGGCAGTTGTTCTCTCCCCAAAAAAGGATCCGTTTCTTCCACTCGGGATGTTTTCTCCATAAGTCTCATTTGTCGTAGAGATCTAACGTCCCGTTTTCTTCCTTCTACAGTAAAAAACAAAACAACAAAACCCCACCATTGTTCCCTCCTGGGTTTCTGTCTTCTCAACTATAAAGTCAAATATATTTTCTTAGAAGCTTCTTTTCTTCAAGTCCCAGGAAATTAGGACGTAGGCCATGGGCTGGTCCTCCTTTCAAATATCTTCCTGCTAATTGCTACTCGCCTGGCTGGACACACTCCCTGCGGGGCCTCAGGCCAGGGAGGAGGTGGACAGTGAATTTCCCAGGCTCACTCTGCCCTGGGGCGCTCCCATTAACGTGTGCCTAATGAACAAAATCGTGGGATTGTTAGTCATTGCCTGTTCCTCATCTTCCTAAAAACACAAACACATTTTGGAACCTCTCTAGAGTTTTTTTTAATCAGGTAAAATTAGTTCCTTTCTTGCAGATGGTCTAGCTATGATTAAAGAATGAAATGATTAAAGAATATAGGAGATTATGTTCTTTGTGTTTCATTTCAGCCTCATACTTTTTTTCTCTTAACATTTCAAATCAATTACTTACATGTTGGTATATACAATTTTTTTATTTAATTAAGTACAGTAGTTTGTACCATATCTTTCTGTAATAATCGCGTGTTTGTGTTTTAAAATTTTAGATATCTTCTTTGTTTCAGTTTTTAGTTAATATAGCAATGCTTAGTAGGTTGTTAAAAATATCATTAAGGCAACGGAAAGGAAGTGTGTTAACTCAACACCCAGAGACCATGTCCTACTGCTCCATGTTTCAGTGTTTACAGGAACACACATACATGCGTGCCTAGGTGTGTGTGTGTGTGTGTGTGTAGTAACAGGAATACATAGGTGTGTGATGTCATCAGTACACACAGATTCAGGTTGATGTTCATCATCGTTAAGTATCATGACTGATCTGATTGGTATTGCTGACCAACCCAACTAACTGATAATATAGAAAAGTTTTACCCCAAATGGACTTCATCACCAAATGGTCTCTTTGATTAATCCTGACAGTATTTGCTCAGAATTCTTTAAGCACAGAATGTCAGGAAATGGGCTATAGAAACTAGTTGTATCAAGTCACACAGGTTATACTAATCAGCTTTCCATGCGCCATCCAACAGGAATTTACTGGTTGCCTACATTAGACCCCGGGCATGTGTAGTGTCTCTCAAATAACTGAAGTAAATGATGAAGCAGCAATTGCAGATTTACTTAAACTTAAATCATCTAGAGTCTAGATGATGCACCATCATTTCTTTAGCAATGTCTGTAGTAAGGCTGTTGGGATGTCACGTACTGGACCCGCCCCGGTGTTTATCGGTAGCAAGTGTCACACATTTGAAAAACTCCCATCAGGCCCAAAACCCCAGGGAAACACTGGGCAGATCTCTCCAGCAGGTGAAATTGGTAAGGGGGCCCCAGAGTGGATGCAGGAGAGGGTGGGAGAGTCCGGTTGCTAAATAACAACAACCAGACCAAAGTTCAGGAGTGAATGAAACAAAAATCAGGCAATTTTTTTTATATAACTGGGTTGTTGTGGGCTTAGTGTTCAGTGAAGAATTCTAGCTTCAATAGCATCCGTAGCCACCAAATCCCTTCGTTTATAGGAAAACCAAATTGGCATCGGTTTGATGGTTCACTGCGTTCTCCTCCATTTAGTCTTTGAATTAATATTTGTAGGCACACTACGGAATACAAGTAAGAATGATTGGACAGTTGTTTGGGGCCAGGCATTGTGCTAAGCACTTTGTTTACATTATCACATTATATTTTAATGCCATGCTACTGAGCATCATTAAGAATAAAGACTTAAGTTACTGATGGGTTTACAAGCAGCTATAAAACTCGGTCTCAACTACCAAGAGGCCTATAATATGGTTGGAACGGGAGAATATTGACATAAAACCACAAATAATACAGATTAGTCTCTGCAAAGTGCTGAAAGAATAGTAGTTAAGGAAACACCAGCAATGATAAGAGTTTAAAGTTATAAATATTTGCCGAGTTCAGGGGAGGATCCAAGGATCCACGTCGTGTTTGCCTTAAGTGCTACCATACATTCTCGTTTTCCCACCTGTCTCCTATTCCCCCGAATTTTCTGGAAATCCTTCTGAAAGTTCTTCTCTTGGAAAACAATGTTTTTCCTCTTCAGGCTTTACCACCCTTTTTAAACCCATTCAACGACCTTACTTCTTACGCCCAGTGGAAGTGACTCAGAATGTAGAGATCTCCTGCGATGAATTACCTGGTCCCTCCGCGCGATAAACACCTGGAGTGCACAGTGTCCCTCCTCACCTTGTCCTTGATGTTCAGCTTGGCCATAGGACTTGCTGTGGCCGTCGTGATGCTTAGCGATTTGACCAGAGCACAGGCTTAAAATGTGCTCGCGCGTTTGGTCTCACCTCTGAATTTCTCTTGCAGGGAGGCGCACCTGCCTCCGTTAGCCACTCATCTTGTGATGACCTCCCTATTCGAATTATCACATTATATCAGCAAACCTGGGCCCATTCGGCATGTTGGAGCCAATCCCGGCAGGGCACAGCCTATATCAGCTGAAACCCAGCGTACCCATAGATGCAAGAGCCAAAATAAATGCGCATCGTTGCATGCCACTAAAGTATTTATGCGCAGCGGCATTGGGCAATAGCCTACTAAGGTAGCCCTTCTCCTAGTTTTTAAATTATTATGAACACAATTTTTCTTGATTCTATCTATATAAGATGTACTGATGGTGAGTTGATGCATATGAAGTACACTCTCCTAAATCATTCTCTTGAGTATTAAATAAAAATATTAAATGCCTGTTAATTATAACAGATATCTTTGTAGTCAGTTTTAACCAGTTCAAAGTTGAACTTTTCCCACCACTTTTACAAATCTTTTTTTTTTTTTTTAAATAATTTCCCCTCCCAGTTGATATCATTCCACCTATTGCCCAACCAGAACCAGAGGCCACATCACTAACTCATTCCTCCCCCCATCATCACTCCATCCAATTGTTCACTAAGATCTTTGATTTTGTTTTCTAAATAGCTCTTTAATCTGCCTCCTTCGTCCTCTGGCTGCAGACTCTTGTTATATATCTTCCATCCCCTTTGACTTCTGGTCCGTTCTGTGTGACCCTCCAAGCGTTTCTCTTTATTGCTGCTATAATCTGGAAATCTAAACCTGATCGTCTCATTGTCTCTCCTAATATCCTCAGGGTCCCTCTAAGGAGTCTAAGGATGTACAGTGAGTCTAAGGCACCTTAGCAGGGCAAGCTGGTGGCGTGTAGGTAACCAAGGCTACCTCTCCGCCTTCAACTCCACCGTTCCTCCCTTCTTGCAGTATCTGGTCCAGCCATCAAGAACTGCATTCACTTCTTGCTTTTCTGATGTCTTTACGCTTTTACACATTCGCTTCCTACAGCATGCCTCTTAGCGATGTGCCTCCGAGTGCGGTAAAATATTATTTAACAACCCAAAATCAATTTGCCAAAGTCATCTCATCAAAATTCCTTCTCTAGGAAGATTTCTTGGGGAAAACCCTCTCTCACTTCCCCAACAATCTTTCGCACAGAGTCAGGATGGCGAACTTTACATGCGTTCCCCTATCTCGCTGATAATCTTATCACCTCCCTTAGTCCAAGTATTGCATTCCATGACATTTGTGTTTTACTTGGTTTTAGTATCATAACACCCAGAGGTTCCTTTCACTCGGGTTCCCCTGATCCCTAGAACCGTGGTCGGCAAACTGTGGCTCGCAAGCCACATGCAGCTCTTTGGCCCCTTGAGTGTGGCTCTTCCACAAAATACCACGGCCTGGGCGAGTCTATTTTGAAGAAGTGGCATTAGAAGAAGTTTAAGTTTAAAAAATTTGGCTCTCAAAAGAAATTTCAATCGTTGTACTGTTGATATTTGGCTCTGTTGACTAATGAGTTTGCCGACCACTGCACTAGAACAATGATCAGCACATAGTCGGTGCCATGAATGAAGATAGGAAAGAAAGAGGTTAGTAACATAAAACAATAATTGTCAGATTCTTCCCTTAGTTTCTTCAAATGGTAGTTGTTCACATACCTTTCATCTTCAGGTTGTGCTTACAATTAAATTGCCAGTATCTTGGGGGGGGGGTGGGGAATTAATTCCTTTTGATAGATTCTGCCACTCTGCTTTAGTGGAAAAGGTCTAACATTTGGAAAAGTAAATGTTGCCTCTGACCAGCACGCAACTGATGTCATGATATTGATGATCCAAGGACAGAAAGGGAAAAAATGGTTTTATAGTGGAGGCCAATTTTTACTTTACCTTCTCCGAGGTTTTTTGATTGGGCCTGAGCATTAAATGGACAAAAAACACACCGACAGGAGAAAGGCATGCACGCTTCTTTAATGCAGGTTTGCGTGGCAGGGGACCTTTCTGGGGGTGTGGCCTTGGTAAGGAGCCCGCCAGGAGTTCGGCAAGCCGGGTCATGCTAAGGCCATCTTGGCAGTTTCCCACTCTTTCTTCTCCTCTTTATATACGTTTTCCCTGCCTGCTCCCTAGCTACATCCTCCTCAGTTTCCAGGGTTCAGCTTCGTTGTGTCCATTTCGCAAGCTTCCTTTCTCATCTCCAAAACCAGGCGAGGTCTGCAGTCACATGCCCCGTCAGATTCCTCCATTGGTTTGGCAGCCCTCAGTATACCCCTAACTATTCCTTTGTTTTCACTATTAGGTTCCAAGGTTCATGAAGGCCAAAAGCATGTCTTCCTTAATTCCCATGTAGCCTCAGGGCCTAGCAAATTGCCTCGTGTATTGTCGTCATTCAAAGCAGCAATGAATAAAAGTGTGCAAGAATGCATGCCCTGGCTCCGGCCCCAGGCACCTCAGGGCTAGACTGGCTGTAAACGCCTTTCCCTGGTTCCTGCCCCGGGTCCTGGGCCTCCTGGGAGGTTCATATATGGCCCACGTCCTTTCCCTCTGAAGGAGGACCCCAGTGCATCCAGTACGTTATATGAGCGCCCTGACAACAGCTTTTGCCCGCGCTGAGGTTTTCTGTTTGACAAGAAACGGATGCCCACTCACATCGATGGCCACTGAAATTGGCCAGATAACCTGCCGTGAGTGAGGGATCTCCCCCATGCTCTGTGCCTGGAAACATCCCAAGCACGTGACATGTAAAATACTTGCTAAGTGAAAATGAGCGTCTGCGTCCATCTGAGTTTTAGAAGACTCCCACTGCTACCCGGGGAGGGAGCCCAGACAAGGCGGCGCAGCCTCCTGGGTCGGAGCGGGTGCAAATGCGTTAAGTAGCTGCGGTGCCTGAGGGACGGCAGGCTTCCAGGGGAGATACCCTCGGGCAGAGCAAGTTCAGGTGCATGTTGGCTGATCACAGACACCGAGCGCTGGGCAAGGGGGTAGCAATGTCCACCACGGTCCTCTCGAACAGGTCAGATTCGGGTCAAAAACCAACATCATGGTTTGAGACGACCTTTTCAGTGATCACAAGGACAGCTGGGACTCGAGGCACAGGGAGCAAGAGGGACCGCTCCGAGATCAGAAAGCGCCGGGCTGGGCATCCGCGGGGTTGCCAAGGGGACTGGGCGTAACGGCGGAGCTGCTGTCCATAGGAGCCACCTTAGTCCCCTCAGGCTGTCCTGACAGTGTCACAGCGTGGGTGGCTCACAAAATCCTTACAGTTCTGCAGGCTCGAAGGCTGCGGGCAGGGTGCCTGGTGGTCAGCCCAGGCCTCTCCCGGGGTCCCGATGTCTGGTGTCTCGCCCTCGGGGGAGGAAAAGGAGCTCTCAGGCCCATTCCACTTTTCTTTATATTTTGCTCTTCTATTTATTTATTTTTTATTTAACTTATTTTATTATCTTTTTTTCCATCACCATTCATCTCCTCTTTGCCCTCTTCGACCTCTACCCCTCCCCTCCACAACCACACTGTTGTCCGTGTGTCCATGAGTTCTCTTACTTGTTTCTGTTTTGCTCAATCCCCCCGCCCCCACCACTTCCCCAATTGTCTATCCCTCACATTGGGCACTAAGATTTTAGCACAGGGCTTTTGGGGAGACACAGACATTCAGACATTCGAGAACTAGCTCTCTGGGTAAGGAAAGGGCAGTTGAGATCACCAGCCAAGAAGAGGAGTAGAATCACGTCTTGCCCTCTCAGTCGCCAACTCTGCTAGGAAAGTCGCCCATTGACGTCCTGCCTGTGCCTGGACGGGCCTAGAGCGGAGCAGATCTAAACCTGCATTTGGGAGACACCCGGAGCTCGGGCTAGGAGAGCCTCGGGAAAGCCAGGGCTCGCTCTTTCCTGAGACCCTGTAGGGAGTTCTTCTGGAACGTCTTCCAGGCTCCTGCCTCCCTCCTGTGCCTCCCAGGCTTAGATTTCTGTTTGACAAGACTCTATCCTGATCAAGTCCCTGTCTACATGATTCCTTGTCCCGGATTAAATCATATGCCCTTTTCCTTTTGCCCTCTTGGGCTTCCAACATGTGTTCTAAGCGTGTAGTCACTCAGGCCGCCAGAGAGAGTGAGTGAGAGAGAGAGAAGCTGTGCTTGGAGATCCGGGGCCCCCACGTGCCTCCGACTGTCATCTGCTCCTGAAAAGGGAGGTGTGTTCCGGGAACCGTCAGCTAACCCACGTACAAGCCAGAACTGGGGGTCCATTCTTCCAGGCTGGTTTCTGTGTATGGACGGAAAGTCACACTTCCTCATTTCTTGTGGAAATGGGCGCGTTGATCAGGGAAGCAGCAGCTGGGAGGGATCGCAGAGACGTGTGTGTTTCAGGGTCCCTCATCTGACTCCAGTTCCAATCTAACTTTTCACGCCCCGGGAGGCTTTTAATGACCCTCGGAGCCCACTGCTCCCACTGCTTCCGCCTGGCATGCAAGGTCTCGGGCTTCCCTGGGGTGAGAGAAGCATGACGTCACCGAGCATGAACACTGTCCTGATTTCTAGATGAAGAGGATACGGACATCAGGGAAATAATGGAGTCCCCCCCGAAAGATCACGCCAGACCTCAGAGCCATTACTCACCACATCCCACTTGTTCAGCCACGACCTCCACGACTCCTTTATGGCCCCGAATTCTGAGCACCCATTACGCGGAGCATAATTGCAGCTGAGGGAAGTGAAATAGTATTAATCAGGGCTAATATCGCGGTGGACTCTGACCCACAAGAATAAATCTAATAAATGTGTAGGTTCCCCCCGTCACATAACGAGCTCTTCCTCGTGTCATTACTCAGGGGACCAGTGTGAAACCGTAAGAGGAATGTTTAAGGCACTTAATGAGACGCAATAAATAATTGTATGGTTTTAATTTACTAATCATCTTAATGCCCCAAATTAAGAGTACGCATCAAGGTACATCCATGGAAGCCTGCCCGGCCCCGTCCTCTGGAATGATGTGAGAAAAGAGGAAAAGTGAGGGAAATCAGATAAAATTGAGTAAAGAAAATGTTAGGCCGACGATCAGAGAAGCAATATCCAAATGATGCAATCAGACGGATGGTGAAACAGCCTATTAAGGGAAGTGGTCAGAAGTACCGTCTCTGGGGCCATAAAAACAGACCGCACGAGGCATGTTCCCAGAGAGAGACACGCTCTGGCGGCTCGGCTAGAGAAACCCGGGTCAAGGAAGTCTCCGATTCCAAGCAGCCCCGGCCTCTGTCTGCCCCCCCTTTCCTGGCACCATTAATCATCTGTCCGGTGAGCTCAGCTCAGATCTGTGCCAATCCTACTCTACGAATCAACCGATTTTAGTCACAGAAATAGAAATACTTTCAGTAGATGCGCCCCTCCACCCCCCCCTACACAGAATAAAAAGTTCTTTGGAGAAAATTATGTATTCAAACCACATAATTGACACACACAACATCAAATAAGCAGGGAAATAGTGAAACCAATTGATTAACAAGACCATGCTATCAATTAGAAAAACAATCTTTTCAATATTTTTGGCCTTTTAATGTGGTTGATCATTCTTTCCAGTGGCTCAATATATGACTTAGTTTACCCAAATTTAAGAGACTGATTAAAGCCTCACATGAAATAATTTACTAAATATATTGTTGAAGATAATAGAAAAGAGTAGCTATCCAAGAGCCAGGTTATTGTGGTTTTCTTTGGGGATCAGGACTGAGAATTGTGAGTGTAAAATGAATTGGGTCTTACTTTTCTATTGTGTATTCTCTCATGGAATTTGTAGTCTTCATAATATGCATATATTACCTTACAAAGATATAAGAATGGATATCCAATCATGAATAAAAACTGCAAAAGAATTCTTGGAAAAAAGACAAATACTTTTAAAAAGATCTATACCCTCCTCGGAGAGTCCATTAGGAAGTCCATCTTCAGATATGACAATGTGGAAGCAAAACTGATTGTGAGCGATTATTTGAAATCAGAACTATCAGGAGACCTTGACTTTTCTAATAAAAATAATTTCAGGTGATAATTCTTACTTGTATTCGCATTAGTAATTCACTAAGCTGAATATCAACATCAGTAGCCGCCTTTAATACCTTTAAAGAATCTAAAACTTAGTTTGTCTTTATAAGCACAGCTGTCGGTTAAGTGTAACTGAGTCTCTCGAAACATTTATGTATGTCTTTCTGTGTGGCTATGCGTCAAAGTAGTTAGCACTTTTCCATCTAACTCTCTTCATCATCATCATGTCTTTTGTCCAAGCAATGTGGCAAGCTACTGTCCTGTCCAGGGTCATATTAATAAAAAGATCTAGATACCATAGAATGATAGTAGAATACTGAATCGTTTATGGTTTATCGCCCTTTCACTTGCTTCTATGTGGTAAAACATACTGGGTTTTGCTCTTTCTAAAATTTCCCTTTTTTTCTGTTGGACTTCGAGTTCAGGAAATCTTTGGAAATATCTAGGATGTAATGGAGGCCCTGGGGGGTATTCAGGAAGTACACTGAAAAGTCTGAGTGAAAGTGGCTTTCTAGGATCACCCCCTCATTGGATATTTTGTCGTAACCACACCTGCAGCACCTGCTCATCAGGCCACATCTGTCAGGTGCTTAATCGATGCTTCAGGATGAATAGAAACCAGGCGACTAGATTCTCTAATAAAGTCCTTAGATGTCAGGGAAGGAATAAAGCCTTCGAGATGCAAGAAGAGTTTTTCGTTGTTGTTGCTTTGTTGTTGTTGTTACGTGGGGTTGACCCACAAAAGAGGAAAGAGAAAGCAGAAACAAGATGCTATTATGAGGAATTGAGAAGTCACACCAAAAACCTCCTAAATTTCTCCCTACCCACTCGAGACCGTGCCCCATTCCTGGGTGCTCAGCTCCCTTCTTAGATTCCGCCGCGCTAACATTCACTATTTCCACTTAGCTCCCTGCTTTCTTCAGCCTTTCTTATCTGCTCATGACTTTGTGCCCAAAAGCGTTGACTGAAACTGTTGTCTCTTCCTGCAGCTCTGGTGCTGGCCGTTCACTATCTGCCTCCCCCCTGAAATGGACTGTGCCTGGCTTTACTCACTGCTGGGTGATGCCATGGGGGAGATGGTGGTTTTCTTTCTGCCCCTTTCACTTCCGTCCTTACATGATTGCCCCCTTTCAAAACCTTACTGCCTACCACTCCACACCAAGGGAATGAACGGAATAAGTTAGAGGGCAGCGGCTGTGTATCGCTGGAACTTAGAAGAACACCTGAGAGAATAAGAAACAGCCAATATGGTTACCAATATGAGCAGGTAAACACTCCTACAATGTCCTGTCATCGTTGCACTGTAGGCTCTTATCTCTGAAGCTGCCGGCAAGGACATCACACCCTGTAGAGGACTTCTGTGTTAGAAACAGCAAGCCTAGCTCTGCTCCCTTTAGTGATTTGACCCAAAAGGTAAAAAAGCCCTATGCTCCTACCTGTGCAGGCTTCCTCACATACATTCTCAGGGCAGGACAATGGCTGAGGAGTGTCACTCACCCTCTCACAACACAATGGCTCCCTCCAGTGTTCAACACTCAGCACATTGTTGGCAAGAGTTTGGGTGGCATTCCTACACCTATACTTCTAACTGGTACCCTGTCTGCATCAGTTTCTGCTGCTAGGAGTAAATTTTTTTTTATTGTAGTGGCATTGGTTAATAAAATTATGTAGATTTCAGGTGTACGGGAGTAAACTTTTTTAAAAAGAGGAATTCCTTAAGATCTCATGTTCTTTGATCTAACTAGTACTAGAGATGAGCTAACTAGTACTAGAGATGAGCTAACTAGTACTAGAGATGAGCTAACTAGTACTAGAGATGCTGAGTTCCCATCTTGTGTGTAGCTCAGGGTAATGCCATGGCTTCTTTTAGGAACACAGAGATGCCATCCTCTCGTAGCCAAAAGATGCAATACGGAGGGAGAATGAGGTCATCATTCTCAGTGAGGTTGACTTTAATTCTTTGAGTTACTCTAATATTTCAAAGTGCTCACGAAGGCATTGGTTTGGAAGGTAACTGTTCAGTGAAACCACAACCTCGCTTTCAATCCTTAGCGTCCACTGCAGCATTTTAGAGTTAACAAGCCTCAGCATGGAATGGAGGCACGCAAGTGCCTGTCACCTCCTCCTCAGCCCCGCTAACCCGGAGTGAGAAATGTATTCATGCCGCATGGTCCTCCACCCAGCTGCCTGGCCACGGGTGAGGAACAGGTATGCTTTCGGGGTGTCCAGTTTGACCAAAACACACCCCTCAGGATGCTTTCCATCGGAGTCATTGACCATCAAGTCAGCTCAGCGAGGATGAAAAGCTCAACTTTTTTGCTCACAACCAAGAACGTTGTATTTCCCATTACCCTATAGTAGTGACTCAGAGAAGGTTGGTGAAGACACTGAACATCGTGGCTAGGAAATTTCTTGGGGGAGATTGAAGAATTGCTGCATGTAATCTGAACACCAGACATCTGGAGCCCCTGAACACCAGACATCTGGAGCCCCGTCACAC
Source organism: Cnephaeus nilssonii (assembly GCF_951640355.1). NCBI lineage: Eukaryota > Metazoa > Chordata > Mammalia > Chiroptera > Vespertilionidae > Cnephaeus > Cnephaeus nilssonii. The sequence goes on from NC_137092.1 coordinate 3,348,710, forward strand.
AAGATGCTAGAATTATCTGGGATTTATGATAATGATTTCATTGCCGATGACCGAAGTCCATTAAACCACCTACCAACAAACAAACCAAAGGTATCGGTTCTCCTTAGCCAGGCATGGGTAAATCCAGGAGTTCAGTGGGCTTTCTCGGGATCTTCGGCCTCTACTTAGTTTTATCCTCCATGTTGGCAAGATGCAGTCTTCCACGAACATATCACCTTTAGAATGTAAGGTATTTGAAGAAAAAGAAAAGCAATTTGATCCTGCTCACATTTATATCCAGCCTTCCAACATAGCTATCTGCCTTATTTTGGTCAAGGTCTCAGCCACGAAAAAGCATCGTGTCTGAGAGGTGGAGGGTATCTGATTGAGTGTGGGGAAATACATCTCTATGAAAAGAAAGCCCAGGTAACTACATTTTCCAGATTCCCTGCACTTAGAAGTAGCAGCAACCAGGCAACTGAGATGCAGCCAATAGGGTGTGATTAAAAGTGATGCCACTGCCTGCAGTCCATGCCGTGGATGTATCTGTGGCTGCACGTAGCAAGTTACCCTATTTCTCCAGCTGCCTACGTCAGAAATCCAGGAGGCCGGGCACTTCCATGCCTATGGGGCTCTCAGACATCCAGTTCAGTTGTTTTCGTTCCGCAGTAACTGTAAAATCAAAAGATGGAGTTAAATTCTTCCTGCTCCATCTAAATGGGAAGTTGTTCCTCTTTTGTCCTTGAAGAATAGTGTTAGCTTCAGCTTCCCTGAGAACACTGTCCTTAGCAACGATAATCCATCAGGCTAATTAGTATCCTCCCTGGGTATTGTAGCAGGTGTGTCTTAGCCCGTGCCAATCACCCTTCACCATGAATAATCAATGACTTGCAGTGTGCTGCTCACTGCATTGGGTCTTGGAGCACTGCACCACCTTCTGGAGGTCGTGCGCATGAGAAAATGCAATGTTGTTTAGCAACTCTGTGTTCCCCACAGATTTCAAAGCCAGTTGTAAATATTGTTAATTATAAAGTCATGCTCAGTGAATCTTCACAGTTTATCTGCCTCTCGTGGAGTGTTGCAATGGAGAGATTTTTCTAGAAATTGATTTTTAATATGTGAAAGCGATTTAACGTGCCATGCAAAATGATGAAATTCATGCATATTGGCGTAGAAAGTGATTTTTTTTTTTTAAAAAAAAGTTAAATAGTGAAACCAATATATGGGTATCAAGGAATTATTTTGCCATATTTTAAGAGTTTTTTTTTTCCATCATACTCTTGGGCCTCCCTCCCATCAGATATGAATATTGCAACAGATTTTTCTCCCATCTTCACTCCGAGTGGTGTTTTACATGGAGTGAATTTGTAAACTAATAGTGTAAGCTCCTCTCGAGTGTTTTAGATTATAAAATAAAACTCCAAAACTGCACTGAAAAGACTAATAATGAAACTTAAGGTTGCAGTACTTGACTTCTAAGGCATTCGGGGCCTTTGTTGATTTCCAACGTAAGGGACTTTGAAACCGGTGGTTGAATTCTGAAGCTTCTTAGACAATTTAAGGAAGATCTCACTCAACATCTTTCCAGATCTCCCCATCAGCAAGCACCCCAAATAACCTCGCTCTGCTTGCTTTAGGGTGACATTAAAGCTCAGAACAGATGAGATGATTGGAAATGAGGAGTTTCCGATAAGATGCTCCATCGTAACAGCTCCAGCCAGTGGCACCTTTTCTGTGCCAGCTGCGCACAGCACCACCGAACACACTCAGCATCCTTTCTTTCTCCTTTGTGAGTCCAGTTTTCTGTTGATTTTAAAAAAAATAACTGAGCATCAAAAAGATGTCTTTCTTTAATATTTATCCCGTCATCTGACAGCTCTGAGAGGAAGACCAAGGGCATCCACGGAGATGAGCCGGTTGTAAAAGGACCACGGTGGCCAGGCTGCCAACTGCCCCCTCGGCGGTCCTGTGAGGATGTCCGAGGACAACTGGCCAGGCCTCAGGAGTGGCCGCTTTAGTTTTGCCCATGTCATTAATCTGTATCATCTTTATGATCCATTCTGAGGCAGCCTCAGGAATCTGCACGCCTTAGACTTTTCTAGATTGGAGGAACTCCAGAGGGCAGGGAGAGGTTGCGTGGGTTGGATCCCTGGTCAGGGCACATTCAGGAATCAATGAAAGCACAAAAAAGTGGGCAACCCATTGATGGTTTTTCTCTTCCTCTCTCTGCCTCTCTCTCTCAAACCCATCAATCATGACAATTTAATGTGTGGAGAAGTAAAGACTCTCAGAACTAGCAAACAGCACAACTTCTCTGATGTGAAACAAAAGATGGAAAACCTCCCCTTGATTAAAAAAAGATCAGAGGCCAATGATGGTCCTTATTTTACATGTGCAGCTGCCGGAACTGGAGTAATTATCACAAGGGGGGGGGGGGGGGAGTGAACTGCCGTCCTGTGAGAACAACTGTGAACCTGAACATGGAAACTGTGAAGTTCATGACTGACCCGCGGCATTTCCTTGGTTTCACAAAGGTGTTTGTTTATTCCCCCCGCTAAACGCGTGCCCCGTTCCGGGCGCCGGAAGCAGCAGGGAGGCCAGGCGGCGCGGGGCACCAGAGGAGGATCAGCAGTCACACGGGGTGACATGCCGTTGTTGTCATTGTTGGAATAAAAACTTCACGCAGAGGAGGAAGCATTCTTTGAGCAGAGAAAGATGAAAGACAGCAAACCCATGCCATTTTCTCTTAAGGAGACCGCAGTTTGTTGGGAAGTCTGAATGCAGGCACACAGAGCCGCACACAATACAGAAAACTGTGTAGAATAAGCATGATTCCATTGTGATCCTTGAGTGATGTGGGGACTCAGGGAAGGAAGACAGCGTGCAACATGGAAGCGTTCCAGAATATTCCACGGGTAGATTATGAAATCCTTTCCCTGCTTTACACGAAGAAGAAAAAGCATGCAGATGATGAGTGGGGGAGGCAGAACGTAGCAAAGGTAAATGCTTGAAGTATTTTACTTTAATGGGTTTAATGGTTCTTAAAATTAACTCTGAGCTCTGAAATACTGCTTCCAGAACCACTGGAAACGCCGGCTTCTCTCTGGACTGGATCCAAGTGCAGATAGCGGCGAGGATAATACGCAGCCACACATCTTAGATGGAGCAAATAAATAAGACGAATGTTGGGAGAGAAGAGCCGGTGCTGTTAAATGCTGTGTAATTTCAAGCTTGCTGGGGAGAAGGACAAAGGCCGAGGGGAGGCGTGTGGAGTGTGGAGGAGGGAGAGACTGTGCATTCACAGCTAGCGACCCGTCTCCAGGCTCATGGACTCACTGGAGGCAGGAGCTAACGCCCCATGAGAAGTTTTGAGGTCAAGGGCCATCACACACACTCTAACTCATCGAGAATTAACTGTTGAAATAATTGAATAATAAAAAACGGAGAACACATCTGTGGTCTCCAAACAATATCGTGGGAGAAACGATCACATTTCTTGCAAGTTGTCCTTTGTAGACCAACGTGCACATGTTGAAGACACGTGAAAAGCACCAGGGTAGCCTGGCTGGCGTGGCTCAGGGATTAAGTGTTGACCTATGAACCAGGAGGTCAGGGTTCAATTCCCCATCAGGGCACATGTCTGGGTTGCGGGCTTGAGCTCCAGTGTGGGGCGTGCAGGAGGCAGTCAGTCATCATTGACTCTCTCATTATTGATGTTTCCATCTCTCTCTTCCTTCCTCTCTGACATCAATAAAAATATCTTTAAAAAAAACCCCACCAATCTAGCATTTCATTTTCCTGGAAACAAAAGTATGATTGTAATTTAATGAGTTATTTCTTTCAACCAGTTCTCTGGATGTGCTCACGTGTGGCATGCTGTGTGGTGACTCACCAGGCGCTGGTCTCTCTACGGCCATCATAAAAGTCTCGCTGACTGCAGAGAGTCTTACCATGCATGCTGTAGTCTGGTGTTTGTCAGTCACTGCAGCCGGTCTTTTAGTCCTGAGACAAGTGATGAGAATTGGGGCAAATTATTAACCCTTCCCGAGCGTATGTCTTTCTCTGTGTGACTTTGTTTAATTATATCCCAAGGATATTTGGAGGATTAAAATAAACAATGCACTATTTACTAATACACAAAACCCTGTTATCCAAAAAGAGTTGTTACTGCCAGTCCTGCTTTTACTGATTCTACCATCAATGAAAATGCCCTCAGTGGCTCTGCCCCCTTGTCTACAGAATGCCTCCGTGTGGTCTAATATTTATGTACTTTCCCTGTCCATGCCCATCTGACTTGGTTCCCCTGGTTTCGCATGGCAGCTGCTTTCTATAAATATCCCTAGAGATCATTGTGAAGCCTCTGGATTCTGTGTGCAATGATGAGGAAGAACAATGAGTGTCAATTTCCCCTACATTCCACTCCTGGGCAGGTAGGACATGGGGAAGGGGTCTCATTTTCACAATGAAATAGGCAGGCAGAGTCTCAGGAAAAATCCTCCTCAAAACTCCTTCCTCAGCCCTTTTAATATTTTCACCCATAGCATAAGCTGAGAATTCCCATATAGAAATACAATATGTGTAAAATTACTGTATTTAATTCCTCATTCATATTAAGAAACTTGTGTGGACTTATGGAAATGCTGTGTGAAGCAGTAACAGCCAAGAGAGCAGATAGCCTTGCTGCTTCATTGTGGTGGAAGTATAAGGTTTGTTAATTAAGTGAATCTTACACTTCAAATATCTCTAACAGGACATCCCCTGGAGCAGTAGCTTCAACTGCTTGATTGTTCACTACAATCGCTCTCCAAAACCTTGATGCAACATCACCCTCGAGGCCAAGGAAACCAGAGAGATAGGGTGGCACTCCAACAGCAGCTCACTCACACCCCCCCTCCCCCACCTACCTCTGATTCTGCAATAAGTCTGTGCCGAGGAATGTATACAAAGGCAAGCCCTCAGTGGGGACTACTCCATGGCAAAGTGTAATTATATTTTTCAGTATACTACATTTCAGACATCACTTCTAAACCCTCTTCAGATTATCCTAATTGCATGCACCATCTGTCTTCTGTTTTGATGGTAACAGATATACTATTAATTTCACTGCTGTGCTGCAATGACAAATGCAAATATTAGGTGGAGGGGGAGGAGGAGGGGGAGGAGGAGAGGAGAAGGAGGACTGGGCATCTTGCTATACATAATATAAATTGCTTGTCTTATTGAACTTCTTTTCCTCTCTAATTGGCTGTGACTTCCATTTTAGAGCACTCAGGGGCCAATGGGGAACTAAGACTTGAAACAACTTACAAGCCCATCAAATCTAATTCACTCATTTTCTAGATGGAGGAACTGGGAGGGACCATGGCTGCAGTAGTTGATAGGCATTTGGCAGATCCAATCCCCTAGCTCTGGCTCCTCCATGGAAACCAGAGCCTCTCAGGTGGTGTTTCTCCCACCTGTGACCACAGGGAACTAGACTCAACTTAGCAGGCGGAGTAAGGTCCCTTCTTTGCTCAAAACCTTCCAATGGCTTTCCCACTCCATTCTGAACTGAAATCAAAGCTCCTGAAATCACTCCATGATCTCCCGCTCTCTGCTCCTGGGATCTCAGAATCTTCTTACCTGCTCTCTCTCCTCCTCCTACGCCTACTTCATTGTTACCTCTTAGGATTCCTATGTGTGTTGAGGCCTTTGTCCTGGAAAGCGCTCTCTGCAAATATCTCCATGGATTACTCCTTCAGTGACAGGAACTGTTACTTTACAGGGAGGACTTCCCTCGCCACTCATTTACAGCAGCAGCCTTCACGTGTGTTGCACATTCTTTCCCTGTATGCTGCGTAATTTTTAAAATCCATCATCATAACAATTTTATATAGACTATATTGTACTTAATCATTTATTTATTCTTTTTTCCTCTATTCAAATGTAAGCTCAGTAAAAGGCTGGGATTTTTTTTTTTTTACCTGCCTTGCTTATTACCAGATTCCTGGTGCCTACAAGAATCTCTGACACATAAGAGAGGGTAAATAAATGTTGAATGGATACATGAAAGAGTGAATGGCTTATGGGCTCCTGTTTGTATGATGGGATAGTCAATGCTGGTAAGCGATTTGATGGCTTTATTGGGATATTTAGACTCTGAGGGCCCGTTTCTAATTTATTAGAGTTTCTGTTATCAGATCAAGATTACTCCATGACACATTTAATAGTAACCGTGCATAATACCAAAGAACAACAACCAAACCCGCCCCCCCCCCCCCCCCCCGCTTTCCTATAGATTAAAAAAAAAATCAATCAGCTGAAATACAATCAAGCAAGGGAGTGTGTAGGTCACACTGTCCTGTTCCTCATCCATAGATGATACTGAATGTTCTGGCCATCACAGAGCAGGAGGGTAAATTGGCGTGGACTTCCTTGTGTTTTATGTCTCAGCCTTCCCATTATGTGAATCTAATTAGGGTCCTGCGCTTGCTTTAGAAAGCGGTGCTAGAGGAGGAATGCTGTTGTCCTCCGGGAGAAAAGCACAGGAATTCATGTGCTGCTTTTCACTAGGGGGACAGAGACTCAAGGGCTGCTGTTGCTTTGTGCATTTCTTAGATTGGAGCATCGGAGAACAGCATTCTGCTCAGAAGAAACAGCGATTAGTAAATATTAGGTGCAAAGTGGCAGGTCCTGCCATTTGTGTACTTATTTCCACTGTGTTCTGGAAAGAAACCCATTATCTAAAAGTGTTTACCAATCCTCCTTGTACAGAGCTTGGATTTGTCATATTTTTAAAATGTCACGAAAATCGTGTCTGCTTTTATCTTCCTTCCTGACAGCTCAGCGGAGTCCCGGAATTTTAGGAAGTGGGCCTATATTTTGTTCTTTTATCTTTTTATTTCGATGTGATTTCAGGCTTACAGAAAAGTTGCTAGAACAGGACAAAGAATTCCGACTAGCCTTCAGCCAGATTTCCTCAAAGTTGGCATTTTGTCATATTTGCTTTTGTTTCATCTTTTCTGCATTCTCATTTTCTCCTCTCTCTCTCAACTCGTGTGCAGATGTACACAGACACACACACACACACACACACACACACACACACACACACACACAACGTTGTTTTCCAAATCCATCAAATTGTAGACATACACGCACTTGCCTCTATTCAAATTCGGCCCTTTAATTGAGGCTTCCTAGTCATGGTCTTGAGGCGGGAGAAAAATCAAGGGCTAAAAAAAGGGTGTTTTCATGACACATTTAAAAAATATGACAAATCCAAGCTCTACAGAAGGAGAATTTGTAAGCACTTTTAGATAATGGGTTTCTTTCCAGAACAGAGTGGAAATAAGTACACAAATGGCAGAACGTGCCACTTTGCACAAAATATTTACTCAGAGCTTTTATAGCTGAGCGCTAGGGAAGAGGGCAGTGCAGTGATTTCCTGTTGCAGTGTGTGCACGAAAGACATTGACGGAGTGTTTTTTCTATGAAGATACACTTGATAAGGCTTCAGTCATGCTTCTGGAAAAAGCCCTGAGCCACCCTGCTCCCCAATTATACTGTCCTGCGTGGGCTCCCACCGGGCAATTGCTTATCCATCGGGTGAAATGATTGTCTGAAAACCATGCCAAGTCCACCTCTGAGTAAGAGAGAAGAACCACTTGCAGATGAGCCAAGTTTATTAGCTACCGAGCACCAGCAGGAGTTCATGTCTCCCTTCGCCTCTTGCTCTGTTCCTCTCTAACTGAGCTTTACCTGGCGCCAGACATGCAAGAAGTTCGCCGAGTCAGGACCACCAAGATCCTGTACTGGATTCTGATCAGCTCCGTTTGATACGAGTGCGTGGTTTCCTTATGTGCTGCGTATCTCCCAAGAGCATTGCTAAAAATAACGATGGTAGACAACTTCTCCCAAGTTCCAGGTTTGTTTTTAGTATCTCAACAACATATGGCATCGACAGGCAAACAGCCCATTACTGTCGCTAATGCTGAATAATTTTATTTTATGTTTAAAAAAAATGCATCACATTTGAACTAGCAGCAAATCCAAGGTGCTCAGAATTTCAGGCTGCACAAAACTGATGGAACTGTCATTTATTTCCTTGAACTGCTGTTACCACCAAACATGCTACTCTTCCTATTTATTTCTTCGGATCTATCGCTTAAAATTATAGCTTACCTTTTGCAATAAAAGTGTTATTTAAAAAAAAAAAACTGTTTCAAAAATATCTGGGACTGAAGGTCAGGATGTGTAGGACCACAGTGATAAAGAGAGCCCCTGACAACAAACCAACATTTAGTTCAGAATCACGTGTGTGGGTCACATATTCCAGAACCTGGTGTTTACTGTGCATGGGAAGAGAGACGGAGGCGCTCCACGTGCTGCAAGCTCCGTGGCAAAGACCGTGGCTGTCACTTCTAGGCACCCAATGAAGCCCTTCGTCATGGCCTTGGAAACGGACAGTTGTCAATTTCCTTTCACTGGGTCGCTCCATGTGACTTCAGAAACCTCATTGGCTGTGGGCTAATAGAAAGGGTTGCTTTTGTAAGACCCTAGGCCAGTGGTTCTCAACCTTCCTAATGCCGCGACCCTTGAATACAGTTCCTCATGTTGTGGGGACCCCCCAACCATCAAATTATTTTCTTTGCTACTTCATAACTGTAATTTTGCAGCAGACCCACAGGTTGAGAACCGCTAGCAGGGTCGCCTAAGACCATCGGAAAACACAGATATTTACATGACGATTCATTAACAGTAGCAAAATTACAGTGATGAAGTAGCAACGAACATAATTTTATGGTTAGGGGTCACCACAACATGAGGAACTGTATTAAAGGGTCGCAGCATTAGAAAGGTTGAGAAACACTACCCTAGATGATGTAAATGAATGAAATGTAACACATACTAATGGAGAGTACTATAAGAAGGTGTTGAGAATTATCACATTTCGGTCCAGCAAGTAAAAGAATACACATTATTATGTGAGCTATTTCCATGGAATATAAAATTAAAAATGGTCTGGGCGGGGGGGGGGGGGGGGGGGCGGGGAGAAAAATGACCTCAGAACAAGACACTGTGAAAGTCATTTATTGACCAGACTTATAAAAATATTGGCGATGTCACGTGGTTAAGCAAACAAGCATGTTACGTGGGAACGGGAGAATAGGGACATAGAATTTCAAAACAGGTCACATGCAGGTAAAGGCCCTTGGACTATTAACATGGGCATATTCTTATGCCTTTAAATGGGACATAATTGTGTGACTAGAGTTGCTAGGATCGTCTTCTATTGTAGTAGGTGAGCAATGGTAAGAGGATGTTGATATTGGAAACACAAGGACAAACTCGAGGGCAGGAGTAGCAGTGCACTGTGGACTTCACTATTTTGGCATTGACAGTCTACTGTGTAACCCGTCCATGAGTTTTTAAAGGGATCGGGATAATATAAAATTACAACTATAAAGTAGTAAAGTAACCCTCCAAATTGCAGATGAAATTGGAATGGCCAATTTGATGTCATCAATTGCAATTAGTTGGGATTAATTATGTAACTTTTTGTAAAAAATCAATATGCTATTTTATAATCTCAAGATGAATACATTTATAATGTAGCCTACTGCTTTAAGGTCAAGACTTAGCTGAGGCATTTAATTGGAAATGTTGGAACATGTACCTGGACACATTTGATGCAATATTGATCTTGAACCCTTTAATTAGACACTTTTATTACATGACATAATTACACAATAGTATATCTTTCTAATTCTTTCAGGACATCGAATTTTACTTTTCCATTGGTCTCTCATTCTACAATTAATTTTTTTTCCGACCACTCTTTAATTACTGTCTTGAAATATGAAACTAGTTTTCTGAAGACACTAACTATTTAATATGAGCTATGTAACTGTCCAGATTTTTGAGGCATATGAAGCTCGATCATAAAAGAAGTGTTAAAATAAGCTGATATCCTAAAAATAATTATGTTTCATGTATTTTACTAGTATGCTTGCCGCCGACTTCATGCCCACATTTCCCCAGTTATGTTCCCACTGAAGAGGAACAGTATGTGGGTACTGGCTGAATAATTCAAGACATCCCAGTGTTTGAAGACCCAGGGCTTTGCAGTGTTTACAGTCAGCCATCGCAATATGGGACCCTCCCTTCTCAAGGTCAGGAATGGATTCGCCTCTGAGGGCCGTGCTCTCCTGCGCCTGTCACCTGCCACTTGAGCTTTGTGCTCTGGAACTCACCCTCATGTCCCAGGCACCTGGCCTGGCTTTAGGAGCGCCTGCTAAACTTTCTTTTCATGCTGCTTGACTTCAGTGTCCAGGCTGTCACCTTAGGTTAGATACCTGTACTGACCTGCAGCACCTGTCATCCCTCCAACCTACATTAAGAACCTGACTTTGCCCAGCCGGTGTGGTTCAGGTTGAGCACTGACCCATGAACCAGGAGGTCAAGGTTTAATTCCCTGTCAGGACACATGCCAGGGTTACAGACTCAATCCCCAGTAGGGGGCGTGCAGGAGGCAGCCAATCAATGATTCTCTCTCATCGTTGATGTTTCTATCTCCCTCTCACTCTCCCTTCATAAATATACTAGAGGCCCAGTGCACGAATTCATGCACCAGTGAGGTCCCTCAGCCTGACCTGTGGGATCAGGCCAAAACCAATTCTCCGACATCCTCCGATGGGTCCCGGATTGTGAGAGGGTGCAGGCCAGGCCAAGGGAACCCAGTGTGCATGATCGGGGCTGGGAAGGGACCTGGGAGGTTGGCCAGCCGGGGAGGGGCCGTGGGAGGGCTCCCGGGCATGTCTGGCCCATCTTGCTCAGTCCTGATCAGCCAGACTCCAGCAGCAAGCTAACCTACCGGTTGGAGCGTCTGCCCCCTGGTGGTCAGTGCACATCATAGTGCGTGGTTGAGCGGCCTTAGCATATTATTAGCATATTACACTTTGATTGGTTAAACAGCCTACTGGACTACCAGACACTTAGCATATTAGGCTTTTATTATATAGGACACACACACACACACACACACACACACACACACACACACTCTGATTTCACAGCATTAGTGGACTCCAACTTTGGCTTCTGCTGAGATTTTCTGGGTCAGATCTTCAAGGCATTAATCCCCTGCTCTAGTGATCTCACTTGCTGCTGCTTTTTAGTACACACCCTCCTCGCTGACTGTGACCAAGGTCTCTCCTGATCCTACCATCCTTTATCTCGTTACCATCTTCTCTTTGCTGTGCAGATACAACTGTGGAGATATACTGATCTTGTTCAAGCCAGACATCTGACTACTTGACCACCTCATCCATCTCATAAACACAAATCTCTTTCTCAGTTTCTTCACTGAATGTTTGACTAGGATGTACAAATTCGATTGCTCGGGTGTACAACTGTACCCGTATGTCTCTGTTCTTAATTTTCTTATACCCGTTTGTCATTTTTCAGAAATATAAATGGCATACTGAGTCAGCCTTTATTGAATGACAATAATTTGCCCAGAACTGTGTCAGAACTGATAGATTGAAAAGTATAAGATGTGACAGTTAAGTGACTAAATTATGAAATCTATACAGCAGAAATATACTTGGTATGGAAGGTATATAATCTATAATTACACCTAAACAAGTTGTAATATTTTACCAATGAAACAGACGCTGTAGTTGTCAAAATTTATAGCAATGTCTATACAATTCATAAAAGTCAAAGTAATTGAACTGTAATGTTTTGGGATGAAATAGCATTGATATCAAGTAGAAAAAAAGTGACTGGCAAAGTCAGCATGCACTCCTTTTGCCCATCATCTGTGAAAGTGCAGAGATATTTCAGACTTTGAGGAACTAGTTTCTACATCCCCTGAAGCTCATTTCATCCTCTTAAAGACGATCGGAGTGATGATAGTTTCTCACGTTTCAATGCCATGTTCAAGTTCAAAGTGATCTTTTCTTACATTACATTTGAGGTTAGAAGATTCACACTCTTTTTTTGCCATTGTTAGTACTTCAACAGTTTTATGAGTTGCTTTTTTCATAGATAGCTTGCCATATATTTCACAACTTAGGTAGCTTGTTTTATTATTTGGTAAGTAAAAAAAGATTTATAGTACTAGGGATCAAGTAAGAGGAACACTGTTACTTAAGATCCTGAAATAAACTCAAGTTAAGACACTCGACAGCAATGCCACATTCAATTCAATAAGCTTTTAAAAAATTTATCTTTATTGATGAAAGTATTACAGATATCCCCTCTTTCTCTCATTGACCCCCTCCACCCTGCACTCGCCCCTCCCAGGCCTTCACCACACTATTGCCTGTGTCCATGGGCTATGCATATATGCATGGATGCATATATGCATGTAAGTTCCTGGGTAATCTCACTCCACCCCCACCCCTTTCCTCTGAGATTCGTCAGTCTGTTCCATGCTTCTGTGTCTCTGAATCTATTTTGTTCCTCAGTTTATTCTGTTCATAAACTTGCTCGATAGCAAGGTGTTTTTATGATCCACACAATATAAATGCTGGCGTAATGGACTCCAAAGCTCATTGAAAGTGCTTAGAGAATAGCGAAGCTGGAGGAAATTTCCTTTGTAAAGCTTTTATAATTCTAGCGCACTCTCATATTTAATGGGGTTTGTTCTTCTGAGTGATAAGCCAAATGACCTGGGCTGTTTCTGTTTCCCTGTTTCTAAGCTATAAATTCATTAGCTATGCCAGCCCATCTTGCTTTAGTAGCCTATCATTTTAAAAAGCAGTATAATTGCATTTATATATGCTTTTAAGAAAGAAGGATATTTTACCATGTTTATTTTACATGCATATAAAACTTAATAATAAAACAAACTAAATATAGATTATTTTGTTGTCATATGATGAGACAGGGTGATTAAAATGCTGTGGACAATTCCACATGCTGAAAAATATATATTGTTAGTACATTTCCTGATATAGCACATCCACCGTTCAATAACAAATGTCAACTCATGCCAAAAAGCACTCCCCTCCCCTCTGGCATCTGCCAGTCTGTTCCATGAGTCCATGCCTCCAGTTCTATTTTGGACAATAAATATTATTGGTCATTTTCTAGAGAGACAGAAGGAGAAAGCTTTGGGGGCTTGCTGTTGAGCAGGTCCCATCTGGTGCCCGTGTCATTTGCGTGGGCTCTGACCACCTTGTGAGTGACAGCACCTGCCCATTAGCACTGTGAAGCCCACAGATGGAGTCCGGCGTACCAGGCCTGCTGCTGCCAGGTGACGCTTTAAGCCAGGGGTGGGGAGCCTTTTTCCTGCCAGGGGTCATTTGGATATTTATAACGTCATTCTCAGGCCATACACAATTATCCACTTAAAAATTAGCCTGCTCTATTCGGTCAAACATTTAGAGCAGGGCCAGACCAAATGATTTCAAGGGCCTTAGATAGCCCGCGGGTCAGGTGTTCCCCACTCCTGCTTTCAGTGTGTATACACCCTCTTCACCAGCCAGCATGCTCCCACCATAATTCTTTACTTAAGACCCACTACTTAACTGAGAGTGAAGGAGCTCAGTGCTGATTCTCCAAGACAAGAAGATAGAGAGCGCCCCAAGGAAAAGCAAAGGCCAGTGGTTGGCCAAGAAAAAATGCTAGAGAAGGTGTGACGCAGTGTAAATAGATGACCATGTAACTGACCATCCAACCTGAGAAGCTTGTACAGGGAAACAGGAAGCCATTCGTGTGCCGGCTAACAGACACAAGCTGGGGCGCTCGGCCACCCTAATGTTCAAGTCTGTTAGAGGAGGCATCGTTCCGTGTTAAGGGTGTATGACCGGTGATAAGAAGCTGAGTGCATTCAGATACTCGAGGTCTCCTCAGTCCTCCACATTGTACGTACATGTAGGATTCTTCAGGCTCAAGTGTGTCCTGTCCGCCTCCCTGGCATCCACATGCCGTTCTTATTTCCATTCGAGTCCCTGCTTTGTTTGCTTAATGACTCCATCCACTTGACCTGGTAGAGCCTCCGTCCCAATCTTTAGAAACCAAGGTTGTTGGGAATAGCAGAAGAGGTGGTCACTAGAGAATTTCTGTTTCAATGCTGTGTGTGTTCGTCGACAGCTTCCTGTAGAAATGGCAGGTACCACATTTTCCTTGTTAATATGTGAACGAAGAAGAAAAGGAAAGGGCCAGGGGGAGAACTGTGAAGGCATCTAATCTAATCTCCTACTTTTCCTACAAAACCCTTCCCCGGGCTGCCTACTGGCTACTCCTCACTTGCAGTTCAGTGTTCTGATGACGCTGGACACCATGAAGGCAGTGAGCCCTCACATTCTCTTCTTCTCTTCAGGTGTTGAGAACTTGACTTCTGTTATTTATGCCTGTACCTCCCCCCTTTGAGGAGACCCGGAAATGAACATCAAGCTCATCTCTGTGTCGCTTGATTTAAATCTGTTTTGTAATACTTCTTCTTACTCCTGATGTTCAACATGATAATCCTGTTCAAATTGACTTCTTGTCATAAATAGTGCAAGGAAACATGGATCAGTTTAAAGTGCATTTTACGGCTAAAAATAAATAAATTCCCTGCTCACTCCTTGGCAGGAAGTTGCCGATTCTATGGACGGTGACATAAAATACAGCCTCAAAGTCTTGCTCCATCAGCCTGAACTCCCACTACTTCACTCAGCTGTGATCATATTCCCTAAAAGTTTCCATTGCACCATTTTTGGCTCAGTTAATATTATTTCCTAGCGTACGCCCGGCACAATACTTGTCTTCATCAAAATTATATATATGCGCGATATTTGTACTTGTAATTCTGTGAGAGAATTAACTCTCAAAGATAACTGCCATGAAGAATTATGGGCTAAATCAGGCATGCTAAAAATACCGTTTTTATTCTGAGGTTATGGATACACATGTCAAAACAACTGGCGGAAAGTGTGACGTCCTCCGTCAATCATCCGGTTATGTTGTCTGCGTGATGCCAAACAGCCAGCTTGATTGATAATTGTTCCCAACCGACTAAATCGACTTATTGAGCCATTGGAGGTATAGTCATGAAGAACAAAGCTGATCATGTCACAGCTCTGCTTAAAAGTCTGTCCGTAACGTAGCGGCTAGAATCCAAAATCATTAGCTTGATGGAAAGAGGCCTTTCAAGAATCTGCCCATAAATTGCTACTCCAACTCCATCTCCTCTCAACCTTCCTCCCTTCCCTAACCATTGACTTTTCACCTGGAAAAGGCTTTGTCCCTCTTTAAATCAGGGCTGGGGAACCTTCTTGCTGCCAAGGGCCATTTGGGTATTTATCACATCATCCGAGGGTCATACAAAATGATGAGCTTAAAAACCAGCCTGCTCTATGTAGCCAAACATTGAATTAACTCACCCCTCATGCCTGGGCAGGGCCAGGCCAAATGGTTTTTCAGGCCTTATACAGCCCGTCGGCCAGTCGTCCCCTACCCCTGCGTTGTTTTTAAATATACTTTTTATTGTTGATGGGATTACAGATATCTCTTAATTCCCCCCTTCACCCCCTTTCTCCCAGCCCCTACCCTCCCCCCTTCCAGGTCTTTGCCACCCTATTGCCTGAGTCCATAGGCTATGCCTGTAAGGGTATAACTTCTTCAGTTTATCTCTTCTTGTCCCTCCAACCCCATAGCGAGGTATGTCAGTCTGTTCCAGGATTCCATGCTCCGGGTCTTCTTTTGTTGGTCAGTTCATTTTGTTCATTAGATTCCACGAATAAGGGAGATCATGTGGTATTTGTCTTTCTCAGATTGGCTTGTTTCACTTTCCATCATAGCCTACACGTCACATTGTCAGTTACCCTTACCTCCCCCTGCTTGTGTCAGTCCCATGTGCTCCCCTAGAATGTTGCATTGGGGCACAGTAAAAACGGATGATTCATGCTAACTGTTAGCCCGACGAGCACGCGAGGGAATGAATGAGACCTTGTGTGGTTATTTGCGCGTCAGTCGCTGAGTCAGCATTCCTACGGGCAGTCATGTGTCCGTTGGGCCCCTTCCTTTCCTTTGCGATCTGCACCTTCCGTTTCGTGAGAAACCACTGTGATAGAAACGACAGGCTCCTTATGTGAGGTCACATGTCATAACAAGGACTCTAGGAAAGCACACTTAGCATTTACTCTGTTGCCACATTTATTGTTTTTGTTAATGGGCGTTTTCCCTTCAATCTTCATATGCTTTAGTATTTGTTTCATCATCTTCCATTTCCTTCCATAGTAATTCCAATATGCAAATGGCATGCGGGACCCCAGCTATAGCTCAGTGTATACTGTCCTGGCTTTAGAGGGTGGGGAACAAGCATATTTCCCCTCTTTCCCCTCTTGGGTTCGGAAACTAACTTGCGGCAGTGGCATTAGCAGGCAAGGGCACTGGAAACGCTCTTTTGCCTGTTCCTAGACGGCTAGGCAGAGGAAACATCACCCGTGCTAAGTAGACATGAGGACGTTCATAAAAAGACCCAAACCAGACTTTTCTATTATGCAGAGTATAACATGGCATTCATAGCCCTTCGTTTCCTAAACCTTGGGAATTTAGGAATAAAAGGATCTTATTTTAGAATGCCTACTTGAATTATGATACACTAAAGGTCCATGCATGAAGATTCGTGCTAGAATGGGCCTTCCTTTCCCTGGCTGCCAGCACCACCTTTCCACTCGAGCCCAGCCCAGGAGCCGCCTCTTTTTGTTCTGGCCCCGCCTTCCCACACTGCCCAGAGGCCCTGAGAGACTGGGGGTTGGGCAGAAAGCCTGCGTCGTCGCCATGGCGACGACGCAAGCATCCTGCCCCCAGTTGCTTGGCGCCTGTGTATGCAAATTAACCACCATCTTTGTTGGGTTAATTTGCATACTCGCTCTGATTGGCTGGTGGGTGTAGCAGAGTGATGGTTAATTTGCATGTTTCTCTTTTATTAGTGTAGATAGGATAGAGAGTGATGATAGAAGTGTACCGTATTTTCCGGCATATAAGACGACTGGGCATATAAGACGACCCCCAACTTTTCCAGTTAAAATATAGAGTTTGGAATATACCCGCTCTATAAGATGACACCCGGCGTATAAGACAACCCCCGACTTTTGAAAAGATTTTCCTGGGTTAAAAAGTCGTCTTATACACCGGAAAATATGGTAATTTTATTTCCCTCAGTTGACAACTTTAATTTTTTAATGTTTTGTAAAAAAGCAATGGAAACAAAGGAATACCCAACGCAAAGGAATATGAAAACATTAGGCTTATATTATAATAGCTTGTTCGTGGTGGACCTTATGAGACTAATAAGGAAGTAGGCAATTAGGCAATCCTCAATTTATCTGTCAAATGTAGTTGTTATTTTTAATATTAATAACAATTTAGAACATGGGCTGACAGACTAAAGGCTGCAGGACAAACCTGGCCAGCTGCACACATCTGAGAATGAAGTCTCATGGGCACATTTATTTATTTTTTATTTTTTCTTTATTGATTAAGGTGTTACATATATGTCCTTAACCCCCTATTGCCCCCCCCTCCCACTCATGCCCTCAGCCCCCTGGTGTCTCTGTCCATTGGTTATGCTTATATGCATACATACAAGTCCTTTAGTTGATCTCTCCCCCTTACCCCCACCCTCCCCTTCCTTCCCTCTGAGGTTTGACAGTCTGATCGATGCTTCTCTGTTTCTGGATCTGTTTTCGTTTATCACTTTATGTTGTTCATTATATTCCACAAATGAGTGAGATCATGTGATATGTATCTTTCTCTGACTGGCTTATTTCGCTTAGCCTAATGCTCTCCAGTTCCATCCATGCTGTTGCGAATGGTAAGAATTCTTTCTTTTTTACCGCAGTGTAGTATTCCATTGTGTAGATGTACTACAGTTTTTTAATCCACTCATCTGCTGATGGGTACTTAGGAAATCTTAGCTATGGTAAATTGTGCTGCTATGAACATAGGGGTGCATATATCCTTTCTGACAGGTGTTTAAGGTTTCTTGGGATATATTCCTAGAAGTGGGATCACTGGGTCAAATGGAAGTTCCATTTTTAGTTTTTTGAGGAAACTCCATACTGTTCTCCACAGTGGCTGCACCAATCTTCATTCCCACCAGCAGTGCAAGAGGGTTCCTTTTTCTCTGCATCCTCTCTAGCACTTGTCGTTTGTTGATTTGTTGATGATAGCCATTCTGACAGGCGGGCCCATATATTTATGTGTGGTCTGTGTCTCCTCTGTGCCGCCGGGGCACAGTTGATGAATTGTGGCAGAGACCATACGGCTTGCAAAGGCTAAAATAGTTCCTGTCCAACCTTTCCACAAAGAGTTGACTGACCCTACCTTAGAACTGTTAAACTATTTTTTATTTCCCTCTCTTTAAAAAAAGGATACAAGGTCATTGTAAAATGCCAAGAATCACAGAGAATATAAACTACACTAAACTTCATACCTTGAAGTGAATTGAACTCCCTGGCTATTATTAGGGAAATGGCTTATGAAAATTGTGTTCCTATAAGCCAGTGGGTCTCAACCTCCAATTTCCAAGTTGTACCTCCCACCAAGTAGAAGAGAATGCGTATGATTTCTCACGCTCCCTCTATGATTTCCATGGGCAGCCAATGTTAGGACACACGCCTGACCTCTATGCTTCTCTTATAATGTTTTGGTCAAGTAAAAGCAGAGCTAAAAATGTTGCAACAAGAGATTCAATAGGCTTCCAGCAACTCTTACATTTAGGCAATACTGTATTTTAAATCACAATAAATACAAAACAGAAATAAAACTATGGAAAAGCCATTCTTCGAATTACAGTGCTTGAGTCTGTAAAGAAAACTTGGAGAGTATATATATATATATATATATATATATATATATATACTCTCCAAGTATATATATATATATATATATATATATATATATATATATATTCTGCCCAAATCCTATGCCTTTCATCCTTATTTAGGTAAGAATTCTCAAATACATTATTATCCTTTCAGCTTTATTTATGTTCTCTAACTCATGATGGAAAGCGATCTTTCAAAACCTACCTGCAATAGAAATTGACACAGAGAAAGCAGCAGTCTTTTCCTACTTTTAAAGTTTATTCTTACAACTAAAGACATGATTGGCACTAACATGTAAAAGCAGCCAACCCACAATCGTCAAGATAAGAAGAGGAACTTCTCCCAGCTCTGGTATAAGATGAAAGTTTAGACAAGCGTTGTCTTTCTACGCCCATGAATTCAGAGGAGGCAGGAGGTGTTAATTATAAAATTATATTCTGACAACTGGATGAAAATCAAGCAATAAATCTTGAATATAAAACTGCTGAGGGGGTTATTAGTAGAGAGGAAGGGTTGCAATCTGAAAGGAAAGAAGTCACAATGTGAATCTCTAATGAAGGGACCATATGCTTCATTGCCTCAATGTTTTTCTTAGAAAATACACTATAAACTGCGGGAAAAAGACATCAAGTTGAAGGTAGGGTACTGCTCCTCTAGGGCCTTATGAAACATACACTTACCGTTAAAAAGTGGAAGGGTAATTAATGCCAGGATTTCTGTTTCTGAACCAGAAGAAAAACATGAGATATTGCCAAATTGAATTGGTTCCAGGGGATATTA
Organism: Cnephaeus nilssonii; assembly: GCF_951640355.1. Lineage (NCBI taxonomy): Eukaryota > Metazoa > Chordata > Mammalia > Chiroptera > Vespertilionidae > Cnephaeus > Cnephaeus nilssonii. The sequence goes on from NC_137092.1 coordinate 3,368,278, forward strand.
CAAAGAGAGGGACATAGGAATGAGGATTCAAAGACTTAAGACGAGTAATAATAATAGTATTGAGAGTAATGCTAATTATTACATTACTAGAGGCCCGATGCACGAAATTCGTGCAAGGGGCTCTGCCCTCACAGCCCCAGCCCCAGCTTCATCCGGAAGGTCATTCGGAAGGTTGTTTGGCTGCCTGGTCTAATTAGCATATTATGCTATTATTATTATAGACTAGAAGCCCGGTGCACGAAATTCGTGCACGGCGGGGGGTTGTCCCTCAGCCCAGCCTGTACCCTCTCCAATCTGGGACTCCTGGAGGGCAGTCGGACATCCCTCTCACAATCCAGGACTGCTGGCTCCCAACTGCTTGCCTGCCTGCCTTCCTGATTGCCCCTAACCGCCTCTGCCTGCCAGCCTGATAACCCCCTAACCACTCCACTGCCAGCCTGGTTGATGCTTAACTGCTCCCCTGCCAGCCTGTTTGCCCCCAACTTCCCTCCTCTGCCAGCCTGGTCACCCCTAACTGCCCTCTCCTACAGGGTTGATCACCTCCAACTGCCCTCCCTTGCAAGCCTGGTCCCTCTCAACTGCCCTCCCTTGCAGGCCTGGTCCCTCACAACTGCCCTCCCTTGCAGGCCGGGTGCCTCCCAACTGCCCTCCCCTGCTGGCCATCTTGTGGTGGCCATCTTGTGTCCACATGGGGGCAGGATCTTTGACCACATGGGCGCAGCTATATTGTGTGTTGCAGTGATGATCAATCTGTATATTACTCTTTTATTAGATAGGATAGAGGCCTGGTGCACGGGTGGGGGCCAGCTGGTTTGCCCTGAAGGGTGTCCCGGATCAGGGTGGGGTTCCCTTGGGGCATGGGGCGGCCTGAGCGAGGGGCCTGTGGTGATTTGCAGGCCGGCCACGCCCCCTGGCAACCCAAGCAGAGGCCTGGTATCTGGAATTTATTTTCCTTCTACAATTGAAACTTTGTAGCCTGGAGCGGAGCCAAGCCTGCTGCTCCCTCCTGGGTGGCAGCCATTTCTGTGGCAGTTAATTCACCTTCTACAATTGAAACTTTGTAGCCTTAAGCGGGTGAGCCCGGCCAGGGTGTGCGGAAAGCTTTGCTTCCCCTGTTGCCGCCGGCAACCCTGGCCTGCTCTCTCAAGCTCCATTCTGCAGCCATTTGTTTGAATTTGTTTACCTTCTATAATTGAAACTTTGTAGCTTGAGTGGAGGCTTAGGCCTGCAACGGCTATGGAAAGCTTGGCTTACTCTGTTACCTGGGAAACTTTGCTCTCTGTGGCTGTAGCCATCTTGGATTGGGGTTAATTTGCATACTCGCCCTGATTGGCTGGTGGGCGTGGCTTGGCTGGTGGGCGTGGCTTATGTAGCAGAGTGATGGTTAATTTGCATATTACCATTTTATTAGAGAGGATAAGTAAATAAATAAAAACAAGGCTGACCACTAACATTATTTTTCAAATTAAACTAGTGCAGAATGTCTAAATTAGCACAATAGAAAAAGACAATAATACAAGCTTTAAAATTGGAAATGAAGAAATAACACTGCTATTCTTCTCCAACAATATAATTGGAACAAAAAAAAACTACTGATGGACAAATGGTGAGAATGATTTTAAAACTTTAAAAATTTGCTGGATATGAAAACTTCAATATATAACAATAAATCACAACTTTAACATTAGCAGTGGAACATGAGAATAAAATTTCGAAGACAGTATGAATCACAGCAGCGGAAAAACAAAGTAACTGGGAAAAATTATAAAATTATGTTAAAACAGTCTCCAAAGGCTTCGCTGGGATTCATGAATTTTTATAAGTCTGCGTCTTGTTTTGCTCTTTCATTTATATGACTGGAGACCAGGAACAGAGGATTCCTATCTCCAGGGCTCCTAGAACTTTATTGTCCAGTTTCCCGAATTATTCAAATACCATAACGGTATTTTTGGCTACCTGTAAATCAGTACTACATAATTTCAGCTCTGTAGAGGAGCATCTTGAGTTCTCTTTGTAAATTAATGCCATGTTTTATTATCGACATATAATTACTATAAAATGATGCACACTTTGCCAAGCTTTGCAAATAATTACGCTTTCTATAATAGGCATGGAAATGGTGCATACATTTAGTAATTATAGCTAAATTTTTGTGATTATAAGTGACAGATGTCTGTCGCTTGTAATCATTTCACTTGACATTTTCAATGATCAGAGCTCTATTGATGAGGGAAGCGTAAGGGGATCTCAGATGCCAAATCTCATTATTCCAGGTTCATGTATAGCTGGCAGGGCCTAACCATTCCAAAGCGACAGAAAACTGTTCTTTGGTTAAAATGCACTGAGGAGGTCCCCCTGGCAAGGGGAATGAGCTATAACCTCTCACAATGTAAACTGAAAAGAAAAAAAAATAGAGTATAATCTATTTTTGGGAGCTAGTATATAATTTAACTTATACTTCTTTGTATCTTGTCATCAAGAAATTTAGTTTTTCTCTAGTCTGTTTACCAAGAGGAAAGAGAGTTCCCAGTGATTTCCAAATAATCATCTCCCATGGACTGTGACCTGTGACCTCGCGAATATTTATGTTTGTCATTGAAAACTGTCCTTGTTGGAATATTTTGTCCTTAAAAATTGAATTTGCCCCCCCCCAATCTTGTGATAATTAATCCGCCCAGTATGTCCTCATGAATCTTGTTGTTTTTAAAATGTATTTGTTTTTTATTCTTGAAGCTATACCCTCAACAACAAAGATAAACCTATTTTTTTAACTTTCAGTTCTCCCTGAAAATAATACTGTGAACTTATGACGCAATCATAACGAACAAAAGGAAGAGTATATACTTAATACATTTTAACAAGTTCATTACTTGCCCTAAATTCTTAAAGCTATAACTCAGAGTATCAAACAAGGTTAGGGAGAATATGTTTTCTGAATTTATAGAAATTGCTGTCCTGTGTAGCACCATTTCCCTTTTGTTTAACAATTTTCTCAGCAATTTGCAGCCCAGTCCTTTTCCATTCGTTTTCGGAGGGAGATGATCCATGAAGAGGGTCATAGTTGTCTTTGACACCTGCTCAGAAACCCATTTTGTACCCAGCACATCCCTAACCTGTGAAGATTATTACGAATTGCCTCTCTTAAAAATAAAAATCACTCTAAATTTACCCAGTTCCCTTTTCCTTTAGTTTTCAAAAAATGTTACATTTTGAAAGGAAGGTAAACCTAAAGTGAAAATAAATTTCTTCTCAATGTTACTGAGCAGAAAAACCACTCACATGAAATGTGTTATGAGAATTGAGTATAAAATGAAATGTAGTTAGGGTTGGAGAGTTGATAATTCATTATTTAAAAAAACATTTAACATCATCTTCCAATTTCTCTTTGAAACTTCTCTATGATTTTCATGTAAATGTCTTTTAGACACCACGGTGCCTCATGAATCATCGAAGCTCAACTGAGCCACATAATTCCTTCTCCAAGCTTGACCTACCTGATCCTTTTTTAAAACATAATAAACATACAGTAAACTGCATACAGTCAAAGTACACCATCTGATAAATTTTCACATATGCATACACCAACACACTCTTGAGCAGTTCAACTCCCAACCCTCCACATTCTCTCTCTCTCCAGGTAACCACTGACCACCCGTGTTTTGAATTTCCTACAGTGTTCTATACGTGAAATTAAACATGTGATAGTATGTTAGCCCATGATGTTAAGCCAGTATATATCCGTGATAAACCTGTTAGAGCTGAGGTTACATTTGGGTGGTCAGGCAAGGCTGGACTGAGCATGGGATATGGACTAAAGACCTGGCACGGTGAGGGTGCGAGCTATTTGTGCATCTGTGGAAAGAATGGTTGATGCAAACACTCCTAGGCAGAAATACGCTTGGTGTGTTGTTCTTGGACCCGCAGGGAGCCCGGCAGGGTTGTGACAAAGTGAATGAAGTGGAGGACAATCTGAGAAAAAGTCAGAGGTGTGCCCTTGTGTCTTGGTTTCCTAGGACTGCCATAATCAAGTACCATCACCCGGGTGGCTCACACAACAGAAATGTATTCTCTCATCTTTCCAGAGACGAGAAGTCCAAGATCAAGGGGAGATCGGGGTCGGTTCCTCCTACGGGCTGTTGGGGGAAGGATCTTTGTGACACTCCCCACCTAGCTTCTGGTCATTTGCTGGCCATGTGTGATGTCCCTCAGCGGGCAGAAGCATGGCCTCAATCTCTGCGTTAATCTTCAAATGGTGTTATGTGTGTGTTGTGTGTGTCTTTGCCCAAGGATAACCGTCATATCGAATTAAGGGTCCACTCTACTCCAGTGCCACTTAATCCTTGATTAACTAATTACACGTGAGGTACTGCAAGGTAGGACATCAACCTATTAATATTCCAGGGACATCATTCAACACACAATAGTAATTCAACCCATAAAGTGGTGTAAACACACAGAGGAGAGATAGTTGTTCTTAAACTAAACCCATTCAGAAAACAGAGGAAGAGGCAATGGTTCTCTGTTCATTTTATGAGGACTTCACAAGCCTAGTACCCAAGTCAGACAGACATTACTAGGATGGAAATTAATGGGCCGTAGCCTCCCATGAACACAGATAGAAAAATCCTTAAACAAATCTTACCAAAGAGAATCCAGCAATAGCTAGAAAGTTGAGTTTGTTCCGGGGATGCCAATAGAACTTGACACTAACGTATAAATCATGATAATTGATCCAAGTAATAGTCACCTTTTCTCTCCTTTTCTCTGTTTCAATAAATCAAGTGAAAGGTTGATACGATTTAGCAAACTTTCATTTAACATGTCATATTGACTGGGATTTCTTCATTCTAGCAAAGTCCACGACCAGAAGGCTAAAGATGCTTAGCAGTGAGACATTGCAAAGGACTTAACAGTGAGGCATTGCACACTCTTTCATGACGATCTGGAATAAGGCCACGGTGCCCACTCTTGCATTTCTGTTCATCAGTGTATCATAAGTCTGGGCCAGTACAATATAGCAAGAAAAGTGAATAACATGCTCAGTGATCTGACAGGAAGAAGCTAAGCTTTCGTCGGCATAAAGGACTGTTTGTGCCATGTTAGAACAACTTTGCTTATATCTCCAGTCTCTACATTACTTAAACGTTCAACAGGAGGATATTGGGCAAATTGTGGCATATTCATAGAATGGAATGCTATTGGGCAATAGAAACAATGAAACCACACACACACACACACACACACACACACACACACACACGCACGCCATTGAAGAGATTGCATTCTCTCTCCTGTTTCATTTCCATTTTGGTAGAAAGGAAAATTAAGTCGCTCAGTCTTTCCTCCTGGCAGTCGCCCGACTTCTAGAAGTTCAACATCTGCTAACCCACGGCTTCCTTCTGATTCTTCCCTGCCTGGTGATCACTCTGTATTCCCCTGGAATCTGTAGACAGAAAGTGTTCTGGAGTCTGGGTAATCAGAGGGACGAATTGTTGAAAAACAATGCTCTGTGCTCTGTGGGATCTAATGAGCCCCGCGGTGCATTCTGGGAGTCTGTGGCTGGTGCAGATAACAAGCCGGCAGCTCTGCCAGGCACAGACAGGTCTGCGGGGAAGGGTGCGACAGCCTCAAGATCAAAATAGATCTTTCCGTTTGAAACAGACAGGGTTTCAAATACTCACCCTGGATTTTTATTTTTTTATATATATCCCGTGGCATATAGAAGATTATATAGAGAATTAAGAAATCTGCTATTTGTTTGCTTGAATAGATAGGGTAATGTGATTCATATTTTATTTCCACTTCAGTAGAAATAAAATTAACTTGGCCCCGTGTTCCTGATGTAAAACAAGTGAAAAACAAAACAGTTACGGGCCAACATTGAAATAAATCGTCGTTCTCAAATCATGAAATAGGAAATGAACGCAAATCAGACATATTCACACATGAAGCCCCAAGAAATTGTTCCCCATCGCTTCCTTCAGTCTCGTACAAAAGGTTTCTGAGTTCCTGTGATAATATTTTAAATTTGTATTTATTATATTTTTAAGAGGAGGAAAAGTCTTACTTTCTTATTTTAATTGAGTTTATTGTGTAAACATTGGGTAATAAGATTATGTAGGTGTCAGAGGTAGAGTTCTATAATACATCAACTGTATATTGTATTGTTCACCACCCCAAGTCAAAGTCTCCTTCCATCTCTATTTCTATCCCCCCGTTTACCCTCTTCCACCCCCACCCCCTTTCCCTAAGGTCATCACCATACTGTTGTCTGTGTCTATGAGTTTTTTTGTTTTTAAAGTTTGGTACATATAAAGTGTAAGAAATTGAATATTTTTTTATTTTCTGAGAATTTTAGCAATATTCAATTAACATAAGTACTTATTCCTAAAAATCAATCAAAGGTTTAATGTAAGAGACTTCACTAATCTAAATTACTAACACTGTCTGGAGATGGGAAAGTGTTTCACACCCACATACGAGAGGTGAAGCCTTCATGATTTATAGACGCCCCAACCTCGCGATGCAGAGAGAGCACAGAGCTCGGTTCTGTGGTTCAGGGGCAGAGCCCAGGGCCAGAGCGGCTTTTCTTCCTGGGTGGCACCAGCTTCTCAGTGGTTCAACCACAGATGAATCAAACACACCACCAACAAATGAAAGATGGAGACGAACAAGCCAGCCTCCCTGGTGGCTCTCTCCCAGTGGCGTACAAATCTCTGCAATTACTAATCCGTCACATCTGCTGTTGATCAGCAAGTGGTCAGACCATAAAACCAAACCCCCAGCCCCCATGGCCACCAATAGGACATCAGATGAGTGAACAAACAGAAACCTAAAGGCAACCCAATGCCAACAGACAGGACCAGAAGCAACGCCAAGAAAACAACGCAACAAACACTAGAGAGGCACCGAGGTTGAAGTGCTTTTTTCTGGGGGATCTCACCCCTGAGAACCAGGAACAGACCCACCTGGCCTCTGACTGCTCCCCAGAAGCACGCCTCGGACAACTGGTTCCCACCAAGTGAATTCGTTGGGCATCTTGGCAGACAATTTTCAGAAATTATATGCAATGTATTTTTTAAAATAAATACGCATCAGTATCTGACTTCACCTATGGATCAATAAGGAAACCAGTAAGACATTAGAGCCGATGCAAAGGAAATTTTTAAAATATGCAAAATGGATTTATCACTAGGGTAGCAGTCAATTAAACATCGCTGATAAAATCAATTTCTGTGGGAAGAATTAGTTGCCTTGTTATAAAATCTATACTTACAGACTTGTGAACTATCTCCAAACAATGAAAGGCTGAGATAACCTGGGAGGGTGACCTAGACAAGACATCCCTGGTCTTTTTGGTCCATTTAAAGGCTTTTACCATTTTTTTTCCTACATGCTCTTTACCATAGAGTAGGTAAGGGTTATGATGAGGTTTCTATTATAACCAAAGAGCTAAAAGAAAATAAATGGGATTTATATTATAATTGTAAAATTGATGATAATGATAATAAGACATATAATTAAAAAACCTTTTGAAGGTTCTCTCCAACCTCTACATATATGGTTTAGACAAGCCTCAACCCCTTCTCTGGCTCTTCACTCCTATTCCCTGTTGTAGAAAACTGAAAAAGAGAGAAAAGAAAATGCCAACACCTGCATACTTAGGAGGGTGAACATCTGAGTTTTTGGAGAGAAAACATTTACTTGGCTTGTTGAGTACCGTGTTCAGTTTAGTAGAACCCAAGGTAGGGATGAGCTACAACTTTGAGAATTACTTTGATTTGAAGGCAAAGGTCTGTAAAAACTTTATACATTTTTACTCATACATAAATAGTATAAACTGATAACTTAAACATTCTTAGGTAGGATCATATTAGCATATGGAATGTTAGCCAATACTATAAGGTAGGGGTATACAAAAGACATTAGGGATACAGAAAAATAGGAAATATATTCATTGATCATATCTTCACTGTTTTCAAAATGAAGCTGAGCTCTTCCCATGGAAATCTTGTCATGAAATATTAAAACTAATAAAAGTGCAATAATTTTATGTAGTGGCTTAGGGTACATGTTTCTTCAGATACAAATATGCTCTGATTACCAATCAAATGTTGGACACGAAGTCCCATTATAATGTCACTGAGAATGGAGGGAGCCTGTAAGGCTGGCATGGCAAGAGAACCAAATGGGCAGTGTGTGGATATTATGATTTAGTGCCCTTTGCCCCTGGGAAATCCTGGAGCTGAAAGTAATAATGTCTTTCACATTAATGGGCGGTGAAGTGAATGCTGTATTGATCTTCCTAGAAAGTTCAATTCTTTTGAGAAGATAAGGAGATAATACCAATGGTATTCATATAAGAAAAGTTTTAGGTAACATTAGAAGACCAATTATATATGTTTAATATTGTATATTGGCCATTTTTACTATTTTGTACTATTGTAAGTAAAAATGATTAACTTTCAGTTTGACATTAAAGTCAGATTTTCCTTTTTGCAACCCGGAATGTAGATATATGCTTTTAAAGTCTTTGTACGTACACTGATATATTTTTGGGTATAAATGTCTTTTTTTTAAGTAATTTTTGGGCTAACTGATTTGTTTTGGTTTGATATCAAATGAGAGTAGACAGATACAAGATTTAAGCTATTACTCCAGGAGTGGATGCTGAAGTAGTTGGACATACTCCTAGGGATTAAAGGATTATCTGCCTTGCAAGGACCAATGAAGATGGAAAATAAGAAAATAGAAATGCTCCCTGTGGAAAATAAGAGAAGGGACTTTTCCTCTCTCCCTTTTCTTAGAGCATGAATTCTTTCATCTGAATTCTTTGTCTCTTTGAAATGTAGAGAAGTCTTTTAAGACACTGCATAGACCTCTTGCCAGGTTTATGACCGAGGGATGTACTTTTCAAGGACCGAGGAGTCATCTCTTTGAAATTTAAACATCTTGGACACCATGCTCCACGTTGTAGAAGTGTATGTCCTGTCATAAAGCTATGAGGTTTGCCCAGCCGCGTGGCTCAGTGGTTGAGTGTCCACCTATGAACCAGGAGGTCATGGATTGATTCCCTGTCAGCGCACATGCCAGGGTTGTGGGCTCGATACCCAGTAGGGGGCATACAGGAGGCCAGCTGCTCGACGATTGCCTCTCATCATTGATGTTTCTCTCTCTCCCTCTCTTTCCTCTTTCTGGGGAAAAAAAAAACCACACACACACACACAAAAAAAAAAACATAGAAGTTTGTTTTTCCTGTGGATAAAGGCAATTGGCTAACACAGATGGCCACCCCATTACTAGGTGAATTTAGGATGAGATAGGAGTGACAAATGGTGCTTTCCTGCACTCTTCCTTGAGGACTGTCATTGTTATCGTGAGGACTTGTGTGTAGTGGGTTGGGTCCACTTCACTGTATACAAGGGGAGATGTCTTTCTGTGTTTGCAACCTCCCAGCAGGTTGCCTGTGATGCCCATCACATTCGGGTTGAATACTCATCCCACAACAATACTGACTTCTTTCTGTTTTTCCTTTGTGAAGACCTTTTCTGGGTTGGGAGAATATTTCATTTTTATTTACGTTTCCCCAACAGTGAGGGTATGAAAATCATGGAGAATCATAACCATTAACCATGATCTAAAACCTTCGAGGGTAAGAGGAGTGCCTGGGATTCTGTAGGCGGCGCCGCTGAAGGAATGGGGAGAAGACCCATGGGCTGCAGGGCACACGGTGCAGGTGCACGCCAGGGCTAATGTGCGAGGCCAGAGGGGATTTCCTGTGGCCATTACACCGAAGTCTTTGGGATTCACTGCCTGTACCTTTGCCCATAACACTGACTGCCTGGCTTGGTTTGGTTAAACCGCAGAGATACACGCTAGAAAATAATGAGTCAGGTTTCCTTACTTGAAGAATTAAATGTCAATAAAACCACAGCTCCGAACATGCCCCAAGCCAGTCCCTGAGTGAGGGCCGATGGAGCTGTACAGGCAATGTGTGCTGTGAGTTCAGAAAAGCGAGAGGTCACACATTAAGTGAGTTGGAAAGACTTTTAAAAAATTAATATGTATGAAGTCTTCTCGGTATCCAATCAAAAGGATCGTGTTTAAACAAGCTATTAAGCAGCACCCAGGACGGGGCATATATCCCACGGTGGGGGGAGGGTGGGCTCCAGCAGTGCTAATTATCAGAATGTCAAAGGGCAGGAGGCACCTTACCTACTGTCCTCGGGCGTCGGCTTCGGCCATCCCAGGGAGAGGAGTGGCTGTCCGAGTTTGAACCCCTCCCCTGAGGAACCCGTGTGCAGGCATTTCTGTTCAAACCCGTTCCTTGCTTTTAAACCTAATCCTGCTCTCTGTGCAGGGCCTTTTGTTATCTTCGTAGCCAATGAAATCATAAAGGTTAGGTAATCCCGTTTCCTACCTGTGACTCTGACGAATTGTTTCTTTTTCTCTTGGACTGGGTATCAGAACGGGATACAGAGACAGCGCTCCAGTAAAGCCCTGGCGTTCTTCCATCCATCCATCCAGCTTTCCATTTATTCCATGTGTCTGTTGAGTGAAGCATTACTTATTGCTACACATCAAATTAACTCGAACGTTGGAGCTGGAAACAGCACTGTGTTAGCTCACAGTTTCCATGGTCAGGGGTGTGGGAGTCGTTGAGCTTCAGCCAGGGTCCTGGCTAGGGATGCCGGTCAGGGCTCACCTAGGAGGGCAGCTTCCACGCTCACTCACTTGTCCGGTGGGCAGGTCTCAGCATGTCCCTCTTCTGAAATTACTCACATGGGCATCGCCTTCGGGCTGCCTCCCAGCATGCAGCCGGTCTTGTCCGGAAGCAGGAAGTGCCAGAGATGGTGAAGGAGAACATCCGGGACCAACGCCACACGTTGTTTGTAACCTAGTATTAGAAGGGGCAGTCATCACGTCTTCCATACTCTCTCTTTAAAAAGCCTTTCCGTCCAGCTAGCACCCAAGGAGGTGGAAGTTGGTAGGTGGCCACAGTGTTGCTCTGAGATAGATCCAAGGAAGAGAATAACCCAGCCTGTGCCTCCTGACGGAAAGGCGCTCAGTCTCTTAGAGCCGTAGCTTTCTCCCCGTGTCTGTAAGATGACACAAACTGGAGTCACCTGCCTGTGTCATTATACAGATTAAAGGTTCTTGAGAGACGCAGAGACAAGCTGTCAGAAATGACCACTGGATTGAACCAAAGGGGTGTTGAAAAGTTGTGCGAAATGGGAAAAGTGAGACGGGGCGTTTGGATACACAGAAGAGCGGAGATACAAGTGCACCCAGGCATCTAGAGAAGATGGGAGGGGGTGGGCGTTAGGGTACAGTGGGGGGGGGGGGACCCTAGCTTCTCATCCCAGCAGGGCTATTGGATGAGTGTTATTTTCTCCACCATGAGGCAAAATCTGAGACCCAGTTACCCCTATGGTCACATGCTTTGTACATCAAAATATAATTACACTAGAGGCCCAGTGCACAAAATTCATGCACTGGTAGGGTCCCTAGTGGCTGCCGGACAGGTGCCCCCTCCCTTCCCCAGGCCGGCCCTGCCCCCTGGTTGAACTCCCTGACGAACTCCCAGTCGAGGGGACAATTTGCATACTAGGCTTTTAGTATATAGGATGCCTGAGAGACATTCTCCTTTCTGCATATAAACCAGAGAAATCAGCCCGGGGTTCCCAGGTGCATAGAGGAGTGCTAAGCAAGAGAAGAATAAAACACAGAATAAGGAACGAGCTCTGTCAGCAAATCTGTCAGTTACTTAAACACCCGTCTCTGCTCCGGCCTGTTTTTCGGTTGGCCATCTGAGATTTTCCGCCAGCGTGGATTTCAAGCACATACATGTTTGTACCCATGTGTGCGCACAGCCCGCACCCTGGAGACCTGCGATCCGGTGGTCACCCCGAAGCCCCTTGGAAAACGCACTCCGCCCTGAGTTCCCGGGTGGCAGTGGCTGCCTCTGCCCCACCGCCCGGGTGATGGATGGTGCCGTGTGCAGGCTCCAGCCACCGAGCCTCGCCGGGAGCTCCGGTGTTGAAGGAAGATGAGCTGGTGCGTAGAGGAGCATATGGTGTTCGCGAAACCTCCCGAGAAACGATGAAAAATGCGCCGCTCCTTGTGAAGAGAGGCTTAATTACCGGTGAGGCTGCATGGTGCAGTGTCCCTATCGTCGTCCCCGGGCGGAGAGGCTCAGACTGGGAAGCGTTCTGTCTGTGACTTCAGAAAACTGGACGTTAACAGGGGTAGCAGGCTCAGCGGCAGGCCATCGGGAAAGCTATTAGGAGGCCTGGCAGAGTGTGAAGGCTGTTTGGTCTTTGAGACACAAATGTCACGTCGGGCCCCTGCCATTGATATCTGAATGAAACGACAATGTGCATATATAGTAAATACTAGCAAGAATGCCAGACGTGTTAACTTCTCATTGCTACGTGAAATCAAGCGTCAGGAGAGCTGTGTAGATACCACTTGGCCGGTCAGAGGTCTAGTTTTAGCTACTGAGGTTCATAGAATGCCAGTCAGCTGGAATCAAATGTAAATCCAGACAAGATACAACTGGCCAAGGACTTATGCTAAGCCAGTCAGAGAAAGACAAGGACCATATGATCTCACTAATATGTGGAACCTAATGAGCAAAAGAAACCAAGTGGAGACAGACTCATGGATACAGAGAACAGACTGCCAGCTGTCAGAGGGGAGGGGCAGGGGGGCTGGGAGAGAAGGGTGAAGGGATTAAGAAAGAATAAGAAGAAAGACTCACGGACACACACAGGAGGATGGTGGTTGCCAGAGGAAGGGGAGGTAGAAGAAGGCAAAGGGGGGATAAATGGTGATGGAAGGAGAGTTGGGGTGGTGAACACAGTGCAGTATACAGGTGATGTATTATAGAACTGCACCCCTGACACCTGTATAATTTTATTAACCAATGTCACCCCAGTAAATGCAAAGGAATTAGTAAATAAAAAGAAAGCAGTCAATTAGGTCAAAGAGGTCATTTACTGATTTGTTGACATATAATTCGGATGCCTCACTGTAAGGCCTAAGGCAGGAATCCACTTCTTCTACATTATTTGCTTAATCCCTTCACCTTGTTCCCCCAGCCCCCTGTCAGCTGTCAGTCAGCTCTGTAGCTATCAGTCTGTTCTTGACTGTAGCTCTGATTCATTTGCTAAGTAAGATACTGTATTTATCACTTAACTGCACATTCAATGCTTTTCAAGATTGAGAATGCACGCACGTCACAAAGGAATAGATTACTTTTATTTGTTTGGATAACTGGCTCGATGAAAGAGACTCTCAGTTTTGAAAAGATAATGTTTCACAACTGAGAAAACATGTTACGAAAACCTTCCGTTCATCTCGGTTGTCATTTTGCCTCTCATCATATCCTATAGTGTCCCATTTTCTATTTCGTTTCTAACTATTCCCAAGAGGATATGGAAAAGAAAGTAAGGCAACATAAAAAAAAAAAACCCATCAGATTGTCCTAGCCAGTTTGGCTCAGTGGATAGAGCGTCAGCCTGCAGGACTGAAGGGTCCCAGGTTCAATTCTGGTCAAGGGCACATGCCCAGGTTGCAGGCTCGATCCCCAGTGTGGGGTGTGCAGGAGGCAGCCAATCAATGATTCTCTCTCTTCATTAATGTTTCTGTCTCCCTCTCCCTTCCTCTCTGAAATCAATAAGAATATTTTAAAAAATCATCAGATTTAAAAATGAATAATAATAAATCTGTCATTAGTGCTTAATTCCAAACCAGGAAATGATTTGTTCTCTTATCTGGAAAGAGTGGGGGAGGGGAGGCACAACAACAAAACAATTCCTTCTGGACCATGGCCAGGCGTCTCTTTGTAAGGACATAACCGCTCACGCTGAGCTCTGAGCCAAGGCAGTTTCGAACTCCACCCGACAGATGCTGCTCCGGTATTCACAGACATTTAAAGCAGAGGACGCCTTCCTCATTTGCATATGCTGTCAACCAACTGTTCTGGTGTCACCTGGGCCAGAGCTGACCCCGGCCCCCAGCCCCAGTCAATGGCACAGTCAATTGAGATGGGGTTTTATTTCCAGCGATTGTGTCACCCCAGGGCTTAACCAAGTGCACTCTGACTTAAAACAGACCTCTGATGCTCAACCACAGGAGGAAGGAAGATCTTTTTGCAGCGGATGGCTTCATGTCAGTGTGGGAGGCTCGAAATCCCTGGCCCTGCGCGGACACACCATCAGAGAGCAGGCCCTCCCACGCCCTCCTCACCAAGGCGCCGGAATGACAACCGAGAATGTGCCTTCGAAGTTTAATTTAGTCCAAGTGACCTTGATCACTTGATTGGGTGCTATCAGAGAGAGTGTGTTCAAGTGTATTTATGCATGCCTGAAGCAGAAGAGGGGGAAAATATATCCTTCAAACAGCTACCCCCAAAGAGTTCTGGGATTAGGAAAGAAAATGAAAAAGGCCGTTTGGCTCATTAATAATTCAACAGCTTTCTGATTTTAAAATCCCCTCCAGTCAAAATCCTGCCGTCCCTTTGTTCAGAAAATTCCGAAGGCGTGCAGGCTGGAAGGCACTGGCGGGCTGTGTGTGAGGACGGCTTCTTTCATTTGGGGCAAAGTTGTGCCTCCGAATTTGTATGGAAAGTCCCTCCTGCCGGCACCTGCGCATCAGAGCTCTCTCTGTTCCCGATTTTCTTACCCCTGGTGGCCACGTGGCTGGTTTTCTGATGCACATTCCGTGGCTCAGATAAGAACCATATGCACAGCACCTACAGAGAGGTCGTGTAACTTCAAAATAAGTTTTCTGTTAACAAAACCATCATCTGAAATATTTAAAATAAATTTTAGCTTCCTAAACTTGTAAAAAAATAATAAAACCTTGTGTCAAAACCTTCTCACAATTTATTATATTGAAAATGGTGAGTACATTTTTTTTACACTTAGTCGCTGAACGTGGCTGTGATCTTTATTTTAATATGCATAGGACAGAGTGTATGCAAATATTTCAATAGCCAAGTCTTTGTGTGCATTGCACACATGTCCTTATGGAAAACATTAAAAAGTCGTTTCTATGGACAAGTGTTTATTGAGCACATACGTGCCAGGAACTGTGCTATGCACTCGACATTCTTTAATGAACAGGGAACAGACTCTGCCTAGAAGTAGCTTATTGTCTAGGGGTGTTTCACAGGCAAATAAATAAGCACCTAGGGTAGAGAGTGTGTGTCTTTACACAGACGGACAGACCGTGTCAGCTGAGCTGGGTGGGAACTTAGCCGCGTCTTGAGGAGGGCGCCCAGACCCCCCAGAAGATGCCTTGCCTACACCGAGTTCTGCAAAGATCCTTAGAATTAGAGTCGCCAATAGCAGGTGGATGTAGGCTTGAGAACAGGGGACGTTTATCGTGGGAATAAACTTCGGCGGGGGGCGGGGGGGGAAGGATATGTATATTTAAGGATGCTGAAGTGATAAGAGGTTATTTCGCTTGTGAGGACCTTCCTAAGCATTTCATAATATACAATTTTATTTATGTGTAAATGCACAGCCTAAAAAGATACACAGTGCATTTCCCAAGGCTGGTAAGGAAGCCGGGGTGTCGTGCCAGAGGGAGGGGAGCCGGAAACAGCTCTGAAAGTCTAAATCTCCCTCAAGGGAAGTCCCCTAGCGCTGCCTGGGCCTTCTCACTTCCACCCTGAGCTCTGGGCCTTTGTGTGACTCTATCTTCCCTCCCAGGTCACAAGCCTTGGGGTGTGTGTGTGTGTGTGTGTCTCTGTGTGTGTGTGTGTAGGTTACAATCTACACCTACTGCTTTTTTTTTTTTTTTTCTGGTCTGCCTACCCATTCTGGAGAATTATATGCAGCATAGAGATTTGAATAAGCAGGCGATTGCATATTAGATACCGTATTTTATTTTGTTAATGTATTTTTATTGATTTCAGAGAGGAAGGGAGAGGGAGAGAGAGAGAGAGAGAGAGAGAGAGAGAGAGAAACATCAATGATGAGAGAGCATCATGGATCGGCTGCCTCCTGCACGCCCCACACTGGGGTTGGAGCCCGCAACCCAGGCATGTGCCCTGACCAGGAATTGAACCCTGACCTCCTGGTTCATAGGTCGATGCTCAACCACTGAGCCACGCTGGCCAGGCAGATATTTCATATTTTTAAAGGAAGAAAAACTGATATGAAATACAGGGTGTTCCCCCAAAAAAACATGCACACACTTTAACAGCTGGTAGCTCAATTCTGAATAAGCACGGCCTTCATAGTTATTCCAAGTGTGGGTATACATGTTTGGGGGGGCACCCTATATGTTTTCAGATGAAACTATTGTTTTTGCTTTAACTTCCCCAAGTCCCAGTAGTAGATATTTGAAAGCTACTCTTCCAATTTATTTTCCGCTTCTCTATCCCTTAATGCCAAGCTCTACCTAATTCCAAAGAAGGAAGCACCCCTCAGCAGCCCCCGCCAGCGGCCATGTGGTCCCCAGCTCCCCTGGTTACAGTCTCCCCGCCTGGCCCGGCTCGGTCTTGGGCACGTCCCGGCACCTGCTATCTGGGCGCAGGGAGCTCCTGTCCACGGAGAAGCCCTCTAAATCTCTGGAAATGCTCTCTTTATCTGCCAGACCCGGGCATGCCCACAAATGAAAACCCGCAAATGACCACATACATCACAAAGCAATACCTGGACGGGCAGCTGGGTGAAAATTGGCGTTTAAACAAGTTTCTAATGGGCGTCTTGCTGACACCCTGTATTTCGCGATCAGTATGCAACGTTGACCGACCTGGAGACGTGATGTGGGAATGTTTTCCTTGTAAACAGTTGAGTGTGCAAAATAAAAGCCACCGTCCCTTTAAATGTTAGGTTTCTGGCCTTTTAAAGACCTTCTAATATGTTTTAGACTATTTTTCTACTTAATTGGAATTTTCAAATCTAAAAGCTTTGGAGGAAAAGACCCTAAAAAGTCTTGTAAAAACAAAGCCAATTCTAGATGCAGCCCGGGGGCGGGCGCTCGGAGGGGGTGCCTGCGGGCTGTCGTGCCCCATCACATGGCAGCACCGCTCAACACCCTGTTAGGTCCCCGTCCCAGTCCCCGTCCCCGGAGCTTCCTTTCCTACCTTCCCTCTGATGGCAAAGGCTCAGGTAAAAGCTAGGAAGCGAACGGGAGACTTGATCTAAACACTCGCAGGGACTGGCCCGAGGGGGGTCACGATTCAGCCCCATTCCTCCCACTGCAACCGCGTGTAATAAAATGATGCCGTGGGGGTTCGCAGGAAATTCCCCAAAGCCATCCATGAGGCCCAGTGGCTCTGGAATGCAGAGGCGGGCAAAGAGCGGGTCCCTTTCCCGTGGGAGGTGCCTCAGACCCGGCCGCTTAGGGCCTGGCTGTGCTCCCGCTGCGGGCCTGCCCGCTCCCCCGCATCCAGGCGCATCCCTCCCTCCCTCTGGCCTGAAGCCCTGGAAGCAGAGGCAGGGTGTGCCCCGGGTCAGCATCCTCAGGGCCCAGCACCGCGCCGGGCAGCGAGAGGTCAGGAGATGTCAAACGTGTGAATAAACAAAGTGTAGGATGTCATGATTTTATTTCCATCTTATTATGGAACACCCATTTATTTTTTTTAGCACTAAACCTTGACTACAGGGTGTGGTGCTACACACATAAAATGAACGTGGTGCTTTTTAAAATTTAATGTAACATATTGCCTCTCCCAGTTATAGGTTATCCACAAATGTGAATTCTGGATTAATGGTTTTCACGAATATAGTCACTTCAACATCACATTGAGGAGATTTAGCTTTGCCAGTGTTCTACAGCTAATCTACGCCTCTGAATAGTTGTTTAGCAGAGGAATTGAATGGCTAAGAGCCATAGTAGCAATTCCTTTTTATGCATTGTTATTTTATGCAGCAAATACCTGTGTGCTGCCCAGAAAGTATATAAATAAAATATCTCTATTTATTTTTTTTATCATAACAAGGTCACACACATCTGTTACAGAAAATGCTGAGAGGTAAAAAGGGAAAGAAGGAAAAAATCCACGTAGATTCTCATGGGAAAAAGATACTGGCCAGCGAGTCAATTTGCCTTTCACTCTTATCCACATAAAATTTTATACAGTTTAAGTCTTAACACACTTCTCTACGCTACAAAGCAAATATTTTCTCATCATCTTCATTCATTCTTCAACAAATATTCTCCACCACCTACTATGTGCCAGGTCCTCATTAGGGCACTTAAGATCCGTCAGTGAACAAAATGAGCAATGTGGTTTGTTTTCTTACCTCACCTTCTCTTCAGCTTGGAGCCCAGGTGCCCAACTCTTCAAATGAGTACCTCCAGGAAAATCTCAGACACGTTCTCTCGGGCAACCCAACTTCTTCTAGTTGTTTCCGCTCAATTCCCCTTCATGCAAACATGCATGCACAGGCGCACACGCACAGTAATGTACAGTAATGCATATTTCTTTCATATCACTGTTCGACTTTACTTGGGCCACTTACAATGATCGACACTACTCTGGTCCATTTATCTCCTGAGGCCTTTCCTGTCTCTCCTCCTCTCTACTTCTCCAAACAGAATGTTCGCCCCAACGAGCAAGAGCTTGTGTAGTTGAGCTTTCTCGGGGTGGGGTCAGGGGTCATGAGAGCAGGGAGGAAGGAACAAAGAATGCAAAAGTTAGAGGGGAAAAAAAAGTACACTCCTGCCCACAGTGAGTGAGCGTGCTCACTTCGTCACATCCTTGACCTCCCTGACATTTTTATTCTAAAAATTGTGGCTAATGTCGTCCATGATATCAGCGCTCTCATGCTGTTGCCACAGTTCAGTCTTCTTACGTTAGCAGGCCTGTGGAGTGCCACCCACATCCGGTTGCAGTCTGAGGTTTTCTTCCAGATGTGCACACATTTTTATTTTATTCTGTCCAGTCAGTGAGAGGCTAGGCTGGCTGCATGTTCTTCTAAAAATAGGTTGTATTACTGGTGGAACTGCTGTCTTCCAATTGTGCTGTAAGTCATATCATTGAGCTAATGCCCGGGATACATTTGTAGTTTATTTTTTTTCTTAAAGTAAAAGTATTATGTAATATGAATCTGGTAGAATTCACAGACTTCCTTTTCTCCCAAGAAGAAAACATTTATTCCTTTTTAATATCACCTTGCTTATTGCTTTTTGATGCATTTGTTTTAGGGGGGGCGGGGGGGGAGAGTCTTTTATAGTCATTACTCACGGGGACAGATGAGTTTGGAAGTAGGCTTTTATAGCCTACTTGAACTTAATGGATTCCAGCACGCAGAGTGAAATAGAGTTTGCACTGTGGCGTTTACACTGGCATTAAGTCGGGAGGCGCACCGGGCTCTCCTGATGGCTGTGCTTGCCAACATAAAGTATGATCTCCGAGTCTGTCTGGCCCGTTACTGATCGCGCCTAGATAAAAATGCAGCTCCTCACACTAATAAAATCTCCCGGTGTGGACATGGGTGTCTCGTGCCAAACTGATAAGGAGGGCTCTGAAGTCCCTTCGGACAGCCCTTAGTTTCCATTCAGACCTGGCGGGTGTGGGGTCGGGCTGCCTACCGCTCCGCTTTCTGACGCACACTCTTCTTTTGCTGGAATTTGAGTCAAGTGACTGCGTGATTGTCAACTATCTCCCCGTGACCTCCCCCTTCTTCTCCAAACATTAATTAAAAATAAAATGAGTGAATGCAGAATGAATGAGTGAATAAAGGAATACAAAAAGGTAATGCTGAGGGACAGTAGCTATACACATCCGTTTCATGGTTCAAATAAGCAAAACACGCATGTAGTGCCAGACAGCAGAGCGTGCGACTCTCGGGGGAGGGAACAAGGACCAGAAGGGGACACAGAGGTGCTCTTTCTGTGCTGGTCACATGTTATTACTTACTTATTTATTTATCTGTTTATTATTTTTCATCCTCACCCGAGGATATTGTCCCATTGATTTCTAGAGATAGTGGTAGAGAGAGGGGAAGACAGCGCCTGGGCTGTGGAGGAACCTGCAGCCAAGGTACATGCCCGTGACCAGAATTGAACCCAGGACCCTTCGGCCCGCAGGCCGACGCTCTATCCGCTGAGCCACACCGGCCAGGGCACCTTTCATGTTTTTATTGGAACCGAATTTGCAGGGCTGTTTCCATGGTGTGATAACCACCCCCCCCCACCCACCTTCCCCCCACCCCCAGAGCCTGGATCACTTTGCAGCCTGCATGGTGAACTTCACCAGGTGTCACTGACACGTTATTATTTACACATAGAGGGTGAATGAACTTCTGAGCCAGAATAACGTGTAACCGGCTGGAAGCATGTTTGAGGACTGGCAGTGAAGGTGCCCAGGAAGGCCGGAGAGGAGGGGATGAGCTACTAAACAGAAGGAGTCAAGGCCAAAGAGACGCCAGTGCCTCCACCAGGGCATTGGGAACTCAAGTCTGATCAGAAAACAGGCGGCCTGCAAACACCCTACGCCCTTCTTCACGGGGGATTTCCCCAGGAAAGGTGCGGTTCAGTCATCTGGTAGGTTTTGTTGATTATCTGTTTATTTTCGCTGTTTGGAGATATACACACCAGAGACGTGGGCTTTCACACTCCCCCACAGTGTATCAGACCTCGCCTGACCCGGATGCGAGTCAGACCCCAGCCTGCGTCCTTGCCCATCAGCCCGGCGATGGGTCAGGATCTGGGGGCTGAAGCAGAGCCTCTGGGCCCTGTTTCCCACCCGCCTCATGAGGTGAGCGAGAGGCTCGGAAAGAGACCGGCCCACGGGGTGCTCGGACCACCGAGTGGACTCCTCATTAGCGTCTCCCTCAATCTTTCCCAAACCGGGGCGATCCAGATGTGTAGTCCCCTAGTCATGATTGCTCCCCACTGAAGTCCCTCTTATTTCCTCTCTTCCTGATGGATTCCCATAATTCCCAGGTGCATAGATTTGTATTTAAAAAAGGACAGTTTCCTCCCAGATCAATTTAATACACACTATTTATATCAGCAAAATAAGGACTCTTTTCACCAATCACTTCTGAGTTTTTTGTGTGTTTTTTTAATTTCTTCATTGATTAAGGTATCACATATTTGTCTTCATCCCCCTTTGTGTTTTTTTTTTAATTTCTTTATTGATTAAGGTATCACATAATTGTCCTCATCCCCCCATTCCCATCCCACATCCCTCCCCACACATGCCCCCAACCCCCTGTTGTCCATGACCACTGGTTAGGCTCATATGCATACAAGTCCTTTGGTTGATCTCTCCCCCTTTCCCCCACCCTCCCGTACCCTCCCTCTGAGGTTTGACAGTCTGATCTATGCTTCCCTGTCACCGATGTTCTTCAGCTTATGTTTTTCATTATTTCCCTTAGATGCGTGAGATCATGTGATACAAGAAATACACTTATAAGAACCGCAAATGAGACAAGCCATAATGGTTATTTGCTGAGAGGCAAATGAATCAGTCTGTAGTGAGTTTCTTTCTGGGCCAACAGTTCTTTTGAGTCCCAATTTCAATGTCAAACATTTCCTTATGTGTACATGTCAGCAATGATATTTCAGTTCTGGGTGGTGGACAAATGGTAGTGATGCAGGTCCGACCGTCTCTGGTTTGGTCTTGGGCATCCTTCAGCGGCGCACAGCTGCTGACTGCTAGTATGGCAAGGCGTTGTCAGCGTCTTCCATCTCTGGGCTGTTTCTCTTCTGTCTTCATGGCTAGAGCAGTCCTGTCAATTCCTCTCTATTGCAGGAATCCACATGGTCTTAGAGTTATTTTCTGAAAATATACAAATATATTCTCGACCAAAAGTTAGTAAAGGAATATTTTCTATAAATTTGACTTGGGGTCCAAATCCTGGGATGAACTAAGAAATGGAAGAGGTGTAATTCTTACTCGCTCTTAACCAATGAGCACGTGGCGTTTGGCTTCGGTATCTCCCCACCGGGCTGCAGGTCTTCCCACTCTAACAGCTGAGATGGAAAGGAATAGACGGGGTTGCTATTTCAATGAGCATTTCCTATGGAGCAGGTGCGTTCCTCAAAGACATTCATCCTGTAAAGTCTTCTTACATGTGGTTAAATCTAGTAACCACACACTCTTTCAAAATTCATGTGTCAACAAGAGCAACATTATTTTTTATGCAATGTCTTATTTCCCTTATAGAAGCGTTTCTTTTACCAACTCTCGTCCCACCCCTGATGCTAACACTGGCCCCGGGCAGGCGGGAGGCAGGCGGAGATGCTTTCACACACGTATGGGTGTTTGCCCTTCGCTGGCCCGGCCCCTCCACGTCTACTTCCTTGTTACTCCGAGGATGGGTGATTTCCCCGCAATGGCCATCGCCTCTCTCAAATAATGCGCTTTCACTTTGGTTGGAACCATTCTTCCCCAAGATTCACTAGCCCCGTAGTAAGTTCTCCTGGAAGTTTTAATGAGGTTTGACCTTCTCTTTTATGAGCTGCGCTGAACTTTTCTGTAGCACTGCCAGGGGCGGCTCAGTAACAGGTGAGCTTCACCCCCGGGCCGACTGTATTTCAGCGGCGGTTGAAGTGATCTCCGTATGTCAGGCCGTTAAATCTCTAAAAAGCCCTGTGATCTTTCCTAATGAAAGCCCGTGCATCCAGCCAAGAGGGTTCTCCCTTCCCCTTTTTATGGACCGCTCTGCCTCTTTGTTCTGGACAGCTCGGATGAAATACCGAAATAGACTGCCCCCCCCGCCCCCCCCCCCCCACACTCATGCGTGGCCATCAAACATGGAAATACAGAACTTGTCAACATAAAATACTCCCGTCTTGAGCTTTGCAACCTTTCCCAGGAACTTGGAAATTTAGTGCTTCCAAATGGACCTCCGGGGGATTGTTAGGCTGTGAGTTCAGTGCTTGGAAATATATTCACAGTTGGCAGTGTTCTTGAGGTCTCATTCTAATTTGTTTCTTCAACATCCACCACCAGTCAGAGGACTTTTATTAGATGTTAGCAGACATATAGTTTTATCCAAACCCCTTTTTCTAAATCTGAATCATTTCAGACTTCCTACCGCCCTCAGAAACCTACTTAACTAATGTCACCAGCACTTCGAGGAAGCTTATGCTTGGTCAATTGCATTTTATATTGACATTCATGGTGCTATTGTGCTCACTTATTTGATATTTATGAAAAACGAACTATGTGTGTACTATGTAATCAGTTGGATAATTGGAAAAAGGAACTCTAAATTTACCTTGGAATGAGCACACTTTCTGTGCTGTTAAATTGTCTTTCTATTTTCTAATTGCACCATTCTTGGAATGTTTATAATATTATGTTATACTAGAGGCCCGGTGCATGAAATTCGTGCATGGGTAGGATTCCTAGGCTTGGCGGGTGATCAGGGCCGACTGGTGGGGCGATCACAGGGCCCCTGCTGGCACCCACCTTGGCCCACCTGGGGTGAGGGCAGCTCCTGCATTGAGCGTCTGCCCCCTGGTGGTCAGTGCGCATCATAGCGACCGGCTGTTCCACCAGTCATTCTGCCATTCAGTTGATTTGCATATTAGGCTTTTATTATATAGGATATTTGATAAGGACTTCAATCCCTAGAAGCAATTCTATGACTATCAATTGATCCTCTGGCTTTTTAAGTTACCATTCTGTGCCTCAGGATAGCTTAAAATCATTCATGTTTTGAAAAGTCACATTTGGTTTCTAGATGGCATATTCCCTCGCCGTGTCCCAGGTTAGCCCTTCATCATCTTACAGCTCAAGCACTGGGGGCTCAGCGCCTTCTGCTGCTCGAGTCCCAGGAACTCCATGGAAGGGCTGCAAGGCAGCTTACGTCTGTGGATGCATCACGTAACTTACCTTGACCCTAAAGGGATAGAGAAAAGACATATCATTTCATATGATAAAAACATACAAGTAGAATTTAATTTAATTCTACTTATGTAATAAAAAATATACATTCTACTTATCTCATATAATTCTACTTATATAAGTAGGTTTCACATAACTCTACTTATATGAAAACTAGGTAAATTATCCCTGTAATTCAGTACCTGTATGTATGTGCCAAATTACAACTGAGAATATGAATTGTTTACATACATCACTTAATAGTGAAATTGATGTAGATATAATCTTAGATATTTTTTTAACTTTTTAAAAAATTTCAAACAGACTGATGGTTGCTAGAGGGGAGGGGGTTAGGGGGTTGAGTGAAAAGGGTGAAGGGATTGAGAAATACACATTGGCAGTTACAGAACAGTCACAGGGATGTAAAGTACAGTGTAGGGGGTACAGTCAATAATATTGTAATAAGTATAATTTTATGTCTTTAAAAAGAAATAGCGCTTATTCTAACAATGAGATAAAGCGAGTTTAAATGTGTTCTTTCAAGGACAATCTTGCCATGTTTACGGGAGAGTTTTAAGCATGTGAGCGGCACGCTATGTTACAGTTGGGCCACTAGTGGATTGATCCATACACGTAGAGAGACGATGTGTTTTGGAAGTAAATATTTTCAATGTTTTTGTATTCATAAAAGCCTAACCAAACATGCTCCCCTCCTTTGGAGGGAGTCAAACTGAGAATTCATGAACTGCCTTTGTCAGCCAAGGTCTCCATATATCTCTTCCCTCTCTAATTGCAGACAAAAGGTTATGGGTTGTATTTTTCACACTGAAAATCAATAATGATAAAAGTAACTAATAACCAGGAAGTTTGGAAATATGTAGCTACTGCTTGAAAGGGAATATTTTCAACTTGCCTACACATCTTCATACTCCCGAATGTGTTGAAAATCTGTGTGCGTGATCCTAGAACATAAACTTGCTTATACATCCTTTCCTATATAATAAGAGAGGAATATGCTAATTATCTGTTATGCCCTGAGGCATAACAACCAACCACATAATGACCACCGATCACGGAACTGCAGGAGGGTGGGGCAGCTGGCGGAGAGCTACAGGAGGGCGGCAGCGACCTACTGGTGCATGGATTCGTGCGCAGGGCTGCTAGTTTACACATAAAGCACTAGAGGACGACCTTACAAAAGTGTAACTGACTTCCAGGAAGCCCCGAAGGGCTGTTGGCCAAGGAACCGAAACCTAGGCACGTCTGGGCGAGAGAGAGGGCAAGGGGTTGGGAACATATGTTGTAAGAACACGAGTCAGACACACATCTTACGAAAATAGACCAATGTGCGAAAATGCAGGCAAATAACCAATGGGATCTAGATTCAAGTACTGGCTCCACAACTAATTCAGTCGCTGGCTCCACACGGTTGAGACTTGAGGTATGTATTCCATGGTCCCAGAGCTCAGTTTCCTGACACCATCGGTGGGAAATGAAGAAGCGTCCTTTGACTTAGGCCTAAATTCCTAGCAATAATATTGTCAGGTTCTGTGAAACAAACATCTGCTCTTACTACATAATCTCTGGAACTTTCTACAGGTTATGTGGAGACTTGTTGACAGTTTTGTGTTAAGTTGTCTGAGCAAATTCATAATGATGGTGACAACTTAAGGGTTTGGTTAGACACGTTTCAACCAAACACTGTGAGGACATTTTAACTCTTTTCTCCTAGTTTTACAAGACAGGACGATACCACCAAATCTTCATACCATGAAGTTTTTGTTCAATAACAAAGTGTTGGCTATTTCTGTAAAAAAGCCTCCTCGTGTTTTATGATCTCCAGTATGCCTACCGCTCTCCAGCTTCCAGACCCAAGACCGCTTGTCTCAGGGGTAGCAGAGGGAAGCCACATAGGAGACCCAGAGTATCGTTTATCCGAATTCATGACCTCCCTTCCGCCTCCGCCCTCACTGCCTTCCTTCCAGCCTTCTTCTTTCTGTCTCCTCACGATCTCCCAGGAGCAGAGACAGTATCGCTTGGCTGCCTAAACTGCTGAAAAGATATGCTAATTCTTAAATATAAATGAGTTGGGATATTTTTAAAAACCTCATAAGGGATTCAACTCCTTAAGGTTTTCATTCTCAATTAAGATGATTTTTACACTAGCCAATCTCATCTTCAAAACATATTTGTAACAGATGGATAGTTATTTTTTTTATTATGTGGTGATTCCATTTCCACTATAGAAAGTCAATGTCCACTGAGACCAGATCCTATTTTAATTGGTTATGTAGGTAATAAATTATTTATTAATGAGGAATAACACAGCTTCCAACAAAGCACACTGATAACATATTCCTTCTGGGATTCCAGTGTTTTATTTTTTTTCATGGATGGATTCTGAGCTAAGGAATGCAAGGCTTTGAAAAATTCAGTGCAAACAGAATAAAAGTGAGGATGACTAGGCATAACTCCACTTCTTTGTGGAAGACAGGCCTGGAGCAAAGAACTGTGATCCCGAGTCCTAGAGCTCGAAGGGTGCGGGGGCCGGGGGGTGGGGGTAGAGAACAGGCTGGGTGGAGGACACCTCACTGTGGGTTGTTATCTCACTGAATCTCAAAGCCCAGTATTACCCAATGCTCTTCTTTTTTTAAAAAAAATATGTTTTTATTTTATTTATTTTTAAATAATTCTTTATTGTTAAAAGTATTACATAAGTCCCCTTTTTCCTCCCCACCCACCCTCAACTCCCCCTCCCCCACTGCCCCAGGCCTTCAGCACCCTATTGTCTGTGTCCATGGGTTATACATATATGTATACAAGGTCTTTGGTTCATTACCTCCCACCCACCCTCTCTCACTTTCCCTCTGAGATTCCTCATTCTGTTCCATGCTTCCATGTCTCTGGATCCACTCTGTTCATGTTTATTTTGTTATTTAGATTCCACATAGGAGTGCAATCATGTGATGCTTGTCTTTCTCTGACTGACTTATTTCACTTAGCATCATACTCTCCAGGTCCCTCCATGCTGTCGCAAAGGGTAAGAGATTTGTCTTTATTGGTTTTAGAGAAAGAAAGTAATTTTAGAGAAAGAAAGTAAGGGAGAGGGAGAGGGAAACATCGATTGGCAGCCTCCTGTACGCCCCCTACTGGGGATCTAATTGAGCCTGCAACCTGAGCATGTGTCCTGATCTGGAATGGAACTTTGACCTCTTGATGCAAGGGATGATGCTCAAGCAACTGAGCCACACTGGCCAGAGCCAAGGGTTCTTTAGGAGGAAATGCAGAAAAAAGACATCTCCCCCCGAAAAAGAAATAGAAAGATCCAAGTCAAATTGGCATCCCAGAGGATAATATTTTAGGACAGTCTTATTTTGGCTACATTTGAAATAATCAATGCGAGCAAGCAGGGGGCGATGTGGCTGGGATGGGACTGTGAAGGGCCTAAGCTGGCGCACTAAGACATCTGGACTTGCTCCAGACCTCTGAAAGCTCTTCCATGTCTTTAAGCTGTGTCGCTGTATAACTTAATCTTTGCTTTCGAAATAAAACTCTGACAGTGAGGAAGACGGGCTGCTTAAAGAAGCACATAGAGAGGAGACTGGCCAGCTGCAAAGTGGTGACAGTAATGCCGAGTGAGGGGCAGTGACAGTCTCGGGCTGATGAGAAGAAGGATTCGGGAGGCGTTTCACACTCTGTTGTTAGGGAACTGATTGTTCCAACTGTGTAAGTTAAGACTCAGGGCTGGGAAGTTGGGGATTTTATAATTTAATATTGTAATATTTTAATATTTAATATTGTTTCAACTTTTTTTGTTGTTGATCTTGGCTATGATGGATGTTTGCCTAGGATCAAAACATGGAAGGGAAAGCCAGAACTCTAGTCAAGATTTTCTCAGCTGATTTCCATCGTGAAGACTAAAATGGGCTATTTAAGCTAGCAAATAATTTTTAAAATAATTTTTATTGTCTTCAGAGAGAGAGAAAGGGAGAGGAGACATAGAAACATCAGTGAGAATCATCCATTGGCTGCCTGCTACACGCCCCCTCCTGGGATTGAGCCTACAACTGAGGCATATGCCCTGACCAGGAGTCAAACCATGACCTCTTGGTTCATGGGTTGACGCTTATCCACGGAGCAACACCAGCTGGGCGCAAGCAAATAATCTCATTTTGATCAGAGAACTGTAGCTGTGGCTTAAATTCACTAATGGCTAATGATTTCTCTCTGTTTCCCAATAAAAAGCTGTCATTACAGGCATGCGGTAAGACGATAGCTAGGCTTTTGTGTTTTAGTTTGGTGAGTCCAGGTACATTACGACTTGTGTTCTTTATTTCTAAGGACCAGGGTACATCAGGAGCATTTGCCAGACCCCATTAGGCATTATGGGAGAGGAAAGAACAGCGCTCATGTCTTTACAAAGAATGTTCCCTTTGATTTTTAAAGACGGCCGAGTATGTTTCAAGTGTCCCTGTCCATTAACGGACTCTCTGAGTCTCTGGGATGGTTCAGACTTTGTTTACGTTTTCTAGCTAAGGGCCATGCTTTGTGCTCAGCTTCTTTTCACTAATGTCCCCAGAAGAAAAGGGGAGGGCGGGAGAAAATTAGAAAAGAGGGAATGCAGGACGCTGGGAAGAAGGAACCGATGGGGGTAAAGAGCTAGGTGGCTTGTAATTTGGACAAATCAGCATCAGTGTTGATCAATGTGCAGTACCATCCAAGGCCCATAAAGACATATTAAAAATATAATTTCATTGACACGTGATATGGTTGATTTTGCCCCTAGTAGTGTTTTTCTTTTTCTTCCTCTCTTACCCCCCGCCTCTCCCCTTCCCACCCCCCCTATCCTGTTCTGAAGTGTGGAAACCACAGGCTAAGACATCGGCCATCCGCCGAGAATGCAAATACGTTTCTTCTCGTTGGTACCAATCTGGGCCTGAAAGCCAGTGCGGCTGGTTTCCCTTCCGCCCAGCATTTTGATATTTGAGCCTTTACCTGCATCTCACGTGGTACACGCTGGACAGGCCACTTGCAACAATAGAAGATTCGGGAGGAATTGTCAGCCAGCAGAACACGACGCGTTTGTGCAATTTAAAAAAATTCAGTATCTCTTTAAAAAAATACCAGCTGGATTAATGTTCATCAGTCATCTTTGCTGAAGACTAATGTTTGCTTCACACAAGAAAAGTCATTAAAACTGACAAATTAATTGCCCAGAACTTGAATTCATATTGTGCCCCAGCTGGCATGATACACACAGCATTTTCAATCAATTTCTTAAGGAAACATCTGCGTGGTGGTGAGTGTTGCTAACCGAGGGTGTTGATTTAGGAGAGGGGGGTCCAGCCAGCCATCGTGTGCTACTGGCTGGGTGGGGAGGGCGATCCGCAACACAGCGGACCCAGCACTCAATGCGGGAGCCCATGAATTTGCATCACTGGCTCCCGAAACACAATTAGTTGGTGCGTGTTTTCCTGGCAGCAATTAGCGGCAGGCAGGCGTTTTAATGAAATAAAGTTGTGATTCCCACAGGGGCTATTTATAATAAACGTTACACAACAATGTGAGCTTCCAACTGTGTACGTTAAGAATTGATTAATAACGAAGCTATTAAGCCACATATTAGGTTACATATTGTGCCAAATGTAAGGGATACTGCTAATTAAGTCATCATAATCACTCGCATGTGCCACATCTAATTAACTTTTTACATCTCTCTAAGTGTTTGCTTCAGGACCCGCAGCGTCTCATTGGCCATTTCCTGCGATATTGTTTCCCAATAAAGGAGGTTGCTGTGGAAACACTTGGAGGGTTCAATCAGAGAAAGTGGCTTTTCACGACTATTACTTTGGGCCGCACCAAGTCTATTCTTGAGGGAATGAATTAGCATGAGGACAGGGTGTAGGGTTTTCAAATGCTTCTATGCAAATTAAGTTGGGAAAATAGCTTTAATACTTCTGAAGAAGTTGAACACTACAGTCTCAATGCCCGAGAGGACTGCAGTCTGTTGACCTGTTGGCGTGTGTGTGAGCGAAGAGCGCGCCCTCTGATCTGGGAAGAATCCTAGAGGTTCTTGATCTTGGTCGGAAGGGAAGGCTCAATGGGCTTTTCTTCAGTGTCTGTCTCAGAGAAAATGGTACCTTCCAACTAGTTCCACCTTTACAGGTAAATTTTAGCATCTGTCCCCATTCAAGGTCATTTAAAATATTATTCCATCACCGAACAGTAGCTTCTATAATTGATGTTGAACCGTCTCAAAAGTTCGTGTTACTAGTTCTTTAGCTTAGTTGTTGGATAGTATTTTACAATGAGTAACATAATCTAGCACACTCTTCACCATGAACCGGAAGATGGGATTTCATTGTTGACACTATAAAATCAAGTACAAGAAAAAACTAATTTTGTTGTTGTTGATGGTGTTTCTTCTCATCACTGTCCTTCCGCATGGAGTTGTCTGGAATTTTACTACCAATTTACCAACAGTTCAGTTCTAATAACTACACAAGGCATTGAATATACACTGTGTTCAAAGTACTGTGCAATGTCTTAACACAGGTTATTATGACTAATGCTTAACCCAGTAAAACAGGTCTTACCCTCCTCATTTTGCAGATGAGAATACAGGGAATGAGATGTTGAATAACTTTTCCAGTTCAAACACTAGCAGATGGCAAAGCCAGGGCACCATCGCAGACCTTCTAGCACTAAAGGGAACCTTAGCAGCTATGTCAAATGTCACCTCACCAGTTCATCCATTGCTTCGGTTCTTAAAGGACCTGCGGCCATTGATTTCCTATTTATTGGCAATAGTGAAGATTCTACTAAAACCATAGCTTTTCATTAGAATTGTTTTGTTTGTTTGTTTTTAACACATTCAGACCCTTGGAAAGGGCTCAGCTATGTAGACTTTAATCGTAAAACAGTGCTTAGATCCCCTGGGGGAGATAGTCAAGGCAAAAAGAACACAGAGGAAGAAAACTGAAGCAAAGCATATTTTGTCTCTTGTACAGTGGGATATTTCCCACATTATCTGATGAGTTTCTGCATTTCTTTACCATAATAAGGCAATTTGCATTAAATCATACCATTTGTGCCAAAAATATAGTCACAGACAAAAGTAGTGAGAAATAAATATCTGAAAGTGTAGCTTGCTATTTATACTTTTGTATTTTATTTGCATGTGATTTTCAACAAGAAAATTAATATTTATCATTTTATTTTTACCTCTATATGGAAAACATTCAATGATCCTCAAGTCATATTCATTTTAGCATAAAATGAATATTAAAATATGGCTTTTAAATAATGTCTTCAAGATTGGAAGTATTCACTTCTTCATGTTGAAAGTATAACAGGAAAAATGTTCATTAACATATTGCCATTGCCTATGCAGACTTATTTTTTAAATTTCATTTCATACATAGAAAATGTGCAAGAAGTCAAGAGAAATCTGGGCCAGTCATGAGCATCAGAACTTCCCTGTGTACTGAAATGTTTAGAATGTCAGCGGTAATGAGCCAAAGTCAACGTAATTAAGTACAAATGGAGGAAATCACAGAACTGCTCATTACTGGTGTGCTACTTCCCACCCAGAGATCATATCCTTAGATCTGCTTTAAATTTTCTATTTATATGTAGTTTATGAAATTGTGGTTTCTGATTGCTCGATTTCCATGAGATACATATTCAGCTGCATAATTATTACATTTAAGAAAAACTCTGCAAACTATATAAAAATGCAAGAGCACTTTTAACTAGGTTCTGGTACTAATTCCAACGTGAATATGGCGGTTCCCCACGTCAAGGAGCAATTCTCGCCCGATGGGTGTCCCATAATGCAACCAGTTCTACCGGGGAATAGCATCAGATTCCCCAGGTGAAGGGTTCAAGGTTCCCCCTCCTTCAGAAACCAGCTGCAAGGCCAAGTTGTTACCTGTACTTCTGGCCAACCGGCTACAGATGGGAGGTCCCAGGACCTACCTCTCTGGGCTCCACACACCTGTCACAAGGCCAGGCTGTTCCCTGGACTGGCAATCAGAGGTTCCCAAACCCCATCCTCGGGTTCCACTAATTCGCTAGAGCAGTTCACACAGCTCAGAGAGAGAGAGAGTTTGCCCACCAGATCAATGGCTTATTAGGAAAGGGTGATTTAAGCTACCCGCTTGCTCTTCGGTTGTGTAGGAGAGAGAGAAGCCACCTGCTCTTAGAGGTCTTGGCTGGGGAAGATGAGATCTTGTGATTAGCTGGCTGCTAATTGCTGGGCTGTTTGTTTAACTGTTTGTCTCAGTTTCCCCAATCCACTTGCCATGAAATGTTCTTAGCTTCTTCCTAACCTGCCTCAGCATGATGTACGATTTCATAGACCTAGTATGAAAAACAGAACGTAAAATATGTCATTAATCAGTTTTCATATTGATCACATATTGAAATGACAGTGTCTTGGCCAAGTCATTAAAAATATGTTACATTTAATGTAATCTTACTGGTTCTTTTTGCTTATTGTAATTTGACTACTAAAAATGTAAAAGTCTGCATGTAGCTTACATTGCATTTAGTATATTGAATAGCACTGGGTTGGAATGTTTGAAATCTGTGTAGTTACGGTCAGGTGAGTTTCAAAAAATAATGGAGAATTAGTAGAAGACATGTTAAATGAAATGTCTTCTAAATAACCTCTACCGTGTGAAGTCTATCTTAAGGTTAGACCTAGGGCAGCGGTTGGCAAACTCATTAGTCAACAGAGCCAAATATCAACAGTACAACGATTGAAATTTCTTCTGAGAGCCACATTTTTTAAACTTAAACTTCTTCTAATGCCACTTCTTCAAAATAGACTCGCCCAGGCCGTGGTATTTTTGTGGAAGAGCCACACTCAAGGGGCCGAAGAGCCGCAGGTGGCTCGCGAGCTGCAGTTTGCCGACCACGGACCTAGGGGACCTATCCTAGAGATCTAGTTGTGATGAGATAAAAGTGATAATGGAAACGTGCCTGTCACTCGCAGGGTTCAAACAGGGCCACGGTTCCAGGCCGTGGCATCCCTCCCTGTGCAGAAACGCGGCTTCTGTTTGCGGGAATCCAAAACTTATTTGGAAAACTAAGCTTCTAAGATGGATACTAAGTCCCCTTTACAGCCCAGTTATCTTGATAAATTGATCCTAGGATTCATTAATATTCTACCTCTAAAGGGTTCTGGGAAATAAGATACGGATGAGGGACAGATGAACAGCGGCTCTGTTATCTTCACTTCCCACACATTCCTTATTTCAGCCGATATTCCCATATCTGTTTATGTATGTGGTTAGTATATGTGGTTGCAATGAGAATCTAATAGCATTTCCTGTTTCTAGTTTTCAAGCCCTCGGTAAGCACCGTATATTTTTATATCCAGACTTAAGAGAGATATGGCATATTGTGTTGTCTTTCTTACTGTGGCAGACTGGGATGCGTCATATGAATTCATGGGGAGGACCCTCGATGGCAGTTTTTAATATGCAGTCTTCCATGTACTTTGGCTTCTTATTTAAAAATACACAGATAACTCATAAAAACAAAATCCTACATGCTACGGAATTCTAAAATGACTTCTTAAAGCACGTACTGTATTTGATCCGCCTGGGCACCGTACTGTATGCCGTCGAGCAAAATGTGCATTAATATCTCCTCGGAGACTGTCAGCTGTGCGTCACTCATTACTGTTCTCTTGCTAAAGGCGTGATTGTTATAGAATGACTGTTGACAAACACGCTGTGAATTAAGAGTTTTAGGAAATAACGATTGTCCAGTTTTAACTACGGAAGGGTCGCACATGCCTGTTTGAAGTTACAGGATCCCTGTCTTGTCCTAGGCAAGTAGATGGAAGAAGAAATAGCATCAGACACTTGGAGGGAAAGAAACTAGTGACCTTCCCCACCCAGGGCGGGTCCTAGCTGGCGACTGTGCAGTGAGCAAAGGTGTGTTATTTTAATAGTCAAGCCTCGTTTGACCCCGACAGTGGGCCTGCAGCGAAGGGAGGGTCCCACTCTGGTTGCCCTTGACAACCTGCTGGGAAAGAATTCAACCATCAGGCCCCTTGGCCCCCCTGGGGTGGACTCAGTCCAGGCTGGAGGGCGGCACACCTGCATTGTTTGAATTTCCCGGGGTCGGGTGTAAATAAGTAATAATGGAGGGCGTTGGCCAACACTAGGATGCAGACTCTCCTGATGGTGCCTCCATCCGGGCCTTCCTCAGCTGCAAGGGAGGCTGCCCCTGCATCTCCCGGGGACCCGAAGCCAGAGTTAACGCATCCTTACTATTTTCCTGTTCATAGTTTAGCACCAGCTGCTGTGACCTGGGGCCGGGAGCCCCCTCAGGGAGTGTGGGCCCAACACCTAAAACTTCGCTGACCATTTCCTGCACCCTCAAATACGAACTCCCCGAAAACATCCAATGCCCTTGATGGCGCAGGACTGCTCCCCTGTATTTTTAGCTCTCATGCTCATTTACTCCGCCAATCAGCCCCTGATTCACTCACCTATTTACCAAGCACATCTATTAATATTTATTAATGGTATACAGCGATGGTTGTAAAGAACCTGCCATTATGTATGTAAATGGAATGCCTGCAGCCTGATCCCTCTTCTTCAGTGTTATTTAGGGTAGAAAAGGTTAACTTACTGAGAAAAGTAGGGATGCCTGACTCCCAGAGGACCCACTGATAGTAACCCCGAAGTCCCAATGAATGTAACTTCTATGCTAATGAGCTGTGATACAAGAAGAGCCCAGGAAATGCCAGTGTATCTAATTTATAAAGATTTTACAATATTGCCACTTAGAATGCATTTCAGCCCCAACAGCTTTGAAGAATGGAAGTTCAAGTTGACTCAGACGTGACCCTGGGGAGTCATTAATAACCCAGGACACTCCGTCTTAGAGGACCTGCTCCGACAACCGGTGCCCACGCTTCCAGTAAGTCAGGCCACTCGTTCTACTGTGTGACGACGGGTGAATCCTCAGGCCAGGAGCCTAGCAGGGAACCCGGGAAACGATGGGACTGCGGACCCGAAGCTGATGACCTAGTCTCAGCTCTTCCACTCCCTGGACCCGCAGGGCCATCCTTTTCGGTTGCTGGGGTTCTCAACCAGAGACTGCGTCGGGATAAATCATTTAAAACGCTGAGTTTAACTAAGAATTTTTGACAATTGTAGGATACTATTTCTAATTATTAAAGAGAGTGACATAGGTTTCGATCCAACCTATGAACTTGAAACTACTAGTAATACCCTTGTGGAATCTAGCTACAGAAAAGAACGGTGACTGTTCATGTGATGCTGACTCCGTGCTAAGCAATTTCAAACGGGCTTCTGCTTTTTCCCCACCTGGTGTTTCCTGCACCCAAAGAAAACCCGTGTCACTTCCTTGTAATTGCTCCTTCTTCTCCAGGCCACTAATTCTCAGGAGATGTTACGTGATTCTGAGGAAGTATGGATTGAATTAGAGTTGTAACCTAGTAAGAATCAAAGTTACCTCCTGTGGCTCTCTTTGAGAATAATATTTTGTCATATATATAATGCTACATATATGTGTGTGTGTGTATAGTGTATATATATATACATATATGTATATATATATATATACACTAGTGTGTATACATATGTATACACACATTATTTGATCAAGATAAAATATCGTAAATTGATATTTCCCTCTATGTTCTCACCACCACCTTCGTTATTAATCACTTACCTCTATGCTGTGTGCTCTTCTAGATATATGCCCTACATTCTGATTGACCATAAAGAACTCAATTGTATTCTTTTCTTAAAATGCATGTGTGTTTGTGTGTGTGCACTGTTGGTGGGAATGCAGATTGGTGCAGCCACTGTGGAAAGCAATGTGGTGTTACCTCAAAAAATCAAAATTGGAATTGCCTTATGGCTCAGCAATCCCACTTCTGGGAACATATCCTAAGAAAAATTTTAAAAGGTTTAAAAGCATGATACAAGTTAGCATCATTTATGTATGACCACGTCATTATTCTGATCACAAAATTAATATCTAGCTAAACCCATATGCAGAAAACTATGAGGCGTGATGTGTTTTTGAAGTTATAGAGAAATTGAAATAATATTCCTGCCACGCTCCCTTCACTGTCATGGAGGGATTGTCCTGGAGAGCTAGTTGTATAAAAAGTGAAGGGATTTACTTGAATGCACGACCATTGCTAGCTTTCCAAAATGTTTCCAGACATTCTCTTGCCATATGTAGGTAACGTATTTTAAGACATAAAGAGTGAAATATGTGGCTAATAGATTATGAATATAATTTCAATAGAGGAACAAAGTAGATACCCTTGGCATTTATACCAATGGATAGATTGTTATGGCCTGACTTGGAAATTATTAAATCAATTTAAAATTCAGAGAGTGTTTCCAGAGGCAGGAGAAATCCATGGGGAATTTGGGGGAAATCTGCAATAAATTCTGCTTAGACTAGAGAGGTTTAATTAGAGATTTTTTATCTTAAACCTGATGGCGTGTTGCCAGTTAGTCATTAGGTTTTATCCCTGCTTGGAAGCCTTCCTAAAGAGAAATGCCCCGGTTCCCTGTCAGGTTGACATTCTAAATCTAGAACATTAAAGTGAACAGCAAAGATTAGAAGCACAATTTTCACATTTTTACAACTTTGGAAATTTCTCTGAGTAGTTAACAAGCTGGTATTGAGAATACTATTCTTTAGTCCCTTGTTTGTTTGTTTTTTTGTTGTGTGTGTGTGTGTTGTTTTTTTTTTTTACATAACCAAGCCCAACTTATCATCCTATTCCTAGCCAAAGCTAAAACCAATTTCATCTATGTTTTGCATGCAACTCTTCATGTAATCCCCATTACAGGACTAACTCCAGACAGTGAACATTATGCCCAGGGTACGCATTTATCTTTGGCCCACTTAAAAAACAAAACAGGAATATTTTCTAGGTGTTCTTGCAAGAATTTTGTCTGCTTCCTTGAGCTATTACATTAAAATGCCTCAGGATGGCCAGAGAATCTTCAGTTTCAACGAATGCCCCCTGCCTTTTCTACATTCCCATAGAGATTTAACCTTTTTTTCCTCTGAGCTCCACAACCCTCTATGTGTGTGAAGTCTACTGTATGGGAATTGTTTGCTTACCTAAGAAACATATAGAAGACTGAAAAAGGACTACGGCAAACAAGAACTCTGTAGCTGATGCAGCGCCCTATGGGCCGTGCTGTAGTAAAAATCATTCTATTACTATAGCGTTGCTCATTTTCCCCATCGACATATGGAGTTCTCAATTTTCTTTTTTAAAAAACGCTTTAAAATGTTTTATTTCTAAGTTAGATGTTCGATGTTGGAAAGAAAGCATTGTCTGTTGCCATGAAGAATAATGTTAGATGCCAGTTCCTAACATTCACTTTATCAGTTTGAAGAAATTCCCTTCCAGTTCCAGGCTAATGGAAGTTTTTGTCCGCAGTGGATGTCAACTTTTGTCAAATGGATTTTCTACTTCTATGGGGAGAACCACATGGATCTCCTTTTTCTGGCTGTACATGTGGTGGATGGAGTTAGTTATCGTTTGAACGTTGAGCGTCTGCAGATCCCGCAGCTGGTCCGCACTGGTTTGGGAGTGGTTCCCTTTCTCCACGTGTCTCTAATGAACCCGCTGCTGTTTTGTTAGCGTCTTGGTGTATGTTCATGAGGACTGTTGGTCTATACTGTTCTTTTTCTTTTAACTATGTCAGATTTTGATATTAAGGTAATGCTGGCCTCCTACGTATGAGTTGGGAAGTGTTTCATCCTGTTATTTATTCATTTGGGTTTTTCAAACTCTTTTCATAGATTGATAGGTATTGAGCTGCCTACCCAACAGATTCACTGAGAGTTTTGATCTATGAAAAACTGTCAAGCTGAATGGTTTCCCAACCGCCAGCGAGCCCATTCTTCTCTGGGCAGATCATTACGCTTTTATTCTTGGCTCTTTCCGTAAGGTGCTCCGTGATCAATCGCACATCTTTTGTCAACCTGCATTAAAAGTATCGGTTTCAGTTTTTCCACATCGAAGACCTGTATTGACAAATATGATCATTAGGTTGAATGAATTTCCCAGATATTTGTACGTATCAGCTGGCATTTTCTGTGTGATACCTTTTGGGTCCCCCAGAATCATGACAAAGATCAATACTCTACATATTACAACAGTTTGTCTTACAGCATTTCTGCACCATTAATTTAAATGTTGTGCTACTGCGGACTAGAATTAGGGCAATATCTTAGATATCCCAACAGGGTTCAGTATGACCTGTTCAGTGACTATCCGTTATCCGGACTGTAAAAAACTCCTCCCGAGATTGCCATTTTCCTTCCCAAGGATAAACACCGGTGTGTTTGGTGGAAGCTGTCCAATTGTTGGTAAAGGCATTTTTGTTCTGGGTCATGTACCATCTTATGTGTAAAGAGTTTTTAGACTAAGAAAGCAGGATTTCCACAGAATAGCACTAAACAAAAACAAATACAGGGAACATTCAAAAATATGTTGAAACTGCCGTAAGTTCACTTTCACAAAGGTAGTCCAATTTTCAAGTTAATGCTTTAAGCAGATATTAATGATTAGTGACATTTAGGTGGTAATCAAGAGTCCATCATTGTGACTAAAAAAAGACCAAACTTGGCAAGGTACAAACACTATTATCGCATCTTTAATAATTCAGCTATTCATTTCCATACACTTCGGCTATTTCCAGATTCCAATACCCCAAAGATTGTGCACGATGCCTTATATTTCACCAGAATAGCAGGTGTGCTAAGCAGAAATCATGGAGAAATAGCAAAGCCCATTCTTATTTCACAAAGACAATTTACTTTTTTTATTCCATTGGCCCCTTCTAGGTCCCCCCCACCACCCAGGTCTCCACCACCCTATTGTCTGTGTCCATGGGTTATGCTTATATGTTTACAAGTTTGCTTGATCTCTTCCCACCCACCCACCCACCCACCCACCTTGCAATGTATGTCTTATCGGAAATTACATAAGAAAAAAAAACCTGAGTGATAACTAGGGATGTGTTATGATTATGCTCAGCAAAACAGCAGAATGAGACAATTTCCATAGTCACAAATATACATAAAATTAAAAAATGATTCTGTGAAAATCAGAAGATTCTCTGTGTAGCTGCTTCAAATTGGCTTGTTCATTCATTCAGTCAATGTTCCTGAACACCCTTTATGAGATACACTAAGCCTGCTTAGGGTTGAAGAATAAATAATCATCAGTTCTTACTGTGAAAAATTATATTTATAGTATGCAGTTACGACACATGACGTTTTAAGTGCACTAAGTTTAAATCCAGTTAGGCAATTTAAAAATGCAGTTGCATTGGGATTTGTAATTGTGATAATGGCGAGAGTAAATGAAAACATTAATAAATATTGATTTCACTGTAGTAGAAACAGACTCAGGTGTAAAGGAGGAAGGTTGAGATAACATGAAGGTAAATGTTTGGAAACTTATCAGAAGACAAATCAACTTAGAGAAGTAACTACTGGACTTCCAATGTCATTTTAAAGGCTTATGCCTGATTCCATCAGTTTGTATTTCCAGCAGCATGTCAAATTTCAGATCAAAAGTATGAGCCTATCAGCTATATTTCATAAAGATCAGATAATCAGTAAAAGATAATAATTGACAGGCCATTTTTATAGTATTATTTGCGAAGCTTGTAGTACATAATAATAAGCACCTATCTCGATCTCTATGCTCCTCCCTATCTGTTTTAATTTAGGGATGTTGTATGGTATCCATATTTCACCCCGGTATTCTGCATTTCTATGGTACCCAGAATTGCACAGAACAAAGCATCAGATTAGAGAGACATCAGTAGTAAGTAAAGTCATAGAAAGTATTTTTACAGAATAAAGAGGAGGTCCCAAATGTCTGTAGAAATCAGTTGATAAAGATTTATTGCAGTATGGACAGTTTGATGCTTAAAGCAAATATTGATAAACCTCAAACTCAGAAACCAAGTACCATGTCGATAAAGTTATTAAAATGTGCTGTAACTCAAGAAGGAAGGCTTAGAGGGACCGGTCAATACTCAGACACAGACAAGAGGATTACTAGAACCAATCAGCAATATCAGAAGTTTCCAGATAAAGGCAGCGGTGGTATCAGGGGGCTGCACATTGTCGCGGACTTTTGCCTTTGAAATGTCAGTTTTATTGAATTGTTCACTTAACAAGTCCTTAGGAATGTCCCTCAGGTGCCAAGTCGCAAGTTAGAGCCAAACCAAATGCTACCGTTAGAAACAATGTCAGTAGAGTAGAAACTAAACACCTCACACATTGAAGGACGTCTAGTGACCAAAGCAGAGCATTCTGTAAGAGCGCAGTGACAGGCTGTGATTGTACGTCAGCACAGGGACCAGGCGCTGTGCGCGGAAATGACAGAATCTCATTTTCACGGGAGCCTCGGAGAAAGTCCTTGTGGGGAAGTGATGAGGGACATGAACATTATTGAGTGGCAATGTGTAGGGACATTTCACGGAAGCAACCCATCGATGTGTCTCTCTCACATCGAGGTCTCTCTCTCTCTCTCTGTCTCTCCCCATCCCTTCCACTCTCTCTGAAAATCAATGGGGAAAATATTCTCAGGTGAGGATTAACACACAAATGAATATAGAGGAAAAATAAAGTTAGGCCCACCCACCCATCCATCCATCCATCCATCCATCCAAGCTTTTTGCCCATGTTAATTGCAGTGTTCAAAAGCTATAACTCCAAGTCTGTGATTCAAGCCCCGTGACCGGTCACTAGTGGGCAAATACAGTTGAACCTAGATCTCATCAAAGCAACCTAAAATTCCATTCTCTTCTACTCACTATTAATGCAAGGCAAGCATGGTGAGTGGAGTCCAGTGTGGTCAATACCTAGCAAATCATAAAGGCGCCTTTTGCCAGGAATCCATCATTTAATTCTCACAACCCATGAGAAAGGGTTTTCTCTTATTTCCTTTTACAGGTGAGCAAAGTCAGACATGGAGAAAATCAGTCACTTGACCAGAGTTGACCACTTATTAGGTCACTTACACTATTTTGAAATCACTCAGTCAATGACTGATTAGTCATCAACGTGGCTAATGACCCGGTGTGCAAAAGAACCTGGATTTAAACTTAATGCATCCCGAAGAGAATAACCCATATGTTGGCCTATGATCCATTATTAGAATACCAGTTATGAAGTACGTGCTTACGTGTTGAGGATAAATTCCCGAGGCAGCTGAATGTGGTAAAATATGAAGTTTCACCGTATAACAATCTTGCAGTAGGTGCAATTTGAAAAATAAAAAGTGAAAACCTTTTCTCTCTGCTGCACCAGTTATTGATGGCCGCCAGGAGAGTGCCTACATGTGAGTTACAGCCTGTCAGCTTTATTTTCTAAGTTCTCCAAAAACTGCCCATTTTAATTAAGTTTAAAGGGACCACCTGGAGCCATAATGTGATATGAGATATGGCCAATCGCATGTTAAAAAACATGACATGTAGCCACTGTGGCCATTTTTATAGCTACTCAAGGCAGGAAAAAGTACAAAGTATTATGTTGTAACACCTCTCTCATTGTTTATAGATTAATTTCATCTTTGCATATGCCTTTAAATTATAATGAACAACAGGCTGGATATATTCCCAACAAACTTTTAGAGTAAGTGAATAATAATATCATATCCATAATAATGATGATGGCAGCATTGATGATTATGATGATTTTATTTGAAGCAAACCTGAGGACAGTTAGAAAAAAAAATCCATAATTTTATTTATTGTTTTAGCTCAATTTTTCAACTCAAATACATAATGGTGATTTGTTCATGTCATTAAAATGTGTTGACATTTTGGTAATTCCAGGTTTGAAGAACTTAGGTCCTCCTGACACCAGATGGGGAAACACAATGTTTCTCTTTTCTATGTAAACACTGCAGAACATCTCAAAGGCTCTTTTTTAAGATTTGGAATAGACAAAGGAGACCATTAAAGCAATGAATCTTTAATTATTCATTTATCATTTGATGATTTTCTCATTCGTTCCATTGGTTATTTGTTTTTTATTTAAGCAGGAAATAATTATTGTGAAAAGCTGAAACTGGATGCATTGCTAAGTTGAGCTGTTTTAGGGAAAAATCTGATGTGGAAAACAAACATTTCATTCTAGGAAGATAAATACTATTTATATGTAAGTACCAGGCCAAAGAATGAATTAAAGGAAGGAAAGTCAACTCTGTCTTTAAAAATCAAAAGAGATGGCCCTGGCCGGGTAGCTCAGTTGGTAGAGCATCTTCCCAATACACCAAGGTTATGGGTTTGATCCCGTCAGGTCACATTCAAGAAACAACCAATGAATGAATAAATAAGTGGAACAACAAGTCTTTCTCTCTCTCTCTCTCTCTCTCTCTCTCTCTCTCTCTCTCTCTCTCTCCCTTCCCTCCCTCCCTCCCTCCCTCCCTCTCTCTCTCTTTAAAAATTCAATAAATAAATTTTTAAAAAAATCAAAAGGGATATTACTGAGGCAATGTCTGATCTGATTATTAAAAAGTGAAAGGAATCAAACACACTATATAGCATTCAAAGAACTCTAAGAACTCTCAAAAATGGTTCAATTTGGTTCAAAAAATGTATATTGAAATGTTTAATTTCATAAATACTTATTGAATTGTTATGATTAGAGAATATAAAGGGGGAAAAAAGTTCTTGCCTTTAGGAAATTTAATCTAAAAGGTTCACCAAAGAAGTAACTGAATAATTAAAAAATAATATGGAAAAGTTACCCAGGATGATGCATAAGATTAAAAAGTCACATTAAAGCAGGAATAATAAAGTCTGCATGCTGCGGGAGTAAAGGAAGTTACTGGAGGGTGAAGGTAGGTCTCTCCTGTAGCTTCCAGGAGCGTGAGTGGGAAAGTCGCCCAGACTAGAAACAGCCGAGTCATTCTGTGTCGCTGGAGCATAACGTTTAGGGGAGAGAGTGAAAGTCAAAGAAAGTCTGATGAAAACATCTAAGTCAGTGGTTCTCAACCTTCCTAATGCCGCGACCCTTTCATACAGCTCCTCATGTTGTGGTGACCCCCAACCATAGAATTATTTTCGTTGCTACTTCATCACTGTAATTTTGCTACTGTTATGAATCGTAATGTAAATATCTGTGTTTTCCGATGGTCTTAGGCTCTACAGCAGCGGTTCTACCTGTGGGTCGCGAACATAATTTTATGGTTGGGGGTCACCACCACATGAGGAACTGTATTAAAGGGTCGCGGCGTTAGGAAGGTTGAGAACCACTGAGCTAAGTGCTTGCAAAGGGAAGCTCTGCCTCAGGGCAGCTCCTCAGGCCTCTCGGAGCTGAATGTGTCCCCAGGGGACTGTGCGTGTAATTCATTGCAATGCCTGACCAAACACACACACATTGCTTTCTGATGATGTTTATCTCA
Organism: Cnephaeus nilssonii; assembly: GCF_951640355.1. Taxonomy (NCBI): domain Eukaryota; kingdom Metazoa; phylum Chordata; class Mammalia; order Chiroptera; family Vespertilionidae; genus Cnephaeus; species Cnephaeus nilssonii. The sequence continues at coordinate 3,411,552 of NC_137092.1, forward strand.
CCTTATTTTCTAGTTTTGCGTATAACATGTCATTCCTGCCACATAGTAGCGCATGGGTATGATTGACAAATAAGTAAACAAACATCTTGAAGGTAGGGGAACAGGGTGGTGGAGGAAGGTGGGGAGTCATGCAAAACAGGAAGGGGATCAAGTCAGACGTTTGCTTTGGAAAGCTGCTTTTAAACATCAACGAGCAAAGGGGACTAGTTAGCAGACTCAGTAATGATAATACGGGACAGCACACCAGGCCCTGGAGCGATTTGGCTTAATAGAGATGGAGATAAAGCATCAGATCCCAGAAATAATTAGGAGGGGAAGGTAAGAGTCCTTGGTTAATTGCATGACCAGCTCAGCTGCTGACCACACAGTAGGGGTCAGGGGCTCCATGCCTCGAACACCTTATGTAATGCTCGTGGCAATGAGGAGGTGGCCATTCTTCTCCTTGTACTTATCAGAGCAAAATGAAGCTTAGAGAGGTTAAAAATTAACTAAAAGGCACCCACCTGGAAAGTGGCGCGCTTGACCAGAAAGCCAAACTAGTAAGACTCCAGAGTGGAGCTATTAACCGGGTGTCTCCGAGGAAAACACCCAGGGAGAGGCAGGGTACTGACGCAGAGCGCAGGCGCTGAGAGAGGCCAGTGGCCCAGGGCTTCCCATTTGGCCCCGTGACAAATGCTGCTGAGTCCTCATGAAGCACATTGCCCAGTCGATAAACATTTTCACTCATTTCATGGTGATTTTCACGTGCACCGAACAGTCTAGGCCAGTTTAGAACTCTGTTGTATTATTTGCACATGACCAGCAATCATACATTCTGTAATACTGACATCTATAAAATGGTCTAGAGTTTTATTCAGACTTTAATAACGTAAAAAACAGTTGAAATTCTAATTTTAAAAAATCGATGTTGGGAAGCACAATCCTAATAAAAACAAATAATTAGAACATAATTGGACAGATGTCTGATTGTATAATAGCTTCCAGTTTGGGGGGAACTCTAGTAATTATAAATATAAATGAATAAAGATATCACAGCCTACCAAATTAGTCCACCGTTTTGTTTTTTTTCAAGCATAACGTTTTCTAGTTTCTGAATAAGTCTAAGCAGAATATTGGAGTTATTTTCATTTGCTTTTATTCTAGAGTGTTTTCCTTTTGCATCCAAGAAAAATGATTAAGAAGTATTTCTAGATTTTAAAAATCTGAGTTTACCACTTGATGCACTCAGCAATGATGGCTGTGATGTCTCTAGGCAATAGGAGGTTTTTAGCTGCATTATAGTCTTATGGGACCACTGTCATATATGCAGTCTGTCGTTGACCCAAATGTCATAATTCAGTGCATGACTGTCTTATATAATAAAAGGGTGATATGCAAATCGACTGAACGTTGGAATGACCGGTCGCTATGACATGCACTGACCATCGGGGGCAGATGCTCAATGCAGGAGCTGCCCCCTGGTGGTCAGTGCACTCCCACAGCGGGAGCGCTGCTCAGCCACAAGTCGGGCTGACAGCTGGCAAGCACAGCAGTGGCAGGAGCCTCTCCCACCTCCGCAGCTGTGCTAAGGGTGTCTGACATCCCCTGAGGGCTTCCGCACTGCTAAAGGGTGCAGGCTGGCCTGAGGAGACCCCCCCAAAATGCACAAATGTTGTGCACCAGGCCTCTAGTATATACTTATATATATAATATATATATATTGTATATATGATGTATAATACACACACACACACACACACACACACACACACACACACACACACACTAGAGGCCCGGTGCACGAATTTGTGCACAGGTGGGGTCCCTCAGCCTGGCCAGTGATTGGGGCTTTTCGTGGCTAGCCGGCCAGGGGGAAGAACTGCAGGAGGTTGGCTGTGGGAGCGCACTGACCACCAGGGGGCAGCTCCTGCATTGAGCGTCTTTCCCCTGGTGGTCAGTGTGCATCACAGCTACCGGCCCGTTGTCTGGTTGTACCGGTCGCTTAGGCTTTTATATATATAAATATTAACCCTAGCTCAGAGGGTCATGGGGTGAAGTTAAAAGATCATTACTCAGAATAGACAAGTACCTCCTTTTATTTAAATATATACTTTATCTTTCATATCCTGTTATTAAATATCACATACAGTATGCAAGTACATATAAAAATATATAATTTGTTATTACTTTGATATAAATTTAATAATTCAAACATCATGATTCTTATACTTCTGTAACATGCTCTGCCAAATTTTATTTTTCTGAAGTAGTTAATGAGTCCTTAGGGCAAAAAATTTTTTAGTGTGGACCCTTAGGTGGCAAAAAAAAAATCTTACATAGTTTAGTTATAGATTGAAGGAAAATGAGCAATAAACATTGATTTTAATATTTCTGCTGGGCTAAATTTTAGTAAAAACTTAAAAGAGGGAGAGTGATGTTATGAAACATATTAATATAGCTAGTATTAAGGGGAGTTATAATTTCAAGTTGGCTTATGTAAAAAGAGCACATCGTCCTGTTTAAAGCATCCTGTCTTTAGTTTAAAGAACTAAGGCCATTAAACTAAACATTTGATTACCAGCAACTTTTTAACACACATCTCACGTGCAACCAATGTCTGTAACAACACACACCTATTTTCGTGAGAAAGACGGGGATCATCCCCGGGCCACAAGCCCGTGGAGTGGTCGCTAAAACTGACTCAAATGGCGGCTAATCCGTTGCTTTTGAGAAGCACAACCGTCTCTGTGAACTTGACTTCTTGTTCTGCCTTCTTCCCTCCTGGTACCGTATTCCACTCTCCCAGGCGTGAAACTCCATCTCTCCCATTCAAGTTCAAATAAAGTTCATCCGTAACATCTTCAGTCTTATGACCAGACTGAAAGCTCAGGAAAGGATACTGCCAGTTGCTACCCCGGCAATAATCTCAAATACCGTGGCTGCTCCTGCAGAGTTAGAAATGGCACGCGCTATCCACCCAGGGAGCCAAAGAATTGTCTCAGCAGTTCGTGAACCACCTGGAGGGTTTACCAGACTGCGGCCAGAGGCCAGGACGGTGCCTGTTGCTCGTTGTGTCATAGATTCTTCAGAGATGCCTGGAGTCACGTTAGCTCTCTGCTCTAATGAGGCTCAGGGCAGGGATGATGGGCAGGTCTTTAATCTCCAGGGACGGATCCCAGGAGACAAGGTTTTCCAGGCCAACTGGCCATAATCATAACGATTAGCAAATGATCACTCCTCCCAGTGACCTTCATCTTGTCTCTGCGAGGACAACTGCGTGTTTTCTAAGTGCTTGTAGCTTGTTTTTATCAAGTGTATGCATGAGACGTGATCTTCATAGTATATATAGTCAAGGCCCGGCATTTTGCAGAAGGAAAAAAACAACTCTTTGAGTGGAGTACCTAAAAATAATAAAGGGTTCACTCTTTATGCATTTCATGTGGTGACTGATAGCTGTCTTATACTTTAAAAAAATAATTTTATTATTTTTCAATTACAGTTGGCACACACTCTTGAATTAGTTACAAGTGTACCCCACAGAGATTAGACATTATATAACATACTGAGTGTTCATCCCAATAAATCTTGTACCCATCTGACACCATAGATAGTTATTGAAGTACTAGAGGCCCAGTGCACGAGATTCGTGCACTGGAGGGAGGGGGGGGTCCCTCAGCCTGGCCTGTGCCCTCTCACAGTCTGGGAGCCCTTGGGGATGTCCGACTGACACAGGGAGCAGGCCTAAGCCAACTGTCGGACATCCTTAGTGCTGCCACAGAGGCAGGAGAGGCTCCTGCCATTGTCGCTGTGCTCGCTAGCTCTGAGCCCAGCTTCTGGCTGAGCGGCACTCCCCCTGTGGGAGCGCACTGACCACCAGGAGGCAGCTCCTGCATTGAGCGTCTGCCCCCTGGTGGTCAGTGCGCATCATAGTGACCAGTCGTTCCGCCTTTTGGTCGATTTGCATATTAGCCTTTTATTATATAGGATTGTTGAAAATCCCTATTAAATATGGCAGTAGCAAAATCAATCTCTTCTTAGTTAACCCCCTGCAATAAAAGGCAAGGAGTCAACATTGGGTATAAATCACTATAAAGCTAGCAGCTGGAGACCACCCCTAACATTTTATAGAGCTGAAAAACTGTAATATTCTTCTAGATCAGAAGGAGTCATAAATTGCCAGTTCCAGCCTTCTACATCGTGGTGCTGGGATTACAATGGCACTTAGAGACTCATATTTAACACAGAATGTAAAATAAGGCAGCGGTATTGTTTGCAGTTCAGGTGGAGGTCAAGGTGAATTTGCTTATTAAGTATTTCTGTTGTGAAATCATCTATGAAGTAAGGCCAAAGTGAATGAGAATAGAGAAATAAATGCTAATCTACAAAGAAGCAAATGGGAGCATTTCACGGTACACGGACAAGGATGTGTATTGTGAGTGACATAAACAACATATTAGCAGAAAAGCAAAGAACATATCACTCCTGGGTCTTTCAGGTCCTTTATACAAAATGTTTAATATTTGAAAGGTTCTGGCTGACAAGTGAGATGAATTCAAGCACGTGAGGGTTTGGACATTGTCTGTATATCAAATGTAATTTTATGCTGTGATTTTCCTTGAAGATCAGTTAAGGACAAATTAAAAGAAATTTTGCTGACATGGCTCACATTGATAAACCAGAGGAGATTTTGATTTGGAGCCATAGGGAAAGTGTTTGATGCTTAGCACTGTTTTGTGTGCAGGTTGCTACTCTGCTAGGTTAAAGCAGTAAGCTAGTCCATCTCCTATTTTATGGATTCATCTCTTTCATAAACTAAACTTTAATATTAATAGATCTGGAAATAATCATTGCATATCTATATATTTTTCCAATTTAGAAGGCTACTATGAAATGAAAATTAAAATGAGATAGCAATAGCACCTAGCATGCTGAAAAGAATATTTTTAAATGCAGTATCGGGTAAAGAAAAGGAAGAGAGTCAGATAATTCTGGCTGAAGGGTACATTAAGGTAACTATTATTAAGAGAAGATTGGCTATATTTATCTAAAAATGAATAGTCTTCATTTTTTACTAACTATGTCTATGTCAATAAGTCTTTTAAGGAAAATGTTATATAACTGGATGCTAATAGTAGGGTTTTTTGTGTAATTAACAATATCAAGTCAATCTAAACTTCAAAAAACTGGTTAAATAAGAAATAGCATGTTTATATATGAGGGTTAAAGGGATCACTATAAATTAGGTTGTAAGGGAATATTTTTAGAAGTGTTTTGAAAATAAAAAGTCAAAGCGTATAAGGTTGAATAAAGAGCAAAACATGTTTTTCAAAGGGATGCTCAAAAAACATTTGATAAGATTTAACAGCTATTATCATCATCATTTCATCATCAGGTAATAAAAAGCATGAATTTTAAAGTAACTAATTGTTAAATCATAACACATTAAAGCTATAAACCCTCCATTAATAGACACAAGCAAAAGAAGAATTTGGTGACATATAACTACCAAGGGCTCAAATCCAGAGCATGAGGGGAACTCAAAGCCATGATAGACCGCTCAGTGGGAAAATACACAACAGACTTTGACACTCTACACAGAGGGAACAGCTAAATTTGTTTAAACATGCATGAAGAGAGTCTTTGGAGTTGTCAAGCAAAGACAAATTCAAATAAAAAGGTTGCCTGCACTCTCCTCAGAATCACTAACATTAAGTAGAATGAAAATTCCCAGTGAAAATAGGGGGTAGCTAGAACTCTCATATACTCGCAGTGCGAGTTAGAATTACTTCCAGATAATATTTGGCATGATTTCATAAAACTGAAAAAAAATGGCAGTCTCAAGTCCTAGAAACTCCATTCCTCAGCACAAACCCAACAGAAATTTAAATATAAATTCTCCAAAATGCATTTATATCTCCAAAGCTGTTGCAGGTAATTGCTAAAGTCTAGGAACAGCCAGTATTCATGAACACTATAATGGGTAAACTGTTTTATGCATTCAGTAGCATATTCTACAACAACATATGTGTACACACTTGTGTTGCCTGAAGCAATGTAGGTGAATCTTACAAATCCATTAAAGCTAAGGAGCAGGACGCAAACTAATACACAGCATGGGGTTCCACCTGGGTACTGTTTGAAAACGGGCAAGATCAATTGTCATATTAGGAAGTAGAGTGGTTACCATTGGAGAAAAGAAAGGTTTATAAAAGGTCGTGGCTCAGTGGTTGAGCATTGACCTATGAACCGGGAGGTCATGGTTTGATTCCTGGTCAGGGCACATGCCTGGGTTGTGGGCTCGATCGCCAGTGTGGGGCGTGCAGGAGGCAGCTGGTCCATGATTCTGTGTCATTGTTGATGTTTCTATCTCTCTCCCTCTCCCTTCTTCTCTGAAATCAATAAAAAAGTTTGTTGTTTTTTTAAAAAAAAGAGGTCATAGTTTAGTCTTCTGGGGTTATTTTACTATTTTATTTATTGCTCTGGCTATAGATGACCAGGTGTGTTCAATTTATAGCAATCCATAAAAATTCTACCTTGTATTTATAAAACAAAAGCCAAGATGTATGTATGTATACATATATATACTCTATTTGATGCTTGTAACCACAAAGGTTTTTGGGTTTTTTTGATTTGTGTGTGTGTGTGTGTGTGTGTGTAAGATAAGAGGATAAATTATTATAAATTTAATATGTTGGTTCAATCAACCCATCCAGTCACAGAATCTACTAACTTGTTACTTTTATTTTTTATTTAAACAACAACAAAATATATATATAAGGATGCATTTTTAATCAGGAAATCTTCAAAGAGCGGTTTTGCAGAAAGAAAACCTCCTTCCCCACTCCAGGGCCTGCTGTGGGGAAGGGCCAGCAGACCTTGGCCTGACTTGCTTTGAAAACCAGACTATTGACAGTCTGCTCACCTCATCTCCTCCCATGAGAAGGACAATCTTCTCTCCACCCGTGAAAACATATATTTTTTTTAAAATAGATTCATGTATTCCGAGTATTAAGAAAATCATCTCAGTGTATTCTTGAAGACCTACGCTTTTCCAACCTAGGAAAACGTGTTCGGGCTTGCTTTGTTCTTCAGTAAACATGTCACATTTATCCTTAGCGGAGATTTATCATTTCTGAAGGTCACCCAGGTACTTGACTCGGAGGCTTAAAGCCGTGTTTAACTGTAACTAAAGATAGACCGTGACCTTTCTGACGGCGAAAAGGCCGCGCACACGGTCAGCCTCGGGCTGCGTTGAGGCTCAAGGGGTTCCGACGCTGACCCGGCCTCGTGTGTGCGTCCCTGTGCCACAGGCACCGAGAGACAGAAGGGAGATCTCTCCTGACATCTTGTCTGTTGCCATTAGTACAATCCACGCAAACGTCAAGGAACCCTTCTCGGATTTGTCAGTGCCGGGGTCTGTGAGAACCACCACAAAGGGCATGAAGTTATTTGAAATACAGTTTCAGGCGAGATGGAGAGGGCTGACACACGGAACAAAGCAGAGTGTGGGGGGCACTGCTGCTGGGTCTGTCATGACATAAACCTGAATGATGGCATCTCCCCTCCTCTGGTATGAAACCCCTTGGTATTTACTGTTGGGGTGTTTTCCATGGGACAGAAATAAACTGACCTACTGCACCCTTGCCTTAAGTCACGATGATAAAATACTCATGGTAAGTGCCTGTGTACTAGCTTAACTGGACCTATTCAAAAGTTCCTTCCTTCCCAGGTATCAGACAGTATAATAGACGTCTTATCCTGTCATTCTCATATTCTAGAAATCAGGCCCCGGATTCTTTCTTCTCTCTAGCATCCGCTCTCTTCAGGCCAGAGGGGTGTTGACAAAGATGGGGAATGGAAAATTGAAGTGACAGCTTGTAAAATTTTGTATTTCCCATTTCTTTCCCCACAATTTGAAGCTAGAACCACAAGGCAGAGTCTCTAACACTATTATCTCAGCCCAGGCTTGCGAGTCCAGGGGATTCTCAGACCCTGGCAGGCAGAAAGCAGAATAGCAAACCCCGTTATATTTTCAGGGTTTAGTCTGAATCACATTTGCCGGAGGAGACCCCTGTGGTCTCCTTATCCAGCAGGCCAGAATAATACAGTATTGTTCCTAACGCCAGTCGATTTTTCCCATTATTGTTTTCTTCATCACCCATTTTCAAAATCGAGATAAAATGGACTTTTTAAATGGCCCTCGGGTACCTACGTTTGGCAAGGTGACGTTGAGCATCCGGTGGGCTGGCCTTTGCAGGGGTGGGGTGGGGCGGGGGAGGGGACCGACTTTATTGACAGTGTATTTGAGCAGCCGAACAGTATCCGGCCCGAAAGGGTGCCCTGCCCGACATGACGACTCAGCCTTGCTAATAGAATACGATGTTCTGTTGATGATGAGTACCGATTTAAGAACATGAACTATGAAAAATATATACAGTTAGGGCTTTTTCCGCCGCAGAAGTAATAAATTATAAAAGGTGATATGCTACTTCTGCAGGAGGGTTGAAGAATAAGGGAAATGGCATTGTCTCAGAAGAAGGAAGTGTTTTAATTTGGGTCCATGAGAGGTCAAGTACATTCAATCCGTGACCTCGGGCATCTGTGGAGAGGCAGATGAGGTCATGAAAACTGCTCAGGAGTTGCCTCCTTACAAAGCATAAGTGGGAGGAGCCACGGGCCCAGTTTGAACTTGTTCACTGAGCTGAGCTGAGCTAGCCATGAGCCTGTTGAGAACAAAATCATCTCCCACGATGGGCTTGCTCGACTTGGGGCTTGCTTATGAGACTTTAATGCCAGGAGCTGCATGTAAAGTTTGTTTAGCTAGTTCTGTCTTGGGGAAAAATCCAGGACACTTTTGGAAACGTGTATTTAGTAAAGAGGAGACCTTGGAATTTACATAAAGGGATTTAACTGAGCCTACATCTTAAGACGTTGTTGAGTATTTTAGAGCTTTAGGGTTCTCTGCTGGCATAGTTGTTGTCATTGTACATACACTGCATGTACTAGTATGTGAGCCCATATTGCCTCACTTGTCCTACCTCCGGAACAGTGAGGAGACGAGAATATTACTCTGCTCAGGAGTCCTTCACATGGAAAGAGACATCATGAGTAAGAAATAGCTGATGAACGGAGAGGAAAGAATGAAGAAGATATTCCTGAAATGCCAGGGACCACCTACATTCCTCACCTAAAGCTGAAATCACCTCCTGTTCTACTTGCCCCATCTCATCAATCACACATCCTCATTTTTTTTCTTTTTTTTTTCATCATTTCAGTTCAAAATTGTGGATCTATCTTTAATAATTAAGTTTTATCTTGTCTTCTCTAAACCAGTAACCCCATGACACGTTTCTTCACCAAAGGAAACATTCCTGAGTTCTTTTTCTCTTCCCATTGCTGCTGTTCTCTATCACTTACAGTCAACAGCATTCTCTAGAGTATTCTGAGGACACTGGCCCTTTAAGAGTCTCTTCAAAGAAGAGGGCTTTCTGTGGTTAAATATGTTTCAGAAATGCCATTGGCTTTACCTCATTGTAGAGATTTAAAATGCTTGTTAGCAAGTATGTCTCCCAATAAAGGAACCTCTTTGCCTGGTTTAATCCAAAATTTCCAATCTTATTTCAACATGGCAACTTAAAAAAAAAATAGCAGTTATAACCTCTGAAGGACTAGCATTCTGTGAAACACAATTTGAGAAATGCTTTCTGAAAATATTTTAATGACTTTCCATCTAGTTCCTTAAGGTAGTCATGCCAAATAAGCCCACACATTGTATAACTTCCCTGTTTAAAAACATTCTATGTATCCTTGCTGCCTCTTGGACAAAAATAAGTTCAAGCTAATACACAAAGGCAAGTACAACCTTTACTCAAGCTATTTCTTAGATGAAAATGCCACTATTTTGTAAAAAAAAAAAAAATTCTTGCTGAAGCCAAATAAATTCTCTTATTACTCTTACCAAGGACAAATAACCTACGTTCTCTAAGCCTCAGTTTCCTCAGATCCTGTCTCAGAGCTAAAACTGCATCATCCAGTCTTTTCCTGACTCTTATACCCTTGCTTGGACCCTGAAGCTCATTCCATGCAGTGTACTTGGACTTAGCCTGTCTTTTTTGCATATGTTTTATATACATTTGATATCTTTCACTTTACTCAATGGGCTCAGAGAAAATAGAACACAATGATTAAGGACCGTGGCTCCACATTCCAGCCAAGATTACTTAATAGGCCGTGATGTCAAGCCAATTATTCTTTTGTGTTTCTCTTTCCTCATATTCAAAATGCAAATGCATATTAGTTGGCAGGATTATCAGGAGTATTAAACGAGTATGTATGTGTGTAGGAAAACAGAACTACCTGATAGGTAGCTATTATGATTAATAGAAGATTACCCGTTTCTTCATATTAATATCTAGCCTTTATTTTTTCTTTGTAGTGTATACAAATGTCTTCATGTTAGCATCCAGCTTTATGTGTTCATAGGCTTTGCTTACGGAAAGTATTTCTGAAATATTTTTATGGAGTCAAAAGTATCAGAACTTGGAAGCTGAGATATTGCACGGTAGTTGACTTGTCTGGTGGGACACCGTTGTTTGATAAATAAGTCCAGGGAAAGTTCTCTGGGCCAAGACCTATGAGATCCAAATTTCCATCAAGGAAACTTGAATGTCCTTACTTTCCTCACAATAGCTAACAAGAGCTCTACCTTTAGGTCAAGGTTGATTGGCGGGAGGTGCTTGGCCAGAGTTGATGTACCTATACAATGGAATTAGGATTCCGTTTTCTTCATCTTGTTAATGATGTGTGTATGCTGTGCCAAGTACTTGGCAATATTGGTTAATTAGTAAAGCCATTGTACATGATTAAAGGCACATTAAATATGTCATTTGTAATGTAGGCTCAGGGCTGCTGTTGCATTTTTGCTCTAATGAGTTAATGTATTTAAGGAAATGAGGATGTTGGGCTAAAGTTATTTAACTTTCCAAAAAAAAAAAAGTTTTGAATTAACATAATCATAGGCTTTCCATGAAAAACTCATTGTCTTTTTAAGGGGAATTAAGGAATTGCATTTGCCTTTGTAATTATATTTTCAAAATACTAATGAAATTTGTGATAAGAAATAACCGATATAGTCATGGAAAAAGGCCTGGTTTCATTGTAACTGATCCAAAGTTTGTTCAACTTGGAGAATGAGAGGAGCAGCAGGAACAAAAAACACACCAACAAGACATTCTTACAAGTCAGGGACAGACAGCTGAAATAGGACATCAGCAGAGTGATAATTTAACTGTGTTACACAAATTTAACTACCCAACTACAAATGCCTTAGAATGAAGTTATTTTAGCTCCTTGCATTCAATTAAAATAGGTAAAGATTGTGTCACCTCATAAACAAGTGCATCTGACATATGAAGCTGTTTTAGAGAAAAACTTTTTTTTTTTAATTTTCTAATATTATCAGTAAGTCAGCCCTTGAGTAGCTGTCAAGGGCTGACTTGAGTTTAAAATAGTCCAATATGTCAAATCTTATGAGTTAATAATTTGGATTTTTTTAAAATCAATTCTTTGCTATAGGAAAACTACCAAAGATAAAGAAATAAACATGATCTATCTAGTCTGAACTAGTAATTTTCAGTACCTAACAAAGTGTATTTTTAAGCTTCTCTACAAATGATAGGTCAAGAGCTTTGTACAGAAGAGAAATCATCTTTTCCAGATGAGCCCTCATCAAATATTGATGCTATTTTTGACCCCCCCCCTTTAAAAAAAAAGAAAAAGAATGATTTTGTCTTTGTTATTGTCTTCATTACCACCATCATGACAGTCACCTAACGTGTTTTTCATCGTGGTCCTCTAAGCCATGTATGCTCAGTGCCTGTCAGAACCTAGTGCTTCTATAACCATTGTCCTAAACAAGATAATAAAGTAGTTGTTAATTCAGTTTCATCCATTTTAGCACTCATTCCTATTTGGCTTCAGAATGCAGAAAAAAAACACACATAATAAAAATTACTTTAGCAAAAAAAGAAGTCTACATACTCTATGGATTTAACTTATTAAGTTTTATATATGTCTCCTTTTTCCCTGCCTGACCCCTGCCCTCCCCACCACCCCCAGCCATTCCCAACCCGGGCAAGCCCCCACCGCCCCAGTGTCTGTGTCCATTGGTTATGCTCATATGCATGCATACAAGTCCTTTGGTTGCTCTTTAACCACCCTCCCCTGCCCCACCATTTGTCTCTGAATCTATTCTTGTTCATCAGTTTACATTGATCATTATATACCACATATGAGTGAGATCATGTGATATTTATCTTTCTCTGACTGGCTTATTTTGCTGAGCATAATGCTCTCCAGTTCCATCCATGCTGTTACAAATGGTAAAAGTTCCTTCTTTTTTATAGCGGCGTAGTGTTCCTTTATGTAGATGTACCACCGTTTTTTAATCCACTTATCTGCTGATGGGCACTTAGGTTGTTTCCAAATCTTAGCTATTGTAAATTGTGCTGCTATAGTAGGAACATAGGGTGCATATATCCTATCTGATTGGTGTTTCTGGTTTCTTGGGATATAATCCTAGAAGTGGGATTATGGGGTCAAATGGGAGTTCCATTTTTAACTTTTTGAGGAAACGCCATACTGTTCTCCACAGTGGCTGCACCAGTCTGCATTCCCACCAGCAGTGCACGAGGGTTCCTTTTTCTCCGCATCCTCGCCAGCACTTGTCCTTTGTTGACTTGATGATAGCCATTCTGACAGGTGTGAAATGGTATCTCATTGTTGTTTTGTTTTGCATCTCTCAGATGATTAGTGACTTTGAGCATGTTTTCATATGTCTCTCGGCCTTCTGTATGTCCTCTTTCGTAAAATGTCTATTTAAGATACTTTGCCCATTTTTTTATTGGGTTATTTATCTTTCTTTTGTTAAGTTGTATGAGTTCTCTGTAAATTTTGGAGATTAAACCCTTATCTGAAATATCATTGGCAAGTATGTTCTCCCATGCAGTGGGCTTTCTTGTTGTTTTGTTGATGGTTTCTTTTGCTGTGCAGAAGCTTTTTATTTTGATGTAGTCCCATTTGTTTATTTTCTCCTTAGTCTCTCTTGCCCTAGGAGCTGTGTCTGTAAAGATACTGCTACGACATGTGTCTGCTGTTTTGCTGCCTATGGAGTCTTGTAGGATTTTTATGGTTTCCTGTCTTACATTTAAGTCCTTTAGCCATTTTGAGTTTGTTTTTGTGTATGGTGTATGTTGGTGATCTAGTTTCATTTTTTTGCATGTATCTGACCAATTTTTCTAGCACCATTTATTGAAGAGACTGTCTTGACTCCATTGTATGCTCTTGCCTCCTTTGTCAAATATTAATTGAGCATAATGGCTTGGGTTGATATCTGGGTTCTTTGTTCTGTTCCATTGGTCTATATGTCTGTTCTTGTACCATTACCAGGCAGTTTTGAGAACCGTGGCTTGGTAATATAGCTTGATATCTGGTATTGTGATCCCTCCAATTTTGTTCTTCTTTCTCAAGATTACTGTGGCTATTTGGGGGTCTTTTTTTTATTCCAGGTGAATTTTTGGAGAGTTTGTTCTAGATCTTTGAAGTATTGCCATGGGTATTTTAATGGGGATTGCATTGAATCTGCAGATTGCTTTGAGTAGTATGGATATTTTAATGATGTTGATTCTACCAATCTATGAACATGGTGTGTTCTTCCATTTGTTTATGTCTTCCTCTATCTCCTTTTTCAATGTCCTATAGTTTTCTGAGTACAGGTCTATTGCCAAATTCATTTCTTAGGTCTAATAATTTTTTGATGGAATTTTTAGGGTTTTCTATGTATAGTATCATGTCATCTGCGAATAAGGACAGTTTTACTTCTTCTTTTCAAATTTGGATGCCTTTTATTTCTTCTTCTTGTCTGATCACTATGGCTAGCACTTCTAGTAGTATATCGAATAAGAGTGGTGAAAGTGGGCAACCCTGTTTTGTTCCTGTTCTTAGGGAAAATGGTTTTAGTTTTTGCCCATTGAGTATGATGTTGGCTGTAGGTTTGTCATATAAGGCTTTTATTATGTTGAGGTATGATCCCTATATTCCCATTTTGCTGAGAGTTTTTAACAAGAAAGGGTGTTGGATTTTGTCAAATGCTTTTTCTGCATCGATTGATATGATTATATGATTTTTGTCCCTCAATTTGTTTATGTGATGTATCACATTTATTGATTTGCGGATATTGTACCATCCTTGCATCCCTGGAATGAATTCCACTTGGTCATAGTGTATGATCTTTCTAATGTAATGCTGAATCCTATTTGCTAGAATTTTGTTAAGAATTTTAGCATCTATGTTCACCAGGATATTGGTCTGTAATTCTCTTTTTTGTGGTGTCTTTATCTGGTTTTGGAATTAGGGTAATGCTGGCTTCATAGAAAGAGCTTGGAAATGTTGCTTCCTCTTGGATTTTTTGGAATAGTCTGAGGAGAATAGGTTTTAGTTCTTAGACTGCTTGGTAGAACTCTCCTGTAAAGCCGTCTGGATCAGGGCTTTTCTTTGCAGGAAGATTTTTGATCACTGCTTCAATTTCTTCAATAGTTATCAGCCTATTCAGGTTTTTTTATTCTTCCTGATTGAGTTTTGGGAGCTTGCATTTTACTAAGAATATGTCCTTTTTGTCTAGGTTGTCCATTTTGTTGGAATAGATTTGCTCATAGTATTTTTTCATAATCATTTGTATTTCTGTGGGATCTGTTGTTACTTCACTTCTTTCATTTCTGATTTTGTTTATTTGGGTCCTCTCTCTTTGCTTCTTGGTGAGCCTGGCTAGAGGTTCATCAATCTTGTTTATCCTTTCAAAGAACCAGCAGACATGGCCTGTGGGTCACTGTCTCAGGGACACGTAAAATTTGTAATATTCCTTTCTGAAAATATGTACTATCCAAACCAATATTACCTCCATCTTTCCTTTTGATTTAAAATCATAATAATTAGTGTGTCAAAGTAAGTATATATTCTATATTTAATTATAGAATTATTTAAAGACCTTCATTATAAATTTCTACAACAAATTAAACAAAGGATATTTGTTGCTATGAAATCACCACACTTTATCATTAAGCAAACAAGCGAACCAAAATCTTAATGGATGGACCATGCTCTAATTTAATACCATCCTACTGGGATCTGTGAGTCCTTTATCTAAATATCTGCAATTAATCAATACTCACCCAATGACATTGATTCTAAATCTTAATGACAACAGCAATCATGCACAATCAATCCATTGCCTATAATAAAGCGAAAGATTCTAAAACGAGATCATTAAATACAAATGAAATGATTCGATACAATTCTAGGAACTCTGACTTCTGTGTGAAACTTGAGGAAATGTGAATTGAATTTTATAAACACATTCCACTGTGGACATCCAGTGTATTCAAAAAGCAAACTTCCCTCTCGGCACATCCTTTAATTACTCTTCAGGTCCTATGTCTGCACGCTCTATTTTCCTCCTGGGCTTCCTTCGGATGAAAAGGCAGTTGTTCAACAAAAATGCTAACCAAGTGTTATGATGAGCCCTTCTGTGGGGATTCCTCCGCTGCTAGTTCAGGAACCATTAGAAGCGCTCACGTGAGCGGCTCTGCACCATCTCTTGGCTTCGACACTGTTTCAGCAATGTCCTCCGAGGAGTCACTGCAGACACAAGGGGGGATGACTCACCGAAGATGGAAGTCTGGAAGAAAGCGTTCCTATCTGGCTTACTGCTGTGAACTCTGAGGCATAGAACGTGCACAGGACTTGTCCATGCTTTCATGACCATTCACTGTGTCCACTGCAGTCATTTTTCCTGGCTTAAGTTGGGGGGGTTTTATTTTAAAATGCACATGTGGGCTAAAGAAAAAAAAAGGTCAGTAAACCTCTCTTCCCAAAACGGAAACTCACATTGCGAGATGGACAGTGAGCAGCAGCGTGTGGGCAGGGAAAGGGATGATGGGAATGTCATGGAGTGGATAAAGGCGTCTTTACAAGTGAAATAGGAGTTTGAGAGGATGCCCTGGAGAGAAATTAATGCTTTTTTTTTTTTTTTGGTCTGAAATATTTCTGCTGAAGTGTTAAACCATCAGTAGATTGCTCATCACACCCCCACTCCATTCAGGATGTCTAGCTCTACTCTGGAATTTGCGATTTGCTAGAATCAGAAATATCCCCACCATAATCATAAGGTGAGAATAACTTTATATCACAGTGCGCAGTAGTATGTTTCACAGAGGATAAAGGACAAGGTCAGTTTTGTATTATGTCATGAAGAGAAAGCCTCATAAACTCATCGCATTGACGACTGAAGGTCAGAGCCAGGATGCCTGGGTAAGACAGCAGGTGTATAGTGAGTGCTGTAGTGACCAGGAATACCAGGTGTGCATAATTTTATCTCTGTTTTTAAAAGGCAACATAGCCTGTCTGTTATATAAGATCTTAGAAACATCAAACTCAGTAGATAATCCACACGAGCCCAGCTACTTAGGTCAAGATCCTACTCAGTTCTCTTGCTGGCGAATAGCTCAGAGCTCGTAGTCAATAGCAGATTTTACAGTACGGATCTTTCCATGACGAACCTTGGGTGGCTGGCTTCCCGGCATGTTCTCTATAAAATGGTGCATTTCTTTTCCATGGCAAAGTGCATTTACATTTAATTTCACCCTTTATTTGCAATTCTTTCTTGCCATGATCATTTCTATGTTTATGTATTTTGTCTCCTTGGCCTCTGCTCTACTGTCCGTGAGTTTCTTTTTTTTTCTCCTTAATCCTTACCCAAGGATATTTTTTCCATTGATTTTTAGAGTAGAAGGGAGGGGAGAGACACAGAGAGAGAGAAACATCGATGTGAGAGAGACACATCAGTTGGTTGCCTCCGGAACATGCCCAAACAAGGCCAATTATCAAGCCTGCAACCAAAGTATGTGCCCTGACCGGGAATCAAACCCGGGACCTTTCAGTCCATGAGTGGAGGCTCTATCCACTGAGCCAAACCGGCTAGGGCTCCCTGAGCTCCTTTAGTGGTGGATTAAGGGACCCATGTTCTTGCTAACAGCAGTCATTGCCAATGGCAGTTGAGTGCAGCTTTCATTGAAGATAGAGCACCTGAGCCAATGCAGTGTCTCTGTAATCTGCAGAGCAAAAGACCATCCCGATGTTTCCAACTAGAATGAGGGAAAGCTCAGGTCATTCCTCGGCAGCCCCCTCGGTGCAACTGCCTGACTCAGCGCAGTGTTTGCCGAGGGGACCGCATTAGCATCGTCTCGGTCAAGATGAAATGCTTAAGGGCTGACTGCATCCAATATCCCTAAATGGCACTCATCCCCATAAAACATAATTTTATCTCTCGATATTAATTTCATTTGATTTTATTTCCTGTAGCATATGATCAGTAAAGAAAATACTTGTATTACACATTTGGTATATAACTACTCTTGAATCAGATTAGATCTCTCAAATTTACTATAAAAACAGATCAGCCAGATCATGAACCGTTCACATCATTATTTTCAGTATGATCTCATATTAATATTGCCATGAAATCAAAATGGAATTTTAATTTACCACATATTCATCAGTATTACTGGGTAGACCAATAGTAATTCAACCCTTTAAAAAAGAGAACAAAGGATTAAAAATTATGACTTTGGCCCAGCCGGCGTGGCTCAGTGGCTGAGCGTCAACCTATGAACCAGGAGGTCACGGTTCCATTTTTGGTCAGGGCACATGCCCAGGTTGTGGGCTCCATGACCAGTGGGGGGCATGCAGGAGGCAGATGATCAATGATTCTCTCTCATCATTAATGTTTTTATCTCCCTTTCCCTTCCTCTCTGAAGTCAATAAAAATATTTTTAAAAAGTAAAAAAATACATCTTTGGTTTATATTAGGGTTTTTTTGTTTTGTTTTACTTAATTACTGAATTGTGTAGATCCTATCTAATAATAGACAAATATGCAAATTGACCATACCTCCGACACACCCACAAGCCACGCCCACCATCCAATCAGAGCGAGTATGCAAATTAACCCAAACCAAGATGGCTACAGCCACAGAGAGCAAGGTTTCCTAGGTAACAGAGGAAGCCAAGCTTTCCGCCTGCCCTTGCCAGGCCTAAGCCTCCACTCAAGCTACAAAGTTTCAATTATAGAAGGTAAACAAATTCAAACAAATGGTGGCAAAATGGAGCTTGAGAGAGCAGGCCAGGGTTGCTGCCGGCAACAGGGGAAGCAAAGCTTTCTGCACACCCTGGCCGGGCCCACCCGCTTAAGGCAACAAAGTTTCAATTATAACCTCAACAGAAATGGCTGCCGGCCTCGGAGGAAGCCCCAGGCTTGGCTCCGCTCCAGGCTACAAAGTTTCAATTGTAGAAGGAAAATAAATTCCAGATACCAGGGCCTCCGCTTGGGTTGCCAGGGGGCATGGCCGGCCTGCAAACCACCACAGGCCCCTTGCTCAGGCCGCCCCACACCCCAAGGGAACCCCCACCTGATCCGGGACACCCCTCAGGGCAAACCAGCTCGCCCCCGCCCATGCACCAGGCCTCTATCCTATCTAATAAAAGAGTAATATTTAGATTGTTCATCACTGCAACACACAATATCGCTGCCCCCATGCGGTCAAAGATCCTGCCCCCATGTGGACACAAGATGGCCACCACAAGTTGGCCAGCAGGAGAGGGCAGTTGGGAGGCAACCCGGCCTGCAAGGGAGGGCAGTTGAGAAGGACCAGGCCTGCAAGGGAGGGCAGTTGGAGGTGATCAACCCTGTAGGAGAGGGCAGTTAGGGGTGACCAGGCTGGCAGAGGAGGGAAGTTGGGGGCAAACAGGCTGGCAGCAGAGTGGTTAGGGGGTGATCAGGCTGGCAGGCAGAAGCGGTTAGGAGCAATCAGGAAGGCAGGCAGGCAAGCAGTTGGGAGCCAGCAGTCCTGGACTGTGAGAGGGATGTCTGACTGCCCATTTAGGGATCCGACTGCCCACCGGGATCGGGCCTAAATAGGCAGTCAGACATCCCTCGAGGGGTCCCATATTGGAGAGGGTACAGGCTGGGCTGAGGGACAACCCCCCTCCGTGCACGAATGTCATGCACCGGGCCTCTAGTCTACAATAAAAAGCCACAGTTAAAGGCCATGGCATTGCCAATCTACAGGGTAGGAACTTAATAGCAAAACATTTGGCTCCTACTTAGCTGGAAGGATCTGGGAACAGGAGGAAGAAGGGTTTGCTGTGGATATACCACCTTAAGCAATATCTAAAATACAGCCAGCTCTAAAGAAGAAGGAACATGTCCATAGCAAGAGCACTCACGTATTCTTTCCTTTCATGGTGACATTTGCTATGACGAAAACTACTGACTCAAAAGTAGAATAATTGATCATTAATATTAACTATTTTGGAAACCTATATATATAAAAGCCTAAGTGACTATTATGACCAGCCGACCTGTTGACCGGCCGGTAGCAATGATGTGCACTGACCACCAGGGGGCAGTGCACTCCCATAGCCAACCTCCCACTGTCCCTCCCCCTGGCCAGCCCAATCAGCCCCAATCGCAGGCCAGTCGAAGGGACCCACCTGTGCATGAATTCGTGCACCGGGCCTCTAGTATGTAATATTACACTATTACAATAGCTAAGTGATTTTTTAAAGCATGGTATGGAGAGGTGTCATAGCCTGGGAAGACACGAAGAATCCATTTTACAGACTTATTTTTCAAAATTCCTTTAGAAAATGACTATTACCAAATTGCTATTATTATAGAACTTATCGGCAAATACTATGAAATGGTTAGATAACTAATATCATTGATGCTATAACAAATGTGATAGGATAAGAAGCTTGAAATGTTGGGTGAAACATATAAAGGACGCTGATAATAGGGAAGAATATAATTATTGTTTTTGGGTTTTAGTGTAAGAAATAAATACAGAACGAGGGATACTCGCAAGATCCTATACAAAGGCGACTCGGGGAGGGCGACTCGATTACAGGGGTGCCATGCCCACAGGCCTCACTTTAGAATCAGCCGCTGAGGTGAAAGGCCCATCTCTGCACTTCTCTCCTGCACCGCCTGCCTCCTGGGTTCCTGAAAGGGCGCCAGGAACGACGAGAGCCACCCTGCACCACAGTGCGGGAGACCCTGTGCATCCTGGCGTCTCGCTAAGCTCCTGGGAAGGAGCGGGTCAGGAGGCCGCGTGCCTGGGGGCTCAGAGGCGCCAGCGTAGATGCCTGCTCTGTTTTCTCTCGCTTTCGCTGCTCATTCGAGAGCCTCTGTCTCTGGCCTCAGAGCAGGAGTCCATCTCTCTGTAGGAAACAGGTTCTATGCTTTGTCCTCTTCCCATCGCATTTCTTGGCCTTGGCCCGGGTGTCTCCAAAGCACATGAATATTTCCGAGGCAGAAAGGGAGACTGGTGAGGAACAGTCACAATAGGTGCCCTTGGATATTGGTCTGAAGGGATCATTGAAGACAGCCTGAGCTCTCAGCAGGAACACTGGGGCACCCAGGGACCAGGCCTGACCCCAGGCAGTGCGGCCGGGGAGCTGGGTGGGCATGGGGACGCTCCGCTGGTCTCAGAAAGGAGATGAGTCTCTCCATACAGGATGGATTGTAACCTCCCTCTTCTGCGTGATGTCTGCCGTATCTCAGTACCTCTGACCACGTACTGATCAGATCTGCGCATCTAATCAAACACTCCTGTCGCCTGAATGGACGTAATTCTAATGCAGGTGATCGGATCACGTTTCTCTTGTAGGAGGCAGGGTAGCATCTTCCTGGGAGAGTTCAAACCAAACATGACTGCCCACCGTTTAGAGGCATAAGAGCCATGTGGCCTGAGAATAGACAATGACCACGAAACATTGACCGGAAACTGGATGTGCAATTCAGCTCAACCCGACCGAATTTCAGTATTTCTGTTTCTCCGTGTAAGCCTTTGCATATGTACCTGGTGATGTGCATGCACACACACACACACACACACATACACTCACACAAACACAAACACACATGCACACACACATATACGCACACACACGCACACATGAACACATACACTCACATGTGCACATGCATTTACACATGCACACACTCACACATGCGCGCACACACGCACATTCACACAGGATGTGGTTGGCACTAGAAAACTCCGTACAAAGGAGGCTCTTGCTCTCTCCCCCTGAGACAGACATCTCACTGCCGCCCCAGGTATGGCGGGACATGGTCCCTGGGGCGCCGCTCCGGCCCGTGTTTAGCAGCAAGTCACTGTCAACACAATCCAACCGCTGGGAAACGCGTCGTTCCTCCCTTTCCTTTTGCAATGCCAATAGGAGCAGCCACAGTCACTATTGAAACCCACAGCGATCAGCACGTCAGGCAGGCGGTGCTACGTGCCAGCCGGGTGTTCGCTTGGCCTTCCCACCAGAAGGAAGCAGTGTCCCGCTCCCGGCGTGTGGGACCGAATCGCTTCCGTTTGGGGGAGTGAGGCCTCCTGGAGCCTGGCTCGCCCTCGCATCCTGGCCCATGGTCGCAGCGGCCGGGCGGCAGGCTTCCCGCTCACGTGGGCTCATGGCCCTTCCGAAGGCCCTCGCTTTGGAGTCGCAGGCGGATTGTGTTGTATTTCCCAAAAAGACGGGACTCCTCTTCCTCTTCTGTCCTCAGTTCCAACTTCAACCAGAACCTCAACTTCTATCAGCCTCTCTCTGCTCAAGTGTCAGAGGCGGGCGAACAGGAGCCGCTGGAAGTAAGCATGGAGTCAGGGCCGTGAAACAGTGTCCACGCTGCTGACTAACGCTGTTTCATCGCGGCGCCTTAGTCGGGGCTACCGCTGTGCCGGGGGCCCCTCTTCGAAGGCCCGCAGCGCGCAGAGCATTGGGTGGCCTTCTGCGTGACTCCGAGCCAACATCAGTGGAGACGGACGGTGCCCAGCGGTGACCACTGGGGAGCGGGGCAGGGGACACTGCCCGCCCGGCGGTCATTCCCTCCTCAGCTAAGAACCTGTCAAACCCAGTGTCACTACGTCTCCGAGCCTCCAGATTCTCTCTCCGTTCAGGCAGGGAGCTGTTGGCAGCCGCAGATCGCTGTCCAATGAACGAGATGGAAGTCTATCCTCTGACCGCCTCAAGGCAGAGGGACATTCGGTGGAAGGTGTCAAATTTAAGGAAGAAGCGGGAGGTTTAGATCTAAAAAGGGCTCCCTTTGCAAGCATCACTCACAGAAAGGTATGCATCTCAAGCTTCGGAATCCTTTTGTACATCTAGGTGCTCATTGATGGAAGTAAGGGGAGCCCCAGGGGGGAAAAGACACTATTTTAATCTACTGCAATTCAGAAGTCCACTCCGATCTATCAGAAAAATGTTCCACCCCAAGGAAACACAGCCGGCCACGGACGTAAGGGGAAATGTTGATGAGGAGTCGTTATTTCCGAAATTATGTACCAATCAACTCCTGGTTTGCTTGTAAATAAAGGAAAACAGCAGCGCCGATGCTTGGTTAAGCTTTGCATACAAATGCGCCTGCTGCCAACTGGCTGCAATTTATCCTGCCTTAATCCCAATTAACTCCGCGGGCCTCTGACACACGCGAGCAGACTGACTGCTGCTTATTGGGGTGCGCGGCTCGCGGACACGGCACCCAGTCCCAGCAGCTGTTCCGACTCCCTGAGCTGGCCCAGAGCCGTGGCGGCTGGAAGAAGCCCGAGGATTACTTTGCTGATTGACTTTTGTCCCTGTCTCTCCGGGCTCCGGCTGCCTTACAAGTCCCCCCGTTAAGACAAGCAGGAGGCGTGGGAACCGCATGAAAGCCGAGGACAGCGTCGCCCTTCCTCGGAACTGGCGGGGTGACCTCACAGCAAGCACCCATCTCCCCGCGCCTTGCTGCCCCAGTATATTTGTTAAATGTCATCAATTCCTGATCATCCGCTTCCATACAGGGAAGGACTGAGTGATGGAGCACACAAGGTCCCCGCCCACTTCTGGGCCCTGTGCCCTGCGCTCTTGACCGCATTGTTGGTAGGAACCGGACGCCACCGTCTCATGGGGTCTCCCTCTGAGATCCACCTGCACCTCCTTTGTGCTTTTGTTGCGGAGTTTGGAGGGTCCTCGGTTTGAGGTGAAATTCGCTGGCAGCTGGCAGACTGGCGAACACATCTGCGTGCCCAGAGGGTAGTGCCTGGCCAGGCGGGGTCTGCAGCTCCAAGCCCAAGACCCTTCTGAACTGCACCCTTGGTGTCTGAGGGCCTCTCCTGGGCGTCCCGTCCTAGGTCATTGAGGTCTGGAGCCCTCGCGATGACATCAGTGCCCTTATGAAGAGACACCAGAGAGTCTCTCTCTCTCTCCCTCTCTCTCTCTCTCTCTTTCTCCCCCTCTCTCTCTCTCTCTCCTCCCCCCTCATCTTGGCCATTCTGCACCCTGAACTAAGAAAATAGAGGCTGTTTAAGCCCCACGATCCGTGGCGTGGTACAGAGGCTTTTACTCGGATGGGGTCTTTCTGGGGTTTGGCTGCCCTGGTTATTCTGGGTAAATAAGTGTGAACCACCCCGTCAAATAGTCTCTTACCTCCTTGCCATGTGTCTCACCTTTCATGAGCTCCGTTCCGACCCCCTTTCCTTGATATCTGGGTGACCTGCCCAGTGTCTTCCGAGTTTATTACAATAAGTATTTGGGCCTTTTATTTGGGAGGGGGGACAATAAACTCCTTCTCTGATCCATATTCCCTAACCTCCATCCTGCTTTGCTGCTTTTGTTGAAGACATCTGACCTGGGTTTAGGACTCACATGCCCAGACGGTCAGCGCACAGGAAGCAGATGAGGTATTCGCAAAACAAGGGGCGAGCTGAGGGCACAGCGAGTCAGAGCATGCGCCCCCTCGGCACCCCCTCGGAAGGACGCCCTGGGCACTGCCCGACCTTGTGTCAGAGCCCCGCGTTTCCAGGAGGGGCCAGAAATTCAAGTTTGTCAACATTAGCAACGAATTAAAAAGGGGTGTAAATGGGCGTATCTGAGCCAACGCATTCCACTAGGTTAGTCTCTGGACACCAGTGTAGACCATGGCTACCCTTCCCTTAGTGACATCCTCAGGGCTGCCGGTTGCTAGGCAACAGTCCTCCTGGTGGTTCATAGAAATATCCTCAGATGCTTTGGAGGTCAGGCCGAGGGGAGACAAGCTCATGGGGTATCCTGTCCCATGTCTATCTCCAGCTCATGGGGGATCCTGTCCCATGTCCCATGTCTTTCTCCAGCTCATGGGGGATCCTGTGCCATGCCTTTCTCCAGCTCATGGGGCATCCTGTCCCATGTGCCATGTCTTTCTCTAGCTCGTGGGGGATCCTGTCCCATGTGCCATGTCTATCTCCAGATCATGGGGGATCCTGTCCCATGTGCCATGTCTATCTCCAGCTCATGGGGGATCCTGTGCCATGTCTTTCTCCAGCTCATGGGGGATCCTGTCCCATGTCTATCTCCAGATCATGGGGGATCCTGTGCCATGCCTTTCTCCAGCTCATGGGGGATCCTGTGCCATGTCTTTCTCCAGCTCATGGGGGATCCTGTGCCATGTCTTTCTCCAGCTCATGGGGGATCCTGTGCCATGTCTTTCTCCAGCTCATGGGGGATCCTGTGCCATGTCTTTCTCCAGCTCATGGGGGATCCTGTGCCATGTCTTTCTCCAGCTCATGGGGGATCCTGTGTCATGCCTTTCTCCAGCTCATGGGGGATCCTGTCCCATGTCTTTCTCCAGCTCATGGGGGATCCTGTGCCATGTCTTTCTCCAGCTCATGGGGGATCCTGTGCCATGTCTTTCTCCAGCTCATGGGGGATCCTGTGCCATGTCTTTCTCCAGCTCATGGGGGATCCTGTGCCATGTCTTTCTCCAGCTCATGGGGGATCCTGTGCCATGTCTTTCTCCAGCTCATGGGGGATCCTGTGTCATGCCTTTCTCCAGCTCATGGGGGATCCTGTCCCATGTCTTTCTCCAGCTCATGGGGGATCCTGTCCCATGTGCCATGCCTTTCTCCAGCTCATGGGGGATCCTGTCCCATGTGCCATGCCTTTCTCCAGCTCATGGGGGATCCTGTGCCATGTCTTTCTCCAGCTCATGGGGGATCCTGTCCCATGTGCCATGCCTTTCTCCAGCTCATGGGGGATCCTGTCCCATGCCTTTCTCCAGCTCATGGGGGATCCTGTGCCATGCCTTTCTCCAGCTCATGGGGGATCCTGTCCCATGTGCCATGCCTTTCTCCAGCTCATGGGGGATCCTGTGCCATGTCGTTCTCCAGCTCATGGGGGATCCTGTCCCATGTCTTTCTCCAGCTCATGGGGGATCCTGTCCTATGCCTTTCTCCAGCTCATGGGGGATCCTGTCCCATGTGCCATGTCTTTCTCCAGCTCATGGGGGATCCTGTGCCATGTGCCATGTCTTTCTCCAGCTCATGGGGGATCCTGTCCCATGTGCCATGTCTTTCTCCAGCTCATGGGGGATCCTGTGTCATGTGCCATGTCTTTCTCCAGCTCATGGGGGATCCTGTCCCATGTGCCATGTCTTTCTCCAGCTCATGGGGGATCCTGTCCCATGTGCCATGTCTTTCTCCAGCTCATGGGGGATCCTGTCCCATGTCTTTCCCCAGCTCATGGGGGATCCTGTCCCATGTTTGGCAAACAGCTCCGGGCACAGAGAACCTCTGCCCAGCAGCGGAGAGGGGCTCCCTAAGAGCAGCCATGGGCTGACTGCCCAGCGGGCTCCGTCCCGGGGACCAGTGTAACTGTATGGAATGTGGATGCGCCTGGAGCTGGTACATGGCTCAGCCGTCACCCCTGTGGGGGCAGCTGCCACCTGTCCCGGGAACCACAGGCATCAACACTAGCGCTTTCTCAGACACTCGGATTTTCTTTGCCCCGAGGCTTTCTTCACCGCGATGAGCGCTGCTGAATGGTTTCTCTGCCTGAGCTGGGCTGTGAGATGACGTTGCGGCCGAGGCCTCACGCGGTGCTGTCGATGGGCCGGTTCCCATGGCTGGGCTCGTGTTATCTCTGAGGTTCCGCTGGGGTTTCCCTGTGGTGGTCGGACCCGCGTTGCTGGGCCGTGGCTCACGCTTCATTCCCTGTTTCTAAGCCTCAGGCCAGCTGGTGGGAGCTGCGCGGAGAACTGGCAGGCGTGGGAAGAAGGGCAAGAAAAAGGAAAACAAACCCTTGTTCACTGTTCTCCAACATGAAAAGAATAATGAGCAGTCGTTGTTTTTTAATCAGAGATTTTTTACGGTGTAATCATTGTCTCCTGTATTAACACACTTTATCTCTCTTCCGCTATTGAGGTGGGACATTCCTGTACCTTCTCTTACCGCATACCAACGGTCATTACCGCACACACTGGTCTGGGCCCCAGTCACTGCCGGAAGCCCTGCCACAGCTGTCCCCGCCCCTGTATTTGGCCAATCATAAAATGTGCCACGTATTATCATTGTTATCAGTGTTATTACCTGCCTTTATGATGTTGATAAATTCAAACCGCTTGGCTGGATCTTTAGAAAATAGTCAATGAGAAATTCTGCCCCCAGCCTGCCCCCTGCCTGGCCTTTCACCAACCCCCTCCCCCCTCCCCCCTTTCCTTCCCTGGGCTGGGGTGGGGGTGGGACTTGGGGGGCAAAGGTGGGGGAGGTTCCCTCACATTGAGAAGAATTTCTGATAAGACTTTTAACAATTTCATCAAAAATCTCAAATAAAAAAGGTACTTACCTAGTCACATGGCTTTCCTCCCTTGAGTTAAATTGTGAATACGTTGAGGGATTTTGTTGTTTGCTGTTAGCATTGTCTCTCTCTTCTCATTTCTCTCAGTCGGGCGGGGAAAGTCTCTATAGCCATGTAGCCATAGCTAGTTCGGAACGCTCCCTCACATGCGAAGTATGCTGCCATGTAATGAATTTTAGTCACATCAAAATACAACTCGGGGTTTCAGACTACATCTTACCGTATAAAATGGTAGCTGTGGTCATTTTTACTCAGCAACTTCCTTTTCTTGAAGCGGATCCCACGCCCACGCCTGTGTGGTGTCAGAATCCTTACACGACCCTCCCACGCTGCTGCCCCGAGGGACCTGCCAATCACGGCCTGTCCCAGAGGACTTTGTGGCACTTGAGTGAGTCTGTCCACCCCACACAGAGGTGCACGCCGTGGAGGTGGCGGTTTGCCTGCGCCCCCAGATCATCATGTCCCTCCCGAGCCCCCACACAGCCGGCCAGCATCTTATTGCCACGGGACGCCCTGTCGAGGCGGTGAAGGGAGCTCGTCCACGCGCTGGCTTCCTCTGCCCTCGGCTGTCACCGGAATACATTCCGGGAAGTGGGTTTAGCTTTTCAATTTTGACAAATGCAGATCTTCCTGGTGAGGAGCGAAGAGCGCGTCCATCCTTTCCAGACAGACACACACACGGAGGTCACGTACAGACGGCAGGCTGTGTGCTGGGTGACTGCTGTGAGCGGTGTGAGCGGCAGACACGCCGCCGGGAGGGAGTTACCTAACGGGGCCTCGGCAGGGGCCGCGGAGAGTCCTGGCATGACGTCAGTGTGCATTTTTAGGAGGACAGCACTAACCATCTGTACCTCTTTCCCCCTCTGTCCGACCCTGGCCAGCCCGCTCCTGGATGCCGGGGACGGGCTTACTGGGTGGAAAAGGAACGAGGCCCCGCAGGCTCGCTGTGGCCCAGTGGCCGCCCGCGGGGTGAGCCTCTGCGCGGTGGACAGTGTCACGGCCCTGCAGCCCTGCGTCCCCGGGCATCGCCCGTCACACCTGCACTAAAGCGATGCTGGAGAGCAGAGCATCCGAGACCCCAAACCCCGGGACTCAGCCTTCCGGGCCGCGGGCACACCCCACCCCGGGGAAAGGGGCCCGGGGAGCCCTCTGTTGCGATGGGGCTCCCGGTTACTTACAGAGATGCCGCTGCGCCTTCTGGGGTCCGTGGAGCATCCTTCCTGGAGCTGGTGTTCCACCGCGGCTGCTGGCTGGCACTGTGATCATGCCCTTTGCAGAGCGTCCCCCTCTTCCTACAGGTCCGGGAGGAGGGGCGCTCCTGAGTTCCTGGCCCCGTTCTGGAAGGGAGCGCTCGCTCCGGGGTGACGGGAGAGGTGGGAAACGTGGAGGTGGAAACTGCACTTGGCTCTCAGTCTACATCTGTGCGCTCGGCCCTTGGGGGACTCATTTATTGTGCAATTACCCAGCATGCAGAGGACCGTGCACTGTGACCCCAGAAAGCTGCCTCGGGGTCCTTCTCTCCCACGGGCTCCACCTGAAGCGCTGTGTGAGCGCCTAGAAATAGGGTCACATCCTCAGCAGCCTGGGGAGACCTGCCCACGGTTCGCAACCTCCCACTCTGTGCTCCCTTCGGCGCTCGTCTTGTGTTGGGGGGTACGGGACCCGCAAGGAGGGGCTGCGATTTATTTACGGGGGTTGTCGGACATACAGGGTGTCCCAAAAATATACACGCACACTTTGAATAAGTGCAAAGGCAGTGCTTATTAAAATACATTCCATTTTCAAGATGTAATCGGATCAGCTGCTAAGGGGTGTACACATCTTTTTGGGGGACACCCTGTACTTATATGACTTGCAGTTAATATTTCTGCATAATGAATGCCAGGAATGAATAGAAATGGTTTTCTAGAATAATCCTATTACCCCGTGTTATGATAACAAGAAAGGTCTGAGGACAGAGTTCACCATGGCGTGTGTGTTGTTTGGGTCCAGAACATGAAACCTATGGAGAGTGGGCGAGAAGGCAGGTATAAAACACACAGAACTGGTCTCTGAGGAATCCTTACACGTGTATAGTGAGCATATGAAAGGATTCTGACAGAACTCTCCCTAGATTTAAAAGGATCTAAAAACTTAAAAATACTTAACAAGACGCAATTTTGAAACATCTCTAAGCTATTGATAATGAAAATATTTTTAATCTAATATGCTAGGAAAAAAAACTTATTCTTTCTATAGAAATTAAATTATACAATTTCCTATGAAGAGGCACTCAGAAATGGCAGCCAAAAAATAAGAAGTCCTTCAGAGAATTAGTAAACACATTGATATTTTCCAGGATTTTCTGATTATTTTTGGTGTTGGTCCATTTCATAAATGCTTTTCTGTAGTATCTGAACTCATTTTAAATAGTGCCTTCTGTATTGGTAATTTTCATAAAGAGAGACCAACTTTTATGTACATCTGGCCAAGAATCCACCCATGCATTGAAGTCAGTGTTATTCTTCATGGTCTATGCATGAATAACTTACACATAGAATATGCCTTTTCTATTCCACTGAGCTTCCTTTTGTCTAGATTAAATCAATAATAAGGGAGAAAAAAATCCAATTCTAAGCAGAAGGCTGTATCCACACATAAAAGGAGTAGGAAATAGTTCTATTGAGTGCCAAATTTGAGGCTATTTTATTTAAATGGACAGCTCTCCCAGCATAGATCAATATGCACAATAGTGTTATTGCCATTCATTTATTAAATTGTCTGAGGTAGGGAACACCTCTTCATTAACAATATTATTTCAGGGGTGATTTAGAGACTCTGTTTCAAAAAAAGTTCTGAAAATACTTTTAATGCTGAAATTATTAATATGTTAGAAACCTTGCAAAATGTTTACCTATGAGAAGTACCTGTGCTGAAACTTTAAATGTAACCTATTTTTATTTTGCAAATAGAGTATTACCATGTGGTGATACGTTTTAGACAAGTGGAGATTTAAACAACTTTTCTGAGAAGGATATTATTATTTTTTAAAACGTAAAACAATTCCAACCTGGCTGGTCAGCACGCAGAATCGGAAGCCCTGTCTGCAGGGGAAAGCGATTTGGAACCGATTTAGGAAAGAGAAGGACCGACCAGGTAGACAAGACTTGAGTTTATTTATACGATTCATACCTCCCTTCTCCAAAGGACATTTACAAACTTAATTTCAAAAATAAAAGAACTTCTGAAGGACACACGTTCACGTTTTCATGTCAACATTACAGGTATGCGCTTTCGTGATAAATTATCGGTTGGAAAGGGTCCAGTGGAATCTGGCATCAATTAACTTAACACTTCATATCAGCAATAATAAAACATGTATTTTCAAGTCTGACATATATTACTTAGAATAGATACAAAGTTCAATTTGTAGTTTTTAAATTTTACTGCTATTTCAAGCTACCTGAAAGAAAAGACCTTAGTGGGGAAAAGATGTTTTGATTGTTGTTCATTAAGTATGACTTTTAAAACAAGCACTGTTAGTAACAGTCCACCATATCTATGTACTTTAGCAATTAGGTAGGTCTGATAATGCATGATATTAAAAGAAAAGAAAGAGTATTTGTTGGGCAGGTGCAGGTAAAATGATTTTTGGAGACTCTTATAATATGCAACTCAGAATCCAATTCAAGAAGCTGATTTGTTTTGAAAAGTACAACATTGAACATATTCATAAATAATTGCTGAGCTCCCCACTTTGAATATTAACCTGCGTGACCGAAGCGCGCCGGAGCGGTGAGATAAGGTAGTAACAAAATTGTACAGCTGATTGATGGAGGCATCCGTGTGTTTTTAAGTAGCTTCTCAGACACATTCTCCTGTCCGGAAATAGAAACTTGCTTGTTTTCCATGTATATACAAGTAGCCTGTGAGATCCTGGACTCTGGGAAGAAAGGAAGCTGAGGTATGGCACTGCATAAAGCATCCAGATGCGTCTATTTGGCTGGAATCCGTCCACGTTACTGTCAGCAGAGACGTTGATGGACGCGCGCCTCGGAGAAATTTGTTGCCGGCATCGAATAACTGAACCCCTCAACGGCAATATGTACAAAGGCATTTTATTGTTCATCGGAGACAGGGAATTAGAGCCATCAGAAATGACAACTTTATTTTTTTCATAATACATACATTTATTGCCATCATAGTTCTGCGATTGTCGTAAAATTCGAGCCAAATGGAATTCAGACACACACGCAAGTTTTGGACACGGACACATAGATAACAGTATAGAACTGTACACAAAATAATTACAATTTATTAAACACACTGTTTTAGCACATCCTTCATGGATGGGAATGAGCACCATAGCTTTTATGAATATATATTTTTCTCTCTTTTTTTTTTCTACAGCACCAAAGAAATCCAAATAGGAAAAGGAGAGGTGAAAATTGGGAATCAAGAATAAGGCTTATTTCCATCTCAGCCACACTATCTTTTTTTTTAAATTATTTTCAAAGCTTTTGCCATGTGATTCTGCCCTCACGGGTGAGGGCGTCAGTACTTCCTAACGGGTACATTGTATACGTGACGAGTTGTTTTCTATGCCATCCTTACTCAAAACTCGCATGTGGCATCAAATGGGTGGGTGGCACCAAGGTATGTTTCCTGTTGATTTCACATGTTCTTCGTCCTAACCTCAGCCAAGAAAACAGACAGGGCCAACTTCGAATCCAAACTTCTGATTCTGATCACCAAAGTCATTAATCATTACATCAACGATAGGGACTTGGTCAATTCTCGGTGTGTTGATTTCAATCACAGTCTTTTCGTAGCCTTTTCTGGACTGTAAAGTTAAGCAGAAATTGAACAAGTTATGCAATCACTTTATAGTTTTAACATAGATGTTATTTTTTCCTTAGGGAGCTTCTGAAGGGAGGTAGGAAGATGAGGAGAGTGGAAGCACAAATTTGCCATTATTGAGGTCATAAACTCTTCCTGTTATCACTTATGTCATTGAATGCTGGCACCGCCATTTCATATTTAGCTATAATTACCCAACTATAATACTCTAATAAATTGCACGGTTGAAGAGAATCTTACTGAATTGATAATTACTGTTTAATGGGAAAACTAATGTTGGTATTGGGTTATACGCCTACATAAATAATATATCCTTATGAGTAGAATCATAAGATATAGTCATAGTCAAATTTTCTTAAGGAAAACTGGAATATAGGAATTAAATGCAAGAGGTGAGAGCAGGCCCGGGTGTATAGGAAACCTGTGCACAGCGGTCAGCGCGTTTCTACTGCAGAACCCAAAGCACCTCCTTCCTCCTTCCCGTGAGCTGCGGGCAGCTCCTCTCCTTGGCCCTGGTGCGCCTGCTCACTTGTAACTGTGCCTTCTCTTCAGCCATCAGCTAAAACTGGGCTTTTTGGGGGCGTCTATGGGCCATTTTCTTAC
Source organism: Cnephaeus nilssonii (assembly GCF_951640355.1). Taxonomy (NCBI): domain Eukaryota; kingdom Metazoa; phylum Chordata; class Mammalia; order Chiroptera; family Vespertilionidae; genus Cnephaeus; species Cnephaeus nilssonii. The sequence goes on from NC_137092.1 coordinate 3,443,735, forward strand.
ATGCAATTCCCAGGGTGTGAAAAAGATACTTTTCTTAGTTTTATCCTCGGGAAGTAACAGTGGCGTCTACACTGGTGTCATGTAGTGCCAACCAGCAAGCCCTCATCAACAAGATTACCTTCTGTTGTGGCTTTAAAAATATGTCTGCCTGCCCACCTGGCATGGCTCAGTGGTTGAGCCTTGACCTATGAACCAGGAAGTCATGGTTGGATTCCAGGTCAGGGCACATGCCCGGGTTGTGGGCTCCATCCCCAGTAGGAGGTGTGCAGGAGGCCGCCGATCAGTGATTCTCTCTCATGATGGATGTTTCTCTCTCTCTCCCTCCTGTGTGTGTATCAGAGGTTTCTAAGAGACTGTATTTCCACATGTCAGTGATCAGCATCAGATCTTAGCAAAGGCACTGCCTGTGTGACATGGGGCCACATGAGGGCCCTGTGCCTCCCGGGCCGCGCAGCTGAGACTCACCGCACAGCCGTCGTGCAGCGCTCTGATGTACGGGCTGTTGTCGTGGGACATCTCCTCGTCGTTGGACCCCAGGAACCGGAGCGCTTTGCCGTACCCTCCGGTGGCCGCGTCGTACCAGGCGGCGGACTGGTGGCAGTGGTAGGTGAAGTTCTGCCGCGCGGACGCCGTCAGCAGCTTCAGGAAGGTCATCTGCACCATGTTGATGGCATTGCCTTCCACGTCCAGATAGGAGAGCTGGGGACAAACACGCCAAAGACACGTCAAGACCCTGCTCCTCCGCTCGGTCCTAACGGGATGACATCCCCGTCGGCGGGGACCCGGGAAGCCGGGAGCGTGCGGGTGGGCCTCAGAGCCATGTCCCTTTCAGGGACGTGTGTGCTGAGGGGCAGGAGACCCAGAGCCAGGATCTTCCGAAATCGGGGCTGTTCCCACCTGAGCTGCTGTGAGCTCTGCTGATCTTGGAAAAAAAATCACTTCATTTCTAGGCTTCAGTTTCCTCATCAGAAAACAATTGTGTTTCCGAAAAGCCTTTCCTTGCATTTGTTTTCTAACCATAAAGCTGGAAACTGAGGTGTCTCCGTGCGACGTAAAGGGAACTGTGTTTATGCTGTCTGACTTCGCCGACTCCTTTAGAAATGGCAGTGTACCAACTGGAAGCAAATCTGTAAACGCGTCCCCGCAGTTCCCATGGGGCCATGGTCTCTCAGGCAGCTCCGGTCTGTACTGTTCCGCTCAGACCCGCCTGCTCACCCATTCTCAGGGAATGTGTTGTCAGAAAACATTTGCTTGGGATTTAGTAAGGAAAATAGTCCTGATTGCAAAGCCTTAAAAACTGTCTCTTTTACCAAAGTTATAAATTGTCTTATGAGGTATAATCAAAAGAGCTGGGCTCAGCTGAGACATATAAACTTAGATTTTTAGAAAAAATTAAGAAATTCATCCAGATTATATTGAAATGAAATCTTATAGAAGTGAAGAACACAAAATGAAATTGTCAGAATCAAAGATACTAAGTAGATATATTCTCTCTGCCTGATGTTTCTAACATAAACCATTTTTCTGATGTCTATCTCAGATAATAGAATGTATATCTAATTGATGATGATTTTAGCAAATTTAGTATATCTACATTTTTTTTTGATAGAAAATTTTAGATTTCTCTAAAGTCTATGCCACAGTAGTGTAAGAGCCATAGGTCCTGCTTCGTATAATCTAGACTAGCACCATCAGTGATAGGAAATCTGAGCCTCATTTACGAAGCTCCAGAGAAACCATTGCATGTTGAGGTACCAACATACCAGTTTTCCTCTCTTAAATTCACTGAACCAGCTTCCTGGCTTCTCCTTTGGCCACGATGAAATTCTCACCTGTTGCGAAAGAGCAGGGAAATCAGACAGTTGGTAAACAGCATGAACAATAACATGTATGTATACATCAGTAATTTTCAGCAGGAGCGAGATGCAAAATGGCCTATTCTGGATTACACAAAACGATATAGAGGGCAAACTTTGAGATGGATCCTGGGAATCCCATTTAGTGAAGACGAGTCCTTTTCTCTGTTTCCTTTCACTGCTCAGAAGAAGGGGAAACAATCTGGTAAAGGCAAGCACAGGGCTGCAGGGAACACAGCTGGGACTCCCAGCTCACCCTTTGCCAAGGATGCCCTCACAGTGCTGCGTGGCATCAGCCACTGGCGGGCACCACCAGCATTCCTAGCCAAGGTCGAGTCCTGATAGTATCCCACCAGCAACTGAGGGGGATGCTACAGAAAGTCCTTGGCGGGAAGCGAGCCTGGCCATTCCCTGCTGGGAAGAATGCTCTGAATTTCAGATCTGCGTTTATCGTTTTGCTTTGCGAAGATGAGCGGTACCTACGGCTCGCCAAGGCCTCACGGTAGGGCGCTGGAGTCAGCAGTGTAAGGGGGCGCGTTTTCCTCTTTGCCGCAGGTCTTTGGGGCGCCAGGAGCTCTGTGATGCTTCCCCGCGTGCCAGGCAGGTGGGAAATGCAAGTTTGCTTTGTCTCCTGCCCCTACGCCCCGCCCTGCACACCTCCCTCAGGAGAGGAGCTGCACACAAAGCCAGTGTTTTGACTTAGGGAGTTTCTGTAACTCTGAGACACACGCCATTTCCTAAGAAAAATGTGGATTATTAACATAACATAAAAGCAAAATTTCCCACCTGTATTGTGTTTGGAGACTATAATTATGCCAGTGAAAAATCTTTCATTATATTAATAATTAGCTCTTAGCTTTAAAGATAGAACTCAAATATACTGATACTGCTAGGTGAAAACCAAGAAATGAGTTTGGCCCTAGCCGGTTTGGCTCAGTGGATATAGAGCGTCGGCCTGTGGTCTGAAGGGTCCTGTGTTCGATTCTGGTCAAGGGCATGTACCTCGGTTGCAGGCTTCTCTCTAGCCTGGGCCCTGGCTGGGCTCCTGTAGGAGGCAACCAATCGATGTGTTTCTCTCAGTCTCTCCCTCTCTCTTCCATTCTCTCTGAAAGTCAATGTAAGAATATCCTCGGTTGATGAAAACAAAACAAAAAAAACACAAAGAAATGGGTTTGAAGGGACTAAACTTTTAAAAAGTATGCATGTGTGGAGAAGGCTCTTCTTTTATGTGAGAAAGGAATGCTTATGGAACTATTTCCAGCATCAGGCACAGCTGTGAGTTCTACCACGTTGGGGGCGGCGTGAAGGCTGCTACCCATGCGCTGAAACCTGAGGATCGGCTGGTCGTGGAAAGCCCTAGACTTCGGGCGAGCACACAGGTGCAACAGGAACACATGTGGGTGAAATGCAGGAGAGAAGTATTTGTTAACGCCACACATCACTTGGGTGCCTTAGTCATGTTTATGCAAATGGATGCTCTAATTACTCCGTAAGGAAAGCAGCTGAATGGAAATCCGACAGGATAATTTTCCTGTTTAGCTCAATATTGCAAACACACGGCAGGAACTGTCAGCCGTCACACCAACGCGCTGGCACTCACCCCCTCGGATTTCCTGTCTGGGTAAATGCACGTCTCGCCGCCCGACGTGAAATTGCAGTAAACCTTGAAGGAATCTCCTGAGCAGCCTTGGTTAGGGTCGATCCAGTACTCACCTGGAGGCAGGGAACAATAGGTCATGGACAAAGGTCATGGGCAAACACATGCGGGTCTGAAATCAACTGCATTATGTACCCAATTTCATTAGAGAGAGAAAGAAGGTACAATAAATATCCACCCATCTTTCCCCACAGGGATTTCTCGTACGCTTTCGGTCGTCTTGGGGTCTGTGTTCTAAGAGTAAAAAGTGACCCTTTTGTCTTGTCTGCCTCAGAGCTGTGCACGGACCCCAGGTCCTCGGCCTGGACACCCGTTTTTATTCCTAGCACGCTTCTTCCTTTCAGGCCTCAGCTTCCATGTCATCTCCTCTAATAGTAACCTTCTACTGCTCACGTGCAATGAAATCGCATGCACACGGAGGCAGATATATGCTCCACCTTAAACCCGCCGGTATTATTTACCACCGAAGGCAGCCGAGTAGAATAGCCACTGTATATCTTCTTGGTTTACTCACTGGTAACAATGGAGGTGGTGGTAGTATCTACTCGGCCTGAAGGATTACCCGTGAGCATTACTTTACAGCGAAAACTCCTTCCTGCAGTCAATGTCCTCCTCCTCTGCCTGGGGCCCTCAGAGGCAGGTGGATTCTGTGTATTTGGAGGCCGCTTCCTGTTAATGCCATTATCTAAGTGGTTCAGAACACATTTTATCCTGTGCATGACCTTGCTGTTGGTGTTGGGTGGGTAAAGATGGTAAATAGGTATGAGCAGTTGTTCTGGCTATTGGTGGATGGGTGAAACAAATTTTTGCTCCAAGCTATCCTAATTCTTAAATATTCTGCTCATTGGATCAAATATGATTGTTACACTATTTCATCATGTTGACTTTACTCATATTAATGTAAAGTAAGTTAGGGTATACGATATAAATAATTATATGGTAACATGCACATATGTGTGCACACATAAGCCCCATTCTATGACTGCTATTACAAGGCAAAGTGCACCTATGTTATCTATAATCATCCGAAAATGATCTTGTCATAATTTAATGAACCCTTATTTAACAGACACGGGTTTTCCAAAGCAGATCTTGCATTATGCAGCATAAATGACTTTTTCTGTCTATAAGATTGGAATTAATAAATCGTTGGCTTGCGTTTTAGTTGGAGACTTAACACTTAACGAGAATGCACGAGCGGACGCCGCGCCCCGGAACGGAAAGGCTCCGTGCTTGGGGTGGGCCTGGGCTGGGCCATGTGTCACGGACGTACCGTCGGGGAAGTCGGGGTGGCTGAGCTGCAGGTCCTTGCACGTGCGGGCCGGGTTGGTCTGCGTGCCCATGGGAAACTTCATGTGCTCGATGTCTTGTTTCAGGGAGTTGAGGGAACCGAATATTTCCTCCATCCCATCCGAGTAGTCGAGCGTAGCATCCCCCGCGTCGGCCTGCATGCCCTCCGTGTGTCTCCTCGTCTTCTTGGGCGACAGGATGGGCAAAGGCTGGATGACCTCCCCGGGGGGGCCCTGCGAGAGAGAGGACATCAGGCCGTGTTTCCTGCGGTCGGACAGCCTGCAGAGCTGAGTTATTGCTGGTGACGGAGCACGCACTGCGTGGACACTCACCAGAAGCCTGCTCTCGTCTATTAGTTAGTCCTCATCCACAGCCCGTATCCCCACAGTTAGCTTCCAGCCCCTGAAGACGGAGCGCCACTTTAAGGCTCTTGTGTGTCTAAGGAGGTGTCTATTGTGCTTGATGATACTTCAATCCTTTACAAATACACCTTAGCTTGTTTCAAACATTTATAAATGAACAAACTCAAAAGAAATTGCACCAGACTTGACTTTTCACTAAATCGTCGATCCATATCGTTACGGGTCGAATCGTGTCCCACAGACACTCACATGTAGAGGTCTGGAGTGCCAGTACCTCGGAATAAGACTCATTTGGCAATGGGGGTGCTGTGGCTCTAATTAGTGAGGTAACAGTGAGAGCATCAGGGCGGGTCCTAGACTGGCCTCCTTGGGGTGAAGGAAGATGGGGGCACAGAGACCTGCCTAGACAGAAGTCAGCGTGAAGAGGCGTCGGCAGAAGACAGCCACCTACACGCCGGGCGGGAGGTCTCATCAGACTGGCCCCCAGCCCTTGGGCCCCTGGGTGGACAGTAAGATGCTGTGGGTGACGCACACTAACCCCCCACAGCTGGGAAGCAAGCCCAGGCCAGGAGCCTGAAGCCTTTCCCCAGGACCCGTCACTCAGTGTGAACCCTGGAAAGGCCAGCGTTCACACGGGGGGGGGGGGGGGGGGGGGGTGGAGAGGTGGTTATTACTGCTTTTCTTAGCGTCAGATGCGGCGGGAAAACAATGCCGGCCCTCTGTTTTGAGTGTCAGATGTAAATGTATCTTTGTGGCTTTCATGAAAATCTGACATCAAAACATATGATTTTCTTAAGAAACCAATACGAGCAGGACTACCCGAACAGAGATAATGAAAGCATCTACATTCGCCCAGCGAAGCCAACCTAGGACAGGCCTCGGCGTGCAGACCGGGGCTTCCGAATGTGGTTGCCGTTCCCCAGAAAATCGGACGTTGGCAGCATGTGCCAGCCCCCCCCCCCCCCCCAACACACATGTGGAGGCGTCCTCTCGGGACCCTAAGAGCCCCGAGGCCACTCCTCTCCGCGCACTCACCGGAGGCCCGGGGGGCCCTGGCAGGCCACTGTCACCCTTCTGGCCAGCGGGTCCCTGTGGGAAGGAGAAGGAACGAGGTGAACGGAGAACAGGCACCGGGGCCGCCTCGCTGAGAAGCGCCGCAGGCGCGGGGACTCACCGTGGAGCCTTTGTTCCCCTTGGGACCTTGCGGGCCCTGGAAAAGGCAAGAGCAAGTCAGAGAGGTGAGGAGGACGGTGTCTCTGGGGCATGTGTACGGTTACGTTATAAAGCTCTCTTCCCTGGTACTTACTGGTAAGCCTGGAGGACCAGGGGGCCCGATGGGACCGGCAGGGCCTGGAATTCCCTAGGGAGAGAGTCAGCCGTGTTAGAGGGCTTTTCTCAGCATCACGTTGCCGTGATTTGCATAGCAGTGCACAGCGCAGAATTCAGAGAGCGCAAACAGTACCGAGAAGAGCTTCCGTTTCCCATTGTCCATCTAAGAAATAACTTGGCAAGACAGTCTGTTTTGTTTTTTTCTACAGAGTGGCCAGATGATGATGATCTCTGAATGCATAATAATCTGGCCACTCAGTGTGTGTGTGTGTGTGTGTGTGTGTGTGTATATATATATTAGAGGCCCAGTGCATGAATTCGTGCATGGGTGGGGTCCGGCCAGAGAGAGGGGACATGGGCGGTTGGCCGGCCTGCCTGCTGGTCGAACTCCTGGTCAGGGGGACAATTTGCATATTAGCCTTTTATTATATAGGATATACACTGAGTGGCCAGCTTATTATGCATTCAGAGATCATAATAATCTGGCCACTCAGTGTATGTTGCTTCAATGTCTACATACATATTTATGTTTCTGCAGCCTTCAGAATAATGATTTGCAAGTGCTGGGGATCAATACATGTTAGCGCGATTAACTACTGAACTGTAACTTCTGTGATTCGACTTGGCATGCTTTTAATTTATCTATTCTAAGGTGAAATAAATTTTTCTTTGAAAACAGCACTGACGCAAGGAGATTAGAATAAAGACGCTCTAAATCCCCCCTTGGTCAAGTACGAAGGCCTTGCACGTGCTGTGTGTGTGTGTGTCTCATGGGATGGACAGGAAACTGATGTCTTTCCTCACCCCGTCGCCCTTCGCTCCTGGAGATCCCTGGGTCCCGGGCAGCCCTCTGTCACCCTTCTCGCCTTGTTCTCCTGGAGGCCCGATCAGGCCAATCAAACCAGGATGCCCCTGTGGGAGGCAGAGAAAGGACATGTTAACGCTACAGAAATTACAGCCAGGCAGTCCATTCTCATCATAAAATAACTGCGCATTAAATTTATGAAACAAAACTTGAACTTTCTGAAAGGATGTGGGATGAAGACCCTCTCTGTCCACACCTCCATGATCGCTTCCTGCTGACATTGACCATGTTGAGGGCTGGGAGTACTGTGGCTTTCTAAAAATAGCATCTCCAGCGTTTCCTTTACTGGCTGGGAATTCCCTCAACTACAAGACCAATAGTAACCAGATGTTGGTGAAGTCAACAACTGGAGGCTCACTGTTTTAACAGGCATCTTATTTTATGCGGAATGACTTCTATTCTTAAGAGACTGTGCAGTCCTTAAGAAATATACGGGAGCTTAAAAATAATCCAAAAATATTAATGCCATTCTGAAAAAGGCTTATTTTACAAAAAAATGATTTGGTGCAACTCAGTATACATTTTGGGAGATCACATGACTATTTGTAAGAGAGTCTGCTCAAATTTTTACTTCCATGTTTAAAGCTTAAAAAAGGCTTATTTTACAAAAAAATGATTTGGTGCAGCTCAGTATACATTTTGGGAGATCACATGACTATGTGTAAGAGTCTGCTCAAAGTTTTACTTCCTTGTTTAAAGCGTAAAGACGGGCCTTTTCCTATTCCCTGTGCTTACTTCTGAATTCCTATCTTAGCACAACCTCGGCTTCCCCCATCCGGTTCCTCCGGAGCCACGGAGAAAGGCAGCAGGGCATTCTGGCACCTTCTTCACTGCGGCTCTGGGTACGGTCTCCTGTCTAGTCCACCTGCAGAGCTAAGGCCTGACGGCGCTGTCCTCGTTAGAACAGTGAAGACAGTCTTTGAAATTTCCCTTTCGGTGACTTTAATCTGCAAAAGTATGGTCTCTGCTACTAGAGTATCAAAACTGTACGAACACAGACTTCGTCTCACCTTCTCGCCCTTGGAGCCGGGGTCACCTTTGAGACCAGGTAATCCGGGAGGTCCCTAAATAATGAGAAACAATAAGCACACATAGAGAGAATCATGGTACTATGCACAGAGCAAGTCTGGTTTTGGTAACTCTGCCAACTTAATTTTGACCAAGTTGAAAAATAATAATGAACAGCATTTATTTTTCAGAATTCTAAACTGTTTTGTATGTTTAAAACTCTATGGTTGAATATTTAACCATAATAATAAAATACATTAATGATCATTTTGATTAAATAAATATGAAGACAGAAATGTAGTTTTTCAGTTGAGAAGGGTAAATTTTTAACTGCACTAATTTTAGAAGAAGGGGTTTCCAGATAACATCTATTCACTCAAATATTTTGTCATTAAACTCAAATTCAAAGATTACGCTATTTCCAGTAAAATTTAAAACCTCGATGTGGAGTACACTGGGGGGAAAGGTCGCGGTGGTAGAAAGCTGGCGGGGATGCCGCTTGCTGGGCATCGGTATTCCAATGGCTGCGTCCTCCAGCCCGGCCCCTCACTCACGAGCTGGGCACACTTGCATCTATCACTGATTGCCTCTGAGCTTTATTTAGAAAAGCGTCCTCATAATAACAACCGTGTCCAAGGATTGTTGTCGTGAAAGAAAAACCAGTCCTACAAAAGCACTGCCTAAACTGAAGCACAATGTAAATGTCCATTATTATTATTCATTTCTGCTATAATCAGCTTCCTCATCGCATTCTAACAGTACAAGCGAAAGTGCCAAAAAAGAAAGAAACCCTAGGAATTCTAATTGCTCGGGCTTAATGAGAACTGTATCAGACATTTATTTGTGTTTCTAATGCATTTTAAATCGTTTCTATGAATATTATTCATGAAGGAGGTACAGGAAATTCTTATTTAATACCCCTAAGCTAATAATCTCTATGAAATTACAATATCTAAGGAGGAATTTGCCAGGCAAAAACCAGTTTCTAATCATTTTCATCCGCTGGAAATAGCAATCGGGGAAGATCTGATATGAGCAGTAGTTATAAATAACCCTCTGAACCGGGGACACATCAGAATACTAACTCTGCCTTTAAAGCTGTTATTCCAAGTGGACATAGTTTCTAGTTCCCCTTTAGGATACTGTAAATTGAAAAACCCTAGAGAAATGCATAATTCATAAGAAATACTATGGAAAAGAAAACGGGAGAACGTTCTTAAGTGTCTGGAACACACAGACATCCCCCTGCAGCGCCGTGCCTCCCAGACGGCGTGCTTTGATAAACATCACAAAACTCGCTAACTTGCCGTTGCCAGACACTGCGATATTGTGAAATAATATTTAATTTGGTAAAAAGCAAGCGTTATGTTGAGCATGCTAATCACTATGGAATACTGCACACCTCGACCTGCTTACAGAGAGTTTAAATGTAGCATAAAAAAGTAATCAAACTGCAGTTTACTACCCGGGCTACCCTTTACTCAGGCCTTTGTGGCCTGAAAGAGAACGCTGTGGGTTCTTTTATTGGTCAGCCTGTGAAAAGAGGGACTGTGAGGTAGTTCTAAGGTAAACGTGTCCAAAGATGAACACTGAGCAATTTTCAGCGACATTGGAATGAATCAGACACAATACAAGCTTAGGCCCAACACAGAGATGCTAACCTGCCTTCAAAACTAAAATAGTTCCTGAAACGTCCTAACGTCCAGAACGGAGGCTGTGACTGTCCTCACGTTACAGATGGGGAACTTTCCTAAAGGGGCCCCGCCCATCAGCGGGAGCTCCAGGCTCAGTGACCTCAACCAGTGACCGGGATCCGCTCCTCCTCGCTCCGATCAGAATAGTTGCCCACAAAAGTGAACGTCCGTTAGCTGAGCCTGAAAGACCACTGAGTGGCCATGAAGGACATCCTAGAGATGACTCCTCTTGCTCTCCCCTCTTGAGAACCAAGTAGCATCTTCACTAAAATTAGCTATCACAGTCAAACGCTGTGAAAAAGCAACGATATGTCCTTAAAGCAAGCAGCCGGAGAGGGCTGGGCACCCACGCTCTCAATTCTGACCCTTTCCAGGTCACTCTGGGCCCCGATGGGTTTGAGGCGTTCCGCCCCTCCCTCGCTCTGTGAACGCACATTTACCTAAGAGCCAGCAGTACAGACTTCTGCAAGCCGCCTCCGGGTGGCCTGGCTGATGGTTTATTTTTAATATAACCATTTAGCCGGAGGAAAGCTCCAGCATGATGTTTATTTCATCTGGGAAAAAGGTCAGAATACTTATTGGAAAAATCTGAAATAACAAGAAAAAAATTTCTGGCGAATTTTAGGGTGACATTAAGGCGAAGCGCTTCCTTTGTCCAGGCTCGCACTCTGCAGTTAGGGGCGCCCCGTATTCATGGAGAATATTCCCTAAACAGTGGAAGGTGGGGGGGCGGCCCAGGGCCTGTGAGGTCGCGTGCTGACTTGATAATCTCCTGCTTGAAGTCACTCAAAACTTGGTAACTTCTATTCAGTCACTAAAATAACGGATCTTTAACTTTTCAGAGAAAGTTAAAAGACACTCATGTTAGAGGAAATTCTGGTGACATTTTTACTAAAAGGAATGACCCCAATTCCCTGAATAATTAAGACTGTGAGACCCCGTTTTGATGGCTTTCTGCGTATGTAAATGTCTCCGAGATAACTGCTCAGTGTTCATCTCTGTAAATTTAAGCTACGATAGGGAAGTCCTCGCCTGTTTAAAGTAATGAGCATCTCTCACAGAGTGCTGTGTGTTTTGTTTGCCATTTGGATTAATCCCTTTGCACATAACTAATTCTGGAAAATGAAGTTTACATGTCTGTACCATGAAATAGAATCTGTCATGTAGCAAGCAAGAATTTCAAGGCCGAGACCTGAATTCTTACTTCCTGCCTGAGGCAGCAGTGAGGGCAGCCTGGCTGCTAGAATAACCTCCGTCTGTGAACGCTAAGCGGGTCCACGCAGTGCTTCACGCATCTGCCACGCATGTCGCATGCACGTGGCAATGACCGAGCTCGGCGTTGTACCAGTCACACCTCTCTTCCCCGGCGGGGGTTCGTGTTTCTCTCTCAGCTGCGTGGCTGGCTGACAGAGAGAACATTATTTGGGGAAGGAATCCCCGGTGGACTGGGCCAGCGCCGCTCTTTCAAATGCAGCGCCCGGAAGGCAGGCGATTGCACGCGTTTGGGGAAAGAGCTGGCCGGGCTGCTGGTGGCATTTTACTCGGAGTGGAAACATTTTTTTCATCCAAAGGACAGAACCAAGGCAAGATCTCCTAATCATGGGGCATATTTTCAAAAGAACCTATCCGGATTATTTTCCTCTTCTCCAGTGTAAGACACTTCCTTGAATGTTGCACAAAATAGAGAGCAGTTTATAAGCTAGAATGACAGAAATTGTAGCTCATAAACGATTTCATTTCTGGAATTCTCCCTTCCTAACAGGAAGGGTGCTACTCACCAAGGGACCGGGCGGCCCGTCTTGGCCGGCAGCTCCGGGGAGACCTTGTTCTCCCTGTGGAAAATAAACAGGATTGATTTCTTAAATAAACAGAAACATATTTATTTTAATTTTGGAAGAAAGCAAACATTGCCTGTGGAGTCCCTCACATGGAGAACTCCTACAATTAATTGTAGGCAATCTCGAGTCTTCTCCCTTTGTGTGGTATTTGTCTACAGGCACACACACACACGCTATAAAAATAAGACATCTTTGTGATCTTAGGGTTTCGTTTACTACTCTGCCTTTATGAGTCAGAATTTCACCATGAACTAATTAAATAAATGACATACTGAAATATTTAAGATTTTCATTATTACATATTTCCCGAATTCCCTTCAAACACCCACTCTAATTTATAAAATAGTGCTGACACATTTTCATTTAGAATTGTGTTGTGTTTTTTTAAAAAACCAAAACATCACAGATGCTCACCACAGGCCCGGGGATGCCCCGGAGGCCCTCTGGACCGGGCTTCCCGGAAGGGCCCTGAGGACCCACTGGGCCAGTTTTTCCGGCAGGACCCTCGGCACCGGCTTCCCCCTGTTAGGAAATACAAGATGGCACACGGGACTAGTGAGGAGAGAGGTCTTGTTATTTCATGAAAAGTGTTATGACTAAAAAAAAAAAAAAAAAGTGTCAATCTAGACGTTGGGCCGTGTATGCAAAGCTGTGTAGGCAGGAGCTTTGCACACATAACACCTACACAGCCGACCTTACCTTGGCGCCCTTTTCCCCTTGCCGCCCCTCTGCACCTGCTGCTCCCGGAGGACCCTGCGAACATAACACAGTCAGACTTCCTCTGCACTGACAGGGACCCCTGTGACATAAAAAACTCAGCATCCCTAACTCTTGCGGCCAACTGATGTAAAGAAGAATCATTTATGTTGTGTAACCTAATATTCAAAGTACCAAAGAAAAAGTTTTGAGCTAGAAATAAGACATTATAATCCCCATGATATTTACATTCGGTTCCTAATAATTCTGCCGCATTATTCATGTCTTCACTTGCGGCATTTCCTAGAAACCTTTCAACTCGACACAAACAGGGCTCGCCTTTGATAGCCCGCCACAGTAAGATCTACACATACACATCCGTAATAAACTTACTCTAAGACTTGTAAAACTGACAATTACTATGGAATACTTATTCCATTTCCACTAGTTAATTGAATTTTTATTATTACTTTAACAAGCATGCAATGCAAGGTGATGGAATTTTCTGCACCAGCTCAGACACAAGTCCTGAAAGTTTAAATGGATGATCTCAAGAAAATTGCATTCGTTTTTCCCCAGACTCTCTTGTTTACTTCAATTTTTGCAAGGAATTGTGCTCAGAGTCAGGAACTGAGATTGAGGTTGGGGAAAGGAGGGGAGATGGTGCTTTGTAAGGTTATCGTGTTCACATTATGTTCATCAGCCCCAGAAATTGTTTTTCAGCAAAATGCATGGAACGAACTTGGTTTTGGAACAGCTGTGAGGCTAACCTGGGTCTTAGCATCTCATGGCTTACTGACAGCAGCTACCCACCCGTCTTGTGCCTGAAGGAAATACGCATTCATTCTCAAGGATTACCAATGCATGACAGGGTGTGCGTGTACTACAAATGACAACTTAATTCCCCTCTTTGTTCAATAACTGTTAGAATGTTGACTGCCAGTATCACCGCCACTTGCAACATTCTGATCAATATTCCATTAGGAAGGCTTATGTGTAGGATTCACTCGTGGAAAAAATGATAATACGTGTGAACACGTCTTGCCATTGCTCCTTCGGCACTAATGGCTGTTGGTCTATCTTCCTGGTCTCCAGTGTGGGGAGACCAAGGGGAGGGGGGTTGTTGGCTGCCACAAAACAGAGACAAAGCGTTCATGTTCTGGGGACGGAAGGAACGTAGTGAGGAGGAAGGGAAAAGGGGCACTCGGTCAATGAAGAGAAATTGCATCCCAAGAAGATATTTACTATAAACCAAATTCATTTCTGTAAAGAGGAATGTCTGTAAATATCAATTCAAATTTCTGTTGCTGGGAGACCAGAGGAAAACCTACTTACACTCTGTCTTCGAAGGAGGGTTGTGTGACAAGGCCCCTAAAATAAAGCTACCGGAGGAGAGCAGCTCCGTCCTTTGGGTTTCTTAGGGAGACCGAGCCCAAGAAACATATTCGGTGTTCCCCACCTGCCCACGCACCAAGGATGGGGCAGGCATCAACGCTGCGAGAGGCGGGTGCACAGGGACTGTGTTATGGACAGTGCACCCGGAAGAGACCGGGAGGACCCAGCGCCTGCTGTAACCAACGTCACCACAGGGTCTACGCATTTACATCTCACTGGTCTTTGGTTAAGATCCTTCCTCTGCTTCCAGATCAGAGACGTCTGCCCGTGGAAAGCCACCTACCCTTTTATGTGGATGGCTCCGAGCCCATCCCATGGCTCCTGCATCCAGGTTTTCGGTGTTCTTAGGTGACATTCCATCTCTCTGGGATGCACTGGAGCTGACGCTAACAGCCCAGGACACGTAACCAGGGGTCGGCAAACCGCGGCGGGCCGCTCTGCGGACTAATGAGTTTGCCGACCACTGCTAGACTAAATGTTACCGTGTAGTTGGAAGCCGTGAGGATTAGGCAATTGTGGCATACTGTGTGCCAAGAGGAAAAGGGTATAGTATATGACAGTGGTCGGCAAACTCATTAGTCAACAGAGCGGCTTGCCAACCACTGACCTAGACAGAGGGCGGGCTAAGCACGGAGACATGGAGCTGCTGTTCACTGTGACAGCCTCGGCCTGGGGGCTCAAGTGGGATCGTTTCCTCGGTATTTTGACAAACGTCAGAAATCACCCTCTTCTCTAGGACGCACACTCCTCAGCATCATTCTAATGCACCGCTCACATATATAGTGTATGGATTTACACACATAGTGGATAATGCGTGGATGGTTCCAATAAGGAATTTTAAAAACTTACTCTCTTCCCAGGAGGACCTGGCGGGCCTGCCTCACCAGAGGGGCCGGGCGGACCCTATAAAATGAGAAAGACACATGTAAGCCACTGGGTGCTGTTTGACGGCCCACAGCGTTTTTCAGAATCAGGACTGAACCCCACCCTCCCGCTCCATTTCCCCACGTCTCTCTCCTGGAGGACCGCAGCCCGTCTTCCGACGCCTCACCGGCCGTTAGGTAACTGCAGGCAGACACCTGGGAAATCCAGTGAGGACTCCTCGGAGCCGAAGAAAGCGATCAGAAATACTGTGTTCTTTTAAAAAGTGCTAATTTCTCTGACAAGCATCCAACAGACGTGCCAACTATAGAATCATGCGGCGGTAATGCCTCTCAGATGGCATACATGTGTGAAGCCATGGAACAGCGCGTCTCCGCCCCTCCGTGCCACGCAGCATCGCTGCGCCAGGAGCACGAACCATCGGCACAGAGTGAGCCCGAGCTCCGGGGGCCACGATCTCGGCACAAAGCTGTTAGGGGAGCAGCTTGTCTCTGGCTCCGGCTCAAGCTCCCGCCCGCCCTGCCCAGCCCCATGTGGCCACAGCGCTCCTGTGTCATCACCAACCCACCGCAGCCAGCACAGCGCGGGGCTCGGGGAGGTCAGCGCCCGGAGGAGTGATGCGCAGGACACGCCACACCCAGGCCTTCTCCCCCCGCCTATTTGTGATCTCCACGGAGCTTACATTAACCTGGCGTTCTCCCCTCCCCGGCCCATTTGTGATCTCCACGGAGCTTACATTAAACTGGCGTTCTCCCCTCCCCGGCCTATTTGTGATCTCCATGGAACTTACACTAACACGAGTGGACAGACAGCTGAATTGATGCTGTCGGGCAGAACTTGATGTGACTACATTTTTATTGTGAAGGCTTTGCTTAGATTTCTTAAATCACATCGACTTAGAAACAGTCCATGTAAGTTAGCCTTTTAACTGGAATTGAAATATAACTGATCATTCTTTCTGATTTTCTTAAATGCCTGAGGCCAGGGAAAGACTAAATAAAAGCAGAGGGTGCTTCCTCACCGGCTGCCCGGGGTCTCCGTCCTCGCCCTTGTCACCGCCAGCGCCATCTTGACCCTGGAGGGGAACAGGAAATGAGCCCAGTCCCTCCCCCCAGAGACCGGAACGCGCACCGGGCCCGGCCCGGAGCTCACGCACCCCCAGGACACAGGGCTCTGCTCTTCCCGGTCTTCTTCGGAGGACGGTGGTCTCTCTCCCTCTTCCATAAAGGTTTGTGAAATTGTGACCACATCGAATTTCAAATGTAGTGTGCTCTTTTTAAAAAAATTATTTTTATTGATGAAACGGATTACAGAGGTCCCCCGGTTTCCCCCTATTGACCCCCACACTGTCCCCCCCCCCCCCGGCCCTCACCCCACTATTGTCTGTGTCCATGGGCTTTGCACATAGCATGGAAGTTCTTTACTTAATCTCTTCCCACCCCCTTCCCTCCGAGGTGAGTGAGTCAATGTTCTCTGTGATTATCAGCAATAGAGACGCCGGGAACAGCCCCACCCTGATTCCCACGCTACTCACCGCAGGGCCGGGCTCCCCGGGAGGGCCGGGATCTCCAGGAAATCCAACAGGACCCTAGAAGGGTGTTTGCAGAGGGAAGGAGATAAGTGAGAACTATTTAGGAACGCTGACGTCTAAGAGGTGAAGGTCATGGGGGAACCAAGTGAGCACGTCTCCCTTCTCTTAGCAATGTCCCAAACGGGGCAGTCCCTGAGGCCGTGCTGGCTTCTGCAAAGTCAGAATCTGGGATTTCTCATCTGCCTACGGACAGCTCCAACGTGGCCTTGACTTCGGTGCCACTTGGAAGGGGACCGACTCACCGGGTTGCCCTTCGGGCCATCGTCCCCTGGTGGCCCCTTGGCGCCCGGAGGTCCGGCCGCGCCGGGGGGCCCCGCCTCCCCTTTCTCTCCTCGTTCTCCTTTGGGGCCCTGCACAGGAGAAAGAGCCGTTACCTACAAGCTCTAAACCAAACTGTTCCCCGTTTCCAGGTGTTTCCATCGATAAGCCAGGCCCTGCTCTAACTGCAGTGATGCGAGGACGCTGACGGTCATCACAGACGGGAACTTGGACTTCGGGGACACGCAGGCCGGCACCGAACTCCGAGGCGTCTCCTGGCTGCGCTCGGCACTGCGTTCGGCTTCCTAGGGTTCCCACGGAAACCATCGCCTTTCGTGACCAGAGGAGGAGGAACACGAGAGGAGCGGGCTAGCGGCAACCCACGGGGTGGGCTAAGGCGGGTGCGGCTGCTATGGAGAGTCAGAGCGCACACGTGGGCCCCGTCCGTTCTCCCAGGACGCTCGGCGCTTTGAATGAGGGCGACTCCACGCTCGCTTCTCGCTGGCGGAGAGCCCCCGGAGCCTTCGCCCACGTGTGTAAACCTGGGTCTTAGCCTGTGCATGTCGGGGTTTTGGGTTGTGGCTGGAAGGCACGTAGCTCATCCGTAGACACCGGGGAGCTGTTCTCCGTTGTCTGCGGATGAGCTACGTGCCTTCCAGCCACAACCCAAAACCTGCCCAGACGTTTTCCAAGGCCTCCCCCAGGGGTCCAATCCACCAGGTTTCACCGGACCTAGGTGAGAACACGGCCATCCTAACACAATTTACACTTTTTTTTGATGTAGCATGTTGGTCTGTTTATTTCTTTTGTGGACAATCCACCACCCAACGGTAGACCATCAACAGGTCCAATCGGAAGGCTCCACCTTACGTAAATGTGACTCGTGCAATTCCCACGTTAACCAAGACACGCAGAGGACATGAAAAAGCCGTCGACGGAAACGCTCCGCGTGTCTGCTTTCCTAACGGAAAGGCCAGGCAGTCACTGGACTGCAGCGAGGAGGTGGGTGACGTGACAAACGCGCTCCGGGCCCCGGACCCCCCGGACCCCCGGAGGGAAGGCCCGCGCTTACCCCCGTGCCTGCTTCGCCCGCCGGCCCTGGGTTTCCCGCTTCTCCAGGTTCACCCTGAAACGGAGAGATCGGATGAGCATCAGGACATGGACGTGAGGGCTCACATTGGTGAAACGGCCGTCAGGGAGGACCACGGCGTCTGAGACCAGCCCTGCAGTCACTCTGGTCTCTAAAAGGCAAAGAAACTCTTCCTCTTACTGCCTTTTCTTCCTCGGGAGAGGCCACAGCTGCCGCCCTCACTGGTGAGTTACCAGGCAGACCATTCACCCCGGGTCCCACCAGCCTCCCAGGACAACGCCGCTGCCCCCAGCCCCGTGTGTGTTTGTGCTCCGTCCATGATCACACAATTAAAATTTATGGATTCAACAATTCCAGGTATTTTTGTACCAAAATGTGAATTTAATCTATCACTGACAAACAAGCAAATCCTCTGGTAGTATGATTCTCCTGTAAACTGTATTGAGTAGAGGCCTAAAGAACATAGAACAGAATGTCTTTGTAAAATGCATAAAGGTACATAGATACCAGTTAAAACTGCTCCTTTTGAGGATGTACGTATTATACATTTGGATGGTTATTTTTCTACCTCAGCAGACTGATAACTAAGCCTCCAAGACTAGTAGGTTTGGGTTAGGAAAGTCTGTTACTAATTCTTTGGACGTAGAATGCCGGCAAATAATGTATCAGTACATTCATGTGCCATGTTTATCCACCCGATCAGAGGTACCAGCAATGCTGAGGCAGAAATGGTTCTAAATTTTTTAAAAATGTAAGGCCTGAATGCTCTAACATTTAACTCTACTCTCTCAAATATTCCCATTGCTCATACATTTGTTTGAAATGCATTACATTAAACAGAATCCCGGGGCCAGGCTAGCTTATGTATATAATTCCTTCCTCGATGAAAATATGCGCATGTTTTAACTTCATGAATTATCTGCATAACGACGGAAAATATCAAGTACTTTCATTGTATATAAGAAATTTTCTTCTCAAGAGGAGTAGCAAATATTACCAGTTTTTAAATAAATCTTACAAGTAATATTCATTGAAATAATATTGTATTTATATTATTTACAAAGCAATGGATCATTCAGCTATCTGAGTATGATGGAATGATATATGTGATATTTCTGTCATTATTCATATCTTCAAAATAAATCTTTAGTTTGCCATCCAAATCAAATGCTTTCTTTATGGAATATTACAGTCTACTGCATGAATTCACTTAGATGTGAAATTTAAAACAAACTCATACAAGGAGAGAGTAGAAAGTTATTTCACAAAGCATATCTGTACCAGAACACCAAATTGTACATTTTAAGTATATATAATTTTTGTCGATTATAGCTCAATGAAGCTGGGAAAAAACTCACAGGACATCAGGCCCTGGCCGGGTAGCTCAATTGGTTAGAGCGTCGTCCTGATACAACAAAGTTTGGTTGGTCAGGGAATCGACCAAAGAATGCATAAATAAGTGGAACAATAAACAACAAATTAATCTCTCTCTAAAAAAGTATACAAAGAAATACAGGAAATCTATTGACCATGAACAAAATATCTTCTTAGCCACCATGTTAACCCCTGGTGAGACCATGGAAACTGGAACTAGAGGGGAAATAACGTTTTCTAGTCACCCTCTGTATATTGTGTTGCTGCATTTTAATCCTTGTCCACTATAAAGTTAAACTAGATTCTTAAGGATTATTTCCATTTTTTCAAATGAGGAAAATGACAGGTAGCAAAAGGATGGATTTGAATAATTGTTAAAATTTAAAGTTTTAACTACAAAAATCTCTTCATTTAGAGAACAACACGTCTGTGTTCATTTGTCAAAAGTTCATATGCAAATTACCTTTTGTATATGAGAGCCACGTGTGCACAAAATAAGTGAACAATTATTTAAGAAGAAATTAATGTTGTGCAAATGTTAAGTAAGGTCCCATTTAAAATCTTTTGAATAGGACAAAATTCCAAGTAAAAAAATAAAATGTTACAAGCCTACATCAAATGGATCAATCTGTATTTCTAGTATCAACAAGGCTACACCATATTCATTCTAGAAAGTCATAATTCATATGCAATGATACAAATTCTGTAGAGAGCTATGTGATAAATTTTAAACTATTACTCAGCATGCCACCATTTTGCCTCATTCTATAACACACTTGCGCAGGTTGAGAGCAAATGGCTCTGTTTGCCTTTTGTCATAAAATATGCATTAAACCCCAGGCCCTGTGCTGATACCATCTCTGTTTTGAGGAAACCGTTCAAGTGCAGAAATCCATCTGCAGCAAATATGTATTCTATGGAATCAGGCTACACATTTGTCAGCAGAGTGCAGCGTGACTCAGGGATACGCTTTTCTTTCCCTTTATTTTTTTTTTCATTGAATTAGTGACTGGAAATAAATTTTCCAAAATAAAAATGAGAAAGCATTCAGCCAGAACCAAAGCTGATATCAGAAACCTGTAATCTACAGCAAATTACATTACTCCAGATGCTGAAAAAAATTAAAATCAGAATTTCACTTCTACCTGGCTGTCACATAGAAGCATATTTTTTTGCAAAGAGAGAGAAATGAAACTTTCTGCGATGGTGACGCTGGTGGAGTGGGCCACACCTGAGCTGTAGGAAGTGGAATCGTCACCCTGGTCCCCTGAGGCTTTCTCTGGAGACTGGAAGTGGGCTGGGCTACCAGCCAGGCTGTGCGCACATGGAGACAGCATGGCAGGGAGGCTCTGCAAGCAGCTGGCACCCGTGTTTGCCAGGAGTTCCACAGAAGGAAAACCATTCAAGAAGCAACTGAAGTACTTACAACGGTTCCCACTGCGCCCCAAAGCTTTGTAGAGCAAAGAGAGAGGCTGAACACTCTACTAAGAGGTTGTAAAAATTGCTATGTGGGCAAAACTCAAAGCAGAGACTAGATTTCACAACTCCCTAGTCAGCATTAGAGCCAAAGCCGGGGGAGGGGGGAGCGGGGGGTGATGCAAAGGGAAGGAGGACAGTTGTGTCCTCATCTGTGCGACACAGGGACACCCTCAGACAGTGGTCTCTCCCGCCATTGTTCCCATGACAACTGGACTCCGTGAAAAGTGATCTTTCAATTCCACCCCCAGCTCACCGGCGCCTTTTCAACACTGAACTCCCAATGTAAGAATATAAACAAAGAGCTAATCAGTCTAAAAAATAGATTGTTAGGCAGTAACACTTGGATAATAACTTTAAAGTGTTTCAATGTAGTGTTTCTATGTAGTCATTAAGAAACTATTTGAATAATCATATAGGCCTGGCCAGGTAGCTCAGCTGGTTAGAGCATCACCCCGATAGGCCAAGGTTGCCGGTTTGATCCCTGCTCAGGGCACATACAAGAATCAACCAATGAATGCACACATAATTGGATAAACAAGCCAAAGTTACTCTCTCTCTCCTCCTCCTCCCTCTCTAAAATAAATAAAAAAAGGAAAAAGAACAGTCATATAGGGTTAATTACATTGAAACTACTAGAATGTAGGTGTTGAGCAGAAATATACATCCAAATAATATATTCTAATTCCAAATAATATATTCTAATTCTATCACATTACTTTTCTGAGCGTTAAAATTTTAAATTAAAATAAGTACAAGATATGGTATATCAAAAAATTTTTAGACCAAACAACAGAACTTTTTCTGATAGTATTTAATAACTAGAAAATTCAAGAAACTTCTGTTGTTTCTACTGGATAATATTTTATGTTATGAAATTTCACTTTTGGCCACCAAAACTGGTAAGTATTTTAGTTTTTACATAAAGCACAATTGATGTCAATGTTTGGAAAATTCCATTAAGAAATGAGCATGAAAGCATCAATAATAAATCAGAGAAGCAGTGTGCCATTTTCACAGGGAGGAGGAGGAGACTTTTAAACGTGATGGTGCTCATGAGAAAAGCCATCCCGGGTCCAGATGTTACGGCACATGCCAACGGCTTTACCAAGCGCCAGAGACAGGGCACAGTGTGAGCAATGAAAACGGAGCTCCACGTACGACAAAATGAGTAATTCCTTTGTAGTTTCCCCTTTTACGTCATTGCATCACCGATCTCTTCTAATTTCAGTAGAGAGTGTTATTAGAGACACTTAGTCAGGTCAGACATACCTGGGTCAGAGTAGATCTTGATTTAGTCACTTTCTACTGATAAAACCTTGATGCAAACACGAATTCTCCAGGCTTCAGCTTTCCTGGCTTAGACATGTGGATGATAATAACACCCTCATCACAGGGTGGTTGGGTTGATTAAAGGAAATACTCCATGTACACCATCTGTACAACACCTGGCAATCAAAACCATGGTATTGCAAATCATTCCACCTCTCATTACTGAGCTACCGGAGAGGAGGACTCGCGGTTCAGGTAACTGTGTGTGAAACACTTAGAAAGAAGCCCTGGGAACATGAGCCAATGTTATCCAAGTCCTCTATTCCTGCCATTTCAAACTGTAAATCACTACTTTCCTGACCTTTTCTCCGACACCACCAACGGAACCTATGGATCCTGGAGGTCCTTGGGGTCCCTGCAGGAGAGGAAAAGGAACACAGTTATCCTCCTTATAATGACATAATAAATCATAAGTACCGGTATATATCTGGTTCTTCTTAAAGAGAGGAATGTGTGCAAGGATTTCCCAAGTCATTGGAAGAATGGGACAAAATCATGCCCTTTACTGCGTTGTTGAATTCACTGAAGAGCAAATAATTTAATTAAATGGATTTTTAAATGCACCAGAATTTTCAAGTTAAGACTCGAGACTTTCCAACGCTAGTCTTGCCAGTTGGTACACAAAACGTAAATTCATCCTTCCTATCAGCAAAAATGTCCTATTTAGAGGATGATTTTTGTGAATTTGTGTAGTAGATCAAAATACGACTCTGGTGAGGAATTAGTTGATCCATGCCAAAAACAAGGTCAACCATCGCTCAACCTCAAAATTACTTCCGGACAAGGAGAACCTAAAAGCTTTTTTGGTACATCTACTCCTGGTACATTCTGGCCAGGATTAAAAGCAGACATAAGAGCAGTAAAGACAGGAACAGATGACTCGTTCTTGGTGAAAAGGTGAGGTCAGAAGGTGTGATCACCTCAAAGCCTATACATTTGTTGTTGATAACAAGATAAATATGACATTACCTTTCAAAATCCTAGAATATTGGAACAGTGAGTTAATTATGAAGCTCTGGGGAGATTGTTTATACAATTGAGATAAACATTTTACATGGTGAGAGGTGCATGATATATAGGCACACGTTACTCAAACGTATTTTATAGAGTGAAAATACAAATGCAAACTTTTAGATAAAAGTCACCGGTGACAGATGCATACGTAAAGGCGGTTTGAAGTAGAGTCCTGGGCTCAGGCAATCAAAGCTAACCATCTCCTCAAGCCATTGTAAGCAATAAAGGTTAAACTTTGAGACAATTCAGTAACATTGAACAGTTATCATGTATGCAAGGCCCAGTCTTAGTATGTTGAACTGAACAAATGTGGTTATTCTAATAAAGGTAATATTTCTAACTCACCAATAAGTATTTAATGTGCACGTTGCACCTGTTTTATATTTATGGTGATTAGTTCCCTAAAAAGCCTGTTTCTTTTCTTGTAAAATGACCTGGAGTAAATAGGGGATCCTTGAACTCTGCACTTAAACATTCAATAACAGAGTGATTATCTCCCTTGTACTGCAGACACGTTGGTCATTAAATGATAACAACACCCATACAACTTCCAAATAATTAACATCTCTTTCACAGTTCTTACATCAGCTCCGTTGGGACCTTGGGGACCTCTTGGGCCTGGAGGACCAGGTGGACCCTGTAAGAAACGGACATTGAGGTTTGTGAGGGCCACACTGAAATGCACTTAGAAAACGTAAAGGTCTCAGCCTGCAAAATCAGTCCGTGGGGCACCTCCGGCTTATAAGACGTTCTTGATGGACACAACGCCACGTTAGCAAATGCTTCTTTATACAGAGCTATGGGGAAATTAAAGCTGCAGGGAACACATTTAAAAAAGGCGCCTGGCCAGTGTGGCTCAGTGGATGGAGCATTGTCCCATGCACCACAAGGTCACAGGTTCAATTACCAGTCAGGGCACATGCACAAGTTTTGATCTCGATTCCCAGGAGGGGGGCATGCAGGAGGCAGCCGATCAATGTTTCTCTCTCATCGATGTTTCTATCTCTCTTTCCCTCCCCGTTCCTCTCTCTCTAAAAGTCAATAAAGACATATTTTAAAAAAATTAAAAAGTCTATTGCTACTATCTGGTATAATTAATTCATAATACAACTAGAAATAGTTTATGCCAGAATGCTAGTGTGGAAAAGGAACAAAGTTGGAACAAGAAATGGCGCTTGAGTAGCTTTCGAATTCTCAATTCTATAGAGTATTTTAAAATTTGTATACGTGTTCCATGGTTAGAACTGAAATACGATTAACTGCCTCATTGTCTTCCCAAAACGATGGTTCTCTCTCCTTGTTATGCATTAAAATGAACTTGGCCGCTTTTAATAAAGTATGGATGGCCAGAATCCGTAACCTCACACTTGTGATTAGTCTGGAGTGAATACCAGGGCATTGGTATTTTTTTTTAAAGGTCACAGTTTATTTTAATATCATGGTTGAAAAGCTTGTCTACTCCCAGCGTTACCGTAGGTCAGGGAGAAGGCATTAATATTCAGGGAACCTAGCAGGCACATCCAGAGGATGCTCGCTGGGCGCCCGATGCTGCTTGGAGTCTTAATCAGTTACTGAATCAGCACCTTTATGTCCCCTGTTTTTAAGTTTATTGTGATGACAAAAAATCATTTCTTATTTGAAGAAAATAAAATCTACCGTTCAAGTGTAAAATTATCAAACATGTATTCATTATATTTCATTATTAATGTCAATGATCTTACCTAATTGTTTCCTTACCCAATACAGTGCTTACTAAACAAACGTATGTGTTTCACATTTTCAGTTGAACCATGAGAGCAGAAAGCCAGAATTAATCAATGGAAATTATGCCATCGTGTTCTAATTAATTGAGAATTCCTTATTAAATGAAGACTTTAAAAATACAATTAATTTTAATACTGTGCTAACATTTGCTAATTATTCAAATCCTGGGAGACCACCATCTATTCTTTATTTACGCCACATGGAAGCTCAGAGCTCAATACTCATAAATAACTGAAGTGTGGCAGTTTATCTACACCTGGGGAATATACACACAGAGAAATGAAAAATATATCAACCAGTGAGAGCCCAGGTGTGTTCACCATTACCCCAAAGCGAGAAAGAAAAAACAGAGGTTCAACATGATGAGCGGAGAGAGACGCAATGGTCACAGTCGCAGGTTGGGTAGAGGAAAGAGAAAGCAGCCATTTGAAAAGCCATAGCCTTTGTTCACATTAATAAACCTTCAGGACATATTAGTAACATGGAAACCCATCAGATCTATCCGGTACTTAAAAATCCAAACGTACCATGGGGCCGACATCTCCATTTTCACCTTTTTCACCAGGTGGGCCGGGCAGGCCCTAGGAAAATGGAACAGAAAAACCATAAACGTCACTCATTTACTGAAAAAGAAACACCTGGCCCATTTCTGACATACAACCAAAAATTAAATATAAAGTTCAGTTAGAACTTTAACACGAAAATTAAGATTCAGAAACTATCATCTCAAAATACTTATCATATAAGAATTGACTACACGTGGTAAGATCTTATATCTACACTTACACATAACACGTAGGCTTTGTATAATATCACATTGTTTGAGTTTAGTTACCGGAACTCTCAGAGCAGGTTGCACTGTGATGTCACCTGGCTATGTCCTCATGGGAAGTTACTGTATTACCTTGAACTTTCTCCCTAGTTCCCCCATGCAGAATTGTTTATTTTTCCTCTTTCGCGTCACAACACGTTGTACACACTCGGATTGTATACAGCACTTAAAAACACAAATTTGCCACTTGCTCGTGTACTTACAATCATGAGCTCTTAGGTGTCAGTTTTAAAAGTGGTAATAGTTTCCAATCTAGTATAATTATGGAGTGTTTTCATTTTTAATGTTATTTGTATATATCTTATACACTCTATACATATTTTATTTTTAAAGCTGATACAATAGCATCACAGGTGTAATCTACTTAAGAAATAAAAAGACACATGATGCAAAGCTTTAAACTCACGCTGGTACTTTAGGAAAGTATTTACATGGCACTGCACTACAGTAGCAGCAAATTACTAGACCACGACCCACAGTAATAACTGCCTTCTACGCATTACTCCCTAAACGTGCACATGCGGAGTAGCTGAAACACGGGCTTCCAACAGTCAGGCTGACCCTCCATGCACAGGTGAGGGTCTTTGATGTTTTTATTCTACTTTACTTATCCTGTTCCTTTTCATTTTTTATGCTGGGAATACCCCATTATGTGGTTTTGATGATCTACTGCTCCCATGTGTCTCAGTTTGGAGAGAGGGCGCTGTACCAAGTATATATATAAACTTTTAAAACACTGGGTATACGTTCATTTTTATGAGGAAAACTTAAGTGCTGATTTATACTGGACAACATAACCAGGAATTCATTTCTTTTTTTATCGCATGTCAGATAGATGTCTAGGGAAGTAGCCTGCTACATGTAATTCCCACACAGTCACCATCATCTAATGTCGGTTTCAGAATTGCCAGAGAAGCTCCCGGGAGGAAATAGCCAGGTAGAGTTGCAGATCTGAGTCCGCCTGAAAATTACCTGGGAGAGATTGCTAACACTTTAGACTCCAAGATCCACACTAGCAGAGATGCTAATTCATCAATGGAGCTCACAAACGTAAATTCTTACACATGCGAGTAGACATGAACACAGATGAAATAAATATTTCATTATTAAGTCGGTTGTTTTTTTAAAGTAATATGCATTGCAACTTAGGCATAATTCAGTTCTTACCAACACCATGTACATTCCCTATATGTTATCCAGGTTTCCACCTCCTTTCCGAGAGAGTGCATCTACTTTGGGGTCCCCAAATTAAATGAGATATAAATGCTAGTGGATCGTTTTATTTTCAGAACAAGCCCAGCTCTGCATTGCATCATTTCTTTATGCGTATGGTCATCCCTAAAATTTACTCAATAGGAACCTTCCAATAGAAAAAAAATTGAAAAATTTCTTTCTTTCTGATAAAGTCTGATTATAGTTTGAGTTTATTAAGACGAATGTTCTTGTTATTAAAACTAATTGAGACATAACGGGTCAGGTTCTCTTGTTGCAGAGCTCAACCTCCCAAATGACACCATTGAATGGGTTTCTGCGCGTTCTAAGCTTTTCCTGGGAGTAATTTACACAGGAAGAGACTCTGTTTTAAGGTCTGTCAATTTCAAATCATTTGCCACTAAAGTGATGAAATGAAAAAGTCAATTTAGGCCAAAAACGTTCATTCTATGTCTCCTTCATTTGCAGACAAAGAGTAAACTTCAAACTGAAAAATCAAGTCATTTAACCAGAGCATTATATCATTATTATTTAGGTCTATTATAATTGGTAATATCTATGCTGCCATGAAGACTCTATTAAAGGACGTAGGTCAATTATGAAAATGTTAATCATATTAACATCTTTTCAGATTCCCGATTTAAAGAGGTAGCCATGGCAAAATATAATTAATTTCTTAGTGTATTGATTTCTTGAGTCGCCTTATCAAAGAGCACATTTATTAAGTTGTGGAAATGAAGGTAATTTTTTATTTAATATGTTATAAATATACGCTACAAGGCATCTTCTTTAATCATGAGAACTAAATTCCTGAATTACACGCTTATGAATTCAGAGCGATCTCTTAAATGAGAAAGCAGAGAGGGAATGGTAGCCATTGGCCATCTAATTTTTAATGTCTTGTTGTTTTCAACTATGTGAGTTTTTCACACGTTGATGTGCAGTACTCATGACTGCTTATTTATTATTGTCTAATAAGTGTAAAATACTTAAACAGTAATATGAAAATAAAATCTTTGCATTTTCCAAGTTTAAAAGGATTTATCTTGGCATTAAAATAAAAGTGGAAAATGATGATATCATGTTCACTGGTAGACATTCAATGAGTTTTATAACAATGATAATTATGATAATTAATTGTATAGTTTACGATGTAATTTGTATAATTATATACGTAAGCTATTTAATATTGAAAACCAATACTCTGGGACTTTACTTGTGAAAATAAAAAAAATGAAATTTATATAAATTACACTTCTACTTACTTTTCTATAGCCTCACAAATGTTTAAGTGCAGTGATAGATGATTTAATTTGAACATTTCTAAAATTTCTAATGTGGCATAACTAACATCAAAATGGTACTTGAGTGTTACTTAAAACAACATTTTGTAATCTTCTAGAGCAGCGGTCACCAACTGGTGGTCCATGGGCCATTGGTGGTCCATGAGTTACGAAAGGTTGGCAACCGCTGTTCTAGAGCATCACTAGGCAGGTGTAGAATAAGCAAGTGGAAAAGGAGAGCTCGCTGTTACGTTTGAAGCCGTGAGCGCCCGGAGGAGGCGGTAACCAACAGGACAGACGTCAGTCCGCAAGCTTTCCCTAGGGGTCCTGCTGAAGCACCGTCTGAAAACTCCTCACCCGCAATGTTTACAGAAACACATTTCCTCTCCTGAACGTGCTCTATAAGACGCACATCACAACTTTAAATGTGATTTTTAAATGATCCATTCACTGTTGTTTTGCTTATGTTACCCATTACTCTAACATTTGCTGTTGGTATTTTCTGTTGGTGGTTGTGATTGGCAGTTGCTATTGCTCAGAATGCTTTTAATTTTGCTAGCCATCTGAAATACCAATTTTCCTGCTATGACATGTACGAAAACAAAACAAAATGAAAAAACCCTTCTAACAATTTCCTGCTGACTATCAGACTTAAACAAGATTCATTTTTCAAACACAAGAATAAGGAAAGCAGATGGAATATCTAAGATGGGCTAAACAAATACCAAAAACAGAAACTGGGGCTGATACAGCTCCAGAAAAAGGAATATTAATAGGTAAAAAGAAGTGGAAGTTCAGATACACATAGAAGAAAAACAGCCCTTAGGGTTAGCCATGTACCAACGTTCTGCTTTGTTTTACATCCTGCAGAAAACCTGGTGTGAAGTAGGTGGAATGAGAGAGGACACAGGCAGAGAGCAACGTACCTGAAGACCGATGGGACCAGGGGGTCCCGGGAAACCTCTTGCTCCCTCATCCCCTTTCTGTCCAAACATCCCCTGCTGACCTCTGGGCCCTGGCTCCCCGTCACCTCCCTGGCGGAGAACAAGGAACATGATCACAAAGTGGGAAGACCGTGATGGGATACAAGTCATCATAAAAGTATAAGCGCTTCTAGTTGATTCCAAACTGGTCTAGACAGGCGTGAACGAGTAGCAAGTGGATTAAACTTCCATTCTCTGCTGCAAATATCCCATTGTTTGTTTTGTTCATATTCTTTGTTTCTGGGGTATGGCTGATTTTAATTTGCTTGTGTATGCCAAGTTAAGTAAACGCTTTGTAATAAGGTAAAAATAACGCTCAGCATTGACTACAATGTACTTCCCAACTGGTTAGGGACTCCTCTGAGATGAAGTCACAATGGCTTTTGTTTATAAAGATCAGCTAGGTTAGCTGTTAGATCTTTTACATTTCAGTCCATATTAAGCATATGAACAATATCAAATAGTCTGGTTATGCAGCAGTTCATGAATTTAATCAGGGACTGTAAGGATTTAGTTGGCTGGGCAAGGGGGGATACTTACAGCAATTCCAGGGGCGCCGACGGGACCCTGAAGACCTGGGGGGCCAGGAGGACCCTAGGGGGAGAGAAGAATCAGGAATTCTGACACTGAGGCCAGATGGGTCTCAGAAGTACAGGGCGGGGCGTTCTCTACACTTGGTGATAAAAAGAAGTCTTTTCAATGTAGCGCAGTCAACCATTACTGACTTTAGTCCTTGAGACTCCAGGTGTGTAGCTGCAATCCATTCTACATCAGCAGGTATGAAAGCCACTCACATCTGTGATGTTGCAGATATTTAGAAGTGGGTTTCTGTGCTAACATAAATAGCGGGGAAGTTTCACGTCTGAAAGTTTTCAGAATACCCGGTCTCTTGAATGAGGGCTGTATGAGTCAGAAGGAGCACATGAAAAGTTCACCTGGTGCTGTCATTCTAAGTGAATACTAGGAGGTGGGGGGGCCGCTACATGGGAAGGGAGTGGTGTATGGAAGTCAGACTTTTCTCCTTATGGAAACACGTGGGACTGAGCGTTGTTCAGTAAGTATCTCAGCACTCCTTATTGTGAGCAATAGACTTGAGTAGGCTTGTTAGTCTTGCATGCATACATGTTTCCTGCTACCTTACTTCTTATATGTAAATACTGATAAGGCCTTATAAACCATCCAGGCATGAGAGCGTCATGGGATTAGAAAGCTCCTTAGCACAGCCGCTGGGAGCTGGGCAAAGTGCTTAAAGCAAAGTTCCTGGCAACCCGAAACCCTTTCAGGTGTGAATGAGGTCAAATTCTTTTCATCACAAGGAAGACTTTACTTGTTTCTAACCCTCATGAAAACCTGAGCTAACGATGGCAGGTGAAATTGCTGGCGGGGATCATTGCATAGATCTGAAAATACACCGAGGATGAGGCTGGCTATGGGCTTGTGATCTATGGCCTTTAGTAAGTTGAGGTATGTTCCCTCTATTCCCACTTTGCTGAGACTTTGTATCATAAACGGGTGCTGGATTTTATCAAATGTCGTGTGTGTGTCTACTGATATGACCATGTGGTTTTTATCCCTCATTTTGTGTGGTGTATCGCGCTTATTGTTTTACAGATATTGCACCAACCTTGCATGCCCAGAATAAGTCCCACTTGGTCATGGCGTATGCTCTTTTTAATGTATGGCTGGATTTGGCTTGCTAATATTTTGTTTGAGGGTTTAGGCATCTATGTTCATCAGGGATACTGGCCTATAATTTTCTTTTTGTCGTGTCTTTATCTGGCTTTGGAATTAGGATAACGCTGGCCTCGTAAAGTGAGCTTGGGAGTCTTCCCTCCTCTTGATTTTTTGGAATACTTTGAGAAGGATAGTGGAAAGGGGTTTTATTAGAATTGACTGAATTCAAAGTAATATTGGATATAAACTGTAATTGAAAAATAAAATTTAAATAAAAAATGGAATAGATTGAATCCCAAATGCTATAGTGTTGATAGGATTATCTTCTGATATGTAAATAAGCAGCACTGATTCTCTATCATGGTTATAGCAGAAGAAGTTAAGTGAATAATGCCCCCTTACCACAAAGCAGGAAACTCACATTTTCTCCTTTGTCACCCTTGCTGCCTTTTTGTCCGGGTTCGCCGATTTCACCCTGTATCGGAAAATTCGAGGTAAAGTTTATCTGTAGTATGCCATACCAATGCATCATCACCACCATCATCTCCCTATTAAGTCTGACGTTTACGTAATTGCAGGCTAGCCCTTCATGTCCCTGTTTAAATTGTAAAAGGCAGGTTCCCTCTGCTTCTCACTTTCTGGTATTGACTAAAACAGACTAAAGTCAACTCAACCTGGAGGAATATTGCAACAGGACTTTTAATTTGTAAAATGCATTTTGTCTGAAAAATTACCATGATTGTCTGATAATAGAAGTACATTGATTTATTAAAAAATGTATAATTAAGCGGTAATGAAAAAAGTATTTTTCTCCTACTTTCCAAAATGCTAAAATGTTGCACATTATCATAGTATTGGTTCACCAGTGTTGCTATAGTGCCTCACAATAACGTGAGACAATATATAAACTCAGACACAACATCACAGCTATACGTCCAGAATGAAGAGCTCAGAAGCTTTTACGTTAGGAAGAGAGAGGTGCCGGATTACCAAACACGTTTGCAGCCCATACCCAAGTCCTTACTCTGCAATACCCAAGACGCAAGGGCTGGGTATACACAAGTAATTGATTACGTTAATTTCACATTCATTCCAGAAGCACATGTATTTACACACAAATAAGCAATGTGGGCGCCTGCTATTTTTTCCTCCTTCTCTTTGTTCTTGTACCTGTTCCCTGTCCTTGTTTCTATCCCACATTTCATGGGAAGCTTACTAATCCCCAATCTCGGAAATAAATCTTCGGAGCCCATGCGAGATGCATGAAACTTTAGGGAAGATCCCTTCGGATTTGGGGTCTAATCTTAGGTTAGCGCGTAGGGCTCCTGAGGAAAAGTCACTTTCACAGGATACACGAACGAAGAAAGGGCACCAACCTTGTCTCCGTCTTCCCCGGGGGAGCCAGCGGGCCCAGCCGGCCCCGGGAGCCCCACGGGGCCCTGCACTCCGTCCCTGCCGGCGGGGCCTTGGGGACCCTTCTCGCCCTGTAAGTGAGAAGCCAGCAGACCGTCACTTTGTTGTAAGAAACCGACACGTTCGTTAGTTGCTGCAACTTTAAGGAGCAGAGCTAACAGTCACACTCCAGCTTCCATATTTGCAAAGAAATTGCCTAATGTTCTCAAGAAAAACCCATTTTGTCAAGGAGGACACCGAACACCAGCCCCACCCCCTTCCTTCCCAGCCCGGAATGCTCCCCTCGGTAACGAGGTACGGATCGCGGGCGACGGTCCACAGGTCTGATCGATTCGTCTTAGGTTTTTATTTCAAACACACATTTTCTAATCAAGTTTCGCATATCCGTAAATCGGATGCTTGATGTTTGCAAAAACTCACTGAGCCTTTCTTCTTGGGCGGTGATGCCAGACACTGCTGTTAGGGCTCAAAATCCATGAAAACGCATTTGCTCACTGCCCACCTTGGCAACAGCTTTGTGACCTTCCTTATATTAATAAATGTTGCATGCATATTCTACGAAGTGATTTAGAACTACAGTTTCATCTGATCCCCACAAAATATTGTGGCCATCTTCTTTTCTGTCCAAGGGGGCATGGCCTCATTTTAACATTCCACATGTTTCTGAAAGGCAATCGTTTACAGAAAACAATCATTTTAATTTGGAAGCCTTTGAGTAACATCAGAAACATGAGAGAAAATGCTTGGACAATGAACTCAACTAGATTAATCTAAAACTAAGTTTTCGTGACCAAAAAAAGTATTTTTAAAATTATAGGCTTAAACTAGATTACATATTTTAAGACTGACATGTATACAAAAGTATTAAACTCATGTTTTTGCGTATGATGTCTGATTTTCATCTACAGTTACTGAATGAGTTTGTGTTTTCATCTTGGAGGATGAGAGAAAGCTTTTATTTTTTAGAAAATTAGTTTGGTTCCATCAAAAGCAGAAACAAAAAGAGGGAAGAGATCTTGACACAGTAACATAAACCTAGTGAACAAAATATAGCTTATGATCATAAAAATTTAAAAATCCAATAATGTAAGATGAAGTAACTGGTCAGATGTTTCCCATCTCATTCACTGTAGACCTCAAATCAAATCGCATGAGAAGAGCCGCCACTTTCTATTAGTTTCACTTGCATGAAAATGATTGGAAATAAAGTTGTACTGCCCCAGCTGGTGTGGCTCAGTGGATAGAGCGTCAGCCTGCAAACTTAAGGGTTCCAGGTTCAGTTCTGGTCAAGGGCACATGCCCGGGTTGAGGGCTCGATCCCCAGTTTCTCTCTCTCCCTTTCTCTTTAAAATCAATAAAAATATGTATTTTAAAAAATAAAAGTTGTATTACAAGAAGAGAGAAAAGTGCACACCTTTCTAAAATATAGCGGCAAGATCTAGTTTTAATAAAAACTCCAGTTTTATTTTTTTCTTAAAGGAGCCAAATCAGAAACCTTTTACATTAATAATATCCAATTCCCTCACAGAATCAGGGTTTCACAAAGTGTGGAAAAATATCAGCTCATTTCATTGAATTTGAAATATTCTCTCTTATAAAAATAAAGAAGTGTGTTTCTATGCCAGGCACATATGCAGTGAGAATGCAGTGGCGTGTGAAGAGCTAATATCCTTGAATAAGAAGTAATAACTTTTGCAGGGCGGCAGGGTAATATGTTTTTCTCCTTGAAATTACTTACAGGAGCACCTTTCTCGCCGGCCGGCCCGGGGGGACCCTGGGGTCCTGGACGCCCTGGCAATCCGATGGGGCCCGCGGTGCCTGCCGACCCCCGCTCCCCGGGGGAGCCCTGGACACGGGAGAAAAGACACGGTTACTAGTGATGGGGAAGGTGATGCAGGCTTAGGAATCAGGTGGCTAGCAGTGGGGTCTGACAGTCCACAGGGCAAAGGTCACTTTTAGACAGTTACAAAATCCCAAACAAGAACAGCTGTGCTCACCAGTTCAAAGGTAAGTTCTAGTCCAATACTAGAGTTAGGAAATACTATTGATAAAATAATTTCAAAGGCATATATACTTAATTTTTTGAAGATGTTATATACTTTTTCATTTAAATGTAAAATTATTATACAATTAGAGATATGCATTAGTCTTTTTATAAAGTCTGTGAACATGATGGCTTTAAAAAGTATAGGATCTAAATGTCCTCATGTGTAGTCAATAGAAATTCCCCAGATTTGCAGGAGAAAAAACTTCAGTTGAATGTGTATTTTCCTGAAATGATGTGGTATAAAAATTAAGACAAATATATATTTCCTTAATTGGATACTTGATGACCGGCAAGTACACGAAAATAACTCATGGCTTTTACTTAAGAAAAGAATGCATTTTAGTTTTATAGTGAAGTATGTTTAATATTTAAAATCAATCAAATATTTTCATGTACATGAGAGAGAGAAAGAATGCCGATTTGAATCAATCACAATGCCCATAGTTGGTAGGTATTACGTAATATTTTTACGGTACAAAGCTGAGCTAGTTTAATGACTCGCTTGGAGTATTAATAAGATTAAATTTCAGATTGCCATCTTGCCTGTGAAACCTGCATTAAAATTAACAATGAAAACATATTACTTTTCTATAGTTAAAACACTGCTCATGATAATGTCACAGCTCATTAATTTCAAAACAACGGATGAAAACTTTTTCCATGTGTATTTGCTCCCAAAAGTACAGCTGCAATTTCCTTTTCTGTCAGTTATTTCAAACATTCTGTAAGTCTAGATATTTTTAATAACAGCATGCTCTTCAATGATTTCATTATATACATCTATAAATGAAAAGGGAAAAATCTCTAATGATACGTGGCGATTAAGCAAATCATATTAAAAACTTGCAAGTCTCATTAAAATATCCCAGGCTGACTTTGAACAGAATAAACCTATCAATCTTCTGGTTGCAGCTGAATCACTAAAGAGGTCCTATTTTTTAAAAAAATGAACATTTAAGCCCAATAATAAAAAGAGAACCCATTTACACATTCCACAAAACACTGTGAGAATCTGAGTCTTGTGCCTGGGAATACAAGATGTATTATGGTGGGTATTAGCCCTTGAACAAACACATTGCAATGCATTTTTCCCCATAAAGTGTAGACATTTATAGTGACGGGAATTACTGCGTTTCTCTATAACTGGCTATAGTAAAAACGGAGGGCTTGATAATTGTCAGATAAATAACTGCATCTAAAACGAACATGTTTGGGTTTAAACGTAGCTTAAATGGATAATGATAACCTCCACAAGGGTAGAATTTTTGCGGATTTTCTCCTCCTCACCCATCTCCAGCAATTCGAGTAATTGCTGGCACACAGTAGGCCCTCAGTAGTGTGTCCACTGTGTGTATGGCCTTTTCCTTCCCAGCACTGGAACCACTAGCCTCCTCCCATCGTGAGCAAGCCATTCGCTTCTCTCTGATTTCCTCTTCTCGCAGATTACAAATAGTTTAGACCAGTGAAGCCAAACATTCTGATAACACGTCAAGCAATGCCACAAGTTAGAGCAACATTCTGAATGATTAACTCCAAGTCCTGTACTATCTCAGCCTCTGCCATTGATCTGCACCTCTATCTCAACCCTTCGCTCCTTCCTACTTGGATGTGACAATATCCTGAGATCTACCCAGGTCCCCCTACAGAAAACCTGCTTTAGCTTTAAAACTATCGCACGTGGCCCAATTCGTCTGTAGGTGTAATCCTTCTAAGAACTCGGGCTTCCTTGTTTGAGGAGTGGAAGGCACTGAAAATAAGGTCCTCTGGAATGGAATGTAGGGGAGAAAAACAGAATGAATAGGAACTGGATAGGAAGGTTTATTAACTCCTCAGGAAAAGTGCAGGAGAAGAAATATTAGCACATGGCGAGGAGACGCGAGGCCGCAGGCTCGGGTGGTCCTGAAACAGGAAAACAGGAGCCGCGGGAAGGGGGAGGGGGAGGGGAGGGGGATGGACTGTGTGATTGTGCAGCGGGCCATCCAGCCCCCGCAGCTCTGCCCCTCATACCCTCTCCCCACATGGCCTCCTGCTTCTCCCAGGAACAAAGCAAATGTGGTTGTAAAACTCCAGGGCTTGTACACACACACTACTCCATTTCTCTGAACCACCTCATTTTCTGAGAAATGACGTTGGTAATAAGGGGGATGCCATATCAGGGAAAAAAGAAAAGAGGTTATTTAGGGGATGCATTTTCCTTGGTGGTGCTTTATGATAACACAGGTGGCAGAGGCCATCTGAGAATTTGCTCGCACAACACATTTGCGTATGTTGTGCGTTTACATAAACATAAAGCACGGCCCAGTTTCTGCTCAGCACGTGGGGTGGGGGAGGGAAGGGCTGCCTGCCCTCCTCACTGGCCGTCCAGCCGATGCTTTCCGCTGGGCGCGCACGCAGATGCCACTTAGCGGGCGAACCTGAGGCAGAAAGCACGCCTGGGCCTGCTGGGCATCTATTACCAGCTCTCGGGTGCAACATGGTGCTTCCAGTGAGCACGCGGAGTTGCCAGACTTCAGAGGCCCCAAGTCACAGCATCCAGTTGGGATCATTTTGTTTGTCGCCCGTGAGAGCATTCAAAAAATGTTTCTCACCGGCCAGCATGGCCCAGGGGCTGAGCACCATGGACCTATGAACCAGGAGGTCAAGGTGCCATTCCCGGTCAGGGCACAGGCCCGGGTTGTGGGCTCCATCCCCAGTGTGGGGTGTGCAGGAGGCAGCCAGTCTATGATTCTCATTATTGATGTTTTTCTCTCTCATTATTGATGTTTTTCTCTCTCTCTCCCTCTCCCTTCCTCTCTGAAATCAATAACAATATATTTTAAGAAAAATGTTTCTCAATACGCATTTACTCCCAGCCGCCAAACTTCAAGAACACGATGACACCCCAGTTCTGCGCTCAGACAACCTACACAGCACTTCCAGCTCTGCTTAGACTCAAAAACTCGCTTTTCATCAAATGATCTTTTATTTATGGCTCCAATGCCAACATCATTCCTTTAGGCAAAAATCATTTTTCTCACCTGTCTTCTTTGGTCTGCCTTTTAATATATCACTTATTTATTATTTGTTATTTTACCTTTTTCCTGCCTGGCTTCCTCTGAAAGCCAGAGCTCTTTGTAGGAAATGCCCATTTAGTGAATCTGTATAATGTCAGTGGGTCTTGTCCAGAATTTTAAAATACTGACTGCGATAAAATATAATAGATAATATGAAAGTATATGACATGTACTGTTTCACATAGTGAGTTGTACTCAAAAAGTTGTAAAGCAAAGAGTTATCTCTCTAGTGCAGGGGTCCTCAAACTTTTAAAACACGGGGCCAGTTCAGTTGGAGGGCCGGACTGTAGTTTAAAAAAAA
Organism: Cnephaeus nilssonii; assembly: GCF_951640355.1. Lineage (NCBI taxonomy): Eukaryota > Metazoa > Chordata > Mammalia > Chiroptera > Vespertilionidae > Cnephaeus > Cnephaeus nilssonii. Next base: position 3,481,304 of record NC_137092.1, read on the forward strand.
CTATGAACAAATTCCTATGCACACTGCACATATCTTATTTTGAAGTAAAAAAACAAAACGGCAAAAACACCCGCATGTGGCCCGCGGGCCGTAGTTTGAGGACGCCTGCTCTAGTGTGTCTGTTTTGACTCTGATTTCTGTAAGCTGAAGCACAAAGATTCTAATTTTCATAATTTATGAAAATACAGTATATACCTGGTAACTGATCGCGAAATTACAAATATTCTCAAGCTAGGATTCACAAGAGATTTTTCTGGGGGTATTCATATTGAGGGCCCCGCCTACAGCGATCTCCCGTCCTCAAACAGAACCGGTGGTTGATGCAAATCTAGATGTCGCTGTCCCCTGCACACCCCCCAGGGGCCTTCCAGCTAGACCTGGCCGAGGCCAGGAAACCCCCCTGTACAGGATGTCACAGCGACGGGACACAGCCCGCTCTGGGTTTCTGACTGAATGGATTATAAGGAAAGAGAATGGGTGTCCAAGGATTCAACCTGCCCATTTGCTTAAGTAGCTTAATCTCTGATTCATTCAAATTAAGTAACTGTTATAAAGAGCACATGCAGGAATAGTAAAGCCCAGTGAGCTGGAATATGAGCTCCTCTAACTCTCTGCCTTTTGACACAATTGCTCACAGGAGCCGGGAAGAATCAAGAGGACCTGGACAAATGAGACTGAGAGGAGAGAACTGAAGTAGATGTCTCCAGTGAGAGGAGTCTATGCAACGTGCTAGGGTGGATCTTTGTCGTCAAAGGACTATAAACTCAGCCTCCTCATTACCTTCTCTAAGCCTCAGGTCTCTTGCCTTTAAAAAGGGAATGATAGTATCTACCTGGCCAGGTTATAAAAACCATTAAGATAATGATTGTAAAGTTCATAGCATTAATAATTGAAAGAATAAACACTTGCGATATCATTTCATTTTCTATGTCATTTACCCTTCATGTTCTTTATTCACATTCTTTCCCCCAAGAATTCAATTTAGTACCTTTTCCTTCATATGAATAACAGCAAAATCTCCATCCCTCTCCACCCCCGTGCGTCTCAATCCTGCACTTACCATTACTTAGTCAATACCCCGAAGGCGACGTTAAAAAAACAGACTATGGTGATTGGGATCAAATTGTGATAACTCAATCACATAAGGAGTTTGGATTCCGCAGGCAGCGTGGGGCCGTGAGATATATATAAGTAAAGGAAGGGCATAGTTAAGGGTGTGTCTTCGCCTAGAAGCAGTGGGAACCACTGGCTGAAAGGGTAAGAAAGCAGAGACAGGAAATGTTGCTTAGCCACAATTAAGCAAGGAAACAAAGGAAAGAGACCGGACAAAGGCAGTGGTCATAGAAGTTATGAAAGGGGGAAATTAAAGAAACATTTTGAATGTGGAACTGGAGTGACTTCCACATGTGTAAGGAAGTTGAGAAACAATTTGAGGCAACTGCTAGCTTCTGAGATTGGTGAAATGAAAGGAAGCATGAGAAGAGGCCACTGAACTGGGTAGTTGGGCTGTTCTTGTTAACCTTTCAGGGTACAGGTAAGAACCAAGGTGAACTGATGGAAAGCTGTATTAGATTGCTTTCCTAGGGGTTGACCAGGTCTCTCAAAAAAGGAATCTGGTATTTACTCATTTGCCAACTATTTGATGCGGTCGCATTAACTAAATAAAGCTATCTGGAGAATATACACATGGATATACACTTTCCGTACTTCTGCGATGTCTAAATAAGCATTGATAACATTCAAGGCTCACCGAGTACTCAGGATCAGACAAATTACGACTATGGAGGCAAAACAGCGCCTTTCCCTCCCGACAGCATGGAGGGGCAGGACTGTCAGTCCTCTGAGCTCTCTGTTTCGGCACTCATTAGTGCAAGCAATTAGCAGCAACCCAGCACTGGCTGGCTTGATTGACACGTGTTTATTTCCTCTCCACACGCTGTGGGATCACAGCGGGAGAATAATGAAAGGAGAGCCGTAATTTGCAGCCGTGGCTGGCACGGTTGTTTATTATAATCATACTTACCACTGGACCTGGGGGGCCCTGGGGACCCTCTCCTCCTTTCAGGCCAGGTGTACCCTGGGAAAAGCGGGGGGAAAACGGAGACAATGAGTCGATGCGAACAGAATATAAATTCGAGGACACGCATGATGGGTAAAATGAGGGTGTTGGGAAGTGTTTTTAGACACACATATTGCTCTATAGACGATCATCCATGCATACGCTTACATATTTCCCCTTCATTAGTCATCATCTTTAGTTTAAAAAAAAAGCAAATGTTTCTAATAAGCAATGTCATGCACGGTGACGGTACCTGAGCTCCAGGGAGACCTCGTTCGCCTGGGAAACCACGGAGACCTGCCGGGCCGTCTTTCCCCGAGACGCCTTGAGGACCTGGGTCGCCCTAAGGGGTATAACATACATCCGTCATAGGGAGTGGTTTCTACACATGTGTCCACACACAAAACTGTAGCTCCCCTAACCTACTGTAAGTCCAGTCGGACTCTCATTTCACCGGGAGAATATGGTGGGAAAGGCCACATACATTAAAATAAAGTAACCACGACTTATGGAGATTTCATATGTACATAAATGGATGGTTTTATAGTCAATGGAGCAAACTTCTTATGTCATTGCTCGGCCATGCCTTGAAGGACAGCAAAGTGAGCATTTCAGTGACGTTTTTCTGACATTCTTTGGAATACTACACCACCGTGTAGTTAGTCCAACCATGGACCAGTGATTCGGAGCTAGAGTGACAGCAGATGGATGTTGTTGGCCAAGAACATCCCTGGGCATCGGTACCTTTGCGCCTTCTTTTCCTGCAGCGCCAGGAAGGCCTTGCTCACCGGGCGGCCCCGGCGGGCCAGGGTGTCCGCGTTCGCCCAGGGGACCAGTCTCGCCAGTGGGCCCCTCAATGGAAAGGCAGAACTCGTTAGATCGCTCTTTCAATTTTTGCAAAGATAACACAAACCCCGCATAGTGCATCGTTCTCATTCATTTGCATGACGTTTATTGTTCTCAGTGACCTTCAGGACGCCCTACAGAACACTTCCCATCGAGCGCTGGCCGTGTTGTGTCCAACAGGAGTCTGAAAGGATGGTGTGTACTCTTAGGATCAGAGTGTCCAAGGGAAATCTATTCAACATGGAAAGAGCTACCCCAGCCAGTTTGGCTCAGTGGATAGAGTGTCAGCCTGCGAACTGAAGGGTTTCAGGTTCGATTCCAGTCAAGGGCACATGCCCAGGTGGCAGGCTTGATCCCCAGTAGGGGGCATGCAGGAGGCAGCCAATCAATGATTCTCTCTCATCATTGATGTTTCTCTTTCTCCTTCTCCCTTCCTCTCTGAAATCAATAAAAAATATATTTAAAAAAGTGGAAAGCGCTGCTCTCTCTGTTCAATACCAGAAACCTTCAGAGTGAGGTCAGCCCGAGTGCTGTAAAAACCAGGTTTCTAACTCTAGTCTGTCCCCTTCTCTCTTTGTGTCTAAGGATTCAAATAGGAGTGAAAAAGAAGAAACCCTTGGTACCACAATGGTAGCTACTCAATGAATCACGGCTGGAAATTGAGCTCAGGTTCCCAGGAACCCAAAGCACCAGCGTGGTCCGCCTTGGAATTTCCCAGAGTGGAGCCCTCCCTGTGGTTAATCTACACTCATCTGACAGAGGCTGGCGAGTGGCAGGGGCCCCGCAGGCCATGGGTTTGGGCCGGCCGTTCCTCCCGCCCGAAGGCTGTAACAAATAAGCCGCTGCCTGAAACCGCTGCAAATGCCACAGTGAAAAATGCCAGGCCATTCCCGGGTCCCCAGCGCAGCCGCTCTGTGGTGAGAGTTTAATGAGCTCGCAGGTGGATCCAGAGAACGGAGACAAGAACAAGGCGCCGGGAAGGCACGAGACTAAAGATGCACAAACGCCAAGTGTGCAGATGCTGTGCCTGTGGGAGGAGAGTCTGACTGCAGACGCTAATGCCACCTGAAGATGCAACTGATCTCCTTACCTTTCGGTCTCGGATAAAGAACCAGATGCCCCAAGTGTGAGTGTACGTTTTTAGGTTTAAATTCCTTTAGTCACATAGGGTGTCCCCCCCAAAAAAAATGTATACACACACTTCGGATAATTATGAAGGCAGTGTTTTTTTTTTAATACATTTCATTTTAAAAATCGAGCTATCAGCTGTTAAAGTGTATATACATTTTTGGGACACCCTGTATATTGCTGTAAGTCCCCAACTTACCATCAATATGCAATCATTTCCCCCAAAGGAAACTTTCCTTCAATTTTTGATCAGAATTTAACAGTAAGGAATGGAAAATGGATCCTAATTTAATGGCCATCCCCACTGGGACAAAAATGAGCAGTGATTCACACAACTGTGCCAAAAAAAAGTGTCTGGCGAGGACTGCAATCAATATTGCTCCTTTTAAATCACACCCTTTGTCTTAACATGAAAATGTGATTACATTTGAAACAGGCCACTGGTTTTTCTTTCTCGAAAGTACCAATAAAAATAATCCAATGAAGATGCCTACTCAATACATCACCTGCTAAAATCATTGTTATGAAGACAAAAATCTTAAGAAAAATACAATATATTACAAATGTTACATTTTTAGAATAAAATTGGGTCAAAGCCTTATATTTCTAATCCACTTCTAAATGTAATTTATACTCAGAAGATTCAAGTCATTTTGTAACTTGAAATTCCGGGAAGAGGGGATGGCTGACCTCGTTAACAAGGCATTGTGGGTTTTTAGCAGATGCTGCCATGGCCGGACTTGCACTACGTGAAAGGGGATTTTCTGACTTATTTTTATTATTTTTCCTTCTATTTTACTCATTCAGTTCAGTTAGAAATCACTTTAGCTAAGCATTATCTGCAGAAGTTCATTTAATGTAAGCAAGATGCATATATTACAATGCTATCTGAAATACGAAAATACCTCCTTTTCAATCCTAAGAAGCTGGGCAGAGGTGAAAACAGAAGCAGGAAAATAAGACGTGTTAGGGGAGCAAAGTGTTGGGATGTACCTGTGGTCCAACAACGCCCCCGGGCCCAGGAGGGCCGGTCTTGCCTTGAAATCCCTAAGGAGAGAAAGCAAAATCCATTAAAGCTCTACAGGGTACGACGCATGAATTAAAGTTCCCGAGATAATGGAATACCGCTCATGAAAAGAAAGTCACTGTTGGCTACAATACTTAGCGTGTCATCACTTTCCTGCTCTCTCTAAAGTTAAAAATTCACCACGTGCATGATTTCACATGACAGTCCAATGGTGACCTTCAATAAGCTCAGAAGACAGAGTAAGACCCTGGGATGACCCTGGAGTGGACACATGTCCTCAGCCCGCTGTTCAGGTCAAAGGAGATCATTGTCACCCAGCACTGCTTACGGGCGGAATCAATGACGACTGTCAGACGTTCTCCCAAACAGGCGCTATTCTGAACGCAGGCATACATCTACAGTCTATGATGTCAAAGCGCTTCTCTTTCCTGCATCCCAACAATCGTGTAAAATAAACACGGTGTAAAATTATATTTATGAAAAGAATACTTGAGCCCAGCCAGTGTGGCTCAGTGGTGGAGTATCGACCTATGAACCAGGAGGTCTCGGTTCGATTTCCAGTCAGGGCACATGCCTGGGTTGCAGGCTTTATCCCTAGTAGGGGGCATGCAGGAGGCAGGCGATCAATGATTCTCTCGTATCATTGTTGTTTCTCTCTCCCTCTCCCTTCCTCTCTGAAATCAATAAAAATATATTTTTAAAAGGGTATACTATAAAAAAAGAATACTTGACATGCTTAGTAAACATCTCAGCATTTGATCAGTGTTCTTTATTAAAGGCCCAAAGAATATACTTACAAATGTATCTTGCATAGGATGAGTCATTAAGGTAAAATCTGGTACATGTCAGCTGCATGTATTGGCGAATTCATGCCTTTGGGCTATATTCTGTATCTGTATTTCTCCAGACTCATGCGTTATTCATTCTGCATGTCTGTATTATGGTTGGCACGGTTCTTTTTCATGTGAGTGAACTTATGTGTAACAGTTGGAGAAATAAGATTCAAAATGCTGAGAGAAAGACCTTCCAAAGAACTGAATTAAAGCATCTGGTATTTGCAAGGTTTTACTCACGAGAACATCAGATGGAGATAATAAGGTCAGAAAGCGCCCGGCTCGTGCGGCTCAGTGGCTGAGCGTGGACCTATCAACCAGGAGGTCACTGTTCAATTCCCAGTTGGGGCACAGGCCCGGGTTGAGGGCTTGATCCCCAGTAGGGGGCGTGCAGGAGGCAGCCGATCAATGATTCCCTCTCATCATTGATGTTGCTCTCTCTCTTCTTCTCCCTTCCTCTCTGACAATTTTAAAAAAATAAGGTCAGAAAGCAAAGGGCAGCCACAGGTGGCCCCCCATTTCTATCACCACCTTCCAGGCCTGTAAGAATGTAACCGTTATTCTGAGCATCTCTAAGTGTGTGTCCCATGCCTTTAGCGCCAACGCCTGAATGAGAGGGGTGTTCACATTGTCCTGTCTTCAGCAGCCCTGCTCAGCTCCTGCATCCTCACGCCTCTGGCTTCCTTCCTGGAGTCAATCCGTCTCACTTTCGGTCTTCCTGTTTGGCTGCTGCCTTCTATTTTTCCCAGCGATAACTGTCTTTTCCAAAGAGCCCACCTGCTCACGATATGCCCAAATAGGATCGCGTCAGTTTTGTCAGTTTTGCCACCAGCGATGTTTCAGGCTGCGTTGGCTCTAGGACCCACTTGTTTGTCTTTCTGATGGTCAGGGCACCTACTGAGCTCTCTTTTTAACAGCTTCGTTCAATTGAATCTTACTTTTTCTATCAGCTTTCATTGTCCAACGTTCCCATCTGCGCACAGTAACTGGGAGCAGGAGGGAGCGGTGGTCTAAGCCTTGGTCTCTAAAGACCCATCTTTGCTCTTGGCGATCTCCCTGATTCTTCATGGCTGCCCTCCCACATCCCAGCCTTCTCTTGAATTCTTGGCTGAAGCTCCCATTTGAATTGATGACTAAACCAAGATCAGCAAAATCTTGAACAATTTCACTGTCCTCATTGTCTATATTAGGATCAATGCAGGACTTGGCACTGTGTTTCTGAAAGAAACTTGGGTTGTTTCAGTGTAATAGAAACTATTTCTAATAATTCCCAGTGGTCTTAAAAAGCTTTGGATGGTAAAATGTCAGATTAAACTCTCAATGCAAGGATTTCTGACTGAGGACTAAATTCCATTGTAAAAAATATCCATTTTTTAAAATAAGTAACACATATATAGCAAAATACAGCTACTCTAAATTCTTGTATAAGGTAATCTTTTCAATCCCAGTCAGCGTGCGTGTGTGTGCGCACGCGCGCACACACACACACACACACACACGAGAAAGAAAGGTTCCTGGCAATAGGATTATTCACTATTGCTCTTAAAAGTGGATTTGGCCTGGCCATCATGGCTCAATGGTTGAGCGTCGACCTATGAACCAGGAGGTCACGGTTCCATTCTTGGTCAGGGCACATGCCCAGGTTGTGGGCTCGATCCCCAGTGTGGGGCATTCAGGAGACAGCTGATTGATAATGCTCTCTCATTGATATTTTTTCCTCTCTCTCTCCCTTCCTCTCTGATATCAATAAAAATATTTTTTAAAAAGTGGATTTGAAATCTGAAATACAATTTTCTAGAAAGAATGCTAGCCTTTGTCTAGGAGAAACTACTCAATGAGAAAATCCATCCTAGAATCATTAGTTAGTATGTTATTTTCCCTCTTTGTTTAAATTTAAATATATAATATGGTTACTCTGGAGAAAAGCAGAAGCTCTTATTAAATTGAAGACAAAAGGGATTTTATAATGAAAATTCTCTAGGTACCCCTCCCTTCACAGACATTTTGGGAATATTACAGAATTATTCCCACAAAGCTCTACCAGGACGTGGTTAAAAATGATTGACTGCAATATTTAAATGAGAATGCATTTGCAAATTTGAATGTAGATTTTTCTTTAGAGGGCTTATTTTATGCTCCTCATGTAGCTATCTTTCCCGGGAGAAAACCCAAACAATTTTACTCTTTGGTCTCACTAACTCATTCTGAAATGTATTTCTGAACTCCAAGACTTTGAAGTTTACAATCTGACTAAAGCGAAAAAGTTCTTACACCAGAAACTGCCACTTGGTGAATGACACAAGACTACGCAGAAAATCATCGTTTTCAGATTTGTTATCGTGGCCTGCGATGCGACTCCAAATACGTCTTCGTGCTCACAGAATGCCCTAGAATGCTTTGGAGCCTCATCCTCAAAGGTAGTCTACGTGGTGGTTTCCTTAAGAAATCTGGATAAAATTAACCAACGATAAGAAGTAAAATGGGATTCCAAGTCAACAGGCTAACCCACGATGATTTCTGTTTAAACTCACATGCCACTGGCATAGCCTGACGCCTGGTTTTGTGATGGTGGCAGAGTAAACCCACAAACCCCCCAGGATCTGTAAGGCATAGCTGAGCTTCCGGTGTCCCCTCTGCCCTAATCATGTATTTAATGTTATACTGTTCATAGCTTTAAAATAACATGAAGTTACATGTTCCCATTCATATTTTTCTACTGGAGGCAAGAGGAGGCATTTGACCTAGTTCCAGACCAATTATAGCCTTGTGGTTTCAACATCAGAAAGGATTGCATCCTTTTGTTCTGGAGAGAAGAATGTGTCATCTGCATGGCTTACTCTAATGTGTTTCCTTTAGAGAGTGGAAGGGTGATAGGGTTGGTTGGAATATACCAGTAAACAAAGACTTCAGTGAAAGGGCCAAGGTGGAGGCGTCACAAAAATAATGGGGTCTTCCCCATCAGCTCATCCCAAGATGCTGTAATTGACCATAAGGACAAGCAAAGCAACTAACATACCATACCCTCAAGCCTGTTCTTTTAGGTGTTTAGATACAAACATGGTTCTATTTATGCGTTTGTATTTTAATAAGAGTTTCAATAGGCCCAGCGGTGTGGCTCAGTGATTGAGGGTCGACCTATGAACCAGGAGGTCACGGTTCGATTCCCGGTCAGGGCACATGCCCGGGTTGCAGGCTCGATCCCCAGTGTGGGGCATGCAGGAGGCAGCCTATCAATGATTCCCTTTCATCACTGATGTTTCTATCCCTCTCCTCCTCTCCCTTCCTCTCTGAAATCATTAAAAAAATATATTTTTTTAAAAAGAGTTTCAATAGAATCGATTTCTCCATTGTTCTTAACCTGGTAATTGAGCTGCTAAATAATAAAGTAGCTTTCCGTTAAATGATGAGGTGCTAGAGATGGACAATTTCAATCAGAGGAGGGGGGACACTTACAGTCTCTCCACGTTGCCCAGGGTGCCCTGGCAGGCCATCCTTCCCAGGTGGTCCCTGAAATCACAAATAAAAACGCCACATGCAATAAATATGACTTGTTGTACAGTCTAATGCAATGTTAATTTTCTTATCACATTTTCATTAGATATTGTATTTTTTATGTTCTGTTGATTTTATATAGTAATATGGTGTGTGTGTGTGTGTCTATATATATATATATATATATATATATATATATCTTTAGTATAATTCTATCTGAACTGAGACCAAGAAAGAATTGTACAACCCTAATCTGAACATTTTACATTTCAATTTTCTTCATTAGTAGTTACCTATTTAAAAGGAATATTGAGATATATTTGTTTTTATTTTTGCAAAAATGTTAGTTCTTTAATACTTGAAATATGAATATATTTTGCCCTCCTTTTGCTGATCAATTTTCAACCCATCAAGACTTGGAAAGGAGAGAGAGAGAGAGAGACAGTGCCCTCTAGTGGTGGTCTGAGCTTCTAACTGACAATGAAAAGAAACACAAACTGGATGTTCCAAACAATGGTAGTTACTTCTCAATTGCTTCAAGAAAAGGAAAGAAGGTACTACGCTCAATTTTAGACACCAATTTCCCCAGTCGCATTGTTCAGATTTTCTTGCAAGCATCGTGTTTGTTAAGCGCCGGAGAGCAGGCCTACTATGCTGTCCCTTTGTGTAGAGGATGCCATCTTCCTCATGACCAAAGAAATAAATGAAGCAATTAATGAAGTAGTTAAAGTAAACAACTCAGCGAGGTGCCTATGTTTCAGACACTTAGTAGAAATAGATTGCTTCTTTATCTGCGTTAGGAATTATTCATCCTCCTCAGAAGACATTCTAAGGATCAAGTTCACATTTCAAGACATGTTTACTAGAGGTAGGCAGAAATAGCCTTGCCATTCTGGATAAATGAAGAAAAACCACCATTTTAATAACAGTATTTTAATGATGACAGATATACTTCTCATGACATGTTAATCATTTAAATACATCTCTGTATTTGTTTAAAAGAGCTATATACATAAATCTACTCTGCAATATCATGCTTTTTCTATGTTGAGTTGACTAAGGGGGTTATTTAGAAATAAGCTCATTTTCACAATCACGTCCTTCCCCGGGACAAACCTTTTCCTAGCTCGGCTACAGCCCTTCGGGAAGAAGTTTTCTGGCCTCGCCTGGTACCCATCTGCTCCCCGATCTCATCGCTGCGGACACACGGGTCGCCAGGTGAGCTAACAGCCCTAGTTAAGGGCTGCCGTTGCGATATTTCCCAAGATCATAGCTCGTTCAGGGACTGACTCGTGTTTTCCAGCGATTCTGATGCCATCCTCTCCCCAAAACCAAAACTGGAATGTGTTTAACCAAGGCCCCCAAATTACGATGCATTTTAACCATCCCTTCGTTCCAAAGCAAATTTTACCTATCTATGTATTAGGCACTGAGTTTTGAATTTTCCTCTTCTGTAAGTAGAATGTATCTTACAACAGTCATATTATAGATCTTCATCGCCTCAAGTGAAAGATTACCTTAGTGGGGAAACTGTATGCTGACATGGACATGACATTAGCATTCTAAACATGAATATCCCAAGCACTCAATCCATAATCCATATCTGTGCATGTGTATGTGTATATTGTGTGTACACAGAATACATTTCGTGATTACAGTGAAGATGAACCGGTTAACCTGCAGGAAGAGGAGGGTGCACCAACCCTCCAACCACATGTCTTCCTTCTCTATCAACGAGATGAAGGCATTTCTTTCCTCAGCATCACAAAAATGCATTCCGGAGAACTGAGGGGTGCTTCTCTCATGCTCGCCTGTTTCACGTGCCAGAGAAAGTATGAAAGCCACTCTGCTCTGCAGTGCAAGCTTGCTCCTTAGCACTGCCGTGTCTCTCCAGCGAGAGTGCGTTCTGTTCGAGTGCAGGCACTTCCACGTCCAACGCCTCGTGGAGACAGAACGCATGCACGCTCAGCGGCTCCAAACGGGTGGAAAAGGCACGAGAGAATAGGCTGGAAAAGTCTGAGGGAAAGTGGGTCAAGTGGCTTTCCCCGACAATAAAGTTACATTGCATGAAGGGAAACAATTCTTAAACGTACGCACACAAAAATAAATGGTGTGATAATGTGGAAGTCACACATGACACTAGTTTTTATGGTGCTGAAACAATGGTCTATGCACGTGGCTTCAAAATACTCATGAAAAGAATCCTGTGTGTAGTTATTACCCTACATTTAATTAGCTATTTGCATGAATCTGTTCATAATACAGTAATGCAGATAATCTGCTCTTGATCTGTTTGCAGTAATAAGACTGTAGTGTTAAACTAATAGTTTAAACATACTTGTACATGTGTCTGTGTAGATTGCACATCCTGTCTGAAAATTATTGTAGAAGGCCAGAGACTGCCTTAACATTTACTATTCAAGTCAGTATTTCACAATAAATAATTTATCTTCTGAAGATGTGAGCTGAAGTAACATTTGAAAGTAACAGTGAAATAGAGGGTTGTTCAAACTCAATAAGAATTGGAGAACATATGTAATTATTTATAAATTATTTTCAACATGTTTAAATATATAATGTAATCACATATAACGTTTACTTAAAATTTTAACATCTTAATTTAGAATGTTCTGAATGGTTCCTTTTTGCAAGACTTGTACTGAATGCACCCAAAACCTACTGAATCAAAATCTACATTTTTAACAAGGTGCCAACATGACCTGTGTGCACAGTCAGGTCGAGACAAGAACAGTGGTGAACAGCTTGAGCCTTCGTCAGAACTACCTGAGACTTTGCTAGAATACCCGAGGCCCCTCCCCTAGGGCTCCGAGCAGGTGAGTGAGGCTGGGACAAGACTTGGCATTTCTAACAAATCCCAGGAGAGCTGATGTGCTGGTCCAGGGACCACACCTTCAGAACAGCCTCCTTAGACAGGTGGTGCCTGGGCCCAAAGGCTGGGTCACCCCAAGTGTGTATGTTAAAACCCTAACCCTTGTCTGAACGGTGTGGCTCAGTGGTTGAGTGTCTGCCTAAGAAGGAGGAGATTACGGTTTGATTCCTTGTCAGGGCACATGCCCAGGTTGTGGGCCCAATCCCCAGTAGGGGGAATGCAGGAGGCAGCCAATCCATGATTCTCTCATCATTGATGTCTCTCTCCCTCTCTCTTTCTCTCTCTCTCTCCCCCTTCCTCTCTGAAATCGATATTTTTTTTTAAAAAAAAAGACTTAACCCTTAAGGTGCTGTTATTGAGGGGAGACCTTTGGCAGGTGCTTCAGTCATGAAGGTGGAACCCTCCTAAATGGGATCGGTGACTTACAACACATGCCCCGGAGAGCTCCCTCATCCCTTCCGCCAGCGAGGACAGTGAGAAGTCTGCGACCCACACGCATTTTGAAGGACACATTGGATATCACAGTTTTTCATGCCACGAGTGACATCAGTGGTGGCAGAGGAGTCAGTGAGAGAGAATAATATTCAGGTTGTTCTAGTGTTTGATACACTTCGAAAGAATATTTAGTAAGATGTAATTACATTATAACCAGAAATACTCAGTAAACATCACAAAGTGAAAATATCCGTAGAATTTGACGTTATTCATTGAAACTTTGTTTTTATAGGAATTGTCATCAATATGTGTATTGAAAAATGATTTAAATATAAGCTATGACTCTCAAAAATGTCAACACATTCTCAAGTGAAGAAAGAGGAAAACTCTCACACTTACCGGAGGGCCTTTTGGTCCCGGGAATCCAACCGGACCCTGAGGTCCTTGAGGGCCCTGAAAACCAAGAGCAGGGGGAAATGTGAGAACATGCCTCACGACACGCCTTGATGCTTCGCGGTACGTGTCTACAGAGGAAGCACACAGAGCAGGTGGCTGCCTCACCACGTCGGCGACTACGGCCACACGCGAGACCACCCGTGCTCAGCTAAGAGCCAAGGGGGCGCTTTTTCACACGACTCAGCGCCCAGAGCCACGCAGCACGTTCACGGGAAAGTGTAAGCCACGCCCGGGCCAGGACCTTCCACAGACTGTCTGCCTTCCACGTTAGCTAGAAACAACTGACAAGGAGGACATTTCAATTCCAAGTCCCCCAAAAGAAAAACTATTTTTTAAAAGGACTTTCTAACTATTCTGACTCAAGTCATACAAACTAAAAGGAAGCAAATAAGTGGTTTCCTCAAAAAGACCAGAGAAGAGGCCTTTAACTAATCTCTGTACTTAAAACAGGCTACTTGTGAAGAAGATACAATCTCATTTCACTCACTTCCTCAGACAAAATAAAGATGAAACACTTGGTCTTTCTTTATGACATTCCACAAGAGAGTGTTGACATATGCTTTCTGAATTAATCAAAAGAGTTTCCAGGTGGGGTAAAAAATACATACAGACTCTGTAAAAATAGTATTGAAACTCAACGAGAATTGCCAGATAAAATACCCAGCGTCTAGAGAAATTTGAATTTTGGATAAATAATGAACAATTTTAGTATGTCCCAAATATTTCAAGGGACATAATTATGTCACAAATTATTCACTGTTTATGTAAAAGTCCAATTTAATTGGATATCTCACTTATTTTACTTATTTTGATTTTGTTTTGTTTTGTTTTTGCTAAATCTGGTCATCTCAGATCCAAATGAATGCTGTACTAACCAAGTTTCTACTAACAGGCACCCCTGAGCTGCAAATAATTGAGTATGAGTGGTCATATTTAACTTGTAGGATATCCTATATTTGTATGTTATTTCTATCATTTTTCAGTTGTGTGCCTAAGATGTAACTAAACAGTTCATTATAAAAATTCTTTGCAGAGAATGAGGGTACACTAGAGAGGAAATATCGCAACAACTCCACAGAATACAAGAAATATGTTCCATATATTTAAAACATGTATAAATGTTTCTTGAAAATTGTTCCCAGCTTACTTGAAAAAAAAATTTCTTTTGGATCAGCCTTTAATTTTATCTTCAAAATATCCTCTTCTTATTCTTGAAGAGTTTTTGCAATTATACATAAGCATGCTATTGGGTCCGTGTTGTGCTCCAAAATAAATTTGTAAAGACGTGGCTGATCATGAAATTTTGGAAAGCACAAGTAATAAGAAAAACTAGTTTGTGCTTTAAAGACAAAATTCCTAGTTCCGCTACAATTTCTTAAATGCTTCTACTCCATTTAGTGATTCAGCCATCTTAATTAATTTGACTGGATCTTCTTATTAACATGATTTAGTCCACAAAAAATTTCAAAATGTATGTATTATTTATGAGCTCAAAATGTACAGGATGGACTTAATTTGAGGATAGTTCAATTGTAAGAAACATTTAGTAGAAAGTTTAATTTAATTAAATATAAACCAAAGCTGGAAATGACTATAACTAAGTATTTATTTTTTTGTCTCATCTGACATTTGTCACAAATACCAACTTTACTCGCCCAAAAAATTACTTATTCTCAGTTTTAAGTTACACATTGTAGGATATTTTGTGAAACTTCTTTATGAATTTCAAAAATTAATATAAAAATATATGTCTATGACTGCATAATACTAAAAATAATTATAGAATATTTAAAATAAGTCTAATTTCTTGCACAGTAATTCAATTTAATATTTAAAATTCTTTCAAGAGGATAGCTTTTCAAAATCTGACTACAAAAATGATCCTTTTTGCAAAAAAACTAAAGTAAAATAAAGGGCATGCTTACTCATGTGTATTTAGCTTGATTTTACATCAACTGGAAATAAATAGTTTTTCTATTTCCTGGAATAGATGTTTCATCTTGATTTGAGTGCATATGGGTTGTGACTGAATGGCCACGGGGAGCGTGCATTTTGCCAGCATCATGCTGCTGGCCAGCTCCTGGACACAATGAGTATCACTGTGTAACATAAGCAAAGCGAAGAAGGCAAAGGTGTATGCATCCATTTAAAGAAAAAACATTATTTTGGCTTGAGTTTAAGAGTGACGTCTTGGACCAATTACATGTGTTATTTCTCTCATTTCTGTGACAAAATCAGTAGCACGTAACGTGTGTGCAAAGAAAGATGAACCCTGGCCGGTATGGCTCGGTGGGGCATCGTCTAGTTCTATTCCCTTTCGGGGCACACGCATGGATTGTGACCTCGATCCCCAGTAGGGGGTGTGCAGGAGGCAGCCCCATCAATGTTTCTCTCTCTCCCCCTCGCTTCCTCTCTCTCCAAAAATCATTAAAAATATTTTTTAAAAATAGAAAGATGCCATAGCCAGTTGGCTCAGTGGATAGAGTGTCAGCCTGCGGACGGAAGGATCCCAGGTTCGATTCCGGTCAAGGGCACGTACTAAGGTTGGAGGCTCCTCCCCGGCCTGGGCCCTGGTCAGGGCTCCTGCAGGAGGCAACCAATCGATGTGTTTCTCTCACATCGATGTTTCTCTCTGTCTCTCCCTCTCTCATCCCTAAAAGTCAATGGAAGAATATTCTCAGGTGAGGATTGGAAATAGATAAATAAAAAGTAGAAAGACGAAGCTTTCTTTTAGAGGAGTCAATTAAAGACTAGGCATGTTTCAACTCTCGCTGGATTGTGTGCTGCAGACACGGGTTTCCTTCCCTAGAAACGTCATCACTTGCAAAATCTTCGTCTCGATTCCATGTGATGTGCCCGTCTCATACTTACTCTCTCGCCAGGGGGGCCTGGGGGGCCATCGCCGCCCGAAGTGCCCTGCCAACAACAGAAGGAAAAACGCGGTGAGGTTGCTGCGCCAGCATCGGCTCCGACGGAGCCCTTACAGCAAAGCCCCCGAAACAGGCCCCGACGGTACCTTCGGGCCCGGCTTCCCGGTGGGGCCGCGCGCTCCTCTGGACCCTCGAGGACCCTGCAGAGAACAGAAGACCATGTGGTTCTCGGGCCACGCCACGCCAGAGGCACCGGAGACGTTTGTATTTCTGGAGAAAAGCATCTTGGAAAATTAAGTCCACAATGACAATGTGGACTGAATGTCAGGTACCCACCGTGGGACCGCGCTGCCCGCGAGGGCCCGGCTTGCCCGCGACGCCCTGCCAAAGACAGTGGAGACAGGGTCAGGGTTAGCGGCACAGGGCACCGTCTGGCCCAGAGGGGTCCTCGGGCAAGAACATTACACTAGCGCGTCCAGGCAATATACTTAGGCACCGTACCCGTGCACCTTTCTCTCCGTTGGCCCCTGGGAAGCCGGGAAATCCGGTGGAACCCTGCGAAGATGAAAAGGACCCACCGTGAACTTGGCAGCTGACATGTAAACCACAAGCGGGACGTCTCTGGGAACACAGTGCTTCTCACAAGCTGGTCACATGCAAGTGAAAAGTGTCTCTCTAATGCGCCATACAAACTCCACCCGTGTATTTAAAGACCACTTACAGGGGCGTCGGCAATCCTGGGGGCAGCGGAAGCATGAACGGATAAAACAGATGTTCAGTTTTTTGCTTTCGGTAAAATCACGAGTCAAATATGTCATTTCTCATATTAGAAAATAGCAACTACAGGGCATTTTATAGTCAGTTAATAGATAACGTCTAAGCCTTCATACTTGCTTCAACTCTGAAGAAGAATCCTGTGTTTCGATATGAATAATCACATATTAAAATGAGCATTTTACACAATCTTGTCCTGAATTAGCATTCTGGGATGAGTCTACATAGCACTCTTCACTGAGTAATTTTATGTCCTTAGAACTGGATGAAGTCACAGACGCTGAACATCTCCCTCCACCTTCCCTGTGTGATGTGTGACTGTGGTCCAGCGTCACAGTCCTGCTCTGGGCATTTCAAAAACATAAGTCCAAGACTTGTCTTTGTCAAGTGTTCACCTAAATACTTTGGGGGTGTTCATTCTCTTTGAACATAGTTGTTTTCTCTTCTGTGAAATGAGGGCAGTCAACATCTTACAGGAACTAAGGAATTTGGGGGAGATGGGAATCAAGGAAGGCAAGGTGTAAAACTGACAATGAGCCCAGCTGAGGTGGCTCCG
The DNA here is from genome assembly GCF_951640355.1 of Cnephaeus nilssonii. NCBI lineage: Eukaryota > Metazoa > Chordata > Mammalia > Chiroptera > Vespertilionidae > Cnephaeus > Cnephaeus nilssonii. The sequence goes on from NC_137092.1 coordinate 3,498,670, forward strand.
TGGTTGAGCATGGACCTATGAACCAGGAGGTCACTGTTCGATTCCCGGTCAGGGCACATGCCCGGGTTGCGGCCTCAATCCCCAGTAGGGGGTGTGCAGGAGGCAGCTGATCCATGATTCTCTCTTATCATTGATGTTTCTAACTCTCCTCTCCCTTCCTCTCTGAAATCAATCAATCAATAAATATATATATTAAAAAATGACAATGATAGCAATAAATAATGGCTAAAGATGTAATAAGCACAGTAAAAGCATTATGTCATTTTCTCTACAAACAGTCACATTTTATAAATGAAATATACTCTAATTTCTCCTTGTGCACATGTCCAGACTTCCATCTGCTCAGAGATTCCTGTGAACAGGACTGAGGCCGTTTGCCTCGGTACTGTCTCATTAAATGAGTAGATTAGGACTCCAATCCGTGCTGTTCAACTTGCTAATTATCAGACCCTGGGACGGGGTAGAGAGCGTGCTTCCACACACTCACGTTTCCTCTTTAGACCATCGTGGGAACTGAATGCAGCAACGAGTGAAATGTCCATCAAAGAGTGGAAGGCGGTCCTATTTGACACGTGTCCATGCATGGGAGGAAGGGCAATGAAGCCTTCTTTGACTGGAATACACTTTGCTTTTTAACCCCCTCATTTGGACTGAATGACCCCTTACTGTCTCTCCAAGTGACAAATGGAGCGATGGCTAACATCATGGCCGTCAGGTCCCACGCAGACCTTTGCTTCAGGAATCCACATTATTAACAGTTTCTCCAGGTCTTGCGTACAGAATGGAGGCCATCAATTCCCATGCCCTCCCCATGTCAGGAAAGTGTGCAAAGCCCGTGGTAGCTGATGGTCAAAACACTAACCTGAACGCTCGGCTAAGCTATTTTTATGACCCATTTCCCAATTTATCTCTTCTGCTCATAGAGATGACCATGTCCGACCTGAGGACAAATGTCAGGATGCGTAATGTTCACATAATGGGGGAGATGTCTGCAAATTACATTCCTGAAGGCTTTCAAAGCCTCTTTTCTTTCTCTACAGAGAAGCAGATAGTTGTGTCTGGTACAGTATTACTTTGTGATATGCTGGGAATTTGATAAGCGAGTATAACTGAATATGAAAATAATTTACTCCTATCAGATTTTATTTAGGAACAAACATTCACTTCTGTCCCGAGTGGCCTAGATGAGTAACACATTTAGAGAAATTCCACTAAAACAAATGGCTCTTATGCATCAATTTCATTTTTAATAAATTTATTTTGTTATATAGCTTCTACTCTAAGGAATTTATGGGAAACAGACAAAAATGTCCAATCTAACAACTAAGCAGTCTGTATAAATCATTCTTCTTTTTCCTCACGGAAGGAATTATCACCAGATACCTAAGTTCCATGCCGAGGCATCATCTGATTTTAAATAGAAAAAAGCAAACAGCACGCAAAAGGCCAAAAGTCAAAGCTTAATGGCAAAATAGGCTGTCAGTCAGTGTGAAAGCATAAAATATTACTTTAAATGCTGTTTTAACCATCAACGTGTCCTGTCTTAAAATAGATATTACTTTTTGAAATAGCTACCTATCATTTTATAGTACACAAGATGGGTGCATCTAATACCCACCAAGATTTTGCTAGTAAGATACTGGATAAATTATATTGCCTAATTATAGTCTTTAAATTGCTTGAAGATCAGCAGCCAAATTTCACTTTTAATACAAAAAAGATTTAAATCTATTTAAAATTCACTGGCTTCCACATAGGAAAGTTATCTTTGAAGTTATCTGTGATCTTTGATGTGCCAATCATTTTTTGATTGTAGAACTGAGAAACATAAATGGTTTCTGAGCATAGAATAAAATGTATGAAGAAAAGTTATAGAGAATCATAAAGACTAAAATTTCAACTCAAACAATTGACCTGTGAAAAACAGCAAAACCTAAGGATGTCAAACTCACAAAAGGAAATTCAAGTAACATGACAGTTTCGTGTTTTTACATCAAAGCACCAGCACAGCTGCACTTCACCTTCCTAATTAGATCAGTGATTCCGGGAGTAAGGGAGGAGAGCTGACCCCCAGGGCGGTGCGGGAATGTCTTCTCACTCCCAGCACTTGTGAGAAATGCTTGGCATTTGAAGAGAAGGAAACTGAGAGGCAGGACAGGGGAGTGGGGATGGGAGTTAACAGGACAATTCCTAATCAGTGCTTGAAACACAGCCACGGTCGGGGAATGATGACTGCATTCGTTTAAAGTCAGACACATAGGACTCCTATTTTACCAGGGCTCAAAGGGTCATGTTCACCTCCTACCACAGAGGAAATATGAATTATAATATGTGTAATACGTATTTTCTAGAAAATAATTTTTCTAGAAAAATTACAAGACCACACAGTAAGCCTAAAAGAGTGTTGTCACATGACGATGCGTGCCTGTTTTCTCGTTTGTGAGGAGAAAGGACATTTCTCTCTCCCACTGATTATTAGTGAAGCTTCTTAATAAATAAATGTTTGGGGATTGTTATATAATTAGGATTTATTTCTACCTACTATACCTGTCAAGCCTGAATGGGTCAAACAGAGATGGATGGTAGATAAACAGATAGATACACAGATAGATAATCGCATGGGTATTTAACAACCTTAATATCAATAACCAAGATTTATATATTAACTCGTTTAACCACTTTACTGTATCTAGTCAATGCAACAAGTGCAGCCGTAACAACATTCTATCATTAGCTTGAGAAAAATGAGCACACCAGGGTAAACATGTATTTTTAAAACCATCTATGTTTATCCATAACATATATGTAATTCAATTAGGAAAATATAGCATTTGGGTGGTGGAGGGGGTTGAATGGTGGCCCCCCCAAAAATATATATTTGACATGGAAGCATGGAACATACGGACAAATCTCAGAAGGAAGGGGGTGGGGAGGCAGGAAGAGATTAACCAAATAATGTACACACATGTATGCATAGCCCCTGGGCACAGACAAGAGGGTGGAGAAGGCCTGGGGGGGTAGTGCGGGGTGAAGGAGGTCAATGACAGGGGTAGGGGGACATCTGTAATACTTTCAACAACAAAGATAACTTAAAAATAGTAATAAATGCATTAAAGTAGATAGACTTACAACGGGAAACAACTGCACTGGAATAGAGTTATCAAACATTTTTTTAAAAAATTGTGATAGGGTAATAATCTATGTGTTTCTTTGATAACACACTTTAAATTACAAGATCTAACAGGTCTAATAGTCATTTTGAATGAGTGGAAGTGAAATTTCAAGATACTGTCATATTATATGCCCCCTCCCCCCCCCCAAAAAAAAGGAAGGTAACCAATTTTAACTGTTTCTACAAAATGTTGGTAAATAAACTCTAAAAACCAAGCTAATTATTTTACCTTTGGACCTTGTCTTCCTGGATACCCGGGCAATCCTGGAACACCAAGTTTCCCCTAAAGTTAAAAAAAATTCTAGGTTGAGTTAACCTTAAATGATAATTTTAGTCATTTTTCTAGAAGGACCACGTATTTGTACACCAGAAAGAAAGATCTGCAAGTTTCCGCCACACTTCCCCTCTATTCTTCATCCGAAGAGGAAAAAGGATGCTTCAAACACGTTTCTAATGAGCCAATGGCCACTCGCTCCCCGTGGTGCCTGAGTGACAGGGAACCTGGGGCACAGAGCCCGGGTGATGGGAGAGCTGGGAGCCTCGGGGAGCGGTTAAGCCCGAGTAAAGAAAACACCTAAGCTCTTTCAACATCGCATGTTACTGAAAGTTAGTTGATGTTGATTAGAAAGTTCATCCTTTTGATAAAAGTATTTCAGTCCTCACTATAAATATAAAGCCAGCATTCACAAGTTCATTACCCTTGTCTCGCTGAATAAGTTAAATAACTGTATTAAGAAATTCTGACCCAATTTTGAGCAGTTCTTCTTTTTTCCTCTCAAGTATCTGCATCAATAAATATACATAGGCTGCAAGTTATAGCTAAGTAATGATTTCTGTGGAGTGTTAACTCCTGCAGGTGGCCGCCCGAATGTACGGCCATATTGTACTAGTGCAATGAGATTATATCTCCATCTAAAAAATGCTAAAACCAATGATACATAACAGTGGTGTCCAAAGATGTGTAACAAATACTTGGAGGATTAAGATGCTATACTAACAAAAAATGGCCCCCCTGGAAAACCATTAATTTAAAAATCATAGATGGAGAGGAAACTAAATTAAATAGATGAATAAAAGATGTTTGTGGAATTTTACTGTGATTCATTTTTCTTAAGATCTTATGAAAGCACACTTTATAAAATATGTGCCAAAGTCTTAAATATTAGACCCACATGGTATCAGTCTTTCTTACGTACACTTAGACAAAATAAAAACAAGTCTAAGTTACTAAGTACTACATTAAAAGACGAGCCGTACTTAATGAACGAAGTATTTTACTAGATGAAGCACGGTCAAAAATTAGGATTAGGATTTCTGACCTAGCCATTATAGACTGAACTGAAGAGCTGTCCGATTCCAGGTCAGCCCTGCACAGATGGACAACAGGCAGACCAGCCCTAAGGGCACTGGGTGATGTTTGCAGAGAAGGAATCACCTAGCAACGCCTTCCTGTCATTAAGTGGCTCACAACTACTTATGGACATGCTTGAATTTAATAGGATCCTCTTCACTCCCAACGTGGATCATTAAAAACACTTTTGAGTAACCACGAAGCATTTTCTTCAAGAGCATCTGTGGGCTTAGAGTTGCTCACTGACCTTCTCTCCGGCTTGACCGGAAGGACCGGGGTCCCCCGTGGGACCTGCTCGACCTTTAGGGCCTTCAGGGCCATCTTCTCCTCTTGGACCTAATTGACCGACTTCTCCCTGAAACGCAGAGCAACAACATTTTTGAAACTTAAAATAGACTGGAGATTGAATGGCAAAGATTACAGCCCATCAGGAAGTCACCTTCTTCACCTCCTGACCTGTTTGCTCATGTTTTATCTATGACAATGAGGCTTGAAAGTATCTGACGTTAATTAACAAACAGATGATATAGTTTGACGCTGGACAACCTACAGAAGCCCATGCTACTATGTATCATATTAAATTCATTTTAATGCATCTGTGTTGCAGAATGAAAGAGAGAGAAAAGTACGAATCAAGATTAGATAAATATAGGGTGGCAGGAGATGCCAGCTTCATTATACCACTTTGTAACAATTATTTTGACCTAAAGGCAATTGAGAAGCTGATATATGCAATAACAGATATATGCAATACCATACAACTGTACACTAGAAACCTGTATAATTTTTTAACCAGTTTCCTCCTAATAAATTTAATTTTTTAAAAAAATTCTCTGCCCGCCCCTTAATTGCCTAAAATAAAGACTTAAATTTGCAAAGGCGTCCTTCCTCCCCTTACAACCAGGAAGGACAGGAGCTAATCACTGGAGACAATGAGTCCTTTACCACCTGGGATCCAGAGCAGACACGCGGGGTTTCTACAACAACACATTTTACTGAAGAGCCCCTAGTTCCCCTTTTACGTGCCTTCCAACTATCTGCAGTCCTGGGAGCTCGAGGTCCTCTTCCTGTGTCTCATCACTTCTCTAAAAACGTCTTGTTCCTTTTCTGAAAGGCTAAGTAAGCCAAAGTGCCCACCACCCCTTTGAGCTACTACTGGTCATCGCTGAGTGCTCCAGGTATAAACGTGATGCACCAGCCAGCAAACGTCTCTTTACTTTCTCTTGCTAACCCTCTGTTGTCAGGCTGATTTGAAAGGGCTCCAGCCAGAGAACCTATCAGGATAGTAAGAAAAAGTAATAGTTCCTCTGACAACAGCAACTCTGGAAATCACTGTTTGGAATATTTAAAAAGTTCTCCATTTCAGACTTGGTTTTCATCTGCACTAGGTACTAGGATATGAAAGATGTAGCCACCATCCTGGGAACAGGCTTTATATGAACTCTTAGGGAATCAAAATATTCTCCAGTTTGCTTCTTTTGCAGATTGACCAGCTACTATTATGTTAGTTATTAAATAAATCTTCCCAATAAAATGTTAGTATACTTTAGGTGACTCACATTTTTGTTTGTCTTCTAGATATTCATTACCAGAAAAAAAGGGTTTTTTAAGTCAAAAATTCAAAATCACCATATAGTACAAATTCATACAAGTTGCAGGTATATAGTTTTCAGGCAGCATAGCTCACTATATACAACTAAATTGAGAAGAAATCCATTGTTACTTCTTTCAAGCAATTTTATCATTGATTTTTTAAAATGTCTATAAACAATATGGAAATTTAATAGAACATCTAAAAGACAACTGATTATATTATCTTCACAAAGATTAAAATGCCTAACTTTTATATAAAAACTGAGTAATATCTTGCGTAATACGAACATTTTTATTTATCCTGTGCTGATACTTCCAATATTTAACTAAAAGAGTATGCACACACTCACACACACTCACACAGACACACACACACACACTCATGCACATTCACACACTCACGCACATAATTTTATGTACTAGTGGAAATTTTCTTTTCACTTACTCTGTCACCTTTAAGACCCATGTCACCTTTGAATCCTGGGAAACCATCTTCACCCTAAAAATACAAGTAATAAACAGGTGTTTGAATATAAAATATGGCTAAGTACAATGTAAATACTGATAATTAGGGAAAATTCTTCTGAGAAATGTGCATCCTCATTGTAAAACTTCCTCCTCGCTCTTCTAACCTGTTCCCCCGTACCCTTCTATTTTACCATAATTAGTCAAATCTTTAAATAATTTTCTAAGATAATAAAATAAAATAATTTTTAAATTTTGGAAATATTTTACAAATGTGTCCATTAAATTTTCTCTTATCTTGTGGGGGATATAACTATTCTCTTATGACAACATGTATTCTGTGCTACTTGAAGAAAAAGTAAATATTTAAATACTTATCCTGTTAACTTTGGATTCCAAGAACTTTGAACTTCCAAATACAATGTCTTTACCCTTCACTTACTGATTTATACTGAAGAATTCTGTATCATGCGTTTTGTAGCATGTGCTTGAGATAAATGCTTTCCAGCTCAACTTGTTCTCTGTCTAATCACCTCTGTACAGGTGGAGAGTGAGCAAATCAATATTTTCCTTTATCTGTAAATACAGATTGCTCACCGACGCATCCTATGCACAGACCAGTGTTGCTGAAATACGGGCATCCTGTAGCCAAGACGGGAGACATTCTGGCTATAAAAATATGTCCTATCAATCTTTAGTGAACTCTGAACCGTTAAGAAGCATCACAAATAACCTGATCATCTCCTAATTTCAGGAAAAAGATTAAATTCCGAGTGAATCATTATCCATATATTTAAAACATTAATTGAGCAATTACTGCTTTCAGAGTACTGTGGAGTATTTGGACGTTTTTGTTTTACCAATAAAATGAAGGCAGAATATTTGGGTTCGTTTTGGTACAGATGGAGTAAAATGGTTGTTTGGAGAAAAGATGTGCTGGTGAAGAAGATGATGATGGTGATGATGGTGGTGATGGTGGTGATGGTGGTGATGGTGGTGATGGTGGTGATGGTGGTGATGGTGGTGGTGGTGGTGGTGGTGGTGAAGATGATGATGGTGGTTTTGTTAAGGATCCCAGGACAGGAGGAATAGGGAAACTGAGACAGGAAAGTTAAAACAAGGCCAAACAGCCTGGGCAATTTGCAGCCAGCTTGTAGCTAACAAGCCATTACCTTCCCGAGCCAAGGACTCAGAGCAAATGGTTAAAAGCCTCCCTAGGGACAGAATACAGAAAGGGAGGGGGAGAGGGAGAAAGAGCATTTTTACTCCCTAAGAGAAGCCAGCAGCCTCAAGGCTTGGCAAGCTGGGTTGCCAGGTGCTCCTCATGAATTCTGGAAAGGCCACAACAAGTAAAAAAATAAAAAGGCTCTGAGCATTCATCTGCACCAAAATAGGCAGCAGAGGCGTTCTGAAGCCATAGACAGGAGGTGTATAAGCCTCGGACCCCCACCCAACCTGCTCTTCAGTTTAGCTGAGAGCCGTCTGCGCTTCATTCGCCAGGTGTAGAGGTTTGCTTGCTTTGCTTCTGCTTTTTTTCAATAAAGGTGCACGCTTTAATCACTTTAATAAACTGGCTTTTCACCACGCAAAGTTTCTCACAAAAATTCATTTACATGAGAAGACAAGGACCAGGTTGGGTTCCGCCCTCCCCCCTGGCTCAGGGCGCTGGGGAACACCTCTCTGGTGTGGGTGAGAGGGGCCTACCACAGTTTTGAGGCAAAAAAAGGGAATTGGAGGAGGGGCGGTTGGTATCTTCCTGAGTCGGTTCGACTTGCGTAGTTTGAGCAAAGGACATTTCAAGGCAGAATAGAGCGGGAAACACTGATGTACTTCCACATCCTGCTGCCAAGATGACCTCTCACCCACAAAACTAGTCACATCAAGTTTCACTTTACTCCAGGGCAGTGGCTCTCAGCCTTCCTACTGCTGCCACCCTGTAATACAGTTCATGTTGTGGTGACCCCCAACCATAAAATTATTTTCGTTGCTACTTCATCACTGTAATTTTGCTACTGTTATGAATCATCATGTAAATATCTGTGTTTTCCGATGGTCTTAGGCTCTACAGCAGCCCACAGGTTGAGAACCGCTAGCAGGGTCGCCTAAGACCATCGGAAAACACAGATTTTACACTACAATTCATAACAGTAGCAAAATTACAGTGATGAAGTAGCAACGAAAATAATTTTATGGTTGGGGGTCACCACAACATGAGGAACTGTATTAAAGGGTCATGGCATTAGAAAGGTTGAGAACCTCTGCTCCAGTGGATGCAAATGCCTAATCATGCCCTCGCCCCCTCCCCTCCCCCTCCCACGTGAGCTAGATCTTGCTCAGCTGGCTCTCTTCTCTTTGGTCTTGAATCTCACTTCCCCGACCCAACACTGGGGGAGTGGGGGCTAGAAACTCTGATCTGCTTTTCCATTTGTCATCTCGCTTCGGTTTCCACTCTCACACACACACTGCAAATCTTGACCTTCTCCGTCCACCTGGGGACACTCTGCCCTTCTTTCTTTAAAAAAGAAAAAAATCAATTGCATGTGTTACAAGTTACTAAGCTCCAAGGTGCATCCGTGGCTGCGAACCACAGAAACGTGCAAAGGCCACGCAGACCAGACTCGGCGGCCGGCACCTCGCTCCGCTGTTCAGAGAAGCAGAAACACCACCACGTGGGGAGCCCACACGTGCAGGTCAACAGGAACAAACCGAACATTCCCCTCAAGACCTTGCAGCAACAACAACAACAAAACACACGCCCTGCCCCCAAAAATTCCCCTTGCCCATTTTGCAAACAAAACAGAAAAACCAAACAGAACCAAATCAAGAGCGGACTGGAGCACTTGCGGCCGTTTGGAAAGAAGCTGTCACCATTTTATAGCACTTTTTTTGGTCATTTTAGGCAGCACCACTGGACTTGGCAAAAGGAAAAGTCCTTGTGGAGAGCGCATAACATTTACACCATGCACACCACGGCAGCGGCGCGAAGGGTGCAGGTCCCGCACCGAGGCCACCAGCCCGCACCAACGAAGGCTAAAGCCCTGCCGCCGATGACCAACCGCTGTCACGCTGCCGACACGCGCCAGCTTAGCCTCCAGGCCCCGCAGTGCCGAACCTCCGTTTCCAAACACAGAACCGCGCGGCGGGAACCACGTCTCACACAGGACTGACCTTCAAACGCGGTGGGCGAGGCTGCCAGGGCGTGTCCCAGGACCTCAGTGTCCCCCCAGACTCACCGCTCTGCCCTGAACCTCTATAAGGGCCACCCCTCCACCCGGCTCTCAGGCTCTCAGCGGGGCCAGGTCTCCTGCATTCTCCTAAATGGTGAGAGGTGCGTGCCCGTTAACCCCTGAAGCGCCGGTGCCCGCTGCGTTTCGGACCCTCGACCACAGCCTATCCAACAGGCCGCCCGTGCCTCGGGGTGGGCTTGGCAAGCTCTGCTCAGGCCCGGACATATCGGGGCATTCTGGGCAGGAGACCTGCACCTGGAAAGGGATCCCATCTGGTGTCTTGGCCAAAGCGAAGAAGTCCCACTGGTGTCGACGTTCCCTTTAAGACAGAAGCGTGCCGTTTCCCAAGTCCCGGCCAGAGAATCACCTGTGGGGTCAGGGCTCGCCCTGCGCCCAGGGCCACTGGGCAAGCAGGCACGGACACGCGGAACAGGCCCACGGGACTTCCTCCTGACCAGTCTGTCCCCATCACCTTTCCCCAGGGAGCGAGGTGGCCGCAGGGGCCCAGGTCCCGTGAGAAGGACTGCCTGGGCTCCCCATCAGGGCCAGGCAGGCGGGTGTGGGCTGGGTGTGTCTTTTAAGGGAGAGCACAGGGAGCTGGATGCTGTTCCTCTCACCTGTGCTTCCACCACGTTCACAGGACACACAGGCGATGACTTGAATTCGTAGGCACCCACACAATACATGGCTTTTTTAAACAGCGGACACTACCGCATTCTGAGATTTCCAGCCCTAAAGTGGTCAGGTCTGAATTCATCTTAAACACAAAAAACCCAGAGTTTGAGAAGATGTGTCAAGGAGGCATTCACTCATGTCCTCAGGAAAAAACCTGAGTCCAAACAATAGCGGTTTTTAATTCTTGCCCCTTGACCTTTGGTTAACAATGAATGTTGTTGTATGTAAAAAGAAAATAGTTTTGACTTCCTTTTTTTTAATCTCTTATAAGAGAAATGATTGATTATAATCCATACTCAGGAAAAACTAATTAATATACATTAAGATTCATTAGGACTTAATGGTTCTGTATAGAGTTTTAAAATAAGAATTCTTATCATTCTAAAATAGTTTTCTTCAAAATGTATTTAAATCTAGGTAAGTAATACCCAGTTAAATTAATATGTGGTATGAATAGAAGAGATAGCAAAAAAAAAAAGTGCCTTAGAGATTTGTTTGGACCGTATTCAGTCTCATTTTACAGACTTAGAATAAGCCTCCGGGAAAGTGTACCATCTAAGTTGACATGAGTGGTTAATACAATGAGAGTCAGAACCCAGAACTTGCAACTCCAAGTTCACAATAGTAATTCTTTTCCCAGAGGTCTACTTGTTTCTTCTCAGACCATACAATAATCTCAAATTATCTTCCTGCATATAAGCCATATACCTTTATTTTTTTTCCTGAGGAGACTTCTCACAGATAGCACATCATCTGTCATTTTGAAAATATAAATTTAACAGCTGATAGCTGCATTTTGAAAATGAAATGTATTTTAAAAACATTTACTTTATAATTATTCGAAGTGTGTGCACACATTTTTGGGGACACCCTATAGTGGCATACCTTGACAATGCTCCAGAAGTTACTTTTATTTTTTTCAGAAAACTAAATTAAAATGGATGTAGTAAGTCCATCTCCTGTTATCTATTCTTTATAATATCAAATCCACTCAAAGTACTGTTGGTAAAATTCTGACTAAGGGAATGAAAAGTCACATTGAAATCAACATTGCTATTCCATATATTTCTCACCAAATCTACCAACATTTGATAAGAAACCCTATATCTTTAAAAATATAATATTGTAGTAAGAAAACTCAATACTGACTCTGAGTCCTATCATTCAGTTTCAACATAAGTGTTGAAGGATTTTGGGGGGAGCTCTACACTTATATTAAACATTTATATTTTTTAAATTTCAATGTTAAGTTCTTTGTCTAAATACAATTAAGCTATAAATGCTCTATAGAAGATTCCACATTCTTTCATCCACCTCTGCCTGGTTTTAATCTTTATTTCCTTCTCTTTAATATTTCATCTTTAATTCCTTCTAACCTTTATTTCCTTCTCCTTAATACTCCATCTTTCATTCCTCCTGGTTTTAATCTTTATTTCCTTCTAATTCTTGTGCTGTGCAAACAGTACCACATGGGGAGTCTTTCTCTCCCCCAAGTGCTTTTCACTGTCACCTTTTGCACTGAGTTTCAATGTGTGGATCTGGGGGATTTTAGTCGAGAAATAAACACTCCTCTGGTGTGCACATAATTAAATATTGAACAACCCCTGCATAAAATATATCTTCTAAAGGCCAATCTTATGATTTAGAAAAGTTAAATACATGTAAGGAAAAAAGGAATGCAGGATTCATTCTGTTTATAACGTTTCTTGTTTCTGGTCTGTAATTTGGTCCTCACTCCAGGTTATAAGCATATATATTTTTTAAGTTTTCCGAATACAAGGTATAAAATTATATTTGCATTGCCTGGGACATAAGAAAGCACAATATGCCATTTGGTGAACAGAATTTCTTCAGTGAATTTACATTTTTGATATAACGGATACAGTCACTGACACCACTGAGTGAATTGTAATTTACCTTTTCACCTTTAGAGCCCTTGAGACCTCTGACACCATCTGCTCCCTGTGGAAAAATTAGAAAAAGTAAATGACTGTGATATTTTCCATCGAAGTTAAGTGATGTGGGGAAACACAGCATTTACCTTCACTCCTCTGGGGCCGGGGTAGCCAATCGGACCCTGTGGACCAGGCGGACCCTGAAACACACCGATTGCAAATTAAGTAAGAATGCATTCAAAGTCCTGCTTATGCTATAATTTTACCAGATAATCAACAAGAATATGCTCTTTTTCTACTGTGGGCAAAGATTTCTTGGGTTGTTTATTTCTAAAGCCAGAAATGATAAATAAACCATGTGACTAGCCCTACTTATCCCAAACTTATCATGTCATATATTCATGCTAAAAATAAGATAAATATTGTGAGTATGTGAAGTAATATAATAATTATACATAATTAATAACTAATTTTCTAACCCTGAAAAAATATCTGATGTCCTCAGTGGCTATAATAGACAATTACAGATTAACTAAGAGGATCAATCATTTCTAACCAACAACTCTGTATAAATTTGTAGCATTCACATCATTAAGAATATGATCAAAATGATGTCTTTTCCACAGCTGGTTTCATGGCACCAGTCTACATAAAGGAAACAATATATTATATGTAATATATAATTTCTGCAGGAATGCTGAGTATTTTAATAAGAATCCAAAACAACTCTAAATAAGAATGATCCTGCCCTTGCTACTATAACCCCAAATAGTATTAACATTGAATAAGTCTTATTTAGATATTTTGATAATTGTTGCTCTTACAATCCATCTGCGCTTCCTTAAGAGTTGCCAGAAAGTAGTAAGTGACGATGAAGTTTGAGTGACAGAAACAGTGTAACGATACTCAGTAGTTCTGGTCCAAGTTCACTATCATAATTCATGGTCATTTACTCCACATTGACTACATATGCAGAATGCGGATTTATTTCTGACCATGAGAACATTTTTAAAAAACAGCAAATGCAGTCTAACAAAATGGCTAATACAAAATTAAAAGTTACCTAATATGTATCTGTTTATTATAACCTAAACAAAAGCAATTCTAGGAACCTGCCATATTTAAATGGTAGCAAACATTCTTTTGGAAATGAAGACATGTTTACAGGTGGAGATGAATTCGTTTCTGGTCCTTATTGTCTAATAGCCATGTCCCTAAGCAATCATGTATCACATATGTGTCATGTATGCATCGCGGAGATGATGAGCGTAGGCATGTTCTCCAGGAGGGGAGGGGAGGGGCATTTCCATGGATACTTCGTAACATACCAGAGCACCCTTATCTCCAGACTGGCCTTCTTTCCCAGGATGACCCTATATTTAGCAAAAAGATGTACTGGTAAGATGAAAAATGAAAGGCAGTTCATGGTACTATTACATTTTATTTTCAAAATATTGAGATATTACTTGTTATGTTTCAGAACAAATGGAACATTTTGCATCAGTGTGCATGGCCTTAAAGAACATTGAACACTGTGGCATTTTGGATAGGTGCAAGTTTTGTCAGCATCATCATGTATTTGAGAGAGCCTGGGAAAAACACATAAAATGATACATATTTGTATTCATCAATAATTCAACCTCAGTGTCAATTCGTCTTACATAATTCGTCAGATTTCAGTCTGACTTCTATTTTGCATATTGATCAATTAATCAGACATGCATCTTCAAAAGGGAACTAAGGCATGTGGGTGGGACCTTGAAAATACAGCAAGATCATAAATAATACTAATAGTGTCGATAATCAAGTTATTGAAAATTAATAAATAAAAACATGCAGCTCCATCACAATTATAATCAATAAGCACAAGTAGAGGCTGAAAGACAAATGTACCGTAGCTCTGAGTGAGAACCTACAATACATAGAGATGGAAGAATATCTGACTTCGGGTGGTGGGCACACAGGGCAATATATAGATCACGTATCATAGAAATCCACGCCTGAAGCCTGTATGATCCTATTCACCATGGTCACCCAATACATTTAATGTAAAAAAAGAAGTTTGAAGAGGAAAAAAGAAGCATCAGTAACAAATTCTTAAGAATAACAACTGTAGAGATTACAGAATTCCATTACTGATTGCTATGCAATAAACATTGCCATTTTTTTTTTAGAAAAGGAGGGAATCCCTGGAGCTGAGCAAATTAACGAATGGTGAGGAAGCCCAGGGGACTCTCGAGAAACTTGTGCTTTGAAAAGGAAGAGGGGATGGGGTGCTTTCTGTGGAAAGGAAAGGCCGCTGTGAGGAAAGGGGTGACGGTGGAAGGCTGAGGGCCTGGGGCAGAAAGGGGCGAGGCGGGCAAGGGGAGGCTCTGAGCTGGAGCACCAGGCTCTCCGAAGACCCCTGCGCACCAGTCAGGAGATGGGCCATGTGGTCGTGACCGTGAAAGGGGCTGGAGCGCCATGTTTGATTTCTGGCTCAGTGAGCTCGGATTCCTGAACGCATAAGCCACCTGGAAGGCCCACGGGAGGCTGTCTGGGACGGGAACACATAGAGGCTAGGGGGCAGGTCACTGTTACTCACAGGAGGCCCGTCAGCACCCGGGAGGCCCGCGAGCCCGGGTTTGCCTTGAGGTCCCTAACCAAACAGAGAGAGAGAGCGTGTTAGTTTCCAAAGTGAAAACGAGGAAAAGGCTGACTTTGTACATAGGAATCTACTACTAATACAATTTTTTAATTTAATCTTTTTATTGTTTAAAGTATTACAAATAGTAGTACATATGTCTTTTTTTTTTCCAATTGACCTTCCCCCAGGCTCCCCTACCCCCCAGCACATGTCCTCACCCCCCTCCCAGTGTCTTGCGTCCATTGGTTATGCTTGAGTCACTGGTTTTTATATATAAGCCACAAACACGTAAATGCTTTTGAACATATGATGTAGAAGAAATAGTACATAGAGATAATTAAAACCAAACTCAGCAGATGTGAAAAGAAACATGCTAATTTTGGGCCTGCTTACAAATCCTAAATGTGTCTTTTTATTTAATTTTTTAAAAATTTATATTTATTGACTGGCAGGAGGCAGCTGGTCAATGATTCTCTCTCACCGTTGATGTTTCCATCTCTCTCTCCCTCTCCTTTCCTCTCTGAAATCAATAAAAAGATATATTTTTTTAAAAGGACAAGGATATAGCAGGAATCCTAGGTGGTGGACATGGCTGAGGTGTTTCCATTCGCATAGTGTTTAGGAACGCCATGGCATTCATGTAGACTGAGAGCAAAGAGTTTTACAAGACCTGACTTAAATCTCTACCAAACAACAAAAGATGAAAGATAACCTTTAACTTGAGCAATTTAGATTTCATAACTGAGGTTAATAAAATCGCATTGAAAAGTTTCACTCCCCCTCACTAATGTGCAGTCACATGTGGCTGAGGAATTGAAGATTATGTAAGAACTATTATAAAACACAACATTTTCAGTGCAAGTATTTTGACTGTCACTGAAATTATCGTTTGCTACCTTATTTCTTAGGAACAAAATGTAGAGGTCTAATGCAGACTATTCCGTTAATTGTTACAGATGGAATACTTCTACACATGACAAGGACCCTGTGGGCGTTACTGCACGAATACTTCATTGTTGCTACATATTTAAGGGGACACTACGAATATTCAAACTCTTGTGCCAGCCCTGGCGGGCAGCTCAGTTGGTTAGAGTGCCATCCCCATACACTGCGGTTGTGGGTTCGATCCCTGGTCAGGGCACACGTAAGAATCAACCAATGAGTGCATCAATAAGTGGGACAACCCATCAGTGTTTCTCTCTATCTACCTCCCTTCCTCTTTCTCAAACCAATTTAAAAGTTGATTGTGGCATGACTGTAAATTTACTAAAGATCATTGACTGTAGACTTAAAACGAATGCATTTTTATAGTATGAAATTATACTCCCATTAAAGCTATTTTTTAAATTATATGTTCATAGAAATTAAACCTATACATAAGGGGGGGAGGCATTAGAAAGAGCAGCTGACGCTGCTGTTACGACAGTGGACGTGGACAGAGAGCAGCACTGAGGAAATCCAGCAGAGACGATCAGAAGGAAAAGACATCGCTTTCATTAAAGACTCACTCTTGTTTTGATCCAGGCATTGGGTTATTGACAAGAACATCATTTGTCATTTATATACAAGAAGCGGTGGCAATGATAACTTCACCATTTTCCCTTAATCAGATCTTGCCACAAACCCTCTGTCACAAGCAAACCTAATTACATTTCTTTAAATAATGAGAATGAGGAGAGAGAGAGAGAGAGAGAGAGAGAACACGGACGCACACCAGTGCCATTCTGAAATTAATGTAGCTGAGCATGTCACATTTGGAAACTATCCAAATGGAAACCCTGAGGCATGTCCTCACTTTCAGTTCGGGGGCGTATGAATGACTCCACACTGTACCCTCGTGGTTCAGCCCCAGATCAATTCCTTATGGCCAAGCCCCGGAGATGTCTTATCAAAAACACCCCCTGAGGTCGACAGCCCAAACCGCCCGCCAGACATCACTGGGCGGACAGAGAGACTCACCTTCTCACCGGGAGGACCGATGGGGCCTTGCGGGCCCGGGAGCCCCTGTATCAGAAGAAAGCAGGCCACGCGTCAGGTCACCTGGCAAGGACCACTTGGCAGAGCAGTGAGTGATGAGCCCTCTTTCCCAGGAAGGGGGTTGGGGCGTCTGCTCCAGCCCCCGGGGTCCCCCGGAAAGTCCCGGGACGCTCTGAGCCCCTCTGGGCCACGGGGCTCTCCGCATCCTGTTCGGCCCCCCCTGCAGGTGTGGCTCATCTCCCCACATCGCGAGCACCAACGCCCCACGTTTCTCTTGCAAGAAGGAGGCCTCGGCGGCACATTTGCTCAACGTTTTTGTTTTTAACTTACTTTTTCCGTCACCGTTGACATGCAGTATGATCTGGCATGAAGTCTGGTGCACAGCACAGCGGTCAGACCATCGCACACACTTGGCAAAGTGCCCCCCCCGCCCACTTCCGGTGCCCACCTGGCCGCGTGCAGCCACTGCGTGTACCCACGGTCTCCCCTGGCGGCGCTTGGCATCCCTGTCCGGGAACTGCCCACGTGCGCCTCTTACTCCCTTCACCCTGGCCACCCAGTCGTCCCCCCCCCCCTCCATCCCCCCCGCTCAAGTTTTTCTTTTTTCTTCTTTCTAAGGGGAAAGGGATTGTGTTCCTCCTCTCACACTGACAGCTCTGGGCTGTAAGTGGACACTCTGCGGCTGGGAAAGGCACCTCCTCACCCCACCACCTCAGAGGAGCTGCCGCTCACACTCACCTGCGGCCCGGGGTTCCCCTGCTGACCCGGGGGCCCGGGCTCCCCCTGGGGACCCTGCGTAGGAAAACACACAGAGACTGTAACAGCCATTTCGCATCACACGTGTTTGTTTTTCTTCTCGGTTGAAACATAGCCCCCACATCAAGTCCCCCTATAGACGGTCTGGAAAATCTTGCAGAATATGACCGCCCGCGGCATCTAACGGACTTCGCAAATGCTGTCAGAAAGCTCCATTTCCGATCTAGCCGCAGCAGGAGTCTGAGTCCCGGGGTTTGGCAGGGATGCGTTATTTTACGGACATTTATACGTACCATGTTGCCTTTGGGTCCTTGGGGGCCGTCTATCCCCGCGATGCCCTTCAATGAAAGAACAAAATACAGGGCTATTCACCAGCTGAGATGCTACACGGGAACATCAAAAAGACTAACCTTCTCATAGCACCGCGCCCTCAGCCCAGGGGGACTCAGACTCAGCCAGGATGAGTGAGGAAGGAGAGAGCTGTACCCTGGCCATCTGTGCTCACAGAGGAGAAAACCCAACTGCAGCCCCACTGGGCCGGGGATTTGATGGGAAACATCACAGGAGATCAGATAAACTCCGAGAGGAGCTGCTGAGACTGACCAGCAGCTGGCTGGGTCTTGGAGCATACACGCTGTGGTCGCCAATATTTAAGGGTGCACTAACTGCAGACACGCAGCTCTTTACTAGCCCTGGGCCGGTAGCTCGGTGAGCTGTCTGCTGAAGGCTGTCCAGCCGCCCAATGTCAAACCCAACCAGCTTCCCGAGAAGCCCGGCACTGGAGCAGTACTCACAGGCTGCCCGATGGGTCCTGGCGTCCCCCGCGGCCCCAGCAAGCCCCGTGGGCCCTGGAAGGAGACAAACAAACAAACACAGGCACATCCTCCTGAGAAATGCGCTCCCAACAGGCCCGCCTCTGAAGACATCTCAATGTCAAGTACAGAGTAAAAAGACCTGACGACCTCTCTGAACTCGCTGGAAGTGGCATTTAAGCCCATTTTCCGTGACACATCGTCAGTGTTTATACTGATCCGGAAGCCGGAATGGATGGCGGTGAGTATCTTTGTTTCTGTCAATTTCCGTAGGAACCACTGGGGATATTTTTAAAATAAGACATAGCTTAATGCTTTACGTATGTCACTGCTGGGTCATTTCTGACTGGAATGGCAGCACGGAATCGGATTAAACCTTACGTTTCTGCTCCTCACAGAGACGGGTCCCTGGTCCCCTCTGTTTTACATTTGCGTTAAGTCCATCCTGAGAGAATATTCCCGGAGGGAAAGAAGCTCTATCACCTGTGCAGACAGGTGATAGAAGCCCTTCCCCTGAGATGTTTTAAAAATTATTTTTGTTTAATCCTAATCAGTGTTCCTCCTCTCCCTTCCCCCTCCTCCATCTGCTGGGGTTTCCTCGCTTTGAAAAGTCAACACAGTAGTTCACGGTTTCTCATATTCTCTCAGCTCTCATGCCGTTGGGTCAACAGGCTCTATGAAGTGGCAAATCATTTCTATGTGAAAGTCCAGATAAAGCAGGACACAAGAGAACCATTATTTTTTCCCTAAATGACTCCTTGCACAACAAGAGTCATATTCTTGTATTAGGTGTACACAGACATGCCCCTGCGCGGGCTTAGGGCTGCCTCCAGTCTGGTTATTTGATGAACTAGCGTTGGGTAAAGCTTTCCAATTCATTTTCTTTTTTTTTTTTTTCATATATTTTATTGATTTTTTACAGAGAGGAAGGGAGATGGATAGAGAGTTAGAAACATCGATGAGAGAGAAACATCGATCAGCTGCCTCCTGCACACCCCCTACTGGGTATGTTCCCGAAACCAAGGTACATGCCCTTGACCGGAATCGAACCTGGGACCCTTGAGTCTGCAGACCGACGCTCTATCCACTGAGCCAAACCGGTTAGGGCCCCAATTCATTTTCATTAGTAAAATTCAGTGGAAGAAAGCAGAATCTAGCGCACTTTATTCTTTTCTCTGGCTTACTGAGCACTTCATGATGTAGTGTTTTTCTGGTAATAAGCTTCATTTATCCTAAATGCCCAAATCGGTTCTGGAGCTATTACTGATATTTAAAAAATTAAACAAAACAAGGAAACAGCAACCAAAACCAGATAAGGGTTTTTGTCTGACAAGATGTTATATTTTACATGTCTTGTCTCTCCAATGTCTAAGAACTGATACCAGAAAAACGCAATGTGTCCTTCAATTTTCTGACATAATAATTACCGGGGTAATTTGGTAATTAATAGTCACCTGCCTTTACCATTGACCTTAGTGTGCAGCCTCCCCGCTCCCCCCTCCCCCAGTACTCCTCCAAACAGGGTGTAATTGACAAAGAACGGAAGTTGCTTACGGCTTCCCCTGGAAGGCCCCGGGGTCCAATTTCTCCGTCTTCCCCCTGTCATTGCAGAATGAGTGGGAGAGGAGCACAATTAGACAATGTGTCATTGCTACGTGATCTATTCTCTTAGGTTTAATTTTAAGCATTTCCATAAAAAATAAAGTTTCACGTACCCTCATTCCGTCTTCGCCAGGAGAGCCGGGAGGGCCTTGGGGACCACGTTCACCCTAGTAAATACACACAAATGTGACTCGAACAGGAAATGAAGTAGACGGTTTAGAGGTTGGTTCTGTAGCTCTCCTACCACCCAGAACAGAGCCTTGGGCAGGAAGCCTTATGCTGTAGTGCCCTCCTCAGAGCTCCTCACAGATAAGCCATCATTTGACATGAACTGGTATCACACAGTATGCTAGGGAAATAGTCCCTTGATTTTCAAAACAAAAAGGTTTAAATTAAACACTCAAAATAATTTCCAGACATGGAATTATTATAAGGTAAAACATTAAAATATTATTTTCCTGAAAATTATTTCAAACGTGGATACA
Organism: Cnephaeus nilssonii; assembly: GCF_951640355.1. Lineage (NCBI taxonomy): Eukaryota > Metazoa > Chordata > Mammalia > Chiroptera > Vespertilionidae > Cnephaeus > Cnephaeus nilssonii. The sequence goes on from NC_137092.1 coordinate 3,519,306, forward strand.
CTTTGGTGATTTTAATTTCATTTGAAATTTTTCTGCTTCTAAAATAATTCATATTAAATCAGCACAACTCTAGAATACTAAAGGAATTTGGGATTTTTTTTAAAAAAGCAAAATTATGTATTTCTCTTGACATGTGGTATGCATACATTATCTTGCTAGGCAACGAGCTTTCCTTCCTTCCTTCCTTCCTTCCTTCCTTCCTTCCTTCCTTCCTTCCTCCCTCCCTCCCTTCCTCCTTCCTTCCTCTTTTCTTTCTTTATTTCCTTCTTTCTTTTTAAAATATATTCTCCAATTTACCTAAAGGTTATGCTACCTTCATTCTTAACTTCTAGAAAAGAAAAATGTAAAGATCCAAAACTGATCTTTTTTTTGGAGAGACTGACTCTGCTTAATATCCCACTAAAAATATCTCCAGGATTGCTGTTTACAATGGTGTTTATTTAGCCCTACCCAATTATAAGCTCCTGCGTTGGGTTGCAAGGTTATATTATAGCAAAGAAATAGCTGTGGTGTCTCTGTCTACCAGAACCCTCTCATTTTGTATAATAAAAGAGTGTCCAGTATATTGTTATACTAATAACAGATTGTCTACAAATGTCTTCCTTTGAGTATATTTCTACAAGTGGAAAATGTAAGGCTAAAAGAAAAATTAAGGCAATTATAAAAAAATGGGAGGCAAAATTAAATCCCTAAATTATTGTTCTTCTATAATTATATTTCTACATACATGTAAATAAAAATTCCAGCTCAACTTATGTTTATATAAAATGAGTATTTTAAAATCTAAAAACAAAGAACTTATATTAGTACTAGAGGCCCGATACACGAAATTCGTGCAAGGGGCTTGGCCCTCGAAGCAGCGGAGGCTTGACTCCGCCCTCACAGCCATGGCTTCATCCGGAAGGTTGTTCGGAAGGACGTCTGGAAGGTCGTTCAGTTGTCTGGTCTAATTAGCATATTATTATAGATTGCATATGTAACTCTATCTTTCTTTAAAAAAATCCTTTATTATTCTTTTATCAGGTAGGTGTCATGACTTACTAACTGGATTTACAAATAGTAAATTTCCTTCTATTTTCCTAGAGTTTATCAATTCTAAAATATTTCCTAATATTCTTGTATTATCTCTATATAAAAAGTAACAGAATGGTATGTCTTACCCTGTGACCTTTATCACCTGGTAGACCTGGAAGTCCATCAAATCCTCGATCCCCCTATAAAACCATCATAAACATTATCATCATCATCACCATCATTATCTAACGTCATCATCATTACCATCTTCATCATTACTATCTTCATCATCACTATCATCATCATCACCATCACTATCACCACCACCACCACCACCACCACCATCATCATCATCATCATCACATTTCCAGTTTCATTCTGTGGGATAATTTCACTGTGAAATAGTCTTTTATATCAAGAAAGATATTTTAAAACACAAAATTGTGAGGGCTGAATGGACATACAGGATCTGAATATATAATAGCAGCTGAGCTCCTGACCTTTGACCCAGGTTCTCCTGGCATTCCTCTTCCTCCATCAGCACCTGGACGACCCTGATAATGCCAAGAACATGATGAACCAAAAGCTAGTATTTCCCGACTAGCACAGAGGAGAACACGACAAAAGAGCCGATGACTTCAGCATCCCTCCAGGAGCCCCGTGGAAGCCAAGCTTACCCTTTTGCCAGGTTTCCCCGTTGGACCAGGTGGCCCCTGGACACCGCGAGGACCCTGTGCCAAAGCATCACAATTAATCCATTTTCTAACGTTCTTCACCAATAAACTCAATCACATTGACAGACACGGTTTTAAGAGTTTATATCCTATTAACTTTACCTCAATCATTTTTTGAATACCTTTTTCTCTTTATTTTATGTCTTAATTGGTTTAACACAAGAAAATCAGTTCTTATGCAAAAATCCAGATAAACTAAAAGTGAATCAATTTTTCTAAATGACTTCTTGCAGAAGAGTCGTATTATTTTATTAAGTTTATATAAACATGCACCTTCGTTTAAACAAAAGGAACACAGTAATATTTTAAACATTTTAAAAAATCCTTAATTTTTTTCTTCCCAAAACCTGAGGGTTTTGTATTTCCCTGGACTTAAAACACTCCTAACCCATCCATCTCATTCCTCTTTTGTTTCAAACACCTTTCCCTTCATTTTTGGCAGTTCCTCTCCTAGGTATTCTTTTATTTCATTTTTCACACTGGATTATAATTGCCTATTTTTCACAGTTGACTCTCCCATTGAGTTAACTGTTGCAGTTTTGGACTAAATCTCTCTTTTTCTCCTCTATACTCCTCTAACTCAGCGCCATGCCTAGCACAGGTTTTTCTCAGTCATCCGTAGAATGCTGGAGGATGCCTGGCAATCCCTAATGCAAATTACTGACTGGCACCATGCCTTGCAGAGTGAAGGCTGGATACTCAGTGTGTTTCTCTCCTGAATCAGTACAATGCAATGTTGTATCTACATATGAAGTCTCCTGTGGAGGTAGATACACATGTTTTTAAAAATAAAATTATACAACTAATCATAGATCAAATGCAGTTCCAGTATAAATATTACATAGGCTTTTATATTTAATTAACTATAAATATTTAAAGTTAATTTAAACAGTATGCATATAATGTGGTAGAAAATGTAGCGCATTTAAAATGACAAATAATTTTATGATCACTGTAAAAATACTGATTATAAAAATTATAAAGTTAAGAGTGTCTAATACTTAGAGGTTAAGAAAATGCAGCTTTTAAAAAAATCATTGCAGAGAGAACTCTACCCTGTACCCAGCTGGCAGGCAAGGGGCAATTAATAGCAGGACAAATCTTGTTAGTTTTCAATGAATATGATCATTTGAATGTGTATCTCTTTGGAATTAAGGAATAAAAAAACAAAAAAACACAACACAAAATTCTTGAAACCTACTGCAGTGTTTTCAGATTCATCTATTTTTTTTTTTAAAGACCCGAGTTTGATTTTAAAAAGTTCTTAAACGTTGCAGAAGATTAAACTCTTTAGTTTCATGCAGCGTTATTTCAATATTTTTATGCAAGTCTCGGTTAAGCTGCAAATGCTTCCGGTCCCTTTATGGGCAGTATGGACCAAGCATCAGAAAGGACGCCGCCGCCACCTTCTGAGTCACCCCAATGCCTTTCCGGCCTTCTCTTTGTTCTCATCGCAAAGTCCGTGAGCTGTGGTGCACCCACACGGGGGTCCTGCTCAGCCACGGACAGGAACGAGGATCGATCCGCTCATCAGCCCTGAGGCCTCGCAAAGGCCCTGTGCTGAGTGCAGGGAGCCAGCATCAGAGGCTACACATGTAGTGTGTGCCGTCACTGACAGGGGGTCCGAAAAGATGCAACTGGAGTGATGAGGAACCGGTCAGGGGTGTCAGATGCTGGGGCTGGGCTGCGCATGTGACTGCAGGGTGGTGGCACCCAGACATTTTGGGGGTCATGGATCTTCATGATTGTGGTGGTGACGGCAAAGAATATTATAGGTGTTAAAAGTCAAGGTTACCGTACGCTATTTTGTAAATGAAATGACTTTAAAAAGAAGAAAACAAAGCAGTCAGTGGCCACTTGAGAACTCCTGCACTCTGACCTGAAGTTATGCTTACTGGGTACATGAAGAAGCATTCTTTTAAGAAAGGGACGCATTTTTAAAAAAAATACATCGCATTTTATTTTTCTGCTTTTTAGAATAGGTCTCTTTCATAATGTGCATATATTGAGTGACTCTATTTATTTATCTTCATTAAAGAAAAACAACACTTTCCATTTGGCACCAGGCAAGTGGAATCTAAGAGCTTTTACAAATTTCGGCTCCAGATGTTTCCATTTCTCTGAGCTGCCTCAGCTCTACAGCGGCCGTGGAGTCAGCTCCTGTCAAGTATGCCAACTGTCCGTGCTGAGAAACCAGACCACTTACTCTTCCCAGAAAGCACCTGGGGCTGCAGGCAGGGACACCACCAATAAAACCGTCATCGTTCTGCCTGCTTTGTACAATCCCAACCAGTTTCCTATTCTGCAGGGCTAACATGACAAAGCCCCTTCCCATCCTGGTTTATCTTCTTTTAATATTTGTTCAAATTAATGAAGTCATTGGCAGTCAACTGGCCACTAAGGATTTCCCAGTGAAATGAGCTGATGTGAGCTTCCAGGTAGAGTCAGTATTTCTTTACTCATAAAGCAAGCGGCAGACACTTCCATTATCCTACTTGACAACAACAAAAACGTCAAAAATGAAATAAGTGACATAAATTTTTACCTGAGGACCTGGGTCACCACTCTCCCCTTTGGCCCCCGACGAACCAGGCCCCCCCTGGAGAGAAAGAGTGAGGATGCAGTCATTTAATTGGGCAATTCCCTACCCACTCTTCTCCCACCATCGTCACCTGAGATGACTAAACATTATTCAAAATATACCTCCTCCAATTAGCACGATTGTATTAATAGGAGAACATCTCCAAGTCCTTTGAAAGGCAACTCCTCAGAATGCATCCAGGGTGAGCTCCATTGAGAAGACTATTTCATGCATAACCACACAGAAGCCAATTTCATGCAATCACATGGAAATTGTCCTTAATGTGTGCACCGTCAGGGCACTGACGGGGACACACAGGCGTTATTTATCATCGCTCTTACATGCGTCCTACAGGCATCAGGTGTGCTGAGTGCATGTGGGCAGCAAGAAGGAGGCAAAGGGCTCTTGCTTTTACACTCAGACGTTTACCGGACGCTGCATGCTACAGCAACAGCGCGTCAAGAACAGAGGCTACTGCTATCGTCGCAATAGTCCCGGAATAATGCCAATGCCTATTCTTCTCAGATTGGCCTGTGCTTCTCCTACGAGAACAAGTCCTTGTGACAAACACCTCTTACCAACATGTACCGAATGCACAAAGTGCAGCAAAAGCGGGGCACGTTAACTGGAAAAACAGAAAACCATTTTGTAAAGGTCCTGTGAGTTTTCGACATAAATAGTAAGTACTCGTTTTAAAAGCACTCATTGGGCCTCTCGCTAACGACCCACTGGGCTGGCAAGAAAGGGTCAAGTAGCCCAGCCGGCGTGGCGCAGTGGCTGAGCATCGACCTATGAACCAGGAGGTCACGGTTCGCTTCCCGGTCGGAGCACATGCCCCGACTGTGGGCTCCATTGATCCCCAGTGTGGGGGGTGCAGGAAGCAGCCAATCAATGATCCTCTCTCATCATTGATGTTTCTATCTCTTCCTGCTTCTCTGAAATCGATAAAAATACCTTTAAAAAAAAGAAAGGGCAAAGTAAAACCACCACTTTGGGGTGAAACTGCAGCATGCTCTGTTGTTTTGATTCAAACCTGGTGTGTCAAGGTCAAATCAGTAACAAATAAAAATAAACAATAAAGACTAGTTGGTTCAACCCCCTGGAAAGGTTTAGAACATTACAGCTGAACCTGGTGGTAATAGTTCCTGCATGCCATGCAAATAGACTTTGTGTGTCTAAGAAGTGAAGGGTTCATTTAAATCAAATTCATACTCGATTAATAGTGCACTGAATCAAAGCAGGAAAAAAGTAAAATTCTGCTGTCTGAAGATGTTAGCTACCTAGAGCCTCCTGGTGGCTCCAACGTAAAATAACTATTCACAGGACTCCTGAGAAGTAGGGCAAGTCAGAAACATGAACCTTCTAACCTTGAAAGGAACAAGAACGATGACTTTCAAACTTCTAATTAAGAATTCCTATAACCAAATGTCTTCCAAAGAAAAACTGGAGCGCTACATTAACTGGGACTAATAATCACTGAATTGAATGCTAGGGCAGTTGATTTCATTTTAATTAATTTGCTGCATATAAGCGTTAACCTACTCAACGGATTATAATTACTGTGCCCAAACACTACTCAGAAAATTGTCATGCAATAATTGAGAGTAACAGGACAGGGGGAAAAAACATTTTCTGTTTCCTGTCTATTTTACAAGCTAAGCCCCCATTTGCCTATTGGGAAAACACACACACACACACACACACACACACACACACACAACTGAATAAAGAATTTTTTCATTGAAAGAATATACATATTTGTCTTAAAATATTGATGTAGTCTCTATTTCTTTTTAAATTCTTAATGTATAAAAATTTTTGGACTCTAGCGTTAACAGATATTTGAAAGTCTGTTATAATTGGATGTTTTAGAGCGAAGGATACTAGAGAAAATGGTAAAAAGAAGCAATGTGACTTTTTTTTCTCTGAATACTTACCTTTAATATTTAAGGAACCTAATATTTCCCATAACAAAGACGTAAGTAGTAAAATTCATTCATCTTGAATGTAACATTGAGAATGCGTACAAGGTCGTTAATGCTTTCTTTCTGCCCACGTGACGTGACCCTTAATGACTGGTGAAAACAGGAGATGCCAATTTTCTCTGGTTTTACTGCTTCTGCTCACCACTGCCCTTACCCGCTACATATCCACTAGGCTTGTGTTTGTCTGGATGATAAGTAGGAAAATTCTTTTGGAAAAGACAGTGTTAGAGGCCCTAGACTAATATTTTTAAAGTAATACATGTCAGTGTTTCCCAAACATTCTTGACTATAGGAATCAAGCTGGTGAACTCTTTAAAATTATAGTTTGCCACTTCCAACCCTGAACCTGTATCATCAGAGTCTCAAGTTCAGGGTTCAAGAGCATTTATATTTAATGAAATATACAGGCAACCCTTCTGTGCCCAAATCTGTAAAGCACTAACATGCTTCTGGTTTTCGTTCATCAGGTAAATTGGAGTTATCACTAAGTAGCCATTAACTATTAACACTATTTCTTCCCTTGTTAAGTAGCATGGAATCTTCCATGTTCCTTATGATACCGTGAGAGGCAGAACAGTAAAAATACATGATAACACTTAATAATGCACATAGAATTACGTATAATATAAATTCTGTGGGACATATTGTCAGAACATATATTCCACATGAGCTCATATAATTGAGTGTAAAACCCTTCAAAATATATAAATGTTATGGAATTTCAAGATTGAATTAAGAGAACTGCAAATACATGTAAAACTACATAACAAACTCCTCAATAAAATACAAGTAGAAAACCATTTCACTCATCCTAATAAGAATCAAAGAGATTAAACAGAAGCCTGTGTACTTGATTAAACTTGAATAAAATAGTTTTGCTATGTGTCCACTAAGTAAATCCAAGATAAGATTTTCATGTTCAAGTCTATAATTTCTATAAATGCCTATTTCAAGAAAGCAAATCGAAAGCATATAAAATCATATAAAAGCAGAGTATACATGCCTCATTTTGAAAAACAAATATTTAAAATAGACATTATTTATTCCATTAATCCTAAAATCAATGAGAAATTGGGTTGCGATCCTACAGTGTTCTTTTTTTTCTAAAGAAAACAATATGGTTTGAAAAAAATCTGTATTTTGTGGATTGCTACAATGCTTACTATTTAGTAAGTTTCATAAGATTTGAAGATACTTTAAAAAATATTCGTAATATATTAGCAAGCTAGTAAGGAAAATCAAACACTTATTTTCCAAGAGTCTCTAAAAGACAAATAATTTCTCCAGTGTCTGGATCACTGTGTGGAATACTGCAGGCAGTCTCGAGTGTAAGCCAGGTCTCCTGTTTGCTCCTAATGTGATGGAATAATTTTCACTGGCCTCAAATACTTTTTCTTTTATTACGGAAAATTCTGTTTAGCATAAAAGCAAGTCTCAATTTAATGCAAAATTGAATTTTAGTAACTCTAAATATTATGCAAGTATATTATATTTGCATGTAGAAAAATTAGCATTTGTATATGTGACTACATTTTTCATTGTATTTACTTGATTTGAAAACTTTTCACTGAAACAAAAAAAATTCATTTCCATCAAAATTTACTGAGGACTCCATTCTAATAGATTCTTTAAATGGAAAGAAAATTAAGCATGAGTTGGTATATACACACCCTAGTGTCACCAGCCAGAGGTATAAACACTGCTTGAACAAAGCTGCCCATGGAACTGCTATTTTAGGGATTTAAACACACATCATCTTATTGGGGAACCTACCACAGGACCTGGTCTTCCGGTTAGACCCATTGGGCCAGGGGGACCCCTCAGCGCAATCTACAAAATAAAATATATCAACGTTAGGAATGTCCTACTGGACTCGCGTGTTCAACCACAATATTCATTGGCACAAGCAACCCTCACGTGACAGATGACCAACACAGGCATGATAGCTCCATGCTAGGAAGAGTGCCTGGTTACTGAAGAATCGCTAGCTTCTAGAATGACCTAAATAAGTATCAGACATTTTTTAAACCTTTGGAGCGTATACAATCTTGTATCACATACTACTAAGATTATTCAATAAAAAGGTTAAAATAGATCTTAGAATAAGAAATCTAATATCCAATATAGTTTTCTAATCTGAAGTGTACTTTAGAATAATGTATAGACCTCTCTTAAATGTACAGGTTCAGTACTCGTTGAAAATACTTTTAGGTAAACATTTTCTAGCCATATTTTAGGAAAGACTATGACAATGAAAGCCAGGTGACAAAATGCAAAATTGATCAAAAGAGTTATGGTGATACACTTCTTTTGATAAATCTCAAATTTAATGCTATATAGAAAAATACATTTTTTTCTGTGAAATCATAGGCATGGGAGACAGATTACATGCATTACTGACACTGACAATTAGAAATGTGAAATTAGCATACTTGAAAAGCTGGAACAAGTAGAGTACAAAGAATAAATATCTGATAGATGTTAAATTAGTATGGTGTGCGAGTTTTGAATATTAGTGATTCCAAAGGTGAATACTTAGATTATCCAAACAGATATCAAAAACAATACAGTAATAGAAATAATATGTAAAATCGTATTAGAAAAGTGCACAAGATGAAAACGGTAGGATCTCCAAAGTTTCGCTACTGACTCACCATGAGATTTTTGACAATATACTTCTTAATCCTTGAGATTAAATATCTGAAAAATTGGAATTATAATGCTTGCTACCTATTTCCAAGTAGGTTGCAAGGACTAATAAAATGAGGAATTCAGTGGCCTCATAAAATGTTTAAGCTCAAATAATTACCTTAAATTTGTTCAAAGTAATACAATTTACAAGATAAATTGTAGGAATCATTAACAAATTATTTTCAATATTTTTATATTTGTTTATGGTAAGGTCTAGTAAACGAATAAATTTTTCATTTCATTATCTTTATACATGATGTCACCACATAATGGCATATTTCTAGGTGAATAGATTGATAAATATGTAAACAAATATATTGATAATGAATTTAAACTTATGTTTTCAGATATTTTATACAGTCAGATTTATGATGATAAACAATGTTATCACATAGTAATTTATATCACTTAGCAGGTGGGTACCCACAACCATACCAATTTAGCCCTTTATTTCCTTTCTTCTTTAAAAAAACTACACTATGAATAAAAATATTATATGACTTTCAACTCTTTCCCAATCCCTTCTTTGATTTACTTATGTATAATGTGATTGCAATAAATCTAATTATTACCATGGTAGGAAGAAGTGAAAGATAGAGAGTGCTAGGTATAAACCCACCAGTACTCTTCAAAACAAACTGAAAAATGTGCATGTTATCACCAGAGTTATCTATGGCAACAGTGCAAGGGCCAGTCAGTGAATGCTCAATCAAGGATAAAAAATCCTAGTGGACAAAAGATACAATCTTAGCATTTTCCCATCTATATGTAATATTCTACTCAACAGTAAGTATTTTGTTCAAAATAGTAGCACCCTCCAGATGCATACACAGACTCACTCACACACACACACACACACACACACACACTCATTCACACACACACACACACACACACACGTGTGCACAATTTAGCATAGAATGGGGTTAGGGGGATACCGGTTCGTTCTTCTTACCCGAGCCTGCTGAAGGATCGCCTGGGCCTGCGCCTCCTGAGCAGACACCACCGGGCCTTTGGAGCCATCGCCGCCATAGCGAAACTAAGCGCAGGTCACACGAAGAAACTCAAAATTAGCCTTTGCTCAGCAGGGGCCTTAACTACTAGATAAAAGCCACTGACTTAAAAGAGCGGGATTTTACAAAAGTCCAAGGTCACTCCATCATGGACCATGATGCCTAGATTTCTTTATTTTTTTAGAAAGTCTCCTTCTGTCCAGTATGCAAGTTCTCTAGACCATTTTACCACTCGTAGAAGAGACTAGAGACTTCTTTCCACTGTTAAATGCCATTATTTCTGAAAACTCTATCAGGCGTTTTTCATGTGCACATATGGTACCCATATTATTCAATCATTTGTAAAAATCCCAAATGCACAAAGTCGGGGGTGGTCACAGGGCCATTGCTATTTTGTTGAGTAAAACTTTGGAATCACTGTGAACACAGTGGACTCGTTGATATATGTTTATTTTGTTTAACTTTTCTTTACTAAAAACCGATCCTACTTATATTCCTCCATAAAATTCTAAAGCTTCTTTTAAATTTTAACTTAAAATGCAGCATGAGTCAATTTCTCACTATGTAATTATTACTTGCAATTTATTGCATTTACATAAATAAATCATTTTCCCCACAGAGGCAGGGCAGCATTAAAAGGCAACTCATGGTAAAACAAATAACTTTTGAGCAATGAATAGTGACACTAGAGAGATATCTGTTTTCAAAAGTATCAACTATTGTCTATATGGTGAGAAACAATATATTAATATTATGTTAACACATGAAATACAGATTAATCATATGACCAGGATAAAGCACATGATTGGGGCTATTAAGAAAAAACTCTCAGCTTTGTTGTCAAAAGTGTAATCAAATCCTGAAGCCTTAATTCTAAAGTAGAGATCGATATTTACTAGATGTCCCTTTCAGTAAAATTTATCATAATTCCCAAAGGCTGCTTGATTTTCTACCTCATAGGATGATTTTTAGTTGACCGCTCTGTAATATGGTCCAACAATAGTTTTCAGAAACAAGATGACAAATGTTAAGTCCTCTTTATAGCAACAAGAAAGAACATACCGGTAACATCAACATGGTACCAGGAGGACCAGGTAGGCCATCAGCCCCTGGTAAGCCAGGACGTCCTGGGGGACCCTAGAAAGTAAATAAAATCCTCAAAATTAATAAATGAATGAAATAATCAAATTTATTAGAAACTGAATAACTGCCAATAAGTCTACATTATCTCATTGGCATTTGTCCTTTCCTCCTTCGTTAATCTCCTTTTAGTAAGCATACCTAGGAAGAATTGTATTTCATTATACCAGTTAACATTATTTTAATAATGTGCAAAGTTATAGGCTACACAAGGATGGTCAAAAAAAACCCCCAAAAACAGAGGGATGGAATTCCGCATGAGGAGTTTGGGGAGACTTCACATAAAAGTTCTGTTCCACCATGTGACCCCAGGATGTGATGCTCATTATTAGCTCACACTCTACCAGCCTCCCACTAAACACCCATGGCAGTTCCTGGAAATTTTGTCTGAATTCAAATTGAAGAACTGAATCTAAAGTAACGGGCTCATGTCAATATGGAAATTGGTAAGTTTTCTCACTCATTATCACATAGATAACATGCACGTTCTTTACCCTCATTTTTAAAAGTATAGTTAGAAAAGTTAACCTAAATGTTGCACAACATTCAATGTATAAACACCACCCCTCCGCAGTGAGAAGAATAACATGTTAAGCTTGTAGGATATATTTTAATTTTTAATCTACGTTATATCCTTTAGTTCTGAGGAGGCCCTTCACTTACCCTATCGCCGGGGTCGCCAGGGGGTCCAGACGGGCCTTGTAGACCTGGAGGGCCCATAAGACCCTACAGAGGAAGAAACCAGCATCTGAGTCAGACTCCTGCTCTCATTAGGATGCAGGCAAGCTCATCCAAGCAACATCAAAGAAGAGCTCATTTATCTTTCATGAACATACAGCTGTCTCTCAAACAATCGCCCTATTTATCTTCCTATGAACAGGCAACATATAGGGGCCACTTTGTGGCTATCTGGACGCTTCCTCTAAGAAGCTGCTCTCCCGGTGGAGGCAGACGGTCCAGGGAAACACGGGGAAGGAGAACTCCCCAAGGTCACGTCCCTGAGGCAGATGTTGGTCCCGAGTCTTACGGAAGAAATGGTAGACTCCTAGGATTAGACCTCAAGAATGTGAGAGCAATGTGGAAATGTAGGCATCATTTAGCCTGGAGGCATTCTCATATTTTCTTTTATGGGTAAAGTATTTGAAGGCACCAGTATCACATACTTCTTTCAGATGACGAGATTTTAATTAATCCCACAAAAGAGAGAGGACGTCAGAACAAAGCCAGATCAGCACAACTACCCGAGAATAAAAACACGGCAGTGCTATCCGCCTCACAGGGGAAGGACGAAAGGAGCTGGTGGTCACTCCATTCAGAAACACAGACCAGGCAGCTACAGTCTCTTAGAACCCTGGGCCCCATTCACTGAGATACATCTACACCTTTTCCATAAAAATAGCCACGGCTTTTCTTTTACTTGCATAACTTTCCGGTAGAGGTTGAAAATGAGGTTAGATGCAGAGATATTTAAGCAACAAAAATATTTAAAACACAATATATTTCCACTGCTCTCAAAAGAATCTCAGAGGGAAGCCGGGGGTGGGTGGTGGGTGGGAACAGATCAACCAAAGAACTTGTATGAATATAATCATAACCCAGGGACACAGAGGATAGGGGGGTAGTGGCCTGGGGCAGGGGGTGAGGATGGGCTAGGAGGGGCCAATGGAGGAAAAAAGGGGACATCTGTAATACTTTCAAACAATAAAGGTGTTTGTTTGTTTTTAAAGAATATCATTTGGATAGCCAAATCAGAAAGCAATTCAAGGCCCAGGTCCTCTGAACAAATATTCGCCTCTATAATAAAATGCTCAAATTAGTCTAAAATATGTCAATTCAATAATGTAGCAGAAATCTTATATCTGATTATTTTAAAAAATCAAGACAAAAATAATCGTAAAACATGTCCATACCGCAGGTCCGGCTGGCCCGGGTGGTCCTTCGATCAGCATTCCCTGGAATAAGGAAGAACAGGCTCTTTTCTAGGGAAAGTGTCACCGCTCACCTTTTACCTGACTGGCTCTCCGAAAGCATTTTAAAAAGGGAATTCTCTGTTTCCACCACGTAAAACCAATCACAGACACTTTTGCCTGAGGAAGGGCAGAAACTCAAATGATAGAAGACATGGTCCCCGTCCTCAGAGAATCTATGGACTTGTGAGGAAACATATAAATATTCCGATCAGGAACATGACCAGGGGAATATGCTAAGTGATTCCAAGAAGAGGAAAACAAAGACATGTGACCAAGTTGTCCCCGGCTCCCGGAATAATTCCAGGCGCAAAGCAGGGACGACAATACTGGTTGTGTGAATGAAAGAATGGAAGTGACACCCAAACACTTTCATTCAGAAAAGGGGAGGAAAGTCCAGACAAAAGAATCTGGATAAACATGAGATAAGCTCTGAAGTACATAAGAGAATATAGTACTATTTCAGCATAAGAACCCAGTTCCAAAACGTTCATGATTCTACTGCTGAGAATTGTTTTGTCATTTTTAAAAGTTGGTTGTAAATGTTCATAACAAGGGCAAAGTCATTCGGAAAACACACATTTTTTAAAGCCTTTAGTTAGCATGTGGCGTTGCTTTCTCAGATTTTGGAGAAATACAGTGGGTAGCCAATAATGTCCTCATAGGTGTAGCGCGTTCATTTTTATTCACCCACCATCTTTTTTTAATGTTTATGTCATTGTAATTTCTGAAATGATATGCATGACCGTGAGCCAATGATTGGACACACTGCTTTAGTTCTAATGCAGTAGTTTTCCCAAGGTGTTCAGCAGGTAGAGCATTAGTAACACTGCTTTCCGGAAAGAATATGTTTCTTACCAATATCTTGAGTGGTAAGAACATTAACATCATTTTAAAAGTCATGTTTGGAGTGAAATGGAGCCTTTTTGTTGGGAGGTAAAACTGAACTGAATTTTTTTTTAAAAAATCTTCACTTGATTAGCTAATGTTATTTGGCTATGAAACTTACTTTTTTCATACTTATTTGTATCTATGTCAAAAAATATGTCTAATAATGTCCACTCAGACATAAGAGGAGAAATCACTGGCCTGGAATCCAGAAGAGCTCAAGTCTAGTTACAGCTCCACCTGCAAACATTCACACCCAAGGGAAGCACTTAAACCCCTCGAATCTCAGGTTCTTTGGTTGTAAAATGAGGGAATTAGACTAGACACATTTCAGCCACTTTCAAATCCTAAAATTCCATAACTCTATATTTTTTGGTTTATTGAGATTGCACTTGCCAGAAATGGCCTTACCAACTCAAGTTATCTGGGACAAATTATATACACATTTGGACAATAGAATTTTCAATGAACATAGTGAAATAACTACCAACCTTTACAATGTATTCACACCAGTACTTACAGGTTCAACTACCGCTGGTTCTCCTTTCTGTCCTTTTTCCCCGTATCCGCCATGGCCATTTATCTGTTGAGTGAAAAATTCAAGCAGCCTGTCTTTAAGTAAATAAGGCCATTAAGTCCTTTTAAATATATATAGTATATACATACAGTATATGTATATACTGTGTGTGTATGTGTGTGTATATATATATATATACACACACATATATATATACACATACACACACAGTATATATATATATATATATATATATATATATACACATATACACACACATATATATATACTTAATAATTTCAGAAAGGCAGGAAGAGGGAGAGAGAGATCGAAACATCAATGATGACAGAGAATCATTGATCGGCTGCCTCCTGCACACCACATACTTGGGACCAAGCCCACAACCCGGGCATGTGCCCTGACTGGGAATCAAACCGTGACCTCCTGGTTCATAAGTCGATGCTCAACCATTGAGCCACCTCAGCCGGGCCAGTATTTTTAATAAGGCAATTATCTAAATGTATTTAAAATAACCTATTAAAGTGTGTTCTTTAAATAGCCACCTATTCAAGGTTTAAATACTGAAACTATAACATAGGAAAACATAATGAACGTTAATGCTGAATCCTGAATGAGAATGAACAATTGCTTCTTAAAGACAGAAAGATAAAGACATCCGCAGACCTTAACAATTGTTGCAAGGCATTCATCAAAAAGTGTCATCAAATTAAAGTTAATAAAATAGAGGAAATGAGTAGGGGAAATGGGTGAAGGTGGTCAAAAGTTTAAAATAATAATAATATAATAATAAGTATGGTGCATCACTGAACGTCACCAAAATAAAGTCTAAAAATCAGAAATTTCACTTACTACCCAAAATAATTATGACCACATTTTCATCATATCAATGAAGAGAAAATCTGGATACAATTCTATTCAAGATTATACTTTCAACAAAGACTCCGGCTCTGTGGCCAGAGATACAACTGGGGCAGGTCCCCGGGGGGTGGGAGGAGTCTATCCAGATGTCCTAGCTGTGATAAGTGTTCAAAACTTATATGAGAATTCAAGCTGGATTTTATTTAATTATTTTTAAATGTTTTTATTTATTTTTAGAGAGAGAGGAAGGGAGAGTGATAGAGAGAAACATCGATGAGAGAGGAACATCATCGATTGACTGCCTCCTGCATGGCCCCTACTGGGGATTGAGCTGCAATCAAGGTACATGCCGCCCTTGACCAGAATCGAACCCAGAACCCTTCAGTCCACGGGCCGGCGCTCTATCCACTGAGCCACACTAGCTAAGGCGATAAGCTGCCTTTTAAACCTGGAAAGACATCAGGGTGAACATGGAATACTCCCAAAAGGACACACAACGACACAGAGCGTAACACAGACTTACGCTGGTTTCTGTGATATCTGTTTCGGCTGGGACCCCTGGACCAAACTCTTCATTAGTGGGGCTCGTTTGCTTATCTTCATATTCTTTATATTCATAAAAATCATATTCGCCTAAATCTCCATCTACCGGAAGGTCAGAGTCCCTGCCGTCTATTTCTTTGTTCTCATACAGTGTATCCTCGGGATTTTTCCTCTGGGCCTCATAATCCTCTCCGGTTAGATATTCTTCAGTAAACACATCTTCCACGGGACTTGGCTATTCATTTAAGTTGCAAGGAATCGAAGAACATGAAGGTTAATGTTAGTGAAGCAAGGTAAGCATTTGCAATCACAGTTCCGTGGGATGTGATGGGGGCAGCGGTTCGAATGCTGCTCAAGCGAGTCCGAGCACTATTTCTGCCAGGATCGTTGAGAGAAATAGTTCTGTACATGGGTATGTACAAGGATACATGGCTTTCCAACATGTTTCCCAAGAGTTCCAAGGCAAATATTCACATGGGTTCCACATGTGTATTTGCTTGTTCCATGGGAAAGAACCTTGTTAGTCAATTTGATATTTACTTTATAGTTTAAAATTTGAATAATAAGATATGCTTAGTGAAAGATTGCTTAATTTTCAAATCTCGCAGAACATCCTTATGCGATATAATTACCACCAGAAAAGCCATGTAACGTTGACTCTCGATCCCAGAAATGAACTATCCACGCCAATACTGAGACTTATCATTGCGATATGTTGGCGGAGTATCTGGCGTGTAGGGAAGGTTCATATCTCCAAAGAGTTCTTTAAAGCCAATATAATATAAAATACAGTCCTCACAATTTAAGACAATCAAGTTGAATATATCACTGTCAGATCTCAAAGAGTAGAGAAGAAACATTCAGTTAAAAGTAAAAATTACATCAATAACACTACATCGGAGATACAGAAACATAAACTTAGTGTAATTTTCATTTTCTCATGAATAATTCTCTAATAAGAGTATAAATCTAAATCATATTTATTATGCAATTTTTGGCCATCTTCTGATTTTGGTGAAGTTGAAATTAAATAACTTACTTTGCTACTTTTTGAGTTTGATTTTTAAATAACTTGTTTTCTATTTTTAAGTAACTTGTTTTCTATTATATAGTGAGTCTAGATGATAAAGCAATATTGAACAAGTAAGTAGACTACACAAAATCATGTGAATAAAAATGTGGCTGAACTGTAGCCATTGTTAACTAAAGGGAAATGTTCAGTAACCTCAGGAACTCAAACAAGGAGGGTCTACAGGGGGTGCACATTACCAGCAGCTCTCACTGTGTTCAGAGCTGAGAACTACACAGCGGGGTGAGTTTGGGTAGATAAATAAACATCTTGAATCAAGATACCCATTTTGGGAAACGATTAATTTGGACAAGATAAAACTGATCTGTTCTTAGGCTAAAATGTCATTGTTAGATCATGCATCTGCATGTAATGCACCATGGCGTGAATTCCCTGCAGGGACACAGGTCACATAAGTTTCTAATAACTCAATCACTCAGCCATTGTTTATACCAGGGAAGGCAGGTATTTTACAAAGTTAAACGGAATCATACACTCATTTTTGCATGATCAGAATGTGCACATGACAGGAAATTCAGAAAGACTGCTTGGTTTGTACCTACAGCTCCTTAAATCTTTTCCTAGAACGGGAAAGTTAAAGTGTGTAATTTTAACCATCATCCTAACCAGTGTGGCACTGTAAACAGCGAATAAGATCCGCGAAGACTGCATGTGCCCAGGAGGCGGCTGTTATAAAAATGCGTGGTGATGCTCAGCTGGGAGAACTCTAATTGCATCCCCGGAGGATACAGTTTCCCTCGGGGGTTCTCCTCGGGGGAGGCGATGCTGTGAATACCGCTCACCACCATGCGGAGAAGCTGGCGACCCCAGGAGCATCCAGGCAAGGAGAGCAGCCCCTCGGCCAGATCAGCGTGGCCTCTGCTTGGAGCTGGAGCCGTGCGGGCGTGGACTGACACTGACTGTGAACGACCCGTGTTTAGGGACAGCGAACCCACGTCACTGTTCCTCTCACCTCGGTGAGACAATAGAAACCCCACACGTGCAGAGGTTCCCTGTGGGTTCCTCCAGAGAGAGGCATCTCGGGAGGACAGGGACCACTGTCAAACCTGGGGCTGAGCCTGACCCGGGCCTAGGAGCATTACCTCATTGGTGCCGGAGGCCCGCCTGGGAGCTTCGGTTTGGTAGCTTCCCATGGTCCCGTAGTTGTATTCTTGAAAATCTTCCACGATATTTGCCTGATAACAAATGCAATGGGAACGCAATTAGTCGAAATGAGACGCGACCCCAAATCTTGTACAATCGGGATTTGACGGGGTTATGGGACTAGCCAAAGGGGGGTTGGTCTATTCGTCTCATCATCACAGATCTTCCTGCTGGACTAGGACAGATCTTGATTGCTTTGGCTTTGCTACCTGGACCCCTAGTCTGGCTGTGGCCGCTGCTTGGTAACTTTTCTTCTTCTTGGATGCCCATTTGTCAGATTTAGGGGGTGTAAACTTTTTGGGCTTTTCCTTTGAGTTAGTGGCCACTGTCCTCGTCTTCTTTTGGAAATTGGATTTCTTCCTCTGGAAAGCGCGGCGGGAGAGGGGATGGAAAACATAAATGTCAAGTGAGAAGGGGAGTCAAGGGCTCGGGGAGAGGAAGAGGAGGCAGCGCCAAACGGGCCTCGTGCCTTCGGGACAGCGGCTGCCGAAGAGAAACCACCGTTACTGGCTCCCAGGACTCGGGGGGACGGGAGGGCGGCGGGGAGTGTGCGGAGCGGTGCCCGCTGGGACCACAGGGTGAAGGCAGCGGGGCCCCGGGCACAGGCGCCACGCGGTGTTTACCTCGGTTTGTGCTACGGTCTCCTCGGCTACAGTGGGGGTCTCTGTCACACTGTCAGCCTCTTTATAGTCTGCTTCCCCATACTCATAGTCATACTCCATTACATCCTCAGGCGCATACTACACCGCGGGGGAGAAACATCAGGCAATGTGGTTAGTTGCAGGTAACACTAGTAATCAAGTAGGGATCGTCTTCTTAACGTTGACACTTGGAGGAAACGTTAAGAAGACAGGGAAGCATGTTATTTGGCGTCACACCAAGTATTATACTGTCCCGCACAGAGTATAATAACCCAGGCGTGACGAAGCAGGTGTTCTAAGAGCAGGATGGTGGTTAGGATTGTGAAGAAACTACAAGTTTTGAATGTTAATTCAAACTTTTAATTATCGAATATTAACTCAGACACAGCAATTATGTATTTGGACACAGTTGCTAAATGCTCGTATTAATTTTGGTTTGTAAAACTTACTCCACAAGGTTTCTCCATAAGAATTTTACAGTAATTTCAATGGGCGATTTCTTATTTTCTTAAAACTGCATATATAAAAATAAAAAATAGAGAGACTAGGCTTCCCAAGTATGGAAGGGTTTTGGTATTTATTGTGAAATGAGGGTGGGGGGGGGGGGGGGAGAGGGCAGGGAAGGAATACAAGGGACATGGAATGAGTCTACATTTTATTGGGAATACTAGAACCAATGGAAAGATTAAATTTTAAATTTATTCAGAAATCTCAAATTTGCTACTTACAATCCAAATGAGCATAGAATACTTGTGAAGCATTAAAAGATTGGAACTCATATCTGCTTATATTTAACACTTCATTTAAAACGTTAAATATACTGCTTTTGTATCTACCAAAAAAGGGCATGCCATTTAGATACCATAAACTACTAAACTGAACTCACATTGTAAATAGTATTTTATACTATTTTTTTGTGTGCAATAAAATGTCGATTTAACAGACTAATTCAGGCGAGGGGATGTCCCTTAAAGCTGAAAGTCTGTTATATTATAAAGTAGGTTTTCCGAATATATATGTTAAAAAATTGACAAATTAGTTTACCTGCTTTGACTTATGTAGAAGCATTTGTGTAATTAAAAGTAAGTATGTATGAAAAAGTTTAGCTTCACAGAAAAGCTGTCTATATGCATTCCTGTCACTTTAAATCAATACTGAACAGGTTTAGTACATGCAGGCCTTCACCCGTCACCTGATGCGCAGATGTGCTCGGCTGGGCGGGGCTTAGCGCACGTGGGAACACGCACCTGTTCCACCTGCTGCAGTAAGTCCCACCACGTGACCGCAGGACCAATCAACCCATTAACACTGGTGATGCGGTGTGATCACGTGCTAATCATTTTCTGAACATGGTTTATGAGCAGTGACACTTGGATTTAAATATGTAGACTACAGTTTTAGGTATGTAATAGTTAGTTATGTTGGTGAAATTACTACATGTTTTTTTCCAACATATAGCCTATTCGCGAAAATGTGTTAAAAACAACAGTTAACCTGTTACTTTAATTATAAACAAATCTTGGTTAAAAACATTTTTAAATTAACAGGGTGTTAATTTTCACGTATGACATATGGACTGGAAATTTTGTCCATTAAATCCAAAGTCCATTAAATCGAGATCCACAAAATTGAGGGTTTACTGTATCAAAAAAAAAAAAATGTGTCGGAAAGAGCTATGTTCTTAGTAGAAGGATATGCAAGACAATAATGCAAATTGAATGATGAGGAAAGTAATGTGTTCACCTTCACAGACAAAATCTCTATCAAACTTTTAAGCTGTAAAGAAGAATAGAGATATTGTGAAGGATATATTCATAATTGGTTTTAATTAAAATAACCAAGTACAGTAAAGCCATATATAGCATGAAATATTAAGCAACAAACGCCACAAGCTAACACTAATATAGTCTATATACTTTTTAAGTGCCAAATGCAAACTATTTGGAACTTTTTAAATATTATAGTTAGTAAAATTCCAATTATATCCCAACCGAACCTCTCTTGGCATTTCAACTGATTCTTTTGAATCTGCCCCCGAACAACAAGTCCTTAGAGCAGTGGTCGGCAAACCACGGCTCGCGAGCCACATGCGGCTCTTTGGCCCCTTGAGTGTGGCTCTTCCACAAAATACCACGGCCTGGGCGAGTCTATTTTGAAGAAGTGGCATTAGAAGAAGTTTAAGTTTAAAAAATTTGGCTCTCCAAAGAAATGTCAATCATTGTACTGTTGGTATTTGGCTCTGTTGACTAATGAGTTTGCCGACCACTGGCCTAGAGGATTGTGACCACTGTGGCGACACTGCCCATCTGGCCCTTCTGAGGCACCCGCCCCAGGGGGACCCCTCCTCGCTGGTGCAGCTGAGGTCATGCTGAAATAAACATGGCGCTCCAGCCTTCTTTATGATGGTCAAAACTCCCACTTGACTAAATGAATAGAAACAGAGTCATCATTTTCTTTCTCCAGCAGTATCTTCATTTTCAATAAACATGCATTGGATGCCTTATAACAAAACTTTAACTAGAATTTGGTAAAATAGAAAAAAGCATGTGGATAGCACTTTAGACATTTTTGTTTCTTTACGCCTCTGCAAGCGAGACAACATGCCAATGATTTCTAGGAAAGTTAATGTAAGCATTACTAATAGCACGGTCAAATAAAATAATTAAGAACTGAATTAGATAGAGATGCAGTAGACATCCATGGAGAGTGGATATTATCGAAGGAGTCATGTTGAAATAAGGAATATCGGGGTTCTATCATTACTAGCTACTAGTTGAAACTAGACAACAGCCAAAAAAAATCGCCCGTCTACTTTATAATTTATAATAGAGTTTTATAATTCAGCATGCTTTTCAGAATCACGTGCATCTATAATGAATTGTAAAGAAAAAAAGCAATAAAGAAAGGCGTAAAAGGAGAATTTAAATGTGTCTTAAAGTCTGGTATTCAGGCTTTATATATATAAAGATAATAGCTAACGCTATCATCTATCTATCTATCTATCTATCTACCTACCTACCTACCTACCTACCTACCTATATATCCATCTATAGATAAACCTGTGCCAAAGTAGCCAGTTATCTTTAGAGCAAGGATTTCCCTTGTAGGAGTAAACCTTGTCTAACCTCCATGATTCTTTCCTCTGTTTGAACTCTTTCCAAATGGGGACCAAGAAGACGCGGTTGTGACTGTAAGGATGTAGGAGGTAACAGGCTCACCACCCTAAGCACTGATGGCATCTCTTTCCTGGGGCTACTCGGGTCATTGGAAAGCATCGCTGCTTTTGTTCTTATTTTTATCTGCACAACATCCCCCTGAGCAGACTTAAGGCTTTGTTGTCTACATGAAGCTTTCCAACTATGGGGTGTGAGGATGCCTTAAAGACGGGTGAAGAAGAGAGACCCTATTGTGATCAACAGGTGAATCTATGCAGAAAGATAAGCAGTGGAGGCATGACTGCCACGTTGTCTGTGAGCAGCCGAGCATGAATGAGTGTCTGTGAGGAGAGAAATGTCATCACGTCTGTTCTGGCTTCATTTGGTAGAAAACAGTGGCATCGGCAGATATCTGTGCACCCACGAGAGCTGGGATATATGACACATATTAAATGAATGGAAAATTAGGGTACTACATTTGGGGAAGTCAATTATTTTTAAAAATTTTTTAAAGATTATCTTTGTTTTCTTTTTTTTATCTTTTATATGGAAGACCATCAATTGCCTACTGGATATAAGGCATTATAGTCTGTGCAATACATGAAGAAAGAACCATATATAGATTTAACATCAAAACCATCATGATTTTAATGTTAGTTATTCTTCCATATACCAGTAGAGGGTATTGTGTAGGTTCAAATAAAATTTAAGTTTGATGATGTTATCACTATATTCAAATCTATCTACATGATACGTTTTTCACTATTGTGCCAAACACATAAAAAATTAACTAAAAGTGAATAAGAATGAGTTATTCAGAGGAAACTAACTAGTCTAAATTACAAGTTAGAAAAAGCACAGTTCAGTTAACTTCTAAAAGAAACTGACATATTTATTAATTCAAATTAAGAATAATAAATATGCAATGTCACAAATTTACTAATATAAAATTAACTAATATAAAGTACAGCATGTATGCTTGGTGCTCCACATTGTACTTTATTTTCATTTTCATTAGCAAATAACACTGCATTCCTATTTTGTATAGGTAGAACATACATCAATTTTAATGTATTTTTGAAATATAATGATATATTAGAATTCAAAATTAATGTAAGAATTGCTTGCAGATATGGTTAGCCAGGTTTTCACATACTAGTATAAAATGGCTATCTCATTATTGAAGTATCAGTGTCCTTAGAATTGGAAAAAACCAATGGCTGATGTAAACTTTCCCTTGTGACATGTTCAGCAGAGAAACTAGTTGGAGATGCTGTGACGCATCACCCAGCAGACTTCGGCCAGCCTTTGCTCCAGCGATATGCTGTTTGCATCAAGTGCTTGCAACAAACACAAGTTTGAGCCCAGTCAGGCACATGCTCGGGTTTGTGGGTGCGATTCCAGTATGAGGTGTGCAGGATATTTCTCTCTCTCTCTCTCTCCCTCTCCCTTCCTCTCTGAAATCAATATATACATACATATACTAGTATATATGTTAGTATATGTATGTATGTGTGTAGTATATACATATATATCAACAAATTTGACATCTGAAAATGTTAAATAAATATATGTATAGACCATTAAAATAGAAAAAGGTTTACTATTTTAAGTGAAGGCAAGTTTACTTTTAAATGAACTTAAGATAAAAAAGGGATAAACAGTCTTATTTTGATTCAAAAGAATTCAGCTACCTGGCTAATAGCATTTAAAAAATGGGAATGTCACCTCAAGGTAACATATTAAGAACGCATACCTTTATTCTTTAAAAAAAAATCAGAGCCATATCTGTTGCTAAAATTATATAAGCCTTATCGTTCTTAAAACAGGAACAAAATAAACTTTATCAATCCTGAACACGTATACTAAATGTCATACATTTTAATATGGAATTACTGCATAATCTGCAAGGTATAAAAGCACTACAGCTGATGGCTATTTTACCTATCCTCTTGGGATTCAGAGAAATCTGTTTTAAAGACCACGAGGGAATAAAAAGCAGGAAGCAGTTGAGAATGGGTAAACATGCAAACACAAGTATCCAAGCAATTTCTCTTTTCTTTCTCATATTGACCTTCCTGTCAGCTTCTTAAGACTTTTTCCTGTTTTGAAAAAAAATTAATATTAAGTCATGGAAAAGATCATTGCAACAGAAATCACTATAAGACTTTTAAAAATAATGTAAAAAATACATATTTTCAACATTTCAAAGGTAATATTCAAAATAACTATGTAAAACTAAAAGATAGGAGTCTTAGCCTGTTCTAGATAGTAAAACTCAAAAGGTGGCACTAATAATCGTGTATTTAGAATACAAATGCTATTTGAGCTACTTTCAAACACAAGGACAGTTTTAATGCTTTTCAACTTCCACCATCCCTTCTAAAATGTAATACTTTCAATTTGAGAAAAGAATCTAAATACATAGTTTTGAGACTAGCCAAAGACTAACTTCCAGTTTGCTTACTTTTTGATTTCCAGAAAATCCACATCAATGAATATTACTGAAAGGTCTGGAGAAAGGGTATGCTGTACTGTATTTCTTGTTCATGGGATAGTCAAGGCTGACAGAATTGCTCTGTGTACTAACTTAGACATGCGTATTTTTGGTCTGAATGAGAACAGAGTCAGATTTCATCGTGATGAATTTTCTTGGGAAAACAATCTCTTGGGAGAATGGTTTTACACCTGAATTCCAAATAATGTGACATAACATGAATAAAAGTACATGAATAGTTTAATTACCACAATCAGTTCATACTGCTTTTCATTTCATTGTGATTTACATCAAATTTTGTGCAAGAAAAAGAAAACATATATCAATGTAGTATATGATATGGTAGTATAACACTACCAGAAATAGAAAGAAATTCCCTCACAACCTACAAACTTTAAGGTGGCTCAAGTATCCCTTTCTCATCTGCAGGCATTTCTCAAGGCCTGGGAAATGGGGAATCTCCAGAGCTCTGTCAGCCTTATCTTGAAGCAGAGTTAATGACTGAAGTGCTAAGGGCAAAAATAGAGCTTTTAGAAATTATCTTTTTCTCCCCCTCCAAAAAAATGCAATATGCTTATATACACTGTATACAAGGGAGGTATGTCTATTTTTAAGAAACTTAAATTACAAAATACTTTAATAAGAGGAAAAAACACCAAAAGCCATTTCGAGTCAGTTCTTCCCATCTATCGAGCGCTATTAAGTACAAAGGGTACTTTAATGAAAAAGGAATACATTGGGATGAGCCTCCAAACTGCAGGACTGCGTCTCTGCCACTGAAGTGAGACCCCTGGCCCACCTTCTGGTCCTCACCTCATCGATCTGCGGTTCCTGAGCCTGCGCGGCCTTGGGCACCGAGGAATCGCAGTCGGGGCTGTAATGCTCACAGTAGTCATAGGCGGCTTTGGGGTCACTGATGATCAGCAGCTGTTGGATGTCCCCCTGCCCAGAAACAAACAAGGATGTGGTCAGCATATTCAAATATACAGAGGTCTAGGGCAGTGGTTCCCACAGGGGGCACATGCTCCACAGGCGGACCAATTTATTTGTAAGGGGGGCAATTTGAGAATGAGTTATTAACTGTGAATTTTTTGCATTTCTTATGGTTCTAGGGGCCTCATATCTACACTAATAAAAGAGTAACATGCTAATTGACTGTACCTTCACGACACCCACCAGCCAATCAGGAGTGAGTATGCAAATTAACCCAACAAAGATGGTGGGTTAATTTGCATATGCAGGCACTGAGCAGCTGGGGGTGGGGTGGGATGCTTGCGTCGTCACCATGGCAATGACGCAGGTATTCTGCACCACCCCAACCACTCTGGGCCTCTGGGCAGTGTGGGAAGACAGAAAGGTGGCTCCAGGCCGGAGCAAAAAGGCGGCTCCGGCCAGAGCGAAGGCAGTGCTGGCAGCCAGGGGAAGGAAGGCCCATTCTTGCACGAATCTTCATGCATCGGGCCTCTAGTACAGTATATAAATATATATTGTGACATATTTATGCATTTCAGTTCTCTATTATATGTTTTGAAACTTTATTTGCTATTTTTTCATATAACTTCATAGTATCATTATTTTTTTAACCATTTCTTAGTGATTTCTTCCTCAGTACTTCAATTCTCCTTTCGTTCTTTTATTTTCCTCTTTCATGGATGCCATGTTCTTTGGAAGCTTGTTTAGACCAAGTTAATGGCCTTTTAGGCTTCCTCCACATGAATAGGAGTTCACTTTCTGAATAATAAGAACTATAGTATATGTCACAGGTGGGAGGGGGAGGGGAAGGAAGGCATCAGGATGTTAGAGATGCTAGGTGGGGCATGGCCAAAAAAAGGTTGGGAACCACTGGTCTAGAGTAAGACTTACTCAAGATCACGTGTGGTGTATTTTTACATATCTAAGGAAGAAAAATCACTTACTGCTCATTGTTAAAAACAGTCTTATAGGATTGAAAGTGAAACTCACACCTCTTCCACTACAGTTGACACTTGAATAACACAGGTTTGAGCTGCATGGGTCCACTTGTATGTGGATTTTTTTCAATAAATATGTTAGAACATTTTTGGAGATTTGTGACAAATTTTAAAAATTCTCAGATGAACCTTATGATTGTCTCAGTAACATTTCCTTTTCTCTCACTTAGTTTATTGTAAGAATATAGTGACCTGGTGCATGAATTCATGCACATTGAAAAAATTAATTAGAAGGTGGCCGGCGGGGCGGGACTGGGTGAGAAGGACCGAACACACCCTGGAGCCAACCTCCCACGGTCCCTTCCCAGCCAGCTGCACCTGGGGTGGTGCCATGGCTCGAAGGACGTCTGTGGGGTCCCTCCAGCAGGTGAGGACCCTCAGCATGGCCTGTAGGGATCGGGCCGAATCCGGCTCTCCAACATCCCCTGAGGGGTCCCGGAGTGCGAGAGGGCACTCTGCAAAGTAGCTGTGGTACAGGGTGTGGAACGCAAATGCAAGTGTGCAGTAAACCAGATTTGGGGCGACAATGCCCCAGCAACAACACAACCCATGGCCAAAGGTGGAATCGCGTGGCCCTGCAATCAGGCTCCCTCCTCTCTGGCTTCAGGGTGCATCACCCGAGAACCTCCGCTGCCAAGTCACTGCAGCTCGGCAGTTCCTGCGTTGAGCGTCTGCCCCCTGGTGGTCAGTGCACGTCATAGCGACCGGCCATACAGTAGGAGGAACACTTAGCATATTAGCCTTTTATATATATAGATAGTACACCTGACATACAAAATATGTGTTAATTGACTGTTTATATTCTTAGTAAGGCTTCTTGTCCATATTAAGCTATTAGTAGCTAAGTTTTGAGGGAGTCAAAATTATACGCAGATTTTTGACTGCATGGAGGGTTGGTGCCCTTAACCCCGACGTTGTTCAAGGGTCAACTGTATTCTGCTCTTGAAACAATCTGTTTCCACGTGGGTCTAATTAAACAGGAAACTAGTTTGACATGAATCTATGGTTCATGACCCTATTAATTATACTAAGGCCCAGAAAAATCCTGAGTGAATGTCCATTTGATTCAGATTCCAGGCCCTGTAGATTTGAGAACAGGAACTGGATTCCAGAACTCCTGAGGTCATTCTGAATAACTTCAAAATTACTCCAGTTTTCTCTGCATTCTACATGTTATTAACAGGTGTTATTTAGGGCCTGGTGAAAGTAAAGATATTAAGATGTTAAAGACTCTTAACACTGAGCACTAAGAAATGACCCTTTTTCTCCTCTTACTTGCCTGTGTCTCCCCATAGTTTGCTGTCCCGAGTTGCAAATCCTCTGCTATTTCTGAATAAACTCAATCCGGGTAGCTAACGGCTGTGTTATTTCATTTTTTAAGGTGGACAACACCAACTGATCAATTTAGACCACTGAGAAGCCACGACTGAATTATTATAAATAATCATCAATAACCACGAGAAATGTGAATACAGAATTCTTCATTAGGCTGTATAAAAAAAAATAAGGCCTCCTTGAGTAATGGTCTCATGAAGGGTTTCAATTAGAAATCTTGATTCTGGAATTTTCTCCCAGTTTGCCATTAACTAGTTGGAATGATGCAAGTCACTCAACCTCACTCATCGTTTATAAAAAGAACACACTGAGAGATCACATCTGTGGCCCTCTCCAAGAGCGAAATCTATAATCCCAAACTTAAATTATAGAAAACATAACGAACCAAGTGGAGATGTCCCTGAGATAGAAGAATGTTGCCTATCTCATATACGCATGTGGTACTTTTAAAATCCTGTATTTTTTAAGAGAATTACGGTTTCCTAAGCACTTACTATTTTAGTCAAGGCACTTGACTTCATTAAATGGAACCCTGCCAACCTTTCCACCATAAATTCTCACTGCAGGTGTCACATTTTCTACCATAAGAACCACGACTGAAAAGTCACTGGAAAGTGCAGTTAAAAATCTGCTTTTCTCCGCCTCCCAGCAGGCATCTTCCAGTGCTTTTCTGTTAATCACATGACAGGCTGCGAGACAGGCTGCAGATAAACAAAAGCATCCTGAGGTTGAGGGAACTGTACATATTTAGCTTCAATAGTCACAGAAAATCCCACAGCTGGAAAAGGTGAGGTGACCCAGTAAAATGGGCATCTGGAGCACACAAGGTGTGACAAGCCACCTTCTCCTCCAATGACCTGCGAAGCTTAGAGTTGAGTGGATGGAATTTCCTTGCGTGGGCAGCTGTGGAAGCCAGGTCTACACAATAGCGTTTGCCTACAGAGAACATGGGTCTAGAGCCGTGGTCGGCAAAATGCGGCTCGCAAGCCACATGTGGCTCTTTGGCCCCTTGAGTGTGGCTCTTCCACAAAATACCACGGCCTGGGCGAGACGATTTTGAAGAAGTGGTGTTAGAAGAAGTTTAAGTTTTAAAAATTTGGCTCTCAAAAGAAATTTCAATCGTTGTACTGTTGATATTTGGCTCTGTTGACTAATGAGTTTGCCGACCACTGGTCTAGGGCAAAGCACATGTAAGAAAACCTGACAGAACCTACCTATGCTGAGGAGGTTCTGCCAAATGTCATGTGCACTGCAAAAGGTTCCTGCCATGTTTTTAAAAGACCAGTTCTATAAGTGATAGCATAGCGTACCCTCCTTTCCATAATAAAACAGAATTCATGTATTCTAACAATGTTTGTTTGGCTTGTTTTCATTTTTGTTTTATATACATACACAATAACTCTTTATTTTATTATTTTTTAAATACATTTTATTGATTTCAGAGAGGAATGGAGAGGGAGAGGGAGAGAGAGATAGAAACATCAATGCTGAGAGAGAATCATGGATCGGCTGCCTCCTGCACGCCCCACACTGGGAACCGAGCCCACAACCCAGGCATGTGCCCTGACCTGGAATTGAACCATGACCTCCTGGTTCAAAGGTTGATGCTCAACCACTGAACCATGCCAGCCGGCTAATAATAATTCTCTATAAGGCTCAACTATTTCTATTTTCTCATAGTTACATCTATGAGATACACAAGTTAATAAAAATTTAGCTCTATGAGATATACAAGTTAATAAAAATTTAGCTTTTTGTGCCTGTGTAAGAAATCACCGTTGTTGAAAAAGTGTCCTACAAGATTGGTTTACTGCTTAAAGACCCCTTGTCCATAGGTCAATGTGAGGCATCTGAATTTTCAGACTCAACGCCTCATCTTTCTGTGAGACCCACCAGTGCCTGGTTGAAGTCAGTTCCCAGCGTGGGCATCCCCTGAACTGTGCAACACAGCAGCTGGTTCCTAAGAACTGGCACTGGAAATCCAGCTAACAGCTCGAGAGTTAGGTTCTCACAGGGCCTCATCCAAGTTATAATGAAACAACGTTTTAGGAAACGATGCTACTCGACAACCTTGCTGCACTTGAGGCCTTGAGACTGCTTGGCATCTCGCCTTCATGCATGTCCTAAGTTTAAGGATTCAAATAATCAGTCTATGTCGCTTGCCTGGAAAGTACAGTTTCTACCAGAGCACAAAGGTACAGTTTCTAGTCTGGGATCCTCTCCTTCCTCAGCCAGTCTCCACTGTTCAATCAATAAAATTCACTCAAATACAAACTTCAGAAAGCAAGGCCCTCTCTGTTTCATTCTCTAAGCTTCCTCCCTTTCTGGAATAAGCCTGTGGACAGCGGGCACACGATAAATAGAGCCCCGGGCAATGAATTTATTCACCACTCCAAGCCTCGACTTCAACACCTGAAATGAAGAACACTATTATTTATTTGTCTTGCATTTCCTAGAGCTTCTTTAAAAAACAATATGTACTTAAGCAGTTTTTAAAGTGTAAAGTGTATATACATATTAGGTATAATTATTTCAGTATTTGAGGGCCATTCAAGGAGAATACATCTTTAAACCAAATTTCTAGGCAATGTGTATATGGACCCTGTAAAACTTAAAAAATGCTGCTGGACAATCCATCTGTGGACGTTCTAAAAATAAATTCCAAACGATTGAGATTAAGGAGCCTTAAAGTCATTATTCTATAAGGATAGGCAATCAGGAAAAAATATATAACACACGAGAAAGAAAGGTGCATTTAGCTAAGCAGTTTCGAGCATGCGCCACTGTCAAAGCCATTGCCTAACAAAATTCTAGAGTATTTCCATAAGGTGCCCAGTTCCCCTTTGATATCAGAGCTTTGTTAAATGTATGGGGGTCTCAGGAGGAGTTTTTGTTTGTATGTTCAGGAACACGACCAGCATTAAATCTTAAACATGGCACATGCTTCTCCAGGAGCAACTCCCACTGCCAGAAGATTAATTGGAAACTGATGCTTCCTGTCTACCCAGACTTCTGAATTTGCTGGGGCGTTAGCTCTCATCGCAGTGATTCTCTTCCAACATTCCATCCAGTTAATGATTCCTCTCAAGAATTTTGTGTGGAAAAGGAAAGCTGCCAAGATGCTTAGAATTCTAGTGTAACTGAAAAATGCATCATCGATTGCGCGGAAGGAGGGAAACCACGTAATCAGAGACAGAACTGCTACCCACACAGTCCTTATATTTAACCAACACCAGCTTGGGAAATCAATTGTAAGAAAATGGGTAGTGTTTCTGTGTTACTAATTCAACAACTATTTACCAAGTATCACAGAAACTGCCTAAAGTTGAATAAAACATGGCCACCAAAAGTGCACATTTGTCTTATACTTTTAGTCAAGGATTTTTACTGAAAAATATTTACCATCAATGCTCTATTTCCCCCCACATAATAAATTAGTTAAATTAACCTTTTGCACTCGGATGTCGAGTGTGACTCGACACGGTTAGCATTAGAATAAAGGAATCGAGAAAAAAAGCAAGTGAGTGCAAAGGGTTAAATGTTCATTATTTCTAACCATTTTAAAATTTTTAATTACAGTTGACTTACAACATTAGTTTCAGATGTACACCCAGTGACTAGACATTATATAACTTACTAAGAGATCATGCCTATAAATCTCATAGCCACGTGACACCACACATAGCTGTGAGAACATTATTGACCATATTCCCCAGGTTGTACTTTATATCCCCATGACTATTCTGTAACTATCAATCTGTACTTCTAAATCTCTTCACTTTTTTCACCCATCCTCTAAACACCCTCCCATCTGGCAACCATCAAAATATTCTCTGTATCTATGAGCTTGTTTCTGTTCTGCTTTCTTCATTTATTTTGCTTTTTAGATTTAATTGTTGATAGATATGTATTAGTGCCATTTCATTGTTCATATTTTGATCTTTCTTCTTCTTATTCTTCTTCTTATTATTATTATCATTAAAGAAGACCTTTTAACATTTCATGGAATTCTGGTTTGGTGGTGATGAGCTCCATTAGCGTTTTCTTGTCTGGGAAGTTCTTTATCTGTCCTTCAATTCCAAATGATAGCTTTGCTGAGTAGAGTAATCTTGGTTGTAGGTTATTGCTTTTCATCACTTTGAATATTTCTTGCCAGTCCCTTCTGGACTGTAAAGTTTCTGTTGAGAAATCAACTGATAGTCTTATGGGAGGTCCCTTGTAGGTAACTAACTGCTTTTCTCTTGCTGCTTTTAAGATTCTCTCTTTGTCTTTATCCTTTTGCATTTTCATTATGTTGTGTCTTGGTGTGGGTCTCTTGGATTCATCTTGTTTGGGACTCTCTACCCTTCCTGGATTGTAGGACTATTTCCTTCACCAGGGAAAGGACATTTTCTGTTATTATTTTTTTAAGGGGGTTTTAAACTTCTAGCTCTTGGAAAAATGGTAGCATACCTGGCCTCTTGTCTCCTTTCTTGCCACAGAAGAGTTATAACCCATTGAATTAATAAGAGCTAAAAAGTATGCTTATTCATTCATTTAGACAACAATAAATTTAAGGCACTATTCTAAACACTGAGTATATATAGCACAAAGCCTCTGCCCTCTTGGAGCTTAGATTCCAGATGGGGAAAGAGAAACTAAGAAAAATTAAAGAGTGTCAAGCATTGTGCAGAATATAATAAAGCATGATAAGGGAGACATGTCAGAAGACATGTCAGAAGCCATGTCTGAGATGTGTCATGTAGATACATAGAACTATTTGTACATGCCAGCCATAAGATCCCCTCTTAGAAATAACTACATATACATTATCTGAATGGATAAAAAAAAAAACAAGTCCCAGGGAGATTGGCAGAGGGAATCAAAAAACAAGGCCCAAGTATACGATGTCTACAAGAAACCTACTTAAAATAGAAAGACATATAGATTAAAAGTAAAGGGGTGGAGAAAGATACACCATGCTATCACTAATCAAAGGAAGTAAGAGTACCTATATTAATTTTAGTTCGAGTTGACTTCAAAGCACAGAAAGTTATCCAGGTTAAACAGAGACATTATATGATGATGAAGAAGAAAACTGTCCAAGAAAATAGCTACCTTTAATGTGTGTGTGGCTAAACCCAGAACATCAAAACTATTTGAGGCAAAAACTAAAACAACCCAAAAAAAATTTGATTAATCCAATATTATAGTGGGAGAGTATAACAACCTTCTCCCAGAAATGGACAGATTCAGCTGCAAAAAATTAGTAAGGACATAGTTGAACTCAACAACACTATCAATCAAGTGGATATAATTCAATTCCATAGACTACTTCATCCAACAACAGCAAATCACACATTCTTTTCTATCTCACATGGAACATTCACCAAGAAAGACCACATTCTGGGCCATAAAACACACCTTTAACAAATTTAAAGAATAAAATCCTACACGATCTGCACACAGATGTTTATAGCAGCTTAATTCACAGTTCCCAAAACTTGGGAGCAACCAAGATCCTCTTCAGTAGAAGCCCTAATAAACTGTGTTTCAGCCAGACAGCGGGATATTATTCATCACTGAAAAGCAAGGAGCTATCAGGCCATGAAGCACATGGAGGAGACATAAATGCATATGACTCAGTGAAAGAAATCAATCTGAAGACTAAAAACTGGAGGATTCCAACTATGTGACATCTTGGAAAAGGCAAAACTACAGAGATAGTAAAAAGATGAGTGTTTGCCGGAGTTTGGGGGTAAGGGAGGGATGAATAGGCAGACCACAGAGGATTTTTAGGACACGAAACTACTTCATAAGACCCTACATTGGTGAATGCATTCGCCAAAAGCCATAGAATGTACAACAGGAAAACTGTTGTATGTCAATGCATGATTAAATTAACATAGAATATAGATCCATATGTATGCATACCAGTCTTTTCAGCACCTTATATACATCAGCTCATTTTTAAAAATAAATATGTATGAGGGAGATTCCATTACTATTCCCATTTGAAGAACGATAAAATTAAAACATATATAAAGCAATTACCCAGAGAAACGTGATTAAGCTAGATGCTGAGATTCAAAATCAGATTTTTCTCATTCCAGAATCAATTCTTATATTCCCTCTGCTACAATGAAATTAAAGAATCCGAATTAGGGGTCTATATATTCATTTGGGCATTTTCATATAAACTAATTTATCATTATTTTACAAATGTTTTCAGTTTTTTTCTTATCTGTTAAATATTTTGTTCCTAAAAGTCCTCAGATTGCAATTCAAATAGGGTCATTTTTAGCATTTTTGCCAGAATAGTACCATTCCATAAATGCAGGGTAATATATAGACAAAATTATATACACTAAACAAATTTGCATCTAAATTGAAATGACACTATTTCCAAAGAAGTGAAAATGAATTGCTGGTGTTTTTACATCTTCTTCTTCATTACAACTGTTGATCCAACTCTAAAATAATGCATACATGGTACCATTGCTATCTCCTGTCAGTTTTAGTTTCATTTCTACACATTCAGTTGCAATGACTCAGAAGTCTAGATAGGAACCATAATGTAAAAACCAAAAGAATTGAAAAATAGTTGAGAAAATTTTAGGAAAAGATATATTAACACCATATTCAGGTATGCTGAATTAATTTCACAAAAGGAATTAGAAAATTTTATTCTGATGGAAAAAGGTGTGTGTGTTACAAAATTAAATTTAGCCTGTAAAACTAGTTTACACTTAAAATAAAACTTTTCGCCCTGGCTGGGTGGCTCAGTTAGTTGGAGCTTCACCCAGTACACCCCAAGTTCACGGGTTTGATTCCCAATCAGGGCACATACCTAGATTTCAGGTTTGATACCGTCAGTGCATGTAGGGGAGGAAACCAATCAATGTTTTTCTCTCTCTCTCACCCTCCTCTCTCTTCAAAATCAATTATAGATATACATATGTGTGTGTGTGTGTATATATATATATATGTATATATGTGTGTATATATATGTATATATATATATGTATATACACGCACACACACACACATACATTTTAATTTTTTTTAACTTTGCAAGACTAGAAATTAAATTGTTTACAATATCCATTCCTCTAATAAGTTAATATGTAATATTTGTGTACTGGAAGATGTGAGAGTATATGGTTATATATTGCCTGGATCAATTTATGATTTCACTTAGTATGATATAATGTGTTAAAACATTGTGTTTAGAATCTAGGGCTTAAATACCAGTGGAGAATATACAAAATACATGGAATCCCAAACAAATAATCTGAAAATGTTACCAATAACAATTATTATTAAACTATTAGAGGCCCGAT
This sequence comes from Cnephaeus nilssonii, assembly GCF_951640355.1. Classification (NCBI taxonomy): domain Eukaryota; kingdom Metazoa; phylum Chordata; class Mammalia; order Chiroptera; family Vespertilionidae; genus Cnephaeus; species Cnephaeus nilssonii. The sequence goes on from NC_137092.1 coordinate 3,554,411, forward strand.
GCACGACAAGAGTAGGCCTTCCTTCCCCCGGCTGCTGGCACCGGCTTCCCTCTGGCAACGGGACCCGGGCTTCCCTCGAAGCCCTGGCTTTGTCCAGAAGGACATCCGGTCTAATTAGCATATTACGCTTTTATTATTATAGATGCCACAGGTGAGGTATATAAGCACAGGAATGCAAGACTGACACTCCGAGTTACACTGTTCTTTTTATAAAAATACATACTGTCTGTGTGTATGTGTGGATACATATGTGTATGTACATATATGTGATATATATAGATTCACATATCAACAAAATACAGCATATATTCCATTAAAACTTGTCTATTAACCTGTAATATCTTGCACAGCTTCACTCGGTTCCACTTTGAAAAGTAAGTGACTTAGAGATTGTGCACAAACAGCCATCAGAGTAACGATGATGTCTCAGGCGTGCGCCCCGCCGGGGACCAGGCCCCAGTCTGTTTGTTTGGCTCACAATTAACTAAATGACCAGAAAGCACCAGCTAGGGGTGCGGGGCCTGGAGGGTTAACAGAAAGAATGTGAGGCTCTAACTGGGGAATCATAATTGGAAGAAAGCTTTTACCATGACCTTCACATCATTTTTTAAAAAGTCTTTGAACAACATTAAGTTCCCTTTGCCATCTCTCTTGTGCCTTGCAAACCTCCACAAAGAACCGAGAAAAGCAGAATATGTGACTTGCACATTTTTCTAAATTCATCTCCCAGAGAAGGAAGTGAAGAAAATGTCCTTTTCTCTAAAGGGAAGAATAGCAGGCACTAAGAGCAGAGCCACGGGGCCTTCCCCGGAGAATAGCGTGCCTGTGTTCGCATCACCCAATCTCTGTCAACGGTTCCCAGGCGCTCGGGTGGCCATTGTCCACTCATTCTCTCCCCCAACAATGGAAACATCAGCGCTGCGCCCACAGGGGACGAAAGTAGGTCACCCTGTAGAGCGGCCGGCCTCCGTTTGGGCACTTCTTGGTGGTGCCTGCCATTAACTCGGCGCACCTGCCTCAGCCAGAGCCAGCTGGAAACAAAGTCTGGCTCATCTTTACCTCAAACACTTCTTCATCCAAAATCCTCGTGCCAAACACCGTGATCCCGTTGGTGTCCACGATGGCGCGCTCGCTTCTCTCCAGCGGTTTGGTGGCTTTCTTCTTGCAGTCAACAATCATCGTCACCGTTTTCTTCTCCACGCTGATGGCTACCCGATGCCACCTGCAAAAGCCCAACAATAATCCTCGCGTAAGCTCCCAAGGCCTGGTGGCTGAGCCATCGCTCACGTTGAAATACCGTTTGGCTCAGTGGATCGAGCCTCAGCCTGCTGACTGAAGGGTCCTGGGTTCGATTCCAGTCAAGGGCACATGCCCCGGTTGTGGGCTCGACTCCTAAATAAGGGGCGTGCACGAGGCAGCCAATCAATGATTCTCTCTCATCATTGATGTTTCTCTCTCTCTTCCTCTCTGAAATCAACAAAAATATATATATTTTAAAATACAGTGCATTTGAAATTGGGAAAGTGAGCTGAAATTGTGCCAGATGGAGGCTCACTGTTCACCAGGAAGGTGCTAAATACCCTCATCGGGACACAGGTAGGATGCTCAGCAGGATGGATGCTCAGCATCCCTGCTATCCCTGCTGATAAGGAGGTGCCATCGGGCTTCCCTGTGTGTGTGGCAACAAAAGCTTCATCTCACCGTGTCCCAAAGAGGGTATTTGCTAAGAGACTGGGGGTGGGAGAGGGGGTACGGAAATGCTTTCTTCCAAAGTGGGATTCCACTGAGAAAGAGAACAGTGTCTTCTCCCGCGGTCCCCTGAGGCCGGCTGCGAAGGGGTGTGTCCTCTCACTGAATGGCGCTCCACCTGGAGCCCCGGGACGTCCTCATTGTAAGACACAATGTGCTTCCCTGTCTTTCTTCACTTTATTTCAAGTGCTTTCGTTTTCTTTTTCCATTTTAATTTCAAGACAGTTATAGATCACTCCGGTGGGCAGGAGCCAAGACGGAGACACCATCTCTCTCCTTCTTCCCCGGGCTGGCAGGAGGCGGGCATGCTGAAAGCAAGCACCGTCTGCATGTGTGTGGGGGGAGAGCTAATTCAGGGCATGATGACAGGCGGGAGGGGAGAGATGACCAGCCCATTGGAGACGTGCGTGCCCGCCTCGTGGTGTAAAAGGGTGGGTTCCATTAGCAGGAGCTGGTGCTAACATAACCACTGGGTGAAGCTCACTCGATGGTGCAAGCCACTCTGGCTTATATTTTCTTTTTTTTTCCAAATGAAAAGTGCTAGATTAATATTCCAGAAATGTCTAGGATTAGATCCTAAAATGTGACTTGGCAGGGCTACGGATGAGGGCCAAGCATATTTCCACATACACATGATCTCTGGTCTTTCCACAGCCCGTTCAACGAGCACAGGCATCTGCTTGGTTTGAACTGAGCGAAGATTTCTATGGAGGAACCTCTTCATACTGTGAGGGTGAAATTCACACACGTTTCCGCTAAGATGCCCGTGTCCTCGCTTCAACCATTCTCACTAGGGATGTGCTTTCCATGAACAGAAAATACTTATGAGTTCAAGTGTTAAAAGTCATAAGCACTTATTGGAATGAACTGCTCTCTGAGTGAGAGACAATGTTGATGGCACAGAATTCAGAATTCAGCATGATTTTCGGAAGAATGGTGTGGTTATTGGAGAGCCTGCCCTTATGTCAGCCATTGGCTACAACTATGGCCTGTCTCTGCTACTTTCCAAATATATGATCTCGTGCGAGGGACCTAACCTCTCTGTTGCCTTATCTGTGAAATGGGGTATTACCATCACTTTCTTCAAAGAGCTGTGAAGATCAACTGTGTATGAAGTGTTTAGGAAAGTATGTAGCGCATGCCAAGTATTATGTAAGGCTTCCTTCCAATGTTCCTCCGTCTTCATCTGACTGGTACATGGTAAGGAGACCATCGCTCTGCTCAGAAAGCCTACAGTGGCTTCCCGTCTCACTCGGAACAGAGCGCAAAGTGCTGACAGCACAGCAACGTGCTAGGGCATCTGGGCCCACGTGGCTGTCCATCCCCACGGTCCGGCTCTGCTCCTGGCAGGCTGCCACCCTGGACCTTGCTTGGACCACCCGGCCACCCTGGATCTGCTCCCCCTCCTCCTGGAATAGCAGCCTTTCGATCCTCAGCGTGACCTGCCCCGTCTCCTTCACAAGTCTCTGTCCTAGTGAGGTTTGGCCTGAGCCCACTTCTTAAAAGTGCACCTCTCCCCCCATTCCCTAAACTCTCCCCTGCTCATTTCTCTCTCCCAGGTATCACCACCTGACATACTATTTATTAGTCATTTTTTAAAAAATATATTTTTATGGATTTCAGAGAGGAAAGGAGAGGGAGAGAGATAGAAACATCTGTGATGAGAGAGACTCATTGATCGGCTGCCTCCTGCATGCCCTCCTACTGGGGATCAAGCCTGCAACCCGGGCATGTGCCCTTGACCGGAATCGAACCTGGGACCCTTCAGTCCACAGGCTGATGCTCTATCCACTGAGCCAAACCAGCCAGGGCTTATTAGTCATTTTTTATTGTTCATTATTTGTCTGCCCAGACTGTACACTATGCCAGGTTGGACATGCTAGCGTGTTCTCCCTGTCCCTCTCGCTGGGCTGTAGAAAGCTGTGTCCTGTGTTTAAACACTTGCTGGATTAGTCAAGCCAAAGAACAGCTTTGGGCTGAGACACTGGGCGACGGAGCACTTACTTCCCATCGGCGATGTTGACCGTGCGGAACAGGGGGTAGTCCTCGGGGGCGGGCTTCCCCAGGTGGTCTTCAAACAGGAAGACGGGCGACCTCCCGACCTCAACGCCAATTTGCTGAATGCCGTGCTCATTGTAGATAGATAAGAGGAAAGACTGAATGCCTTTTTTGGGTTTTACTGTAAATAATATTGAAAAATCTTCTGGGAAAGTTCCTCCTGAGAAGAAAAGGCCAAAGGGTCAGATTCCGAATTTCCAAATTGCTCCTGGATCACCCCGTTATTTGTCAGCTTTCTGTGTGGCCTTAGTAAGTCACCTAAGTTTACTCAGTGATAACAACACAGGCTTAAAAGCAAACAGAGGGGACCGTGGCCAGGTAGTTCAGCTGGTTAGAGCATCGTCCCGATACACCAAGGTTGTGGGTTCGACCCCTGGTCAGGGCACATTCGGGAATCGGCCAATGAGTGCATAAACAAGTAGATCAACAAATCCATGCTTTTTCCTCTCTCTCTTCCTTTCTCTTGCTCTCTCAAATCAATTTGAAACATTTACAACAAATAGAAAAGAATCTCTACTAAGCTTTTTCTGCAACAGTCGTCTAAGCTATATCAAGTTTAAAGCCACTCACTTAAAGCACAGTAATTAAATAAAATGAAATAAAAAGTTAGGAAGCAAGACCATGATGCCAAGTACAGCGTCAAGCACAGCGGGCACGGGCACTTTTAAAGCACTCAAGTCCCGCTTTGGTGCCAGGCTTGTATTTGCTGCCTTTGCCTCGTCGGAGGCCATCCATCATCTCTCTAAAGAGGCAGGGTACCAACACGGTGTAAATATATTCTTTCAGCCATCCTTTTGAAAGCCAGAGTTTCTGATCAGTTTTTCCTATCACACAGCGCAGTTCCACTAATAAAAAAAGCTTACGTCATTATAAACCAGAACTGTGAGACACTTGGCCAATTTGATGGTAAATTCAAGAGGGCAGACTGTCTGTCTCCTTCTCCCCTCCCCACCATCATATCCCTAATACCCCGCCTGGGGGAAGATCGGTATCAGTGCTTAGAAAGCATTTAGTCAATGAGTGTATTAGTTAAATGAACAGCATGAATATATTTCACACAGTTAAGCAAAGAAAATGTATATAAAATAAAGTCTACACAGAGAGAGGAAGGGGGATTTTAGAAAATAACATATTTATATCAGATTTTAAAAATTACAACAATTTAATCATCCAATCTGTACAGCAGTACCTTTGAATACTGTCACTTTCTAACTAAAGAGTAAAAGCTGTTGATTATAAAGTTATTTTCCAATTTAAAATAGAGCAATAACCTTAAAGATTATGGTTAAAAAGGAAAATATAGTTATCTAAAAAATCAGGATTTAATGTCAATCTAACCTAGGCAACCCACTTTAGTCTCTCCCTAGAAGATGCTAATTAAAACTCTTCAAAATTCATGTAACATTATATTTAAAATCGTTTTTCTTGGAAAAAAATATATATGTGTGCCAGGAAGAAAATGTTTGTACAAGAAAAAATTTAAAAAAACAAAACTGTTCAAAACTGTTCACAACTATCTATGTCAGAGAGAATTCCCTATGAATGTAGTTCAACAACAGAACTGAAACCACCTAGTAGGTGAAATTGTACATGGGTAGGCATGAGAGGTGAAGTTGCTCTGTTCTCCCCAATAAGTAAATTCTGCCTGATTCTCTGCAAAAGTGAGCTACACAGAATGTTGTCTTCAAGTTTTGTCATCTTGAAATAAAAGAGCTTTATTAGGTTTTCTCCTAAGTGTATCTTCTGTGAATGTGCTGAGTTAAAATTGGCAATAACTAAATCATTATTAGTCCAGCCGGCGTGGTTCAAGCGGTTGAGTGTCAGCCTATGAACCAGGAGGTCACAGTTTGATTCCCTGTCAGGGCACATGCCCTGATTGTGGGCTCGATCCCCAGTAGGGGGCGTGCAGGAGGCAGCCGATCAATGATTTTTTTTCTCTCATCATTGATGTTTCTCTCTCTCTCCTTCTCCCTTCCTCTCTGAAATCAATAAAAGTATATGTTTAAAATCATTCTTTTCCTTGTTGCCTTGGTGACCACCATCTATTTGCTGTCTGATATATAAAAATGACATGTTCCCCACCATAACCGTGCATTATAAAGTAGGATAAAAAGAAATAGTGAGAAGTAACATAGTGGTAGCCATAGTAATGCAGTGAACGTACCTGAAAAGAGCTGTTTTGTCGGGGCGCTGAGCTGAGCCTGCTTTGAAACTCTGTAAGCAGTATCCGACCCTTTCGAATTCTTTCTGTTTGTGCAAAAGCCCGTTGTTTTTGATATTCCCTCTGGAGAATTGTGAAAATCTAGAGCTTTTAGTACATCAACTGGAGCAGCTGAAAAATAAGTTAAAAATAAGAAAAATGTAATCGAACAAAACAATCGAATATAAAAATGAATATTTTTTTTTAACAGAGGAAATCGTTTGCGGTTCCACGTACAAAATCTGTGTATCACCTGTCCTGCTTCCCTAACATTTGGGTGGGGAGCTGAGGAGTGGGGCAGCAGGTAAAGTCTAAACCAAAACATTCCCAAATACAAAAGATCTCTAGCTGGAACCAAACGATGCCAGAGCAAAGCAGAATATTTACTTTTATATAAATATTTATGCGTGTGTGTATATAGATTTAGAATTTAATATGACTTGTATATGAATTTGCAGACGTTCTGATGCACCACAACTTCAATTTATAAAATCTTTCATTATTCTAAATAATTGCATTGTTTGGCATTAAAGTGAAAGCTAGCATCTGTAATGTTCCATTAACTTCTAACAGATTTACCATTCAACTCTTCATAATCTAAACAAAGGTGATTCTGAAGATTCAAACTCAGAATAAATGTTATGCATAAATGCTGCCAATGAGCAGTTACTAAGTCATGTGGTCGGCACAAAGATAAGATAGTAAAAGAATAGTAACAGAACGTAATGCCCTTGTTTTGCGTGCTTTGTGATATTAGATATTCGCAAAGTACTTTAGAGAAGCCTACACTTGCGTGGGTATGCGTGCATCTGTGTGTTGTGTGCCTGCCTGAATGTATGGATGTGTAATTTGCTGACTTTCACCACCTGCATTTGCCAGAGTAACTTCACGGACATTGCTTCATGCTTCGATATTTAAAGTCCCCGGAGGTGAGTAATCCTGCCCTTCCCCCTTTTATGTAGTCTCAGGGTGCAGGGTCAGGCCTATTTGTTGGCAGAAGCATAAATTTTCCAAATCCAGTTCATTCCAGCTGCCCCCTGCTGCCATGAGGTGATCAGTAGAAAATAAGTTTGGAACTTTAAATTTCCCCTTCAGATAAACATGATGCTGTAAACAGCTGTATTGGAATATAATTCACATACCAGGCAATTTTAAGTGTCCGATTCTCTGGTTTTGGTATACTATACTATTCATTTATATATGTCATGATTATATATACCATCAAAGTTGCCACTCTAGCCACTTTAAAGTGTACAATTGAGTAGCATGGTTATATTCACGTTGTTGTGCAACCATCATCGCTATTTCCGAAACTTTCAGCACCCCAGACAGAAACTCTAGATCCATTAAGCAATAACTCCCCATTTCCCCCTCCTCCAAGCCACAGGTGACCTCTACTCCACTTTCTGTCTGTATGAATTTGCCTACTTCAAATATTTCACATTAAGTGGAATCATAAAATATTCCTCAAAACACTAAACATAGAAGTACCATAAGTCCAAGCAATTCCACTCTGAGAGATATACCCAAAATGTTGAAAGCTGGGACTTAAACAGATACCTGTATGTCAATGTTCATTGCTACACTATTCACAATAGTCAAAACGTGGAAATAACCCAAGTTTAGATCGATATGTGAACAGAATGTGGTATATTCATGCACTAGAACATGAGTCAGCCGTAAGAAGGAATGAAGTTCTGATACATGCTACAACATAGATGCACCTTCAAAACACAGCACTCTACGAAGTAAGCCAGGCATAAAAGGACAAATGAATATGTTCAGACCTTCCAATTTCCTGATCCACCACCAAGTCTCATTTAATTCACTGAGCAAGTAAAACCAGCCATCATGAGCTGTAAGCGTTGTGATAAAACCAGGCTTCAGAATCCTATTACTCAATATGCTTACATTCTATTGGCTCCCTATTTTTATTCAAAAATTATAAATTTCAGAGAAGGCCATGTGCCAGCCAGTGTATCAGTGAGTCTGAGACATACTCCTTACTGCACGTATTTAGATTCTAATGAAAAAGACTCTTTTTATGCCTAGTAAGTAAGTAGGAGGCAGTATCTCCATTGAAGTAGATTTTGCAAAGCCCTGTTTTGTTCAGACGGGAAAGAAATCAGTCCTGGTTGGAAGTGAGAACCAATTATTATTGCTTTGAAAACTTTCAGTTGTTAGTTAAAAAAAATGGCATCGCCATCACATTTCAAAACATACATTCGCTATTTCTGGGAGGACTTAATGAGAATGAAATTGGGGCTTGCTTTAGAGTCAGGAGATATCATCACCACAATTTATCACACTCAGAACAGACAGGGTGACGGCTACCATGGTGTTCTTTGAAAATTCCCATTCCCATTCATATTTCTTACAGTAACGGCCAGTGTGTTCTAGAATCTCCCCATGAACGATGGCATGCCTGTGAGCAGTGCGCGCCTGGTCATGTCCTCAGTTAATTACATTCTGGGCGGTATTGACTTCGCTGTGTTCAAACCTGTGAATGAGCTTTATGTACTTTGCCTTTGATGGTATAACTAATGTACTTTCCTCTCATAATAAAGACGTCTACTTACTCCATCAAGCTTCTGAACGAACATCAATATACAATCCAGGAAAGTACATGCACAGTGTCTCAAATATTTTTAAAAACGCCTTTTCTCTATGGAAATCAGACGTTTCCAAGGGATCATTAACTCTATCAAATCTGATACTTTTTAGCTCGGCCTTGGAATTCGTAGAGAATAGTAATAGCAGTGAAGAACATTTTTTACAATAGCCCTGCTGGTGATGGCCAAGATTTTAGGCCAATGGGACAACTGAGCATCCTTACTTTTCTGCGACGACAGAACTCAGACCACAATAACTATAATACCGCCATGTCCAGAGAGTCTAGTATGTGCCCATCACTGGGCTGAATTTATCTCAGGCTGTAACCCTACAAGCCATGCGGGGCTCTGTGCTTATCCCCACCGTGCAGAGGAAGGAACTGGGGACCAGAAAGCAAATATCAAATCTAGGCTTTTCCCATTCCCCCGTCCTCGTGGCTGTACCCCAGAAATAGACACGCTGCATAACGAAACGGAAACCGTAAATATCATACACTAGAATTATCTGGAGGCCGGTCTCTGAGGCCTGACGTTTACATTGGCTTTAGGCTAAACTCGGTGGTGCTGCAGGTGTAGGTTTACTCTGGAGGAGACTGGTTCTGAAAGCCACAGCACCTTATCTGTTTATTTTATCTTATCTCCTTGCTCCGAAGCCATTAGGAAAAGTACATCTGAAGAGCTGAAAGACTCCAGGGGAGACGTGGACACAGCCATAAAGGCTGTCATTCTTCGGAGAAGAAAAGGCGGCAGCCCCATGGTCAAGGTCCCAACTGTATGTAGGTAAACAAGACAGAAAATGAACCACAACGTTCCTTCTCCCCAACTATCTTTTCAGGGGGTGGCCCTCTCCGGGGCAGGGTCTCGCTCTGATCCCTGCCTACTGCCAACACAATGTGATGGAAACTCACTCCCTTTGCAGGACTCAAGCATGGGCTCGGTTCTTTGTAGAGACACACAGTATGAAGTTCTGCAAAAAACAGTTAACAAATAGGGACATCTAACAGAGATGCCAACTGCATTATTTCTCTAAAGTCACCAAAATGTAGCTCAGTTAACTAAGTCTTAAAGTTTTTATTTTTCCTTTCAATTAAAATCAATAATAAATTAAGCCGCTTTGAAATCTGCCTTTTATTCGATCTCATCATCATAGCATTTAACAAATTCTTACAATATGGATCTAAGGCAGTGGTTCTCAACCTTCCTAATATCTGTGTTTTCTGATGGTCTTAGGCTCTACAGCAGCGGTTCTCAACCTTTCTAATGTCGTGACCCACAGGTTGAGAACCGCTAGCAGGGTCGCCTAAGACCATCAGAAAACACAGATATTCACATTAGGATTCATAACAACAGCAAAATTACAGTTATGAAGTAGCAACGAAAATAATTTTATGGTTGGGGGTCACCACAACATGAGGAACTGTATTAAAGGGCCGCGGCATTAGAAAGGTTGAGAACCACTGGTCTAAGGTTTTATAACACGCATGCGTGTGCGCACACACACACACAGGGAAACTATTCTTCATTTTTTTATTACCTAAACTGCAACTGTTTAAAGATTAAAAGTAGACATTTATTTTAAGTGAATTCAGTATTTCTACAAGAAGTGAAATTTCCATAGTCAAGGCAAATCCTAAATGCCCTAAATACTTTGTTTCTATGCTGCCAACAGAGATGGAGCAAGTCATGATTCGCTTGTCAGTTGGATCCGTTCAGAAGAGCATCTTGCTCGAATGAAACCTTTTTCCTGGCTTCTATGGTAGACTTTCACTGCTTATTCTATGGGAGAATGGGACCTCAGAGCCCTGTGTGGTACTACAATAGCCATTTAACTGTTTTCCCTGGTTTTCTTTTTTGTTGTCATTAATTCTCACCCGAGGATATTTTTCCATTCATTTTTAGGGAGAGTGGGAGAGGGAAAGACAGAGAGAAATATCCATGTGAGACAAACACATCAATTGGTTGCCTCCAGCTCTCACCCCGGCCAGGGCCCAGGATGGGGAGGAGCCTTCAACCAAGGTACATGCCCTTCACCAGAATCGATCCCGGGACCCTTTGGTCCATAGGCCAAAGCTCTATCCACTGAGCAACACCGGCTAGGGCTCCCTGGGTTTTCTTATTCATCTGCATACCACAGCTGGAGTGAGCTGGCAAAACTCCGTGCTGCATGTCAGCCTGCTGCGTGAATCCCTTCAAAGCAGCCCGCTGACTAGCAGGTGTATGCGCATGCCTTGCATATGAAATCTGGCATTGAGCATCTGTACGACTTGGACACATTACTGAAGGGCCTTGTGCCTCAGCCTGCACATCTGTAAAAGAACAATAGAAGTATTTAGCTAAAAGAATGTTTGTGAGTTGGTATTTGTAGTAGTGCCTCAGAACAGCAGCTGGGAGGACTCCTGTGGGCGAAGACCGCCCTGCTGTCTGGTACACAAGATAGGAGTGGCTTTACATTTTTATATGGTTGAAAACAATTCAAGGAAGCATACTATTTTGCGACACATGAAAATTGTATGAGGTTTAGATGTCAGCATCCACAAATAAAGGTTTTTATTGTAGAAAGCCACAGCCAGTTATTCATAGGCTGTCCATAGCTGCCTTCCAACTAGGACAGAGCTGTGTGGCTGTGACAGAGACCATGTGGCCCGCAGAAGTTAAACTATCTACCATCTGGCCCTCGTGAGCTGAGTCCTGAAGGATGAGCTGAGTCCTGAAGGACGAGTAGAGTTCATCAATGGAGAGGAGGGCAATAGAACTATCAAAAAATGGCAGCACGGAGTTCAAGGACATGAAAGTGGTCATGGCTGCCGGATGTGACATCAACACTCAATATACTTAGGAGCCCAAATTCTCCCTGCGGGACCCATGGCTGCTCTTGAGAAAACTCACATCTCTTCCACGAGTATTCTTAGCCACACACTCCAATGAGATGTCTACTCTAACTCCTGCTCATTTCCCCGACCCCAAATATTATGCTCCTGCCATAATAACCATCTCCCAGCTTCTAATATTCTTATTATTCCTTTACTGGGGTATTTTTCAATCCTACCTCCATTGGCTAAGGAGGGCTGGCTGATTTTTCAGCCCTAACTGTCATCTGAATCCCTTGGAGGACTTTGAAGTTGTGGATGCCCAGGTGCTACATGCAAACTAGTGACTACAATGACTGGGGCGGGGACCAGACATTCATGCGTATGTTTTTGTATGTTTTTCAAGTTTCCCAGACAAGTCGAGTGGGTAGCCAGGGATGAAAGCTGGTGCATTCAGACTTGACCAACCTTCTAATCTCAACCCAAGCCTGACTCCCTTCAGGAAATCATTACTTTTCCCTCCCAGGCTGGGTTATGGGACCGTCTCAAATGATCCCAAGGACCCTATTTTCCCCTTGGGTAACTCCACACTCTACGTGGTTGGCTTGCTTAATTATCTCATTTTCACTCTAGGCTGTATGTTCTCAGGCACAGTGTATGTCTAAGTTATGGTCATGTTGCCCTGTTTCATACTTATACCACCTAAAATTTCCTCTCTCTCTCTCTCTCCCCCCGTCTCTGTCTCTCTCAATCTCTAAGCTCCTGAACTTGTAATTCATAATTTAATGTTTGTCTCCCTCGATGATTGTAACCCTCTGATAGCAAATCTCTGCACTATTGTCATTCACTATAGTATTCATAACCAACATAGCAACTGACACATAGCAAATAATCAATAGTGATATATGAATGAATGAATGAATGAATGAACGAGCAAACCAGCAGCTACGTCCTGCTTCAGACCTGAAGCTTCCTTCCCTCCAGGCTGAGGAGGAAGGCCTGGAAGTGACTGTCACAAACAGCGCCTTGACGACCTTCCCAAGTCTAGCTGCTCCCCTTTGACTCAGGGGTGGCAAGAACACAGGTCCAAAGAGGCCTTTCTAACATACGTACTTTCTAGGGAGTCACTTGCCCGCACCTTGCACCTCACACCACAGGCCACATATGAAGCGCATCATGGAGAGAAATAAAAATAAGATGAAACACAGAAAGAGTTACACACACACACACACACACACACACACACACACACACACCCAGGCCTGAAGTGCTTTGCTGCCCCGAAGTGTGGACAGCCAGGAGCGCCTCTGTGTTAGTGTGGTAGTAGGTGCAGGGCCGATCAAACATGAGCGAGAAGAGACTAGTTACTCTAGTTTAACTACCACCAATACCCTCTATATTTCAAAATCACAACGGCTCTTAATAAAGAGGAAAACACAGGATTTCCCAAAGCAAATTCCCCAGGATTCCCCAAGGCCAGACAATTAAGAGCTCAGTGTCTGTGGCTGGAACTTCCGGCGTCCAGCGCAAGCCCAGCATCTATTGTCAGCATGACACTGGGTGAGACACTTACCCCACTAAGACTTGGCTTCTTCAGCTTAACCTCATTTGGAGAATTGAATGACATAAGGCACTGTAACCTCTGACACCTAGTAAGCATGCGATAAAGTAACATCTAAAGGCATTGTCTCTTCACAATGTCACCCTTTGGAACATCTCTGCCAGTCCCAGTGAGCGCCACCTGGAGGTACCGTTCCCTCATTCCTGTTCTGCCTCCCTCTGCAGGCCCTGGGACCCTCTTCCCCTTGGAGGAGAGGACGGGACCGTTTTCTCTCCTGGGAAGGTCCATTACATGTCATCCATGAAAACTGTGACGCTGAGCAACCTCCCAGCATGCTCTTTTTTTAAAAAAAAATATAGATTTTATTGATTTTTTACAGAGAGGAAGGGAGAAGGATAGAGAGTTAGAAACATCGATGAAAGAGAAACATCGATCAGCTGCCTCCTGCACACCTCCTACTGGGGATGTGCCGGCAACCAAGGTACATGCCCTTGACCGGAATCGAACCTGGGACCCTTCAGTTTATGGGCCGACGCTCTATCCACTGAGCCAAACCGACTAGGGTGTGTGTTTTTTTAATTGATTTTTAGAGAGAGGAAGGGAGAGAGGAAGAGAGAAACATCAATGTGAGAATGTAACATCGATCAGTGTGACCCCTACTGGGGATTGAGCCCAAAACTAGGCATGTGCCCGAAGAGAATCGAACCAGCAACCTTTTGGTGCATGGGACGACGCCCACCCAACTGAGCCACAGCAGCCAGGGCTCCCAGTGTGTTCTTATGTCACCCTAGGTACGTACAACCCTAGGAGGCCTCCTGGAACCGTAACAGCTTAAACAAGCCAATGAGTCTCAAATCTATGTTTTCATGCTCACTCTCTAATACCACCCTTGACATTAATATGCTGACATCCTTAGCATTTCCCCTTTTATATAATTTTTCTTAGCATTGCATAGACATTAATATAACTGTTGCCTTAACACAGTAACCCTGATATGAGCTATGTATTAAAAAGTTTTAAAAAACCAATTATCTTAGTATCTTTCCTTTGGTACTATTTCTTCATTTATTTCAAACACAAGGCATACCAGCCTTGTATTATCAGCCTACACGGAGTATTAAGAGATAAAACATATTGACCTGAATTCATATTTAGAATGTATGGAAGTTCATCTTTCAATGACTATATGGCACAAATAATATCCATGGAAATCATGTACATTTCCTATGTCCCAAAGCAATTTTTTTAGCAGAAAAAAAATTTACCAGACTTTTTGTGTGTCTTCTGTAATCTAATCTTGTAGTTAAAAAAAAAAGTGCAAAATGAGAGAAATAAACTGCTGGGAAACATTAGCAAACTGTAAGCATATAAGAGTAGAGTTGTACAGTTTACATTAATGGCCAGTGTTTAGAGTTTATTTTCCCCAAAGGGGTTCTGTAACAAATTTAAATGCTTTTTCCATTTTAAGCCTATGTTTAGAGAATATACTTCCTACAGAAAACAATATGAATATAATAAATATAAGCATCCCAAGGCTCAAGCTTTTAATGGGCATCTTGAAAAAAAAAAGAGTTTTTGATATTCAAAAAAAAATAGCATCAAATTGAGAATGACTTGGACAAAGACAGTATGAAGCAGAATCCTGGAGTTTTAGCAATTTTATGGTTAATTTAATCAAACCAAGCACCTAACAAGCCTATTGGAACTAGCATTTCAGAAAAACGATTAAGTGTAAATGTACAACTCCGTGAAAATGCCATTTTTTTAAAAAAAATAGTTACATAGTGAAATTCAAAACTGGGAAGGTCATGGGGAAAAAATACATAGTGAAATACAGCGTGTGGCAAAAGTAGGTTTATAGTTGTTTGTATGAGGAATAATATGATAATCCATAACAATACAAGAATAAGCTCTGTGTTTCACATACACCTGTAAACCTACTTTTTAAAAAGATATACGTTTTATTGATTTTAGAGAGAGGAAGGGAGAGGAAGAAAGAGGAACATCATCAACAGGCTGCCTCCTACACGCCCCCTACTGAGAGTTAAGCCTGAAACCCTGGCATGTGCCCGGACTGGGAATCAAACCGGGACCTTTTGGTGCACGGGACAATGCCCAACTCACTTAGCCACACCAGCCAGGGCTGTAAAACCCACTCTTGCCCCAGCCTGTGATCTGAAGCAGAATTAATGGAGTGTGAATCCCATCAACATCAATTGCAGACACAGCCCATTTTGTTGAGAATTTTTTCTAACTCGGAGATATCCAGAGGTTGGGAGAAAACCACAAAACCCAGGGCCTGAGCTTCAGCACTGACCGGAGCGACACATGGATGTGCTTTACCGGCGTGTGTTCGTTTCCCTGACAGCATCTCATCTGCCATTGCTTTCTCCGCCTGCGGCTCGGCGTACCTCCCACCTGTTCCTAGAGAACACCCACCACCGCTCTGCTGCACCGGGAGACCAAGTACCAACTCCAGGCCCACTTCGATGCGACTAGAACCGCAAGACAACTGAACCTGTGTGCGTGGCGCCCGTCACATAAGCAGAGTGGTTTATGTATCATGTGGAACTAGGCGGCCATGTTGACTATGACTAAATATGTAAAATGAAATGAAAAGCCATGGGAGTCGTTGGGATAATAAATATGGCCTACAAGCTGCCCAAATAATTTAAGGCAATGTTTGTACTCCAAAATCATCTCATTCCACATTTTATATAAATTTAAATAGGACATTACTTTTTATAGATGACAAATATTAGCACAAAGGAGAAAAATAAATCCGTGAATGAGTACAGGAAGGGTTGCAGAGGAATGGATATCAAATAAGAAAGATAATTAAGGCTCCAATAGGAAGAGGATGTTTGAGCATAGTCTAGAAACGCCTCAGAGGCGACTGCTGTTGTTGGTTTTTTATTTTGTTTTGTTTTACTTTTAGATAAGCTTTTATTGATTTCAGAGAGAGGAAGAGAGAGAAACATCAATGATTAAAGCGAATCATTGATTTGCTGCCTCCTGTGCGCCCCCTACTGGGGATCGAGCCTGAAACCCGGGCATGCGCCCTGATCCAGAATAGAGCCGTGACCTCCTGGTTCATGGACGGACCGCTCAACCAATAAGGCACACTGGCTGGGCAACCCTGCTGTTTTTACTGAAAGGCATTCTAAGCAAAAGGAACCTGAGACAAGCGTAGGCCCAGATGTTGGAGGAAATGCAAGGAGACAAGTATGTCTCCAGCAAAGGGAACAAAAGAAGTAAAGGGATGAGGTCAGAGAAACAAGGGTGAGCACATGTTGAAGGCCAATTGGATAGATCCTGTGGGGTCGAGGTGTTGGGATTTTATTCCAGCTGAGATGGAAAACCACTGGGAGTTGAGAGGATGGGAGTAACATGAACCAACTGATTTTCCAGACACTACTATGGCTCTGTGCTGAGAATGGACTATGGGAGCACCAAAGTGGAATCAGAGAGCAGACGGGAAGCCCTTGCAATCTTCTATGTGTCGAACGGAGTTATCTTGGACGGAGAGATCAAGTACTGGGTGAGGGTGTGGATGTTCTGAACATGGAGCGAACAGGAGCTGTCGACGGGCTGGGTGTGGAGTAGGACAGAAAAGGAGTCTGAGCTGCCTCTGGGTGTTTTAGGTCAAACATCACGACTGAGTTATTGCCATCAGCTGAGAAGGGGAAGGCGGCGAGAGGAGCAGGTTTCAGGGGGTAGTTCTGCAGTTTGGTTTCCGGCAGACTAATTTTGAGACGCCTTCATAAATGCCTTTGGAAATGGCTGGATAGGCAGGGGAGTGAGTATATGAGTCTGAGGTTCAAGGGAAGACCTGGGGTAGAAATAAAACTAAGGGCGTGGACAGTCTATCAATGTTATTGAAGGCTATAATTAGCTTAATGACATGGTTATTGTAAAACTTTATTCTTTCCCTGAAAGAAATCATTATGACTTAAAACTCTGTGTAATAAATATTTTTTGTTCTCTCAAATAACCAACATAGAGATCGTGGTTCACTATATTAATCCTCAGAGACAAGAAGGACTGTTTACAATTTCTGATCTAAAATATGCTATCATTTGGGTTATACCAAGAACAAGGTTTAACAATGCTGGGCTATCTCTTTGCTTATAACAGATTTTATCAATGTGTCCACACGTTCGGGTAACACAGTCCCCCACAAAATAGGAGGGTTATTCATTCATATTTTTTTCAGGTCTCTGATGGCCATCAAGTGTGACTTACACGTGCCAATAGTCAGAGGGTCGGCTTTACCGTGCGTTGGCTAACCCAGAAAAGGCAGCCTGGCCCCAGCCCGGCTTATTGGAGGATACACGGGCGCAATCAACCGGAACCTCCTGGTATGGCACCCACCCTGCCAACTTAGCAGCACCCCGCTGTGGTTTTTAATTAGTCACGTGATTCCAAAAAAGTCTATCCACAGGGTCTTGTGTCATATGGCCCCTGCCCACTCCGCTAGCCTCGGCGCTCTCCT
This sequence comes from Cnephaeus nilssonii, assembly GCF_951640355.1. NCBI lineage: Eukaryota > Metazoa > Chordata > Mammalia > Chiroptera > Vespertilionidae > Cnephaeus > Cnephaeus nilssonii. The sequence goes on from NC_137092.1 coordinate 3,571,893, forward strand.
GAGAATGGACTGGCCTCCTGCCTTCTACGTAGTCACGGCGCCCAATGCGGCACGCCGAAGAGCGTCCTTCGATTTTCATGGTTATTGAGCAGCCTCCATCCTGAACTCTCTTATCATAAACGTTTACAGGAAGTGTAAGTTGAAAGTAGGAATAATATCCCAACTCGGACAACGTTTTATTTGAAAAGTAATGGCGTTTCTGATTTCTAAGTGGCCAAAGTTAGGAAAATATTTATTATAAAACAGAGTTATATGTCCAACCCAACCGTGTGACAGTAACGTTGAAGAGAGCGGTGCGCATTGACATGTATTCCATCAGCTGCCAGGAGAGGAGGGGCTTTTGGGAAAGCACCATCTAGACCACAGTTGATCTCCTCACGTCTTTTTGCAGAGCCGCTGCTGTTAGACAACAGGAGACTTACTGAGGGAGTGATTTGCGCAGATAAATAACCTTTCGCTGGCTTCCGGGGCCCTGTCCAGAAGTGAGGCACATGCCCATTGCGCGTCCATTTCTTTCCTGTTACAGAAGGTTTGTCAACCCTTGACTGAGTATGAAATGACCTGCGGAGCCTCATAAAACACCGCTCGGATTCCGTGCCAAATCGCCTGCATGGAGATCCACAGGGATGGACGGGGAATGATTGGGAGATGCAGCCAGGCCGCTTCCCGTCTTCCTGATTCAGTGGCATTGGCCGCCTCAGGAGCGCATTACCACAGTCAGCCAAGGTGCATTGCCCGTCTCCGTGCTGCAGGTGTGGTGCTTGAGGCCAGATTGCTTATACAGGCTAAAAGGATGCTTTCAGTTTAGCGCCAATGCTCTGTGAGGAGTAGCCCGCTTGGAGGAAGTCCACTGTGCCGTACGAGGTGCTGCAAGGTCACCTACCCCAGGCTTCTTGGTTGAGGAGAGGTATTCCTCCGGGAGGTACTGCCTAAATGCTACTCGAGGAAAAAGCAATGGTGAGCAGGTGGGGAGTGTTCAGGGTGCAGATCCTAGCTGGCTTGGAGGCAAAAAAGAGATGGTATTTACAGGAAATCAGCATAGTATCAGCAAAAATCTGTTTAATACACTTCTGTAGACACTGGCAGTGATTGATAAACATAATCTCATATCACAACTCAGGTCTTTAATTAGGTTATTGAAGAGCAATTCATTAGAGCTGCGACTAACACCTTCACTTCATTCAACAAAGGTTTACCAAATGTTTACTATGTGACAGTAGCTGTTCTACGTGCTTAGGACACGCTCAATAAAACAGATAAAGATACCTATGCTGGTGGCTTTATTTTTTTATTTTTTAAATATATTTTTATTGAATTTTAGAGAGAGGAAGGGAGAGGGGGGTAGAGCAATAGAAACATCAATGAGAGAGAAACATCATTGGGCTGCCTCCTGCACTCCCCTTACTGGGGATGGAGCCCACAACCCAGGCATGTGCCCTGACCAGGAATCGAGCTGGTAACCTTTTGGTTCATGGGACAATGCTCAACCACTGAGCAACACCGGCCAGGCCCTATGCGAGTGATTTTAGTGTAAAATTGCAATGGATAGAAATAGAATATAAAAAATATATACATTCTTCCAAAACAATTCTACAACCTATCTATCAATCATATTCAGCACTTGAAACTATATACTCCTTGCTTAAAGATGGTACTTTGTAATAGAATTATATGTGTAATATGCAAAATACTTTCTAACATGAAGAATGTTTACTAAAATAATTATAAAGCAATAAATACAGATGGGCTGCTCTTTCTAATAGTTATTAAGCAAAAGCAGACAATCCCTAATAGCATACAAAACAGATAAAAAGCTCAAAAATGAATATGTGATATAAATTTTCCCAATTATTACTTTTACAGATATCATTCTTGGATTAAACGTTCCTGTTCACCAGAAGGCAAGTGAAATGATGGTTTATGTTGGGGCCAAAGCAAAAACACCACTCCCTATGGGTTTTTTTCCCTCTCTCAGATTACCATGTTAGAGCAAACGACAGTCCATCAGTAGCTTTAAATATTCAGAGGCATCTTTGGAGAGAAAGCGTAAGACGGTTTCCCAGATGCAGAAAGCTAGAGAGGAGTTCTAACTCACTCATTTCTAGAGCGTGAGTAAGAGAAAGGGCGTGCGGGCTGATTACTGCGAACAGCGGGCCAGGAGGAGTCCCGCCCACCACTCCAAGTCAACTGGGTTTCACCTGTTCCAGTCTGAGGGCAAAGTGAGAAGATAGTTAATAATCTAAATAGTGGCTGTGTCACATACTGTGTATTCTGGCGTCTTGGTAGACACCGGGGGACAGAAATAAAACCAAACCACATTCACTAACTAATCCCCAGCAACTCCTAGAGCAAGAGTAACATATGAATGAGTGATTTTTAAGATAATGATAATGTGGTGGTTCCCCCGCCCCCCAAAAACAAACAAACAAACAAACAAACAAAAAAACAACAACAGGCATCTTTCAGTTTCATTCTCCCAGGAGGTTACATTCCAAACAGCTTCTAGAGAATCAGATCTGACACCTTCACACTGAAGGTAACAAACATACTCCTATATACATCAGCCCCCAAAGTGGAATAAGCCCGGTGTTCCGTGCAGTGAGTCCTGCTTAGAACAGGAAGCCATTTGCAAGAGTCCCTGTTACTTCATGCAACCAAGCCAACCCCAATCTAACCCTGGAACGCCAACAGGTTAACAGCTGTCCTTTATTTAATCAAAGGAACAAAGCAACAGGTGCTGGCTCCGAGCAACCCCCCCTTTGTGCTTTCCACAAGCATTAGGACCTAGGTGGGCCCATAAATACCAGCAGTGATCTGGCCTCCACCACCCAACTCTCGTGCAGGCGGAGGAGCTTCTGAATTATAACACCCCCTCCGCCAGGACCGCTCCTCTGTCTCCTCGGCGGCACTAAGTTCTGCACACAAATGACATCCTGTGGACTGGGGTGCAGCTGCATGCTCTGTGCGTTCATCTTAGACCCCGCGGCGCCATAATCATAAGTCAGGGAGGCTGTGGAGAAGCCTTGGGACCCACGATGAAGTCCACCTGGGCAGTGATCCAAAGCAAGGTTGTGTGGGTCTGTCACAGAGTAGCTGTGTGACCTCAGGCAAGTAACTAACCTCTCTGTTGACTTCCTCATGGGTGAAAGGAAGATTTTAATCTTATGGTACTTCCAGGGCAGTTGTCAGAATGAATGAGAGTGCATATGGAAAGCGCTTACACAATGAGCATGCGCACACAGTGTTGGCCCTTACTGCTATGTATATCCGCCTGGGGATAGAATGCTGCAGCTCTGCCTTTTTTGTTATTGTTAATATATACTGTTACTGATTTCAGAGAGGAAGGGTGCGGGAGAAAGAGAAACATCAGTGATGAGAGAGAATCATGGATAGGCTGCCTCCTGCACGCCTCCCTACTGGGGTGGTTAACCATGGCTGATGCACAGGGTAGATGGGGGTGGGGTTGTAGCAGGTGGGAAATGGTCATGAACCCCGACATTTGGAGGAGCCATTCTGAAGGGCACACTGACTCCGGCTACTGCTGTCTGGACAACACGGTTATCCTCAGAACCAGCGAAATAGGTTGACGGCTCGTCAGCGTTCAGAGAGGCCTGGCAGCAGGTAGCAGGCTGAGCTCCACTGCCAGGGCCCTGCCCGAGAGGGAAGGCGGGGAGCACCCTGGTGCTGTGGCTCCTCTCTGCAGAGCTGCCCAAGCCACAGGGGACATGCGCGCCCGGGAGCCTCCCAGCAGCTTCGTCGGGAATTGCAACAGGCTCCCTTTCAGGAAACGGTGCAAAGCTGAGCGAGGAAGGAGAGCCAAGTGCGTCCGACAGTCTAAGGTTCGCTCCTTCGAGCCCGGATGTCAGGCCCCCGTCAGACAGAGGAAGGAAGCGTCCGGTGACACCCTATGCGCGTTGGGTTCTGTGAATAGGGACCTTCATGGGCCTGTACAGTGCGGGCCTCATTCAGGAGCAATTAAATTTGGTTAAAATAAGAAAGACGTGCTTTTTAAGAAGAGAGAGGAAAAAAAAAAAAAGAAGGTTTGAGGGGATTGCAAAAGTTGATTGTGCTAAAGCACTTTGACACAGGTTTGGTTTAGTTCTCAATTGTCCAGTCGTATTTAAGCTGGCCTCTTACTCTGAAATATGATAACCTTTCTTTTCTCTGGGTTCTTTCTCCCAAATTAATAGCACTGTCTCTAATTCCATGCGCAGCAAGCAAAGAGTTTGTTTTACCAGATAACAGTAGGCCTGGGGATCGGCCAATGTCTAAAGAGCCACTGGCCAAGTCCGTGGCAGGCCCCGGACTGTAACTGATAAATAGACAGTCCTGGCGAAATCCCTTTAAAATTGACTTTCATCTGCTCTAGCAGCTGGTATTATTCAGGGTGAGATCCAACACAACTGAAAGCAGAAATGAACAAACACATGAACCTATAAAAATTAAACCATGTTACGATTTTGAAAGAAGAACTAACTGTATTTGATGCGTTATAACATAGGAGGCAGTTTGAAATGAAAACAACAACAACGAAAAACAACCCTCGGGTTCTGAATTAAATTTGAGATTAGAAGAAAACAAGTCCAAAAGTAAGGAAGGCATCATAGTACACTAAAAGCTACACTGAAAACTGCATTGAAAGTTGACTCTTGGGTGAGAGAATGTAGGGACCATGGCGACATTTTATAGCCTCTGTGTGTACCTCTCTTTCTTCTTTGCTGAGGAACAAAACTTCAATGGTCAAGGAAAAGAAAAGGTTGGTTTCCTCTCAGCACTCCCAGCTCGGCTCACGTTTCCCCAGAATTAAAGGAGGGAAGTGAAGGAGTAAAAGCCGAAACGACAGGCTCTCAGGCCCCACTCCCAGTGCCTTGAATTCCTAATGATCCCACCACCCGCCCCTAATCGTTTCTCCAAGGAAGGAGGAAAGAAAAGTGCACTTAGGGCACAAGAGAATCCTGGCCTTTACAGACCTAGATATAATCATTAACAGGTATGCAAAACGATGGGAAGGCTTGGCACTTACAAAACTCTGTGTGTGCATGACTTGTTAGATACACTAGGAGTATAATTGGCTTCCATGGCGTCTTCCCAGGAGCCTAAGGACAGGTACTGCTTTTCCCTAAAAACAGGAAAGGGCTTCCTGTGGTAGAAATGCGAACTCTGCCATGGTGTTGCCAGCACGACAAATGTTATGGTTGCCCATTAACAGTGAGTACTTCCACCCAGCTGGCGTGGCTCCGTGGTTGAGTGTCAACCTATGAACCAGGAGGTCACCGTTTCATTCCTGGTCAGGGCATATCTCTGGGTTGTAGACTCGATCCCCAGGAGGGGGCATGCAGGAGGCAGCAGATCAATGATTCTCTCTCATCATTGATGCTTCTATCTCTCTCTCTTTCCCTGTCCCTTCTTCTCTAAAATAAACAAAAATATATTTTTTTAAAAAAGAGTGAGTACTTCCTTACAAACTAGCCCTCTATGTATCTATTCCTGAGGTAGAAGGTGTTTCTGTTGTTTCAGATATTTAGACAATCCAAAGGAACAACTTTAATTAGAATGAGCACTAATAAGTGCTTTCCTCTTATTTTTCCAAGGTTGACTCCTTGTTTTTTAAAAAGAGATTATCTATGAAACATACAACCCATATCAAGTAATAATCAATTATCTGCCTTAATAAAAGTCATATAACTTATCCTATCTAATAAAGAGGGAATATGCTAATTGACCATCACTCTGTCACAAAGATGGCTGCACCCACAGCTGAGGCCAAGTTCCCATAAGGAGCCTTAAAGAGCAATCAGCAGGGACCTGAGGCTACGCCCTCCCCCGCCCCCATGGAGCTTGACAGGGGACCTCAGGCCACATCCCCCACCCGGCAGGGCTTGACAGGGGACCTCAGGCCGCGCCCCCCATCCAGCAGGGCTTGACGGGGGACCTCAAGATGCACCCCCAGTACTGGGTCGGGGGAACTCAGGCCATGCCTCTGCCCAGCGGGGCTTGACGGGGACCTGAGGCTGCACCCCCCTCCCAGTACTGAGCTGGGGGACCTGAGGCTGCATCCCCCCCGCCTGGCGGGGCTTGACGGGGGACTTCAGGCCATGCCCCCACCCAGCAGGGCTTGACAGGGGATCTCAGGCCGTGTCCCCCACCTGGCGGGGCTTGATGGAGGACCTCAAGGCATGCCCCCCACCCTGGTATGGGCTGGGGGACCTCAGGCCACGCCCCCTGTCCTGGCGCCAGGCCAGGGGACCTGAGGCTATGCCCCCTGCCCAGCAGGGCTTGACAAGGGGGGGAAGGCCGAGTCTGGGTCTTATGCGATTTTGAGGTGCATGTGGGTGGGCGGGGACTTGACTCTGGGTCCCATGGTGAGCCCCAGACTCTGACAGGAGGAAGGTTTTCATATACATTTTACTAATTTTCTTTCATCTCTGACACTTCTATTATAGAGAAAGGGCAAATAGCAATATTAAATTATTTCCTCTAATTAATCCCCTTTTAATGTGCACGAATTTCGTGCACCGGGTCACTAGTATAATATAATATACTAGAAGCCTGGTGCATGAAATGTGTGCATGGGAGCGGGGTGTCCCTCAGCCCAGCCTACACCCTCTCCAATCTGGGACATCCCTCTCACAATCCGGGACTGCTGGCTCCTAACCACTCGCCTGCCTGCCAGCCTGATCGCCCCCTAACCGCTCCCCTGCTGGCCTGATTGATGCCTATCTGCTCCCCTGCCGGCCTGATTGCCCCCAACTGCCCTCCCCTGCAGGCCTGGTCACCCCCAACTGCCCTCCCCTACAGACCTGGTTATACCCAACTGCCCTCCCCTGCCATCTTGATCACCCCCAACTGCCCTCCCCTGCTGGCCTGATGGCCCCCAACTGCCCTCCCCTGCTGGCCTGGTTGCCCCCAACTGCCCTCCCCTGTAGGTCTGGTTGCACCCAACTGCCCTCCCCTGTAGGTCTGGTTGCACCCAACTGCCCTCCCCTGCTGGCCTGTTCACCCCCAAATGTCCTCCTCTGCCAGCATGATCACCCACAACTGCTCTCCCCTACAGGCCTGGTCGCCCCCAACTGCTCTCCCCTGCAGGACTGGTTGCACCCAACTGCCCTCCCCTGCTGGCCTGTTCACCCCCAACTGCCCTCCCCTGTCGGCCATCTTGTGGTGGCAATCTTATGATAATATCACATGTGACGCCACCTAGGCTTTTATTATATAGGATATATCACCCAATCAATATAAAATAAACATGAAAAGCATAGAAATCTGACATGATTTGCCTTATGTGAAATACATATATAATTTTCTAAGCTTCTTAAAAATTCAAAGTTGTACCTGCCTCTCCAGTAACAACTCTAGAGAGGATCAACACTATATTCTTAATCCAGCCACAAATACTTACAAAAAAATATTTTACAAACTATTATGCTTTCTATTCTGATACAGATAATCTTATAGAATCAGATAATTAGGCATATTAACAATACAGCTAACCAAAAATCACCTTCCTCTGATCTTAGGAAGTTGAGGAATTTTTAAATGCATCCTATAACTATTTCCTCTCCACTTTTAAATCAGTCCTTCTCACTGAACCCATCTTCTCACTAAGCACTCCAGCACATACATTTAAGTCATTCCATAAAGTCTCAGACTACTATTTTTTAGTTATTTACATCACTATTGCAGATCTTCCCCTACTCATTTAGAAAAACCATGGCTAGTATAAGAATGTTTTTTTTTATGAGAAAGAGTATTCAGCTAACAACTTTTCTGTGCCTCAGTTTTCTTACAGTAAAGTAAGAAGGTGGTATATAAGAAGGTGGTATTATTATTTCTATAATAATTTCTGTCTAGCATTCCCTTAAAAACTCTAGACCTTTTTCTTTTTATTACAGACACCCTCAGCCAAACTTGATTTGAGTCCATTTGTTATTATTAAATAGGACGCAGTTCAGTACATTAACCAGAGTGAAGATCATTTGTCCCAGAATAGAAACAAACTTTTTAGAAGAAAAAAAAAAAAAAAAGGCAGGGGAAGTACTTAGATTTTTTTTGATAGAAAGCCTACCCACAAGTCTGAAAAGGGCTTCATAGTTGCCTTGCTATGTGTTAGGAATAACTTAACATGAATGATGTGCTCCTTCTAATTTAGTCACAAAGAGAGACAAATATAGAACCTAAAAAAATAATAAATACCTGTGAGCAAGCATGCTATCTAAATATATACATTTCTCATTTTATAACTTTTTAATTTTGTCTGCAATTACCAGAATATACTCAGAGAGTGATTTTGATAAAGTAGACACTGTCAAGTATTGATTATGGGGTCAACAGTCAGTTTAAGATATCAATACACTTGATTTAAGACATGTAGACAGTTTTGTGAACGTGTCCCTAACTCCCTCTGTGCATATGCCACCCAACCCAGGATGATGCTTCTTGGAAGACACCTACTTTTCCTTATTGTTTCTCTATTGCAGACTTTGTCCATTTTGAATAGAAAATAACACATGAAGAGACATTATTAGTACTCCTCGCGGACACTGCATTGACTATCGGAAGTATATCTGATCTCTGAGCTGGTTTCTGATTAAGTAACCACAAGGCCCAGCTGGATCTCTTTGCAAAGATGGATTAGCTCGGCCGCGGGAGCCAGCACCATTTCACCTGCTGATCCTGGGCACTCAAGACAACACCCCGCTGCAGGGCGCACTGCCCACGGCGAGAAGCTCTGGGAGTTTCTCATACAATGAATCCACTTCTTGCAAGAACAGTCTTGGCTTCACCACCAAAGATCGAATCCCATATTAATTAGCAAAACATGATCCAATTAGATGCTATTTTTCTTGGTACTTACTCGTACCTTAACTCATTTTTAAAACTTTAAAACCTCCTATCTTAGCACCATCACAGAGTAGTCACCACAGAGTCCGAGGAAACTTCAAGTCCTGTCTATAAAACGTAATGGGCTGATTGACAGAGAAACCCCTTATATTTCTGAGATAAAACATGTACGTTAACCACAGGCTAAAAATGGAAGCTAATGTAAATGAATATATTATAAAACCCTGTTGTGCTAGATCATAATAAATACCACACATTTAGAATGAGCATGTTAAAGATTACCAAGGGGTAAAGTTTCTATGTGCAAAGTAAAATGATGACGGTGTGAGATCGTAAATTTTCTTTGAATCCATTCAGTCCAGAGCTTTTCCCTGTAAGGCTAGATGCTCCAGGGTCCTAACTACGCTTCCTTCTGGGCCGGATGTATTATAAACCCGTAACTCTTGAAGGCTTTACTATTTTTAATCCCAGGAATGCAAATTTTAGATGAAAATAGGCTGTTTTAAGTCACCTTTGGGTCGAGCGACCAAATCACACCGCTGCATCTCTGAGAAATCAATACATCACAGTATAATTCTAGCACACGGCACTTTTGCTTAGGAACTGGAACAAAATCTGACTCTCTGTTCATTCACGTGCACACCTAAAGACTAGTCTGAGAAGTAGACACTGGGTTCACGTCCCCGTGTGATGGTTCAGGCCAGTGTTTCCTTTTAGGCATTAATAGACGACCAGGTCCTTTCGGAAGTTTATCAAGAGGCTAGAAAGCCCACCAGTAGGTTGGAGGGAATATCTAGCTTCCCACTAAGCAGCAAGCACCTAGCACTTGGTTGAACGAATACCACAATTTACAACACGACCATCTAAGCAATCCCAGAACTTTCAAGACAGTTCGTCAGAAAGGACAGAGAAACAACAGGATCTGTGCGCTTGGCTACGTCTCACATTACTTGGCTTTATAATAACCGGGAAGGTTCTTTTTCCATCATGATTCGCTGTGGTACCCGGATGTTTGTTTAAAAGTGTTTCAGGTAAGTAGCTACTTTACAAGGGCAGGAATGTAATCTCTCTGATTATCCTTAGAACTTTAAGGAAAAGAAGCATACATCTCTAACCCTGAATGCCTACAATGGCATCCTTGAGTTTGTATTTCACCTTTCAGTGAAGAAAGTCTGAGTGTCTGTGTTTTTTAAATAAATAGGTGCCTTTAGAATACTTTTGTCCTGGCATATCCCTCCCTCCTTAACCGAGTGAGGATTTTAAGAAGCCTCACTTGCTAAGTAGATGCTAGGATTCCAAATAATAAGCAAAACCAGCAGAGGGCAGAACGGCGGGCAGAATGGCCAGTCCCGCTGGGGACCAGGTACCCAAGGTAGAAGGCAAACTTGGGATGGGTTCCATTTTCAAAGACTCTGCTCTGGATCCTTGGAAAGGGAGAAAGGGACGAATGGACACCATGGGCAGAACTTCTTTAAAGCGCAACTAGGGTCCTCTGAGACGCGGTCTGCACCGGGACACGTCGCGTGGGGGAAACACCCACGCCGCGCGGCCTGCTCGCTGCCGGGGAAGGTGAAGGCCAGCGCGGGTGGGAGGGGATCCAGACCTGCTGTCCAGGAGTTCGGCCCCCGGGAGCCCCACCGCCCATCAGGCAGAACTCAGGTCTTGGCACCCACGGGCCAGACTCAGGTTTCTGCTCAAGCTTGCGCATTCGGGGCTGACAGTTTCTTCCTCCCTCAGCCAAGCCTCGCCACCCTCCTCCTCACCCCCGCTGCTCCGTGCGCTTTGAACAAAGCTGGCTTTTCTACTCCCGGCACTTGGGGCTCCGGGCTCTCCAAGGCGGCCTCCCGCCAGCCAGCCGAGTCTGCAGCACCTAACGGACCAGAGCGCTCCTCTGCGGGGAAGGGCGGGGGCGGGGCGGGGGGAGGAGGGAAGTCGCTCTCCCTCCCTGGGTACTGACAGGGCTGCGGTCTTCCCGACAGGTCAGCTCATGGAACAGCGGCTGGTGCCACGTAGGAACTTTTCCTTACCTCTCCCCTCCCGCCCCACCCGCGCCCCCTCCCCGCCCTCCCCTCCCTTTCCAATCCTCTGCCTCCTCCCCCAGCCCGTTCGCTTGGCCCGTTTCATCATTCTCCATGAGAATTGCACGTCCAACCTGCAAGAAGTGGGGGGTGGGGGTCATGGTGGAGAGTCGGGGGCTGAAACTCCGGGAGAAGCCTTCCCCCTATTTTCCACCCCGTCCCTAAGAACCTGCCACTTTCCCACTTAAAATCTCACCAAAATGCCCCCCCCCCACACACACACGTGTTCTCAGTCTTCTCGATTCACCAGCACCCCCCCCCACACACACACACCCCTTGCTTTCTCATATCCCTGGAAGGAAAACAGCCCGTCTCTCACTTTATTCCAGACAAAGAACTTGACCAGGTTCCCTTTATCCCCTTTCTCTGTATTTTCGGCCCAGTTCAGCCCTAAAAAAGCTCTTTCCATTCACTAGAATCGGCAGGAACCAGAAGATGTGCGTTCCGAGGGCGGGCTGGGGGCCGGTGTGGAACAAAAGCTTGCACCAGCGCCCCGAGTCCAGGTAATAGCTTCCCTCTCCCCAAGGCTCTGCGCGGCCAGGGCACCTCCCGGCTCCGCGCCTGACAGATCTGTGTCCCCGCCACCGCTTCTCCCATTACTGTCCCGCCTACACCCACCTCGCTCTCCAGCCTGAGCTTCCAACCTGGTGGCAGCTGCGATCTGGAGTTTATTTAGGAGAGTATTTTCTTGGGGGGTCTGGGAGGGGGGCGCCTGGGCAGTGGGGGGGGGGGGGGCGAGGAGGGGGAGGGGCGCAGAATGAGATCCCCCGGCGGACGGCGATCGCCCACCGCCCCCAGGCCCCGCGGTCTTACCTCCTCTGACCTCTCGGGGCTGGGCGAGGAAGGTCAGCGCCAGGGTGGTGACGGCCAGGTTCCACGGCCACCGTCTCGTCTTCCACCGGGAGGGCCACCGCTCCATCTCCGCGCCCCGCACTCGCCGCCGGGAGCTCGCCCCGCCACCCACCAGATCGCGACCGCGCACCGACTTCGCGTCCCTTCCCAGGTAGCGCAGGGCTGTTTGCTACACAGCCATTGGGGAGGGAGCAGGGAGCAAAAAAAAAAAATAAAAATAAAAATTAAAAAAAAATCAAAGGGCTTTTTCTTTTCAAATTGGATGGCTTTTTGCTTCCTTCCTGTCCCTCGGCCCCCCTCTTCTCCCTCTCGCTCGGCCCCCGCCGGCCGGGACCCTCCGATCCGTCCTCCGCGGGGCCCTGCCTTCAGACTGAAGGCGGGTGAGGGGCTTCCTCCAAAAACCGGAGAGGACTGCGGGCCCCTAAAGGCTGCATGCCGTCAGGGGGCCGGGCGAGAGGCTCCGGGCAGCCCCCTCCCCCGCCCACTCCCCTGCGCGCCCCCCGCCCCTGCCCGGCCCCGCGCGCGAAACTGACAAGCCGGCCGCGGGTCAGACCCAATCACACGCCGCGCGCGCGGCCCGAGCCCGCCCCCCTCGGGCCGGGCCCTGGGACCGCGACCGGGAGCAAGCCCAGCCCACCTACCAGCCCCCATCGCCCCCCTCCCGCCCCCCCGCTCTCCGCCCCGAGCCCCGGAGAAGCGACGGGAGGGAGCGGCGGGGGGCGCGTGCTTGGCTCCTGCGCCCTGGGAATGAAAGGAATGGCCGGGGAGCCGGAGCGCGCAGAGTTTTCAAGGAGCTTCTGTGTTCAGTGAAAACAGCTACTTGTCTCCCCGCGCCCGTCGGCTCGCCTCGGGTCGGCGGCGGGGGAGGGAGGGGCCCGCGTCGGATCCCCACCCGCTGGAGTGCGGGCTGGCCGCCGGCGTAACCTTATCCCTGGGCACAGATCTGCAGCTTCTAGCAGACGGGAGACCTGCGGACCCCGGCTCCGCGGACTCCCCAACGTGTGTTGTTTTGCTGTTTTTACACGGAGAAGTAGAAGAAGGGGCTCAAGGTGAGACGGAGGCACCCAAACAGGTCAACACCCATGGTTTTCCAGGGAAGCTCTCCTTTGGGACTGAAATGGACAGGTGTCTCTCTGAACTGCCTCAGTTCTGCACCAGCTCCACTGAGAGGCTGTGGGCTCTGATTGGAGGCAGGGCGAGGAAGAGCCGAGAGATGCTTGGGCGCTGATGGCGATTGAGCAATTGAATGAATGTTCAATCGAATGTTCCAGCTGACTCTGTCCTCGTCCCAGGGAGAGGGTAGGATGGGAGGAGGAAACACCTGGAGAGCAACCAGCAAAAGGCCTCCGGAGCTGGAACCATGATCCCTGCACAGTGAACCGTGGGGGTTGGGGGGTGAGGGGGGGAAGGGTGTCTCAGGACCTTCCACACCCTTGCTTGGATGAACCCGCTTACACCTGGGATACAGATTCCCTGGCTCCCCCCCCCCCCACCCCAAGTCTAAAATATGGCTTCCTGTTGGCTCCTCCTGTTCCTTATTTCCTAAGGTGTCTCTCTCCAGTTTTCTGGACCCGAGCCCAGCAAGGTGCCAGCATACATTAGGCACTCAACAGAGGCCTGTTGAATGGATGAAGACGTGTCCCCGTGGACAGAGGCGGGCAGCTTTGGCCAGGACCTAGGCTGAGTAGTTAAGATACTTCAGTGTAAGAATTCCCAACTACGTTTATGAGGCTCACATGTCCACTCATCTTTCGGAACCAACTTCCTATTAGTTATGGAACTAGACCTCATCAGATGAAGTAGATGCTCTAGTTACGTGGTTTAAGAGTTGGAAGGTGCTCAGAGAAGAGAGTGAGGCCCAAGATGGAATTCACAACATGCATAGGATGCCATACATGTAAAATGAGGAGAGCCACTAAAAAAATACCTTCAATGTGGCGGTCAGTCTCAGTGGCAAAGAACCATTCCCATATCGAGAAGTTGACTTCTTACTTTATATTAAGGATACTGCCAAAAGCATGTGTGGGATGCTTATGTCAGCTACAGAGAAGTATCACCAACGAGCTTCTTAGACAATGACCTCAAGTCGCTAATTTAATAAAATGATTCAAAATCAGAGTGTGTTCGAAATTGGAATGTACGGTTACAAATGAAAACTTTATGGTGGGAACTTAGGTCAATTTACAATTTTCATTATCCTTCATCTCTTCAAAATGAAAAAATGTGTGTGTTTTTGCAGTGTCCACATTTTTTAAGACCCTATTTTCCTATCCAATTCTTTGTATATTTTTAAACTTATTCTAAGTCATCCCTTAAATGAAAACTGGTGAAATTAATACGATGTTTAGATATACATATCTGCGAGATTGCCAAAATGGGAAACCAACTCAATGGCTAGAGAGAGTTACAGGGTTTGTAGGAACGTGTCAAATGGTGTTTCAAATTGTTTCTCCATCCCCGTCCTGATTTATGGGGCATTTCGAGGCCTGACATGTCACAGAAGGTGAGAAATGAGGCAGTCAGTCTAGCAAGCCCCGCCTTCCAGTCACATCTCAGGCCTTCTCACCACTGAAAGGGTCCTTTCAGGCAAAGGGACGTGGGTGAATAGAGCCATTACCACCTTCGGCTCTCTGTACTCTGTGGTCTAAATTCCTCTGGCCCCAGCCCAGCCAGGCATAGCCTGGGTCTGAATTGACGGCTCTGGGAGGAAATATAGTAGATGCATAGAAAGGAATATTAATGATGCCCAATCCCGCTAGCCTGTAGCTAGCAGCCAGATCTAGAGCCCAGGAACCTGCCCATGGGTTCCAGGAGATGAACTCATAGAGAGGAAGGTTATTGCCAAACAAGAGATGGAGGACAGGGCCCGGCCACTGTGACTCAATGGTTGAGCGTCCACCTATGAACCAGAAGGTCAAGGTTCAACTCCCGGTCAGGGCACATTGCCGGGTTGCGGGCTCCATCCCCAGTGTGGGGCGTGCAGCAGCAGCCGATCAGTGATTCTCTCTCATCATTGATGTTTCTCTATCCCTTCCTCTCTGAAATCAATAAAAGATATATATATATATATATATATATATATATATATATATATATGAGACCTCACCACCTTCAACTTGGCATGGCTTACTTTCCAGGGGCAGTTTCCACGCCACCTTTCAGCCGTCCTTGGTCACTGTTTACCCACAGATTCAAATCTAATAGAATGTGACGGTTTCCCTACATAGCCTTTAACCCGCAGCACAATTAGCTCGATGGCACTTCCTACTTGGGCACATTAGAAACAGTGTTTGAAGGGCTTGCGTGGCTTTCTTTGTAGAATTCATTCTGGCTGCAAGCCGTCAAAAAAGATGGAAAGAGTTTAAAGAAAACAACAGTGGCTTCCTTGGGAGCAGTGTTCTAAGTTGGCTTCTCCGCACTGGCTTGTCAGGGGAGAGGAGAGAGTAAGTTGGTGATTGATTGGGAGGTCCCTTTAGGGAAGTGTGAATGTTCTAGACCAGTGGTCGGCAAACTCATTAGTCAACAGAGCCAAATATCAACAGGACAACGATTGAAATTTCATTTGAGAGCCACATTTTTTAAACTTCAACTTCTTCTAACGCCACTTCTTCAAAATAGACTCGCCCAGGCCGTGGTATTTTGTGGAAGAGCCACACTCAAGGGGCCAAAGAGCCGCATGTGGCTCGCGAGCCGCAGTTTGCCGACCACAGTTCTAGACAATCTTCCGAGCTCATGGAGTTTTACTAAACATGGTGAAGAGCCAACAGATTCCTCTCCAGGTCTTCAATCTCTAGGCATCGGGGACACAGAGTCAGAACCACTGTTTTCCACATGGAGACCTTACCAGCCGAGCTGGGGCTGGAGAACCCTTGCACATGGGTGCATGCTCCTCTTACAGAGAGGACTACAGTGTGGAGGTGGAGAGAACTCGCTAAGGAAACAAATGGAGCCAGTCCCTCTGGCCTCACAGAGGGACCATTGTTTATGGTAGAAAGTGGGGGTGGGGAGGGGACAGGGGAGTTTATTTCCATAGTCTAGACCAGCTCCCAAGTTACTCTACAGTATTAAGCATTTTTGATTAAGTATTTTTCGGCACCGTTACTGTGAAATAACATACAGAATGTAGGGATACAAACTAAGCCCACTTTCCATGATAACAAAACTTTGGGTGGAAAGTTTGGTCTGTTGAAGCTTTGAAAGAGTCAACTGACCCATCCTATTTAAAAGAACCTACAGTAAAATCCATTGACGGCCCTTGTACACTCGGGTACATCTCACTTTAAAATACCCTTTGTGCCCTGGCCAGTGGTGCTAAGTGGTTAGAGCATCAGCCCACGCACAGAAGGGTCACAAGTTCAATTCCTGGTCCTGGGTAGGTTCCTGGGCTGTAGATTCTATCCCTGGCCCTGGTCCAGGCAGGTATGGGAGGCAACCAATTGATGTCTCTCTCTCACATGATGTCTCTCTCTCCCCCCCTCCCACCCATCCCACCCCCTCCCTCCCTTCCATTCTCTTTAAAAATCAATGGGAAAAATATCCTCAGGTGAGGATTAACCACAACAATAAAATAACAATAAACTACCCGTTGTTGGCTTTGCTCACAGGAACTATCACAGTCCTTGTTTGAATTGTCCCAAGGTGGAAGAGGAACAGGGAACAGAATGGCTCAGGGTTAAACACTGAAATATTTCGGGCCCTTTGTCAAAACAGTTTTACTCTGTATCGTTTCTTCTCCTTAACCGAGTGGCTTTGGCCATTTGCTAAGCTCCTGTGTGTGTTGGCAAAAATGTAACCAGGCTTTTTACGAAGTGGTACGAAAGAGCATCGACGTATCTATCCGTCAGTAGAAGTAGAAGATGGAATGTTAAACACTTCAGTGAGCCCTGTGCATGGCCAAAGGAAGGACCACAACAATATAGCCCAGTGCTATGTTGCTGTGCACGGCATCCCAGCTAGCATTTGAGCAGTAAATATCTTCATTCACACCGGGTTGCTCCTAATAAAATAAGGGTTGCTACAGGTAAGGATTCTAGCTACTTTCAAGGGATTGTTTACTCTTAAGAATTTGCTCATAACAATTTGACCAATACTTTTTACAAGTTAATTTTGGCAGTGAAATAAGAATATACAAATAGCTTTCTTTTGACACCTTTCATCAAATAAGTAACAAAAGGCAAGCAGAGGACCAAATCTGTCATTGCACTTTCTAAAATAAGCAGAATCCTCGTCTACTTCGACCACATTCTCACAGACGGACCTACCCCAATGGCACTTGCCAGTGTTACTGACCTAGAATAAAATGTTACTTTCAACCATAGGTAATGTGTTTTGTGCCTCCACCATTTACACCAACTCATTTAATTCTGAAACTAAATGCATGTGCTTTAGAAAGTGGAAGCTCACTCCAAACAGATTTGTGAATTATAGGCAATATTTCTGTTATTTTTATATGGCAATCTTATACATTCTCTTGATGTCACAAAAAATGCCAAATACGAGATTTAAGTGTGGTGAATAGGGTTAAGTATCGAAATAGATCTTATTTTTAAAACATCTGTGATGAATAACTCGAACTTAATTGGTTTTGCAGAGTCTCAGTGTTTAGTAACCCTCCCAATATTCTATCTTCTGCCAATGCCCATGCAGTCAAATTATTGCTCATTTAAATGCTGCACAAACAATAGCTCCTATTTCAAAAGTTTTTACAGTCTAATCTATAAAGGCTGGAAAATTGCAGATGGATTTAAAATATTGCAAAAGAAGTAGTATTCCATAAGAAAGTATACTTTTGACAGCAAAATAACTTTAATAAGAACTTCTTATTAAAGGTACTTAATGGGTTTGTCTTGTCAGTCTTCAGAACATCTTCAAATCATAGGAATGTGGCAGTTTTAATATTTTCACTTTAAGGATGAGGTTAGGGGCACTCAAAGTTCAAAGTAGGAACACAGAAACAGAACATGTGAAACATTTTATTTTCACATTTCTGCTCTCATTATTACAATTTTTTTTCCATTCTCGATTTTTAGAGAGGGGGAGAGGGACACAGAGAGAGAAACATTGATTGGCTGCCTCCTACATGCCCCCTACTGGGGATCAAGCCCGCAACCCAGGCATGTACCCAGATCAGGAATCAAACCCGTGGCCTCTTGGTTCATGGGTTGATGCTCAACCACTGAGCCACACTGGCCAGGCCTGCTCTCATTACTTCTTTCTTTATAAGTAATACTAGAAGCCCGGTGCACGAAATTCGTGCACGGCGGGGGGTTGTCCCTCAGCCCAGCCTGTACCCTCTCCAATCTGGGACTCCTGGAGGGATGTCCGACTGCCCGTTTAGGCCCGATCCCGTTCGACTGCCCGTTTAGGCCCGATCCCAACAGGATCGGGCCTAAACGGGCAGTCGGACATCCCTCTCACAATCCAGGACTGCTGGCTCCCAACTGCTTGCCAGCCTGCCTTCCTGATTGCGCCTAACCGCTTCTGCCTGCCAGCCTGATCACCCCCTAACCACTCCGCTGCCAGCCTGGTTGATGCTTAACTGCTCCCCTGCCAGCCTGTTTGCCCCCAGCTTCTCTCCTCTGCTGGCCTGGTCACCCCTAACTGCCCTCCCCTGCAGGGTTGATCACCTCCAACTGCCCTCCCTTGCAGGCCGGGTGCCTCCCAACTGCCCTCTCCTGCTGGCCATCTTGTGGTGGCCATCTTGTGTCCACATGGGGGCATGATCTTTGACCACATGGAGGCAGCTATATTGTGTGTTGCAGTGATGATCAATCTGCATAGTACTCTTTTATTAGATAGGATAGAGGCCTGGTGCACAGGTGGGGGCCAGCTGATTTGCCCTGAAGGGTGTCCCGGATCAGGGTGGGGTTCCCTTGGGGTGTGGGGCGGCCTGAGCGAGGGGCCTGTGGTGGTTTGCAGGCCGGCCATGCACCCTGGCGACCCAAGCGGAGGCCCTGGTATCTGGAATTTATTTTCCTTCTACAATTGAAACTTTGTAGCCTGGAGCGGAGCCAAGCCTGCTGCTCCCTCCGGGGCGGCAGCCATTTTCTGTGGCAGTTAATTCACCTTGTACAATTGAAACTTTGTAGCCTTAAGCGGGTGGGCCCGGCCAGGGTGTGCGGAAAGCTTTGCTTCCCCTGTTGCCGCCGGCAACCCTGGCCTGCTCTCTCAAGCTCCATTCTGCCGCCATTTGTTTGAATTTGTTTACCTTCTATAATTGAAACTTTGTAGCTTGAGTGGAGGCTTAGGCCTGCAACGGCTATGGAAAGCTTGGCTTGCTCTGTTACCTGGGAAACCTTGCTTTCTGTGGCTGTAGCCATCTTGGATTGGGATTAATTTGCATACTTGCCCTGATTGGATGGTGGGCGTGGCTTGGCTGGTGGGCATGGCTTATGTAGCGGAGTGATGGTTAATTTGCATATTACCATTTTATTAGAGAGGATATTTTTAGAATATAGTTTTGTATTTTATAGTAGGCATATTATTTTCTTTACAGATTAATTAATAAAATGAATGCAATCCCCAGTATTACAAATCTTAAAATCAGGAAAGGTAACATCACTGACTACATGTATAGACTTAAAAAAAAAAATCTATAAATCTGATTAAAGAGTTACATCTTTGAATAATTTTCTAAGAAATTTTAAAAACCTGTTTTGAAAGGTAAAGAGTTATTTTTTACCCCAAAGCCAATCTTCAGGTTTTATTCTAAGATGTTTAAATAAATTGTATAACTTGATATGCTTCTGCAAACAGAAAACACTACTGAAGTTAACCTTGAGGCATTTTATGCTTTCCAAAAGGGAAAAAAAGACATTCAATATATTAAAGAAAAGAATATAGTCATAATTACCTTAGTATTTCTCCAAACCACCCAAAATATTTGTTTTTAAAAAGACTTAAATGGCTCAGTGGCTGAGCATTGACTTAGGAACCAGGAAGTCAGGGTTAGATTCCCAATCAGAGCACATGCCTGGGTTGTGGGCTCAATCCCCAGTGAGGGGGGCATGCAGGAGGCAGCCGATCCATGATTCTCTCATCATTGATGTTTCTGTGTCTCTTACCCTCTCCCTTCCTCTCTCTGGAATCAATAAAAAAAGCATAATAAAAAAATATATATATAGCAGAGACATAAACTACATTAAAGAACCAAACAGCAATATCAGAACTGAGAAATACAGTAACTGAAGTTAAAGATTGACTGAGTCAAACAACAGATTGGAACCAACTGAGAAGAGAATCAGCAGGCTTGCAAACAGGTGATCTGAAGTTATCTATTCAAAGGAGAGAAAAAAAAAAAAAGAGTGAACATAGCCTAAGGCAGTGGTCGGCTTGTGACCTGCGGTTTGCTGCTCTGTGGACCACTGGCCTAAGGGGTGATGGAATTAACCAAGCAAACTCAGGCACAATTATAGGATTCTCAGAAGAAAAAGAGAGAAATAGAAAGGGAGTGGAATTGTATTTCAGGAAATAATAGATTTACATTAAGAAATAGTAAGTTTTCATTTTTAGTCTACATCTAATGCATTTTTCTAAATTTCTGATGTGTATATGTTGATGTTTATAGAAAACACATACGTATACTCATGATTTATGTCTGTATCTATTCAAACATGGCGCACGGAGGTCAGCGTCTGAGAACACTCCCCACCTCCTGAGAATGTCCGAGTCCTGGGGTGGTACCCACGTGGCTCCCTGGAGCATCTCCTATAACCTATCTCTCGAATGTTCCAGCAACTTTTGTCATAGAAGCTCCTCCAGGACCTTGGCCAGTTAGCTCTCAGGGAGAACTGCTGGGCGGAGTGCAGCTGGGCTCAAGGCTGGCCTCATCTTCTTCCTTTGCTGCCTATTTTGCTGGACGAGGTAGCTACCGCATATCATAATCCAGACACGCGTGGCTGTGGGCTCTGATCCCCTCCTCACCTCGCCCTTCCTGGGCCATGCATGATGCATGTGTACGTTTATAATAAAGTCGGCGCAAAGTGGTGCCGAGAGACTGCCTGCCTGGTGGGTCCCCGAGGTCACATGGGGTCTTGCTGCCCCACTGCCCAGCCCAGCCCTGTCTTTGCTTAGCGAGTAGAATCCATTTCCCTCTAACACAATGGAAACTCCTTCCTATGCCCTCAGGCCCCTCGGGAGGAGTCGGAGATGATGGGGCAGCAGCTGTGTTTGGACAGGACCTTGAAGCAGTGACCCTCCGGCTAGGCTACGGGCCAGGAAGCCAGCCCCGCAGGTGGGCCCTGTGCGCTGAAGTGGAATTGGGTGGGGATGCCAGGTGGATCCATTCTGCTTCTGCCCTTAGTTTACAGTCCAGCCCCAGGTGTTCTGCCTGCGGGGGCAGAAGGACACGCTCGTTGCTGACGGAGTGCCCAGAATGTGTTCAGAGAGATGGGCCTCCATCCATCCAGAGCAGCGCCTCCGAGCCGGCGCCTCTTCTTACCTGCACAAGCCCATCCCCGCCCTCTCAGGCCCGCAGCTTCTGAGGAACGCAGCACATGGGAGAACGCGTGGATTCAAGGCCCATGAGTTCATTGCTAACCTTCCTTTTCTGCTCTCAGGGGATTGCTTGGTGCAATGTCACGTTGCCTACACCCCGTGGGCAGTTCAAACGCCCCCTCATCTGGCTGAGGCCATGTGGGCGGGAAGATAAACCCACAACCCTGGGAGGGAATCTGCCCAGAGAACGCCTTAGGTGCGATCGCACTATCTAGCTTAGCACTTGGGGAGAGACCCATGGGTGCTGCGTTTCCCAGAAATGAAAATGACCTTGCCATTCCAATAGCCAGGCCGGTCCTGTCCTTCCAAATGTCTGACCAGCCCTTCCAGAGACTTCTATGACAGAGCAGGAGCTGTGGTCCTCAGGAGACTGCCTCGCTGAAGTGGACTCCAGTACCCATTCATGGTTTCCCCGCATTCCTATTAGCACTAGAATATAATAACTCAGTATCTATCAGTGGTAATTTACTTACTGTGTACATGTAATACGTATTATTTACACCTATGCTCCTGTCTCCCCACAAATAAATGCTCCCTAGTTACAGGAAAAGCACCTAACCCAAAAGAAATAACATTGCTAAGTGCCATGCACTGAGAAGTGATCATTAACTCCCGGTAGATATGATAATTCTTCAGAATGATAAAGCAGACACCTCACTAACTTGTGATTTTCAGAGGGCTGTTTCTGAAGAAGTGGGTGATTAGCCTGAGAGTGGGGTGATGAGGAACCCCTCTGGGTGGGTCAGCTCCGAGGTATTTCAGGTGAGCTCTTTCTTTGCCTAGAACGGAAATGGAAGGATTCCAAAGAAAGAGAGCAAAATTAGGTCAGGAGAGTTCAGGAGGCTGAACAAACCTGACTTCTCAACAGACAACTGAAGAAAGGGCTTTATTTTATCTTACCATTCCTCAAGCAAATGGAAACATTTCAAATGCAGCTTTAGAATGAAGGCATTTCTCATCTCCATCAACTCCAATAATGTGCTCCGAGGACCTGGGAATTTTAGGTCTTTTCTACTAATGTTCAGTTTCTTCGGGAACAACAATTATTGTTTGCTTGTGACAAAACTCACAGCACAAGCAAGTGACTCAATTTCCTCCCGTGTGAACCATCCCAGAGCCCTTGTGAATGGTTTGAGGATTCTGCCCTGGCCGTGAGCTCAGTTGGTTGCACTGGAAGGTCACCAGTTCAATTCCTGGTCAGAGCACATGACCAGGTGAGGGTTAGGGTTTTGTGCCTGGTAGGGGTGCATGCAGGAGGCCGCCAATCGATGTTTCTCTGTCTCTGTCTCTCCCTCCTCCTTCCTCTCTTTCCAAAATCAATAAAAACATCTTTTTAACAAAGAAAAGAAATAGTAAGTTGACGATTCATAATGGTTTCTTTTGCACAGTATCCGAATCATACCCACTTTTGATGGTCTTATTATTCAGCTGCCTCATACAGAACACACAAAAATTGCTCACAATAAAATAAAAAATCACCCTTAATTCCACACTCTGCATACTATTAACTTTCGAGTGTATCCCTTAGAATTCTGCTTCTACTCATGTTTATTCATCAAGCTTTAACTTGTTTGTATATAAATCTGGGTCGAGCTGTGCACACTGTATAACCTGTTTTGTGATTTATCAAAATAATGTTTGCTCAGGACATAGCTTATTTTCCTTTAATAACATTTCAATTACTGCGCAGTATCCCATCACTCCAGTGTATCAGGATTTTATGTAGCTATAGTTCCTGAAAACTACAGAATCTAAGCAGGTAAAGGGATACGGAACATTCCACGCAGGACGAAGCGAGTTTAGAGATGCGGTGCCATTGCTCCAAAGACCAGTTATTATGGGACAACGCAAATATGGGGTGGCGGGGGGAGGGGGGGTCTGATCATGAAACTGAACTGACTCCTTTCCTTGTGACCAACACGCTATTTATGGAAAATCTGCATTTCTGAGCCCCCGGAGGAGCAGAAAGTATGAAAGGGGAATTCAAAGCTATGAGAGCCCAGCTGCTCTGAGGTGAGGACAAGAATGTGGGTTCGAAGCACCAAAGTAAAGGACTCCAGGCCTGAGCTCTGCCGAATGAAGGGCCGTCCCCTAGAACGACCCTCGTCAGGGTCGGGACTTGCTGAGTGTTACTACTTCTAATTGTTAAATCCCTCACCCTTTCCTCTTCCACCAAAGCCTTTCTCTCCAACACTACATCCTTTTCTAGAAGAAAATTCTTAGTTTGAAGTGACTTTATCATTTTTTTTATCACATTGTACACTTTACTTTTTTAATCTTTATTGTTGAAGGTATTACATGTGACCCCCCAGCCCCAGGCCTGTGTCCACGCTTTAGGCATTTAAATTCTTTGGTTGATGTCTTCCCACCCAGCCACCCTCCCCTGCCTTCCCTCTGAGATTCCACAGTCTGTTCCAACTGTATTACTTTTCAAAACGTGTGTTTATAACAATTTGCTGTTAACACAACTCTTGATTCTATTTAGTATTACCATAAGTGTACGTACAGGAACCTGATACACATTTGAGTATTAAAAGCGGTGACGTGCAATGAAGAGCATTTGAAGCTTCCCGTCTCTTTGAACACCCAAATAAGTTGTGTCGGGGTGCTGTTATTTTGTTGACATATAAATATAATTACTTGCTTTTCACCTCAGCATGCAAAATGAGATAACCCTATGGCCACCCAGAATTCTGTTGTTGAATGCTTGAGTCAGACAACTAGTTACAATTAGTTTCCAGGAGTCAAATCCTCCTAACTTTGGATTGAAATTTATTTTTATTACTGTAGTTTAGGAGAGCTTCTTCCCAGTCCACAATTCCATACTGGGAGAGTCACATACATGTTGTTGTTTTGAGTCTGTTGTAGATGTCTCCCATCAACCACTCCCCGCTCTTTGCCTCCTTCCACCCAGCCCTGGCCCCTCCCAGGCCTTCTCCACGTGACTGTCTGTGTCCATGGGCTATGCATGCATGCATGTAAGTTCTTTTATTCATCTCTTCCGGTTCTCCCCATCTGCCCCCCCTCTGAGATATGCCAGTCTCCTCGAGGTACCCATGCCCCTGGCCAAGGATCTCCTGCCCTTTGAGACAGCATGGATGGACGCAGAGACTCTTATGCTAAGTGAAATAAGCCAGTCAGAGAAAGACAAGTATCACATGATCTCACTCATATGTGGAATCTAAAGAAGAACAACAAAATTCTCCTAATTAAAATCAGTGTCATGAAAGCTATCTTCTCAGAAAAAATAAAATAAAAAATTAGTGAGCACATCTGCAAAGGCAAACAGCTGGCCAGGCCCCCCGTCTGCAGGCAGGCTGCCCACACACACAAGAAGGGACTCAATACGATAATTAGTGTCACCTTGGGCCTGCGTGCGGAGTACCGGCCCTCCTGTCTGCCTGCACGGGGCCGGGGAAGGGCCTCCAAACAGGAAGCTCCCGGGGAAAAGAGGCTCTTTCATGAACTGCCGAGTCTCTGGACACCCAGCTGCCTTCACCTCTGAATTCTGTGTTTGTCAAAATGCTAATTCACCTTCGCTCTGGAAAAATAACAACATCATGCAAATGAGCCGTCTGATAGACCTTAAAATGGAGAAGTGCGTTTCCTCTTTGGGGATAATCCCTCCTTGTCAGAGCTGGTCTGGCCAGAGGAGCTGAAGAAAATAGGCCCTTATTCATGATGCTCCCTCTCTAAAAGATGCTGTTGCTCAGAGGCAAAAATAGTCGCATTTCGTGTACTGATGAACAGTTTCCACACTTAGTTTTTAGTAGCCTCAGCATAAAAAATAAAATAAAGTGGGTAGTAAAAAAACGAAACGTTGGGTTACTAATTTCCATAAAATTTCTTAAATTATTTTTTTGGTTTAATAGGAACGTTTTTGAATGGGAGGGGGGAAATGCATTTTTTAGGGCATGGCCTGTTTGTAATTTGCCACCCTCCTTCAGTTGACTACAAGCATGAAAAGAAACCAAAGGCCTATTTCACACTGAACGGGCTGTAGGCAGGGAGTGGTGTTCGTGGTTAGAGTGGGCTTGGAGCTCGACTTTTCGAGTTCTATTTCTGGCCTAATCCCTGGCAAGCCCTGTGGCTCTGAGATAGTTGCTCAAATGGCCATATAAGGGTTGGCACATCTGAGAACCGGGTGTTGTGAATGCTCCATGCTTCAAAGAAGTGGTATTATATAGAGACTCCCATTCAGTTCCCTACACCATTTGAATGAAGCTTGTATTTGAAATTTGTCACCTGACCCCACCTCTTGGGATAGAATCCTTAAAATGTTTATTTCAGGTTTGTCCTCATAAAGTTCTTTCCTACCTATGGTGTCTAGGGTCCCCCTGATATTGAAACTGCCCACCCCTCCATGCCCAGCCTGTACTAGTATCTCATGGTGTCCCAATCACTGAAGTCCGTCAGGTTGGAGAAATCAGAATCTGCTCTGGCTAGCTTAGGCCACAGAGAAAATGACCTGAGCGTGTTCCTCAGTCTCTCTCTGAACCCAAGGAGAGATTGGCCAGCTAAGCCTCAGGGACTGTGGGGATCAGAGTAGACGCTGATCCGTGTTCCATTGAGGAAATGGCAAGAGTGTGGATCTGCTCCCACGATTCCCTGCGGCCTTTCCTCTCAGCCCTGTATGCCCAACGCCCCGGGGGACACCTGGGATGGACATAGGAACACAAAAAGTCCACCCTGGAATCAGTCCTCTGCGGCCCAGAATGGAGATGGCTCTTATTTAGCAGAATGACCTCCAGCAGCCATGTATGTATTTATGTATGTATGTATGTATGTATGGGAACAAAGACAACATTCCAGAAGCCATTCGTGGGCAGATAAAACTACATTTAGGACTCAGTAAGTCCTAGCTCTTATCTATTATATTCCTGGTTTCCTTGTCTGTAAAATGGATGTAATAGACCTATTCACAGGTATGGCGAGGCTAACTGATGTCACGTGTTTACAATCTTCAAAGGGCCAAGGATTCCTCATTCAGGATGTCTGATCTTCGTCGCTAACATTCAACCTGTAATTTACTTTGAAGCCCTTTGAAATGGGTTGCTTATTTCTAGTCAGGGGTCTCTTAGGAAATCATCACCTGTTACTCACTCACCTGCCGATTCCCTTACTAACTCTGTCTCATTTCAAAAAATAGCTGAATGACCTCAGTGGAAAGCTTTTCATTTTTGTATGAGCATATCTATCCCAGGTTTACTTAAAGCATTTATTGCTCACTGAGGACTTATATCCCAAGTTTATTCAGCATATGCTTCTGTGAAATTCTCTCATTATATCTTTAATTACAAAGGACACAGATGACATCTAGTGTTTTTTAAATTATATTTGACACAGATATTAAAATTCTTTAAAATGCACATGAAAAAGGGATATGCATAATGTTAGAGAATCATTCGAATGTAAGTGATATTGTGCCTGATGAGTATTCAAGAAAGCAGTGTATTGGACATGAGAAACAATGAAGAGGAAAAGGCTGTGGACAGGAGTACTTTGTAAATTAAAAATGGCGCGTGAGAGATCAAATAATAATGGCGCGTGAGAGATCAAACAAGGCTAATAATTAAGGTATATTATTGCGAACATCTTCCAGCTCCATCTCTCCGTCTCTTACCCTGACTTTGTGTACTTTTTGAAATTTCAGTTTTTTAAATCCTCACAAAGATATGTTTATTGATTTTAGAGAGGAAGGGGGAGGAAGGGAGGGAGAGAGGGAGGGAGGGAGGGAGGGAGGGAACATCAGTTGGTTTCCTCTTGTACCAGTCCTGACCAGGAATCAAACCTGAAACCTAGGTATGTGCCCTTACCAGGAATCAAACCCACAACCTTTTGGTATACAGGACAACACTCCACCCAACTGAGCCATCAGGATGGAGCTGTAATTTGTTTTTTAAGTGATATAGATGATCTCCATCAGAACTTCTGATACACCCTCATTCTACTCTCTGAGTATAATTTATTTCATCAGAAAAGTGCATGTATTTCTAAGTGGGTCTACCTTTTTAAAAGTGCAAAATGGGCTTACATAAAGAAGAAGAAGGAGAAGGAGGAGGAGAGAGAGGGAGAGGAGGAAGGAAGGGGGAGGGAAGGAAGGAAGGAAGGAAAGAAGGAAGGAAGGAAGGAAGGAAGGAAGGAAGGAAGGAAGGAAGGAAGGAAGGAAGGAAAGGAAAGGAAAGGAAGGATAGTTTGAGAAGCATTAAAGTGATGATTTCAACAGGTAATTTGTCATGCTTCTCTTGACTTTTGCAAGGTGAGTGATCTAAAGGTTATTCGATGCCATGTTTGAATTGTATATAGCAAAGAACAAAACTTTTTCAAAGCCATTGTTGCACAATGAACCATCCCCAAATGTAGTGGCATAAAACAATAGCCGAGTTACTATGCTCACAGCTTGGTGCCTCAGAAGTTCAGACTGGGCATGGCTTGGAGGGCTCCTCTCTGCCCAGGTCTAGTGTCAAGGATGAGAAGATTGAAACTGAATGAGCTTGACTGGCTTGGGATTGGAATCATGTGGACAGATTTTCGCTCATTTATCTTGTGCCAGTGCTGGGATGACTCCAGTCTGGGTTCAGCTGGAACTGTCAACCAGAATGTCTTTGTGTGGCCTTTCTGTGTAACAGGGGCTTTGTCAGGGTAGTGAGACTTCTTATGCGATGACTCAAGGCTGCAGGAAGGAGGGCGCCAGACCACAGGACGACGCTGTGCAGCGCCAGCCTTCGTCACATGCCACCATCTGCACTGTATTCTATTGCTTGGAGGAGTCACCAGCTCCCCTAAACTCAGAGAGGAGGCACAGACCTGGCCAGGTAGCCCCGCTGGTTGGAGTGTCGTCCTATACACCAAAAAGGTGCAGGTTCTATTGTTGCAGAAGACCAAAGAAAACCAAAGACGCTTCTAGGAAAAAGGAGGGGCACTGTTTAATACACCGGCGGACTCGGGGAACAGCCTTCCAAATCTGAGTGAAGGAACATGCGTGGGGCTTCCCTTTATATCTCCCTCCCTGTGGTCTTTGTCCCACAACATGGATTATGATTCCGGTCCTTTTCGCGGGCCTTGCAAGAAGACTCCCAGGTGCTGGGGGTCTCCAGGCCATATCTGATGGTCTGGCCTGGCACCAGCATTAATAACCCTCCCTCTGGGGCTGTGCACTGTTCACAGTAACAGGTTCTGCAAGACCAGGATCTGGGAAGGAGAGAGGGACTTAATTATAGGTTATCAGGAATGTACACTGAGCTTGCTGGCTTGGATTCAGATCACTAGCCCCAAATATCAGGGTTACATTGGAATTAGCCCTTTTTATCCTTCTCACTATCCCTATTTGGGGTGCATACTAGAAGTAACCCATTGATGTTCTCTCTCTCTCTCTCTCTCTCTCTCTCTCTCTCTCTCTCTCTCTCTCTCTCCCCCCTCTCCCTCTCCCTCTCTTCCTTTCTCTAAAGTCAATAAAAACAGACCCTCGTATAGGATAAAACAATAAGAGGCCACATAGACCCTACCTCATGCTGGAATAAGCTCACAAAATGTGTGACCGCGTTTGAAAGCTGCCCCAGACGTGAACCTAACGCGGAAAGGCTGTCCTTATGGGACTTTTGAGGTGTGGAGCGTTTGCAACCCAAAAGCTGTTGGAAACATCTCAGAGAACTTTATGAATTCAGAGTTGGATTTATTCAGTGACTCAGTTCCACCCATCCTGAATTCCAGGTTCATGTCCATTGGAAGTGCCAATGCTTTTTTTTTTTAATGAACAAACTGAACTAACAGTCATAGATAGAAAGCAGGCAGACACCTCTGGGTCAGGGGGCGGGGGTGTTGGAGGTGGTGGTGGAGAGATTGAGCGGAAAAAAAAAAAAAAGAGAGAGAGAGAGAGAGAAAGAACACTCAGGGACCCAGAACACAGACAAAAGTGTGGTGATTGCAGGGTGGGAGAAGGAGGGGGTAGGGAGGTGGGGTGGGGGGAAGCGAGGGGGGGAGAGGCGGAAGGTGTATGGGGCGGGGGATAAAATAAAAGGACGTGCCAATGCTTTTGACATTCTCAATTACCCTCTTCTTGACAATACGGCAGCCAGTAGTCTTAAAAGTGCATAGAAGCAAGCATTTTAATCTAAAGTAATAGTTTAAAGTGTAAAGTATTAAATAACCATTTCCACTCTCTTCGGTTATCTGCCATAGCTAATACCTGACTTAAGGGACGAGATTTGCATTGAAGAGACCACGAGGTGACAGGTTCCTGAATGTGTCCCGAGAACAGAATTTTTCACTTAATACAGAGCGCCGTCTCCAAGTCCGTACCTGGCTGTTTGGACTGTCACTCGCCCTTTTCCTGTGTTTTGGAATCTGGAAACGCTCCCCTTTGGGGAACCGGACAGCACAACGGCATTTGGGGAGATGGGATCCCGCCTCCACTTCAGCCGCCCACACAGCACGGGGCGCCCGTGGCAGTGGGATGGGAACAGAGAGCCGGGCGTCTGGCCTGGGTGAGTTTCTTCTCAAGGCATTACATCTAGGCTGGGATTTCACCGCTCACGAGGAATATAAGGAGTTGGAGAGCATACAGAGACATTCTGCATGCTGAGGTGAAAAGACATCTGCTCATTACCTCTCGGGGAGCAAAGAGGAGCTAAGGAAAGTAAATACACGTTACAGCACCAGGGACCTTAGGTTTGTGGACAGACTAACAACCCTGGACTTGGGAGAAGGTAAAAACACCTGTCAGATCTCAGAACACACACAGGTCTCCTGAACACGTGCTCTCAGAAACTTCCATTCAGCTGTGCTTCCTCCTCAAAACTGATCTTTATTCCTC
The DNA here is from genome assembly GCF_951640355.1 of Cnephaeus nilssonii. Taxonomy (NCBI): domain Eukaryota; kingdom Metazoa; phylum Chordata; class Mammalia; order Chiroptera; family Vespertilionidae; genus Cnephaeus; species Cnephaeus nilssonii. Next base: position 3,601,971 of record NC_137092.1, read on the forward strand.
CCAAAAGAAAGGGGGTAGATCTAGCAAGCGGAGCATGCCATGTCGCTACAGTTCTGGAAGCCGGGACATGGATGGGACGTGGCGCTTGACTGAAAGGCTGGGGCAAGCCCTGGCCGGTGTGGCTCAGTGGATGGAGCGTTGGCCCACGGGCTGACGGTTCCCCGGTTCCAGTCCGGTCAAGGGCACGTACCTTGGTTGCGGATTGCCTGGCCCTGGTAGGGGTGCGGGCAGGAGGCTACTCTCACATCCATGTTTCTCTCTCTCTCTCCCTCTCCCTTCCACAATCTCTTTAAAAAAGTCAACGGAGAAATATCCTTGGGTGAGGACTAACAAAAACACAAAAACAAACAAAACCCAAAAAGCCTGGGCAAAATAAAACCCAGGTGGCCGAGCGGGGGCGGGAGGGAAGGGTTTCCTGCTGCGGAATCGCTAGGCTTGGGGCGCAGAGGCCAAGGTCCCCTGGCCAGGGCAGCGGGCAGCTGGCAGCCCGCGAGGAATACTGTGACTCCGAGCCGGGCCCCTGACAGTGGCCAAGACCTGGAAAGAGACAAAAGCAACCCCTGGGACGTGAGCATGAAGCACTCTTCTTCAGGAAGGAATGCTGGATGATCAAATCCATGTCCCTATACAGGCCCCTTCCCCTCTGGGTTCCCAGAGCCCCCGGATGGAGGCGTGGGCACCGGGCACCGGGATGGCGATCTGGCCCCTGCTCCTGCTGTGAGTGACAGACTGCTTTTCCTCGGAGCCATAGTTTCCTGTCTCCTGCCAGCGCCGTGAACATGAGGCCTGCTAATGCATTACTGGCAATTACAGTAAAAATCAGCCCCCCCCCCCTTTTTTTTTTGTGATCACCAGTTACAAGTCAGAAAATGAAGCTCGGCGAGGTCAGAGGACTCGCTCAAGGCCACCCGGCTGACAGAGAGCAGAGCCTGGAAGGGAACGATGGGATTCCAAAGCAAGAACAGATCTGCCAACGGAGTTCATGCTTTCCAGGAGGGACCCTCCCAGGACTGAGGGCCGGGATTATCTGTGTGTGCCTTCCTGGTGGGAGGGGCCCGGCTCACAGGGCGAAGCTATGGAAGATGACCTGTTCCCCCTGCAGAAAGGTACGCTGCCCCTGCCTTTCAGGCTAGTGAACCCCTAAGAAGTCTCTTTAAAATCAGCAGCGACCTGGAACTGCCAACTTTCCCTAAGTACCCTTACAATACGTTCCTTCTTTGGAGAGATTTCCGGTGGCATTTAAAACAAGGAGGTATTGGGTGGGAAGAGATGGACCAAAGACCTGTATGCATCTGCATAACCCATGGGCACAGACAGTAGGTGGTGAGGGCCTGGGGCAGGGGGGCGGGCACAGGCCAGAAGGGGGCAATGGGGGGAAAGGGGGCATCTGTAGTACTTTCAACAATAAAGATCTTTTTAAAAATTAAAAAAGAAAATAAGACAAGAAGGTATTAAAGCAATGTGATATTAATACTGGCCTTTATGGTCCTTAGCTTCACAACAGAGTGGCAAGTGTTTAGGCCAAGCAGACAATAAAAATCAAACTGGAAGAAAATAAAACCACAACATGGTTTCCAACATGTGAAGCTGCTGCCTGGACCAACATCTGTCTCCCCCTCTCCTGACCGCCTTCCAGCACAGGAACCACAGGAATTGACTGCAGGCGGACAGAGCCCGGGCGGGGGCTGGCAAGCTGGGCCAGGAAATCAGTGAGCTGCTCTGGGAACCTCCCCGGCAGGGCAGCGGGAGGCTCACTGGCTGCTGCTGTATTGTCATCTTCCCAGGATCCCTGCAGGAGGACTCAGGGAGGTGGGAGAGGGCGTAAAAGGGAAGAGAGGGGCTATATTTCCTTAAAAAAACCTAGAAAACACGTTCATCTGAGTAACTTTGTGTTGTTGTTTTTTTAAACTCAACTTTCTGCTATAAAAAAGATGTTTTGCTATCCAAAAAAATTTTTTTTTAATATATATTATTGATTTTTTTACAGAGAGGAAGGGAGAGGGATAGGGAGTTAGAAACATCGATGAGAGAGAAACATCGATCAGCTGCCTCCTGCACACTCCCTACTGCCTGCAACCAAGGTACGTGTCCTTGACGGGAATCAAACCTGGGACCTTTCAGTCCGAAGGCAGACGCTCTAGCCACTGGGCCAAACCGGTCAGGGCACTATCCAAAAATTTTTATTTAAAAAATTCAAATGTATCTTGAAACCCAATACTCTACCCATCTCTCCCAGCTTCTCAGAACAGGCGAGGGGTCCGCAGGCCCGGGAGCAGAGAAGGGATACCGTCATACAGGTCTGTCCTCCACCTTAGAGACTCCATTTTACAGACACAGAAACTGAGGCTCTAGACATCTGACTATCAAGATACACAGTTAATAAGTGGCCGAGTTCAGGTTCAAGTCCAACAGGCCCTGACTGCAACGTTTCTACTCCTTTATGCTGGTCTCCTACTAAAAGGGCCTGCAGGGGAGAGGAGGACAAAGAGCACTAAAAAGTCATAACCCCCAAACCCAACTGTTCCTTATTTTGGAGTTTCCCACAGTCGACCCCATACAGTCCCAGAGACTCAAAGGAATAATAAAAGAGAAATAGAAATTATAGATTTTTTTAAAAAAGCCAATTAGGACCAAATCAAAACCTTCAGTAGGACATTTTTAACTCAGGTCTTCTTCCATTATTTTTTTTTGTTTTCTCACAGGAAACAAATTATGCAAACGAATGTAAGGAAAGGGGTCAACAGCTTATTGAATTGCTTCAACTTAGAATATACACTTAGTAGATTTAACTATTGACTTCAGTTTTACATTGAGAATAATCATGATACTACACAACTGGATAGTTCTCTTTCAAATAGGATACTTATTAGATATACAGCAAAAAACTACCTAAGTGTAAGGGAGAGGAGTTCAGGTTTCCAATCGAAGGGGAGTGGCTGACAGCAGTCCTGCGAGAGGGCCTCCTCCCCAGCGTTTACTACAGCCTGGCTCCCAGATTCCTTCCTCTTATTATTTAAATCAAAATTATATGGTTGTCTTTTGTTACGAGATTTTAGACATTTTTTCTAGGTTGTGTCCAAGTGATACTAAAATGAAATGTCAATTACCTTCATTTTTTTTTTACAACAAGTATTTGGGAAACATCTGGCTACCTGGCAGCATGGGTCATGGATGGAGAGCTTTCATTTGTATTAGCTGTTTAGTCATGTACACAGTCACTGTGTGGCTAGGATGCCATCAGGAGCAGAGTTTTCACCAGCACACAGAGCAGCAATGGCAGCCCTGGCAGGCGTGGCTAAGAGGTGAGAAAGTTCTTTCTTCTTCTTCAGAAGGCCGAGTCTGTGACCGCACCCTCACCTCAGTGCTCTGACACCCCAGGCAGGTGATGCGGAGCCCAGCAGCTCCACCATCACAGCCCGAAGTGATTTATTCTGCACCCTTGAAACAAACCCTTGCAGCCTCTCAATTGTGGTTTACCATGTGTGAATGCAGACACTGATTGACGGGTGGCTACATAATTTAGGTGCCAAAGAATAACCATTATGCCATATAGATTCTTATCATTATGCTGCATTTCCTGTGCTTCTTTGGCAGTAGCTGGGAGACCTGCTCTTAGAGTAATTCTGCAAAATAAAACCTTCAAAGGTATCCATTCAAAGCCTCCGTGTTTGGTTCAGTGTGTGCAGAGTTTAGAAGTTTATTATAAACTAGAGGCCTGGTGCACAAAATTTCGTGCACTGGAGGGGGGTGTCCCTCAGCCCAGTCTGTGCCCTCTTGCATTCCAGGAACCCTAGGGGGACATCCTTAGCTCTGCTGCTGTGCTCACCAGTGAGCCCGGCTTCTGGCTGAGCAGCGCTCCCCCTGTGGGAGCACACTGACCACCAGGAGGCAGCTCCTGCATTGAGCATCAGCCCCCTGGTGGTCAGTGCGCATCATAACGACCGGTCATTCCACCATTCGGTCGATTTGCATATTAGCCTCTTATTATATAGGATTCCTAGCTTTGTGTAAGTAGTGTACCTATACACTATGTCTTCAATGTTCTCATACTGCACTGGCCACTCATTTCTCTCCTTCTGGCCCCATATTTCAGATGCAACATTTTTGCTTGTGTACCATGTAAAAATTTTACAATATTATTCATCCTCTGGTTCATTTTAAATTTTATGTAAAAATGACTGGTTTAGGTCATGGTGAAGGATATGTTTTGCTATATATTATATAGTGTAAACTTTAGTGTTTTAATCCTATCTTATACCCTCAGAGTAACAGATGTAGCTCATTCAATTGATAGAAAATGTCACCACGGAATCCAATTGGCAAAGTCAGCCCTCATTGTTCAACCAGTTAGCCAAATCACATTTGCTTCCTGTCTGAGAGTCAGAGTGTATTTTTAACATGATAAATTTATCTGTATGAATATTTGTTCATGTGAAAACTTCCCCTCACTTTGGAATTCCAATCCTAAGATACACAGCTACGGGAGAAAGTGAGGAGTGGCAGAGAACTCTGCCCCGAGCGGGTCGCGGGGACAAACTAGACACAGGCCCCAGGAGCTCTGCGCCTGTTGTCCCGGGGAAACACATTCCTTTGTTTGATTCCTAGGAGATCTGAACGCTTCTCAATAGGCAGGGCAATGCCTTCTTTTGGAACATGGTAGAAGGGCAATTATGGAAAGGGGTCTGAGATAGGAGAGCTGGAAGACTAGACGCGCTGTGCTCTCCTGGGAAGAACAATATTAAGAAGTTGAGGATTTGAATATCATTTCCTTCAATGCTACTGATGCTGTCCATACTCACTGAAAAGTGTGCCCGTATCCTTGGCGTGTGCATACCCAAGTTTGAAGACCAACTGGAAGGTCAATAGTCTTTGATTTTTCTCATTCAAAAACATATACAGCTTTTCTAAAGAGGACATAAGGAAGGCCAAGAGACATATGAAAACATGCTCAAAGTCACTAATCATCCGAGAGGTGCAAATCAAAACGACAATGCGGTACCATCTCACACCTGTCAGAATGGCTATCATCAACAAATCAACAAATGACAAGTGCTGGCGAGGATGTGGAGAAAAAGGAACCCTCATGCACTGCTGGTGGGAATGCAGACTGGTGCAGCCACTGTGGAGAACAGTATGGAGTTTCCTCAAAAAACTAAAAATGGAACTCCCATTTGAAACAGTGATCCCACTTCTAGGAATATATCCCAAGAAACTAGAAACACCAATCAGATAGGATTTATGCACCCCTATGTTCATAGCAGCACAATTTACAATAGCTAAGATTTGGAAACAGCCTAAGTGCCCATCAGCAGATGAGTGGATTAGAAAACTGTGGTACATCTACACAATGGACTACTACGCTGCTGGTAAAAAGGAAGGAATTCCTACCATTTGCAACAGCATGGATGGAGCTGGAGAACATTATGCTAAGTGAAATTAGCATATGCCCATGTGGTGGATTGTATTATGATGTCCAATTATCCACACCTCCTGGGAAGAGACTTGTCCGTGCTCAGACCCCTGTGTACCCCTGTCCTTGTAGGGTAAATATCACATGATCTCACTCATTTGCAGATTATAATGAACAACATAAAGTGATGAACAAAAACAGGTCCAGAGACAGAGAAGCATCGATCAGATGCTCAAACCTCAGAGGGAAGGTAGGGGAGGGTGAGGGTAAGGGGGAGAGATCAACCAAAGGACTTGTATGCATGCATATAAGCATAACCAATGGACAGATACACCAGGAGGGTGAGGGCATGAATGGGAGTGGGGTGGGGGCATCACTGGGGGAATATGGACACATATGTAATATCTTAATCATTAATAAAAATAAAAAATAAAAAAACATACACACACACACATAACATGTATATTTCTTAATCTTGATCAATTGTTAAATTTTAATAATATACATTCAACACACATCTAGGCAACACTGTTCTAGTTACTTGGCTTATGCCCATGTGGTAGATTGTATTATGATGTCCAATTATCCACACCTCCTGGGAAGAGACTTGTCTGTGCTCAGACCCCTGTGTACCCCTGTCCTTATAGGGTAATGCCTCCTTCCATTGTTGGTCTTGTTCATGTGACTTATTCCTGCAAAAGACAGTGAGTGGGCCCCGTGTGTGCCTCATTCAAGCAGAGGCTTTTACAGCTTTGTGAATGTACTGGCCACGTGCTCCGCTGTCTACAACACACCCATCCCAGAGAATGGCTACTCCTTCCCTGTACCTCCTCAACCGGGGCTGGGAGATGCTGCCAGCTCAGCAGCACCAGCAGGGGCCGGCAGGGCCTTGGAGGACCCACAGCTCTCATGCAACCTGGATAAGAAAGAATTGTTTTTGGAGATGCCACCGAGATGTGCTAATTAGGGAGCATTTACTGCAACAAAACCAATACATTTGTAACTTTGCAAAGAAAAACAAAAAGCCATGTGGCATCTTCGTAAGCTCAGCAGCTGGAATTAGGCAAGACGAAGACCATGAAGTGTTCTACATCATGTCAATGCAAACCTCATGCTGGCCCTGTCGGCCAGCTAGAGCTGCCGGGGAACACGGCTGTGGGAGACTCGAGACAAAGAGGACGGCACACACAGATGTAAGGTTACGGTGCTATAACATTAAAGAAACTATTTAGAACAACATAACAGTTCTGAGGTTAGGAGAGATGTGTTACTTTTGGAAAGAAAATCCCATGAGCCTATCAAATCAAACTGTACATTTGGAAATCAATTTATCATATGAACTGAGTAAAAATAACAAACCAGATAATCATTTTACTTAAAGGAATATTGTCATTCTTAATAATAATATTTGCAATATAAAAAGCACACAGATAGCCTCCTTTATGTTTTTATAGCTCACAAGGGGTTTATGAATCAATTATATCTCATTAATCCTATCAACATTTGCAAGAAGACATGTGCTGGAAAGTAAATTGGAGTTCACACATTCAGGGAATGGAAAAAATTATAACCCACGTCTTCTGGCTCTAATGTCAGAATTTCGCTACCGCTGCACCAGCCTGTCTCTTATAGAGAAGATATAGATTATTTATCTAGTGATAGTGAATAAAATTTTACAATTTTATTACTTTGTAATAAAGATAAACTTATTCGCAATGACTCCTTACAATGAATTATGTACAATTCCTTATAAGGAGTATTTCTATATTTACACACATGCTTCGGGTTTGATTTGTAAATTTAATTTTCAAAACTATAAGTGCATGAAAAAGCATAACCCTTAATGCAACGTGGGGTGAATTACTTTGTAACCAAAGAATGCTCACATTTGCGAGCCTTTAAAGCCATGTACATCTGCATTTGCAGTTCAGGATTCCCAAAGTCACAGAATATAGAATAACATCTTATTTTATATAATAAGTAAAACCATATAAAACATAAAAGTGGGCAACTGATGTTATTCTACTTAAGTGAAAACATCACGAAGGAGCCACAGATGCAGAGCTGGCCAGCCCCTCCAGGCAAATGAAAGGAGTAAGTGGGATGTTCAGAGAGGCTTTGTCAATCCTGAAGTCATTCCCTTCATAGCTCACACCAAATCGATTGTGGAGAACGAACGAGGTTATTGTGTGAAGGCAACAAAACACTAAAAGGTGAAATGAAATAAAGTGATAAAATGTGTTTTTACATAGACAACAAACAAAAAATTAGTGACCAAGAAAATTCTCCTCCTCCGATTTGGTCCTTCCTCTTGGTTGTGCCATTTCAGATCTCACATGACATTTATCTCTTTTAAAAAAAATTTTTTTTTTTTAAATATTTTTGACTTCCGAGAGCGAGAGACAGAAACATCAATGATGAGAGAGAATCACTGATCTGCTGCCTCCTGCATGTCCCACACTGGGGATCAAGCCCGCAACCCAGGCCTGTACCCTGACTGGGAATTGAACCGTGACCTCCTGGTTTATAGGTCATAGGTCGATGTTCAACCACTCTGGCCGGGCTTGACATTTTTTTTTTTTTTTATCTTGACACATTATAGTCTCAAGCCTGGGACTTTCCAGAGAGTTTAGCCGAGTTGGTATTTATTGCCACAAGAGAGAAGGGGATAATTCAGTTTTTCAAATATGATTTGGAAAAATGTCAGGGCAACCTATCCTCAATCTGAAATTTCAAATGGAGAGTGTCTTCAAAAAGTTCCACTACCATGAGAAAAGAGGAAGACCATCTGCGATTGATATTTAATGAATAAAAGAAGCTTTTGTCCAAAAAAAAATCTATTTATAAATTCCACAGTGTGATTTCATTGGGATGTAAAAACCCAGTGACTCTTCACATTTCAAAATTCATTAAGCCTTGAGAATTGTGAATTCACCGCTTCACCACTGGGTGAATTTTTGTTTGTTTATACCCTGGTCCTGTCTCCTGCTCTCAAAATGACTAGTTACTAGAAGCCAGCAAAAGAAAGGGCTTTTAGATTTACCTCTATAATAACAAGTAGCTGGCTAACAAACTAACCAGGAACTAAATTGGGTTCTAAAATTTAAAGAAAAAAAAAAATGAAGGAGGTTAGCAAGCCGAGCTAATACATTAAGATTTCTAGCCGAGGTTCAGGTCACGGGGTTAAGGTCACAGCCATTCATCCTTCATGTTAAGGAGAGCTGGACTGGCAGCTGGAGCACAGGGGCTTTGGAAAAAGAAAGATCTGGGTTTGAGTTTTGTCCTCTGCCACTCACTTGTGATGCAGGTGGAAATGTGTCCTACATCTTTGAGTCTCACTTTCCTGAGCCGTAAAGGGCTTAATAAAGACCACCGATTTCATAGAGACTCTTTCAGGATTAGGTGGCTTACTGTGTTACAGTGTCTTATCAACTATTGAGCACAAAACGATGAACTAGTCAATGATGTTCGCTGCCTGGCCTGTGTGGCTCAGTTGGTTGGGTATCATCCCATGCACCAAAAGGTTGCTGGTTGGATTCCTGGTCAGGGAACAGGCCTGGGTTGCAGGCTCAAACCCAATAGGGGGCATGCAGGAGGCAGCCGATCCATGTTTCATTCTCACTTGGATATTTCTCTCTTTCTTTCCTCCCTTCCTCTCTCTAAAAAAAAATCAATACAAATATATTTTTTTAACTGTTAGGTATTTTGAGTTCTGAATATTTCCCTGGAGGATGGAAAAATGTAAGATTTCCTAATGACAGTCCATTTCTATTGACAGACACCTAATGCAATGACTTTTGGGGGAAAAGTAATTGGAAAACAACAACAACCAAAACATTGATGAATTTTATGAAGAAATGAACCAATTCACATGCATACTTGAGGCAATTATTTTGAAAATGTTTGTTTAGTTATATACCAGTGACATTAATTGTTCTTCTATAAGCTAGTTGGTAGGAAACCTGAACATAGTCAGGGTGAATGTTGATTTTGTTAGACAATAACAATTATTATGGGCCTATCAAATTATGAAAATTAGTAAATACGTTTGATAGAAAATTTGAGGTGCAGAAAGGAGAAAACTGGATTCATTTACTATAGCTTGTGAGGATTTTTAAATTTATTTTTTCAAGAGCATTTTCCCATGTCATTAAATTAACAAAATCCTCATTTTAATGTATATATAATGAATCCAATATATTTTGTACAAGTTGCGTTCCCTCTTTGAATCCCAGTTTCCTTGTGTGCACCATGGTGATGGTAATAACCACCACCCCCAATGGCTTATTGTGAGGACCCCGAGGCAATGCTTGTGAGAAAGCTAGAATGGTAAGCTAGAACGCAGTGTACATATGTTAGCTTTCATAGCTCTGTCCAGTCAGAAGCAGCAGGGAAAACGTGATGGGCTGGATACTAGCTGGGAGTGTGGGGGTGTGGGGGGGGGGGGGAGGGGAGGTATCGGGGGAAGGAGCTCTCCCTGCTATTTTATAGCACTTTCTTACTTCAAGAGGAGGAATGGGTTTCCTAACTGTGTTTTAACTTATGAGTTAATATTGCTCCCACATAATTAGGATAATTCCTCAAAAAAAAAAAAAGAAGTTAAAAGGAAAGTCAAGGTCTACAAAAAGAGAAGGAAAGGGAAGAAGTGGGAAGATTTACATCAAATGGTCACCCCTCTTAAAAGATTAAGACATATTCCATAGAATTCACTTGAAAATTTTAAAAGTCATACTTATCATTTGATTTCTTGAATGTTTTGAGATGTATTTTGCTTTAGAAAGAATCAGAAAGCAGGGACCATCCTTCATACTACCCCTTTTCTTGCTATTTGTTTTTACTAAATTCAGTAGTCAAAAATTGTGGGAGGGGGAAATATTTTAATTTTATAACTATGGGTGATTGTCTCAAAAAGAGTTTGATACTCTCAACGAATCTCTTGATAGTGTTCCTATCAGAGTAAAACACAGAAACACTTTAGGATGGTTTTTGTCTACTACCTGGGAGGTTATGTTTCAGAATGTTGAACTATGTCAGAGAGCCACATACCCTGCGTACCTATCTGCTTTATCTTGGCAAAGTTCATATGGCTAAAAACAATTCTTGTGTATCCAAAGTAAACCATGTGCATGCATTGGGTTGAATGATGGAAGAATTGAGTTCTAGGAACTAATTCTGCTGGTTTTGCTACCAATTTGGGCAATGGCCAATAGCGAGCCTTTTTAATCTTCTAAGTCTCAGTTTCCCTTCTGGTAAAATAAATTATATCATAGTTATTTAACTCTAACATTGTTTTTCTAAGTATGAAATCCTTATTGCACATCTCGATTACAATTATGTAAACCCTTCTTTTACATCATTGAAGTACAGCATGAATTGGCTTATACTGCAAGGTAAGTCCCATCCTGTCTTTATGAAGCTGTCTGCAGTCATTTCTCATTGAAAACGGCATTTACCACAAGGTCTCCTCTCCCTTCCCACCTCAAGCATGCATCTCATATAGCGTTTCTGATTTATGTGGTCCTCGCTGACCTCTTCTAAAGCTTGTCTGCATTTCTTTCATCACCACCGTCCTTTCTTCTTTCAAATCTTCTTTTAAAGAGACATAAACATGGGTTGCCAACGTAAGCTGAAATTGGCTTCAGTTCCTGAAATTACCACTTGGCTCCCACGAAGTCCCCTCATATTAATTCAATATCCTCTGCAGTTTGTGTAAAAAAAAAAAAATCATCCTGAAAGGTAAAAACGATGACTTCTTTTCTCCTTTTCTGAGTATTTTAGAAGAAAAAGAAATTAAGGGATGCCAGTACACGAACAGAGAAAACAATGATGCTCCAAGCGCTGGGTGGTTTACATTCCCTCTGAGGAAATCTGACTGCCGAGGACAATAGCAACTAGCAAACAATGGAACCTCACACACTTGGTGAGTCAACAAGTGTTTACAGAGGGCTGATAAGCAGCCAACCACTGCTGGGGTGTGTGGTCCAGAGGAGCAGGCGGAGCTGAGAGCCCAGGCCTGTGTGACCCACTCTGCTTCCACAGAGGCTTGTTTCAGACATTAGGCGCTCCTGTGAAGAATGCTTGGTATGCTGGCCAGGGATCAAATCAGTCAACGATTGGAAGCCCGTTCGGCTTCCAACATGCACACTAATAAAAGCAAAGAACCCGGGGTAGAACACAAACAGAGATAATGAGTCTCATTAAATGAGAACTCACTCACGGTCTGAATGGACGCTTGTGCCTGGAGGACTTTCCGAAGGAGAGAGCAGGCAAAAAATCCTCTGTTGAGTTCGTTACCTGTTAACGTCACTTAACTACTTACCAAGTCGCCTGTATGACACATTCACAATCAACAGAAGAGCTATCCTGATCTGTGATGAAGAAAAGAAATGGTGAGCCCAGTGTGGCTCAGTTGGTTGGGCATCCTCCCATCCACAAAAGGTCAGCGGTTGGGTTCCTGGTCCTGGCACAGGCCCTGGTTTCTGGCTCAAATCCCCAGTAGAGGGCGAGCAGGAGGTGGTGGATCGATGTTTCTCTCTCCCTCCCTCTCCCTCTCCCTTTCTCCCTCTCTAAAAATCAATAATAACATATTTTTTTAAAAAAGAAAAAAAAATGGTGAGATGAAACGTTTAGAAGGATCTTTCAAAAAAGAAGTAAGAGTTCAAGGAGCTAATGTAGGAGGTCCTGATTCTTTCTAAACAGCCAAAAGCATTCTTCTGACTAGAAATGTATTGCATGGGTTCAGACAAAAATGTGACTCCTTTGTGTATTTTTCATAGCATTGTCTTTCACATCAGCCGCTCTGAGCAGTGGTGGCCAACACATACAGCAAGAAGCCCCAGACGAGCAGGGGAAAGCCACACTCCACCCCACAAACGCACGTCCTCCTGGCTGGGCTCCTGGAGCCGGGTGGAGTGCCGGAGGGAGGCTGCTGGCGGAGGGGAGGCTGCCGCCCTATTTTTACTGGTCCAGGGAGCCACCCGCGGACCGGCTACCGCGGGAAGTCCCCCTGGTATTGCTGTCGGCACGCTTGATGTCCCTGCGTCTCTGGGTCCAGCTCCCATTCTTCATTATCCAAGACAGGTCTGGTCGGTTTCCTTTGGTTGAGATTCATTGGTCCTTATTCAAGGAAAACTCCCTGGTGTTTTCCCCAAGAAAGGTAGCAGTGGGGTTCAAGTGTGTCCCCTTAATTGGATGCTAAGTTAACTGGCACGCTGTGTCACAGGGAATTAGATTCTTGCATTCCTCCACTTCCTATTTCTTTTTCTTTCTTCAGACTATTTTACTTTAAGCTTGCATGATGTGGAATGAAACAGTGATGCCTTTTACAGCAATGCGTGTTCATATGAATACAGACAGATCCCACGCTCCATTATGCACATTATAAACTGGCTCCTTCCAAACCTTAAAAACGGTTTCTTGATATTTACTGTTTAAGAATATTTGTAAGTTAAATCTGTTACTCTGAGTTTAAACTCACTGTTGAGTGAGTTTTAAAAATATTCATTGGAGATTTACTAATTTCTGTAAAATATGTATTAACGGTAGCTGGGAATTCAAGGTGTTGTCTTGTGTATTTTTTAAAAATTTTAATATTTGTATTTTTTTATTTTTTTAAAAATATATTTTATTGATTTTTTACAGAGAGGAAGTGAGAGGATTAGAGTCGGAAACATTTATGAGAGAGAAACATCAATCAGCTGCCTCCTGCACACCTCCCACTGGGGATGTGCCCGCAACCAAGGTACATGCCCTTGACCGGAATTGAACCTGGGACCCTTCAGTCCACAGGCCGACGCTCTATCCACTGAGCCAAACCGGTTAGGGCGTGTTGTCTAAGTTGTTATACTCTGCCTCGTGTTTTCCTATGGCCTTTGTCAATACCCTAAGTGCATCACCTAATTTGAAACAGGCTTGCTGCTGTTTTCAACTATATCCATTTTGTGGGTTAAATATACGAGATAGAAATAACTGTACAAAATGTGAATTTCTAGGGCTAGACATTCCAAACTTGCCCATTGTAGCCAGGAATGTGAATTAGTCTGAGCAGGAATGATAAACTTGGGCTATTTAAAAGTACTAGTCAATGGCTGTGAATCCTGAGTTTAGAAATTCATCTGCTTCATTCATCTGAAAGCTGTGTGAGGACCAGTGGATCTAAAGGCGTTGGGATGAAACGAACCCCAGCACATATGCTTGCAGCGTGTGACAGGAGACCAGACCCAAAAAGTAAGTGATGCAGAAGGAAGTGGGGCTCAACTGGCTCGGTCCTCGGCCAGCGGCCAGTCTTTGGTGTGGGCCACGTTATTTTAGTTGGGAAGGAAACAGGAAGTGAGAGCGAGGGGCCCCACGTTTGGTCAAATGGAAGACGATCGGATGTGCCTGCAGTGGTGACATGGCAGAGCGCCCCTGGGTCTGCCGTAGCCACCACCCTAACCCACATTCCTTTGGACAACCTCGCTGCCCTGCGTCACACCGCTACCCCTGTGGGCACAGTGATGGGGTGACAGCTTTCAATACCTGGAGGTTTCAGGTGACAGAGGCTCCATGGCCGCCCTCACGACGAGGGGGAGCCCCGAAGGAGAGACACTCTGCTCACACCCGGGCTGTGTTTTAGGGGAAACAGTCACACAATTAAACTGAAATGCTGTGGTCACCACACATCCATGAAGTACATTGCGCAGCATTTGTGAAAAGTCCCAAACCTTGGTCAAGGCAGGAATATGTGAAACAAACAAATGAGCTACAGTGTGTGTGTGTGTGTGTGTGTGTGTGTGTGTGTGTGTGTGTGTGTAAAATTAGTCTTTTACCCAAAGGGGCTCTTTCTACTATTGCAAAGAACAGCTAGCTCTTAGGAAGCATAAAACAAATGGGATTGATATAGTTACATGCTGTTTAATAGAGGGACTCGTAAATGCTCAAAGGATGTTTCTCAAACCAAACACATGGTACAACACCCAAGACAGCAGTGCATGGTGATACGCAGCAAATGCTAGCAGTGGGGCTAATGCTATTTCACGTGAGAGAAACAATATGGTTTGATGTAGCATGTTTAGCCCATGAATCCGTCTACATTTCTAAGTACGTGCTGCCTCATTTCCTCACACAGGTCGTCTGGATAGAGTTAGATTCCTAAGGCAAGGACAAGTCGACCGGCTGAGGTTCATGACCAGGTGACGTGCCCAAGATGACACAGTCAGCACTGTGACGATCTAACATGAGAATTCAGGGTTTTTACTCCAGACTCCATGGCCCCGCTCCATCTCACAGGTCCCCAAAGCTGTGATTCCACCCCAGTCCAGCCACTGACCCTGCCCAAGTATTGCACGTTGGTTGCAGCCTTCCCCACTGTCTCTGAGTTCTCCCTAGAACCGTGGTCGGCAAACTGCGGCTCACGAGCCACATGCGGCTCTTTGGCCCCTTGAGTGTGGCTCTTCCACAAAACACCTCAGCCTGGGCGAGTCTATTTTGAAGAAGTGGCGTTAGAAGAAGTTTAAGTTTAAAAAATTTGGCTCTCAAAAGAAATTTCAATCGTTGTCCTGTTGATATTTGGCTCTGTTGACTAATGAGTTTGCCGGCCACTGGACTAGACCAAGGAGGGGCCAGACGATTGGTCTTACTGATGATTGATTGCAAAAGCCTGATGCCGGCATATCGGCAGGCTGAAGTCGTTTTAAATTCCATCAATTTACTCATCCCTGTAATGAAAGCCTGTGAAATCTACCCCGGATCATAAAACCAAAGTGACCCGGCCATTCCGTCTTCCCTCAAAGAATTCATAGACCAGTGCAGAAACAAACAATGAAACGAGTAACTATAATCAAGGACACTAATAGATAAACTGGTTTTTCTTGGTTATTTTGGTTTTTGGAAAAAGCAAAGATAAACTCATAACACGAATATTTAATGGCTGGCGGTAAAGGAATAGCTAGTGACGGCCTCTGCTACGAAGCACAGGAGAGCCCTGGCCCGTGGCTCAGTTGGGTGGGGCACCCTCCGCTCCCCCCATAAGTTTCAGGATCGATTCCAGCTCAGGGCACATACCCAGGTTGTGTGCTGGATCCCTGGTCGGGGCACATGTGAGAGGTTGCTGGTTGATGTTTCTCTCTGACATCAATGATTCTTTCTTTTCCTCTCTATCTCAAATCAATAACTGTATCCTCATGTGAGGATTTAAAAAAAAACAAAAACACACAGGATAAAGTGTGGCGGGGCAGGCAGGGCCAGTCAGCACGCTGTGATGCACACTGTATTTTAATGACATTATTCTGATCGTGTGAAATAATGCCCATGTGGATTGTACTACAGTTGGGAAATTATCCTATATAATAAAAGCGTAGTATGCAAATTGCCCCCTTGACTGGGAGTTGTCCAGGAGCTCGACCAGGGGGCGGGGCCAGCCAGGGGACTGGAGGGAGCCCTGGTCAGCTGCTGGCAGCCGCTAGGGATCCTACCAGTGCAAGAATTTCGTGCACTGGGCCTCTAGTATTTGGAATAATGCTTCCACACCTGTCCTATTTTAACTGAATTATATGTTAGCAAACAAAACACTCCACCTATCAATATCTATATATATATAAGCCTAAGCAACCATTGCAACCGAATGGACGACTGAACAGGCTGCGTGGGGTGACCAGGCCGGCAGGGGGTTCGTGAGGGGTGACCAAATGACCAAGAAGCAGGCTACATGGGGTGACCAGGCTGGCGGGGGGGTTAGGGAGGGGCGACAGAATGACCAAGCAGCAGGCTGTGTGGGGCGACCAGGCTGGCAGAGGGGGCAGTTGGGGGCAACCAGGCCAGCAGGGGGGGCAGTTGGGGGCGACCAGGCTGGTGGGGGGGGGCAGTAAGGGCGACCAGACCGGTGGAGGGGGGGGGGGAGTTAGGGCAACCAGGATGGTGGGGGGGGGCAGTTAGGGGGGCCCAGGCAGCCAGGCAGCTGAGCAGTTAGGAGCCAGTGGTCCCAGATTGTGAGAGTCAGACATCGCCCAAGGGGTCCCGGACTGGAGAGGGTGCAGGCTGAGCTGAGGGGACCTCCCCCCACCCCATGCACAAATTTTGTGCACCGGGCTTCTAGTATTATTATAAAAATGGTATATGTGTGTATTTAAATATATAACCAGGGCTATCCCTAAGTAGATATCTGTCTTTCTTCTTCAATGGACCACTGTTAATGGATTCTAGAAACCAATTTT
Organism: Cnephaeus nilssonii; assembly: GCF_951640355.1. Lineage (NCBI taxonomy): Eukaryota > Metazoa > Chordata > Mammalia > Chiroptera > Vespertilionidae > Cnephaeus > Cnephaeus nilssonii. The sequence continues at coordinate 3,618,570 of NC_137092.1, forward strand.
CAAGGATTTGTGTTCTATGCTTCCGAATTCTCCTACCTCATGTGGCAGAAACCTGGATAGCATGCCTATCCCTGGGAGGTATATCCCATACTATTCCCTGGCATGCTCACAATTTGTCTTCCCACACTTCCTGCGACTACACATTTGAGGAGAGGTACCAGCTAAAGAGGGTGGACCAGCTCCTGCAAAGAAAGAGAACGATTTGGACTCCAGTCCCATCTCTGTCAATCACTTGCCTATGACCTTGGAGAACCTGTGATTCAGGCCCACCCAGCGCTCAGTCAGTGAGTAATAGCTGCAAGGGAGGCAGCAGGACAGCCTCTCTGAGCCTGAGGGATGAGGACCTGTGGTCTTGCCATTGCAGACGCTGGCAGTATGGCAGGGGAGGTAAGATTAGTATGCAACAGCACAGACTATATACTACGTATAATAAAAGCCACACGAGTAAAATGCCACGGGAGCTTGTCAGGGGGGCTATGACAGCAGCGGTGGCTACCAGGACAGGCATGTTCGCATACAAAACAGGGACACTCCTCTACATTGTGAAACACATCCCCGAAACTCCTTTTGGTAAAAGAGTTTGAAATAGGGCTCAGACAGCAGAATGCAACTGTGATTTCCAAACGCAATGACTCTGACCTTGTGGGATGGCCGTGAAAGGTCTCTTTTGTTCTGGGAGCTCTGAGGAAACACTGAACGACGACTGTCAGGAGTCATTAGGCCCTGTAGGTTTCATATGCATTCAAATATGTACTCTCCCATGTTCCTTGCTATTTCACATTCCCCAGCCTGTAATTTTTGACCTAAGTATATATATTTTCAAATGACAGCTTGTAAAATAACCCTTTCCTTATTTAAGGCGCAATTACGATGCTCCAACTACCTAGGTTCCAGCCCAAACTCTCCTGCCGTTTTTGCCCCTCGAAGAGAAGGCAGCTGCCTCTGGGCCCTGAGAGAACCCCCTCTTTTAAGGCCACGAGGCTTCGGTATTAATAGAATCCCAGCATTCCGCGGCGGTGGCTGAAAGGGGAGCTGAGAAAGCCCAGTTTGATTTCGGCTGTTTACTCTGATTTTTAGCAGGGGACGCGAACAAGGGCCCACAGTTCAGCCCTTGAAACTGTGGTCCAGGCTGCGAACCGCAGGGAAGTCCGCTGGCCGCCTGCAGAGAGCCAGGGAGCCGGGCACAGGGGTGTTCCTGACATTTTTCAAATGGCTTTCTACACAGAACTCCTCTATTGCAGTCCTTGAAAGGGGTTCAGTAGTCGCAGAGGGAGCCTGGGAGGGGGACGTGGCTGTTACCAGGGCAGAGATGTATCTGGTGGGAGGGATCGCGAAGGAGAAGAGACAAGAGGGAGAGAAGGGCACAGGCTGGTGGAAAACATGAGAAGCAGCATTTTTCATCCTCAGAATGACTCACTGGAGAGTTTACACAAAACCCAAAAGCAGCACATTAATAATGCAGGTTTTCTAAGATTGAAAAGAAAGGAAAGATACGTCATTAACCCAAGGCCTGAAGTTTCCCTGGGAAAGCAGAACAGGGTGGCACGTGGAGAAAGGGTGCAGGTGAGTCTTCTGACAGCATCATGGTCCCAGAGAGGCAGCATTCCCCAGGACCCTTCCTCCGCACAGATCAGCAAGTCGCCTGGAGCTGCACATTCTGTAAGGACTGAGTTGTGTTTTCAGGGGAGGCTTGGCCTGACATGACTTTCTTATGGAAATTACCGATTCTTGGAGAAGCACTGGGCACTCATATGCAGAAATCAGTTCCCACTCTCTTCCAGATGTGATTTCTCCCTCTCACCATGGCAGGGTTAGGGCTAGGGCTAGGGTTTAGGGTCAGGGTTAGGATTAGGGATTAGGGTTAGGGTTGGGGTAGGGTTAGGGATAGGGTTAGGTTTAGGGTCAGGGTTTGAATTAGGGCTAGGTTTAGGGTCAGGGTTTGGGTTAGGGTTTAGGGTTTAGGGTCAGGGTTAGGGCTAGTGTTAGGGTTTAGGGTCAGAGTTCGGGTTAGGGTTAGGGCTAGGTTTAGGTTCAGGGTTAGGGCTAGGGTTAGGTTTAGGGTCAGGGTCAGGGTTAGGGTTTAGGGTCTAGGGTCAGGGTCAGGGTTAGGTTTAGGTTTAGGGTCAGGGTTTGGGTTAGGGTTTAGGGTCAGGATCAGGGTTAGGGCTCGGGTTATTTTAAGTCACTAAGTGTGTGGCAAGGTGATATGCGGAATAGATAACACCCTATTCTGCAGTGGTGGGCGTCTGGTATTGTAATGATGTTTCCTGATAGGGCAGCCATGCATGGTTCCATTCCACAAATTCTTATGCAGTGCCAGTTCTCTTCTAGTTACTAGAGATGTGATAAGAAACAAAGGAACAAGATTCCTAGGCTCTAATGGGGGACATTTAATGCTATTTGACGGTTATCGTAGAATAATTACAGAACTGCAATTGCATTGTCAGGGAGTAACAATGCCCTATGGCAGGCAGAGGAATTAGTTAAATCTCCCTCAGTGACTCCCAATAGGTTCTTCCCAACAGCCTCTTGGCAGTGGGGAGGGGAGGAGCTGGGTTTCTAGCATTTGCCCATTTGGGTTCTATAAATGCACCCACCGTGGTCGATGTTTAGATGCCAAGGTTGGGGGACACACAGTAAGTCAGAGGTAAAGTCTCCCCCTCAGGGTGCTCGCAGGGCCCTTCATGCAAGGCTAAGAATTTTAGAGTTTGGCCTCGCGGAAACGGAAAGCACTGAATTATTACTGGCCAGAAATTATCAATGTGTATTTTGAAAATATAACCGTTCTTTGGATAAATTCATTTTGAAGAGCCTTTGAATGTGTGTGAGGAAACCAGTTCAGACAGTGTTACTAACGTGTGTGTCAATTCCTTCTTTTATAAAATAAAAACAACACCTCTTCATCGTAATCGTTTTGAGATAAACTTAGTAAACATAAATTGTCCAGGAAGATAGTCAGCACATAGTAAGTGCGCAAGAAACTTTAAAAGATGTGTCCTCCTTCTGTTCTTCCTTCCTCTACTTGTGATTTCTTATTCTCGTACAGAACACAGGAAGAAGCCTGTGATGGAGACGCCGTTTGGAAGTGGTCACCACACGCATAGAGTTTAAAGCCCCCAGTTTGGGTCTGGCCTGTCTGGCTCACTGGATAGAGTGTCAGGACTGACAGGCTCCAGGTTTGATTCCTGGCAATGCCCATTGTCACTGCTCCAGGGCCTTTAACATCCTCTTTGATATCTCTTAACACTGGTCCCCATCCTAAACAGCCCCTCCATTAAACCCTTTAGAGTTACTCTTCTACGATTGCTATTTCTTTTCTGCTGAGGCCTTAACTAGTAACACGGCAGGCAGGGTCCCTCAGAGCTCACTGCAGGTGACTCATCGTCCTTGGGCGTCCACCTTTAATGCTAGGGGACACGAAAGCCTCATCTCAGCTGGTTTGAAAGGAACATTATTTAAAAATAATTCCCTGCGTGTGCAAAAGCGGATTCCGTGACCAACAGCAGAATTTGGGGTGGCCTCGGCTCCTGTTATTAGCTCGGAGCAGTGGGCCCAGCTGCAGGCGGAGAGCGGGCGGACCACAATCCGGGAGCCCGGCGCCCTCAGTGTGGGCTGGGCAGACAGGGAGGAGCTGGGCCGCGTTGGCTTACCTTGGCTGAGCGGAGGTGGGCACAGACGAAAACCCAGACGCAAGCCCTCGGCTCCGAGGGGTCTTTGTCCCTGTGGGCACCATGGGACTGGGCAGGACACCCCTGCAACCACAGAAGTTAGCCGTCAGCGTCACAGGTCAACAGCAAAGCAAGTCACAGGATTTAATACCGTGCTTAGTAGGACCCTTATTTTGAGTTTACAATATCCACCTTAAAGTCCCATCCATTAAAGCTATTTGGCATCACACAAAATGTTGTCATTATTTAAATAAACAATAAAATAACATTAAAGGCTTCTCTCTCAATCATGCGGACCCTTAATTTTCAACTACTTGATCTTTTTTTTTAAAATTATGATTCTTCAATGGCAAGCTCAGACTGCTGTTTTTTTAGACATTTTGGCAGACTGCCTAAAGTAAAAGCTATCGTTTTCCAGGACCAGGAGAAATCAGCGTGATTTTATAAGGGGGTTTCATTCCACTATAGCAGGTACGATGAGATAATGGCAGAGATGTTGATGAAACTAAATTTTCTTCAAATTTAATGTTATTGTATAATAAAAAGTTGTTTTATATATTTACTACACGCAAATGTTAATTAATTCACAATCAATGCATTTTATATCAATGTAGCTTTACAGATGATAAATTGACTATCAATGTTTCTGAGATTGTAAATAGATTTTTAATGGCTGCTTTTTACATTAATGGCAATTTTCAGTCAATTGACTAAATAGAAATGATTTATAAATTATTTTAAAAAGCGAATTAGTTCATAGACGGTGATATTTAAATAATATTGGAAAAATCAGCCAAAGCAGTTTTTAATAACATGATGAATTATTTCCCCCAACAATTTAAACATGTTCTTTTAGTCCATTAAGAATCACAAAAGAACATTAAAGTTTCACTTTCTCATATATTTTTCTCTGATTAATTTTTCACATGCCATAAAATTTACTATTTTAAAGGGTACAATTTAGTGGTTTTAGTCTATTTGCAGGATTGTGCAACCATCACCATGATTTAATTCCAGAATATATTCATCATTCCCAAAAGCAACCTCATACCCAGTAACAGCCACTCTCCACTCCCCCTCCCCCAGCCTCTGACAACCACCAGTCTACCTCCTGTCTCTGTGGATTTGCCTGTTCAGGACATTTCCTATAAATGGAGTCATACTCTTATGTCTGGCTTCTTTCAGCTGATATAGCTTATGATTACTTCATCCCTTCTAATGGCTGAATAATAGTTCATTGCATGCACACACCACTTTTTGTTTATTCATCACCCATCACTTGATGGATGTTTGGGTTATTGCTACTGTTTGGCTATTATGAATGATGCTCCTATATATCCACGTGCAAGTCATTGTTTGGACATATGTTTCAGTTGTCTTGGGTATCTATACCTAGGAGTCATTGTCCCAGGTCCTATGGAAAGTCTACATGTAACTTTTCAAGGAACTGCCAATCTTTTTTCTAAAGGGGCTACACCCTGTTATATTCTGACTAATAATGCATAAGGGTCCCATTTCTCCATTCCCCTGTCAACTCTTGCTATTTTCCATTGTTAGATGATAGCCATCTGATTAACTTGTAAAAAAAAATGTTTTTGTTTATTTCAGAGAGAGGAAGGAAGAGGGAGACAGAGATAGAAAAATCCCTGAGAAGAAATATCTATCAACCTCCCCCTGCACGGCCCCTACTGGGGATGGAGCCCAAAACCCCAGACAGGCCCAGACCAGATGGAAATCTAACAGGCAACCTCCTGGTGCATGGGGCTTGGGGCAACGCTCACCAACTGAGCCACACTGGCCAGGACACCTGAGAGATTTTTGACTTTCATGACTTCCAAAGAAGAATGGCTAAAACGTGCAAGTGGGAGGATGAGAGAAGTAAAAAATGACTTTTATAAGAGGCCAATCTGTTGCTTCAACCAAAAACAGAAACAAAACAATTAAAAACCAAGACGTACCAGAACCCGTATAGTGAAATCTCTCTTAGTTCAGTGGTCGGCAAACTCATTAGTCAACAGAGCCAAATATCAGCAGTACAACGATTGAAATTTCTTTTGAGAGCCAAATTTTTTAAACTTAAACTTCTAACGCCACTTCTTCAAAATAGACTCACCCAGGCCATGGTATTTTGTGGAAGAGCCACACTCAGGGGCCAAAGAGCCGCATGTGACTCACAAGCCGCGGTTTGCCGACCACTGTCTTAGTTGATCCAAAGTACGTGTCACCGGATTCTTAGGAAAGCCATAGGTGACTTTTAGGGTGTGAGCCTGCTGAGCGGTTTCCTCTGTTTTGCCTCAATTGCACGCCACCTGCCATGCGGTGTAGTCACTGTGTCCTGCCCCCAGGACTCACACACCAGATACTCCACACACCTCCGTCTTCTGACTGCTCATTCCTTCTCACAGATTTCCATCGGAGCCCACATTCCTTCTTTAATCTCGCCTCTACTCATCTGACTTTGAAGTTGAGCTTTCTCATTTTTAGGGTTTGGCACTTTCAAGGAGATATTTTGGCCACATTCAACTCTTTATTTCTCTTCAATACAGTAATGCTTTAGTAAATGATAATAAGTTTAGAAGCTTTTTAAATCAATATCGTTTATTATGGGGAGTGAAGATACATTTTAGTGGCATTACTTGCATCCATATTTAGGCAAGGGGTGTCAGCAGAAGTTGGCATGAACCACATGGGGGCCACACCCAACAGGAACAGGCCTTACTGAGCAGCATGTGGTCCTGCTTATCTATTCTACCCACACTGAACACCAGAAGTTTAAGTGTTTCTAATGCTCCTGTCTGTTAGAACATCCAAAAGCATTCTTTATTTTGGCGTTCTCTGATTAAACGTGCATTATGAAGCAAACTATACACGTTGCTGAACAGTTCATTATAATTCTCAGATTCCTTGACTACAAGTGAATGACATTTAAACAAAAATCCTTATAAGATTCATTTTATATATTCAATGACTGTGAGATGGTAACTTGTTAGAAATGTAGAAAATCTCAAAATCAGAAGCGATTCCCTTCCTTCCTGTTTGCATTATCTGCAAATCGCTGACATAACTCTTCTCTATTCTTGCTATCCATACTTATTTTTACATTTCCTTGGCATATATCTCGCTCGCTTTCTCTCCCTCTCTGGAGCATTAAGCAAGAATTTAATGCTCTTGACCTTTTAGAGGGAAAAGAACAGCTACCATGTTAATACACTTTCAATAAACTCCGTTTGTGTGAAATCATTCATTGTAGTGTGTGTGTGTGTGTGTGTGTGTGTGTGTGTCTGTGTGAGAGAGATAAACTTCAGACATTATGGATGATAATACAAACCCATGTTTCATGTTTTCTCCTGTTTGGCCCCAATAGTCTCACTATGTTGAAGCCACTTTGAACTCTTTTCAGCTATGGCGTCATAACTTTGAATTCATCATATAACTACAACTATGTAAGTGAGAAAAAATGAGGGTAGTAATATCTGAAATAAAAACAAAGTAAAAATGTACATAAAATATTGGGATGAAATTGGGAAGGAAAAAAAACCCACATAAAAACTTGATTGGAACTACAAGTGAAACAGTAAAGAATCAAGGATTCCTGCAAGGTTTTTAACCTAAATCAAGGATTCCTACAAGGTTTTAAACCTAAACCTCAGGAAGTATGGAGATGCCAGTCACAGGTACACGGGTCCTAGAAGGAGAAGAAAATTAGGGAAAGGAGGCGAGGGATTCTCCTACTTGAGGTAGAGATGTTGACAGCATAATCCAGCAGACTGTGGGAAACTTCACTCTAGGTTTAGGAGAGGGTAGACTTCCAGATAAGTGGTCAAGTGTCATCATTACGGATCCAATTAGAGTTAAAAAGACAGAGTCGTAAGCAGAGAGGGTTGGAGCAGATGTCTCCAAGTTATTTTGTGCCATCGAGGATTTTGGAATTTCTAGTGAAGACTGTGGACCCCTCCTTAGAATTCTGGCCTTACCTGCATAAACGAAAAGGTATGGGATTAAAATGAAGGGCAATTTGTTGGAATCAGAGCTATCAGAGTAACTTGGAGTGCGATATGCTAATGGAAGTACTTGCTTATGAACGCATTAGATAACAAGATGTAGTGGTGGGTTTAATAACTGTGATAATTTCAATGTAATGATGACTCTAAACAATTCTAAGATCGGAAGAACCGTAGCAATTGGATAGAAACCACCTATGTTTTCCAGTGGCGCCAAAGCCAGCACATTGCTAACGATCATAGACTCCAGCCAAAACACGACTGTACCATCTTGAGCAAGTCACTTCCCCTCTCTGTGCGCCAGTCTCTCTTTTTCTTGACCCTCACAGGGTAATGGTGAGGGGTTAACTGTGTGAGTGTTTGGAGGACGGCCTGGTGAATGCTAAGCACTATGTTAGGAGTACTTATCACGTAAGTATGGTCAAGTAAACCCCCTTGCAGACCGAGCCATGCCATTCATTTCAGCTTGCCTGTATCTTAAAGGTCTTCTGAGCCAGTGGAAGAGACAGATGTTGAGTGGAAAGAGAGAAAAAAGAAAAGGAAAACTAAGAGAATGCAAGTCACAATGAAATGAGCTTCAAAGGGACACAGTTCAGAGGAACAGGCTACTTGGAGGTCAAGGATGGAGACTGAGAACAGCTATCTGGACTGAGACTGGCAGTCAGTATATTATGGGTGCCTCCTGGAGAGGGCCTCATAGGTGGGAGGAAGCAGATGCCAGACACGAAGCTATTTGCTAAATAGACTGATAGTGAACAAAGACAGTGAATTGGATGACTTTCCTCAATAGTTAGCCCATGAGATAAAGGAGATTGAAAGTTTATCAGATTTAACAGAACTGACCAGAGCACCATGGAAGGAACAGTAGAGATAGTTGGTGAGGAGAGAAAGGGTGGAAATTTAAAAGAATTGTTTTGTAGGAGTTCTTTCTATATTTTGGATATTAATTTCTTAGCGGGCACATGGTTTGAAAATATTATTCCCATCCCATAGTTCAACTTTTCACTTTGCTGAGTCTATCTTTTGCTCTGCGGAATCCTTTTAGTTTGATGTCGTCCCATGTGTTTGTTTATTTTGTTGCTTGTGCTTTTGGTGTGATTTCCAAAAGATCATTACTAAGACCCACGTCCAGGAGCTTTTTTCCTGTTTTCTGCTAGGATTGTAAATGTTTTAAGGGCTTCTTTTTGTTTATTTGCATACACATATTGAAGATCTGGCACATAAATGATATTGAGCAATTTTTTGTTTTTAATAAATGCCTTTTATTTTCTGGAAGTACCATGTGTTTGAGAAAAGTCTCCCCTGACCTTGGGCTTAGATTCAAGTTGAAGCATCCATCCCAATTCTGGCAAGGACAATTTTGTTATAAGCAAATCAATTCTGCCTTCCATTTCCTCACATGGTCTCCATCATTTATCCTTCTCTTTACATCTCATTTATTTCCTGGTGGTGGCCTACACTTATCCCTTTAATTTGGCCCTTGCAGTTCTTCTTCTTACTGACCCCTTGCAATAACTGTCCTTGAGTGCAATTCTATTTTTGATGGGCATCGTGTTTTGCTTACTTTCCTGCCCCATGCAATTCCAAGTGACCTCAGGAGCTCAGCTCAGGGTAAGGCAATCTACTTAATTAATTTTCTAATGGATCAACACTGGATCTGGCAACAAACATAAAAAATGAGCAGGAAGAAAAAATATTACATGTAGCCATTAAGAGTAGAGATGACCCACTCTTGTACAAAGAAAGTCTACCACGTGAAGGATTCAAGAGGTACATAAAGTTGGGTAGAAGTTGAGATGTGTCAAAAGATGTGATCTTTTCTAAGACTTCATGTAGGTGGACGACCTACTCGCGAATCCCTTTGAACAATTATTGAAGAACCGGTATAATCCATAGGTGCCAGAAAGAGAAAAAAGAATAGGTTCAATAAGGAAATAAAATTTTAGATCAACACAGAAGCAACAGGTCTATATTTTAGACCCAGAAAATTAAAAATAATTTTACAAAGATAGTTCAGTTCATCATGCATGTATGTTTGCTGGGGATTTTGCATGATAGAAAACTTACTCTGTGTCCAGTATCATGTTTGTGCCTTTGCCTTACCGTTCTTGATGATGTGCATGGGAATACGTGCAGACTATTTCATTAGGGATCGCAGAGGCCCTTCCGGGATGTTTCATTTAACAAGGTCCCAGCTTGTCCTTGCGACGTGGCAGGCACTCCGTTAAGTGCCTTACCAACGCTAACTTATTAAATCATATGACTTAGCATTTAAATTTATTTTTCCTGGCAGGGTATGTGAGGATCCCAGACAGTAACTCTTCTGGAACATTTCTGTTAATTGATTTAAACCAAACATACTAAAAATAAATATACTTAAGTAACAATCAAATGCTGCCGTGGTGGACTATTGGTATTTATCCACATTAGCAACCTCTTTGAATCTCTCCTGGCACACAGAAAAAGGACACATGTGAATAGATTCACTTATTTATTCATGGCTGCATGCATACCTTCATTTATTCAAGAAACTTTTACTGAGTATTTGCTATGTAAAGCAATGTGTTCAGTGATTTTTTTTCTTAAAAAGAAGAAGATATAGCTCATATAGCCCTGGCCAGGTAACTCAGTTGGTTAGAGCAACTAAGGTTGAGGGTTTGATCCCCAGGCAGGGCACATATAAGAATCAACCAATGAAGGCATGGATGGATGGAACAACAAATATCTCTCTCTCTCTCTCTCTCTCTCTCCCTCCCTCCCTCCCTCCCTCTCTCCCTCCCGCCCCTCCTTTCTTTTTCTCTCTCAAATAATTTTTTTAAAATTATAAAGTAGATATAAATAGGATAAATTCACATTCACAAAGTTTATAAACTGCGGAAGTATGTTGAGGCAAAAAATTCAGATAAGAAAGCAACTCATAACATGAATGCACGGAAGGGTGGAAAGCGCACACCGCCCTGCAATAAACACGAAAGCAGTGCCCGCGGATTGTGTAAGACGCAGAGGAGAGCACTCAGGCTAAATAGGTTCCCTGCTGGGGATGGAAGTCCTCACCGTCCTCCCGGCCAAGAGGGTGGAGCACACGGACGGACTTCAGCTGGCCCCGTGTCCCTGGGCGAAAAGGGATGTGCTAACCATTGTCAGGGGAAAAGCGTTTGCTAAATATTGAGAAAATGCGAGCTCTCCAGTTAAAGGAAACTTTGTCTACCAGTTTCCAGCTGCAAAATCGTCCACCCGCTCCACATTTTTTGTTTGTTTTACTGTTTCTGAACTTTGATGGCTCCAAGGGCTAGAAGTCTATTCCATCTCCAGCTGGCACTAGGGCTCTGCCCCATTTTCCAAGTTGGACGCCATGCTCCTCCCTAACGAGTCTACCACAGCTCGTTCTCCTGAGCTTCTCTCTGGACCAGAAACGCATTCTGAGCGGAGGCCCAGCAGGCACCAGGGCTCTCCGTCCTCGGGCAAAGCTTTCTCAGTCACTACTTTCTTTCTGTTCCAAGAGAGAAGTGTCTTGAAAAAGTAAATAAAAGATGAGCTTTGAAAGCCAGCTAACCTTGTTTTCTCCTCTCTACTCCATCTCGATGAAAACACCGACTCTGTTCTCAGCGGGGTGGGGGATACACAGGTGGGAGGCCCCAGAACTTTAGCCTGGCAAAACCAGAAAGCAGCAATTATGTTTTCATATAATCCCTTCTTGATTATAGCAATATTGGTTGATCTAAAATATTAAAACTACTAATAGCCCGACTGCTGAGGCTCAGTGGTTGAGCGTAGACCCATGCACCAAAAGGTCACCGGTTAGATTCCGGGTCAGGGCACATGCCTGGGTTTGGGGCTTGATCCCCAATAGGGGGCTGTACAGAAGGCAGTTGATCCATGTTTCTCTCTCATTGATGTTTCTCTCTCTTCCTCTCTCTTTCAAAACAATAAAAATATATTTTAAAAAACACAACACTACTAATAAATAAATTTTTGAATGGAGAAGTTGTAAGTGGTTAGCTGGGTTGCAAGTTCTGGAATTTTCTCACATTTGCTGCTCTTACAACAATAACGTGTGACGGGAAAGTTTCTCTGATGCTTCCCTTCCATACAAGCAGCTCTGATAGGAACAACTTTAAAAAACAGACCGAAAATGGCATCGAAATAAACGTGTCATGAAAAGCTAGTTAAAAATAGATAACTGTAGCCTCATTTGAAGAAATACGATGGTTGGATTTGCTTGTGTTTACCATAACGGGAGTACATAGCTTCCATGTAGTTGATGAGAGTGGAAGAAGTGAATTCACACACACTCACTGTGCACAGTTGTTCTTTGCCTACTCAGATGCCTGGTATAAACGGCCTTGGTCACAGTATGCCATTTGCAGCACACATGGCAGTTAAAGGGATACAGAGAGAGAAGGTCAGTAACACTGGCTGAAAGCCGGCCTGGGTATAGACATGGAACCTCCTCTTGGAGGCCTGGGAGCCATACAATGCGTGGCTTCTGATTTTTCAAGGACTTTCTATGCCCTTGTCTTCCTTATGGAGCCCAGAATTCTGTAGAAACTATGCAGGTTGGTGGCTTTTGAAACAATAAAAAATAGCATGTGATAAAGGGAACGTTTCTATACTTTTTGCACATCAGACCAAAGGTAGAAGACAAAATATTCCGTGCTCATCTCAACTGTGTTAGACTCCGGAGATCTGATTCTTTAAACCAAGCCTGGCAAAGCACCAGTTATTGATTAAAAATCAAAACAAAAACAACAACCCCCCTCCACCCCCCTGCAAATCAGCTTGAATTTCACAGATTCATGCCAAGGGATGTTTTCATGATCACACAGTTACTAATCAATAGAATAAAATATTAGGCTTCATCCTCATACCCACTGGGGAAATGGTGAATGAGAAATATTTAAAAATAAAGAGAGACAGAGATAGAAATGGTAAGAGACAGAAAGTGAGATAGATGGGGGGGGGGGGGGGTACCAGGGTTCTAAGATTGCTCGGGCAAGTGTCGAATGAACCCATGCACTGGAAGGAGGCCTGGGAGTGCTGTGTCAGGGCCGACGCATGTGGGAAAACAGTAAGCGCAGGCAGCACTGAGGTTCAGGAGGATATTCGTTTTTGATTAGACATCTGCAGCATTTTGGTGATTCTTTACCTCATCCACGTCTTGGTAGGAGTCAAAAACCACCTCTCTTTAGGAAAGCGGAGCAACCCTGGCTTTCTTTTCCGGCCAGGATACAGCACGGACCCGCTCCACCAGCCACCGACTGAGACCCACATGTGGGCTGCTCATCTCCCTCTCCCAATATTCCCTTCTCTCTCTCTCTCTCTCTCTCTCTCTCTCTCTCTCTCTCTCTCTCTCTCTCTCTCTCGTAGCTGCAGTAGCCATTTCTACAAGGCCAAGTTCCTTGCGCAGAAGGTTTTGTGATTTGTTTTTCAGGCGGAGCTCACATTCCTGGGATCTTTGTGGGATGGTTGGAGGCCTGGGGAAAGCATGTGCTCCTGCGAGAGGTTACAGCTCAGACTGTTTTCACAGGCGCAGCCTTGGCCATAACACTCCGGGAACTGCTCACAAATCCGTCCGCCTGGTCTGGTAAATCAGGCCCTAACGAGGCTTGTATTTAAAGGGCCATTCCCGTGTCTTTAGGGCATGTGTGGTCTATGGTGCTGGTTGGTGATCCTTATTAGAGGTCTAGGATTAGGCTGGTTTAATAAGATGCAAGGCGGGAATGAAGCAAATACTAGGCCAGGGGGAACGATGGCTGCCAAATATGCACTTTCTGGTTCTCCATGGCACTGGATGCTGAGCTGCAGCCTTTTCTCCATTTGCTACATCGAATAGGCTTTTCCCCTTCAGCGTGACTTCAGATTGAGTTGAATGTAACTTCTGGAGTCATCTGCACAGGCATTGTGAATCAGAAATCACAAATTCATGTTCCAGCCTCTCTTGAGAAACTCCTTTGGAACTCATCTTTTGGCGAATGAATGTAAGAACTGATTCGGGTTGAGTGTTGACCCATGAACCAGGAAGTCATGGTTCGATTCCTGGTCAGGGCACACGCTCAGATTGTGGGCTCGATCCCCAGTGTGGGGCATGCATGAGGCAACCAATCAATGATTCTCTCTTATCAGTGATGTTTCTATCTCTCTCTCCCACTCTCTTCCTCTCTGAAATCAATAAAAGATATATTTTAAAAAACAATTGATTTGAGGTATGTGCGTATGAATGGAATAGGTGTGTCCTATGGTGTCTTAATTTGGAAGCTTTCCAAAGTTGCACCAGTTCACACCCAAGGGGGTGGGTGATAGCTCAGTCACACCACCCCTTTACAGACATTTAGCAGACACCCCGCTCCCTCTCCATCCTCCTAGCTCAAGGCTCCTGGATGGGAAAAGCTGCAGGATTAGTGAACATGCGGATTCCAGGAGAGGTGCGTGGGGAGGACATGGGAGCTCCGCCCCCTTGCTCCATCCCTGCCTTGTGCATGGCTCCCATCCAGCTGTTCCACACTTATGCCCTTCTATAATAAACCGATAAACTAGTAAGTAAAATGCTCCTGGGAGTTCTGTGAGCCAGTCTAGCAAACTGATCGACTCCAAAGAGGGTGTCAATGGAACCTATAACCTCGAGCCTGCTGGTCAGAGCACAGGGGCAGCCTGGTGACGGCAGGGTGGTGGGAGCGGCCTGCGGGCCTGAGCTCCTATCTTGTGGACTCTGATGCTGTCTGCAGGCAGGTAGTGGCAGGACTGAGTTGCATTTAGGACGGCTGGTGTCTGAGAATGGCTGGGTGGTGTGGGGTAATCTCCCCAGCACAGCGGCATTGGTGACCAGAGCAATAGCAGGTAAGACTTTTGCCCGGGTTGGATCTTGTATCCTTTAGCATCCAGTGATTCAGGACTGTTCCTCATTCAAATAAAAACATCACAACTGCAAATCATCGATTCCATTAATTTAATAGATGAAAAAAAAACAACACGTCAGACAATGCAAATCCTCTCTTATAAAACCCCATGGATTATAGAAGCTTTTCACTGATTTTTAACCTACCTTATCTAAATATTTTACACTGAGTGGCCAGATTATTATGATCTCTGAACGCATAATAATCTGGCCACTCAGTGTATATCCTATATAATAAAAGACTAATGCAAATTGTCCCCTCGGCCAGGAGTTCAACCAGCAGGCAGGCCAGTCAACTGCCCATGTCCCCTCCCCTGGCCAGGCTGGCCGAACCCCACCCACGCACGAATTCATGCATCGGGCCTCTAAAATACACACACACACACACACACACACACACACACACACACACACAGTGGCCAGATTATTATGCATTCAGAGATCAGTGTATGTGTTCCACAGGAATAGAACTTGATGGAAGCAAACTAACATTTTTTGAGCATTTATGGCTCACCATGCATTAACTACTCTAGGGGATCAGCTCTGTCACCTAGCTCACTCCTCACCCCACCCTAAGACACCCGCAAGTTAACACATTCAGACAAGGGGAGACGGACCCAAGGACGCTAAGGCAGTCTGACTTAAAGGTAAGTTACTGCGTAAAGGCAGGTTCTTCCTCTACAGAGCTCATTTTTCTGTCCCTGGAACCCAGAGCAGTGACAGGGAAATAGAGGACCCGCATTAAATAGTATTGAAGAAATGAATGTGAATAAGTGGCCTTGTCCAAAGGACACTTAAGATAGAATCACGATGAAATCCAAAGTTATTAACTTGTTGCCTACAAGGCTTTCTCATGACCCCATCTCATAGCAGGTACACCCTGAGATGCTATGTCATATATCAGATCATACCATCGATTCCTATCCTATCAGATCATACATCGTATTGTATTATATTTTAAGACACATTCGCTTTGAGTTGTATAAACCCTTCCAACTCCAAATCTCTCTCCTTCCCTGTCCTCTAGACACATTACAGAAGAACACGAACGCTTTCTGGACGGCGATCAGTGCCAAGGTGGTGTGGCTTCTCCTGACCGCGACATTGTCAGAAACAAAACTGGCACCGTAATTTCCCCTCAAATGACATCACGGGATTTTCTACCCAAAGCATACATATCTTTGGACGAGGGAGGCAACCCGAAGAGAAAATAAATGTAGGGAAATTACATAGTGCACTTAGTAAGGTTTGTATTCAGCACATTCTGAGCCCACATCTGCCCCTCAGATGTCTTCGCACAATATCTATGGCTCTTTAATGATTGGCTGTCCAAATATAAATAACTTGAAAAAGCTGATTTACCATTAAAACTCTTCAAAATTCCATAGAAATGAACAATATTTTACTTCCGATGCGATCAGATGATTATAATTTTATTTTCAAAACTGAATGAAAATGTATTCTAGGTGATTTACACTGACCTTGAAAACTTCTCCAAAGTCACACGTGAAAACCGTCTCTATAACTAAGGCCTCACATAAGCTCCAGCTCTGGGCCCTCTTGGTAGAAGAGGCATCACCCTCTGAGTATTCACCATCGTAGCAATACCACATCAGGAATGAATAAATGCGGGGAGGAGGGCAAACAGCAGGCTTCCCCACGCTGTCTCCTCAATTACTGTTTCAAGGATGGTCCTTAAACTAAAAGCATCAGCAGCTCCTCGTGACCAGCGCTTCTCAAACCAGAATGTGTTTATGACCCAACGTTGATTCAAGAGGTGGGTCTGGCATGGAACTGAGGTTCTGACTTTTTAATAAGCTTCTAGGTGGAACTGAAGCTGCTGGCCCGTGGTCCACACTGAGCTGCCCAGGTTCTAGATGGTCAAGGGCAGTGGTCGGCAAACTCATTAGTCAACAGAGCCAAACATCAACAGTACAACGATTGAAATTTCTTTTGAGAGCCAAATTTTTTAAACTTAAACTTTTAACGCCACTTCTTCAAAACAGACTCGCTCAGGCCGTGGTATTTTGTGGAAGAGCCACACTCAAGGGGCCAAAGAGCCGAGTGTGGCTCGCGAGCCGCAGTTTGCCGACCACGAGTCAAGGGTAACTACTGTGTATGCTGAATTTCAGCCTCCCCCCGATGTATTTGATGATGCACACTCTTCTGTATGTATGTTTGTATAGTAATTTGGGAACAGCAAATATGTACTGAATATACATCTGTGAGATAAAATTTAGAAGTAAAATCATGTGACAGAAAAGAATTGAATAACTGATAAAGTTTTTTGAAGCATGAAAATCAGAAGAATTCATCAGATCACTGAGGAGGGAAATGTATATATGCACTGAAAAATGGCACCTTTTATTGATTTAATTCAACTTTTCACTTGATAGCCACATCTTGCTGATGAGGAAAGAAATGATGGTTTCATGGAGAGCTTGAAAGGAAACACTTTCAACTGTGTATAAAGAGCTTATTCTTTTTCATAAGGGAAAAATAGCAAAATCAGGATTTTTACAGTTATTAAGTTGTCAAAAATTTTGAAATCTCGATCTCAATGCATTAGGATTGTGCAACTGTCTTTGAAAATTCCCCACTCTGGATGAAATGCTGTTGTTACGATCTGATGGATTTGATGCCTGGCAGGTGTGGCGTCTCCTGAGTGGGCGGCATTTTGAAAACAGAACATCGCCATGTCAGTACAATATTTGCCACAGATGCATGTGCAAGAGGCTTGAGAGCTTTGGTACAAGCCCTTTATTTTAAAAAGGAAAAACCAAAGGTCAACGAAGCGGGGGGTTAGCCCGCGTCCCGCCCAGCTAGTTAGAAGCAGGGCTGGGACTGGAGCCCACAGCGCTTGATGCCTGAGTTTTCCCGTTTTTCCCATAAGAGTTTGAATTTTCAGCTCATGTGAGTGTGTGTTTTCCAAAGCCCAGAGAATAATAATGGTGATGACGAAAATGTGTGTTGCTTAAAAAGGGTCCACTTAGAATGATTTATTTTCTTGATTTTTTTTCTGCTTAAACACAATTAAAATATTTACTGAAGTATACACATTGACTGTGATAAGAAACAGTTTTGATGGCAAGTTATCCAAGGACAGATGGGTTCATTGGAAGAAACCTACCTTAAAAATGAGAGGGCATTGGGGTCTAAATTAAAAAGCAGAAATTCAATGCACTTATTTAAAATATGGATTTCCTTTCTTTGTGTTGAGTAGAATGTACTGTCATCATTAAACTAGTTTTGACAATATGACGACGCTGGGTCCTCACTGGCCCCTCACAGCCGGGAAGCTAGGCCTTGCCCAGTATCCCACCCCACTCCTAAGGGCCCGGGCTTGCTCCTTCCCACTGGCCTGGCTAATGTGGCCAGAGACTGGGGACTCAGGTGTACCTCATTAAGCCGCATTTATGCAAGAGCTGGCCTGCTCACAGCCTGGCTTTGTGGTTAAAAGTTCTCCAGCACCAAATTGCTCTCCTGGCTGAAGTTCAGGGCAGCTCAGCTCTGGGTGCAAGTCCATGAGCAGGGAGGGTGGGGAGGTTGCCACAGGCTGAGGCTCCAAGTTCGGCAGAAGTGGAAGAAGCCCAGAAAATCCATTTGGCTCTGAGGTCAGGCCTTTTCAACGCAGCCGCCCATTCCGCGGGCGATTCCTCCCAAGTTAGGCTCATTAAGAGGTCCCACAGCAAAAAGAATTAGAGCCTTAACTATAACAGCTTTTAAATTTTTCTAAGGACATTGTTTTTTAGAGAAGTTTAAGGTTTTCATACAATTGCAGAGATTTATCAGATATCGCCCCGACCACCCAACATGCATAGTCCCTCCCATTACAAGGTCATTCACCAGGGCAGTACATTTGTTATAACTGATGAACCTACACTGGCACCGTTATCCCCCAAAGCCCATAGTTGGCCGTAGGGTCCATAATTGCTGTTGCACATTTGTGTAAATGTATGATATCATGTATCCATCATCATGGTACTATACACTGCCCTAAAAAGCCTGTGTCCTGCCTGTTCCTCTCTCTCACACACCCCCCTCCCCTCCCGGTAACCTGTGATCTTTTTACTATCTCCCTAGTTTCACCTTTCCCACAATATCATAGTTGAAATCGTACAAGATAAGGCCTTCTCAGATTGGCTTCTTTTCATGGCTTGGTAGCTTAGTTCTTTTTAGTGATGAATAATATTCCATTGTCTGGGTGGACCATGGTGTATGTATCCATTCACTCACTGAGGACATCTTGGTTGCTTCCATGTTTTGGTAACCATGACAAAATTTCTATACACATCCATGTGCAGGGTTTTATTTTTGGGAACATAAATTTTCAACTTCTTTGGATAAATACGGAGAAATATGATGCTGAGTCACATGGTAAGAGTGTGTTTAGTTGTGTAGGAAATTGTCAAATGCTTTCACCAGCAAAGAAGGGGAGCTCCGGGTGCCCCATCCTCACCAGCATTTGCTGTTGTCAATGGGCTCTGGCCAATCTAATGGGTGCATAGTGGTATCTCGTTGTTTTAATTTGCATTTCCCTGGTAGCAAATGGTGTGGAACATCTTTTCATAAGCTTATTTGCCCGTGGTATAGCTTCTTGGGCAAAGCATTTGTAAAGATTGTGGCCCATTTTATAATTGAGTTATTTTCTTAATGTTGAATTCTAAGAGTTTTTTTTTGAGTGTGCATATTTTGGATAACAGTTCTCTATTAGATGTATCTTTTGCAAATATTTTCTCCACACCTGTGGCTTGTACTCCCACACTCTGGATATTGTCTATCACAGAGAAGACACTTTTCATTTTAATGAAGTCCAGCTTATTGTTTCTTTCATGGTTCATGCCTTTGATGTTTTATCTACAAAGCCATTGCCATGTCCAAGGGTTTCTCCTAGGTTATGTTCCAGGAGTTTTGTGGGTTTATAGTTTACATTTACGTCTACGGTCTAATTGTATTTCACTTTTGTGGAGGGCATCAGGTCTGTGCCTGTGGATGTCCAGTTGTTCCAGAACCGTCTGTGGAAGAGGCTGCCTTGGCTCCTTTGTCAAGGCCAGTTCGCTGTGACATGTGTTAAAATGTGGGGAAGCTCGGGACTTGGCGGGAAAGTCGGTGAGGAGGATCCTCCAAAAGGTCGGGGGCCTCTCAGTGGACCTTGGCGAAGGCAGCAGCCCCTGCCTTGATTTTTCCAAACAAGTCTGAGCCCCCAGGTGTTTTATTGGAATCTCTATGTTTAGTCTTTAGACCCGACCTTGTAGAAGCAGGTGCTTTCTCAAAGATGCTCACCCTGCTGATAGTATCTAATAGTTCATTTTAGTTCAGGCTGTTGTGACAATAAAAGCCTACGGAGGCAGGCGAACGGGGCTGCTTAGTTGCTAGAGCCAGGCAGTCCCTTAGCCTCTCTTTCACAGAAACGTGTGTCAGAGTGATCCATTCATCCATCGCCCAGGGCCTGCTGGTCCGTCCCAGCATTAAGAACAGATTTTTAAATTTGGTTGCCTTTAATTTTTTCAAGCATGTCTACAATTGTAGGTCTGAAGAGATTCCAGCATAAACTATTCACTGTACCCGAATCTAGCCTTTCCTAAGACAATGTCAAAGGGAAGACACCAGTCCAGAATCTGTCTTCCTACAGATTATCTTTTGCACATGGGGTGTGCCGCCTGACCGTCCATTATAGCAAACCTCAATGGGCACCACCCTGGCATTTAAGATATTTTAATAATTCTCAAGCTCAAGAAGAAAGAGTCTGGTTCCAATTCCCTTATAATTGGAAGTCTCTTTGGCTCCTAAGTAAAATTTTGGTTGCCAATAGTCTTGATAAAGGGGTACTGCCTAAATCCACGGGTACCAGCATGAGAACCCTGGCTCATAATGTGCTCACGTATCTCGATACACTCCTTTCAGGAAAGTATAGATATATATTTTACTCACAGCTTTTTACATGACTAAAGGGAAGGGAAAATCTGTGTTAAAGGTGATAATACATACATTTGAACAAAGTACACCATTACTAACTTCTGAGTATCCACTTCAAATCTGGAACAAATAATTTAATACCCCATACCTACTTTAGATAAATAAGGACAAGGATACAGCTATTGCTTTTACTTTATAACACTGAAAATAACTAAATTTTAACAACTGATACAGAAAGAAACTCCATATAGAGGAAAGATGAATGTATGACTGTTATAAAATAGGTGATGTTTTTGGTTCCTTCATTGATCACTGACTAGTCACACACTCAAAAAACATTTATTGAGTATCTGCTCTGTAACTGAAAAGACATTTTGCTCTGCTTCAACTTCTCTGTGTATAAATTTAACCATTTAGAACTATCTCTTTAAGGTTTTCTATATATTTTAAATTCTCATTATACTTATGCAGTTGAGGAAAACAATGTTTATTGAGTCTGTATAATAAATTAGAGGCAAATTATACCCTTGAATGAAAAAAATCTGTTAAAAAGCCTCTAAATATTTCCATATTTTTGACAGTTATATATATGGAAATATAGATAAAAATATGTCAAAAATATGGTGTGGCAGACAGAAAATCTAGATTTAGGCCTACATGTACATTCAATTTATTATTGACAAAATTACCAAGATATTTAAATGGGAACAAATATTTTCAACAAATGGTTCTGGGACAATTTGATAATTATATCCAAAATAAACCAAAACAAGCCTCTGTTTTGACCTCATACAATACACAAAGATCAATTCAAAATGACTCATAGACCTAAATCTAGAAAAAATTTTAAAGGAAATCATGAGAGAAAAATCTCAAAATCTCAGTGACCTTGAGTTTGATACATATTTCTTAAACACCACACAAAAAGGCCAAACTACAAAAGAAATAAATCTCTAAGTTGAATTTTATCAAAATTGAAAATATTGCTCTTCAAAAGGCACTAGTATAAAAATGAAAAGGCTTAAGGTAGACTGTCTGTAAATTTTTGCCGAGAGCTTAGGCTGTGGCAAAGAAAGATGCCCACATTCACGAGGTCTCTTTAAATGACTTGAGTCTCTGAAGGGGTTAGGAAGATGGGGGACTGTGTAATAAGTCATGTAATATATTTGCAAATCTGAAACCATGTGTTTTTATTTTAAAAGCCCTATTTAAAAATCAGGATCCTCTTTACCTCCACTTCATTCTTCTCTTTCTCAGCACAATGACAATACTGTTCTAACCACTAAATGTTATGCAATATCTATGTCATCTTTAAGAACAAGAAAAAAGTTTATTCTTGGGGTGAGTTACATGTTTGCGTGGTTTTCTTTTAAGATGAGCTAGGGCATGTATAAATCTTGAAAAAACATTAATAAACAAAACAGAAATATAAAAAAAGAAAGAAAAGGCAAGTCCTTTGGTGGAGAAAATACTTGTAAAACATACCTGTCTGGTAAAGAATTAACTTTGTCCAAAAAAAATGTTAGACCCTGTACTGGGTTGAGTAGTGTCCCCCCCAAATTCACATCCATCCAAAACATATAATTGTGACCTCATTTGGTAATAGGGTCTTTGAAGATGTAATGCAGTGAAGTGGGCCCTAAATCTAATAGGACTGGTGTTTTTACAAGAAGAGGGAAATTTAGACACAGAAACACAAACACAGAGAAGACCCATAAAAACAAAAGAGCCCTGGCTGGTGTGGCTCAGTTGGTTGAGCATCGTCCCATGCACCAAAAGGTTGCTGGTTAGATTCCCAGTCAGGGCACATGCCCAGGTGGTGGGCTTGATCCACAACCCCCAGTAGGGGGTGTGCAGGAGGCAGCTGATCAATGCCTCTCTCTCAGATAGATGTTTCTCTCTCTCTCTCTCTCTCTCTCTCTCTCTCTCTCTCTCTCCCCTCTTCCCCCTCTCTAAAATCAATTAAAAACAAACAAACAAACAAACACCAGAAGCAGAGAATGGAGTGATCCATCTACACGCCAAGGTATGCCAAGAAATGCCAGACTCTAGAAGAAACAGAGAAGGAGCCGTCCCTACAGCCTCCGCTAACACCTCGATGTTGGACGTCTGGACTCCGTGACTGTGCGAGAATCCCTCTGTTGTTGGAAGTCACCATTTTGTGGTACTCTGTTCCAACATCCTTACAAACTAGTACACACTCCTAAGTATTCACACAGGATAAATCAAAGCTTATTATTCCATGTAAGTGTGGGAGACCTGTACACAAATGAGCATGGCGGCTGTGTTTGTAATATCCCCAAACTGGAAACCACCCACACGTCTATGAACAGCTGAATGGATAAACAAATCTTGATATAACCACACAATGGGATACTACTCAGAAATAAAAATGAGTTACCGACATAGGCTATGACATTGATTAGTCTTAAAATAACTAAAGAGTACATATGGTATGATTCCATTTACATAAATTTCCAGATAATCCAAATGCATCTATCAGGATAGGAAGCAGATCAGCGCAGCCTGAGGATGTGCAGGGCAGGTGGGGAGGGATGGGGGAAACGCAAAAGGCCTTGAAGAAATGTTTGCGGGTGACGGTGAGAGTTCATTATCTTTATTTATGGTGATGGCTTCATGGATGTGTACACATGTGCAGTTTATTGTTTAACAATTAAATGTCAATAAAGCTAAGAAACGAATTCACTGAGATTCAACCCCCCCTGAGATAGCTGGGGTTTGGTGGGACGGTGCCTAACCCAGGCTAATTCTTCGAGGCACAAAAATACTACCCAGAGGCGAGGACATCCTGGTTTACCATGGGAGGAGGAGAGAAGTTATCCAGGAGGTGGAACTCGGTGGGAGACCTTCCTCTCACCAGCAAGTGCAGGTAACGCTGGAGGCCTCCCATCATCTGAAGGCTGAAGCATGGAAGGGGCCACATGGGCAGGATGAGGTTAGAGCGGGGAGGAGAAAGAGTATGAGACCTACACTTCATTTTCATGGGCGTGGATTCTCTCTCCAGTTATGGGGAGCTTTTGAGGGCTTCTAAACATGACATGATCCATCTATGCTACTGTAAGACAGGTTTGAGTTGAGAAAAGAGAAAAAT
Organism: Cnephaeus nilssonii; assembly: GCF_951640355.1. Lineage (NCBI taxonomy): Eukaryota > Metazoa > Chordata > Mammalia > Chiroptera > Vespertilionidae > Cnephaeus > Cnephaeus nilssonii. The sequence continues at coordinate 3,642,159 of NC_137092.1, forward strand.
AGCTTATTAGTCATCAGTGATATAGGCATTTCTGAGGAAGGAAAATTGAAAATTTCTGCCATCAATTATAATTCAATTTTCTTTATTCTTATCCCAGTTCTTTGAAATCATTGCGTTTGTTTACAATAGATTTCACTGTGTCTGGGAGTCTTCCTCTCAGTAATATAAACGTTCACCGTATCACGTTCCAACGAAGAACAGTTTTAGTTAGACTGGTTTTCCGTGGTCTGGTTTTTAGATTAAAGACATTCTATTTATTTTTAAATCTTAAATGCCTCTTTCAAAATGACAAACATTTTAACCCCAACCAGAAAAAAAGAAGAATAGTATAGAATAATTGTTCTTTTAAACCCACTGTATTCACCCTCTGCTATACTTCTGCTACTACTAGCAGTCTCACCCTATGATAGTGAATGCTATTATGTCCTCTTACTTATCCTTCTTCACCCTCAAGGATGCAAACAAATATACGTGCACCTACAGGATTTGGGTGCTGTTTCCATTTATAAATATTGTCTGTGCATATATTGTATATGCAACCTGCTGTTCTCACTATGTCATGGACATCCTTCCGGGGTGTGCATTTCGACTTTTATAATTTAAAAACACACAACATGGATGTCCTGTTTGACCTAAGAAATATATACAGTCCTGTCGTTAATTGGCTTAAAAATTAAACTCTTTCCAGGTCTGGCATTTATCTGTTACATGCAATCCCCATCAGCTCCGCCTGAAAAACTCCAAGTAAATCTCGATCTTGGCTATTGTGAGAGCAATGCCATTTCCATCTTGCAATACCCATTCCAGGGAAAACGATGAGTTTTCATAAACCTAATGAAATTATGCTTGAGTGCCTGAGCGCTTCCAGACCATCCTTTTCAAAACTCAGAGAGGAACGTTCTTTAGGGTTAAGTGTAATACACTGCAGGACCTGCGTTTGCTGTGTGTCAGCCTGAGTTCCCCATAAAGTGACAGAGAGTTTATGTAGTGGGCTTAGGGGCGCTCTATCAGGATATACACAGGTAAGTAAGTGATGACAGGGACTGGGCAGAGGGAGCAGCTGGCCTGGCCTCCAGCACAGCTGCGTCTCAGAGCCCCGCCAGTCCTGTGGGGGAGCTCTGGAGCTAAGATGGGCCTTTAACGTAGGTCTGACTTGAGCCCGGGGAGCTGATTGTGCCTTTGTATCCCTCCACCTGTCCCCCGTGGCCATGGGCCGCCTGCCACCTTTGGGAAGGCAGTTCCGTACAGCCGAGGACAGTTCCTACTGAGGGACGGAGCTGCGTGTGCCAAAGGCTGGGGATGGTCTTGAGTTGGGAGTCTAGGGGAGTACCACAGTATCCATAGTGTCTACTCCAATAACCAATTTTAGAACAATCCATCATAAACTCAGGGTTACTTTGGTCTTTAGCCGATGAAGTTAGATTGTGCGGGGGGGCATGGAGGAAGCTGCTGTTTAGGCTTTGGCCACAGATCTAGACATGATGAGTAAGCACGTGCATGTGTGTAAATGCGTGTTAGAATCCATCTACTACACAACAAATCCTAAAGCTCTGGTACGTACATGCAATGGAGTATTACTCAGCAATAAAAAGGAAGGAAATTGTGCTGTTTGCGACAATGTGGGTGGACCCAGAGGGCATTACGTTAAGTGAAATAAGTCAGAGAGAGACAAATACAGTATGGTTTCACTCATATGTGGAATCTATAAAAGCAAAACAGCCTGGATGGTGTTGTTTAGTGGTTGAGTGTGGACCCTTGAACCAGGAGGTCAGGGTTTGATTCCCAGTCAGGACACATGCCCAGGTTGCAGGCTCAATTCCTAGTAGGGGGTGCACAGGAGGCAGCTGATAGATTATTCTATCTCCTCATAGATGTTTCTCTCTCTCTTCCTCTCCTTCTCCCTAAAATCAATAATTGATGTTTCTCTCTCTCCATCTCCTTTCCTCTCTGAAATCAATAAAAACATATTAAAAATTTAAAAAGCGCAAGTAACAAAAGAAAACAACAGACCCACAGATGCAGAGGATAAGCTGACGGTTGCTAAAGTGAGGGGCTCAGGAGGTGGATGGGAAACATTGATTCATTACAACCTCCAAGAGCACAACCTTTGGAAATACCTTCAAAGCAGGACTAAAATAAACCTCATTCAGCCACTTTGGTAACACACTTCTCTCTCTTTAAAAATGTTTTTTCAAATTGATTTTTAGAGAGAGAGGAAGGGAGAGGGAGAAGGGAGAGAGAAATAGAAACATTGGTGAGGGAGATACAGTGATTGGCTGCCTACTGGGGATCGAGCCTGCAACCTGGGCATGTGCTCTGACTGGGAATTGAACCAGTGACCTCTTGGTGCCTGGGTCGACACTCAACCACTGAACCACACTGGCCTGGCACCTTTCTCCTTTTTAAAAATGTATGTTTCCATGCTGCTCTCAGTCTTCATTCGATGACTCTCCCCAGACCATCCTCTGCTCCATTTTCAATTCCCAAGGTTAACTGCGTGAACAGCAGGGGTTTTGTTTGAGAACTGTCTTGGAATCACATGTCCTCACGTACTAGTGCCCAGATTCGATTCTATTGTGTCATGTGGCCGTGCTGCTCAACAGCTAGTGTGAAGGTTAGGAGAGCAGGATGCAGAGCATGGCCACACAGGCCGGCAGGACAGTCCCCCGCCCATCAGGATCACGTGGAGAACACAGTTACATTCACACATTTGGAAATGAAATTCCTACGTATCAGCTCTTCCTCTTTTCTTTTCAATCCCTATGTGGAAAGGCTAAGGAGTATTGAAGGAACGTAATCTGCGTATCACTGAATGGAAATTAGCAGGAGAGTTTAATGAGAATGAAGCAGGTATTAACACTGACATATTCTCAGAAGAGAGCTAGAGAGGTGGCCAAGATAGAAGATTCCAGTTTGGACTAGAGGGAAAGTTCGTTGTAAGTGCCCAGTTGAGCAATGATGGGCAGCATGCAGACCGGTGACAGAGAGGGCTCTTATTACAGGAACATTTTAAAAGCTTAGTAAGTAATGACCCTGCATTTCTTCATTATGTGGTCATCTTTAGAAGTCTGCAGAAACAATTCTTAAGAAAGCCGTTGTGTGTGCTTAATGGATGCCATCACAGTAAATAGAAATAAAACGTGTGCTGGTGTGGACCCAGCCCACAGAGCGCCTGGATGTATCTCCGCGGAAACACTGGAGGGCAAGGCAGAGCAGGGGTCCTGGGTTCTCATTTTCAAACCCCCTGCTCGTGGCAGTAAGAAGGCGCTCAACAAACACGTGGTAAACTGGTAACAAGTAAAGAAGTCTGGGAAAAGGAGAAACCGTTCAACAAAGTTATGTGTGTGGTGAAGCCAGAAATGACGCTTACTAGTATGTTTTCAAACATGTGCTTCCTACTCTACACCCTTCTCCATATTTTGAAGGCTAGTAATAATTTATAATTACTAACGATAGTGGATTTTAATGTGCGGTCTTAGGGCAGAGTTTAACCAGATCTTATAGTGTATGTAGTACTAGAAACTCTGAGATGGTTCCCCTAAATCTCTTTGGGAATATCATATTTTAAATTTATATAAATGACATATTTTGATTGAAACTCCCTGTAAGTAGTAAAATACCACGTGGGAACAGAGTGACAGAGACAGATACCAGCTACATTTTTTAAATGGGCTAGAACCCCATTCCATTTCACACGAGCCTCCAATTCTGACAGTCGCTTTAGAGCAGAAAAAAATGATTTCATTATAGGACAGCCTCAGGGTAGAGCAGTATTGTTTCAAAAACTAAGCTCCTTCAAGTCAAAGGAAAATATTCTCATATAAGACAATGCTTCTAAAGGCAAAACTCGCATTTTCAATAGAAATACTTTGTTGGAGTCTCCAGGTGAGAGGCGTGGCGCTGGGTACTAACAGGGTAGCGATGGGCATGAAGGAGAATGACAAGACGTGGCCAATATTTGGATTGAGGATGAAGGACACGGAGCAGCCAAAATCAGGTCTTCATGTCTGGCTTCGGACACGGAATAAAGGCTCATGCTACTTGCAGAGGCGGAGAACACAGAAGACAGGGGCGGTTGGTGCGTGGAGGAGGGAGGAGAAGGTGTCAGCGTGGAACACGCTAAGCTGCGGTTCTTAGGAGACACTCGAGGGAAAAGGCCCAGAGGCGTTAGGATATCCGGGTCTGGGTTACAGCGTGGATGTGGGAGGCTCCACGACCACCGATGGAGACTGAAACCACGTGAATGGATTCGCCTTCGGGGAGTGAAAAGAGATGGAGACGGGGCCCAGGGTGTAACTCCAGACGCCCAGAACCAAGTCAAAGGAAACTTAAAGGAAAATGAGATAGCAACCACAGAGGCAGGAGGTCATTAGACAAGCCTGCAGAAGCGGAATAAACCAGGTTAATAAACAAATAGTTAAACTGTTAAATATTGCTATGAAGTGAATAAAAATAAGGAGGAACCCACTGGTTTTTAGCAACAACTAAGTCATTGCTTCCCTAGGTGAGAAGAGTTTTACTCGCATGAGAGAAAGGGAGCTGACTGCCTGGATCAAAGAAAGAGTTGGAAAGTGAGGAAGTGAAGAGAGAGTGGAAATCACACTGTTAGGATGCATGGCTGTGCAGAAGAGGGAGACATAGGCGTCAAAGTGAGTGCGTGTGTGTGTGTGTGTGTGTGTGCGCGCGCGCGTGCGTGTGTGTGTGTGTGTGTGTGTGTGTGTGTGTGCACATCTGATTTTTCTTTTTTAAGGTAGGAGCTTCTTAGTGTTTGAAAACCTAGGGAATGAACCTAAGCATAAAGGTAGAGTTTAAAATACAGAAAGGAGAAAGAACAGCTAAATTTGACATTTGCCTGTAATGCTGAAATACAATTACTGAAATTAAGCTTAGGAAAAGTAATTGTTCTTACAAAATATGTACCATGAGGCTAAATTCAGAGGGACTGTTTTGGCACATTCAAATGGGTGAGGGTCAGAATTAATCTATATGAAGTTCTAGTGTGTCTATCAAACATCCCAGAAAGAGGAGAAGGGGTAAATAAGTGATTTAGGGAATCAAAATAAAAATAAAACGCCACTTCCTGCCCAAAAAACCTCACCCATCTACCCACAGATCAAACACTTTATTTCCAGACTGAAGATTGATCTAAGGAAATAGTAAAGATAGTATACTAATTTCCGTAAGTTTTAAGATCTCCTTTCCCCACTTTTTTTTCTATTCATTGTATCTGCATGTAATCTTAAAGCAACATATATGTCCTTATGATCACTTCATTCCTCTTCTCCTTAGAAAACCTCCTTGGCTAATGTCCCATAGAGATTTTCATATTTTCCTTTAGGCCTGTTTATATTGTGGTTTGCTAATAAATAGTTCATTCACCAACCTATGACACAGCAGCCAATTCCAAATCATTTGGATTCTTCTTGAATATAAAAAAATAGCATATAAAACTTTCAATATGAGATGAGCAATAAAGTAACTTGGCAAGCCAGTTATTTTTAAAACTGTAATTGTAAATATTAAAAAACAAATGTCTATCAACTATAACCCTTGGAATTTTTATTTGGTTTATTAAATAGTAGGCATACTTGAATAATTTACCTACTGCAGAGGTGTGTTTATTCGATTCCAAGGAGATAAAAACTTTAAACATTTTAGCATTATATCTGTGAACCCAACGTAGTTAGAATATGATTAATTAATATACTTTTTTTCCCCCTAGGGTAACCTCAAACTCTCCAACCAGATCTTGAAAAATAAGGAAAATGAGGAAACACCATCTTAAACAAACTTCCCCAACCTGCTCAGAACACTAAAATAAATAGAAATAATTAATCGCTGTGGGGCTGGAAGTCATACTTTCCAGAAGTAATCTCTTTGAAAGCAACGAATGTGCTAAACGGCCAGAATGGAGTCAAGGAGGTAAATTTCTTCTATGGATTTTTGAAATTATATGATTCATTTAATCTTTTTCCCATTGCTTCTTTAAAGAATTTTTCATAGAATGCATGAACGTGTTTTTTAGGTGAAGACAACCGTGGGAACTACCAAGGAGATCCTTCGGGGGTTCCTTCCCCGCTCTTGATAATTCTCTGTTAGGGAGTCAACCAGAAGAGTGCAATTCTACCTTTCGATAGAAATAATCTTCTTCCATGTGAAGTAAGTTTTTGGTGTGTGTCAAATTTTGGTGAAACGACTAGAATCTCAGCTTCATCACACTCGGGTGTCTTTTGGGTCCACTGTTTTCTCCTGAATATAAATTAAGTGAATGCATTCATTTCATTGATTAATCCTCATAAAAATAACTAGGCCTTAGCTTTGATTTTATGAATTAAAATAATGAAAGGTCAGGGCAAATAAACTTGAAAAAATTCAAAGTTGTTAAATGGCTTAGTTGATACTCAAAACCAGTTCTTCGGAAACTTGTGACCTGCAACCACATAAGGCATTTTACCTACTATTGCATGTTCTACATACAGTATCTCATTTAAATTCTGTGCAGTTTTATTTTTACCATTAATTTGATTTAATTGCATTTTTCCATCACCATTTATCCCTCCATACCCTGTTCCACCTCCACCCCCTCCCACCCCCATCCTACCCTATAATCACCACACTGTTTTTGTATCATAGTTCTTTCTCTTACTTAATTTCTTTTTTGTTCAATGCCTCCCACCCACCCAGCCAGAACTGTCAGCCTGCTCTTTATGAATCGGTCTCAATTTTGCTTGTGGTTATCATTTTTTAAGATGAGAAAATTAAAACCCAGAGTAGGCACAATTCAGTAAGTGATTACTTGGGAATCAAACCCAACTCCATCAAATTCCAAAATCACTGTTTGGGATGCTCCTGAATGATTTGGTTCCAAGGTTAAAAATCTTGTGACAGGGGCAACTAGCCTATCTACCGTATTTTGCCACATTGATAAATCATATTTTATTACCCAATATTTATTTCTGAACTCTCAGGTCTAGCCTATGACTGACTTTATTTTGGGGTTGAAGACTCTTCAGTTCTAGAGATGTAATGAAGAGAAATATTGATTTTGGTAATTTTAATTCTCTACCATATTTTAACCTTTTTTTTTTTTTTGAATTTTGAAAATAGTATTGAGCTAAAAGAAACCTGAAAATGGATGTTAGCTCCCTGCTGTAAGACTTGTATGGCCGACTGCACAGCTATTAGTTTTTGACCTCTTACATTTCGATGTTTTTTCAGCTTTATTCTCCCCCAGGAGAAAAAAATGCGAGGCAGAAGAGACTTTGAAAAGAAAGCCTGTTTAGAACACAGTGACTGAATGACACCTCCGGGTGAGCAGAAGCCCAGGAATTAGGTGAATGTGGCATGACTCATCTCCCACCCACAAGGGTTGAGCCCTTCCTCGCCCAGCCCGGGGAGAGTGGTCGGTGTGGGGGCGGGCTTGAAAAATGGCTCATTCTCTGCTGTCCCTTCCTCCAAAGGGAGAGCCTAGCATGGGGGTATCCCTGTGTCCAGGGCGGTCACTGGAATCTGAAGGGGGTTGTTGGCCTCATCTCTTATCACACTCACTACCCTGACTTCCTCAACGACTACAGCATTTCACTAGAGAGAAAAGCTATACCAAAAAAAAAAAAAAAAAAAAAAAAAAAAGAAGAGAAAAAGCACCCCGAATGCTGATCTTAAAGCTGATTAATCCACTGATTAATCCTCATGCAAATGTACATCATTAAAGGGAGAAAACAATGTATTTCAGGCTGGGAAAGAAGAGATATGACGCACACATCCCTCCCCTTGCTGGAATGACTTACACATCGGATTGCGTTTCTGCCTGCAGAGACTTTCGCTGGCCTTCTCCAGGGGGTCTATAAAGAGCGTTGGGAGGTCTGTGTGCCTCTAAAGAGGGTGTTGGGGTCTTCGGGGACAGGTGGAATTAGGAGGCTCTAGAAGGGGTGTGAGTACTACCTGCTTTCAGTTTTCTGGCTTGATGTTGACTTTTACTTTTTAATAGAAATAGAAATTTCTTTTCAGAAGTTAATTGAACTTTCCCTGCAGTTTGTGCCTTGGTAACCTAATACAGGAAGAATTTGGAAAGTGAATACAGGAAGTAGAGAAACCTCAATAATTCTATTAATTTAGTGCTCTGAAATAGTTTCCGAGTTTCCATAGGAGAAATTATGTACAAATGTTGGCTCTTAAAAAGTCTCCTGGTTTAGATCTTATTTCAAGACCAATGTGGTAGACTGCCGGTACCGACTTCCCCACCCCCCCAAGCCCTTTAAAACACCCACAAATCTTCACTGAATCGACGATTGTCAGGGGACTGTCTGTTTGGTTGAATTATTATTTGCCAAAGCATTGTGGGAAGGCCGCATGGGGGCACCACCCAGGTGGAGGCCCAGGGAGGCGGCGCAGAGCTAGCTGGTAAGTCAAAGGAAGGAGTATTGGATCACGTATTGAGGGTAATTAACTGAAGGATCGTTTGTTGAACTAACGGAACAGCCTCTCCCCTATTTCATGAGTGTCAGACAGCTGGTCTCAGCATCCTCGAGAACTGCTTTCTAAACGCAGGGAGACACTCTTCTGACTTGGGGGTAAGGAGCAGACTTAAGGAGATAGGGTTTTGAGGTCATTCTGACTACGAAGGAGCAGAAAGGAAGAAATTGATAGGAGAGCTCTAACCACGAACCAGGCCCTCCCCACGTTCATAATGAATGAGAACCCAGCCAGCCTGTTCTCTCCCCAGCCAGCAGCCGAGGCCCGGCAGGAGAGTTGGCCTCTTGATGGGACTCCTGGACTTATAGAGCCCAGAACTGAGCTTTCTCGTGTGTGTGTGTGTGTGTGTGTGTGTGTGTGTGTGTGTGTGTGATGAATTGGTACCTTAGTCATAAATAAATATTTGCTAAGTGCCTAGTATGTATCAGTGTCCCACACACTGGCAGAAAAATACAAAGTCCCCGCCATCAGGGGCCTTACATTCTACATTCCATCAGGGAAACAGGCATGAAATAAATACGCCCAGTGGATACACCCTAAGTTCGTCTTGCTAAGAGAGAAAGCAACACAAAGAAACAGAGCAGGAGAGGGAGCCTGCGGACGAGCTGGTGCTGTGGCGACAGGCAATTGGCCAGGAGGCTCCTGAGGAGGTGACACTGAAGAGAACCTGAGAAGACCAAAGGGGAGAGCCCCGGGCAGGAAGAACATTCTAGTCCAAGGAAAACTGTGAGTGCCAGAGCTCCGAAGCCAGAGAGGGTGTGTGTCCCAGGAACGGCGAGGAGACCAGCATGTATGCAGTGAGGGACACGCTCTGCAAACACACAAAGCGTCCTACTCTGATCCACATCGTGGTTTACATATAAATTTGAAGAACTCAACCAAGGACCAAGAGGCCCTTGGAAAAACCCAAACTGTGACCCAGAAAGGCCAGGGTGAGGGCACATGGATACCCTGATGGCTAAAGGGGGTGTGGAAAGAATATAGGGGAACATGAATTCTCAAAGTGGTAAAATTTGAATAGAGATGCTAAGATAATCAGAAAATACTAATAGCCACTATATAAAAGGACCAAGACGGATACCTTAGAAATGAAACTGTCACAAGCTGATCAGAGTGGACTGATCTGTGCCAAAAGGGGAAGGGGGTGGGGTTCAGAGGAGCTCAGAGCGTCAGGCGCTCACTGGTTTCTCTTCCTGCTGAGCTGGCAGGTTCTCAGGCACACGCCAAGCACACTAGCGCACGGAGGACCGCGATTAGAAATTAGTTTTCCATATGTAAACACCAAGTCAAGTTCTCCGTTTTATTCCAACGAAATCAAATACTGTATTTGGAAACCAAAAATAAAAAGGGGGACAGTGTTCAAATGTAAGTATTCGGAATCATTTGGAGCAGTGAGTAGATTTGAACACAGTTACCAGAAACAAACATTCTCCTTTTCATCTGGAAACGAATGAACATTAGGACTATGGGGCAAGCACCTAGAGCAAATTAAAGGTATTGCTAACACTAATATTTGCTATTAAAATTATTCTTTTTTTTAAAATATATTTTTATTGATTTTTTACAGAGAGGAAGAGAGAGGGATAGAGAGCTAGATACATCAATGAGAGAGAAACATCGATCAGCCGCCTCCTGCACACCCCCAACTGGGGATGTGCCTGCAACCAAGGTACATGCCCTTGACCGGAATCGAACCCGGGACCCTTGAGTCCACAGGCTGACGCTCTATCCACTGAGCCAAACCGGTTTCGGCTAAAATTATTCTTAAAGACTGTCCCCAGACTTGTCTTGCTCATTCCTTCTTGGGTGTCTGCCTTCCTTTATTTATTTATTTTTGATTAGCCAAATATTACCCCACCTTAAAAAACGGGCCAATTGTATGTCTTGCAAGAAGCCCTAGACCACTTGGGTTTTTTTCTTTAATCATGTCAAAGTCTGTGATTAAGGCCATGAAATGTGCCCGTTTTGTAATAATACACCATCCTGTTAACACTTGCACGTATGGGGGGTAGGCAGGAGCTATTTTTGGGCCACAGTGCTGACATTCTGCCGGTTTCTATTCCATTGGAGTGAACATTACTTCCCCCAGTCAGTTCACTTCAAATCCAAATACCACTGGATGGCAAGAATATGTTAAATCTTTCATAACCTCCCGCCACTGTCTAATTAGATTGCTTCCCTCAGTAACAGTAAGAGCAATGAATGAACCCACACAATTTTAAGGTATTTGTTAGCCTGGGACTATTCAGCGACGAAAAATATAAAGGAAAAACTGAACGAGTGGCTAAAAACACAGAAAGATATATTTACGTATATGTAGAGCAGACCACCTACATCAAAACTTTCCAAGGGCTAATTTTAGTTTCTTATACTGGTCTGTAATTTTATCTTCTGCCTGGTGTTTTGTTCTTTTTCTTTCCTAACAAAACTACAACTTTTTAAAGGGAATACCTCTTGTGAGCCAATAGTTTCTACTATATAGCATTGAGGCACTAAGGAATTCGGGAATACGTGCTTGCTATTTTTTTGGTCATTTTTACTTTTCTGCAATATGACTAATAAAATATTGTACATAATAGGGTACATAATTACCTATAATCAATCTTGCTATGAAGGTTATAATGAATTGTCACTACCATGTGCCTTACTCAACTTGGGCCGCCATAATAAAACACTGTAGAGTTGAGTGCCATATACAACAGAAATTCATTTCCCACAGTTGTGGGAGCTGGTCTTGGTGAGCACTCTTCCTGGCTTACAGACAGCTACCTTCCTCACGTGGGCTTTCCTCCCTGCTCCAGGAGGTTGCACTCAAGACAGAGGGAGACATGGAGCAACACATGCAAAAGGGCTCTCTGGTGTCTTTTCTTCAAAGGACACTAATCTTATTGGATCAGGGCCGCACCCTGAAGACTTCACTTAACCTTACTTAACTCCATAAAGGCCCGATTTGCAAATACAGTACCATTTTAGGTTATGGCTTCAACATATGAGTTTGGGGGTGGACAAAACATTCAGCCTATAGCACTATGTGAATGTTGGACAAGAGTCAGGGATATCCTAATGTTTATTGAATATTAAGTACTGAACACTCTATCCTAATGTTCAATAAATAAAAGATATAGCTAAATTTGACATTTCTTATTTAAATCATTAACATTTAACAGCTGTTTAATGTTGCCACGCCTCTTAGTGTTCTCGCAGTCATGGAGAAAAGTGAGAAGAATATTTTATTGCTACATTTCTCTGAATTTTATTCGTGTTTTAAGTGATGTTTTGTAGAATGCAATGACTACTTCTAAAGTAAGGAATCCCCAAAGGGATGTTCCCCTAAATGTCGATTCAGTAAGTTAATTCTAGTGATTTTTTCATCTTAATCTATTTTGACCACATACCCAGTCAATTTTAGTTATTTTTTTAAAGGGGTGCTTCCAATGGAAAATTAGAAATTTCTCAGAGGGTTGAGTAAGGAGGCCTTCCCAACCCTAGTTCCCCAGCGATGGTACATGGCCCAGGAGCAATCCAGAACTCCCCAGGGACCACACTGCAAAGCAGAGATATCTGAGATTTGATGAGAAGTTGGCCCACCATACAAGCTCTATGGTGAGGGATGAGGTGACTACGCCACAGAAACTGTTGAGAACCAAGTTGAGAATGCAGCTGGTTTTGAGTATCCCCAAGGTAGGGCCTAGTTACTTGGGAAGAGGAAGTGCTCTATGGGACTCCACCCACGAAAAGAGCATAGACCATAAATTCCACCAACCTCAGGTCAGATCCTTTTCCTGCTCAAGATAAGGAATTAACTCAATGAATCATCATAAGAACCCTAGGGAGTAATTATAATAATCTTTCCCAAACCAAGATAAGAAAATAGAAATTCAGAAAGATGAACTTGGCCATAGTCCTACAGCAAAAAAAGTGTTAAAAGACTCTAGCTTGTTCAAAAATACTAGTGAGTTTTCTTATTTTATTTCCATCTTTGTTCCTCTTTCCAGATGAGACTGTTATTATATATCCCTAGCTTAAGACACTGTAGGCCCAATTTAAATCTGGAAATTAAGACCGTGTTTAATTATTCTTGAGGAAGTTAGAAAAGCATGTTCAGAGGCAGTCTGTTCAATGCAACTCTTAGAGAATAAGTGTATGCTTTATTCTTAAATAGAGAGTATTCTTTATTTAAGAATAAAGCATACACAACAAGAAAAAAATGTTATAGAAAGCAGGAAAGAGTTGGCTATTTAAAAATCCTCAGTGGACAACTGTACTTTAATTTTTTAAACGATAAAAAAAAATTTTTTTTAGTAGAATGGGCATATAACAGTATTCCAGATAAAAAAAACTAAAAAAAATAATTTTATTATACTTAACATTTTCATAGTTGTTTCATTTTTGTTCTTTTTAAAAAATATATATATATATTTTTATTGATTTCAGAGAGGAAGGGAGAGGGAGAGAGAGATAGAAACATCATAGATGAGCAAGAATCATGGGTCGACTGCCTCCTTCATGCCCCCTCCTGGGGACCGAGCCCGAAACCCAGGCATGTGCCCTTGACCAGAATCAAACCCGGGACCCTTCAGTCCACAGGTTGACACTCTGTCCACTGTGCCCAACTGGCTAGGGCTCATTTTTTGTTCTTTAAAGAAAGAGAAGATATGTGTGTGTGTATGTTTGCAATATAGTTTGATATTGTTTATATTCTAACTTTTATTTTTTTAATTAAATTGTAGCCATTAGCAATGTTATCAACATATCTTGGCAAAATTGCTTTACATGCATTCCTCTTATAGGAAGGGCAATACAAATTCATCAGTTTCATAGATTGCTGAAATCTCAAAGGGATTTTAAAATTTAAAAAAACTATCAAGTTTTGTTGCTGAAAAAAAAAAGAAAATTAAGCTTGTTTTTCGTGAATTTTATTCAATGACCACTGAGTTATGAATTTCCTCAAGTGATATATAAATCTAAATGCTTCCATTTACTATCAATGCTTTAATTAAGCCTTGCCAACTGCTGTGGCATTTCACACATGCCCAAAGAGGCTGGCATCTTAAATAGCTCAATGTTCTCGGGCAAATATAGTTGCTTTTGGCTGCATTTGATTTCTTTACCATTCAGACTTGCAGGACATAAGGTCAAGTCCTGAAGAGGAGTTTTCAGAAATATCTAGAATAATGCATCAGGCCAAGCAAAAACCCCTAAAGACAAGCTCTTATCGCTACACAAAGGTCTTTGAGAAATGAGGAAAGATTTATTTGGAATCAAGGAAGGAAAGTGGAACTCTGAGAACAATACCCACATTCACATTTCCAAGTAGTAAATAATGTCATTAGATATCTGTTCAAAGAAGACTAGGAGATGTGGGCTAATTAATGCTGGTAATGGAAATATCTGATCATATCTGGATACAGAGTAAGAAATTTGGGTAGAAAAATGACAAAACCCAAAAGTAAAGCTCAATCAATTCTTTACAACAGATTCAACTTTATAAAAAATAAGTCATTTATTTTCCTATTTAAAATATAAAAAAGCAAAGGTTTAGCAGAGATTAACGGAGAGCATGAGTTCTGCTATTTCAGAACGTTGACTTGTATTGACCAACAATCCATCATATACACATGAGATATTAGAGTTGAAAGGTACTTTTTTTGTTTTTATGCACATGAGCAAACTGAAGTCTAGACTGGTTAATATACCAATGCATCTTCAAAATATCAGATTGTAGGCTTGGGAATGGCATGTTTTCATCCAGTGACCTTCTGTTGACCTTGTTCTTGCAGAACCTATGTTCTCACTCGGGCAACAGACACTCAATAATTATGACAAAATGACGTAAATGTTTTGATAGAGGTGCCTTTCAGCACAAGGATTTTCCCAAGATGGGTTACTTAGCTGAGTCTTCAGAGATGAAAGATGTTTATCAGCCTTGGAAAGGTGGGGGAGGGCGGAAAACCTGGCCTCTTCAGAGACTCACTGGAGAAGGTGCCCTGGGAAGGTCATTCTGTTCTTTACACTTTGGTGCTACCCCTGCACAACAGCAAAGGGGGGTTCGCTATTGTAAAGCGAGGACATGCCCGAACCTTTTTCATGGCACCATTGAGACGTACCCACTCAATAAACTAATGTTTTCAGTTAGACTGACTTATGTGACAAGAAGAAAATACTTACATCCCACGGAGGACTGAATAATTAATAGCACGACACAATATTCCCCGGTGCACATGCTGCCACTTCAACCCTGGGAGCTGAACCCCTCTAAGCATCACGTAACTGGATCCAAAAATGAGTCTAGCCCCTACGTACACTGCCAGGCTGCATGACCCTCAGAATTCTCTTCCAGGTCAATGTGCTCTGCTCACCTATCATCCCTTTTAACTGATAATCAACTTTCACGTTAGCCTAAATCCTTATCAGGAATTGTAGTCCTTTGAACAGCAGCACGAAAGACACTCAGGAAAGACATTCGTCCCCTGTGCGAAGGCAGCGGCCTTCCAGGTGAGTGGGCAGGACTCCTGGAATCCTCGTTCATTTGGATGCCCTGCTGTTCTGGGGGATTCGGAAGAGACCCGTGAGTAGAATCATATATAACTTCTTAAATTGGGGGAGGTAGGGAGAGAGAGAAGTCTACTTAGATGCCACTTTTACTCACTTCTGTTACTTTACTCAGATAGGGACTACATTTGCAATATTGTTGTATCTAAGCCATCCCAGCATAAGCACTCTAGGCAATGATAGGAGAGATCGAAGTCCAAAGCCCAGAGGCTGAGTGAATGGCTTATTGGAACAGGGACTGATTTTTTCCATATAGGGTTAATGTGCATTTTTATTGGACAACTTTGTACAAGGAATTGTTTACGGTTCTTGCTCTCAGGGAGCTGATAGGTATTTTTAAAATATGTTTTTATTGGTTTCAGAGAGAAAGGGAGAGATAGAAACATCAATCATGAGAGAGAATCACTGACCGGCTGCCTCCTGCACACCCCACACTGGGAGTGAGCCGGCAACCTGGGCATGTGCCCCGACCAGGAAGAGAACCACAACCTCCTGGTTCATAGGTTGATGCTAAACCACTGAGCCATGCCGGCCGGGCAGAGCTGATATTCTACCGTCAGATGTCAGATACAGGAAAGTACATGAGCCTTTTCCTATTCTACGGTGACTTAGCTTGTTCTCGCATAATAGGAAAAGTAGGGTTTGACATGCCGGTTCACCTGTCCTGCAACAGGTAGACTCCCAGGTGTGAACCTGAGTCCGGGTGCAAACTTCTCGACAAAGGTAACTCCAGTGGCTCTCAGGGTCTGAGCTCGCCACGTCATTAGTGTCATGTCAGTCGTCCACAATCTTAGATGAGCCATGTGCTTGTTTGCTGTCTTCTCCATTGTGTTATACTCTTCCTGATGTAGGAGCTATGTCTTAACAGCTCTGTGCTTACCACAGAATAGCTGTTCAATACGTATTTCACTAGTTCGAGGGAGCTATTAGAGATAATATGCCACTATTATAAAACATCACCAATAATACTTATGATGGTGAAAGAGTATGATCAGTCTGTGTTCACTAAGCAGACTATTACACAGCCAAGAAAAGGAGGTGTATGCTATATTTAATACTTTCATATAATTTTTACAGAAATAATATAATACAAACGACATATAAAGTACTACACCAAACATTTTCATTTTGAAGGTCTACTGATAAAGTGAAAGTTTGAAAAAATATATATTACTATTACTCTTTAGGTAGTGAGATGATAAAATATATTGTTTTATTTTTCATTATATTATTCAGAATTTTGCATTTTTTCAGTACCTGTAACTTTTATAAAATGGAAATATAAATAATTTTTAAATGTTACAAAATTTTTTAAATGTGTCACACAAGCTTTTATTCATTTATTTATTTTGCAGCCTGGTGTCACTGACTTAGTAATGACAATTTATTTCACATTCCAGTAACGTAGGTTATAAAAATAGAAGCACAAGGGGAAGGCAAAAAGAGCAGTGGTAGGAAAAGCATTTGCAATGTATAACTACTGGTGCCTCACTTACAGTGAAATCCAATACTTTCCAACTATTCAGTTAATTAGCGAATTTAAATATTGTTCTCAGAAACATAAAAATACAGAAAACATTGCATTTCTTATAAAATACACTCTATATTGTCTTAGGATATTACTTCCTTACACTCGAAATGTTCAGAATGTTTTCACTTTCTCTCGTTGCCTTTGTAAAGTGGGTGTCATGCCAAGAGGAACATCTTCCAGCTGAACAAATAGAATTCGTCTCCGTCCACCAGAGCATTGAAATGGACACTGAAAATAGCTTGAAAAATCGTACAGTTTGGCCCAAACACTAAATAAGGCATTTTTTTGAGCACTCGCCAGTTCTTTTTTACCTGGTTAATCACTTTTTGAAAGATGTATGACTTCATGAATGGTTTCCCATTACTTTCAGAACACACAAATCAAGGGAAGATTAATTTATTCTTGATATTTTTTGGCATGCCGCTGAAGAAATTAAACGACGGGTGGAGGCATTATTATTCTTGCACGCCATATCATTTCAGAATGGGAACTCTCTTATATATGTAATCCCGAGTCTCTCTGATTTCAACCTTCAGCCTCAAAAATGGCTCTGTTCTGTAATACATCATCCTTCTCCTGGTGTAAGAAACAAGTCTAGCTAAATAAAGAAATAAACCGTTAGCCAAAAGTACATCTGGAAATAATGTTAAAGGCGTGAATTTCGTACAGAATCTTATAGGAGAGGTAGATTTCTAAACGAAAACGCATATCGTCATCCTATTGTTCCATTTAAGAATGAATTCTCATTTTCAATGCTCAGTAACAGTTCAATGTCAACCATAACTTTGGGGACAGCAAGTACTGCACCATGGACTCAAGTTCATTACAGCGATGGAGCTTGGGTTTCATCCCTCGGTGCCATCCAGTTGAGAAAGAGCTCCGTGCAGAATGTCAGGCATGGAAACTGGACGTAACCGACGGAGGTTTCTCGGTATGCTCCCGCTGCAGCCGGGAACTGTTCCCATCCCTCGCTTGAGTGTAATGAGAGAACACTTTTTGGGCTTTGAGGCTGCAAATGCAAACCTCTTCGGTTGTGTCTTTCAAAACAACTATCAAATAACTTTTGGGTGCGCTCCGTTTTCTTCTCTTGTGCTCAGAATTTGTCCTTTTCTGATATCTTCGTATTTCATGTGGCCTAACGCCCACTTTCTATCTCCTCAGCTGGTACCAATTGGACTCCTGGGTTCCCCAGAAGAGTGTGTCTCCACACACCAGCTGGCCACAAGAGGTGGGATTCTGACAAGGTACTGACAGTCAGCTGCTGCCAGTCTCATTCCAGCCTGCGGGCACGCCCCCACCTGGGCATCTGCATATTGGTGACCCTCTACCTCTTTCTGATTGAAAGAGAGAGATTCCTGATAATCTCGACCATGATAATATAAAACTACTCTGGTCGCTGAGCAAAACAAAAGCAATACGCGGAGTTGTGAAGGAAACGGAATGCAAGCAGTAAGATGTCCCTCCGTGAAACGCACACTCGCCCGCCCGCACCCTGCCTGCGGTCAGAGAGGAAGGGATCTCCCTCCTCCAAAGCCTTCTCCCACTCAACCAGCTCCATCCAATTACGCGCTTGCCTTGGATTTCTGTCTCCACTGTAATCTGTCTGTATTGTTAATATTTAGATCCTTTTTTAAAAGTTATCTTTGTTGTTCAAAGTATTACAGATGTCCCCTTCGTTAGTTTTTTTCCCATTGACCGTCTCCAACCGGCACCCGCCCCTCCCAGGCCTTCACTACTGTACTGCCTGTGTAGGAGCTATGCATATATTGCATACAAGTTCCCTAGTTAATCACTCCGCCCACACCCACCCGCCTTCTCTCTGAAATCCCTCAGTCTATTCCATGCTTCTGTGTCTCTGGATTTATGTTGTTCATCAGTTTACATTGTTCGTTAGGTTCCACATATGACGGAAATCCTGTGATACCTGTCTTTCTCTGACTGGCTTATTTCACGTAGCATGATACTCTCCAGATCCCTCCATGCTGTTGTAAATGGTAAGAGTTCCTTCTTTTTTACCGCTGCATAGTATTTCATGGTGTAAATGTGCCACAGCTTTTTTTATTCCTCATCTGCTGATGGGCACTTGGGCTGTTTCCAAATTAGATATTCTTAAGTCCCCCCCTTATAAAAGAAAACACCCTTGATGCCACATCTAAATAATGGCATCTCTTCCCTTTTAATCACAATTCAGCTTTGTAAAGAGGTACCTATACTCCGCTGAATTATCTTCAAATCGCATCTCAATCTTCAAGTTAAAATGCTCTCTCAGCGCAGATGACTAAAACAGGAAAATTGCTCAAATAGCGCTTTTATGAGCTCATCGTTTAAAAGCTCCATAGTGGGATGGTGGAGAGTCGGTGAGTCCAGTAGCTGAGTAATATCAGGGACCTGGTTCTCGTTGGTGCTGTTCCCTGCTTTCCCGCCATGGTCCAAAGCATCTGCCTGCTGTCCAAGCACCAGGTCCCGGCTGATCAGTGCTCAGACGGAGAGAAAGGGGAAGGCTGCTCCTTAGGAATTTCCTCCTTCTTAAGGAAAGGGCTCTTTCAGAAGGCCCAGCACTTCCCATTACATTTCACTGGTAAGAACTTGGGTACATCTTCTACCCTAACTTCAGTTTTTCCAGTAAAATTAATTGCTTACCTGAGCTTTTCACTTAAATGTCCCCCCAAAACCTTTAAATTTAACATCTGCAAACGCTGAAATCATCTTACATTTTTTGTGTGTGCTGCCGAAGTGAGCGCGCGTCTTCCACTCTCACTTCTGTTCATTCCTCATCTCGATGAGTGGCGCCTGCACAGATTCACTTCCTGAGATGAAAATGCGTGCCGCACCGCCGGCATTCAGCTAGGCACAAAACGGTGGAGGTTCTATGTTCTTCATACTTCCGGTCATCCACTTCTCGCCTTCCTAACACCTCCGATTTGGTTGAATTGCTACTCCTTGCTAAATTGATCTATGGCTCTTTCTCTTGGCCCTGCTTCTATACCCTTCCCATGCCCAGAGGAGTTCCTTTAAAAAGAAAAATGGAGCCCTGACTGGGTAGCTCACTTGGTTACAGCATCATCCCGATAAGCCAAGGTTGCGGGTTCCATCCCCGGTCAGGCGACATACAAGAATCAACCAATGAAAGCATAAATAAATGGAACAACAAATTGATGTTTCTCTCTCCCTCTCTCTCTAAAGTCAATAAAAATTTTTTTAAAAATAAATAAAAAGTAACGTGGGCCATGTCATACCCACCTGCATATAGTCATTCCATGGACATGGCAGCCTTAAAACGAAGTTCAGACCTTAGCAGGTACAGGAGGCTCTGTGACCTGGCCCCCTCCAGGTCTCCAGTCCTGCTCCATTATCTGCACTTCTCTGATGCTGATGCCCAAAACTCCTCTCAGCCATGGCCCTTCAGACCTTGCAGCTTCTTTGTAGAGAATCATTTCCCAGATCCAAACTCCAACCCCACTAGACGTGGCTAACTTCTCTTTCAAGATGCAATTCACACGACTTGCTGAGCTCTCCCAGCGTCTTTACAATCTGGTCGAGGTGCCCGTTCTCTCTGCCTTCACATCACAACACTCCACATTGCGCACTGTTACCATCTACTTACTTATCAGTTTTACTCATTGACTGTAAGAGTCTTGAGGCAAAGGCTATGTATTCTCCGAGCCAAGACAATGCCGAGAGCATAAAGGGTAGTAAAAAAAACTTTTTAAATACATGTGTTCATATACCAAATTTTAAAAACAAAATTGAAATATATGGTCCACAAAGAAAAATGTTTATATTAATTTTATAAGACATCTCACAAAAACAGGATAATTAAATTACATTTAATTATATACCATACTGAAAATAATGAAATACGTTTAAGGAAGTCTGTAATATGTAAATAACATAGCTATACTCTAATAAATTATATTATTGCAATTACTTCTACCATATGCCTAACTCTCTCATTCAGAAATGAAATATAACCCACTAAATTCAATGAATATTTTTTAGCTTTAAAATTTTTATTCCTTTTACCATTACTTCCACTTTTTGATTCTATGGTTTTGCCCTGCTCTTATTTATTAAGTACCTTCACCCAAAATGTGTAATTTTGCTTAGCATACTTAGTGAGACCTTGGCCCAAGGCTAGGGGTCACTTTAACTAATTCAACAGCCGGAAAAGTAGCACAAGGAGAGTCAGTATAAAAAAGCCTGGATAGACAGGTAACTAACACTCTAGGTCCCGGTAAAACTCTACCAGCATAAATCGAGGGATAAGGGCATCCTTTATACACCAATGTATTGCGTATTTAAGTGGGTATTTACACTGAACAAAGCAAGTTCAAGTCCAAGAAAGGTGAAGCAACTAGGACTGTAGTTAACTGAAAAATGCAGTGGGCTAGAAGTCAGAATTCTAGTGTTTAAAACTTCCATACGGCCTGGGCAGTGTGGCTCAGTGGTTGAGCATTGACCTATGAACCAGGAGGTCATGGTTGGATTCCAGATTAGGGCATGGAATGTGGGAGTTGCGGGCTCGATACCCAGTAGGGGAAGTGCAGGAGGCAGCCGGTCAATGATTCTCTCTCATCATTGATGTTTCTATCTCTCTATCCCTCTCCCTTTCTCTGAAATACATAAAAACATATTAATAATAATAAACTTCCAGATTGCTTTCGTTAACCTTGCCCAATCTCTTCACTACGGTTTTACATTGACTCTGTAATGTGTTATGTTGACTAGCTAGTTGTATTTATTTATATAACACCCTACTATTAGAAATAAACTAACCTTTTACAACACAAAATAGAAGTAAGAGCAATGATTTTTAATTACCAAAAAAGATTATGGGAAGGAATAAAAATTGAGCAGGTCGCCTCTTGAAGTTACCGCGCCACGTATTTTTTTAGTGGATACAGTCCGCTCCACAGACTGAAGAAGAAGGAAAAAGCCACACTTCTTTCTCTGTTTCCCTCTCAGATATTTTGCTCATATTCTCAGGGAGGAGACAAGCCCGACATTGAGAAGTCAAATTCCTGGAACCCACTGTCCTAATCCAATTTCTTTTCTCCTGGGGGTACTATGGGCTGTGGGGGGAAGACTAACTATCTGGACCTGTCTACACATAGGCTGTGTATTCATTCATTCCACAAACATTTGTTGAGCATCTTCTATATGCCCACATTCTCACCAGGGAATGCCAAGATGAATAAGTCATGGTTCCTGCCATCAAGGGGCTCACAGTCTAACAGAAAAATAAAAGTTTATAAAACTACTATTTTGGTTTTTTTTTTTAATTAACGAGGAGAATATTCTTTTGAGTCGAGTACTACTCTGGGAACTCTCAGGACAGAGAGGCAAATCTACTAGAACTAGGGGAATAGGAATGAATAACACACACACACACACACACACACACACACACACACACACACCACTCCTGAGCCTACATTCAGTATAAGTAAATTCAGGAAACAGGAAACACACATTCATGAAACTTCTTATTCAAGACATCTGAATAGCTTAGATCTATTCTATAAAACATGCCACTTATGGAAAATAAAATATACAAGTATAATGAAATAGTGATGAACATACTTCTCTTTCTGATAAATTTTGAAAATATGTTAGGAAATTTTGGGATGGGGCTTTGGAATAATTTTGAAAACAAAATAGATCACCAAAATGCCCAAGAATTGAATCGAAGGCTACTTCCCTCAACTCCCTGTTGCTGGTTAAGACCTTAGACTTCTGGTAATTTTTACATCAGTAAATTATCCGCATGTTTACTCTTTATTCATACAAATAAGACTCCAGCCAACAAACAGCTCGAGTTGGTCTTGGCTGGAGAATGTAGAAAGGTTTTTGTCTGTGTTTTTGCTTTGGAGAGAGGAGGTTGAACCCTTCTCAGAGAATCAACAGATCAGCTGCTTGGTCGTGCTAATCCTGAACTTTTGGAAACCATCGTCACTTTTTTCTAATGGTTTCAGTAAAGATTTCTTCCTAAGAATCTGGCCAACAATACTCCTCAGTCAGGTACGCTGGACATGGCTGTGAATACTGGGATGTAGACCAAAGAGAATAAATTATAACCTTACATTGTAAGCCAAAGTACACACCAGTGTAAAATACTGCTCTGTGATGTTTGGCTCGAGTGAGGAAGGTGCACTCTTTTAATTCACTGGAAATGTAGCTGTACCACATTTTAGGTCGTTTTCTGATTAATTCTCACTTCCAGGTAAGGAATAACACAATTACAGATGTTTATCTTAGTGCCTGCATTCTCTTCCACCTACCTTTGATTTCTCACACCTAGATTCTTAACCTGGGGCCTCTCATTCTTAATTCTTGAGCTTCTGTATTGCCCTCTTAGCTTAGAATAAGGTAGTTAGTCCTTGGGTGCATGCTGGGTTCCCTAGAATCACACCCCGAGAAGATTCCACGTGGGGTAGAAAGAAACTGCTAGAAGAATGAGAAGGGAGGGAGGAAAGGTGTGACATCAACCAAGTCCTATGAAAGGTATCTTTGACCCAATATTTCAAGGAAACTTAGAAACAGCTCAGATCCATCACACTTCAGAGCTGCTCTTACCAGAGATGGAGAATTGTGACCTACCTCCCACCTGCCAATCTTCTTAAAGGGTCAGTAATTCCCAGGCATCATAAGCTGAGCTGGTTCTAACAGTCCACAAACAAAAAAACAGACAATCAGCCCACTGAGAGCCCATACCCAAGAAAGTAGCAAAGGGGACATGATAGAGTGTTCAACAGCATTCATAGTCTTCCTGAAGATTTGCTATGACCTGGCTACTGTTGTTATTCAAGCAGAGAGAAAGATGGGCCTCATGGTGAAACTGAGAGGTAAAACAGTTCTTCCAATCTGTCTTCCTTTTTTCAAAATATGTCTTTTATTGATTTTTAGAGAGAGAGAAAAGGAGAGGGAGAGAGGAAGAGAAACATCAATGATGAGAGAGAATCACTGAGTAGCTGCCTCCTGCATGCTTTCTACTAGGGATCCAGTCTGTAACCTGAGTATATGTGCTGACCGGGAATCAAACCAGATGACCTGGTTCATGGGTAGAAAAGTTCAATCACTGAGCCCAACCAGCCGGGCATCAATCTGCCTTCCTTTTTATTCCCAGTCCCCACTCCCTTTTTTTAATATACCTTATTACATTGTGCTTGTATTATGCTAGTATCCTTCCAATTGGTCCTTCTGCCTCCAGTATTTCCTTAAACTAACACCCAGCCAGGTTGTTTTTCTTAAGCAAAACAAAACAAAACAACATACATACATACATACTATGTGGCTCTAACATTTTAATTGGGTAACACTTATTTACTGATGGAATTTTAAAGCAGTGAGGAAGTCCAGAGCATTTGCAATGAATTCAATTCAGTTTTAGATAACTTTTACCCACAATTCCTTGCAAAAATAGGCCAACAATGCATAAGCAAAAAGAGTTAAAAAATAAAATTCCTGGACACCAGGTAGAAATTGCAGGGAGGTCTATGGTCTTTCTGGGATAGCACTGAGGAACAAAAATAAAATGTTAGAGAAATCATAGAAACATGAGTAAGAAACAAAATGAAATACAATTTGGTATAAATATATAAAAACTTGTGAAACTGAAGGCTGGAAGATCCATTAGGAGGAAAAAGCAACCGTCTGGGCAAGAATTAATGATCCTCCAAATCTGAATGGTGGCAGTGAGAATGGAAAGAAAGTGCAGATGCGAAAGACATCCTGAAAGATAAATCCACAGAACTCGAGCACTGGGCCAAGGGAGGAGGAGATGTGAAAGCTATTTTGAGGTTGGGCTCTGGGAGAGCTGTGATCCACACTACAACCAGAATAAGAAAACCAAGAGGAGGAGTCAGTTGGTTGAAGTTTCTTGAGGAGGAATCATGTGATCCATTTTCCACTCATTAACTGTTCCTGAGCTGGGCGGTGTCTGTGGTTCTGACACCATTCACCCTGTACCTGGTGACAATATATACGCTTTCCTCCTTCGTCCTCCACTGACTCCTCCGCAGCTTCGGGATGGGCAACCGGTCTAGCAGTGAAAGCACTGCATGTCCCTGGGCCCAGTGATTCCTTCAGGGGCACACCTGCCCCACTGGAGACAATTTATTACACGAGGAGGTCTTTGCTGTAACTGTTGGGAGAGAAACAGTGTTCCCCCACCCCCCAGGCTTCCCAGCAGGTAGCCTGGTGTGGCTGGTGTGAATGAGGGCAAGCCAGCCAAGGCCAAGGCCTGGCCCCCGATGACATCCTTCCAACCCTTAATTCCAGCCCCCCACGTTTTCAGTACATGACACAGCAGATCCCCTTTGGCTTTAAACGAGTTGAGCAGAGACCCTTGTCTGACCATTGGAAATGCCACAACATATGCTCTATACAAACAACAGGCAAAAATGGAACCACTTAACAACAAATTAGGAAGAATCGAGAGGAAAAAGGAGAGGAAGACAGAGAATGAGCTTCCCGGAAATCCTAAATTGTATCTTTTGTGGGAGGTAAGACTACATGCTTGCCCCCATTTTAAGGTGAACACCAGAGATTTTTTTCCATCTTTTCTCATGTTTCTAAGTCTATGTCATCACTCTGAATCCATAAGCAAGCTCTTCTTTGACATGTGTGCTTTCATAAACCCACTAATTGCTACTGGAAGGGTAACAGTATATTCCCTCTTTGGAGTTTTGGCATTTCCAAAGAATGCCCTGTCTTCATGTGAGCCCAGGCTTTTTCCATTAGAATTCCAGGGAATGAAACCCCAGAATCAAGAGCAGGAGGACGAACGCTTGAGTAACCGGCACCATCAGCACATATGGGGATGATTCATCTGATACTTTAAAAAGTAAAACCAAAGTCTACATTTTTTACTAAAATAACTGGCTCTTGTCCTTCCTAGGGGTTGATATGTTCTTTTATAAACTGAAGCACTGGTATTTTTTAAATTAATTAATGTATTTTTCTTGCTTCAGTAAAGCTTTTGCTCGCAATCATCTGACCTCTAAGCAAATTCAGCAAGATCACCTCTTGATAGGTGATACACTCAGAATTTGAACTCATGTTCCTTGAGGCCAGATGGGAGATCTTTAACACCCTGCCACGCTACCTTTACTGAGTACCTTTGGGCAAGTCATTTACACCCTGTGAGCCTCTTGTCTCTCACCATTAAAATCCTCCCACACATTATTATGGTCAGAAGCAGAGCCAATAATTGTATTATTTGCCTGACAAATAATTGGAACATTGCAAATACTTGTAATATTTTCCTGGAAAATAATAGACAGCCATTAAATGACAATAATCTTCAAGTCCTTTCCACATGACAGTTAAAGTAAGAGATATTTCAAGCAAGATTAATTCTTACAGGATACGTCGCTGCCCTTAAATAAGCCAGCCAGAGAAAGACATGCATCACATGATCTCACTCACATGCGGAATCTAATGAACAAAATAAACTGACAAACAAAATAGACCCAGACAGAGGCATGGAAGCAGGGAACAGACAGGATTCTCTGAGGGAGCGGGCGGGGGGCAGGAAGAGGTTAACCAGAGAACGTGTATGCACATGTGCAAACCCATGGACACAGACAACAGTGCGGTGAAGGCCTGGGGCGGGGAAGGGGGCCAATGGGGGGAAAGTGGGATATCAGTGACACTTTCAACCATAAAGATAAATTTTTTTAAAAAACATGTGGGGATGAGGTTGGAGGCTCAGAGTGAAAGACCAAGAAACTTGCTTATCCAACTCACATTGAGGACTTAAACCAAAACGTCAAAACTGTTTCTCCAAGAGCAGACCTGAGCTCCAGCAGATAATAAATGGTCCATTTTCCAGAGGGTTTTATGGCTCTTTCCTTAGCCAGGCAGCCGGGGTCAGGGGGACCTGGGGACAGTCAGTGATTTAGAGATCTGGAAATGGAGAGCTCGGAGTGATTTAAAGAGCTCTGAACTCGACCTCGTGATGGAGAGCTAGAGGCCCGAGTCTCCGTTCCACCTTTCCACTACGCCCCGTCCCCAGGAGCACATGGCCTCTCTGCGCATTATGGACCAGACGGGAGACTCACGGAGCCAGGGCTCATCGAGTGCTGACTCTAAGCCAGACCTGGACTATCAGCTCCTCCCATCCCCCACACAGCTTCCCCTGTAGGAAAAAGAGACATCCCTGCCGGGGCGGGAGGGGGGGTGGGGGGGGCCGGCAGGGGCAGCAGAAAGAATGATTGGGAGGAGCTGACTTCAGGACAGAACATTGCGGGAAGCAGAGAGGCGAGACGAAAGCACCCCAAAGGATGGAGCGCGTGGGCTCTGCAAGTCCATGGACACCTGCGTCCCACCGGGTGGCGGGCACCTGCCGGCGCCGCAGATCAAGTGCGTAAGGAAGGCGAGCGGCTCCATGGAAAGGTGTAGGTGGCAGAAAGGCAGGAGGCGTTAACCACTTCACCGGGCGGGCGAACTGGGCCAGCTATGGCAAAAGGAGCTCAACACAAGGCTGGGGGGGGGGGGGGGGGCGGCAAAGAGGAAGAGTCCTTTCTCCCGGGAGCAGGAGGAGCACTGTAAGGAGCAGATGGTCTAGGAATGAGAGAGGCCTCGGGATTCGGATGGAGAGGGAAGCGGGTAAGGGCGCCCCAGGCGCAGAAACAACCCGCGTGCTGGAACGGTTCTGTGAACCAGCAAAGGGCTCGGAAGCAGAAAGGCTTGCCGAATACGGGGGCAGGGAGAGGAGCATGTACAGAACACCGGGCTTCACAGGCTTTCTGTAAGTCCAGTTACTCTACTGAGAAATCTCAGTTTAAGGTGAAAAATTAACGATGGGGCGGGGGTGTCCTCCTAGTAATTGTTCAGGTAATTTCAAATCCTACTTTACAAAGGCTGTGTGTGTGCGTGTGTGTGCCTGTGTGTGTGTGTGTGTGAGAGAGAGAGAGAGAGAGAGAGACCCAGGAGTCCTGGTACACATGGCAGCATCCCTCAGGGAACCCCAGAGCTTGCTACCATCCTCTCTCTCTAAACTGCCACATCATAAGCACTTCATTTTCCAAGGAAACACACACAGCGATGCTCATTGATCCCACAGTAAAGCTACTAGTAATTTCTTCTTAAAGGACCAAAGTCAAAGTCAAGACCACGGCTTTAATCAGCTCCAAGAACCCCCCCCCCCCCCACCGCCCATGCATTCCAGGCAGGGCAAGGTCTAGGTCTGAGCAGATAGGTTTCAGTGGAAGTAATTACAAGCTGCAACATAATTTCCTTCGAACGACACCCATACTAGACAAATACTTATTTGTGGTTAGAGAGTGGGTAAGGTTACCATAAAAATAGTAGCGCACCTTGTAATAGTGCCGAATGCCATAATTTACCTTTGCTATATCTGAAGTGTCATGCCTTGTTCCAGACTTAATATTTAGTAACTAACAATTTAATGTACAAATCTCCAGCGAAGAAGCAGAATAATTAGGAGAGGCAAGCCCCCTTTCTACAGGAGAAAATTACAGTGGGCCGGTCAAAATGCCTAAGGATTATACAGAATGGAGAAGTGATTTTTAGTGATGAAAAACGCAAGACAATTTTCAAATCAGTCTCATAAACCAAGCAGTGAGCTCAGGGCAGATACGCAGAAGAGACAGAAGGGACCATCAATGAGAACGCACTTCTCTTATGAAAGTGAATGCCTGGCCTGAGCACACCCTAAATTGATGTCCGCATGCCCTCCGGAAATAGGATTAAAACGTAATGTACTGGGGAAAATGCAGTCAGATCCATCCCGGTTTCCTACACCACCTGGGAATGAAGATGGCAGAGTATCTCCTTCATGACGTACATATCAGAGAGAAATGAGCACGGGCAATGACCCTTCCGTTACCTCCCCATCCAAAGGAAGTCTCTCTTTACACAACAACAATAACAACAAGCATATCAGCAGCAACCAAAGCATCTCCTAGGCTGTAGGAACGTGGGGCTCTTGGGGTTGATTAAATGATGGGAATGGAGCCAGAGTCCCCCAAGAATGCAGCAACTTTTTGTAACTTATTGGAAACATCCCATCTCATTTGAGCAGTTTATTTAAACGCTGAAGGCAGCTTACCACACAGTGAAAGGCAACGGTCCAGAATGCACCTCAACTCCAAAGGTCAGAGGTCATCAGACTGTCCCAAGGCAAGAGCTGTTTCTGTCCATTTATATGAGATCTAGCAGCTAAGTCAGTGGTCGGCAAACTGCAGCTCTGTTGACTAATGAATTTGCCGATGTGGCTCACGAGCCGCAGTTTGCCGACCACTGAGCTAAGTTATCAAAGTGATATTTTATGCACTTTTTCAAGTTATGACATGACCTATGAATGTGTGGGGGACTCACAAATCAGACTCATAACCTAGATGACAGAAATCAAGTCCACACACATCTATTCCCAACATTCATGATTTTCCAGTGTTTCAGCTTTTATCATTCTGGTCAAAAATTAGAGACGGGAAATGTAGGAACCTCACTCTTATCACAAGGCCTTGCTGGCTGAATTGAGGAGGAGGGAAAGGAAGAAGAAGTGAGGGGAGGGACAAAAGACAAAATAAAATTTCTACAAGCAGAGAAGTATGTAGTGGGTTCGCACCCACAGAGATGGGTCTGAGACATCCCTCCAGGAATTACAAAACTGGAGAAATAAGGTTGTCCTATGAAAGGTCAATGTTACATCATCCTCTGACCGCTAAGAGCAGCGATAAGCTAACCGACTTTACACAGACAGACTGTTCACTCACATAAAGGAAGTCTATGAACAGATCTGAAGTTCTGTGGACGTATTTGAAGAAAGAAGAGTATTGAAGTGAAAGAACCAATTAAAAAAAGAGAGCCTGCAAAGAAAACTTTCCGTGGCTAAAACCCGTCTGCCCCGGCAATGTGGCTCAGTGGTTGAGCATCGACCCAAGACCCACCAGGTCCCCAGTTCAATTACTGGTCAGGGCACATGCCTGGGTTGCGGGATCGATCCCCAGTAGGGGGTGTGCAGGAGGCAGCCAATCAGTCATTGATGTTTCTCTCTCTCTTTCACTCTCTCTCCCTCTCCCTTCCTCTCTCTGAAATCAGTGGAGACATATTAAAAAAAAAATCTATGTCAAAATATTTTTTTAATAAAAATGAGGGCTGAAGGAGAATGAGACAAAATACCAATGAGAAAAATAAAAACAAACAAAAAACAACAACATGTACCTGGAGATTATGATGCTCAGTGAAATAAGCCAGTCAGAGAAAGACAAACACCACATGATCTCACTTATGTGTGGAATCTAATGAACAAAATATACTGATGAACATAATAGAATCAGAGCCATGGACACATGGAACAGACTGACAGCTGTCAGGAGGAGGGGAAGGGGGGCCTGGATAAAAGGAGGTGAAGAGATTAGACAAAGAACATGTATGCATAACCCACTGGCACAGACAACAGTGTGGCGATGGTCAGTGGGAAGGGGGGCAGGCACTGGGTGGAGGTGGGCAAAGAGGGGGGATGGGGATATCTGTAATATTAATGTAAGATAAATAAATAAACCACCTGGAAGAGATTTTTGCCATGGACTTTGAGGACGCCAGTAACAGGCGCCCTCATTACTATGATTATTCTCACTGTGTAAATGGGCAACCTGGGGCTTAGTGATGGTATGTGGGTGCTGGAACCAGAATTTGAACTCACGCCTGTTCTACTGCCTAAGCTTTATGCCACAGACCTAACGTTAAAGGAAAACATTGTTATTTAAGACACTGAATTAGAAGAGTCTGCCAAACAAAGGGTCCTGTTCTTTTTCTAAAATCTATGATTGCATTTGACAATAATTTGCACGGTCCCCTCCATGTTCGCACATTTCTGTACCCATCCCCAAAAGGTTTGAGGACTTAAATCCGTGGCACCTTTTGTAGGTCTTTTATGTAAATTAGGGGCAACGTATTCCCAAACACTGGCTTGCTTATTCTTCAATGAATGTTTTTGTATTGGGGTAAAGTATACAATGATAAAAATACCCATAACTCCCTTTTAAAGTAGCCTGTGATTTCTTAACTGAATTTTATTTGCTATTCTGCTCTGTGCTACCAGTTTTGCTGCCCAAGCAGGCGGCTGCCATGTGCAACTTCAGTGGATTCTTTCTGATGTCCCAAAATAAATCAAATTATACAGCAGGCAGGGATATCACTAAAGTCTATGTAAATAAAGATATATAAAAAAATTAAATAGAACCTGTCATTTGCCTGTGACTATTGAAAGTAAAGCCATTCATGTTGCTCCAAATAAAACTCCCGAGCGTCACAGTTTTTCTAGGAGGGTGGCAATCAAGAATGAACACTTTTTAACAGGCAGAGAAAAGGTCCTTTGAAGACCTAGGCAGGCTCATTCCCCAGGATTCCTCTTTGCTTTACCATAGCCCCGGCCCGCTGGCTCAGGACCATCACAGGACGGTCTTTCATCCACCCCTGCACCACGGAGAGGGACTTCAAAGTGAATTGTCACTGCAGTGGCAGCCTCTGTAAATATCTACAGCATCGTATGGACGCCCTCAGTGTGGGCTTCACACAGGGTTCAGACGGGGAAGGTCAAAGGCATCTCAAAGCTTCTTTGTTCTTTATGTTTTACTGATCGTAGCATGATTTCTCAAGGAACCCTTTCTGGAATTTCAGTCTTTCTTCTGCAACTTTATGCTCTTCTGCCCAACTTCCCATCAACTACCCACCCCCCCATGGCCCCCAGGCCCAGAAAACTGCTTCGTTCATATTTCTGCCCCAAGGTTTTCCTCTCTTCAGCACAGTCTATGCAACACTAACAAACTAACCCTCTGAAATCTGCAGTGTATATAGATAGAGCCCTTGCTCATAAAACCAATTGTCCACCAATATCCAGAGAAGAAATCCAGGTTCAGAATCCGGGGAAGAGGAATTTGCCTGCTCACCAAACTGGTCAATATACCCGCTCTCCTCTCCCCCCCAAAACAAACCCCACAAACCATATCCACTGATTTAAATCCCATAACCACTTCCTGAAGTTTTCTGTATAGATGAATTCACTTTTTCAATTATTTTTGTGTTTCTCTGTCTGATTTATTTCACTTAACATAATGCCCTCAAGATCCATCCATGTTGTCTCAAATGGCAAGATTTCTTTCTGTTTCCCTTCTCTGGCTGAATAATATTCCATGTTCTCTATATAATATATAGGGTGTCCCAAAAGGTGTATATACACACTTTGAATAATTATAAAGGCAGTGGTTATTAAAATACATTTCATTTTCAAAGGTGAGCTATCAGCTATTAAAGTGTATATATAATATATGTACCACATTCTCTTCACTCATTGGTTGCCAGAGGCTGGGAGTGGGGGTGTGTGGAATGGGTACAGATAGCCAATTTACAAAGGAAAAGCCGAGTCCCAGCCCTAGAAGTGCCTCCCTGAAGACCACCATCTTTAAAAATAACTGTCTAACTAGAGCTTCAGGGATCTAAAGCTCTTTTTTAAAAAATATTTTTATTGATTTCAGAGAGGAAGGGAGAGGGAGAGAGAGAGAGAGAGATAGAAACATCAATGATGAGAGAGAATCATTGATTGGCTGCCTTCTGCACACCCCCTAGTGGGGATCGAGACCGAAACCTGGACATGTGCTCTTGACTGGAATTGAACCCAGGACACTTCAGTCCGCTGGCCAACACTCTATCCACTGAGAAAAACCAGCTAGGGCGGGGACCTGACTCTTAGTTCTCTCCATTTAAGCTTCAAAATTCTGATAGTTAATTTTAAAAATCTTCCTTATAGATTTGAGTTTTTAATATTATTGTCATGTCAACCTAATAAAATAACACAATTTTCACTAGCTAAAATAATTATTTTACTATACCCCATAAATCATCTAATCCATTTTTTCTGTTCCTCTTCATATAGTTTGCTCTTTTTTAAACAATCATAAAATTAAAAATTAATTTCGTAGCTTGATATGATGGCTGATACATCACGATGTAAGGAAGAAACAAATCAGGTGGCTTAAACATGAGCTGTAATCTCAGGATAAATATCCTACCATAGAAATATCTGGTTTATTGCTCCCTTCCTGACAGCTCTTGCTTTCTGAAGTATTCAAGTGAGATGCTTTTTATTTTTCAATAAAATAAGAATATAACATTAATCTTAACCTCTCTCTCACTGGCCATTTTATATTATTTTATATTTTACTTTGAATAGAATTCCTATCATGATTGATTTGCTCTTTTTTTTTTTCCTCTATTCCTGTTTTCACACATTTGGCTGAATTATTTCATTAGAAAGGTACTGAATGGAATTATACACATTTAGACATCTCCAAACATTTGCTACATGCAGCTGGGCTCAGCTAGGACAGCGAGCTTTCCAAAACTCACATACACACACACGCACACACGCACACATACACACAGGGCCTGCCGAAATGAATGGCCCTATTCACGGGAGTAGAGAGAACCTGTGCAGACCCTGAAAGCACTGTTGTTCCCTATGTACATATCCTACCCCCGTTACCATCGCTGTTTGTGGAGAGACAGTGTTCCTGTCCAAAGGTGCACTGTGTTTAGACTCTTATTCATTATTCACATCTTCAGATTCATTTTTTTTTCTGGGAAATGATAGTAGTTTGAATACTTAGTTTTCCCTGCATGTGAAAATAAACAGCACGCTCGCAGGCAAGCTCAAAGCAGCCACGGAGGGCGCTGAACCGAAGGCTGAATTCATAACTCAGTCACTGGAATACACGGGTTTGAGTCTACTAAAACTGGCCAGGTTTTCTTTTTGTGAAAATTCATTTGTTGTCAATATTTTGTAGAATGGGGAGAAAGGTCATATGCCATAGCACAATAATTCCACAACATTCCAAACAATTTTTTTCTAAAAGACTGAATAAATTCAGTATACCTTATCAAGTGATTTAAAGACTTGAAGTAACATTTTTAAAAATATATATTTTATTAATGTTTTACAGAGAGGAAGGGAGAGGGATAGAGAGCAACATCGATCAGCTGCCTCCTGCACACCCCCTACTGGGGATGTGCCCTCAACCAAGGTACATGCCCTTGACCAGAATCGAACCTGGGACCTTTCAGTCCGCAGGCCAACACTCTATCCACTGAGCCAAACTGGTTTCTGCTTGAAGTAACACTTTTAAAGGGGTTTTTACTTACATAGATGTATGTGAGTCTTGAGTAGGTTTACATTTAAAAAAAGGAAATGAAAGCTTTACTAGATGTATCGGTTAATAATGGTGGGTTTTGTAATCAAAGAAAACACGATAATTTCAAGAGAAATATCAAAAGTGCTTTATTCAAAGTAACATCCATCGCTAGCTACACATTTCCCCCATCTTTCAGGTAATTTGTGGATGCCGTCCCAATAGAACTTTCCTTGTTTTGAGGCAAACCATTCAGAGACCCAATTTTCCACTTCTTCGTACGTTTGCAGTGCTGCTCAGAAAGTGCATGTGCCATCCATCGGAACAAGTGGTCATCTGAAGGAGCAAGGTCTGGTGAATATGACGGGTAGGTTAATACTTGCCAGGCAAGATCTTTTAATGTGTCTTTAACTGGTTTTAAAATGTGTGACGGTGCGTCATCATGAAGCAAAATTACTTTGCTGTGTCTTCTGGCACATTCTGGTTGTTCCACGATCAAAGCGTGGTTCAAATGGATTATTTGTTGTCGGTAGTGATCAGAATTAACGGTTTCACCTGGTTTTAGAAGCTCATAATACATCACACCTTCCTGATCCCACAAAACGCAGAGTATTGTCTTCTTTCCAAAGCGATTTGGCCTTGCAGTTGATGTTGATGGTTGACCTGGATCAACCCATGTCTAAATCTTACACATTGTAGCTCTTCCTTTGCACTCACCCTGAGTTTCCATGAGAGAAGTTCAGCCACCCTTCAGGAGGAACAAGGGGGATTATAGAGAGGCCTTGAAACTGTATGGAGGTGAACCACGAAACCCAGATGACAGCCAGAACAGAGATCTTGGCCAACTGATCCCAGAGCTACTGCAGCCAGCCCACGCTTTTCAAGCTTTCCTAGCTGAGGTTAAGACTTGGGACTGGAGAGCCGTCTTGGATCTTCACATCTACCATATATCACATGAGGCAGACACATGCTTTCCCTGCTGTGCCCTGTCTGGATTCCTGATGCCCCCTCCCCACACTTCCACCCCCAGAACTGCAAGCAAATAAAAGGTATTGGGTTAAGCCATTACATTTTGGGCTAGTTTGTTACACAGCAATAGGTAATCAAAAAACCAAAACTAACTAGAAATTTCTCCCGTTTACAATGAAAAGAAGGAAGATAGTATGATGTATCTCAAGTGCAATATAATTAAACAGTTGAATCTCTAGAGCCAACACTACATTATGATGTCATGATACTACTGCTTTTCACATTGAACTTCAGGTACTGCATTATAACTTCTGTGCGCATATTCTTTTCCTCTAATGTATTTTTAATATGAAATGTGACCAAATGCATAAAATGTATTTTATTTTTAACAGAATCATCTTAGCTATAGAGAACAGAAAGCTTATTTTTTAGAAATCTGGTTCCACTCAAGGATTCCAACTTTCATTTTGCAAAGCCTTCTGGGAATACTTTTTCCTGGTATGCATTCCAGTAGTCTTTTTATTTCCTGTAGCTGTGTCAAAAGCAGTAACAGCAACACGAAAGAATGGAACAGGTTACCTTATGATAACCATACCATATGGTTGCATAGTCTTCTCCCTCCATTGCTTTGGAAATTACTGTATGTGGTCAGAGTACATCGGCCTTCTAATGACTATTCCTTGTGTATGACTATGTATGTTAATGTACAGTAAATGATAAAGATGAGACCTTTCTTCTCAAATCTTGTCTTTCAGGTGTCTCTGTGTCTGTGATACCTTAACTATACTTTTTAAAATCTTCAGTTTTGTGGCAAGACAGTAGCATTCCATCCCCGAGGATCTAAGAAGTAGCCTAAGCCAGGTCAAGCTATGGAGAGAAGGCCAAGGCCATTCTGGCAGGATGAATAAAGGGAAAAGGAGATTGCGTGTGAGGCACAAGGAAGAATCCGTGACAACTCCCAGATGGTTGGCTTAAGCACCTGACATCTACCCAAATGGAAGGGCTAGGGGGAAACGTATTAGTTTCAGAAAATCTATTTTATTGGTGCTCTTTATATTGACATTTATATGAAGAACTAATATTTCATCTGAGTTATAAGGAGCTAATTTCACCTCAAGTAGAAGCACCACCCAGAAAAATCCATGATACAAACTAGTCATTGAGAAGAGATATATTCCTGTCAATGGTACTATAGCCACAGTTCTAGAAGAAAAGAAAAGGATTAAAGCAAAAGTAAAATAAAAACACTTCTGGCACAATATAAGTATGCCTATTTTTCTGGGCATACCTTAGTCTACAAAAGCCTGAATGAAAAAAAAAAAGTGACGTCTTGAATCTGGAGGGCACTATGCTATGTGAAATAAGCCAGAAAGAGAAATACAAATGCAGTTCAGTATCACTTATATGTGGAATCTAAAAAAAAAAAAAAAGTCAAGTTCATAGAAGCAGAGAGGAGGAGAAAATGGAAACTGGGAGATATTCGTCAAAGTGCACAAACTTTCCATGAAAAGATGAGCAAGATCTGAGGACCTAATGGACAGCAAGGTGATATAGTGAATAATTCTGTATTAAGCTTGGATTCTGCTAAGAGTAGATCTTAAGAGTTCTAAAAAAAAAGTAAATACAAAAAACCCTTTTCTGAGCTGAAATATTATTTAAGTCTAAATCAAACGGACTAACTTCATGAACCCAAAAAAAGCAATGAAAAAAAAAAAGTGATTCAAAATGAAGCATTAGCACTCAGGCAAGCAGGGAAAACGTTACCTATGAAAGAACAAAAGTTGGGCTGTCCTCGAATTTCTCTTCTACATAAGGGAATGCCAGAGGACAACACAGAATTTTAATAAGAAAAGTGTGTGAACTGAAAATTCCACATCAATCAATGTATTGTTCTAACACGAAAGCAACGAAGAAAGACACTCCCAGGGTATAAGGACTCGGAAAATTTTGCAGCCAAGCACTCCTCTTGGAAAGAAAAGAGAATCAATGATACAATTCAAGTGATAAAAACACCCATCAAAATAGAAAGACTAGTGTTGAGTACTGAGACTACTTAAAGACATTGGATTAACACAACTCAACGCAGACCCAAATAATCTCAATAAAAATAGGCTGAGGACCTACTGTGTCAGGAACCCTACTAAGTAGAGGGGAGCTAGGAGACATGGCTGCAATTTTAGGCAGGTGGGCTCAGGAAAGCGTCCCTAAGGAGCAGGTCCTGACCGAAGTGAGAGAATGAGGCTATGAAGTCTCAGAGAAGAGTTTTTGGAAAGTTCCATGGACCAGAACTAGGAGAGAGCTCAGCCTGTTCCAGAAGGAGTGGGAGGAAGTGAAGTGAGAGGAGAGTTATAGAAGTCTGCAATGGAGAAATAAACACGCAGGGTCCACACAGCATTGGCCAATTTAATCTCGTAAGGGCTTTGGGTCTATTTGATGGCAACTGAAACACCAATGCAGAGATTTAGGCAGGGGAGGGATATGATCTAATTTGGCTTTGAAAAGAACAGAGAGAAATCCGAAGAGATCGGGTGTGTTCGGGGTGGTGTGGCCATAAATTGGAGAGAAATCATATGGTTCTTAACTTTTTTTTTTGTCTGACTTATTTCATTTAGCATGATAGTCTCAAGATCCATCCATGTTGGTGCGAATGGCAGTATTTCATCTTTTCTGAAGACCGAGTAGCATTTCATTATCTTTACAGGTGTGGCAAAAGTAGGTTTATAGTTGTTTGTGTGGAAAATATGATTAATAAATAATAATACAAGAATAAACTTTTGCATTCTCACAACTGTAAACCTACTTTTGCCTCACCCTTTATGTACATCTTCTTCATCCAATCATCTATCTGATTTCACTCATATATGGGATACAGAACTGAAAGCAACAAATGCACAAACAAAAACTCATAAGACACAGACAACAGTATGGTGCTTACC
Organism: Cnephaeus nilssonii; assembly: GCF_951640355.1. Lineage (NCBI taxonomy): Eukaryota > Metazoa > Chordata > Mammalia > Chiroptera > Vespertilionidae > Cnephaeus > Cnephaeus nilssonii. The sequence goes on from NC_137092.1 coordinate 3,679,772, forward strand.
AGAGGGAGGGAGGGAGAGGGCTCGTAAAGGGTCAAGGGGGTCAAATATATGGTGACGGAAGATTTGACTTTGGGTGGTGGGCACACAATGCAATATACATATAATGTATCACTGAGGTATACGCTTGAAACCTGTATAATTTTATTAACCAAAGCCACCCCAATAAATTTAATTTAGAGAAAAAGGAAAGAATGGACAGTAGAGTGGTGTTTGCCAGGCACTGTGGGTGGGGAAATGAGGAGATGTTGGTCAAAGGGTACAAAGTGCCCATTATAAGATGAGTAAGTCTGGGATGTAATGGACAGCATGGTGACTATAGTTACCGATGCTGTGTTACACACAGGGAAGTTGCTAAGAGAGTACACATTAAATGTTCTCATCACAAAAAAGAAATGGGAAACATAGGAGGTGATGTGTTCACTAACCTGCTGTGGCAATTACTCCACAATGGATGAGTACTATATAATACATATGACTTACCACTGCCTTCCTGTTACCCCTAGTCTGACAGGTACACCTGTAAGCAGTTTCCTTAATAAGAACTTTTGGGACCAATAATCCCTGAAGGCTTTTGTGTTCAAAACAATTTGTCCATTGAATTTGTACTTGAAGCACAAGTTGGCTGGATATAGAATCCTTGGCTTGTACATTTCCCCTTGCCTATCATATAAATACTAGAGGCCCAGCTGCCGGCCAGCGCCTCCCTTCCCCCGGCTGCCTGCCGCCAGCTGGGGCCTCCCTGGCGCCGCCCACTCACCTGCTCCACCATCCCTCTGTGGTCCTGCTCTCATCGGGGCCCAATTGGGGCCTGCAGCGCCTCCACTGCTGACGCCTGCCATGTTCCGCACTGCCCCCTGGTGGTCAGCACATGTGGAACTCCCATTTGTTTGAACTCCCAACTGTAGGGACAATTTGCATATTAGCATTTTATTATATAGGATTGCTGCCTTGTCTTCTGATGCTGAATTCTGCTGAGGAAAACTTGAAATCTGGTTAATTTGCTTTTTTAAAAAAATTATTCTAAGTGACTTGATAATTTGCTTAACTTTGCAAAGGATTCTTTAACTTTAAGGACTAATACTTTATCAAAATGTACCTCATTATTGATCCTTCTGGTTCAAGTTGCCCTGGCATATGACACGTCTTTTCGACCCAAGCCTTCTTTCATTTCAGGGATGTTTTCTTGAATTACATGTTTCTATATTCTGTTCCATTATTTTGGCTTTCTTCTTAGGGAACTCCAATTATGTGCATTTGATCTCCTTTGCCTTTCTTGTGTATCTAACTATTCCCTTTAATCTTTTGTAACTCCTCTGTATTTCTACTTTATTTTGATCACTTTTGTCATTCTATAATCTAGATCCCTTTCTGTATTATCTTCCATGCTTATGGTGCCTTGTGCTCCTTCCAATTTCGTCTTCGTTTTTGTGCTTTTTTTGTTTGTTCTTTCTACTATTTTTCCCTTAGTTTGTCAATGTACATTTCATGGCCTCCTGTTTTCTCACTGTATTTTCCCTAAAATCTTGTGTTTTCCCCTTTGGGGTCTTCCTTCATATAAGTGATTATTTTATTTCTCTTTCTCCTTTGGGGTCTTCCTTCATAGAAGTGATTATTTTATTTCTCTTTCTCTACTTTTAGTTCATGATCAAGTATTTGGCCAGAACTTTCGTCTGTTCTTTCTAATTTTGTGAGGTGTCCTTTGGGAAAAGCTTTCCCACTTTATTTCTTCTAGCAGTTTTGTGTCCATTCTGGCCCGGCTCCAACTGTACTTCTTACCAAGGAAAAAACTAGCCTTTTCCTGTCTGGCTGTCACAGACAATTCCTTTGGAGAGTGCAGTCTCACTGGATTTGCTAAGACGAATGGCTGCTTCTCCATTATCCTGTGCGTTCATGTCTCCCTGCACTTTGAGCTCTTTGGTTTTTCACTTTCTGCTTCATCCCTCGCAGACCCCACAGCCCTTGTTTCATGCTGGTCTTTGCCGAGACCTGTTGTTTCTGGACCACTTGTTATTTCCTTTCTCCTGGGTGTTTCATGCTGCCCTACAATCCTTTCCATTTCAGGCCAATCTTAGTTGCTTTTATCTGCCTTTACACTTAAACACACACACCCCCACACACAAAACACACACACACACAAAAAAAACAACCCAAAAAAACTATGGCCCAGCTGGTGTTGCTCAGTGGTTGAGCATCAATCTATGAACCAGGAGGTCAGAGTTTGATTCCTGGTTAGGGCACATGCCCAGGTTGTGGGCTCGATCCCTAGTAGGGGTCATACAGGAGGTAGCCGATCAATGCTTCTCTCTCATAATTGATGTTTCTATCTCTCTCTTCCTCTCTGAAATCAATAAAAATGTATTTAAAAAAATCTAGGGGGCAAGTCTGCTTTCTAGTTTCAACATAAAAGAGAACTGTAGAGGTTTTTTTGTGTGTGTGTGTCTTGCTTTTATAAGATACTAGAGGCCCGGTGCATGAAATTCGTACACTGGCGGTGGGTGTCCCTCAGCCCAGCCTGCACCCTCTCCAATCTGGGACCCCTTGGGGAATATCCAACTGCTGGTTTAGTCTGATCTCTGATCGGACCTAAACCGACAGTCAGACATCCCTCTCACAATCCAGGACTGCTAGCTCCTAACCACTCGCCTGCCTGCCTGCCTGATTGCCCCTAACCACTCTGCCTGCCTGCCTGATAGCCCCCAACCGCTCCCCTGCTGGCATGATTGACACCCAACTGCTCCCCTGCTGGTCCGATCACCCCCAACTACCCTCCCCTGCAGGCCTGGTTGCCCCCAACTGCCCTCCCCTGCAGGCCTGGTCCCCCCAACTGCCCTCCCCTGCAGGCCTCGTCACCCCCAACTGCCTTTCCATGCCAACCATCTTGTGATAATGTGGGGGCGGCCACCTTGTGACTATTTGGGGGTGCCTATCTTGTGATGACATGGGGTGGCCATCTTGTGATGTGAGGGTGTGAGGGTCAATTTGCATATTACCTCTTTATTATATAGAATATTGGATAGAAATGGGCACTACTTCAAGCCCCTATTTACTAGAGGAATTCCACTTTTACTTTTGAAATACAATCATTCATTAAAAATATGTCTTTAAGTTCAGCAGCCTGGGATAAAATTGCCTCGCATACTGTAAGCTCTTTTCATCTTCAGAACCATTTCTTTCCTAATTTCTTCTTGATAGATATTTTAGAAATCGTCTTCTGTTCCATGGGCTGTGTTCTCCCTTCAAAAACATTGATTATCTGTCACCGAGTCGTTTCTTCTTGAACACTCTTCTCTTTTCTACAGCATACATACATTGCACTTATCTCAACCATATCCTTCACATCAGTATATTTTTTATCTTTATTGCTGAGGGTCTTACAGATCAGAATTTTAATTTTCAGTATTTTTGATATGGTAACTTGTTATTTTTAATTTGCTTATTTAGGTCATAATAATGTTTGCAGCCTTCATTTATTTCTTGATGTGTGCAATGGATGCTGTGATGCATCACCCAGATGTTCCTGTAGTAACAGGGGTTGTCAAGAGAGTTGGTTGATGATAGAGCACAACAAAATTTCTCACTAAAAATAGCCTTGGGTCTAAGGGAGCTTTCTCAAACAAGGTTATGCCTCTCCTCCTCAAGAACATGTCAAATGACTGGTCCAGGTTAAATGACTGGCCCAAGGGAGCCATACACAAACTCAACCTCCTTGCAACAATTCAGGACAACTTCAAATGCCATTCTAACTCCAGAACTCCCTGGGGATTAGTTGAGACCCCTGCTGCCACCTCACTGCAGTTCATCTTCTCCTTCTTCCCAATCCTGCTTTGTCTGTTCCCTGATGTACCCTGTTCCTAGGAGAATTGGTAGCAGATTCGAGAGGGCCACACATTCTTCGACACTCTCCCAACCAAGAGAGAAGGTGTTTCTTCCCCTGGAACCTGGGCTGTCCTAGGACTACTCTGACCAACATAATACAGTAGAAGGGACCCTGCCAGGTCAGGCCTAGTCTTTAAGAGGACTGAGGAATTTAAGGGGTCCTGAGATTATATAGAAGGAGAGGAGCTCCACTGAACATAGCCTTCTAGTCCTCTCTCTGCAGACATCAGGCATGTGAGAGAGTCCAGTTGCCAAGTGAATATACCCCAACTGTCAACTCCACACAAAGCAGAAGGATCACTCGGCCAAACTCTACCCACACTCCTGCCCCATAGGATTGTGAGATACAACAAAATGGTTGTTTTCTGAAGTCACTAAGTCCTTTTTTGTTATGTGGCAACAGATAAGTCAAACCACACTCCACAATCGATATCTTATACTCAATCTCCATCTCAGAGCATGCACCCTGAGAAAATGTAAGGCAATGGATATGAGGAGTGACCTTAAGAAGCAGACCCTCATATGGGTGTGTTGGCAATGAGGACACCATCACTGGTGGTAAGTGCACAATCAGTGACTCCTGGGATGGCATATTGGTGTCATTGCTAACATGTGGACAGTGATGAACTGGGGTGGGATGCAGATGAAGGGGAGGCACCAGCAGTTTCTGTGTCACAGAGCCTGGGAGGTGCGGTGGAAGTAGTAAGTACAAGGACTGTAGATCAGATGCATATTGCCGGGCGGTACTGATGCACCAGAGGAAGGCAATAAAAGGCTCAGGGCTACGAATCTCCTGTTGAAGACAAAGTGTGAATTGAGAGCCTTGTTGGCATTATATGAAGAGTCTCTTATTTACTGTCATGAAATGCAAAACAAAAGCCATGGAGGAGGCCGAGACGTTAATTATAAGGGTAGCAGAGTTCAAGGGAAGTCTGCATTGTCAAATCCGGCTAGTATGCTATGCCAAGGTCAGGTCCATAATTAGAGGGATGTAGGACACTGAGATGTGGGCTGAACTCTCCAGATTCCCCTGAAATATGCCCCTGAGTGGCCCACTCCTCCCAGTTGAAGGCTAGCATCTTCCACGTTAAAGATGATACAAAAAAACTTTGTTTTGCAAAATGACATGTACCTACAGGACATCTGTCTCCACTTCTCCTTTATCTCCTCAGATCGATCATTGGGGTCAAGCCACCCAGCTGGGGAAGTACTTACTAGGCCTGCGAAGGGAGGAAGGAGAACCATGAGCCAATGTATGTCATGGTTCAAGGACAGAATATAAAGTTGGATAAAGCATAGCCTTTTGAACTTGGAGCAATTTCCTGAGATGCAAGAGAAATAAGCTGGGCAGGAACCATGGGATGCTCTGCTACCACACTGCTCAGACAGCTCTTAGAAGCTTGGGAAAGAGCAGGCCCACACTAAGCGATGTGGAAACGCTGGAACTGCCATAGCAGATGGTAGAAGAAGAGCTTAAAAGGCTCAGAGAAGTGGGCGTGCTGGAGGGGGTAAAATGCATGAGCCCAGAACTCCCTAACCATCTGTGCTCCAGGAGAGAGCTCCATGTATTGAAGTGATAAAAGTGAGGAGGCATCAGCATTAGTGACAGGCACGGCGGTAGCTGCCATCGATGGCCAGGTGTGTTGTAGATCTGGAATCCTGACATAAATAGAGATGACGGGATCCTGAAGTAAGAGGAGCAAGATGAGTGTATTCATCATAAACAGCAAGGAGGTCTCAGGGGAAACCAGATGTCCCTAGAGATGAGGTAGAGGAGTAGCCAAAATAGGGTATTGCTTAGGTCATACAACGACGACAACAAACCCAAGACAGACGAGCACGCGCCTGTGAAACTTCTCAGGTAAAATGGCCATCCCTTGCCTCATTTCAGAATATGAATTACTTCTCAGACCGGGAATCCAATGTCTGTAGCTGAGGAAGGACCCTTAAATACCGTGCACGAGTATTCTAATGATCCCCCAGCGCAATCCCAGAGAGAATCTACGCCACTGATTCAAGCAACAAAACAGTGTGAAAAGGTAAAAATTAATGCAAAAGAAGCAAGAAAGGAGAGTAAAGGAAACTTGGAAAAAATAAAAAGGACAAAATAAAAGTTCAGAAATAAACTCAAAAGATGAGTGATCATAGCAAATGTAAAATGGACAAAGTGTTACAATTAAGTCAAAATTTATCCCAATGGGTTACAACACGACATCCGGATGTGGGCTACCTGTGAAAGCTACGTCTAAAAAGGTCACAGAAACTTGGGAAGTAAAGAGCTGGTGGAATGGTACACCAGGTTCACACCAATAGAAGCGAAGCTAGTACGGCTATGTTAGCATCAGAAACGTAAGCTTCAGAGCAAGAAGCACTGTGGTGAGTATAGAGGAAAACTCCACCACGACACACATTCCAACCTCCCAGACTTACGCGAAAGCTACCAACATGAACACGCCGGATAATAAATCCATAACCTCTGTGAGGACAAACTAGACAGAAATGGAAGGAGACCTGGTTTAATCCAGCACCATAGTGGGAGATTTTAACATATCTCTTCTCATAATTTCTATATTCAACAGGAAAAAAAAATAGAAAAGATCCCCAAACCACAATCAACAAGTGTGATGTAGGGCATGTGGTGCACCCAATGGTTGGAGAAAACACCACGTTTCAACACTCAAGAAACAGTTACAAAACTTGACGACAATTTGGAAAGGAAGACAGTTTCAACACATTTTTAAAAATTTAATTTAACTTTTTCCATCACCCTTTATCCTCTCTATGCCCTCTTCCACCTCAATGTGTAAATAAAGGAGTTTGGGCTATTAGTGGATTCTCCACTTAACTTTAAAAAAATTTTTATTTTATTTTATTGATTTTAGAGAGGAAGGGAGAGAGAGATAGAAACATCAATCATAAGAGAGAATCATTGATCGGCTGCCTCCTACACACCCCACACTGGGGATCGAGCCCACAACTCAGGCATATGCCCTGACCAGGAATTGAACTAAGACCTCCTGGTTCATAGGTCCACACTCAACCACTGAGCCAGGCCAGCTGGTCCTCCCCTTTACTTGTAAATCCCATAATTCAAGACATAAACAAAAAGTGCTACATACCGTATTTTCCAGTGTATAAGACGACTTTTTTTTTTAAGATGACTTTTTAACCCAGGAAAATCTTCTATACGCCCAGTCCTCTTATACGCTGGAAAATACGGTATTATTTCCTAGTTCCATGTTCTTCAACCTTAAGGACTTTCCATATTTGCTCTGCCTCATTTTACCCCTGCCAAATGAAAGTGAAAATGGCATCACTGTGTATGAAGAATTAGCCTTCTCCCAAACGAGGTCTAACCTTCGTCCTCAACTACTGCAAGCTGATTCTAGGCTCCTGGAGTGGCCTGCTCTTCGTTTGCCTGGGAGCCTGGGCCACAGGACACTCTCCTCTGATTTATGATGGGGACTAGGAGCCGTGCACTATCAGTTCCAACCTCTGGAAGAAATGGAGACCAAAGATACTAGCCTAACCTCCTAGAGGTGCTAAGAACTGAAGGTCAGCTATGCAGACATATAGGCCAAACCCCATAAGGACTCTGGATGCCAGAGGCTCAGGTGGACCTGGTCCCGACTTCTGACATGATTCTGTGCGTATTTTTGCACGTGGCCAGGAGGAGAGCAAGTCACTGACAACTCCACGGAGAGAGGAAGCTCCGCGTTTGAACACCTCCCAAACTCTATCGTGGCATCTCTTCCTTCGGTGATTTTCTACATCCTTTCTCTGCAATAAATATAACCGTGAGTAAAACAGGGTTCAGTGAGTTCCACGAGACTTTTCAGCACAGGATCAAGCCTGAGGGTGGTTTTGGAAAACTCCTGAACTGCAGGTGGTGTCAGAAGTCGGGTCTGACTTGTGTCCCTGCGGGTGGCTAACTCTGGATGCTGTGATGACATAGTGCTCTGCTCTCTATATTTATCCTTTCCAATTAACTTATCCTATATAATAAAGAGGTAATACGGAAATTGACCATCATGCCCTCACACAAGATGGCCGCCCCATGTGGCCACAAGATGGCCACCACAAGATGGCCAGCAGGGGAGGGCAGTTGTGGGCAATCAGGCCAGCAGGGGAGGGCAGTTAGGGGCGACCAGGCCAGCAGGGGAGGGCAGTTAGGGGTGACCAGGCCAGCAGGGGAGGACAGTTGGAGGACATCAGGCCTGCAGGGGAGGGCAGTTGGGAGCAATTGGGGCCAGCAGGGGAGCAGTTAGGCATCTATCAGGCTGGCAGGGGAGTGGTTAGGGGGTGATCAGGCTTGCAGGCAGAAGTGGTTAGGGGCAATCAGGCAGGCATGCAGGTGAGCGGTTGGGAGCCAGCAGTCCCGGATTGTGAGAGGGATGTCCGACTGCCAGTTTAGGCCTGATCCCACATCCCCCAAGGGGTCCCAGATTGGAGAGGGTGCAGGCTGGGCTGAGGGACACTGCTCCCCCTCACCCCAGTGCACAAATTTCATGCACCGGGCCTCTAGTTAATGAATAAAAAGAAGTGAGAGAAAGGTATAGTAGTTTCGTGTATCAAGATTAGAAAGCAGGTATTTCTAAAGGATTGTGTTTTATGTTATAACAAATTCCTTCCCTATTACGTAGTTTTGTAAATGTACAGAGGACACTGTAGGAACTTCATGACTGAACACTCAGGCGTTTTTCTCTTTTTTTATTTTTTGAAATTAATTTATTGGTTAGAAAACTGCTTTCAGAGGGGAGGTAGAGAAGAATAAGGGGGGATATATGGTGATGGGAGGAGATTTGGCTTGAGGTGATGAACACACAATACAATATACAGACGATGTGCTATGGAGGTGTGCGTCTGAAACTGGTATCATTTTGTTAACCAGTGTCACCTCAATACATTCAATAAAAAGGAAAGAAAAGAAAGCTGCTTTCTCTATGATACAATAACATGTTTTGAAACAGAAGTGAAAACAAGGTGGCATACTGGGAAATGAATACTGCCCCTCACCAACTTATGTTTAACTGTGACTTTTTAACTCGGTTTGCTTTCATAGAGAAAACCATTAAAAAGCTGTGCTCTGGGGATAAGTCATAATGATCCGACCTCACTAACTGATGTAACAATAAAAGACTCTAATCTATGAATTCAAAAAAGCCCTCAGTTACTCCATGTGCTAGGTAAATACTCAGCACCCCCACACACAGTGATAAACCTGACGGCTGCCCTTCCCGGGCTGGCATTCCTAGCAGGACATGGAATAAGCGTGTGTTCAGTCCGAGCCGACAGGCTGCACCAGAAGCTTTTATAAATAACAACACTGGACGTTCTCCTCGCAGAATGGAAAGAAGAATGTAGTGTTGGCTCTGGCGGCTAACAGCATCTGCTCACCCACTGGTCCCTCAGGGAGACAGGGACAGTGTCAGAGCAGAGCGCTCTGCAGAAGCAAAGCCAGCCCACCGCTCTCTATAGCGCTTTCCACTCGGACAAGTTCACCAAGGGGATCACTTCCCACGAACCGAACAAAGTCATCGCTGCCCACGTTTCCAGCTGTGTAGTGGCTCTCTTCACACATGGGACTCTATGTTTTATTTAAAAAATTAATGTTGACGTGAAGCTACAAGATTCATTAAAAGCACAATTTTAATGTCAAAAAAGATTAAATGAAAAGGGTGATCCTTCAGTAGTACCCAAGGACTGTAGCAGGGGAGAGCGCGGGGGAGGTCTGGCCACTGGGGTCACTGACAGATGCCACAGGACGTCACAGGACTAGAAATCCCCAGTGACTGCTGCCAGAGGCGACGGGCCAGCTACAGAACAGTTCTGCAGCTTTTGTTTGTTTGTGTTTTTATTAATCCTCACCTGAGGATATTTTTCCCATTGATTCTCAGAGAGAGAAGAAGGGAGGAGGGAGAGGGAGGGAAGAAGGAAGGAAAGGAGGGAATGGAGTAGAGAGAGAGACAGGCAGAAAGAGAGAGAGAGACAGAGAGAGAAACATCGTGAGAGAGACACATTGGTTGCCTCCCACAGGCACCTGGAACCAAGTAGGGGGTCAAACCTGCACCCCAGGTAAGTGCCCTTGACCAGAATCAAACCACTAGGACCCTCAGGTGGAGGTGGGCCGAGGCTCTTACCACTGAGCTTGCCAACCAGGGCTCATCTTCAGTTTTCAACAAAATCTATCCTGTGACGATCTAATAAGCAAACAAAAGATGTCCTCAGATGGCTCTGAATGTTAAAAAATGGAAATGACGGAGGATATTACCGTCAACTGGCTGGCAGGCGCCTGAGCTCCTGCAAGACCAGGTCAGATAAGGTGAGGCTTCCTTTGAGGCGCGGTGCTGCGATGCACCCCACTGCTGTCACTAAACAGTCCGCAGCCAGTGACGCTCCCTGGAGGACGCCGCTGCGGGTTCAAAAGGGGCTGCAGGCTTCGTGTGGTCCCCTCCCAGAGACCCAGTTGTTTGTGTAAAAGAACGGACTTGCCAAAGGCCTCCCTCCCAAAGACTCTGATTTCCATTTATAAACAGCCTCTTACGTTTTTTTCAAGAATAAAATATTCATAATATTAGAAAAAATATTTTTAATCAAAGCAGTAGACAGTTCAAGTAAAAATAAGCACTTACAATTATACCTAGTACCGTGCAACAGAGTCATTTCTGGCATTAATAGTATGTCTTATCTCACGGCCATAAAAATATTCCAAAGGGTAGAAGATTAAAGTGTTATTAGGAAAAAAACATATGGAGGCACAGAAATGTTACACGAAGATATTCATTCAAAACTTAATCTCTGCATGTGTAATTAATTCCTGATTAAGTCTGGCATGACTTGAACACTCATTGGCCTGAGGTTAGATGGAAGTTATAGGAGAAATAGAGAAAGGAGCACATGTCTTATAGGCCACCACTCACCATTGTCAAAGAACACAGATGCTGATACAGAGTGTGGACACTTGTATCTTAAATCACATACTGCTAATCAAATTTAAAATATAGTTGCATGCTGCCTACTGACGTTTTGGCCAATGTCAAACGGCATACCTGATGGTGGCCCTAAGTTTACAAAGGAGCTGAAAAATTCCTGTCACCTGGTGACAGTCATATTGCAGAGTGTGACTCAGGTGTTGGGGGTGGTGTTGGTGTAAACAAAGCTACCTCACTGCCAGTCATAAAAAAGTACAGCACCGCCCTAACCGGTTTGGCTCAGTGGATAGAGCATAGGCCTGAGGACTGAAGGATCCCAGGTTCGATTCCAGTCAAGGGCATGTACCTTTGGTTGCGGGCACATCCCCAGTAGGGGTTGTGCAGGAGGCGGCTGATCGATGTTTCTCTCTCATCGATGTTTCTAACTCTCTATCCCTCTCCCTTCCTCTCTGTAAAAAATCAATAAAATATATTAAAAAAAGAAAAAAGTACAGCACCTACAATCATGTAGAGGAAAGAATACTTGATAGTGATAGTAAATGGCTATGTGACTGGTTTGTGTATTTACTATACTGTATTTTTTATTTTAAAAAAGGTTTAAAAAAAGGTTTGCTGTAAAACAGTTTGCCATGTTCCGCCACCAGGAGCCTCTTAATATCTGTTGACTGCATCTCTTGATTGTACCATTTCCTCTTGTGCTTGATGGACTCTGGGGTTGCTCTGTACAATCACATGCTGCCCCTGGGAGCAGCAGGAGACACCATGCAGCCCAGGTGAGCAGCAGGCTGTACCAGCCAGGTGTGTAAGTGCTCGGTGATGTCCATACAATGACGAAATCACTTAAGGACACCAATCTCAGAATGTGTCCCTGCATTCGATGATGCACACTGTAAAGATAAATCACTGTAGTTTGTATCTCAGGAAAAGGCTTAGAAAAAATAAGTTTAAAAACCCTCACAAACTTAATAGTAAATATAAGATTTAATTTGGTCAATGAGTCCTTTCCTGCAGAAGAAACAACAAAGCTCGATTATTTTAGTTCCTGAGGACTATTCCTCAAGGAAAGTAGGAAAAGAGGGGCTTATGACAATGTTTAGGAAATCTGAATGAGTGAAGAGGAGTGAATTGTGAAGACCTGTAATTGGCTTCCATGTTCTGTGCTTGACCCGGTAACACTTGGGCCAGTTAAAAGACCCTCTGTGTTGTTCCATACACTGTGTTGTTCCATCCACGGCTCCCTTTTCATTTAATGAACATTGTAAGCTCCATAAGGACATAGACCTCAAAATAATTTTTCATAGCTTCCATGTAGGCATTAAATGTATACAAATAGTATGTTCTCGGAGATGATCAAATATTTTTTAAAAATACCAAATTCACCAATAGAACTAATTAAGATGTAAACGGTAGATAGACCTCAGTTAACCCGTGTAATAGACTAAATCTTTCACAGTCAAGATACCTGAAATTCATGGTAAATTCTATATATATATCTATATATCTATATCTATCTATCTATCTATCTATCTATCTATCTATCTATCTATCTATTACTAGAGGCCTGGTGCATGAACTCATGCATGGGTGGGGTCTGGCCGGTCCATCCTGATCAGCCGAGATGGCGGGGAGGGGGGGCGGGGGAGACACAGAAGGTTGGCCAGCCAGACCCGCCTCCAATTGAGGTGGGGGGCTGATCAGGGGCCAGACCAGCCGGGGGGATGGGGGCCGCGGGGCCAGCCGCGGGGAGAGGCTGTGGGAGGTTGGCCAGCTGGCTGCGCCCCCAATGGGCTGGTTGGCTGGCTGCAGTCGGCATCATAGCCACTGTTCGTTCCAGCATTCCAGTTGCTGGCTTTTTATATATATAGATTTTACATACGTTAAAAAAAAAGGTTGATATTTCAAAGCTTTAGGTATTATTATCCCCAGTGAAAATTATTACATATCATGTATTTTGTGTCTTCATTAAGAGTTAGTGTCAGATGTTAAATGCAGATTCCAAAGGTCTACTGTCAAGCGAAATAAATTTAGCATCTACCTCAAACATCCTAAACAATCACCAGAACAAACAGCTAATGTAAGCTGGACACACTTCTTTTTTAAAAATTTTTAAATTTATTTTAGAGACAGAGGAAGGGAGAGAGAAACATCAATTGACTGCCTCCCACTTTGGATCAAGCCCAACACCTGGACATGTGCTCTGACCAGGAATTGAACCGGCAACCTCTCAGTGCATGAGAAGATGCTCAACCAACTGAGCCACACCAGGCAGGGCTGGCACACTCTTCCTTGCTCACTAATCCCCTATTGCATATCCCGAAGGTTAAGGGATGATGCTTCCCAATCAAACATGACTACTTTTCCAGCAGGCATACAAGTCACCATACTCCCTTGCTAGAACCACTATTTATTGAGTTTTTATATATTAACAGAGGTACACTGGGTTGAATGTTTGAGGATTAAAATAAACATTCAGCCAGAGTCGATGTTTCAAAGTCAAATATTATCATCATAGAACAAACGTACAGACCGTAAGAATAAATGTGAAATTTTATCAAGTAATTGAATTTTTATTAAAAATTTATTATTCAAATATCATAGTCAAATTTGTAAATTCTGACCCCATTGCTCCTGTGGTCACTGTCTTGGACACGTGCCATACTAAACAGAAACTCGTTTCAACTGAGTCAGCTAAAAGGCAGGACTTTGCTGGCTGGCTCCACCTAAAGGTATGTATGTACAGGCTCGCCCCGCTTTGTTGCACTTTGCTTTACCATGCTTCACAGATGTTGCGTTTTTTGTTTGTTTGTTTTTTTAATAAATTGAAGGCAAGACCCTCCACCAGCAAAAAGATGATGACTCATTTTATTGCAGTGTTCTGACACCAAACCTACAGTATCTCTCAGGTCTGCCCGCATGGGGTGGTCAAAAGGAGATTTACATTGTAATACAAACAAACAACACAATCATTAATAAGTAATAATACAAGAATGAACTCTGTGTTTCGAATGCTCACAAATGCAACCTCCTTTTGCCCACTCCTGTATGTATACTGGGTTTGTAAGATGATGCCTTTATTGCCAAGTCATTTTCTTCCTCTCTAACAGTAACAGATGAAAATAATTACAAACTCTTTAATGTGTGTGAATATATTTGAAATGAGAACTAAGTGCCTTAAAAAATAAACTCATATGGCCCTGGGCCAGGTGTCTCAGCTGTTTGGAGCATCTCCTGGTACAACAGAAGGTTGAGGGTTTGATTCCCAGTCTGGGCACATACCTAGGTTGTGGGCTCAATGCCAGGTTAGGAGGCAACAGATTGATGTTTCTCTCTCACATCGATGTTTCTCTCTCCCATCCTCTCTCTCTAAAATCAATAAAAACATACCTTCAGGTGAGGATTCAAATAATAATAACAAAATAAATAAATGTAGATGTTACTTTTATATTTTTTTGTCCATGTGTGACCTCACACCACTACACTAGGGCTTACAAACTTGCATGTTCCATTAGTGTGTTAAATCCAATTTAATCTGCTTTGTGCCTCTACCCACCTGGCTGGTAAGAAATTCAGTGTCAGTCACTTGGGGGTGTCCTCACCACAATACATGGGACCAAACAGAATTTCTTGGTTTCTGTGGAGACAGAAACCCTGGGAAAGTGTCCCATCCATATGCAGGACTGTCCCCGTTATTGCTAAGACTCCCTTGGCCACACCGACTTCAGTTTGGAATTCTAAAACTACCATCTAGCTTGTGGGCCCTGGGGCTTCAGAGTGAGTGTTGGCTCTTAAACCCCTCTCCACTTGTCTCAGGCTCAGGCCTGGGAGCTCTTCTGACTGCTCTTGAGTTTTGAGCATTCACGACGGCAAAGATCCATCTGCATAACACGTCCAACTGCCCTGCCAGCAAAGGAAATGCCCCTTGTGTTCCCTTGAAACCTTGGGCCACATCTCTGAAATGTTCCTCTTTTCTGTGGTGGAGCCTTTACAGTCTTGTCTCAGGTTCAGGATGCTCTTCAGATTGTCCCGGTCTGAACTGAATGAAGCTCACGCCACCCTAAAACAGTCCACAAGGGGGGTGCCTAGATGCCAAAGTATTGGGGTCTAGAAGCACCCCTCACCTAGCTTCAAGGAAGACAAAGCCATAGTCAATTATTTTTTGTTGTTGTTTTTGTTAATCCTCACCCAAGGATATTTTTTCCATTGTGTTTTTTATTTTTGGGGGTGAAAACGGGGGGGGGGGGCATGAAAGGGAGGAGAAGAGACAGAGAGAGAGAAACATCAATATGAGAGAGACACATGATTGGTTGCCTCCTGTGTGCGCTCAGACCAGGGTTTGGGGATCAAACCTGCAACCAAGTTATATGCCTTTGGCCAGAATCGAACCCAGGACCCTTTAGTCTTTGGGCCCATGCTCTATCCACTGAGCCAAACAAGCTAGGGCTCATAGTCAAGTCTTGAGTTGCTGTGTTGAGTTCCCATCTGTCCTCACTGGTGGAGCATAAAGCTGGGTCACTAAAACCATCTCTGATGCCTAAGTCCCCTCGCTCTTGGAGTGACCACCACTCTCCCCCAACCCTTCCTGATTTAATGAGCTTTAAAAGTTCAAAAACGGTGGGAGGGAGGGTGGAGTTTCCACTAGGTGGAGCTCACAGAGGCCTTTACCCAGAGCAGCCCTCCCTGGGCCCCTTCCTGCTGGGCCTGAGCCATGCTCTCCGGTCTGGGCCTCTTCTGGCCAAGGACACGTCTCCCAGCCTCTGGACTTGGAGTTGCTGTAGAAACATTTCACCAGCCCTCAGGGTGGTATTTAAAAGGCTGACCTGATTAGGAGGTTGTTCGAAATGACTCGGACATCCAGCCCAAATCTGAACACTTCCTTTTTAAATGAACTTTACTGGGGTGACACTGGCTAATAAAAGTGTACAGGGACCAAGTGTACACTTCTATGATACCTCAGCTGTGTGTTTACACTTCTGAGACTTGCACAGACTCAGACTCTGAGACCTTGAACCTGTCTCTCTGTGGCTCATGTTCCATGATCTCATGTAATTTCCATTCCTCGCACAGTGAATTCTTTCCAAAGGTCTTCTCAACCTACCCAGGAGTTTCAGCCTCTTCCCTCTTCGGAAGGCCTCAGTGTAGGCGAGTTTACCATTTTCTTCATTGGAGGAGCAGTCGTCCTTACTTCTTGTCATAACACTGCAGCCCATGCATAAACCTTCAAGTCTAGAGAATCCAGAAGTTTCCATAGACTGCCGTAGACGATGCCAGAGGTCTCTAAGTCATTGGATTTGAAGTACCGTCAGAAACACAATTTCAGTGTGATTCATTACACAAATATATGTGATTACAGGTGTAGAATACATATACAACTATAGACTCTTATTATATGTAATATAATCATACTTGCCCATTTTATTCTGTAGTACTTTGCTTGATGTTTTTTAAAAAATGCCTGTTGTACTAATTTGAAAGACTATATGCACCCCTATGTCCATGGCAGAGAGAGAAATAAAGAGAGCAAGAGGGGGAAAGAGGCATGGAGGGAAAGAAATATCATTACGTATTCATTGTACTAGTAAGCACTTACACCTGTGCTCTATGGACTACCAGGGAAGCAGAGGAAAAAAGGTGCATAAACTCCTTAAAGGGGCTTTACACTCCTTTTGACTCACTGGAACAAATATGAGATGAGATTATTATTGATTATCTTAATTTCTAAAATGTTTGCACACCCCATTGAATACAAGATTAAAAATAATAAAATAAGACCATAGACATTAATACCAAGAGAATTATAAAATTATACTATATTACCCAGAAAGAAGTCTTTCTATTTTTTGAAGAAGTCTGACTTTAGAGATTTCATCAACTCTGCATCTCTGAGACCTCAATATTGCACCTAGACTAGATTAGAACCACAACCGGAAACAGAATGGCGATCAGTCCCGCCTTCTCCACATAGCCAGGAAGAGCCCACTTATTCTAGCAACGGAAAGAATAAGGAAATATGAGACTAGATAAGCAAAGGAATAGGACTCCTTCTTCTCTATGAAGAAATATATCTGGCAACATCATATATAATGGAGAATATACCACAAAATCAATGTCAGGAATAATGATTGATTTCCTCCTCATGCATGGCCCAGAAATACCGACTAGTGGTTCTAGTTTGATTAGTTACATTACTACAGTTACTACCATGAGTATAATAGTGATGAGAATGAAAAGTAATGATTACATAAAGTCTTTCTCATTTCACTGACCGGAAGGGAGAGGGAGAAAGAGAGAGAATTCAAAAAATTGAACACTCAGCAAACTAAGTATATTAAAACTGCTTTTTCTGCTTGCCATAGCAATTCCAAGGATTTAATGGACTCCATTTACATTTTTTCAGTTGGTTTCTTTCATTTCTCGAGGTTAATTTTGTAGTGGCTTTTCCAAGTTTCTGTTTCAGCTTAAGAGTGTTAAGTGTTTTTAAATAATCAGTTCTACAATTATTAAAGACATATTTCATTTTCCTAAAGATAACCAAATTTTTATGAATGCGAGTAGGTACAGGCATACAGGATGAGGAAAGAAAGGATGAAAGGAAAAGAGGAAAGAAGGAAGGAAAAAGGGTTTCCTTGAGTTAGAATATATGTTGAGAATCCAGTTGCTCCTATTGGTGCCCAAGTTCACTTGGAATACAAGCAGAACTTGAGGGAATGTGTTGCCTGTAGATTTGCCTTGCACTAATTACTAAACCTTCTTTAGCGAGAAGGACAATGACAGACAAGAAACTCACAGCACCAGAAAGGAAGGAATAGCACCAGAGACAAGGGGAAGACTGTGTCTTATAGTTTCACTTTCTATTCCTTTGAATACTATCGAAGGTAAATGTTTATTTCTCCAAATTAATAAAAAAAAGATAGTAACTAGTATCTTCTTTCCCCTTTTAAATGTTATAAGCAAATATCATTCTCTTAACTATTAATCAATCAATATGCCAACACTGAAATTGCTATGTTTCAATAAATGATGCTTTGCCATTGAGTCATACTGGCCAAAATAAATAAATTGATAATAAACAAATAAACAAACAATCCTCGATATAAAATCTCACAGCTTATATAAAAATTAACTCAAGCCCTGACCGGTTTGGCTCAGTGGATAGAGCGTTGGCCTTCGGACTCAAGGGTCCCAGGTTCGATTCTGGTCAAGGGCATGTACCTTGGTTGCAGGCACATCCCCAGTAGGAGGTGTGCAGGAGGCAGCTGATTGATGTTTCTCTCTCTCTTTTTTTTTTATTCTCTTCCATACTTTTGTGTTTTTTTGTTGTTTTTTTAAAATTTCTTTATTGATTAAGGTATCACATATTTGTCCTCATCCTCCCATTCCTATCCCACACCCCTCCCCACGCATGCCCCCACCCCCCCCGATGTTTCTCTCTCATTGATGTTTCTAACTCTCTATCCCTCTCCCTTCCTCTCTGTAAAAAATCAATAAAAATATATTTTAAAAAAGTTAACTCAAAACAGATTATAGACTTAATTGGAAAATGTAAAATTATGAAATTTTAAAAGAAAATGAAGAAAAATATCTGAGAATTCTAAGAGTAGGCAAAGAGTTCTTACACATGACAGCAAAAATACAATCAAAAAGAATGTAATCAGTGCATTGGACTTTGTTAAAATAAAAGTGTTTCCTCTGTAGAAGACTATGAAGTGGCTGAGGCAAGTTACCACCTGGAAGAAAATATTTGCAAACCACAAGTAAATATATAAAGTAGCTTTTAAAAAAGCAGTAAAAAGATGAAAAGAATTCAATTAGAAAATGGGCTAAAGACATAAACAGAGCTTTCACCAAAGAAAATATACAGATGACAAAAAGCACATAAAAAGATGTTCAAATGATGAGCCATTAGGGAAATAAGAATGAAACCATTGTGGAATATCACTATACACCTTCTAAATAGGTTACAATTTTAAAAATAGTGAAGATACCAGGTGCTGATGAGGAGATAAGAAACCAGACCTCTAAGTCATTGCTGGTGGTGATGTAAAATGCTAGTACAGCCACTCCGGAAAACAGTTTGGTATTTTCTGAGAAAACTATATGCACTTATCATACGACCCAACAATTGACTCCTGTATATTTACCCCAGAGAAATGAAAACTTACTTTCTCATAAAGTCCTATACATAAATCTTCATAGAAGCTTTATGGTTAATAACCAAAAACTGCAAAAAAAAGTCCCTCAATGGATGAAGGTTAAACAAACTGTGGTACATCCATACAACAGAATATTATTCAGAAATACAAAGAAACAAACTAGTTATACATGCAACAACTTGAATGGATGGCAAGGGCACTAAAAAAGAAGCCAATATTCCAAAAGGTTGCATTCTGTATTATCCCATCTATATTATATTCTTGAAATGACAAAATGCAATATCTTAAAAATGACAACATTTTAGCAAAGGAACTAGGCTGGTGGTTGCCAGAAGATAATGATGGTGGAGGTGGTTGACTATAACAATTAGCACAAGGGAGTGGCTTTGTAATGATGGCAAATACCTGTATTGTTATTGTTAGATGAATCTATACTGAACTAAAATTGCATAGAACTACACATACACATATGAATATCCTATATAATAAAAGCCTAATATGCTAATTGTCCAGTCAATCGTTCAACCAATCAAAGCGTAATATGCTAATAATATGCTAAGGCCGCTCAAACGCTTGCTATGATGTGCACTGACCATCAGGGGGCAGATGCTCCAACCTGTAGGTTAGCTGGCTGCTGGGGTCCGGCTGATTGGGACTGAGCAATACGGGCCGGACATGCCCTGAAGCCCCCCTGTGGTCCCTCCCCAGCTGGCCAACCTCCCGTGTCCCTCCCCAGTCCTGATTGTGCACTGGTGGGGTACCCTGACCTTGCCTGCACCCTCTCACAACCCGGGACCCCTCAGAGACCTGGTTTCGGCCCGACAGAGGAACAACTGGTCACTATAATGCACACTGACCACCAGGGAGCAGACATTCAATGCAGGAGCTGCCCCCTGATGGTCAGAGCATTCCCACAGGGGGAGTGCAGCTCAGCCAGAAGCCAGGCTCACAGCTGGCGAGCGCAGCAGTGGTGGCTAAGCCATCAGTCAGACATCCCCCGAGGGCTTCCGGACTGCAAGAGGGTGCAGGCCGGCCTGAGGGACCCTCCCTCCACGAGTGCACACATTTCATGCACCAGGCCTCTAGTATGTAATAACTGGTAAAATCTGAATAATGTCTGTAATCTAGTTAAGAGTATTGTACCAAATTCAATTTACTGGTTTTGAGATTATACCACAGTTAAGTGAAATGTAGTCACTGGGGAAGCCAGGTAAGAAGTATATATTGTAAATGCTGTGAAAACCACTATATTTTTGTTGAAAAGGTCTATAAAATAAGCCAATAGGAGAGGAAATGTAGAATTATGTTTTTCACTGAATAAAAAGAAAACATTTCAAGTTTGGAGATGCAGCTATAAGACTCCTTAAATTTTAAAAAGTTGTAGCCACATAGGCTTATAGTAGAAAGAAGAATAGGTCTTCAAATCAATGATTCAAGCTTCCAAATTAAGACGCTAGAAAAGGTAAGTCAAAGTAAATACGAAGCAGGCAAAAGGGATGAAAAGAATTAAGGTGAAATTGAAAACAGTGAAACAATGAAGTCAATTAAATAAAATGGTCCTTTTTGACAAAGAGCAATAAAACTGATAAACTAGCCAGGCTGACCAAGAAAAAAGAAAGAAGACACAAACAGTGGCTATGCCCAGACTTTCAA
Source organism: Cnephaeus nilssonii (assembly GCF_951640355.1). Lineage (NCBI taxonomy): Eukaryota > Metazoa > Chordata > Mammalia > Chiroptera > Vespertilionidae > Cnephaeus > Cnephaeus nilssonii. The sequence goes on from NC_137092.1 coordinate 3,700,383, forward strand.
ACTGGTGCCCTAGAGCCAGACGTAGTAGAATGGAGGGTTTGAGGGTCAGCATCATTAACATCTTTGTTCTCTCTCTCTCTCTCTCTCTCTCTCTCTCTCTCTCTCTCTCTCTCCCTCCCTTCTCTCTCTCTCTCTCTCTCTCTCTCTCTCTCTCTCTCTCACACACACACACACACACACACACACACGCACACACACACACAATGGGCCCATATCCCTTTTCTAAGTACATAGGATAAAGCCAGGTTAATCCAAGGGAAGAGGCTCGTCCATATGGAACAAGCTAGTCATGGAATACAGAATGCACCTCAGACGTCAGCGTGTGACGGGTAGGAATACAGGTTGTCATGGGATGCCGTGGAAATGGAAATCAATAGATAATAGACCCAATGTCCTAACAGGCAGAGTTTCTATTTGTTGCAGGACCAGGGCTCCCAGCTGTTCTGCTACGAGTCCCTAAGAGCAGAAAGGAACACAGACCGAGGGCCTCGGGGTTCTGGAAGTGCAGCTGAAAGGACCTGGCGCTAGCTAGAATTATACTGAAGTCTCATCTGTTCTCTTTAAAATTAAAGAGAGGCCTGTATACTAATGATGAATACAAGACACACTATTACTCCTCAGATGAGGCCATCATCTCTCCCTCGGCACGCATGCTGCCGTTGCTGCAGCACGGGAGCGGCCACAGCGGGGTTCTCTACATTCTTACGCAGCGGCGAAGGGGCACGTTTAGACAGATCTACATGGAAAGCAATGCCTCAGACTTCAGTCCTGGCAAAGAGCACTCATATCTGACCCTCCGGGTAACCTATGGCGGTACAGCAGAAAAGGTATATTCATGCCCACGTGTACACAGAGGAGGAAATTGAGACGGCGAGAATTTAAAGTGCACAGTTCCCTAGCAGCAGAGCCAAGAAGAGAACATACTTGGGGCTCTGGAGCCAATGCCAGTGCTACAATCCCTCGTCACCTGAGAGGAGAAGGTGCGGTAAGACCCATTTATCTCGGATCGCAGTAAAGGGACCTGAGCTGCACCCGCACCAAGAGGCAGATCTGGCGGCACAGGTCCTCCTAACGTAAGTTTTCTCGTGTTCACATGTCAACTTGGCCGGTGACATCGGCTACTGACACAGATGTGCTTTTTCTTGATGCTGAAATGGGACTGGCTGCACTTGGTTGTACTTCAAAGAATGAAACTGGCCTGCCCTGATTTACTTGGGGGCGGGGGGGAGTCGGGGGAGGTGAGAAAGAAAGAAAGAAGAGAGAAAAAATGCCCCCTTTCCCCAAACCTCTGAAAATAGATGATATGTCAGGGACACCGTTTTGTAACCGTCTGGGAGTTCCCACTGCTATTCGCTTGCTTTGCAGAACTGCAGCGGCCAAGGATTCTCCAGATCTCCCCAGGAGCGGGCAGGGGCTCCATGGCGTTCTCGCTCTGAGGAGCGCGCTGTTTGTGGGGTACGAACCTGCTCTGGTTGCGCTCCCAGATTTCTATCCTCTGTGCTCCCCGCGTCTGGCTCCTTCAGAGGGCCCACCTGCCCAGAGCCACTGAGAAGGTCTTTATTTTTATGATTTTTTAAGCACACTTACCCCTTTGACTAGAGCCCAGAGCTTTGAAGTCCGTGGTTGATAACAGACCTGAACCTAACCTGATGGGCAACCCGGACTCGCGACTGAACTTTCCACTTGGACCACCTCAAAAGCATTATCGTCCGAGTCTCTGGTTCCAATGCGGACAGACTTCCTGGAGTGTCCGCGATTGGACTCTCTTGGCCTACTGGGCACCGAAGATCCTGCCAGAGAGACCCGGATTCCTGGGCTCCCGCTGCACGGAAAGTATAGAGTGGCATGTCTGAATCCATGACCTGCTTTCACATCCACTGATAGCCGAAGCTGCTTGTTTCCCTCTGATCTTATTAGCGAAATTTCCCTTGAATAGTCAGAAAAGGAGGAGAGATGAGAGTAAGAGGATGAGATAAGTGGCTAACTTTGGAAGCAGCTCCCAAAGAAATAAACAGGAGTGTTGGCTGAGAAAGGTAAAAGCTTTGTCAGGAATCGCTTTTTTTTGTTTTTGTTTTTAGTTTTTCTTAATAACTCGGTTGAACAACACTGGGAAGCTCAGAATTTAATCACTGGTCTCATAGAGCTTATTAATGCCAATTTATTTTTCATATATTTTTAGTACATGTGATTTTATGGCTAAAAACCTACTAATTACTCTTAATGTTATGTTTTTATGTTTAGGGATAATATTCGCCTCTTCTGTGAATACAATTCATGGTGAGAAACCAGTCAGACTATGTGTTAATGGTGCCTTAGAAACACATTTGGAAAAGAAAGAATCGTCAGGCTAAAGGACTAGTAATTTCAGACTCTGCTCAATACTGGAAGCACCTGGGGGTCTCTAGAAAGTATTCATGCCTGACCCCTACCATCGCATGTTTTTTTGATGCATATGAAGTGGGGCCTGAGCATCAGCGTTCATTAAGGCTCCCCAGTGAAAACGCTGGTCTAGTGGAATCAAAACTACACTGGAAGTCTGAAGTCCTGAGTTCAAATCCAGTCTCTTTTGTCCATTGACTGTAGAGTTTTGAGCAACTCAGATAACCTCTCTAACCCTTCCTTTTTTTCTTATCTGTAAAAACAGGACATTTAAATGCATTTTCCATCTCTCATAGAAGATTTGTAGAGATTAAATGAGATACTATACAGGAAGTCACTTCATAAATTATCAAGTTAAATATGAAATAACACATTAATATGAATTATGTATATTTATATAATTATATGTAATATATAGATATGTTCTGGGTCAAGTCTGAAGGCCACCTGCTCTAGAATCAATTCTTGCTCAAAGGGAGAGCAGTCTATTTGATCTCGTTAGGCCTTCAACTGATTGGATGAGACCCACCCACAATTTGTAGGGCAATCTGCTTTGCTCAAAGTCCACCAATTTAAATGTCAATCTCATCCAATAACAGCCTCATAAAAACACCCAGAGCAACACTGGATCAAATCTCTGTTCCTCCAAAGTCTGGCCAACTTGATACACACAATCAATCATCACAGTATTATTATTACCATTTTAAACAAGCCACACTGAAAAGGATTATAACCACCGAGTTGTGCCGCTGGGCCTCAACTTTCCCCTAAATACGTTTACATGTACAGATGCTTCTTGACGTAGGGTGGGGTTACGTCCTGATAAACCATTGTAACTTGGGACATAGTGCAATTGGAAGGACAACAACCATCAGGGACAACTCATCGTAAGAGAGCAGACTTCACTTCTCAGTGACTTTCCCCCTCGTTACTCCAGTTACACCGAGGAAAGCACCCTCGGGGAGGTCCAGGGACACAAGGCAGGCCCTATGAGTAGGTGGTAAGATCTGAGAAATACCAAGAGGCCCCACCTGACAAACATATCTTCCCCGAGGGACATTCCTGGAATTCTCATCCTCAGAGACAAAACTGAAAGACCCTTTTAAAATGCTCAGAAGTGTTCGAGTATCACGGATTCATTTATAAGTTGACCAGAACAGGAATAAAATAGCTTTTCAAGATGAAAAAAGTGATTATGCTCTCATCTTTGCTCTGGCAAAATGGTTTTTCTTCACCAGACAAAACTATCAGCCTGGCTAAATTAGCCCACACAGCTGGTACGTGGTGCATCTAGGACTCAAATCCAGGTATCTGACTCCAAAGTATACGTTTTGAACTACTAGTATTCTATCAGACTTCCTCATAGACATCTGGAAAGGGACAGATACACACATGCAAAGGAAAAGAAAGAAACTATAAAAGATGTGTACTCAGAGAATAATTTCTTCTTTGATGCATAAATATGCACAGAATTTTACATGCCATAGAGTAACAGCATCTATTATGCTAATTGTGCCACATCTGAGCATAGGTCTTGTGAAGTTCAATATCCTTTACTTAACCTTTTTCAAAATTAAGGAATAAATTAAGTATGTAGTTCTCTCTTTTTTTTTTTAAGAAACAACTTCTGTTTATCACATTTGAATTGCTTTAGTAACTCTATAAAACTTTTCACTGTTTTTGTGTATATTTTGAGTGGATACGAGACATGCAGTATTTCTCTAAAGTCTTGTAATTTATTTTTGCACTTTAAAATAACAGGTATTTTGTAAAAGCACAAGAGAATAATTTGTCAGTATTATTTTGCTGACTTGTGAATATATAAAGGGCTATTTAGCTTTTAGCTAATATTTGGAATGCATATGGCTAGATAGTTAAGATCCCGTCTCCTCCCCACCCCCCCACCCCCGCTTCCCTGAACTATATGGAATACAGTGAACCTTGTATTTTACGTTTCCTAAATTTCTGCATTTATTTAAATAAAAATGCTACCAAGCCAAGTAAAACACTAGTTTGGTAATGCTGAGTTCCAGCAAGAGAACACATACAAATGACAGGGGCCGGGGAACGTGAAGCCTTATTTTCCCTTTACATAACTACTCATTACGAGCAGTGGCTGTAAAACAAAACCTAAAACTATGAAAAGGAGAAGCTTAATTCAGATTTCCACTCTATCCCTCCAGGGATAGATATGCTCAAAAAGCCTTATTCGGAGTTTAACAAGGATGACAAGTCTGATCTCCACACTGACCACACTGACACAGGCCCGGGTTGTGGGCTCCATCACCAGCAGGGGGCGTGTGGGAGGCAGCTGATCAATGATTCTCTCTCATCATTGATGTTTCTATCTCTTTCTCCCTCTCTGAAATCAATAAAAATATATAAAAAATAATAAGTAATAAAATAAGTCTCCACGATGGGCCGGCATTAAGCATTGAGTGCATCAGGTATCTTGGGCCAGTTATCAGCATTGTTAAAAGGAATAAAGGAGAAAGGACTCTGTCTCTTGCAGAGAGACAAGCCCAATAAGATCTGTCTCTGAATGATAAATATCATAATCTGAACTCTTATTAGTCTCCTCAGCCATAAAACTGAATCATTGAGCCCTAGCTGGTTTGGCTCAGTGGATAGAGTGTCAACCTGTGGACTGAAAGGTCCCAAGTTCGATTCTGGTCAAGGGCACATGCCTGGGTTGTAGGCTTGATCCCCAATGGGGGACATGCAGGAGGCAGCCAATCAATGATTCTCTCTCATCATTGATGTTTCTCTCTCTTCCCTCTCCCTTTCTCTCTGAAATCAATAGATATATTAAAAAAAAAACACACACACAAACTGAATCACTAAAAGATATGATCCAATAAAAGTTTGCATAAAGTCTATGAAAGGCACCTGATTTTAACTGTACATGTACATATATACGCCTAACAACATGCTTTCCAAAGTCTTTAAAATGGGATAAGGTTTGTTTTTTATTATTTTTAAATTTTTTTTGATATATTTTATTGATTTTTTACAGAGAGGAAGGGAGAGGGATAGAGAGTTAGAAACATCAATGAGAGAGAAACATCGATCAGCTGCCTCCTGCACACCCCCTATTAGGGATGTTCCTGCAACCAAGGTACATGCCCCTGACCAGAATCGAACCCGGGATCCCACAGTCCGCAGGCCGACTCTCTATCCACTGAGACAAAGAGGTTAGGGCTGGGATAAGGTTTATACTTTCATGAAAGGCTCCTAAAACTATCCGAACACTTAAACATATTGAGCCTGGCAGGTGTGGCTCAGTGGTTGGGCTTCAACCTATGAACCAGAAAGTCATGGTTCAGTTCCCATCAGGTTGTGGGCTCAATCCCCAGTAGCGGGCGTACAGGAGGCCATGATTCACTCATCATTGCTGTTTCTATCTTTCTTTCCCTCTCCCTTCTTCTTTGAAATCAATAAAAACATATTTAAAGAAAATTTTAAATTACTTAACTATAGCATAATGAGATCACTTTCCAACTATTTTGGAAAGGATGCGAGGTGAAATTATGACACATACATGGAATTAGTTATGTATGAGTTTACCTATCTATGGAATATTTTACCAATCCAGGACTGCTGGCTCCCAACTGCTTGTCTGCCTGCCTTCCTGATTACAGGAAGGCAGGCAGGCAAGCAGTTGGGAGCCAGCAGTCCTGGATTGTGAGAGGGATGTCCGACTGCCCGGTGGGATCAGGCCTAAACGGGCAGCCGGACATCCCTTGAGGTGTCCCATATTGGAGAGGGTACAGGCTGGGCTGAGGGACAACCCCCCTCCGTGCACGAATTTCGTGCACCGGGCCTCTAGTATATATATATTGATTTCAGAGAGGAAGGGAGAGGGAGAGAGAGATAGAAACATCAATGATGAGAGAGAATCATGGATCAGCTGCCTCCTGCACACTCTACACTGGGGGTCGAGCCCGCAACCCGGGCATGTGCCCTGACCAGGACTCGAACTCTGACCTCCTGGTTCATAGGTCAACGCTCAACCATTGAGCCTCTCCGGCTGGGCTCGAATCCTTCCTTTTATAGATTCTCATGTCCATTCCTCATTAAAGAGGAGCCTGAATGCTGACAAACCATGACACAAAATAAAACACGATGCAAAATACAGCCCCGCTCCGGGGGCTGTGCAGTCTGCTCTCAGGGAGTCCGAGGGGAACACCGACACTGATCGGTGGTTCACAGATCTGCGGGCCTGGGGTCTAGATTGCAGCTCCAGCCACGGGCCAGCTCTGCCTGCCTCTCCACGATAGGCCCTGTCTTCACTTTTTAAAATACGAACAGGCTTCTCGTGGGTGGGATCAGATGACTGCCCCTCTCCCTTCACCTGTGAAATTTCAGAGCCTATTTGAAAAGGGCCATTGTTTCCCAGGAATGCCAGGCCCAGTCCAGGAAAGAAAGTCTTCGTTTCAGCAGGAATTTGGAGCCTGCCTGAGAAGGCCCGCCAGTTACTTGGTGAAAACTGGCAATTCATTCAAGTTCTGAGCAGTTGCTCTCCCGGCCTCACTCTCTTTAACGTTCAACTCCTGGGCTTTATGACTAATGTGTTTTTTTCCCCTCAGTCCCCGGGATGTGCCTGCGTGTGTGTCTGTGTGTGCGTCACGGCCGGAGGCAGTGTGCGCCGTGCCGCCCATGAAGGGACAGGGAGCTGCAGTCCCGAGCGGGACACATAGGCCCTCTGTCCCCACGGCGGCCCCGCGCTTGCATTCATGTGCATGAGCTCCCGTGTTGAACCGTGTTTAACAAGCGTTCTGAAATGGGTTCCCAATAAAAGATATTTGTCCAAGAAGACAAAACAAAGACATAGTACTCGCATTCAAGATCTGGACAGGAGGCCCCTGTCTGAAGCGCATGAGAAACCATTCCTAAAATAAAGTGAGGACTAGAAGCCAAAAGAATACACTGCTCTAAAAAGAAAGAAAAGTAATAATAAAACAAAAACTGGACACAGAGGTGCGGGGACAACCCTTTTTTCTTAGAGGCTGCAGGGACTGGCTGAGTTTCACTCCCGACAGCCCCTCCTGGCCTACTGTTCGGAGCTCCTGACATTTTCTACAAAAGGAGCGGGACATTTTCCAAGATGTGGTCACCCTGCTAGTGAGACATTTAAGGGCCCCAGATCCTTAGTAAGGAAAGCTACCTCTGTCCCTCAAACGTTTCAAAACACCAGCCAACATTCAGATGGACTAAAATGTAGAAACTAAACAATAATAGTAATTAATAATAATATCACGTGTTTATTAGCCCACTCACTGGGGAGAGGATTGTGGAAATATTTTTTCAAGGCAAGGCAAGCAGTTTTGAATATGAACTGGCATGAACTGCTTTTGTACTCAACATCTAAAGATTTAGGCAACCTTTTTTATGATTCTTGATACATCACCGATTTAATCCCTCATTTAACAGTAACACACCATTAACTTGTGGCGAATTAGCACGTAATAATTTTCCAAAGAGAATCTTCTGAAATGAGCAAACGGTGAGAACAGGCTACTCCAGTCAAAAGATGACATTTGTTTTCTTTCCTCCCCTTTCGCCCGATGTTTCCTGCGATCTTGCTGAAAACCCGAAGTCGTAACATGACTAGTCGTTGGACGTCAGGGAAGATGGGCACAAAAGCCAGCTTGTCCTTTGGAGACCTGGTTTTGAATCGGTTACAGACGACAGAAAAACACTCTTTTGTGGCCGCTAAAGTTCAGGAATGAATCCTGGCAGTCTTGCCCAATTCCCCAAAGCAGAGTCCGCATTACCAACATCTCATTGGCAGGCTGCGCGGGAACTCCCACTAGGGCCGGGCGATGAATGGACTTAGTGAAGGTGTCCTCCCTCATCTGCGGGTGGCTGGTCTGGCGCTGGGGCTCTTCCTTATAACCCCAGACATGTCACCCACGGAACGCCAGGCCCATGTGCTCGCACCACGACGACAGACTGGAAGTTGTATTAAATTGTAGTCCCAGAGAAAGGTGTTTGTTTGTTTTGTTTTTTTTTTCCCCATGAGTTGATACAGAAAAGCAAAGACTCTTAGGAAAGAAAACCTATGGTCGGTGGACCACTTGATTCTTTGACTTCCGTCCCCAAATCTTCCCTCTCTGGCTGGCACAGCCAGTTCACTGTGGTGGAATGTGACTTCCTCCAGGCCTATGCCAGGCTCCTCTTTACGGGGAAATCTGGCCCATTTGTGCCTGGAGAGCAAATGACCAAGGCGGACCCAAAAGTCAGATCCCGCGTGGACAGAGCGAGGTGCTGAGAATGACATACGGCATCTCCTTCCTAGTCTCGAGGCTGCTGTGTGAGGACTGACAGCTGATGCCGGAACAGTGCATATAGCATCCAGCAGACGGGGGGAAATCTTAAATCACATGATTTGGCTGACTCATCCAAGTGGTAATACCTACTTTTATCACTTGATTATCTGAAACTATTCTGATTTAAAGTTTGTGTTACGGTGTTGTAATGTTGTTCTAGGAGGTAGTGCTATGGTCTTTCTAGTGATTTGGGGCAGACAGAATTTAAGATTGAACTGTATTAACCTGTAATTCCAAAAGGCTTTTCATTTGTCTGTCAATGCTGACCTCTAGTGGCCAGCTAGAGCAACAGCATAGGTAGCTCAGCAGGCAAAGGCTTGTTCCCTGAGGAAAAGGGTATACTCATAACATTAAGTTTAAAATATATTAGAGCCTCGATGCCAATTTATAGTTTAAATCTTTAAAATTCCACTGATCTCATAAATATCTGTGTACTCTTATTTAGAAACTAAGTGATAGCTGGCAAGTTCTTAGCTGTTGTTTGTTGTTGTTTTTTTGTGTTGTTTTTTTTTAAAGAATTAAGGAACTTCAATGGCTTAGAAGCAGAACAAACTAAAACGCATGTTAATGTCAATCTTTGTGTGCAGGAAAATGAGGAAGAAAGCATTGTAAAGGCTTCTTTTCCTGGAAAGTGTGTACACATGACGCTGATATAAAGAATGACTCTATCTTACCTCAGAGCCCTGATAGCAACTCCCTCATTCACCAAGGACTTCCTTGTAAGCCAACGATTAAAGAGGAAAAGTCTTTATTTTTCAGGAATAGGTTATGTACTTTGATTAACATGTTGCTAATTCATTGGTTTTTAAAAGATAACTCTGGTTAATCCATCAAAGAGAAATCGCCTCTCTTTGCAGTATTAAAATGGATAATTCTATACAAATAAACTGGGAAATATTTCCATGTTGCTTAAGCTATATTTATCATTTTGGATTTTCAAGGTAAAACTCTCTCTGACTCAGGTCAGTCAAAAATAATCAATCCAATAACTAGACTTCCTGGTTTTAGTTATTTTCTTCTAGTTACACTAGATGTCCTAATGAGCACCTGAAAGCTAGACATGAACATACTGCAACTTCCCGACGCCAATCTCTCATCCTTCCATCTATTCCATTACCTTTACCTCACTGGGCCTGAAGTTCACGGCCATCTCTTTATGTTCCCTGTCCAAGGCCCAATACTCCACCCGCTCTCTTGTCACTCACTACCCTCTATTCCTTGCCTCTACCCCAGTTCATGCCACGACGCTAACATAACCCTAACCCTGAATGCCACCTCTGTCTGCCCTCTGTAGGCCTATGCTTAAGGAGAAGTTGGCAACTTAAAGAATATGTTTCAGATCTATCAATAGTCCCCAATAAACTACACAGCATCTCTGAAAATAAGATATGGTTTGTTGGTAAAAAACTATTACATTGAACAATAAGCTTCTACACTGTGGGATAAAAAAGGAGTTATGAAAAAAGCCAATTCAGTCCTAGCCAGAGCCACCAGGCCTGGGAAGGGCTGAGCGCGGACGCAGGCTCTCACTGTAGGAGGAAGATGCCTCGAGGAGCTGAGGGCACCCCAGCGAGGAAACGAGGGCCTCCGTTCTGCACCCGAGGAACCAGCCTCTGCCAACCGCCTGAGGAGCTTCCGGGTGCATTTTTCCTGGGGCCCCCCATAAAAGCCAACACATCGATGTCCGCCCCGTGGAAGGTCGAGAAGAGAAACTAGCGGAGCCCACCCAGGCTTCTGACCCCCGAGACGGTGAGATAATAAACGTGTGTTGTTGGAAGCCAGTGTCTTACGGCAGCCTTACACCGTCTGCCCTCGGCCAGTGCTGAGCTGACTCTCAGCCACAGGAGGCCCCAGCTGAGCCTCGCCAACTGCCGCCCCACACACGCTTTGATGACGTAAGCCACCCAGCGTCCGGCGGCTTGCTGGGCAGTCACAAATAAAGGGAACAGAAATAAGGCCCAGGGCTGGAGTGCGCTGTGCTAAAAATCTCAAGCAAATGGCACTGGTGAAGGGTGGGGCCTTGCAATGAGGACAGGGCTAGTGAAGGCTGAGGGAGGCACAGGAACTAAGGGAGGGCGTTTTCAAGGCAGAAGTCACGTCTGCACATTTCCGTTCTGAAGACAAGGAGATGGCGAGGAGGGTTCAAGTGAACCTCTGAGGACAGAAGTGATGGCTCGTTTGTGGAACAATACCCTTGCAGACTGGGAGTGGGTGGGCTCTAACACCCAGGAGAGGCACTTCCCCTGAGACAGAGGGAAGATGGCATCAATATGGAGGCCCAAGCCTTTGGGAAAACATCGGCTTGGTCTGTCCCACCTCCAGTGGACTTCCATCTGAAGCTTGAAGAATGTTCTTTTTTTTTTTTTTTTTAAATCCTCGCCTCAGGATATTGTTCCATTGATTTTTAGAGAGAGTGGGAGAGAGAGGGAAAGACAGAGAAACACATCATTTGGTTGTCTCCTGCAAAGCACCTTGACCAGGCCCTGGGCCAGGGAGGAGCCTGCAACTGAGGTACGTGCCCTTGACCGGAATCAAACCCGCAACCATTCAGTCTGCAGGCCGATGCTCTGTCCACTGAGCCAAACTGGCTAAGGCAAGAATGTTCATTTTGAGCCACAAGTTTGAAAGCAGCTATCATCATCATCATCATCATCATTTCTTGTTTTCCCTAGTGTATTATAAAAGCATCCCCTCCCCCACAAAAAACGGTAAACTTAGAGAGGTATTTTATTGAATTAAACACACACCCACAAGACCATGGAAGACATTTCCTTACTTGAGCAGTGCCTTATCTAAACACCTTGCCCCCAAATCGTGGCGAGGTCCCCGGTCCTCTCACACAATTCAGCCTCAGTAATGTGCATTCCCACTTCATATAAACACAGGTTAGCACAAGGTCTGTGCTTGTTCCCTCAGCACTTGGAATTAACATTTTTGAACGCTTTTAACTTTTTGGGTTCTGTGAAAGGAACGTTTTTAAGGCATTTTTGGCAGGTGCGCTGGCTAGCTTCACTGAACCCATTCATGAGTACAAGGGAGCTTTCTGCACTGGGTGCAGACCAAACCTAAGATGGAACTTACTGGGTAAACACTCCTGTTTACTTGTCATGGTAAATCATTTGATTTACGGTTGAACGAGTTCACTGTACACAATCTTTTTGTGTGATAAATAAATTAATAGGTAACATATAGGGGCCAAGACAGACGGTCGCTTCAGGACAATGGAACACTGTGAGGCTTTAAATCATGTGAATTGTAATTTGTGTCGCTATACATTGCAATTAGCATCTTCATCATCATCATCATCACCATCATCATCGTTTTACCTTCATGTGGAACAGAAGTTTCTCCTAGAAAATGACCTTGAACATACACCTCATGGAGTAGCTAGGGTAGCGATACCCTTGTGTCTGTCAGGGTTCTCCAGAGAACCAGAACCAATAGGCTGTGTATATGCACAGAGATTTATTTCCAGAAATCTGCTTACCTGACTGGGGAGGCTGGCAAGTCCAAACTCTGCAGGCTGGGCTGGCGGGCTGGAGACCGGGGTGCCGGCGAAGGCCTTCTGCTTCAGCATTCCCTGGCTTTTCTGCTTCTCAGGCCTTCAACTGGTTAGAGGCGGCCCACCTACAATAGGAAGGGCAATCAGCTTGACTCAGACTTCACCAATTTGGGTGTTAATTTCACCCCCAAACACCCTCACAGACACATCTACAATAATATTTGGTCACAGAGCTGGGCACCATAGCCCAGACCCGTGGTCGGCAAACTGCAGCTCGCGAGCCACATGCGGCTCTTTGGCCCCTTGAGTGTGGCTCTTCCACAAAATACCACGGCCTGGGCAAGTCTATTATGAAGAAGTGGCATTAGAAGAAGTTTAGGTTTAAAAAATTGGCTCTCAAAAGAAATTTCAATTGTTGTACTGTTGATATTTGGCTCTGCTGACTAATGAGTTTGCCGACTACTGGCCTAGACAAATTGACACTTAAAATCAATCATCAGACCCTTTCTTAATTGTAATCAACTGCAATGCAACTTTTAGCATTGGGCTGGAAGGATACACTCGTGAGGAACAGAATTGGGTAACAAGTCACTACCAGGGAGAAGCCTGTCGGATGCCCACCCCTGCCTCCATCACTTCTGCTCTGCTGGATAGAGCGTGTGCAAGGCATTGATCTCCACCCCCTCCACCCCTAATCTCTACTCCTGCTCTTTAGTCTACATGGACCTGGTGTCTGGAACCATGAGGAGGAGGAGGGGAATGGATGATGGGCATAAGTAACCAGCAGAGTTGACCACATATCTAAATCTGAGTTAACAATTAGAGAGATATGAAAGCGTGTGGTTGTGTGCACTTGTGTACATGAAGAACACATTTAGAGGAAATCGTAGGTAGTGTAATTCATAGCTTAAAACCCGTTAGTATTGCAGCCATCCATCGGCTCTTGAGGTCACACGTTACAGCTCTGCCAGCAAGGATTTACTTTACGTCACAAGGCAACTAGATTCGTTTGGATTAACTTTGAAAAAGGAGATGCTGTTCAGACTCTCCTTGATTTTAACTTAGCAGAAGTGAAGACTCAATAATTCGCTTGCTCACTCTTCCATTATTACAATGTTCTTGACCTCATGACTGATACTGCTAATTCTAATTCTTCTCCGATGTACCTAATCTGCTATAAAGAATAGTTGGATAAACCAGGGAGGATTTTCTGCTTCCTGGCTGTCAGCATCCTACCAAAGTGTCTGCCAGTGATATTCTTAAATTGAAACATGATATGAAAATCTGATAAGTGATTACTTAATGAAATATGTAAATATGAACTTGACTGGATTATTGTCAAATTTAACTGCTAGACTGAGCTTTCAACAAAATTTAAAAGTTACAACAACACGATAATAATCAAACATTATTTAATTATGACAAAGTTGATACTCATTACAATAATAGCAGTTAACATTCATTGAGCTCTTACAGGCACTTTACATATATTATGTCATTAAATCCTCAGAAATTCTTGAGCTTGATATTATAATTATTTTACAGGTGAGTTTCAGAGAAGTGAAGCGATTTCTCAAGATCACAGAACTAATAATGAGTTTTTCTTCACCCATTTATGCCTATCTGTATATACACTGAGTGGCCAGATTATTATGACCACCTGACGTTTGTAGGCAAACTAGCCGTACACTGCATCGTATGGGATATGGAAGCCGAAGGCCTGTTCGAACACCTTTGCTGTCTGCAGTTACCAAGATAAAACGTCTCCAATTCGCACAGGAGCACAAGGATTGGACAGTCGAACATTGGAAAAAAGTCATGTGGTCCGATGAATCACGTTTCCAGTTGCATCATGCAGATGGCAGAGGGAGAATTTCACAGAAACAGCATGAAAGCATGCACCCCACATGCATGAGTACAACCCTTCAAGCTGGTGGGGGCAGTGTTAGGGTTTGGGGCATGTTTTCCTGGCATGATTTGGGCCCTTTAATTTGTGTGGAACGTCTGAATAGCACAACATACCTAAGTATCGTTGCTGATCAAGTTCATCCTATCATGTTGATGGCGTATCCCAATGGAGATGGCTTCTTCCAACAAGACAATGTGCCGCCCTAACCGGTTTGGCTCAGTGGATAGAGCGTCGGCCTGCGGACTGAAGGGTCCCAGGTTCAATCCCAGTCAAGGGCATGTACCATGGTTGCGGGCACATCCCCAGTAGGGGGTGTGCAGGAGGCAGCTGATGGATGTTTCTCTCTCATCGATGTTTCTAACTCTCTATCCCTCTCCCTTCCTCTCTGTAAAAAATCAATAAAATATATTTAAAAAAAAAAAAGACAATGTGCCATGCCACGGTGCTCGTATTGTGCAGGAGTGGTTTCAAGAACATGAGGGAGACTTTACCTTGCTTAGGTGGCCCCCACAATCACCAGATCTCAATCCAATTGGGCGTTTGTGGGACGAAGTTAAAAGAGCCATCGGGCAGCTGGTTCCACAACCATCAAATCTCACAGAACCGGACAGTGCTGTTCATCAGGCATGGTGTCAGATTCTTCGCATCACCTTTCAACATCTCGTGGAGTCAATGCCAAGAAGAATCGCCGCAGTATTGAAGGCAAAAGGTGGCCCAACGAAGTACTGATGGGGTGGTCAGAATAACCTGGCCACTCAGTGTATACCTGTATGTATATATACAGATAGGCATAAGTGGGAAGGAGAGAGGCAAGGAGAGAGGGAGGGAGGGAGAGAGAGACATCCATTGGTTGTCTCCCACACGCACCCAGCCCAGGGACTGAACCGCCACCTGGGCATGTGCCCTGACCAGGAATGGAACTGGCAACCTTTAGGTGCACGGGACGACACTCAACCAACTGAGCCACACTGGCTGGGCTGTAACTTAATATCTTAAACATAAATATGCTTTTCTTCATGTATCCATTTTTTTTTCTAAGAAACAATAACCCAGATTGTTATCCTGTAAGTTATAATGCCCTTACTAACAGGGCACAAGAAATCACCCTAGAAACTGGGGGGAAAGACACAAAAAGGAGGCTGTGGTCTTTATTCTGACAGGTTAAGAAACATGCACCCACGACAGAATGGCGGCGGGCTGCCCGTCTTTACCCTTCACCTTTTCGTTTCACTTCAAAACTACACAATGGAGGTTCTTACAATTGTTCATAAATCAAAAAGAGGTACCGGAATAAAGAACGAAAGAGATCATCTAAGAATGAACTAGATCCAGGAGTTGGGATTCTTTGGTAGCTACTGGCGGGAAATGCAACAAAGGTGGGTGCCAGGGAAGGGAGGGAGCCTGGGTGCCTACAGGGACGGGCAGGGGAGCTGTGGCTCAGGGAGAAACGAGCCTGCCCCAGGACCAACGTCCAGGCTCCGCTCCTTTTGGAGGCCCCGTTCTGGGGCCTCGCTCCTGGTTAACAACAGGCCTCGCTGTTTCCAAGCCACTCGGCGCCCTGTCACCAAGCCCAGCCCTGAAGAGCCCAGCCGATCACAGCGACTTTCACTGGACGGTCTGCTGCTCCCCCTGAAGCAAGGTCAGTGCTGGGTCGTGATGGCTCTCAGCCGATGAGTCTAGCCCTGAAGTAAACAGAGGTAGCTCAACGCGAGCCCCACGGCTGAAAAATGGGGAAGTCTGGAGCAAGTTACCCATCTGAATGTTCAGAGATTTCTGCATATTTTTTTTAATAGGGGGTAGGTTTTATTTTACATGAGACAGGTCGCCAGTTTGCTTAATTATTCGCTGAATAATTGTACTGACCAAAATCATTAATTTGGAAGACAGATATTGACTAAACGTCAGACTTCTGTTGTTTAGATGTACCATGAGGTTACCCAGAAGACAACAATAATTTGTTTTTGATCTTACGAAACAGGTATTTTCTCTGACTTAATACACTGTGATATACAACCTGGCTAAAACTAGCTAAAAATAGGTAAAAGCTTTTAAAACCTTCACAGATAGAAGCAACCTTATGCTACTCCCTCCTTTTTGCTAAAAGTAGAGAAAAAAATACTTCCACATGGCTTTTGGTTATAAGAAGCATATACACACATTTGATCAATTTCAATTGATTGATATTTATAAAATTAATTTTCAAAAGCCCCAAACTTTGATCATTTAAAGGTTATCTCATTTGTAGACTTTCCAACACTTTCATTTCTTTCTTTTATACATTTGGTAATGTCGCTAAAAAAGGTGAAATTAAACAGGCACAATAGCAGTTTCTTTTCCCAAAATGACACACATTGTGAGCTGGAAGAGAATGAAAATGGCACGTGCCTCACACCCATATAATGAGCAATAATCAGAAGGAAAAAAAAGACAAAGTTCTTGCTCAAGAATAAAGGACAGAGGGCATAAGATAGAATGTAACTCATGTTCCAGCCACAATCATGGTAGATTTGGGAACCAGCAGGTCAAGGTCTGTGGTTGAAAGAATTAAGAAAACTCGGTTAATAATAATCCTGTAAGAGACCTTTCTGAACATTGTTTTTCAATGGGAAATTGTGAATATTGTAACCAGGTGTCAGTGGAATGAGAAATGCTAGATGTATCATATGCAGAAGATGCCCACTGACCTCCGTACAGTCTCCTGTGTGCTCTGGGCTCTGCCTGAGACTGTGCCCAGGGGGCAGGTGCAGCCTCTGACCAGGTCCTGCACCAGGTCCTGGGGCCTCTGACGGGGTCTAGGAGCCAGCAAACGTTTTCTCTGGAAGCCCTGACTCGTGGCTGGTGCCCACAAGGACCACATGGAGCCTCAGGCCCCGGAATTTTGAAATCAAACATTGACAAGCGCAGCTGGTTTGAGTTTGGTTGAAATTTGGATGCTCAAGGGATCTTAAGAGCTCAGCAAATATGGATGTGTGTGGCTTTCTTTAGCTTTTCCCATTTGGAAAAAATGTCCTAAGGGGAGAATGGGAAAATGGCATCAGTTGGTCCTTAAGTAAACAGAAGTAAAGGAGAAATTTCTAGAAATGGAAGAGTTGAAACTTCAGCATGTCCCGTTGTGTACGCCTCTTGCTGGCTTTGGTGTTAATGTGTTCAGGATTTGATCTCTAGTGAACAAACCGTCAAGGACAGAAATGCCCATAGGTGACCGTAGCCAGGTCTCGGGCCAGACCTGCTGGGGGTGAGCGGGACACCTGGGAGCAGCCTCTGGAAGGGGCACATTGCCCTTTCCCCCACAGACTTGCAGGCAACGAATTTACTAGTGACTCAGAATCATAGCAGGCCTCATCCGGCTGTCACAGCAGCCGGGCCACCCACGTTCAGCCAGTGTCTGTGTGTGGCCGGTTAAAAACTTAAAAAATAAAATAAAAATAAACAAATCAAATGAAAGATGAGCTAGTCAGAAAGGCAGAGCACACGATGGAATGAAGAATAAAAATCGGCAATTCTTATTTATAATTAAACTTTCATCTTTCTATCCTTCTACCAGCCTAAAAACCATACACTGTACTGTATGACACTCCCCCATCTTCAGTTCCTGGGGCTTAAAGCATTCGCCTCGCCTGGGACAAGCTTGCCATCTAGTGACCGTGACTGGTAACTGCAGAATATGCGGCTGACTTCAGTGCACACACAGGCATGCATTGTTACCTCGACTTAAACCATTCTTTTTGTATTATTATTTTCAACAACAATTTATAGAGTGTCTATTATGAGCTGGGGTCTGGAGCTACAATGGTGGGAGGAAATAACATGGTTCCTAAAAATCTAGTGGGGAAGACAAACATTACCCATATAATCAGCAAGTAAAAGTAAAAACAAAGCGAACAACTGTATGGCAGATTCACTAATTTAAAACTTAAGAACAAGCCTATGAGGAAGACGGTGCCTTCGTTTTACAGATCAGTTAAGGAACTCCCCCTAAGTCACAGAGCAGAAGAGGAATATAAACCGAGGCAGTTTCACTCCCAAAGCTGTGCTTTTAATCGCCTCTGAATGCAAAACGGAAACCCTGATACAAGCAAGCAAGATAAAGATAAGATTGGATGTCCGCCTGTGTGGCTCAGTGGTTGAGCATCGACCTGTGGACCAGGAGGTCACGGTTAGATTCCCGGTCAGGGCACATGCCAGGGATTTGGACTCCATTCCCAGTAGAGGGCGTGCAGGAGGCAGCTGATCAATGATTATCTCATCATTGATGTTTCTAGCTCTCTCTCCCTCTCCCTTCCTCTCTGTAATCAATAAAAATATTTTTGAAAATCGCAGTAGGTACAGTGAGGGAGAGCGGACTGCAAGGTGTGTGCAGTGGAAGTTAGGAGACCGATTGGAGGGCTTGATGATGGAGTGCATGAACCAAATCAAACTTACCAATGACCGGAATAAAGAGAAGGTTCAAGAAGGTACCAGAAGGTACAAGGCATATGGGAACTTAAAGGCAAGGTCCCGTTTGGATGAAGATCAGGTTCATTAAGGGGATGCATTTGCCGCATGTCCAAGTGTACACAAACAAGAACACCTGAGTGTCTTCAAGGAAGAGCAGATAATCCTACTTCACTGCTGCACAATGAGAATGTAGGAGTAAAGCATGAGTTAGTCAAGAAATGAGCCCTGGCCTGAGCGCCCCCCGGGCTGCTGTGTGCACAACGACCCAGAAGACAAAACACGTGTGTTTCAACACTTGGTTCCGTACACCGAGTTCTCCTGCCGGCGTGGACCTCGCTGAGTTGCAAAAAGAACTTGCTGTCTCCGAGGTATCCTATCCCGACAGTAAACCCACACCCACAGGCTCACACTGCACCCTCCTCGCCGGCAGGCAGGGGCGGGAATCCCGCCGCCAGGGCGGCCCACTGCGCAGGCGCCACGCCCTGCCCGCTCCCCGCCCGCACATGCGCAACAGACTCCTTCTGTCGGGCTTCCCTCCTCCTTCCTCAGCTCGGTTGAGGTATCGCCTCTCTGTTCCTTCTTTGACAACTTCTTAAATCCTCACTCTCTCTCAGGCACGTTTTAGTTTTTAATACCTTCCGCGGCCGCCTGGAATTCTAACCACGTTCCTCTCCAATCACTGCAGAGCCACGCCCTCCAGTCCCAGGAACCGCCCTCCAAAGTGTCACTCTCGCGAGAGTCTCGCGAGAAGGCGACCACCTCTCGCGGCATTTCCGTGCTACCAGAATCCTTCGCGCGAGGCGGAAAACTTACACATCGCTCCCAGCTTGTGTTTTGCTGCGGTGCTGCGCTCCGCGTCCCGGTCCTTCCTTCTCCGGGGCCGATGGCGGCCCCCGAGCAGCCGCTGCCCGCGGCCAGAGGATGCCCGAGCTCCGCTTCGCTGTCCCCGCCGCGGGGCGACCGAACCCTCCTGGTGAGGCACCTGCCGGCCGAGCTGACCGCGGAGGAGAAAGAGGACTTGCTTAAGTATTTCGGGGCGCAGTCCGTGCGCGTCCTGTCGGATAAGGGGCGACTGGTAAGGGCGCTCGCGTGGGGAGATGCGCTCGCGGCGTGGTGCTCCCCTCTTTGCCACCCCGATCTCCCGCGGGTCCAGCGACGTTCTGATGGGTGGAAGCCTGGATCGGTGACAGCGCCGCGGGAAAGGGAGGTGGGGGGAAAGGCGAGGCTGATGCACGGACCGCGGCTTAGTTATGTACCCATCCTGGGGATCCCAAAACGCCCCGGAAAATGGGGGTGCTTCTCCCAGTCTCCGTACTCCCGGAACTAGGGAAGAAGGACTTAAAAAATATTGGTTCGTTTATAAGCCAGGAATAAGACAGTCCATGAACATAGAGGAGAAACTGCAATAGTAAATTGGAGTGAACTAGTTACAGAATTTCTATTTCATTTCTTTTAAACCTGACGATGTTTTAGCTGGATTTGTCTGCCTTGGAAGAGGAACAGCGCTGTTAAGTTTCTGCAAGGTGGTCTCTGCTGGGGAAAGTCATCCCTGGTGCTCAAGTCCCCCTAGGACTAGGGGATTGGTTCTGACATGCAGCCAGGGTTGAGGATCAGTGAAAAAAGACCAGTTTTGATCCAAGTGTCAGGTGCAGTAAGCCCTCAATGTCATTGCTAGGTTCTGCAACTTTAAGCAAAAGGACATACACGGAATCTGGTTTTACCATGGCTGATTGATAGAAACAAGAGTTAATCAAGCTCCTGAGGCAGCTCATCAACTTGTAAGGAGAGGACTTTGAACAAAATGACATTCATTATTCAAGGACCTGCTGTGTGCCAGCAGATACAAAGATTCTATGCGATTCAGTTTAAGTGCACTTAAGTCATCTTGAATCGGATTAGACAAAAGTTACAATGTACTCAAGCAACTTTAAATGCTTTAGGCAAGAACTCTTTCTTAGCATGATAATTTGTTTTCTTTTGACTTAGTGTTCCTTTTCTGTTATAAAAAATATTCACAATTTATATTTAAAAATAGAGTTCCTCCTTTGAACCCTTATTACAAAGATAAAGCCCAAAGGAAACATGCACTCAAGGAATTTTCTTTCTTACGAACGTTTTTAAACTCTGCATTTGGGTGTATAAAGTTTAAGATCTTTATATGTATTATAAAATGGCAGATATTTTATATTTTTGGATAGTTTAAGGATAGTCCTTTGGGTATAGTAGTAGTTTTTAAACTTTTGATGTGTTAAACTATTTGACAGATGTCTAGCGAGCGCGTGCGTGCATGTGTGTGTGTGTGTGTGTGCATACCTGTAACAAAAAAGGCTACATAGTTTCCATCTCCAGTCTGATCCAGAGAAGATTCAAAACCACTGTGATGAAGTTAGCTTTAATCAGTTAAAGTGATCGTGATTTTTCATTCTTTTCCAAGGTTTTATTAATGTGTCAAATCACTAATAACTGGTAAAATATCAGACTTCCTTATTAAAAGCTGAAATTATATTTGAAATAATTTTGTACCTTAATTCTTTTTCAGAAACATACAGCGTTTGCTACTTTCCCTAATGAAAAAGCAGCTGTAAAGGTGGGACTTTTTCTTTACTATCAAAGTTAACAATTATGCAGTCTTGGTTCAAAAATAACACATAAACTATAGTTTTAAAAAGCAAAAGGGTTTTGTATTTCAAGATTTGGCTCCACAGGCTACCTTGGACTCTGTCAGTTGGCAGATCTTACCCAAAGTCTGGGTATTGGGATCTGAGAACAGTAGATTAACTGTGACCTGGATTTAACCAGATTTTAATTTTGCTAAGTGACAGGAAGCCAGTAAGAAAGGCTGGGCAGCCTGAAATTAGAAATGGGTGAGAAAGAGCCAGAGAAGTGATAACAGCATTGACAAAGGGCGTGTGTAAAGGTAGGTGGTCTCCAACAAATCACTGTTGGTGCAGTTATGAAATTTCCTCTTCTTCTCTCCCACCTGCAGGCACTGACAAGACTCCACCAGCTGAAACTTCTGGGTCACACGTTAGTTGTTGAATTTGCAAAAGAGCAAGATGAAGTCCATTCCCCGTGTCCCTCTGCAGGCATAGACAAAAAGAAGAGGTGCGTAGACAGTTGGGTTTTCCTCACATTGATACATCTCTCTCATTGAATCTAGTACATTAAAACAACGTATTTTTGTTCCTAGTCGTGCATTAGGAGTTGATTTAATATTAGGAATTAATGTGGGAAGAGAGTTCCGTTACCAACATTGTATTACAGACAGTGGGTGTCATGCATAGATATGGCTTTTGCAATCAAAGACTGGTATTTGGTTTCAGTTATAACTCTTTGTAAGTTATATAACCTTTACAAATAAGCTTTACACCAGTGGTTCTCGAAGACTAGTAGTCCCTGGACCAGCTGCATCCTCTAGGATCCTGACTGGCATACAGAATTTTGGGCCTTAACCCCGTTTTCTAAGTTAGAAATTGGGGGAGAGGAGCAAGGCAGTTATAGAAATTGGGGCATCGCTGTTGTACACCAGGTAAATTTCAGGGGTTTTCAATCTTCAGTGAGGTTTACCACACCGTCTTCCTAGGCTAGGGTTTCAGTGAAGATGAAATGAAATGTGGCATATCATGGACAGTACCTGAACATTTTATTCATTATGGAACCGTTTTCATAATGCCATGTGTGAAAAGATAACTTCTTTCTCTGTATGTATTTTTTCACTCTATTTCTAAAGTTCAGATCCACTTTGATTCTGTGTGTCCTAGGGCTGAGGAGCCTGTGGAAGATGATAAAGAAAAGAAAGAACTTGGTTGTTTGACTGTAGAAAATGGAATTGCACCAAACCATGGGTGAGTGCTTTTTCTTTGTATTTTGTTGTTTTAATTTTGTTGTTCTGGGTGTGTGTGTGTGTGTGTATTGTAAATCAGATAATTTATTCAAAAGGGATATTTTGTCATGTCTATTTTTAACCTGTTGATTAAACATTTTGAGCTATAAGAATTGGTCACTGAATTTGGTTCCATTAGAATGTTCGGAGCCACAAGATAAGGTCTGATAAGAAAATTCTTATTTTCCTGTAATGTGGCCAGAAGACAGCTTTCTTCCTAAATGTGCTTGTTTGGGTCTATTAGGCACCAAGCAACCCTAGAGTACTGAGTTACTGGATCGGTTCTGTATGTTACCAGATTATCTACAATGAGTTCTTGACATGAAACTCAGGGGAACACAATAAGCGTTTTAAATGTCTTTTCTAGGCTGACATTTCCTCTGGATTCCTGCCTGAAGTACATGTACCCCCCGCCGTCCAGCACAATCCTCGCAAACATAGTCAACGCCCTGGCAAGTGTGCCCAAGTTCTACGTCCAGGTGCGTAGAGTGAAACCAGCGTTCCCCACAGGAAATGCATGAGGAACTTGACGTTTTATTTTCCATGCCAATTCTCAGAGGTTTCCAGAGAGTACTAGTTAGACTAATTCCGACAGGCATGGATATTGCAGTAGCTTAAAGATGTCATAACCAGTGCAGTCTGCTGTAACTATGCCACAGAGTAGGCGGCTTATAAACAACAGAAAATGATTTCTCACGTCTGGAAGTTCGAGATGAGGGTGCCAGCGAGGTTGGGTTCTGGTGAGGGCCCTCTTCGGGTGGCAGATGGCCTGGCATATGACCTACTTACTTCCCAGAGCCCCATCCCTTCCCCCCACCTCCTAATACCTTCACATTGGGGGTCAGGATTCAGCTTGTGAATTGGGGGTGGGGGGTTGCGTCACAGACATTTAGTGTATTTCAAATGGTAATGAAATATTACTGCATTCAAGAACAGGCTTTTATAAACTATGGCATAAGCAGCCCATTATGTTTAGTATTAATGCTAATAAACACAAGATAATTTGGGAAATGCAGTTTCTGGTAATTCTTGGTTACTGTAGCATACACCTTTAAGTAGAGATTCTTAAAGGAAAAGATGTAGTTGACCCCGTGGCAAAGGTTTGAAAGTATTGATAGTAACAGGATACTTTTTGAAGTACAGAATGTAGATAATGTTGATTTTGTTATTTTACTTCTCTGTTTCCTAATTTTACAATGATCAAGGGAGAAATAGCATGTGAGAAGATTTTGTATTGTAATAATGAGAATAACGTTTGCAGAGCTGACAAAATTTAGGAAGGCTGACCTGAGATACCCCAGGGCCTTGTTCCAGGCCTGTCCTGGGGTCATGAAGGTGAGAGGTCTGCCGGCCTCTGCACCACATTAATCAGTGGAGTCATCGCAGAGTTTTTAAGTACATAAAACGTGAGCTGACACCATTTTACTAAGCGGTTCTGAATGCTTTATCACTTTAAGGTGCTTCATCTTATGAATAAAATGAATTTGCCCACACCTTTTGGACCAATCACCGCACGACCTCCCATGGTAAGACAGCTCTTAGAATTTTCAAGATTCAAAACTGCTCCTCCAGGGGTGGGATTATTGAGACTAAATGCTCCAGATGCTGGGCCCTTGACCTCTCCTGTGCCCTGGAACTAAGGAGCAGGTACAGAGTCACTGTGAGGAGCATAAGGGTCATGTGGAGAATGGAGAGTGGGAGAGCCGCCAAGGAAGGCCGGCCCCCTGCAGAGCTGTTAGCCCTTTGATCCAGAGCAGCGTGCCCCTGTAGGATAATTACGTGGAGCCGACTTCCTTATCTCACCCCCTGCTGCGGTTTTGTGGCATATAAAGCTTTCCTTGCAGAAGAAAGGTTGCTAATATTTTAATTAGAATTTACCGTGCACATCTGTCAGGGATTGAGGTACTAGGCATCGTCTGCTCTGGAATGATTCTAGTTATTTTGCCACAGTCCTTTTCCAAATAACCACAATGAGAAATTATTTTCAGTGCTGACATTTACATAGAAAAACTTCCCGCCACCGCAGTGCCTGGCTCAGTGCAGGGGTATTAAGATTATGCCAACTGCAGTTAACAAATAAACTCAAGTCTTAGTCACTTGACGCAATATAAGCTACTTCTTGCTCATGTCAAGTTCATTCCAAAAATAGGGCAGCATGATGCTCTGCCCTACTGAGTCATTCAACAGACCTCGGTTGTCCCCACTGCGCGTGTTCCCACGTCGGTGAGGGCTTGTCGTGCAGCCTGCCGAGCACGAAGGAAGAGAAGTTCATGGGTGGAAGGTTTTCATGCCAACCCTTCGTTGGCTAAAACATTATTATTATTATATATTATTCCCTGGTGAACTCTTAACTGCCAGGGAAGTTGGAAATACTTGGTTACTTTTGCATACACCTTTAAGTAGAGACTCTTAAAGGTGTACGCCAGGTGCCCAGGAAGAAGCAGCACGTGTTTGCTCAGCTAGCCATCGGCCACGCAGGTGTCCCTCCGTGTGTGGAGTGTGTCCGAATATCACGAGCTACAGAGAGATGGGAATCGTGCATCGAATGGAGTAGTTTATCTGTTCTGGAAACATCATCGGTTTTGTTGTTGTTTAGTATGAAGACTACGTGCCCTTACACGCCCCTCTGCCCCCTGGGTCTCCTCGGCCCCCGGAGGAACCGCCTTTGCCGGACGAGGACGAGGACTTATCGAGTCAAGAGTCCGAATACGAAAGCAGCGATGAGGAAGACCGACAGAGGTCCGTGACTTCACATCATACTTGTTTAGATTCGAAGAGACACATCTGAGAAGAGATTCTCTTGCTCTTCAGAATTTTACTGTAATTCTTGGTAATTTGGGGACATTAGAATTTGTTCATCCCCAGCGCCAACCCCTCAAGCATATAGATAGTAGTTATACATTTTTTTTTAAGTCTCACCCAAGGATATGTTTATTGATTTTTTATTTTTTTTTTGGAGAGAGGTAGGGGTTGGGGGGAGAGGGGGAGAGAGAGAGAGAGAGAGAGAGAGAGAGAGAGAGAGAGAGAGAGAGAGAGAGAGAGAGAATTGATGTGAGAGAGAAACATGGATCAGTTAGTTGCCTCCTGTACTCGCCCCAGCCAGGAATCAAACTGACAACCTTTTGGTGTACGGAAATAATTTTTTCCTTTCCCTTCCCCCAAGGCAGAATGGCCAAACTAATGGAATTAGCAAATCTTCAGCCCAAAAGACCAAAAGCAACAAGACAGCGCCATGTGAGAAAAAGGCGAAAAATAAAGGACATGCTGACCACACCTGCGCCCGTCTCTCACAGGTAGTTGTGCTTTGGGTTATGGAATAAGGGTTCTGGAGGCGCTAGTCTGCTTGCGGAACTCACATTTCTTCAGTACGGTTGTGGCAGAGATGTCTGTTTGGAAGGGAGTTCTATGGATTTCAATACCTTACCAGGGGTCCTCAAACTTTTTAAACAGGGGGCCAGTTCACTGTCCCTCAGACCATTGGGGGGCCGGACTATAGTTTAAAAAAAACTATGAACAAATTCCTATGCACACTGCACATATCTTATTTTGAAGTAAAAAAACAAAACGGCACAAACACCCGCATGTGGCCCGTGGGCCGTAGTTTGAGGACGCCTGGCTTAGATTAAATTACTCTTAATTGCGATTTTAATTTCATGGAACTTTTCTATGTCAATTTCCCTTGAGCTCATAACTTCATAAATTGAGAAAGGCGTTTGTTAAAATGATCTTTTCCTCCATTTTCAGTAGTCCTCACGTACTGTCTCTCTCACTTGCTGAGTGACTATGCAATCTATCTAAACTAGGAACTTAATAGGACTCACAGTAGAACGTGTCAGGGTTTATGGAAGTAGTTAATGCAGGTTTTACTTGGTGAAATGCCTGTAGTGTTGAGTGCTTTGTCAGTGTTAGCTTTTAAAAGTACAGTAAACACGAAATAGTGTTTGCCAAGTAACGCTGTGATTGTTTGTGAATGCAGTTTACACCCGGTGCTGTCACCGTCGGATGTATTCGATCAACCACAGCCGGTTGGGAATAAAAAGATTGAGTTCCATATATCTACCGACATGCCCGCTGCATTTAAGAAAGATTTGGAAAAGGAAGATGATTTTGAAGAACAAAATCCTGGTAAGCACATTCTAGTTTTTTTTTTCCGTATAAAGGAATACTCTTTATTTTTTTATTGAATTTACTGGGGAGCCATTGGTTAAGTTTCAGGGGCACAATTCTATAATATATCATCTGTATATGGTTCACCGTGCCAAGTCAAGTCTCTTCCCATACATTTGTCCCTCCTTTACTCTCCTACCTCCCCCATCTCTGTTTCCCTCTGGTAATCACCTTACTGTTGTTTGTCTATGAGTTAATTTCTTTTTGTATTTTTTTTAATCCTTTCACCTTCTTTAAGGAATTTAAAGTAAATGCTCTTTATTTTATTTTTTCTTTATTGATTAAGGTATTACGTATGTGTCCTTATCCCCCCATTACTCCCCCCCCCTCACACTTATGCCCTCACCCCCCTGGTGTCTGTGTCCATTGGTTAGGCTTATATGCATGCATTCAAGTCCTTTGGTTGATCTCTCCCCCTTACCCCTACCCTTCCCTACCTTCCCTCTGAGGCTTGACGGCCTAATCCATGCTTCTCTGACTTTGGATCTGTTTTTGTTCATCAGTTATGTTGTTCATTATATTCCACAAATGAGTGAGATCATGTGTTATTTATCTTTCTCTGACTGGCTTATTTCACTTAGCATAGTTCTTTAAATGCGATGTAAACACGTTTCTCAGTCAGCGTTTGTGTTAGAATTATATTCCATACGTAACGTTTCTGTCTTAGTATTTGTGAACTATATGTAAAACATGCAGTCAGGGCTTCCCCAGTACCGTGGGATACTGTCCATTGTCACCCTTTTTATATACTTAGAACTGGTGCTTCGATGGGAATGTCACATTGCCGGTTGCGAGTAATGGACTCCAAGGTACACTGGAGTCTGGTTTGTACTGGTGTTCACACTGGAAATGCACTAGAAGGATTCTTATGCTGACTTATTTTTTCATTGCTCGTTAAGTGTGATGTTCAGTGGTTTTGTTAGTATGATCGTCGTGTTGGTTAGGACACAGCCATGTGACTACCTTGTGAGTAGATGCCTGCAGGCGCCAGTTCTGTTAGTACAAGTTTTTGTACCTTATGAAGACACTTCCATAGTCCTGCAAACCCTGAAATATTTACTGTCTGAACCTTGACAAGTAGACTTTGCCTTCCTGCTCTAAAGTAATGAGAAAAACACCAAAGGGCTTAGTGCCAAAGACGTCTTGAAAATTAAAAGTGGAAAACAGACCGTCTTGAAAGGAGGGGTTTTTAATGGCTCCTGTTGACCTTAACCCTTAGATTTACCTGCTGCCCAAGGCGATGCGTCCACTGTAGGATTTGGAAAGATCTTCCCCAAACCTAGCCAGAGCGTCGCGGAGGAGAGTAAGGAAGACTCGGACGAGACGCCGTCCGAGTGCATCTCCAGGCGGGAGCTGGAGAAGGGCCGGGTCTCCAGAGAAGGTAATTCCGTGGCAGGAACCAGCCTTGCTCCCTTTGAGGCTTTCAGATTGATCTAAAATATCTTAACTTTACTTCCTTGTTTTGTTTTAAATAAGAAATGGAAACGCTTTCGGTTTTCAGAAGTTATGAACCTGGTGAACCAAACTGTAGGATTTATGTAAAGAATTTAGCTAAACATGTTCAAGAAAAGGTAGGTCAAAATTTGTAAATTTTACGATTATTTTTTACGATTAATTTTTTGGGGGCTGGACTTCCTTACTTGTTTTTTTTTTTTTTTTTTCCTTATTGAAATTCTAGGACCTTAAATTTATTTTTGGAAGATACGTTGACTTTTCATCAGAAACACAACGGATCATGTAAGTGGCCGTCATATTCTCAGGGTTTTCTTTTCGCCGGTTAGGAAGTAACCCTGGTTCATCCCCGCGCCGGTCCCTTAGTGAGAAGCGGAGTCAGCAGGCTTCTTTGCAAACGGCAGGTCGTAACCATTCGGTGGTTTCATCTCAGTGCAGGCCACGTGGTCCCGTTGCAGCAGCTCAGGGATGCTTTTGGAGCGTGAAAGCAGCTACAAACAAGACCTAAAACTATTGGTGGCGAGTTCTAGTAAAATGTACTTTAGAGAAACAGCCTCATCACATACTCGGTCCCTGAGCAGAGGTTCGCCTGCACAGGAATCACCCAGCGAGGGTCTTGGTCCCTCCCCAGAGCCGGGGTTTCCGGACTGAGGCAGGGCCTGTGGCTTTGCATTCCTCTGAGCTCAGGGATGCTGCCAGCGCCGCTGGGGCCGAGTCCACCTGGCAAACCACTGTGGGTGCCTCGCCCTGTGGCCCACAGCAGTCGGGCACAGCTTCTCTCTCCCCGGCAGTCACTTCTCTGAACTGGACTGAGTCGAGCAAGGCTCCTATGAGAGCGTAACAGGGATATGCTTTGTAAATGATATAAAAGCCGATGTTTGCAGTTAGAATTTTATTCTTTGAAATTCCAGAATAGTTGGCTCCCAAGTCCATAAGACTGTTGGCCATGTAAACTAGAAGTAGAAGAGGTGAGGAGAGAGATTCTCAACTAGTTAATTTTGTTTTAAACTTCTTGAGCAACCAGCAGTTTCCAAGTCTAGTCTGGCCTTGTGTACCTTTTTAGATGGGTATGCACAGGTCTTAAAATTCTCCAGTATATGCATTAGTCCCCGATGCCTCCTCTTATTAGAATATCAAAAGGTTTTCTTGCTGGTCTTTTTCTTGTTTCTGCCTTTAAATCATGATAGTAAGAAACAGAAACAAATATTTTATGTGTATCGATATGTATGTACAAATGTGTGTATACATTCTTTTCTTCTATTTCCAGGATTGCTTGCATTTAGAGTTTCATGGGGAAAATAATTCTATATGGAGAAAGATGTACACGACAAAACGACAGATTAATAATTGTTCCCCATGGGACTTAGTCATGTGAATTGTAAAATATCACTGCATTTTTTCATGCTTTATATGATTTTCCTAGTCCTATAGACTCTCTAAATGGCAAGCAGTACTTCAGTTATAAGTTATAATCTGCTTTTTCTAAGGAGTCTCCAATATAGCTTTGTGTCCAAAATGTTAAAAAAAATACACTATGAAAGAGTGGAATTCTACACGTGGAATAACACATGTGTTTCGTCTTTCGGTCTCTGACTTGAGCTCAGTAAAACGACAGTGACGAAAGCACTGTCTCCGTGGGCATCCCTGTGAAGTGGTGATTAGTAGCATCTCTTCCTGCTCTGAAACCCTGTTCTTTTCTGGGGTTATGATCAGCCCTTCCGTTCTTGGTCAGATAGTTGTGTTTTGTCTCTTGGGTAATAGTATTGAATTGGTTGCGTGGGATTTTTAAAAAATAGAGATATGACATAACTTAAGAAATGTGCTGCATAGTTGCTAGTAAGGTATTTTTTAAATCACATAAATAGATTTCAGATAGCTAAAAAACATGTGTAAGCGCACCCTCAAACTTCTATTGTCTACTCATAGAATCAATTTTAGAACTGACTACAAAATACAGTTCTAGAAAGCGAGGAATTGATGTGCTAATGAGGTTGTATAGTTTTTTCGCTCTGAAATGGCAACATTCCCATTCATCTGGTCAACGTGGTTTGACGTTCTTCGACTCACGCCCGCTCGTTCTTCTGACCTCCAGGTTTGACATCCGCCTGATGAGGGAGGGCCGCATGAAAGGACAGGCCTTCATTGGGCTCCCAAACGAAAAAGCAGCAGCAAAGGCCTTGAAGGAAGCCAACGGATACGTTCTTTTCGGAAAGCCTATGGTGGTTGTATCCTTTTAGTCTGTCTGTTCCAAACTCGAGTTTTTAGGAGAAGAGTATAGTTGAAACTAATTTTTATCAACTTTTAGAAGACTTAACAACTGACATTCTACCTGGAGGTACTCGATCACAGACGTACTTAGCTGAGAGAGATGAGTGTTGTTTAGATGAACATCGGAAATGAAGGAACCTCAGCAGCAGCGTGAGGGTATGAAGACATAGCCAAGTCTAAACCTTTCTCTTACACAGCCCAACAGTGCGTGTGCACGCTGAGCCTGCGCCTGCAGTCCCCCGAAATTCCTTTAGGGTCATTAAAGAGATACAGTTCATTGTAGTTTTATCTTATATTTTATCGTATTGTAATTCTTATTTGCATTTAAGAATTTTAATAAACAAAATATACCATTGATTAATCACCCTGCTTTTAGTGAATGTAGTTTGCAAGTTATTAATCAGCGGGTTAGATGAAGGTCTAGGTGTGGAAGATACTGACTGGAGAGAAAGGTACATTTTTTACTTCTCCCCCAAATCATGGACAGCAGGTAGATAAAAAGTATTTAACAAATGTCTGAGAGTATAAAAATAAATATAAAAGATAAATTCAAAAACTGTACTTCTACCCTGAATTAGAAAGTTCCTGATAATTAGAAAAGATTGCTTCCATGTTTGTAAAGGAAACCTTAATTTTAAATATTAGCAATTCGCTCGATCTGCTAGACCAAAACAAGATTCTAAGGAAGGAAGAAGGAAGTGATAAGAATCGGTAAAGGTAAGTGTGGGCAGGAATGAATGAAGGAGAAGACTTTGAGATTCTGCCACCTAAACTCTTACGGAGGCGGGCTCTGTCGTTCCCCGCCCACCACACCTGTCTGCCTCGGAGCTGGCAGAGCAGTAACTCAGTGAAAGCCCTCAGTCAGGGCCATGCAGCCATCTCTCCATCTCTGTCTCTGTCTCACTGTGCAGTTAATTCACAATCAACTTCAACATTATAACTACAGAATAAAGCCTGTTTGTATATAAAAGTTATATTTGGAAAATGGGTTTTGTAAGGGGAGTGTGTGTCAGATTGCCAGAGTTTCTGTTCAGGAGGTCTGGGGTGGGAACCTTGGGAAACCAAGAAACCAGCTCTCCTCCCCCACCTGCCCCCCAGTTTTTCTGTGACGGGGTGTGTGGGCCAAGCCAGGACAAATCAATCATCCTTGGTGGGCCTGAGCTTTTGCATTACTAATTACTAATTGAACACTTAAGAGAAATACATACGTGTCTTTTGTGGAATGAAATCTTTTGTCTTTCAAATATGTAATTCTAATGCACATTCAAGTAATTTTATTATTAAAAATGGTAGAATTATATTTCCAACTTTAAAGTTGTGTTACATTGATGAAAGAAAAATGAATGGAAATATATCCTTTTTTACTTTTATTTAAAATATTTCTGCCTTTGTATACTGGAAGAACATGAAGTAAATGGGTCAAAATTACTGGTGTTAAGCTGAAAAAGTTATTTAACTTAGAGAAAATTTTGCTTCATGTTTATTCCTTTTATGAGAAACCTTAAATATTTGAATTTTGTTTTAAAACATCCATAGTCAGAAGTCCTGCAAATGCCTTAGTGGAACAGTTAACAGGAAACAACATTTAGTGTGTGTTTTCAAAAATCATTTCTATGTAAACATGTGGAAAGTGAGAAGAAATTAAACTGCAACCCGCTGTTCTTCTTTAGAAGCATTCCTGCGTAAATACCGCTGTAATGCTGTCATGCAGTGTATCCTTTCTCGTATCCTTTTGGGGGCAGTGCTTTTGTTTTTGTTTTCCTTAGAGATGTTTTGTCCCTCCCGCCCATGGGTCCAGAATAAGCAATACTTTTTTGCAACTCAAAAGAAATATTTCTAAATATCAGTGTTGATTGAACCAATCTTTTATGGGTTTGTTTAGATGTGCTGCTAAATTTTCTAGACTTTCCTTTAGGTTACGTAATTTTTTCAGGGAAAGTTAGTGAATCAGGTCAATTTATTTACTTGTAGAATGTACGTATTTACTTTAATACAGAATTTAGCCCTTTTTCTTCATTTATGTAATTTCTAGATCAAATTCAGTAACATGTGTTCTGTTTTCTGACATACTAAAGGCCCGGTGCATGGATTCGTGCACTGGCGGGGTCCCTCAGCCTAACCTGCAGGAATCAGGCCAAAACCGACTCTCCAACATCCCCCAAGGGGTCCTGGATTGCAAGAGGGTGGTTCTTGGGTGATGCACCCCTGAACTGGGCTCCTTCCTCTCTGGTTCCGGGTGCGTCACCCGAGAACTGCTGCTGCCATGTGACTGCAGCTCAGCAGCTCCTGCATTGAGTGTCTGCCCCCTGGTAGACAGTGTGCATCATAGCTACTGGCCAGTTGGCCAGTCGCTTAGGCCTTTTTATATATAGATTTAGTTTAGGTATTCTGTATAATGTGTTGTAAAATT
The DNA here is from genome assembly GCF_951640355.1 of Cnephaeus nilssonii. Lineage (NCBI taxonomy): Eukaryota > Metazoa > Chordata > Mammalia > Chiroptera > Vespertilionidae > Cnephaeus > Cnephaeus nilssonii. The sequence goes on from NC_137092.1 coordinate 3,733,122, forward strand.
TGGATGAGGAAATGTTTTTTTCTTTTATTTTAAGAATTCAAATATTAAAATATATTAGCTAGGTAAAAAATAGCATAACTAGATTCCTATTTAAATTCCAAATAAGAGTAGCAGACCTCACATTTGAAGTGTTGTTGAAATTTCCTTTGAGACAGACAGCAAGTAGGAATATCTTTTTCCTCTTTCTTTTTCTAAACCAAACAAAACGAAAGCAAGAAGAAAAGTGTAACAGAGGTGGAAGACAGAATGTTGACTCAGGGTAGCACATTAAGTGGAGAGAAATAGTCCCGTGGATATGTCAGAACAGTGGTTTCCAGACTAGCTCATGACCAGGATTACCCAGAACTGAGTCTCAGACTTGATTGCACACTGAAATAACCTGGGAAACTTTTAATGTATTGATTAAAAAACAAAAACAAAAAACACTAAAAAAATCTACTGATGCCTGGGTTCCTCCCCCAGAGTTTTGACTTATCGATCGGGTATGCAACATAGATTCTGGGATTTTTCAGACCTCCCTAAGTTTTGACTCTAATATGTAACCAAAGTTGAGAACCACCTAGGAAGGATTTTTAGACTGAAATTCCTGAACTGGGTCCTAGAACTAATAAATCAAATCTCTGGGAATCGATGAATAATCTAATTTGAAAGGTTCCTTCCCTTAGTATAGTTATAAGGACTGACCAGTGTGGATATGAATTTGTGAGATTAAAATGGTTAGCTACCTAATGTCACCTACCCATCTACCTTTCTAGGTAGGAAAATAAAGGTTGGTTGGTGCCTGTACATTTCCTTCTTGCAAATCCTGCTATTCTTAGTCCTCTGAAAACAATTCAAACATCTGTTAGTAATCACTATCATCCTAAGAGTGCAAAAAATTATAGATATTGAAATTGCTTTTTTTCCCCCAATAGGGAGTTAAATGTTTTATTTTTTAATGTTATAAATTAGTTTCTTTATAAGCTGTTTTTTAGACAAAATGTTGTACTGACATGATTCACTAATTTTCTAAGTATAAATATTTTACCTTTTATTTATTTTTAAACTAATGAACTGCTTTATACTCATTACTGCTTTCAATGAATTTTTATGGTATTTTAGGTTCCTTTTGAATTCCATGTCTTTCCTGGGTTTTGCACCTTTGAGAAGAAATTGACCATCTGGGCTATGGAACTGTGCGTAACAGCTTTTAAAGTATATTTAAAAATTAAGTGTATTTGCACTTAAATTAGTTTATTGGACATACATTATGTGCATTTTAATCAGCTTTCTATATAATAAATTATTTTTTTCACTAAAATAATCTTAATTTTAATGTTTTACATAGCTAGGAAAGTATGATGGTGGTTTTACAATATTAAATTAAATTGTATTTTAATATTACAAATAATGTCCCTTTTTAATTCCTACCTGCATACCAGTGCACTTACTTGCAAAATTTTCTTTAATAGGAGTTTTGTTTGTCTGGCTATGAGTTGTGTGTGTGTGTGTGTGTATGCGCGTGCGCGTGTGTTTCCAGTTTAGGGAATTTGTTTAGTCTTTGATTTTTGTGCCGCCATAATCTGTTAGAATATCATTCAAAAGGTACAAATGTTTCCCATATAAAATTCCCTTCCCTTGGTGAAATTAGTTTCAGCTGTAGGTAAGTAGGAAAACTTTCATATACAGACATATCTTACAGATATTACAGTTTGGTTCGAGATCACCACAATAAAGCGAGTCACAATTTTTTGATTGTCCAGTACCTGTAACAGTTATGTTTATACTGTAGCCTATTAAATATCCGATAGCATTTTGTCTAAAAACCCCAATACACATACCTTAATTTACTAATACTTTATTGCTGAAAAAAAAATGCTACCATAGTCTGAGCCTACAGTGAGTTATCTTTTTTTATTTGCTGGTGGAGGGTCTTACCTTGATTATTAATGAGCAATAATATTTTGAAAGTAATCTTTTCTACTGAGCAGTAGGCCTCAACAGTAGGCTTACAGTGTTTAGTAAGCCATGTTGTAAACAGATGTGCTGTTCCGTTTTTAGAGCCCGGCAGAGTAGATTTAGCATAGTCCTTAAATGCCGCAGGGCTTTCAGAATGGTGAATGTGCACTGGCTTCAACTGAAAGCCACAGCTGCATTAGCCCCTAACGAGAGAGTCAGCCTGTCCTTTGAAGCGCTGAAGCCAGGCATTGACCTCTCCTGTCCCGCTATGAAAGTCCAGTGGCATCTCCTGTCCAGTGTCACTGTTACCTACACTGAAGCCTGTCGTCGAGTGTGGCCACCTCCATCACCTTGGCTAGCTCCCTGGCCGACTTCCTGCAGCTTCTGCATCGGCACCCGCGGGTCACCCGCCCTTTTGTGTTGTGGAGACGCCGTCTTTCCTTAAAGCGCGTGACCCAGCCTCCACCAGCTCCAGACTTGCTCCTGCGCTTCCTCACTTTCCCCACCTTAGAACTGACGAGAGCTGGGGCCTGGCTCTGGATTAGGCTTTGGCTTAATTAGGTTGTGGTAGGTTTATCACAGACCGTTAAAGTTTCCTCCCTATCAACAATGAGACAGTTCTGCTTTCTTGTCATTGTGTGCTCAATGGAGTAACACTTCTCATTCCCTTCAAGAACTTTTCCTTTGCTTCCACAACTCAGCTGTCTGGTGCTGGAGGCCTAGCCTGTGGCCGTCTTGGCTGTGGACATGCCTTCCTCACTAAGCTTACTCCTCCTTAGCTTTGACTTAAGAGTGAGAGACGTGTGACTCTTCCTTGCACATTAACACTTAGAGCAGGGGTCCTCAAACTACGGCCCGCGGGCCACATGCGGCCCGTCGAGGACATTAATCTGGCCCGCCGGGTGTTTTTGCCGCCGCTGCCTGTCCTGCTTAGCAGCTGACTTAGCAGTGTGCATAGGAATTTGTTCATAGTTTTTTTTTTAAACTATAGTCTGGCCCTCCAACGGTCTGAGGGACAGTGAACTGGCCCCCTGTTTAAAAAGTTTGAGGACCCCTGACTTAGAGGCTACTGTAGGGTTATTGATTGGTCTCATTTCAATACTGTTGTTTCAGGGAGTAGGGAGGCATGAGGAGAGGGGGAGGCAGGGAACGGCTGGCTGGTGGAGCAGTCAGAACAAACACAACAATAACAATATCTGATATGTAAACTCTGATTACCAAACATTTGTTTTCCTTCTACAAGGGCTCGGATGAGTGTGAAGCAGTGAGATACCTCAGTGTTTGTTCCCTTTAAGGAGTCTGCCTCCTGTTAGTAACATGAACTGTCAGTGTGATCCTGGTAAGTCAGTCATCAGACAGAAGGCACAGCATTCAGGTTGCTGTTTTAGGTGAATCAGAAAGTATTTACTGTGCAAATAAGACTCCTTCAAAATCAATATGAAGAGATACTAAGGCTTTCAGAGGGAGTAAGGGAACAGAATCAATAGCTGATGCGCGCCTAACATTCACCAGATGCTGTGCTGAGTGCTTAGATGTTGTAATTATTTGATGTTTACCATCCCATAAGAAAATACGTCCCTCTGTGAGTAATGGAGTTTTTAAGTAAACTCCAACTGTAAGTTAAGACATTTTGTTTGTTCCATTTAATTTCCCTAACTCATGCATATACAACAAAAATAGTGACCTCAGTAGGATTGTTCAGTAGACATGAGAGCAGACCGGTGTGTTAGGCACGTAAGAGATAGAGCTGATGCCTCTTAGGAGGAATAGAGTTCCCACCCAAGAACTTAAGCAACTGACATTTGTGGAAGCAAGCTGTATAGAGGCACAGCAGTCACAAAGAGAGCTGGGGGGCAGGGGGGGGGCCACGCGGGAGGATCTCAAATACACAACTGAGACTCAGCAGCATGGAGAAAGTGCCAGGAGGAGAGGCCTGCACCAAACAAGCTGAGCTCTAAGGCCAGGGGGAAGGTAGGAGGTCAAACAAGACTTAGAACATCTAGGATAATATATAAACATCGAAATGGAGATTGCATCTACACTTACCAGTAGTTAATATACCAGGGTCCTTGAAAATCCCAGAATACAGAAGAAAGTTTGAGCCACAGATTATTTTATTACCTGAAACTTTTCAGAGCTTAGACAAAAATAGATACAGAGAACAGCATTACGTATTTATGGAGGCACTGACTGCCTCACTGTGGAAGAAAAAGATGAAAGGAGAATGAAGTTGGAGTGGGCAGCGCTGTATGTATTCTATTTTTCTTTAAAAAGGATGTTTGAAGAATATCTTGGCAAAATGTTAACATTTATTAAACCTGGGTCTTGGGGCACGGAGTCTTTTTTTTTTTAATTACATCTTTCTGTATGACAAATATATCACAACTAAAATGAAAATAAAACAAAATAGTGGCATACCTCTAAACCAGTTTCTCAGCTATTTTTTAAAATTACTGTCCCTCCCAAAGGAGCATTTTTAGACTTTTTTAATGAACCTACACGAAATTTTAAAATCACAGCACACTGTATGTCTGCCTGTAAACTGTGTGTGTATCTGTCCTGTGATAAAAGGAAGATTTTTCTTCCTCCCTCACCGGAGAACGAAACAATGGCGAATAGTTTGGAAGACATGTGGTTCTGTGCCGTTAAACAGTAACATCATACAAAGTGTGTCCTTTGACCTCAGCCAGATTAAACCAGATAGCAAGTAACAGGAAAAAGGAAAACTTCAAATTTCCTGGATATTAAATAACACATTGCTAAATAACAAATAGAGCAAATCAGCATTCTTAAGGGAAATTAGAAAATAATTGAATTTGAATGAATGAAAATATAGCAAAAATTGGTGAGGTACAGCTAAAGAAGTTTTTAAAGGGAATTTGCTTATGTTAGAAAAGGATAAAAACAACAGATTGATGATGTACATTCGACTTTAAGGAACTAGAAAGTGAATAAATTAAACCCAGAGCAAGCAGGAAAAGGAATAACAGTAATAAGCACAAACCAATACTTTGTAAACAGAAAATATCATTGTAAACAAAACTAGTTCTAGCCAAAGAAAAATAAGAGAAACCCCCTGCCCCCCTCCAAATTGTACGAATATAATACTGGAATTTGAACAAATTTGTTTTTATAAATTTGACAACTTCAATGATATGGACCAATTTCTTGAAAGTGAAAAACTACCAAAGCTTATTCAAGAAGTAGGTGGCTTGCACAATCCTTTATCTATATATATAAAAGCCAAATATGCAAAGTGTCCCCTCAGGAGTTCGCTCGCTCGCTTTGACATGCGCTGACCACCAGAGGGCGGTGTGGATTGAAGGGAAGCCCTGGCCAGCAGCCACTAGGGACCCTACCCGTGCACAAATTTCATGCACTGGGCCTCTAGTTGATAATAAAAAATGAAAACTTAGTCCTGGCCGGGTAGCTCCAGTGGTTAGAGCATTGTCCTGATTTGCCAAGGTTATGGGTTTGAACCCCAGTCAGGGCACATACAAGAATCAACCAATGAATGTATAAATAAGTGGAACAATAAATTGATGTTTCTTTTCTCTTTCCCTCCCCTGTCCCATCCTATCTCTAAACTCAATGAAAATTTTTAAAAATGAAAAATAAGTGGAGATAATGTATACATGTGTCAAAAGACTCATAATTATTGCCCAGCCAGTGTGTTAATCTATGTATAAACGTGGTTCAATTCCAGGTCAGAGCACATGCCCCAATTGTGGGCTCGATCCCCATTGTGGGGCATGCAGAAGGCAGCCAATCAATGATTCTCATCATTGATGTTTCTATCTCTCCCTTTCCCTTCCTCTCTGAAATCAATTAAAAAAAATATATATATATATATATACACACACACACACACACACACACATAAATAAAAGCCTAAGTGACCATTAGAACAGAACGACTAGAAAGACTGTTCGACCAGTTGCTATGATGTGCACTGACCACCAGGGGGCAGACGCTCAACACAGGAGCTGCCCCCTGGTGGTCAGTGTGCTCCCACAGGGGGAGCGCTGCTCAGCCAGAAGCCGGGCTCACAGCTGCGAGTACAGCTGCTGCAGCAGGAGCCTCTCCCGCCTCCACAGCAGCGCTACTGAGCAGCGGCAGCAGGCCCAGCAGGCTGGGATGAACACAAGTGGCGCGGTGCCCGGCCCAGGCTCAGGCTTCTCCCTGGCCGCCTGCTACTTGAGCCCTGAGGGGTCCCAGATTGCAAGAGGGTGCAGGCCAGGCAGAGGGATCCCCCCACCCCTGCACACGAATCCATGCACCAGGCCTCTAGTATGTATGTAGACTCATGATTGTTAAAATGTTGACTAAAAATTTATTCTTTCCCATTCAAAAATTCTATTTTGTTGATGTTGCCAAACTGAGATTTATTTGGAAAATGAACGAACTAGAATAACTAGCACAATTTTGAGAAAAACAAACTGGATGACTTAGATTACCTAATTTTAAGACTCATTTTAAAGCTCTGCTCTATAGGAGTCCCTGAGGGAGAGAGAAAGGGACAGAGAGTACTTGAAGAAATAAAGGCTGAAAACTTCTCAAATCTGATGAAAGTCATGCATATAAACATCAAGGAGCTCAACAAATTTCAAGTAGATGAATTCAGAAACCCACACTGACACACATTATAATTAAATTTTATAAAAGACAGAATCTTGAAAGCAGCAAGCAAGATAAGTGAATTGTCACATATAAGGGATTCTCAATAAAATTACCAGTAAATTTCTCATCTGAAACCTTGATCCGAAGCCAGTAGACTAATTAATATATTCAAAGTGCTAAAAGAAAAAACCATCAAGGAACCCTATACGTGGCAAAACTTCTTCAAAATTCAGAGAGAAATAAGACATTCCCAAATAAACAAACCTGCACTGGAAGAAATGCTTAAGGGACTCTGGCAGCGTGAAATGAATGGACACGAGACAGGAGCTCAAAGCCATCTGGAGAAATTCAGATCACAATAAAGGAAATAATGGGCAATAACAAGAGCTAGGATTACTGTAACAGTGGTTTATAACTACAGTTGTTTTCCACATTATTTAAGAGGCATACATTAAAAAAAAAAATAGCCCATAAGTTAGTATTGTAACTGGTTTGTAACTCCACACATTTTGCACATAATTTAAGAGACTAATGCATTTCAAATATGTGTGGGGCACATAACGTATAAAGGTGTAGTTTGGGGACTTCAGCAATGAAAGGAAGTGGGAAGAGACCTGTAATGGCCGTTCTGCTATGTTGCTGAAGTGCAGCTGGCATAGATTCCAAATACAGTGTGACCGTTTAAGGATGTGAACCCCCTGGTACCTACAAAGAAAACAGCTACCGAATATACACAAAAGGAACTGAGAAAGTAATTAAAATACTTCACTACAAAAAAACACCACACACACAACTAAACATAAGACACTACATTGGGAAATGAGAGACCAAAAAGCTATCATGCATATAGAAAACAAGCAAAATGAAAAAAGTAAGTCCCTCCTTTTCAGTAAGTTTTAAGTGTAAATTAATTGCTCTTCTATTTAAACACAGATATTAGGAAACGCAGTAAAAACACATGGTCAAACTATATGCTGTCTACAAGACTCTTAGATCCAAAAATAAAAATAGATTTAAAGTGAAAGGATAGAAAAAAAAAAAGTTACATGCAAGTAGTAAGCAAAGAAAGCAGGGTGGCTATACAGACAAAATAGACTTTAAATAAAAAAGATTGCAAGAGAAAAGACAATAGGTATTAATAAAAGTTTCAATAGAGCAAATGGATGTAACAATTATAAACATTTACACAACTTATAACAGACCATCAAAATGTATGAAGCCAAAATGAACAAAATTGAAGGGAGAAATAGATATTTCTACAATAATAGTCGGAAACATCAGTACCCACTCATAAGGGATAAAATCCTACCTAATAATAGACAAATATGCAAATTGACCGTACCTTCACTATGCCCACGATTGGCCAGGAGGCATGGGGGGGCGGGACTCGGGGTGGCCGGGGTAGCTGATTGGGCCGGCGGGACACTGAGCTGCGTCGCCAGCAGCGGCACGAGCTCAGCGTCTGCGCCATGGCTGTGCTGCGGCACAGAAGGGGCCTCTGGGGCAGCGAGCTGACATCCCGCCGCGCGGACCATCAAAAGCGGGGGAGCTGAGTGCCTGTCCGCTCAGGCAGCAGGCCTTTCAGAAGCCTCCGCTGCGCCGGAGGCTTCTGAAAGGCCTGGTGCACCAGCGGACAGGCACCCAGCTCCCCACAGTCAAAAACAAAAGCATGGGAGCTGGATGCCTTTCCGCTCAGGCACCAGGCCTTTCAGAAGCCTCCGGTGCCTGGTGCACCAGCGGACAGGCACCCAGCTCCCCTGTGATCGAAAGGGAAAGCATGTAGGGCACCCTACACGTGCATGATTCAATCATGCACTGGGCCTCTAGTGAGAAAATAAGGAAGGGAATAGGGGACTTAACATCATAAATCAACTAGATCTAACAGACATGCGCATAACACCCTACCCAACAATACCACCATACATGTTCTTGTCAAGTACACATGGGATATTTTCCAGGACAGACTATATATCAAGCTACTAATTATTCAAAGTATTTTTAATGTATTCAAAGAATTTTCAATGAGATTGTGTTAGAATTCAATAACAAGGGAAGCCGGAAAATTCACATTCCTATTGAAATGGATGCATTCTTGAACAATCAATGTATCAAAGAGGAAATCACGTGGGAAATTAGAAAATATTTAACTGAAAACAAAAACAAAATGTACCAAATGGTAGGATGAATTGATAGTGGTGCTAAGGGGAGAATTGACAGTTATAATTACTTACAAATAATGAAGACCTCAAGTCAGTAACCTAATTTGCAACTTAAGGAACTAGAAAATGAAGACGTAACGAAACAATCTTAGAAGAAAAGAAACGATAAAGATCAGAGTAGAGATCAATGAAACAGAGAAAGAATAGAGACAAATCAATCAAACGAAAAGTTGACTGAAAGAAACAACAAAATTAACAAACCTTTAGCTAGATGGACAAAGAGAAAAAGACCCAAATTACTGAAGTCAGAAATGAAAGTGGGGACATTGCTGCACAGTCTACAGAAATGAAAAAGAATTATAGAGAGTACTATGAAGTGTTCTACACCAACAGATTAGATACCTAGATGAAATGGACATCTTCCTAGAAATGCAGACCCTTGACTTCCTACATCCCAAGAGAAAGCAAATGTCACATAGACTGTCTTTTGAATCAAAGAGCGTTAGGGAACTTAATGGTTGTATCAGAAAAGAATAGGTTAGTTACAAAAACTACAAATCCTCAGTGGCTTATAGTAACCACGACGTATGTCTTATTATGCTCATCGTCGATCAACAAGGGCACTGACCCTTCATCTTAGCCCAGTGATGGGCAACCTTTTGAGCTTGGTGTGTCAAACTTCGCCAAAAAACTGAGTATAACTTGGGTAGTGTGTCACTTTGAGGAAAAAACATTATTTCGCGATATTTATAGTTTAAATAACATAAATGTATAATTGTTATATATAATTGTATTTAATAAACCTCAGCGGCCGCGTGTCATCAGAAATGGCTACGCATGTCAGTGCTGACACGCGTGTCATAGGTTCGCCATCACTGTCTTAGCCACTTCCCAGTTGGCCACAAAACTCCCTTTTGACACAAGATTTAACAAAGAGGCCTCAAAGTCCAACATATTCCTCCTGCTTGCATTTCACTGCCAAAGCCAATCACATGGACACTCCCCAACTCAACAGGACAGGAGCGTCTAATTCCCCCGAGGGAAGGAGCACTGAGTAGGAACAAGAAAACATTCTGTGGGTGCGAATGAGATCAAGTGCTAACGGGGGAATTAATTCTGTGCAGAGTAAAAATTTGAAGAAACAAAAAATAAGAGGCTAACCCTCACTCTGCAATCTTCTAAACGTATTACTGAAAGGTTAAAGCCGGCCAGGCTGAATAGCCACCTCAGCCTGTGAATAAAGGAAAACTGAATTTGTTTAAGGAAAAAGGGTTTGGGGACGGGGCCATTGAAAGGGAAGGGCTCCACAGCACTGAGCCGAAGGGTCCTGGGCCCACGATGGCAGCAAAATATACTTAGGAGAGTGCAACAGGGAAGGGCTCAGACGCAACGGAGAGCCCAGGCGGGGCTGCTGTGGCTCCCTGGGCAGTCAGAAAAGGGGGCCTTGGACATGGGGTCAGGGGGTGAGCCCGGGACGAGCTGCCGCTGCCCATTGCTCCCCTGGTTGCAAGCCTCGTGGGGTCCCTTGGAGATTAGGGGATACGTGCCTGTGGTTCAAGGAACGGGGGAAGGCTTGCTCCTTTGTCCTGAGAGTCTCTCCCTCTTGCAGGTGGAACCCTTAGGGGAGGTCTCAGAGGAGGGTCTAATAGAATATTCATCAGCTTTGCAGGTGAGCTCTTCCAGGGCATGGTCTCTGACTGGTCGGCACCAGGGCGGGGTCATTAGTGTAGCTGTTTTGGGGCAGCCACTGCATCACTTGTCTGGTTTTGCTGCTTTTCTGAGCCTGGAGCTGAAACACAACTGAGGACGAGCTGTTATCTCTAGGGAGGAGAGGGCAGGGGTCTAAACCGCATGGCCAGCGATATGAAAAGTCAGGCTGTCCTAACCACGTGGGCAGCCACACTCTAGGGCAGCGGCCGCCAACCGGTGGTCTGCGGACCACTGGTGGTCCGTGAGGTCCGAAAGGTTGGCGACCGCCGCTCTAGGGGAGGACAGGTTACCCTGGGGAGGGGGGCAGTTCTTGTGTTCCCAGTTTTGCCCCTTGCTGGGCACCCAGGGCAGAAGTTTCTGTACCTGGCCCATGGTCCTTGCTCTGCTCACGTCTGACTAACAGTTACTACTAGCCAAACAAACGTCCAGATTCCAAAATCCCTTCACATGCAATCCTCTCTTCGTTTTCTAGGGCACCCAGCCACAGACTGATCGCCTGGGGGACCAGCTCCCTATGGAGTCACACTGTTTGGTTTTGATTCTCAGTCTGAACACTTACTGAAATTTGACCAAATGACTTAATGTCTCAGTAATTAAAACGGTACAAGCATAGCTCGCTCTTGCATTTACACACGTGTGAGAAATCAAAGCGATACTACACGGAAATGGCACGCAGTAGCATTGGATGCGTGTTGCTAGCTGTTTGTAGTTATTTTTGAGTATTTGACATATACTGTGATTCCCATTGGATAAATGAGGATCGACATGTAATGTACAGACTTCATGGTTTTTTTCCAGGCTCACCGAGCCGATGGCAAAGCCTGCATTCAAAATTAGATTTTTAGTTTAGAGACTTTGTTTACATTCTAGTCACACTTATGTTACATAACTCATTTAACACAATGATATTCTAATCTGTCTGTAAGGGTGTGTTTTTTTTTAGCAATCCTCCCCGCCCCCCCCCCCCCCCCCCCCACCCACCGCCAATGGATTAATATAAACCACTCAGAAAAGCAAGGGTTGCTGAGATTGGGAGAGGCTCCAGAGGAAGAGAAAGGAAGGACAAAATGAAAGCAAACTGGCAGAGGAATCCGGAGAGGCTGCGGGCTGGAGGGGGTGGGGCCAGGGAGGGGAGCCCAGGCCGGCTTGGAGACAGGCCTGACCTGCTGCCAGGTGGGGCTGAGGCTAGACCGGGTACCACGTGGGTTTGGAGAGCTCAGCAGGGTCCTCAGAGCAACCACGGAAAGGAAGAGGCTTAGGGGCAATTCATAAAGTCTAAAATGCAGCATTTTTTCCCTAATTGAAGAGAAAAAGAGAACTGTTTGTTTCCTTAATTTGTACCCTTGAAAAGAGACTGAATGGAGGATTTGTGAGATTGCTGGCTTACAGAAGTTGACGTGGTAAGTTATTTTACTGTTTGCTTTTTTTACTATCATATAATACCTTCCCCCCTTTTTGTCTTGAAATGAGTGGCTTCTGGCATGGGATTCGATAGAGTTCAAAGTGGCACAATCTATTTTAGGTTTGTTGACAACTCAAGTTTCAGTGCCCAGCAGCACAAAACGTACAATTTAGATCTGAAATGCGTCGGAACCTTCACTCAAAATGTGGCGCTCCCTGCAGAGAGCTGTAGGCAAACTTGACTGTCTGCCTGCTCTTCAATAACCTTCCCACGTGACTTACTATCCTGATCTCAGGTGCATTTCTCTTGCTTTTATTTCTCCTTTCTTTTGGTAGAGGGAGGGCTCATAGGCGACAGGGTATTGTTTTAAGAAAATTGTACATGAGATTCCATGAAAAACTTAGAGGGGTTGTGACTATCTTTAGAAGAGAAACCATTACCTTGACCTATTACTACCTACGTTCTAGAACACTGAAAACTGGGAAAACAGAAAAATATAAAAACACCTGGAGAGAAATACCAGTGATGAAATAACAGACATAGATGTGACATTGGAGGTATTTCTGTTAAAATTTTTAATGATGCTTTTATTAAGTTACTTGCTATAAAGATATTAAAGAGCATCTAGACTGACTACAAATGACAAGAGTAGAAAACTTTCTGTTCTTGGTTAATGCTAATTCATGTACATGTTAAAATATATATTTGTATCTGTCTGAGACGTGAGACTGCTGGGGATAGGGGTAAAGAAAAGGCACACTCACACATGACTTCCTAAGACATTGCGTTAAGCACATGATTTGATGGAGAGGCGAAATGTTCTGTTTGCTTAATTCATAGACATTCAACTGCCAAAGAGTTTCTTAAATCTTAGTGCATAAATTTAAGTAACTGAAAAATTAGGGCTAGGGGTAACAATTTTTTAATATATATATACTAGTAGCCCGTTTGCACGAAGATTCGTGCAATAGACCTTCATTCACCTGGCTGCCTGCACCAGTTTTCTGCCGGCACCGGGGACCCAGGCCTTGGCTGTGGCCACCGCCTTCTGCCTTCTTTCAGGGTTGGGGCTTGGCCCCGGGCGGCAGCCTTGGGCTCGGCCGCACCCAACATCCCTGCTAAGGATCGCAGGAGCCGACCCCCACTGGTTTCCTGCAATCCGTGTAGGCTCCCCGCTGGTGCCCAAGGCCGGGAAAGCCTCCGCCCGAGGCTTTCCCGGCCTTGGGCTCGGCGGCACCCAGCGTCCATGCTACCGACCGCAGGAGTCGACCCCCAGTGGTTTCCTGCGATCCGTGCAGGCTCCCCGCTGGTGGCTGGTGCCCAAGGCCGGGGAAGCCTCCGCCCCAGGCTTTCCCGGCCTTGGGCTCGGCCGCACCTAGAGTCCCTGCTACGGATCGTAGGAGCCGACCCCCTGGTCGTTGCCTGCGATCCATGCAGGCTCCCTGCTGGTGCCGAAGGCCGGGAAATCCTCAGGCGGCTTTCCCGGCCTTGGGCTCCGCCACACCCCAATGTCCCTGCAACGGTTTCCTGGTGGGCATGGTTGGTGGGCGTGGCTTGGACGTAACGAAGGTGCGGTCAATTTGCATATTTGTCTATTATAAGGTAAGATTTTATTTCAGAGAGGAAGGAAGATGGAGAGATAGAAACATCAATGATGAGAGAGAATCATTGATTGGCTGCCTCCTGCATGCCCTACACTGGGGATCCAGCCTGCAACCCAGGCATGTGCCCTGACCTGGAATCCAACCTTTACTTCTTGGTTCATAGGCTGACACTCAACCACTGAGCCCCGCTGGCCAGGCCAAAGGCAACATTCTGACTATGAATTTAGTTGGTTCTGCTTGTTCTTTTCCTTCTATCTGTGAAGGGCATCGGAAATAAAATCAAATGCTAAGTAAATAACATATGACTCGGGACTCCTTTTTATGTATATAAAGTGCCAGATGTTACAAAGGCTGATATTCCCTAATAAAGAAAACATTAAGGCTCTCAGAGGTCAGCTGGATTCTTTTCCTGAGCAATCTCATGGTTTATTGATAATACCTTTCAGATTATGAGTAAACATTTTGTGCCCCGAGTATTTGCTCGTGTGAACATTAACTTTGTAAACCACGCTTCTTGCAGGAATATAAATAGTTGCTGGAAAGAACCCTGACAACAGCCGAGCAAGATGAAGTTCTTGCTGTTGCTCTCAGCCCTGGGGTTCTGCTGGGCTCAGTACGCCCCCAACACCAAGCCTGGGCGCACCTCCATCGTCCACCTGTTTGAGTGGCGCTGGGCGGACATCGCCCTTGAGTGTGAGCGGTACTTGGGCCCCAAAGGATTCGGAGGGGTGCAGGTGGGTATGGCTCACGGTGTACACCGTGGGGTTGGCGGGGCTTTAGAGCAAAAGGTCTCCTCTGTGTCTGCGAAGCTCAGAAATTGTATTTCATATGCCCTCCAAAGAGTATTGTTAGCAGCGTTAGGTTCTGTTTCTGGTATATTCTCTCTTCAGTGGGATATCACCAATAGACTGTTAATTGTGCCCAGTGCTTATTAAAAACTGAAGCAGTTTATACAAAGATTGAGAAAGAATTTAAGTAACTGATTGTTTTCTAGACCATCCAATGATACCAAGTAAGCCACCATTTGATACCTAAGATTGTTTTCTTTGTAGATCTCTCCACCCAATGAAAATGTGATCATTAATAACCCTTCCAGACCTTGGTGGGAAAGATACCAACCGATTAGCTACAAGTTATGTACAAGATCAGGAAACGAGGATGAATTCAGAGACATGGTGACCAGATGCAACAACGTTGGCGTAAGTGAATTCGTTTTCTTTAAAATATCTGTCAGACAATAGTGTGGTGAAGGCCTGGAGGGGGGCGGGGGGGCGCGGGTGTGGGGTGGAGGGGGTTAATGATGGAATATAGGGGGACATCTGTAATACTTTCAACAATATACATTTTAAAAAATTAAAAAATAAATAAATTACGTAAAAATATAATTTCTCTCTGCCCGCCCCCGTCTCTTGCTCCTTTTGAGAACATTTCCCATATTTTTTTTATTTTACTTTATACTTTACCTGTAACTAAAGTTTAATTGTAGCTTATATTTCAGTCTTTATCATTCTTTGTATGTGTGCCATTTATCTACCAAAGACGTAAGTCGGGGTTTAAAGGCGTCTTGCTTATAAAGCAAAAATCAACCTTTAACCCTTATAACTGTACAGATTTCCGGGGAATACTTTCCAGTCAGGAATTGGAAATTCCAGCGACAATGTCTGGGTCCCTTCTGCATGGCTTGTGTCTCCATCCATAATTCCTGAGTCTTTTTCCACACAGGCTGTTTGATGATAAACAGGAGCATCCCTCCGATGAGGAACAGAAAAAGAGACTATGTTTACCGCCCTGTCTTCAGAGGCTGAGTCGGTAGCAGAGGGCGACCCATGGACATTTCAAAGATCAGCAATCTCTCCTCCACTTACTCCTACCTCCCCCACAGAGGCTCCATGCCTTTGTTCATAGGCACGGGAGTCTCTGGTCCTATTCACTTACCATGTATGGAAACATTTGGCCTTGTGGTTGGCACGCATGTAGGTCTTCAGTTCACCTAGTTTCCTTGCACACTTTACTTGTGGTCTTGTAGGCAGGTGCATTATAACATAACAAAGAGGAACAACTAGTTGGGAGTGTCAGGAACATGCTGTCAGCTCCAGGCGGTAATGTTATGACGGTTCCCCCCCATCCATGAACTGAAGCGGAAGCGCTGCCTTTCAGGTCCACATTTACGTGGATGCCGTGATCAACCACATGTGCGGCAACGGCGTGAGCCCGGGGACCAGCAGCACCTGCGGGAGTTTCTTCAACCCCGGAAGCCGCGACTTCCCCTCCGTCCCGTTCTCGGCCTGGGATTTCAATGACGGTAAATGCAGATCTCCAAGTGGGGACATCGAGAACTACAACGACGCCTATCAGGTAAGTAGAAACACCACCGTGATCAGAATAAAGAGCTCCCGTGACCTGCCTTTATCTGCGCACAGCTCTCTGATCTCCACTGCAGTGCTACCTTAGCTTCCTTAGGAAAACAGGGCTCCAAGTCTGATTGGATAAAAAGAAAAAAACTCAAAGCAATAGGTACCACCCTTCCTCCAAGTAACTGATTCCCAGTTAAAAGCTCAGCCACTTCACTTCCTTCATGCTCTGTTTTCACACTAGCAAGCACCTCAAAGGTATGTCCAGACCAGAGTGCCCATGTCCCCAGGGCCCGAGGTGAAGACGCCGCTATAGAGACACCTGTTAATGAACACATGAACGACTGGCCACGTGGGTCCTCAGGTGGACACCGTGTCTTATGCATCCATCACGAACTTTCTGCCTCCACAGGTCAGGGACTGTCGTCTGGTCGGTCTTCTTGACCTTGCCCTGGAGAAAGACTACGTGCGCTCCAAGGTCGCCGAGTATCTGAACCACCTCATTGACATCGGGGTGGCCGGCTTCAGAATCGATGCCTCCAAGCACATGTGGCCGGGAGACATGAAGGCCATTCTGGACAAACTGCATCATCTGAATACAACCTGGTTCCCTGAGGGAAGTAAACCTTTCATTTACCAGGAGGTGCGTCGAGACATGTGTGTGCATACACAATGTAGCTTAATTCATCAGAAAATAAGTGACATATCTCATTAAAATATAATCTCTGTAGGTGAGGAATGGAATCATCTACACAGAACAGGAATCAGTTGTAGAGGACAGTGTTCTTTTTTTAATATATATTTTTTATTGATTTCAAAGAGGAAGGGCGAGGGAGAGAGAGAAACATCAATGATAAGAATCATCAGTCAGCTGCCTCCTACACGTCCCTGCTGGGGATTGAGCCTGCAATCTGGGCATGTGCCCTGACCGGGAATTGAACTGTGACCTCTGGATTCATAGGTCAATGCTCAACCACTGAGCCACACCAGCCAGGCGAGGACAGTGTCTTTTAACCTTTTGTTCAGAGGCCCTTCTTCATCCAACTCTCTAACTCTTGATCACAAGGGGTTTTAAGGACGAGCAGAGATTCCATTTAGGCTGCGAGCGCCTCTTTGTAATTGACCGTCTCCCATCGGAGACCATCAGAGAAGACGGATCACAGTCTAGCTGTCCTGAGCCAGGCTGTGGGAGGTTCGGTCTTGTCTGGAGCACTATGAGCTGTGTTCTTTCAGGCACACTGATTAACCTCCCTGTGCTGCAGTTTCTTCACGTGAGGAGAAGGGCTACGGTCACAGTGATTGTTGTTGCAGGAAGTGAGATGAGTTAGAACTTATCAAGCACTGAGAAGTGCTGTCGGCCAGGTACTGAGTGCTCTGTGAGGTTATCTGTTTACATGGAAGACTCCATTAGGTCCGGGTTTTCACAGGACAGCAGGCCGCCTTGTCTAGTCACGTTTAATATTGTAGCAAATACCTTAACAACAAAAATGAGAATCTTGGTATAAGGAGAATCATCTGGGACATGTCAAGTAACAAATTGTTTAAGACCACTTAAAAATACTTTTATTGATTTCAAAGAGAAAGGGAGAGGGGGAGATAGAAACATCAATGATGAGAGAGAATCATTGATGGGCTACCTCCTGCACGCCTCACACTGGGGATCCAGCCCATAACCTGGGCATGTGCCCTGACCAGGAATCCAACTGTAACCTCCTGGTTCACAGGTTGACGCTCAACCACTGAGACATGCCAGGTGGGCTAAAGCCGTTTTCTATATGACATTCACTGGCTGGTTAAAGTATAACCCCAAATAGCATTCCCCCCTACATTTCTTCTGACTTGAATAATTCTTGCAGGTAATCGATCTGGGTGGTGAGCCCATTAAGAGCAGCGACTACTTCGACAACGGCCGCGTGACAGAGTTCAAGTACGGTGCCAAACTGGGCACAGTGCTGCGCAAGTGGCATGGGGAGAAGATGGCCTATCTGAGGTGAGTGGCACACGCCTGGTTCTTGGAGTCACTTTATAGACTTAGCACACATCACATTATCCCGACAGGTGTTATCTTATGAAGACCTTATGTAGGCCCTTGCGAGGATTCAGTTACCAATAACACGGGGGCTGGCTCCCCAGACGCGAACGGATCATCTTTATTATTGAGAATGTCAGTCCCAGGAAGTAGGTCTAGAAACCCATCACCTGGGGTTTCTCATCTATGGCTTACATGGCTCCTAAGCTGGCTGCCTGCACTGGCCTGTGAAGTCCAGGTTGTTATTAAAATGGTCTGTCGTTGAGAAAGTCCCTGCACTGTGGCCATGCTGTGGCATTTACGAGCATCCTATCAAATGGTTCCACATTTTAAAATGTCTGTATTATAAATGCAAACGTGGAAACCTTTTAAACTGCTTTGCCGTTCTGCATGAGATGGACGTTGATCCTTCTGAAGTCCATCTCAATTATAATTCCCTAAGACTTCCAAAGGGACTCTTATAATTACAGAAATACCTGTAACGTGAATGTAATACAAGTATTTGTGCTCATGTACACATACGGAATGTATTCACAGGTAACAGAGCTGTATCTATATAGAATATATGCGGGGACAGGCAGAAGTAGGTTTATGGTTGTGAGTTTATTCCTCTATTACTTACATATTAGTTGTTGTATTATTTACTTGTATTATTTCCATATGAACAGCTGTAGCCCTACTCTTGCTCACCCCTGTATATATAAACCTTACAGAAAAATTATTTCCATTAGAGAATGTCATTATATACTGAAAGAAACACGCATGTAAGTTCCTCTATGGTGTGTGTGTGTGTGCGCACAGGAACTGGGGAGAAGGCTGGGGCTTCATGCCTTCCGACAGAGCCCTCGTCTTCGTGGACAACCACGACAACCAGCGGGGACACGGCGCTGGGGGCGCGTCCATCCTGACCTTCTGGGACCCCAGGTGGGAACGGAGTCCTCCATTTGCTCTCCCCCGACCTTTTAACAACACTGAAACACTGCTTCCTTTCACGATGGCATCGTTTTGTAACTTCCAGACTCTACAAAATGGGAGTGGCATTTATGCTCGCCCATCCGTACGGGTTCACACGTGTCATGTCAAGCTTCCGGTGGCCGAGGTATTTTGTGAATG
Organism: Cnephaeus nilssonii; assembly: GCF_951640355.1. NCBI lineage: Eukaryota > Metazoa > Chordata > Mammalia > Chiroptera > Vespertilionidae > Cnephaeus > Cnephaeus nilssonii. Next base: position 3,752,048 of record NC_137092.1, read on the forward strand.
GAAAAGTAAGTGTTGGTGTTGTGCAACATACCTTTCTCTCAAGAAAAGGAAGGCAGCTCTGTTCTAAGTTTACCTGATGCTATTACATTTATTATTTGTTTATCAACTCTTTAAGTGTAAGCTATTGCAGGCCTCTGTTAGCAATGTAGTGGATATTAAAACACTAAAATTCATGGTCTCTGTTGTTAAATGGTATGTAAGCTATTTCTGAAACATGAGAAACATACCTCCTTACTTCCCCTGAACACTTGAACAAAAGGATACAGTGAGTATAATTGGTACCTCTTATAAGTACCTGCTACTACCTGGTTGGTATGTGGATTACAATGAACACTTGTAAAGAACTTAAAACAGCACCTGTTCATAGTTTCAGTAATATAAATACTGGTTAAATACTTTAAAAAAATTGTATGGAAGGCAAAAAAAATATATAGTTGAATTGAGGTTAAATAGGCAAAGTATTTTATAACAAGAAGGATCATATATGTATTAAAGAACAGAAATGTGCGGAGTATACTGGGAAAGATCCAGAGGAGAAAAAAATTTGGTAAATTCACTCATCTGCATAAAAAATTTTTAAAAAAATATTTTTATTTATTTCAGAGAGTAAGGGAGAGGGAGAGAGAGACAGAAACATCAATGAGGAAAGAGAATCCTTGATCAGCTGCCTCCTGCACGCCCCCTACTGGGGATCGAGCCTGCAACCCAGGCATGTGCCCTGATTGGAATCGAACCGTGACCTCCTGGTTCATAGGTTGAATGCTCAACCATTAAGCCACACCAGCCAGGCTTTAAAAATGTCTACCTTTTTTGATCCAACAAACATAAACAAGGCATCATTCTTGACCATGGAGACACAGCAGTGAACAAAACATGTAACAAGTCCTGCCTTCATAGAGCTTACATTATAGTAATGACTTCCCTGATCACTCAGAGTAGCATCCAAGGTCCTTAATTTAATAGATTTTTCTTACTTATTATATCTTCTCTCACTAGAATGTAAATTGCATGAAGTGAGGAATTTGTTGGCCTGTGTCCATAGTGCCTGGCATATGTTAGATATTTAATAAATATTTGTTGAATGAATAAACGAACTTCCCCATACCATAATTTTTTTTTTTTTAACCTTTGAAACATGGCACTAGAGAATGAGAATTCCGAGGGAAGGGATGAGAACTTGGTGAAGGGCGGCCGGCTAGTGAAGGAGTTGGATTCTACATGAAGACACTCTAGAGACAAACAGGAGAGGCTGGGTTTGGCATAGTGGAGAAGGAAGAGGCAAGACTAATATTTAAAATCTGAGCATTTTTTAATTCTTTTTGCTAATGAAGGATATTAATGATTGGATTGGGCCACCAAATACTAATGGAGTAATTAAAGAAGTCACTATCAACCCAGACACCACCTGCGGCAATGACTGGGTCTGTGAGCATCGCTGGCGTCAAATCAGGTGGGGCCCCTTATTCGGAGAGAACCTCTAATAATAAACTTGCTTAACATTTTATGTTAAACTGCTGAAGTATGCATAGCAATCCTACCGTGTTTTGCTTTCAGGAACATGGTCATGTTCCGAAATGTGGTTGACGGCGAACTTTTTACTAACTGGTGGGATAATGGTAGCAACCAAGTAGCTTTTGGAAGAGGAAACAAAGGATTCATTATCTTTAACAATGATGATTGGTAAGTAGATATCCATCAGAAATTATATTTTACACTAACGTGTTCCGGGTTTATTCTTTTCTCTTGCTGCTCGTTTACTTCTTCTTTAATATCAGAAAGATTCTTTAGTCAGTGGATTACCATCATAGAGATGGGAAATTAGCCAGAAAAAAAAATGATGGTTCCTATTCTTTTGATCTTTTTGGTCTCCTCTTGACAAGGGCTCTCTGTTCTCAGAAGACCGGTGTTTGTGCACCTTGTGTATAATGTGCAGGTACCAGGCACATTCTATGCGCGCGTATCCACCCATGTTAGTGTACAGGTTGTGAAGTCACTAGATGAACATGTCGCTTGACCCCCTTTTATGTAAATGATGGAAGATGACTGCCCGGCACTGAAATACCTTTTTCTAGCTCTTTTTCTCAACTAGTCTCACATCTGGTTCTCTGGTCCTTTTCTTCACTTCCGGCTCTCCGTGCCAATTGTTTTTCAAAGCATACGTGTACCGAATATGTATCTTAGGGTCCGTGATTCACCTGAGGAGAGTTGAATTTTACACTCGAGACAAGAGCATGGCTTAGAACTTTTTGCAAGCTGCTGAAATGTCTTTGTCTAAGGGCAACTTCTATTTATGCTCAGTTCATTCCAGCCTAAATTATATTCCACAGACAAAAAGAAGAATCCAGTATATCTCTTCTTGTGGCTAGTCCTTTAGTTTCTGTCTTTTGTGAATGGGAGAAGCAAAATATATGTATGCAACAGCTTTCTATTTAAAACCATATACTTCCTCAAAGAAATGTTAGATTCTTTTTCTCTCCAGCCCAAATTCATTTTGGCCTCTTGAAAAAAAGAAATATTTTTGGAAAACATAATCAAATTAAAATTTTTGACAGTAATTTGTATTTCTTTAAGTTCAGATGAGGACATATTTTAAATATTTGTGTACCACAGGAAGTACTTTTCCAAAATATATATTTTTGTTGATTTCAGAGAGGTAGGAAGAGGGAGAGAGAGAGAAACATCAATGATGAGAGAGAATTATTGATCTGCCTCCTCACACACCCCTTACTGGAGATTGAGCCCAAAACAGGGCATGTGCCCTGACCAAAAATCGAACCTTGACCTCCTGGTTCATAGGTCAATGCTCAACCACTGAGCCATGCCTGCCAGGCATCTCAGAAAGTACTTTTATCCGAGAGAGCCCATACAACTCAAATCTTCACCAATAGTCCTCAACCGTCATGTTTGGCAGTATTCCCTGTTGACCAGGAAGTTGCTCAGTCTCCTAGAGGATTACTTCTGTTCCTGAGAGAACTCATCCCATAGAGAGGTCTCTGTGTTGGAGTCTCTTTTCCCTGAGACCTCACTGTGTGGTGTCCGTGGCATGAAGGGCAGCCACTCGTCTCCGAGATCACCTGTGTCCTTGCTTTTCATTGTGTTGAGCTCAAGTTAAATCTTCACATTTCTGTTACAGGCCATTATCTTCCTATTTGCAAACGGGTCTTCCTGCTGGCACCTACTGCGATGTTATTTCTGGAGATAAAATTGGTGACAAGTGTACAGGAATCAAAATCTACGTCTCTGCTGACGGCAAAGCTCACTTCTCTATCAGTAACAATGCCGAAGATCCATTTATTGCAATTCATGTGGAATCTAAATTATAAGATTTGAATTAAATATATATGACCCCAGAGAAATAACCACGTGTATTTCTTTCTTTTTTACATATATAAATTCTTGTCACTCATTAATTTTTTTGTAAAACCTATAATAAGTAACTAACTTGAAATCTAAGAAAAGCATAAACACACATAATTATACAATTATAAGATAATTACAATCAACAGTTTTATTTTAGAAGACTCACATTAGCCTATTTATCCGGGTTGGGGGTCTAGGTGAAAATGGTAAAGGGATTACCAAAAAAAAAAACACACACCCCCAAAACTCACAGACTCAGACAACAGTATGTGATTACCAGAGAGAAAGGGGGGTATAGTAGAGGGTAAAGGGGTATAAATGGTGATGGAAGGAGACTTGACTTTCGGTGGTGAACACACAATTCAATATACAGATAATGTATTATAGAAGTGTACACCTAAAACCTATATAATTTTATTAACCAACTAGAGGCCTGATGCATGAAGATTTGTGCAAGAATGGGCCTTTCTTCCCCTGGCTGCCGGCACTGCCTTCGCTCTGAACCGGAGCCGCCTTTCTGCCTTCCCACGCTGCCCAGAGGCCCAGAGCAGCTGGGGTGGTAGGTAATGCCTGTGTTGTCGCCATGGTGACAACACAGGCGTCCCGCCCTGCCCCCAGCCACTCGGTGCCTGTATATGCAAATTAACCTGCCATCTTTGTTGGATTAATTTGCATACTCACTCCTGATTGGATGGTGGGTATAGGGAAGGTACGGTCAATTTGCATCTTTCTCTTTTATTAGTGTAGATGTCACTCCAATAAATTCAATAAACACTAAAAAAAATAAATTTCTAAAAACCCAGATAGGCATCTTGATGAATACCTTTGTTGATAGTAATGCCCGTTGCCCAGCAATCGTTCATTGGTGTATGCTTGTATTTATTTCTCCCCTTCAGTGTTTCTAGCAGTTAGTTAGGGATAGCGGATTTAATGCTGAATCCTGAACATTTGGGTGCTTTAACAATATGAAAGCCCCTTTGCAGTTAATAAGTTAAAAAATGAACAAACTGTGCAATCGGTAATTCTTAGTTATTTAGAGCCCACAGGAATCTCTGCCTCTACATTCTTTCCCCTTTTCGTTCTCTTTCCAGTGGCTTTGACCTGATGTTGACGGGCTTTCTGTTCTGCCTCCGAGCCCCCGGGGTGGATGGATTTTACTCAGGGCTTTCTTGACACCGGATGCTCCAGGTTTTCCTCCCGGCTCTCGAGCTATTCCTTCTCCTCCACCTGGACTTTCAATGCGGGACTTAAGGCTCTCATCTAGGTCTTTAGAGCTCTCAGTTATTTTTCTTAAGAAAAACATGTGTGGGAATAGAAGCCCCAACTCTGAAACCCTCTTCTTTTACCTAAAAATCTATCTATTCCTTGCCCCGATCACATTCCTCCTGCCTCCTTCTACCACTTGAGTTAATAATACCACGCCATTCCAGTTTTATTGTTCGGAGGACTTTGTTTCATAGATTGTTTTCCTCTTCTGATTTAACAGTCTTTTCCATTTTGCTAGATTTAGTCCCTTCATACGACATAGTAGAGTCTTCTAGACAAAAAAATTCACGACTCATTTATTTGCTCCCCTGCCTAGACATTTTTTGGAGTGTGTTTTCATCACAAAGTGATAACATTTCAGTGGCTTTAACCAGTCATTTTTCATCTCTTGACTGTCCAGTTTCTAGTATCACCACTTCATTGAATCTTCTCTCATCAACATCATCAAGAACATTTATGTGGCGAATCTAATGTACGTCTCTACCATTGTCTTATGTCACTTTGCACCAATTTTCAAAATGCTGAGCCACATTGCTTCCTCGGCTCCTTTGGCTTCTGCACTTCTTCTGTCTCCCACGTTTCCTTTTCTCTCACTGACTGCTCTCTTTTCACACATTTTTTATGGGCTCATCTTCTGTTTGACCTAAGGCTCACACAGATGTATATTTGTACTGTTTTACTCCCTCAGTCTCAGGGAGACTTTAGTCTCAGGGCAGTGTTTGGCACATATTATGTAACACTCAATGCTTGTTTGTAAAATAAATTGAGATCATGACAGGAAGAAAAGAAAAAGATATCATTTTTGAGGACAGAATTATTAGTAAAGATATAGCCTTAGAGTAGAGAGCTTCTTTTTATTCTCTCTCCCATTCTTCCCAAGTTTTACTGATTCCTGGTTAGCCCTGATTTCTCAGGTCATAAATGTCATGGGATCTCAATAGAAATGAAAAAGGTATTTGACAAAATTCAACAACCTTTCATGGTAAAAACTCTCAATAAATTTGATATAGAAGGAATGTGTCTCAGAATAGTAAAGGTCATTATGACAAGCCCACAGCTAACATTATATTTAATGGTGAAAAGCTAAAAGCTCCTCCTCTAAGATTAGGAGCAAGACAAGTGTCCATTCACTACTTCTAGTTACCACAATACTGGACATTCTAGCAAGATCACTTAGGCAAGACAACGAAATAAAAGGCATCAAAATCAGAATGGAAGAAGTAAAATTGTCTCTGGTTCCAGATGACATGATCTCATAATGGAAATTCCTAAAGTATCCACCAATTCAAGCAAAAAAGTATTAGAGCTAATAATAAAATTCAGTTTAGGCAGCAAGATACCAAATCAATATGCAAAAGTCAGTTGTGTTTCTGTACACTAACAATGAACTATCAGAATGAGAAATTAAGAAAGCAATCCAATTCACTATAGCATAAAATAAAAATAACCAAAGAGGTGAAAGATTTATACACTGAAACTGTAAGACACTCATCACAGAAATTGAAGAAGACACAAGTAAATGGAAAGGTATCATGTGTTCTTGCATTGGAAGAATTAATATTAAAAATATCCACACTATCCGAAGTGATCCAGGATTCAATGCAATCCTTATTAAAATCCAGTGGCATTGTTCACGGAAATAAAAAAAAATATCCTAAATTCTATGGAACCAAAAAAGATCCAGAATAGTCAAAGCAAACTTGAGAAAGACAGACAAAACTGGAGACATCACACTTCCTTGTTTCAAACTATATAACAAAGCTTCTGTCTTCAAAACACTAGATACAAAGGGGGAAATCAGATATATTAAGTGTAGCATACAATTTGTTGCAGAAAAATCACAAGGTTTTAGAAGAAATCATTTAAGAACTCCAATAAGAAAACAACACAATACTTGGGAAAAACCCCAGAAGGGCAGTGATATACTAACATACCTTTAAAGGTCTTTCACAAGAAATTGAACAGATGGGCAAATACAGCCTGTTTGCTCTTTTTGTCCTTGAACATAAATTCTGGGAAAAGAGAAAAAGAGAGAAGTGTGGCTCAGGGCCACTTACATAATCTGTTTTTAGGTAGAACTCGGCGTGTTGAAAGGATTTGGGTACAAAGAGCACCACTTACGCTAGAGTAAAAGGTGATATTTATTATTTCCCTATAATTGCGTACCTGCCAAGACCAGCTCACTACTTTCCTATTCTTTAAAAGACACTGTCCAGTCAACAAACAATGCTATGTTCATGATCAATTCAATCCATGGCCTTTTTTGGAGCACCTCCCTGCACCTCAGTTTCCCCATATGTAAAGTGAAAATGACAACTCCTTTTTCAGTTTGGTGTATTAAGTGAGAAACTGTGCATATAACATACTAACCGCTGTTGCTGGTTACATGCATACTTCATTTCCTCAGTCAAGATGTGTCTCTTACCCTAATGCTGAGAGCTAGCAATTCGCTATTTCTCCTAAAATCGAACTAAAAGAAGAAAAAGAACCACAGTCTTGGGACTGGAGCAGAAGGCAACATTCTACTCTAATGTGAAATCTTGCCAGGTTCAACCTGTGTGCCATTAGCTGAAAGTTAACAGAAAACCCCGCTTGGCCATGGCCAGCGGTGTTCAGTGGTTAGAGCACCGGCCTGTGCACGGAAGGGTCACAGGTTCAATTCCTGGTCAAGGGCATGTACCTGGGTTGCAGGTTTGATCCTTAGCCCCAGTCTGGGCAGGTTCCTTGAGCCTCTCTCACATTGATGTTTATCTCTCTCAAATCAATAAAAACATATCCTTGGGTGAGGATTAAAAAAAGAAAGAAGAACATTCCTCTTGGCTTTATTGTTTCCAATTCAATTCTAGCTCATAGGATCGAACTCAGTTCTAGGTCTAGGATTGCCACATCAGAAATTTCAGTCTCAGCTTTGTATGTTATGATCTTACCCGTGGAATGTGGCCACAAGTAAAGACGATTAGGTGTGTTCCAATGAAAATGAGCATTAATCAACCCAAGGTGTCCTATTAAGTGTACAAGCACTCGCTGAGGTACTTTGAAACATGTTACTCATGCTTAAGTACAAAGTATAGTGGTGAAGACAAGACAGGACTGCAGGATACATTAAATAGAACACAGAGGGAAGTGAAGTTATGCAAAGTAAGAATGGACAGTAAGTGGTTTGATGTGAAAGAAGGCAGGTCTGAGAGGCTCTGAGAAAAATGTGTGGGAAAGGAAGGTCTCGATAGGGACCAGGAGGATTTGTGAGGAAGGGGAGGGGGAGGGTAGCCCAGAAGAATACAAGTGCTGATGACCAAGGCACCGAGGATGAAGGAGGCTGGGGTGGAGCACCGATGGAAGGATCAGTGAGGCTGCAGAGGGCGTACGGAATGCTATTGGAAAGGAGGCTGCAGAGGGTGTACAGAATACTATTGGAAAGGAGGCTGCAGAGGGCGTACGGAATGCTATTGGAAAGGAGGTTGCAGAGGGTGTACGGAATGCTATTGGAAAGGAGGCTGCAGAGGGTGTACAGAATACTATTGGAAAGGAGGCTGCAGAGGGCGTACGGAATGCCATTGGAAAGGAGGCTGCAGAGGGCGTACGGAATGCTATTGGAAAGGAGGCTGCAGAGGGTGTACAGAATACTATTGGAAAGGAGGCTGCAGAGGGCGTACGGAATGCTATTGGAAAGGAGGCTGCAGAGGGTGTACGGAATGCTATTGGAAAGGAGGCTGCAGAGGGTGTACGGAATGCTATTGGAAAGGAGGCTGCAGAGGGTGTACAGAATGCCATTGGAAAGGAGGCTGCAGAGGGTGGAGGGTGTACGGAATGCTATTGGAAAGGAGGCTGTACGGAATGCCATTGGAAAGGAGGCTGCAGAGGGCGTACGGAATGCCATTGGAAAGGAGGCTGCAGAGGGCGTACGGAATGCTATTGGAAAGGAGGCTGCAGAGGGCGTACGGAATTCCATTGGAAAGGAGGCTGCAGAGGGCGTACGGAATGCTATTGGAAAGGAGGCTGCAGAGGGTGTACGGAATGCCATTGGAAAGGAGGCTGCAGAGGGTGTACGGAATGCCATTGGAAAGGAGGCTGCAGAGGGTGTACGGAATGCTATTGGAAAGGAGGCTGTACGGAATGCCATTGGAAAGGAGGCTGCAGAGGGCGTACGGAATGCCATTGGAAAGGAGGCTGCAGAGGGTGTACGGAATGCCATTGGAAAGGAGGCTGCAGAGGGCGTACGGAATGCCATTGGAAAGGAGGCTGCAGAGGGTGTACGGAATGCCATTGGAAAGGAGGCTGCAGAGGCTGTACGGAATGCCATTGGAAAGGAGGCTGCAGAGGGTGTACGGAATGCCATTGGAAAGGAGGCTGCAGAGGGTGTACGGAATGCCATTGGAAAGGAGGCTGCAGAGGGTGTACGGAATGCCATTGGAAAGGAGGCTGCAGAGGGCGTACGGAATGCTATTGGAAAGGAGGCTGCAGAGGGCGTACGGAATTCCATTGGAAAGGAGGCTGCAGATGGCGTACGGAATGCTATTGGAAAGGAGGCTGCAGAGGGTGTACGGAATGCCATTGGAAAGGAGGCTGCAGAGGGCGTACGGAATGCTATTGGAAAGGAGGCTGCAGAGGGCGTACGGAATTCCATTGGAAAGGAGGCTGCAGAGGGTGTACGGAATGCTATTGGAAAGGAGGCTGCAGAGGGTGTACGGAATGCTATTGGAAAGGAGGCTGCAGAGGGCGTACGGAATGCCATTGGAAAGGAGGCTGCAGAGGCTGTACGGAATGCCATTGGAAAGGAGGCTGCAGAGGGTGTACGGAATGCCATTGGAAAGGAGGCTGCAGAGGGTGTACGGAATGCCATTGGAAAGGAGGCTGCAGAGGGTGTACGGAATTCCATTGGAAAGGAGGCTGCAGAGGGTGTACGGAATGCCATTGGAAAGGAGGCTGCAGAGGGCGTACGGAATGCCATTGGAAAGGAGGCTGCAGAGGCTGTACGGAATGCCATTGGAAAGGAGGCTGCAGAGGGTGTACGGAATGCCATTGGAAAGGAGGCTGCAGAGGGTGTACGGAATGCCATTGGAAAGGAGGCTGCAGAGGGTGTACGGAATTCCATTGGAAAGGAGGCTGCAGAGGGTGTACGGAATGCTATTGGAAAGGAGGCTGCAGAGGGCGTACGGAATTCCATTGGAAAGGAGGCTGCAGATGGCGTACGGAATGCTATTGGAAAGGAGGCTGCAGAGGGTGTACGGAATGCCATTGGAAAGGAGGCTGCAGAGGGTGTACGGAATGCTATTGGAAAGGAGGCTGTACGGAATGCCATTGGAAAGGAGGCTGCAGAGGGCGTACGGAATGCCATTGGAAAGGAGGCTGCAGAGGGTGTACGGAATGCCATTGGAAAGGAGGCTGCAGAGGGTGTACGGAATGCTATTGGAAAGGAGGCTGTACGGAATGCCATTGGAAAGGAGGCTGCAGAGGGCGTACGGAATGCCATTGGAAAGGAGGCTGCAGAGGGTGTACGGAATGCCATTGGAAAGGAGGCTGCAGAGGGCGTACGGAATGCCATTGGAAAGGAGGCTGCAGAGGGCGTACGGAATGCCATTGGAAAGGAGGCTGCAGAGGGCGTACGGAATGCTATTGGAAAGGAGGCTGCAGAGGGTGTACGGAATGCCATTGGAAAGGAGGCTGCAGAGGGTGTACGGAATGCTATTGGAAAGGAGGCTGTACGGAATGCCATTGGAAAGGAGGCTGCAGAGGGCGTACGGAATGCTATTGGAAAGGAGGCTGCAGAGGGTGTACGGAATGCCATTGGAAAGGAGGCTGCAGAGGGCGTACAGAATGCTATTGGAAAGGAGGCTGCAGAGGGCGTACGGAATGCTATTGGAAAGGAGGCTGCAGAGGGTGTATGGGATGCTATTGGAAAGGAGGCTGCAGAGGGCGTACGGAATTCCATTGGAAAGGAGGCTGCAGATGGCGTACGGAATGCTATTGGAAAGGAGGCTGCAGAGGGTGTACGGAATGCCATTGGAAAGGAGGCTGCAGAGGGTGTACGGAATGCCATTGGAAAGGAGGCTGCAGAGGGTGTACGGAATGCCATTGGAAAGGAGGCTGCAGAGGGTGTACGGAATTCCATTGGAAAGGAGGCTGCAGAGGGTGTACGGAATGCTATTGGAAAGGAGGCTGCAGAGGGCGTACGGAATTCCATTGGAAAGGAGGCTGCAGATGGCGTACGGAATGCTATTGGAAAGGAGGCTGCAGAGGGTGTACGGAATGCCATTGGAAAGGAGGCTGCAGAGGGTGTACGGAATGCTATTGGAAAGGAGGCTGTACGGAATGCCATTGGAAAGGAGGCTGCAGAGGGCGTACGGAATGCCATTGGAAAGGAGGCTGCAGAGGGTGTACGGAATGCCATTGGAAAGGAGGCTGCAGAGGGTGTACGGAATGCTATTGGAAAGGAGGCTGTACGGAATGCCATTGGAAAGGAGGCTGCAGAGGGCGTACGGAATGCCATTGGAAAGGAGGCTGCAGAGGGTGTACGGAATGCCATTGGAAAGGAGGCTGCAGAGGGCGTACGGAATGCCATTGGAAAGGAGGCTGCAGAGGGCGTACGGAATGCCATTGGAAAGGAGGCTGCAGAGGGCGTACGGAATGCTATTGGAAAGGAGGCTGCAGAGGGTGTACGGAATGCCATTGGAAAGGAGGCTGCAGAGGGTGTACGGAATGCTATTGGAAAGGAGGCTGTACGGAATGCCATTGGAAAGGAGGCTGCAGAGGGCGTACGGAATGCTATTGGAAAGGAGGCTGCAGAGGGTGTACGGAATGCCATTGGAAAGGAGGCTGCAGAGGGCGTACGGAATGCCATTGGAAAGGAGGCTGCAGAGGGCGTACGGAATGCTATTGGAAAGGAGGCTGCAGAGGGTGTATGGGATGCTATTGGAAAGGAGGCTGCAGAGGGCGTACGGAATTCCATTGGAAAGGAGGCTGCAGATGGCGTACGGAATGCTATTGGAAAGGAGGCTGCAGAGGGTGTACGGAATGCCATTGGAAAGGAGGCTGCAGAGGGTGTACGGAATGCCATTGGAAAGGAGGCTGCAGAGGGTGTACGGAATGCCATTGGAAAGGAGGCTGCAGAGGGCGTACGGAATGCTATTGGAAAGGAGGCTGCAGAGGGTGTACGGAATGCTATTGGAAAGGAGGCTGTACGGAATGCCATTGGAAAGGAGGCTGCAGAGGGCGTACGGAATGCTATTGGAAAGGAGGCTGTACGGAATGCCATTGGAAAGGAGGCTGCAGATGGCGTACGGAATGCTATTGGAAAGGAGGCTGCAGAGGGTGTACGGAATGCCATTGGAAAGGAGGCTGCAGATGGCGTACGGAATGCCATTGGAAAGGAGGCTGCAGAGGGCGTACGGAATTCCATTGGAAAGGAGGCTGCAGAGGGCGTACGGAATGCTATTGGAAAGGAGGCTGCAGAGGGTGTACGGAATGCCATTGGAAAGGAGGCTGCAGAGGGTGTACGGAATGCCATTGGAAAGGAGGCTGCAGAGGGCGTACGGAATGCCATTGGAAAGGAGGCTGCAGAGGGCGTACGGAATGCTATTGGAAAGGAGGCTGCAGAGGGCGTACGGAATGCCATTGGAAAGGAGGCTGCAGAGGGCGTACGGAATGCCATTGGAAAGGAGGCTGCAGAGGGCGTACGGAATGCCATTGGAAAGGAGGCTGCAGAGGGCGTACGGAATGCCATTGGAAAGGAGGCTGCAGAGGGGGTACGGAATGCTATTGGAAAGGAGGCTGCAGAGGGCGTACGGAATGCCATTGGAAAGGAGGCTGCAGAGGGCGTACGGAATGCTATTGGAAAGGAGGCTGCAGAGGGCGTACGGAATGCCATTGGAAAGGAGGCTGCAGAGGGCGTACGGAATGCCATTGGAAAGGAGGCTGCAGAGGGGGTACGGAATGCTATTGGAAAGGAGGCTGCAGAGGGCGTACGGAATGCCATTGGAAAGGAGGCTGCAGAGGGCGTACGGAATGCTATTGGAAAGGAGGCTGCAGAGGGTGTACGGAATGCTATTGGAAAGGAGGCTGCAGAGGGTGTACGGAATGCTATTGGAAAGGAGGCTGTACGGAATGCCATTGGAAAGGAGGCTGCAGAGGCAGAATGAAGCTAACCAGTGAAATGCATTTTCTGCCAAGTCTCTTCTAGTTGGCTGGAGGTATGGACACCAGTGAGGGCATTCCTGAATAGAAGGATGTTACTATCTATGGGAGATAATCAGGTGTGACCTCGGGGAAGTGCTCGGGACTATGTTCCTATGTTGCTATTAAGACAGAGTTAGTTAAGGACGTGTTAGTGCACAGGACCTTTATGGTTTTCTCTCCTCCTGCCCCGCCCCCGCTGTGTAGTAGCAATGGCACTGATTCTACTGGGGTCCCCTAAGCACACAGGTCTGCCCATCTGCCCTCAGTTCCGAGGGCGCGGGCCTGTCCTGCCAGTCCCCGCGCCAGGCGCCTATTGTCATGTTGAAATAACTGATTGGGAATGACAACTTCTTCCCGCTCACTATTTTTATAGAATTGGGGATGGAAATAATGGAATACCCCTTGATTTAACTGTCAGTCAAGTGACACCACCAGCACAGCAAGAGATTCAACAAAGAGCCTCAATCTGCCGGCGCTGGTGGTTTCAGGAATGCTGCTGGCTTCGTAGGAGCAAGTTCAGGTATAAAATGTTTTCCCATATCACAATGAGTATTCATGCATTTTAAAATTAAACTATGGAATTATGTCCTGCAAAATTCTCTTTCAATGAAGATAGACTTTTAACATTTTCATTGGAGAGACAAAGCAGCATTTGGTACAAAGCATTTTCTGCCTTTGATTCCAAAAGGGGCCAAACCAATGAAGAAATCTGTATCCATGCCACGAAACAGCTAAAAGAAAGAAAGAGCCCTAATTGGTTTGGCTCAGTGGATAGAGCGTCGGCCTGCAGGCTGAAGGGTCCCAGGTTTGATTCCGGTCAAGGGCATGTACCTTGGTTGTGGGTTTATAAATCAATAAAATACAAAAGAAAGAAAATTATATCTCAGTAAAACACTTTATGAGAAAGAAACTGTTTTTGGAAAAACACAGTTTTAGAGAGATTTCATTTTAGAGGTACTATGTGAAAACATCTTTAGCGTGCAGGTTAGAGACCTCCCAATATACATAATACATTTTTTTTCTGGGTCCTGGGGTCAAACTAATTGAAAAACCAAACAAAAGAATAATGAAGATAGAAACCAAAATATCACCTTTGTTCAAAAGCCTATCTAGGAAAATACAGTCTGTACCAACGGGCAAGTGGCATTCCTCATGGTGAATCTAAGGATCCGACTTTCCCACTCAGCAGCCTACACTGGGGCAGGGCTCCCCTGGACAGGGGCAGAGACTCTGTAGAAAAAAGGAAAAAAAAAAAGCTTGATATCTTTGTCAACAATAAGTCACAGCCAGCAGGAAGAGGAGGAGCTGGGCTGCATGTCCCCAATCTTTCCTTCCAAACTCACCACAAAGCGCGTTCCCACCTCAATGGGCCCTCATTCACCATCAGCAGTGAGAGCGTCAGAACTGTTTCAGTCATCAGGCCGGGTCTCGGCTTCCTCGTTGGCTTCGTGGGATTGTTTACAATGGACTCACGTTAGCACCTAGCCCTGCTCCCAGACGCCTCCTCCACCTGCATATCAATAATTCCACCGGGAATGGACTTAACTTAGTCAGCTCAAGGTACTTGCTAGGTTAGCAATACAATTATGACCGTATTTAAATGCGTGGATGCTTAGAATTTGAAATATCCTTTAATTCAATACTGTGCTCATTCCTGGCATTGGAAAACTTATCTGAACCCAAAGCCTTCCACAATGGCTGCTTTCTATGGCAAAACCTATCGTTTCTGAAGTTTGTTCTTACGGGATCCCAGGGGAAAGGAAACCACGTCAGGAAAGAAGTCGCTGGGAACCAGTGCCACTCAGGGTCTCCCTCAGATGCCCCAGGGCGCAATAGTGCACTGAGCGAGTGAAGGGCACAAATCTTACCCCTGGTCCGACTTTGGGCCCTTGTCAGATTTGGGTCCTCATGGAATAGAGGCTATGGAATTGCCTTCTTTCTGTTTAGTGTCTTATTGTAGCTGGTATTCTTTGGTTGTCTGTATTATTAATACCTGTTAACCTCGGAATACATGTCAGGTGGAAATTGAAGAGGGACGCTGGGACCTCGCTAGAGAAGACTCCTTTTCGAGATGCAAAGCGAGGTAAATGGAGCCTCCGCTTCCTGGCCGGCCATTGGGTAAGCACGGGCGTCACTGTGGGAATCCCAGGCAAGTTCCGCCTTGGCTCCTGCCTCCTCTCAGTGCCCGTCCCCTCTGTCATTTCCTTTCCTGGGGTATTTCTCCTTCTCTCTCTTCTTTTCTCACAAGTGTTATACTGCTGAGATCTGCTCTGCCCTTCCAACAGAGGGTACAGTCACACCTCATCTTATTGCACTTCCTTTCACTGCGCTGCACAGGCAACGGTGGGGGCTTGGTCTAGCCTCCCTGTCGGCTGGGCTTCTGGGGAAAGGGAATCCTGGAGTGTGGGAGGAGGAAACAACCTTCTGTCTGAAATGCCCTTTTAAAAAATATATATATTTTTATTGATTTCAGAGAGGAAGGAGAGGGAGCGAGAGATAGAATCATCAATGATGAGAGAGAATCACTGATCAGCTGCCTCCTGCATGCCCCCCACTGGGGATCGAGCCCGCAACCTGGGCATGAGCCCTGACCGGGAATCGAAGGGTGACCTCGGGTTCACAGGTTGATGCTCAATCACTGAGCCACGCCGGCCGGGCTGAAATGCCCTTTGGAGCGTGTCCCTGGCTAAGGGTTACCTCTGACCAATAGATCCTAGACTCGGTGAGGCATGGCAACCATCTTCAGCTCTCTGACTTTTGAAATGGAGACGTGTTATACCTCGTGTTCCTACTGTGTGAGGCAACCCGCGGACCTTATTTGGAGACCCAGCCGTTGTGGGGAGCCAGATGCTCCTGTTCATTCAGGAACGTGGGCCTCCGAGGCTGCTGCTGACATCGCAGGCCTTTCCCGACTTGCTCTGAACCTCCTGATTGACAGCACCCTTGAAATCGTGAGCAGAAGGGTGATGCGGGATGAGGTCTCTGCCTCACTGTCTGAGCTGGCAGTCCCATGCTGTGTGTTCCCTCGGGAATAAAATGTACTCTCTGGCACCATAGAGGGAACTTATAACTCAACGAGCTTCATTGACGCGTCATCCGATTTTCAGCTCCTTCTGAAAAGAGGTGAGAGACAGGCAAAGGTACCACAACGAAAATAAATGATCTGAGAGCAGACACGGAAGTTTAGAAGAAAAAAGTCTACTGAGGCAATATATACCAAACACAGCCGTCGCAGCTCACAGGGCCTCCTCACACTCAGCACACACACGCGAAGTGTTAGGGGGAGTAGGAGACCTACCCAAAATTAAAGTGAGTAAGAACCAGAAAGGAGAGTACCTGTGGGTGAAGTAATTATTCAACAAGGGAAGGAAAGTAAACAAGAGAGGAACAGAAAATTCCAGCAACACAAAATCAATAGCCTTCTTAAAAACCACCCAAAATCATTGGAAAAAGTAATTTAAAAAATATAATTTACAATAAACAACAAAACTATAAGATACCTAAGAATAAACCTAGCAGAATTATAAATTGATACTATAAAAACAATC
The DNA here is from genome assembly GCF_951640355.1 of Cnephaeus nilssonii. Taxonomy (NCBI): domain Eukaryota; kingdom Metazoa; phylum Chordata; class Mammalia; order Chiroptera; family Vespertilionidae; genus Cnephaeus; species Cnephaeus nilssonii. The sequence goes on from NC_137092.1 coordinate 3,768,394, forward strand.
CTAAATTTTTTTAGGACACTTAAAAATGAAAATGTAAGTATATTTATACACACGAATGGGATTCTTGAAATGAAAACTGTGATAACTGAAATAAGAATTCTGTAAGAAAGTTGGAATGTAAAATTGAGGAAATCTTCCAGAAAATAGAGGAAAAAGAAAAGAGAGAGAAAATAAGTAGATAAGAATATTATTCCAGGAATTCCAACATCTAATTTTGACGATTTTTGAAGAGGCTCTGGGGAAAACAGAAAAGCGACAGGCATGAGCTCAAGGATATGAGTATGGAGACCTGAAATTGATATGCTGGCTGTGATGAATATCATTAATATTCCAGAAAACGGAAAGGAAAAGAGGCGTGGATAAACACTTCCATAGGAAGAGAATGACTTGTTCTCAGCTCCTGAATCAAAATACTATGAGCATGAGAGGGAAAAACATTTCTAAATGAAAAGTTTAGCACCAGAGAGCCAATGGCAGGCGGTGGACGGAGGCGGGGCTGACCTAGATTCTGACCACACAACTGATCTGCGAAGGAACCCGAGACAAACGACTTGAGCTCTTGGGACCTCAGCGTCCTCCTCTGTCAGCAGGGAGGGTGTCACCTACTGATGAGCTTGCCAGGGGAACCAGAGGCCAGTGCAGACCTTGGCGCGCAGTTAGGGCTAAATTCCCGTTCGCTGTTATTAGAAAACCCATGGCCAGCATCGCGTGGAGCAGAGCACAGTCGAGTAAGATCGAAAACATCCCCAGGGCAACGGTTTCCAACTTAGACATTTCAGGGCAGCCACACTCGCAGCCATAATTCGTGGGGAAGAGTCAATGTGTATTCCATGCAGACACCTAAAAATATGTGACTCCCGTGTACCACTTCTTTTTCTTGAGCCCAAATGAGTAAGTCAATCCAGGTGGAGGAAGATAAGGTTTCTGAGACAGAGAGAATCCCTCACAGAAGAGACAGGAGAGGGCCTCGGAATATAATGACCAAGTCCAAGGACAGCAGGACCCCATCGGCTGGGAGAAACCAGGAAACGTTAGATGAAGACGTGAGTGGGATTGTGAGAAAGGTCACTTTGGGAAAATAAAGCTGATGCATTGTCTGAGGGGCTTGACCCCGGGGGAATTTGATGAAAAGGCACTCTAGAAAATGGTTGCAGGGCTGGGGAGCGGATCATTTTTAAATGCCAAGCAAATACAAATAATTAAAACGTAACTTTCAGAAGAGGAACGACCACCGTCTAAGGCAATGCAATGTTATGATGCTTGGTTCAGGATGAGAAATGTTTGTGACGACGTAATATTGAAAGCAGTAAATTTAGATTTAACTAATAAAGCTTATTGGGAGCAGGGGACACAGAACATGCGCAGAGCGAAGGATGAGTTATGGTGCTCATTGCTGCCTTCTATATTTGGAAGTCAATGCATAATATCTACAGTGGGCGCGGGTGGTTCAGAATAGATTTCGCCTATAAAAAACCCCAGGAGAATCCTTATTTTCCAGTTTAGGTTTATTTTTAAATATCGAAGGTCACCTGAATGAGAGTGCCAAAGTCAGTGCTAGATTCAAACCTTTAGAGTCATTAACTACTAAAATCCATTTGGAACCCGCGTTCCATTATAAAATAATTTTTAAAAATACTAGCCCTGGCCGGTATTGCTCAGTGGGTTGGGGCATCATCCCGTACTCCGAAAGGTTGCAGGTTTGATTACTGGCCAACAACCCATCGATGTTTCTCTCCCTCCCCCTTCTTCTCTTTCTGAAATCAAAGAAAAACATGTCCTCGGGTGAGGATTTAAAAAAAAATACTAAATTGGATACAAATGCAAGAAACTCTAACCAAGTTCTGAGCTTTGCATTATGACATTTTAATGATCTTTCAAAAAAATATAAATACAAATGTTTCCAAAATGCACAGTTTTCCCGTTTCAGGTTTTCTGAGGCCACTAGCACAGGCTAGTTTGCCTGTTGCATCTTCCATCTTCGGTTAACACCTAGGCGACCCAACTGTGGCCTCCCCACAGTGTGAAACACACTTTGGAAATCCCTGGGAGCCTGGGGGCCATTGCTCCTGGACATTTTGGAGAAACGTGTATTCTACAGCATGACCACACAGTACCCAGAGCTGGGCTTTCCTGAGCGTGCTGGGTCTGCACCGAGGCGCCGGGAAGAAAGAGGCGCTCCTGCTCCTGCTGAAGGGCAGACTCCAGTGGGCTCAGCTTTAGCCATGAGCTGTGTCCGGGGGGAAACACTGTCTCAGGTGTTATCTGTTCTGTGCTTTCTCTAGGGACGATGGGGAAAAGCAAGCACACTCTCTTGACTTTCTCCTTTCCTATGTTTGACACTAATTGTTCCCAATCTCCAATAATGATGGACATATACAGGGGAGGCTAAAGGTCCAGGGCAGTAAAAGGCAAGCATGGCCAATCTCCTGTACTGCCACTTGAGTGGGAGGAGCAGCATCCTTCAAAGGCATTCTGACCTGGCCAGTGTGGCTCAGTGGTTGAGTGTCAACCCATGAACCAAGAGGTCACCGGTTCAGGGCACATGCCTGGGTTGTGGCTCACTCCCCAGTAGAGGGTGTGCGGGAGGCAGTCAATCGATGATGATGTTTCTATCTATCCCTCTCTCTCTAAAAACCAATACAAACATATTTTTTTTTGAAAAGCATCTGAACGACGTCCACCAGCAGGGACACGAGTAGTGGCCTCCAGGAGACAGAGAGGCAGTGAGGAGGAGCGTCCATACAGTGGGCCATCCAGGCATGGATGGGAGACAACTGTTCTTTTTCCTAAACTGTAAAATGGTGATACTGATCTTTGGAAGTAGATTAGAATGATCCCCATAAAGACTTTTATATTCTCCCTTTCCCTCAAATGTCTCAGATAATACCTTCGATCACTTTGTCTTTGATGTA